>NW_025333960.1:21770000-23263125 GCF_019186645.2 Phyllostomus hastatus
GGAAGAAGAGCACTGATTATGTCTCTAAACATGAACTTCAAAATCCATCCATGAACCCAAAGCCACCATCTTAAGAATGAGTAAAAAAAAACTTTGCAAATACTTGAGTGTCATTGTTCATGATGGAGAAATAACACATAAAGGAAGGTGAAGAGGAATTTTACTAAAGACAAGTATTTTCCTAGGACTCTTTAAGGTGTCTGGAAGCCCAAGACAAACACACCAGTCCCACATTTTGGAGTTAGACTCCCACTGATCCCATCATCCCTTACCATTAAATTCCATGTATCACTGATGTGGAATTGGTAAGCACTAGGTTTTCATTAAGCACTTCTAGGTAGACTCACAGTTACTTCCCATGCTTCATGAATAAACAGATAGAGAAAACATACCAACTATCCACCTTATATCATGAAGGCAACACAAATGCTAAAAAGCAAAAATTGTGTTTTGTCTTTCATTTGCCAACACGAGAATATAATTAGCAACTGTGAATATATAATCATGTGTAATTAGTAAACATTTTTCTTGCTCAATAAAATTTAGGGATAGTGAACCACTATATGCTCAGTTACTATCTACCAACTTTTAGATGTATTGTTCCTATTCTTAAATCAAAACTAGAAATAAAGCCATAATCAAAATGTCATTTCATTCAACAGTTTATCAATCACCATCATCCATCAGATTGTACTATCTACCAAGTAACCTATCAAAATGTCATGAATAAATAGAAAAGACAAATTTATAAGGCTCATAAGTTTTAGGTATTGTGTACAGATAACCTGAATAATAGTATAAAGTTCAAAATGAGACAGACCCTCCATCACTCAGTCCCTTAATTGAGAAGTATATAATTAAGCTTTCCACTTCTTATTGATGCATGATTTGTTTAACTTCCAGCTTTTTTTTTACACTGAATCCATAGCATCCACTTTAAGATATTTTGCACTTTTAAGAAAATCTTTTCTTGGTGAAACAAACAGAAACCAGGAACTGAGAACCTCATTTGAAAAAGATTAACTTTTTTTTTCAGCTGCTAATTCCAACAGTAAAGATATTGCTAAAGGAAGGATTAATGTTAAAGGAATTCATTGTCTAGGAAACCTGACCTCAAAGGCATTAATTACAGAAAACATATTAGGTACCAGTTCAAGTAAATCTTCAATTTAAAATGTCAGTTGCAAAACATAAATCTCTTTGATAAGTTTTAAGTCATAATGTAAAAGTTGCAATCTGGACTCTTAACCAATTACAAAGAAAATACTCTATGCATGATTTCATATAAATATCCTTAACATACATTTTACATTATTTACTCATCTATAGTGTGTAACAATTTTATGTAATATTTTCAGATTTTCTAAAATGTATTTTTAAAATGTATTGCAAGTTTACTTCAAATCTAACTATAGTATCTGCCTGATTGATATACTGTATTACTTCCCAGAGTTTTCTTTTAAGGAGAATCATTCAGAAAGATCTTTTAGTCATATGAAGGGGCAAGTTCCATCAAAAGCCATCAGAGTCATGTGTGTGTGTGTGTGTGTGTGTAAAACATAAACAAATGTGTTTTATTTATAAAAATGTATCAAATATATAAAGTACAAAGTATATATGTGTTATATAGACATATACATACTAATACATGAACATTAAAGTCAGAACAATATATAAAGGGCTTTTAAATCAACATTTGTTGACAGATACTCATCAATATTTCTGTAAAATGTTGGTGACACTTACTGGAAGACATTGTTTTTAGCAGAGAAACTATTATCTGTTCCCAGTTGCTTTACTTGTCAGTGGGGTAATCCTCCATAAATCAGTTGGTATCCATCCCCCATAACCATAACTGTCCCCCACGTTTTTCTTTATCTGTGAAATGGGTAGAATAATTAACTGCAAAAGTGTTTAAGAACTTCACATAGAAAAGTCTGTACTAAGTATATAAATACAGCAAATGTAGTTTGCTATTATGAATAATAAACCCTGTTTTCAATGTTTTTGTCAATGTCTAAATTTGACATTTTTTCTTTTATGAAATTTGAGTCATTAATTCTCCATATGATTTCTGACGCGTAAGTACTTTTCTGTTTTGTGGTGAACTCTATTGAGAAGGGAATGCTTTTTAAATTCACGGTGTATATCATACTATACCACAGTGACGTAATTCAGTGAAATTTTTACAATTTAATTGCAACATGTATAGAAACATTGAAAGCATATTGTTTGTCATCTTTACTTTCTGAGGCTTTTATAACTAGCCTGAAGGTCCTTTTGATCCACTGAAAGACTAAAACAGGGGGAAAGTTCTTTATTATAGAAGTTGTGAAAAGAAAATAAAGATCTTACACTAGAATGATATTTGCCAGTGACAATAGGTACTTTTGAAGGTATTTATAAGAAGTGATGCATCATCTCAAGAAAATAGATTGTAACACATTAGGAAAAATAAATGGTGTTCATTTGAGAATTCTAAAGAATTTAAGGGTATAGGTTAGTGATCTACTAACAAAAAATGAGCATATACCATTGAAAGGTACCTTGAAGGAAAAAAGCAGTTGATAGAAATTGAATTCATCTTTTAAGTGTTGCTAATATGCTAATATTATATATTTGTAGAATGTATTGACATGGACTAAAAATCACAGTAATCAGAACTACAAAATTTGTAGATAATGAAATAAAGAGGGAATAATCACATTTCCTAAGATGGGAAATATTGTTTTTCCCATTTTGGAAAATTTATAATAAAATTTTTATGTTACATGTATCTGGACAATGATGCTTACATAGAAATATTTTACATATTATGCACAGGTAAATTAATTTATACATTTAAAATAGAACATATAATTTGTTTTATATCTCAAAATTTTATACTTAAGCTTTTGTAAAACTAAGCGAAAATAAATTTCTTTGATTGGCATAGTTTAGCATAATTATTAAAATGGAGGAATATCTGATTAACACTACAGTTCATAAAAACTAAAATATTGGTCATTAAAATCTGAAGATAATTAAAAGAAACCCTTTAAGGAAAAGTGGTAAGTACAATTAATAGAAAGGATACAAATCAAATATTAAAGTTAGAAGCTACACATAGCAAAGGAAAACTGTAACCATCCAAGCACCAGCTATTTAGGAGTTAATTTTTTTAATTATGTCAGACACCTTTCTGCTGTGATATAGTGGTGGCAGGAACAATAGGTGAATAAAATTCCTCTTGATTAAAAGAAATGATCTATATCATGTCTTTCTTGCATCTTATTTTCAGAGAACTCATTTGACCTCAAATAATTTTTGGGACTTTTTTTCTTTAGATGTCTATGAAAATACAACAAAGGTTCTTACAAAGCTGGGTTTTCAGAAAAGGCGGGATGCTCATATTCTAGACTTTTATGTTATACTTGAGGGAGATATATTGTACACTAGAGGCATGATCGAAAAATAAAAGAATTTTAGGTGTAGGGATTTTTCTCATGTGTTTGAAAATTGTTCAGAGTTAAATAGAATAAACTATTTGCCATTCTGCAGGGTTGTACTATATGAAATAACACTTTTCAAAGAGTTAGAATACTAAAAATTCACTTATCTGTGTGAATTTAACCTATCTTTGATGATTCAGAAGGTACTTCATATATTCTGGTACCTTTGAATTAATATGAACCTACATTACCATTATAATTAAGACATGCAGAGATATCAGCTGGTGGAGACTTATGATGAGACAAGGCCATATCAACTAAGTTAGTTAGTAACTACGGATATTCCATTCTTGTCTCCCTACAGTACCAGTGTTACTATTTTCAGTTTTGATACCTTCATTCTCATAAAGATAAAATTTTCCAAATTTAAAAGTTAGTGAATTTCTTTGTAAGTTTTTCAAAACACTGTTTATTCCTGGTTTTATCTGTAGGACTATGTGAGGTCCCCCAGTGTTCATAGTTTCAACCTTCCTACTTGGTAATTTCCAAAGAAATTCACGAGGTTGGTCGAAAACTAGATGGAGAAGTAAGTGGCTGCTGCCTTAAAACAGAGAAACAGTGATCGTTCTCCATCTCTCTGCTGACGCCATGTAGACACGTCCACTGGTGTTTCCGACACTCAACACTGGGGCTCTCGTGGGCTCAGTACACAATGGGTGGGAGTCAATGTTCTTTTAAAGGAAAAACTCTACCTTACAGTTTCCATTGGAGTTTGTAATCTTTTTATGTACAGTCCTTTGGACCTTATTCATAGTTTGTGCCCTCTTTAAAAAAGAAAAAGATGTTCTTATTTCCCTTGGCCAATGTGTTTCCAAACTCACGTTTGTTCTTCTTGACTGTTATTATCAGGCCAGCATAGAGCCTACAAACTTCAGATATTTGCAAAATATATCAGTTTCCATTTTACATCACTATTCCTACAATGTGCATTTTACATTATGTGACTAGTCCTTTCTTAAGTTGCCTATATAGTAGTATTTGTTGAGGGTATTTAAATGCCTCCTCTTCATCTATGCTCCATGTGATAAATTTTGTGGCTCTCTTGTCGTTTCCACATCCTGCCCTTGTCTAAGGTGCGGCTTCTTCTTTTCCTTTTCAAGGGAAGTGACCTCTCCTACTATCATTCAAAGTGAGGAAGATGAAACCTGAAATGTTTTCCCCAATCTTCTTCCACCTCTTTCTTTATTTTTTTATTAAAATTGCAACATAAAAATGTCACTCTGAAGAAAAGCCTTGGGTTCGTCATTCCCAGCTCCTTTTCCCTGGGAAGAGAATACATTACCTTTTAATCATGTTGGCCTTGCTTTTCCATAAGGCAATAAAAAAAATAGTCTCAACAGAGGATGTCAGTTATAACATGTATAAAAATGGAATTAAAAATGTTTGATGACACAGAATCAGTTCCATAGGGACCCCACCCTACCCCCACATTTCCCAAGTTTTTATTTTCTCCTTGTCCTCCTCTAGTCTCTCTTAATTTCTTCTTGCATGATTCCTCCTCCCAAACATATCCTTAGGATTTTAAACAGGCTCCCTTCTCCAATTTTTCAATTTTTCCCCGTCTTTCTCACCAGCATGCTTCTGCACTGATTTTCTGACTCTGTACTTTGTCTACAAATATTCGTTACAGTTGGAAGTTGCAATCTACCTTCTCCTGTGATGCATTAACTGCACACGAACCAAGTTCTGTGCGATGATCTCCTTCTTCTTATTGACTAGATATGTGGACTGGCTTTCAATTCACTGCGTAGTTTTCCAAATGGATTTATTTTGCTGGTACAGAAGCATGCCTCTATCATCAATCTTATCTTTCTTCTTTAATGATTTTTTACCTGTCTTCAAATTGGCCATTTTCCCCAATCACATTTCTGAATTTCTATTTCATGCACTGGATGTTAAACCCTACATTTTTCATGGTTTAACATGAAAGCATGCCCTATTATGTGGAATGCTGCCTTCTGAGTGTTTCCTAGAAACTCTACCTATCTCCCTTCAAGGGAGTCCTTCCCCTTTGTCCTGCTTGTTAGAGGCTGAGTGTTATGTCAGCTACTAATGCATACTGCCTGCAATCTGAAAATGCAAATTCTGGTAGAAGCTCCCATAGGAAGTAACATGTTAGTCTAAGGGGTTCAAATTTCTCTCATCCTCTGTTTATTCTTAAGAAACATTTTCAGTAACCCATTTCACATGGACACCATTAAAGTTTTACTTTTTTTCTAAAAGCCTTCCTTGATTCTTTCCCCCTTTTTTTCTACTTTTTACCCTCACCTGGCTCCCCACCCTCAGCTGCCATGAGCCTGAAGTTCCCACAGAGACTGTGTGCAGTTATTGTGGTGCCATGGGCAGCTTCCAAGGTGGCCCCCAAAGATCCCATCTCCTGTTGTTATGCTGTTGTGTCCTTCCCTGAGTGTGGACTGCAAATAGTAAACTGTTTCAAACAAACACAATAGGGCAAACACGATGGGATGCTACTTCTGAATTTAGATAACAGAAGTTCCACTCTTTCTCTGGCTTTCTTGCATGCTAACCACCTGCCCTTTGGTGAGCTGCTGTATGCAGAGGCTCAGGTAACAAGGAAATGGGGGAGGCCTCTGACCAACAGTCAGCCAGAAACTGGGGGCCTCAGTCCAACAGCCCGCAGGAAACCGAACCTCACCCACGACCACATGAATGAGCTTGGAAATGGCTCCTTCTCCAATGAAGCCTTCACATGAGATGCCCCAGCCCTGGCTGACATTCTCATCGCAATTGTGAGAAACCCATACCCAGAAGACCCAGCTAGGCTGCTCCCAAAATCCTGACCCACAAAGTCTGTGAAATAACAAATGTTTGTTATTTATGTCACATAGTTTGGGGGTAATTTGTTACACATCAATAGATAGCTAATCCGTATGTGTTAGAAGTTTGGTTTATATATATCAGGCTCTATTCATTAGTCTGTATAGGTAGTGATAGTGTTCCAAGGAAAGAGTCAGCTCTATTTCCCCAGGACCTAGCATAATGCCTGAACCATAATATTGGCTAAAAAATATTTACTGCATAAATGATCTAATGAGCACTTTCCAATTCTCTAAAACTTCTTTAATCACCGCTACTGATGAGTTGGTGTATCAGTTGAGTTTTGTCTGAGTCTGTTCAGGCTTCTACAACAGAATGCCATAGACTGGGCAACTTACAAAGAACTGAAATTTATTTCTCACAGTTCTGGAGGCTGGAAGGTCAAGATCAAGGCGCTGGCAGATTTGATGTCTGGTGAGGGCATCCTTCATAGTTTATTTGGTCATCTTCTTGTGTGTATCCATACATGGCAAAAGGAGCAGAGTACTTCTCTGGGGCCTCTTTTATAAGGGCACTAGTCCCACTCATGAGAGATCTACCACTATGGTGTAATAACCTCCCGAAGGCCCTACCTCCAAATATCACCGCATTGGGCATTAGGATTTAACACACAAACTTTGGGAGGGCACAAGGACTCAGTCTATAGCAGGTTTGTTGTTAACTGATTTAGGTAATCAGGAAAGCAATCATTGAAAGGGTAACAAGGAGCTCACAGACTCGAGGAAGGGTAGAGAAGCATGTTCAGAGAAGGCACAAACACCAAGAGTGGCTAAACCATGTCAAAGCTCAGTCAAGCTCCTACCTCAGGGACATTGATCAGGACATACTTGGGCACTTCTAGACTTTGGACTTCACTGCTGCCACTGTGCATGATCTCTAGCCATTCTGGAGTGTTACATCCTTCCCTAAGACCTGAAGTTCAGGGTGGAGTCATCAGCTGGCTGAGCTGAAGTCATATGCCTGTGCCCCCTGCCAGGGTACAGAGGCAAGCATTGTCTGTCCATTTTTTGGTAGATTGAGGTGAGTTCGTCCCTCCCTCTGCAATCACCCAAGTGGTATGTCCCAAGGGGAAAGAAGTCAAATCCTGGGGAGCCAAAAATGACAAAGGCTCGGGCTGTCAACAGTACTTGAAGTCTTTCTAAATTCGGTAGGAAAGCTGCCCATTAGAGGAGCAGCTCTTTCCTCAGAAAGGGCTTTAGTATTTTCTTTTAGGTAATTTTGTTTTTCTTTTTTTTGAAACTTTCTCACCTAATGGATTCCTTTTTTAGTACAAACTCTTTAAAATAATAGCCCATGCATAAATATTAACTGCTATTCCTTTCTTGCCACCCACGTGCCATCTATTATAGTCCATTTTCTACTCAGGTGTGTAAAGAAGTAAAAGAGCATGTTTATATGTTTTCTTTTCTCAGTTATGAAAAGGCCGAGATTAACATTTTTAGTCCAAAGAAAGAAACTTACAAAGCACCCAGTGCTGGGCCTGGTACCCACTGAAAAGTCAATGAATGGCATTTTCCTTTTTACCACACATGTTTTCCACATGTAATTTGAGCTTTTCTCCCATAAAGTTTCACAATGGTACCCCTTGCTGTGGAACTAATTATTATAAATATTAATCTTCTCTGCTCTTACCTGTATTTGTCAATTATTTATTTTCAGCCCCAACAAAAACCCACCCACTAATCCTAATTCTCATAATCTGGATTTTTTTTCTTTATATTATCACTTGCAATTTTGCTGGGCCTTCTTTCCAAATTTCTCCAACCTTCTGGTGGAGGTGGAATGTCCCACTAATGACTCCATCTGCTTGTTTTCCTGAATTTTTCTTGAACTCCTTTCTCTACCCCTATGTTTGCTTGTGTTCAAATATTATCTTTCAAGCTCCTGGCTTTCTCTATTTCTTTTCCTTTTCACATTTTCTTTCTTTTGGCCTTTTTCATTCTTTATGCCCAAATACTTTTAAGGTTCTTTCTCACCCTGGCTAGTGTGGCTCAGTGGATTGAGTGCTGGCCCGAGAACCAAGCATCGCCAGTTCGATTCCCAGTCGGAACACATGCCTGGGTTACAGGCCAGGTCCCCAGTAGGGGGCAAACAAGAGGCAACTACACATTGATTTTTTTCTCCCTCCCTTCCCTTCTGTCTAAAAATAAATATTTTTAAAAAGATCTGTTATAAAGGTTCTTTCTTGGCTCATTCAGTGTGGACCTGGTGCCTCTTTTGTGAAGTGGCAGCTGAGGAGACACTGGTGCTTGCCATGGTCAGCAAAAATCCCAAGGAAAGGGCCAAGACTCAGAACAATGACCATATTAATTTAGAGGTGGTGGGGCAAGATGGTTCTGTGGTGCAGTTTAAGATTAAGAGGCCACACCATTTAGTAAACTAATGAAAGCCTATTGTGAACAATAGGGTTTGTCAATGAGGCAGATCAGATTCCGATTTGACAGGCAGCCAATCAATGAAACAGACACACCTGCACAGCTGGAAATGGAGGGTGAAGATACAATTGATGTGTTCCAGTGGCAGACAGGCGGTGTCTACTAAAAAGGGAACCGCTACTTCAGAACTCTGTTCCTCCAGACCAAGAAGGCATTCTCAATTAGAAAACTGGTCCCACCACATCTTAACAACTACAGTATAGTTTCCTCTAAACTTTCATTTCCCCTTCCCCATTCCTTTATTGTACTGATATATGTGCACAAGCATTTGCATTTGTTTTAACTAAATGTCCCATGGTATGTTTCAGTCAGCATCAAACAGAAGTAGGATGGGGAAAAATGCTGGTTCTCTGAAAGTACCCTCTTTCACCATTAGTGGCATGCTCATTCAGCTCTTACCTTCCCATTTTCCAGTGTTATTTTGTTCTCACTGTTTAGCAAAAAAAAAAAAAGAACAACATAAAAACCCTTACATACTTTGTTTAATTGGAGAATTTTAATGTTTTCTATCATTGTAAAAACAAGGACAATTTTATAACTTTTTTTGGACATAGCTATTACATGTAGGGCAATCCATCTTTAAGAAGGGATAAATTACTCTGAAAGAAATGAATCCTAGATAGTTTTCCTTCAAGGCAAGTGCCTTGTTTAAAATTTAAAAATAAAAATAAAATAAAAGCTTTTTTTGCGTCTTCTCTCATATTCAACCTCATATTCACACTTCTATCTTAATTGAAGAACTGTCTGAGACTATTTCTCTGTCTTTATCTGCTTGTTTTGCTTCATGTCAACTATCATTTCTAACCATGCATCATTAATTCAACTTACATTTATTACATATTTATTCTCTCACTAGAACTGCATTAGGTGCCAAGGGACCAAAAGAGAATAAACCGGAATTCTGTCTTCAAGAGCTCAAGATCCAGCAAAGACAGAAAACTTCTAAAACAAAACAAAACAAAACAAAAAAAACAAAGAACAACAACAAAAAAACACACATAAGTGCGATCCTAAGAAGATAATCAAAATGCTTGAGAGCACAACAAAAGGAGAGGTGGATTCTGCTTGAGAGAAGCAGGCTTTCCAGAAAAGATAGCATCGACCTGGGTCCTGATGGATGAACAGGGTTTTGCCAGACAGAAATGAGGAAAGCTATTCCAGGCACGAGGCTGAGTAAAGCCTTGGGTTTGGGGGGGGGTGGGGGGGTGTTCCGGAAGGGGATGAGCGGAGTCTGAAATTTAGCCCGCGTTCTGCGTGTTCCCTGGCGCAGGGCTGCAGCCGCCCTGAAGGAACACAACGGCATCACCAGTGGAACAAAAGTGCACGATTTCTAAGAAGGAGGTATCATGCCACCTACCATTTTTAGCGTTTTGCTTCAAATTTCTACACTTGAAACCCCTATTCATGAGCCTTTTCAAATTTAAATTTGCTACATTAATACACACAGTAGATGAGTGGCCAGCCTCAGAATCTGCAGGGTTTCCAGGAAAATGGGTTATTTCATTGTTTTCTTTCTCACATTTACAATATGTTTCAATACACACAATGATAAATTATCTCCTTAACTATAGAAATATCTTTAGCTATTTTTCCAAATAAGTATTTATTGCCTTTGACTTAATTAAAGCTACTAATACAAAGTTCAGTCATAAGTTCTTTTCTTTTTCTTTGCCTACTTTCTATTTTGTTCTTCCAGAAAAAATGGCTCATTTCTAACACACACACACACACACACACACACACACACACACACATACCCTGACTTCCTGGAATTAAAATAAACTATCGTTTTAGACCTGAGAGTCTAAATGCAATCTAAAAAGCATAAGAACTAAACTTATACCTCTCATCTACTGACACAGAAACAAAATCTCAGACATTAAGGGATTTACTACAAATCATGGAGTTAGTTATCAGAAGAATCATCTCCAACAGGAGTCCTTGTTGATGTTTCCATGTTGTTAGTGAATCATTTGGTCTTTTTTTTTTTAAATAACCCTTAGATCCTTTCTCTTTAATCCTTACCCATGGACATTTTTTTTCTTTCATTGCTTTTAGAGAGAGAGAAAGGGAGAAAGGAAGAGAGGAGGAAACATCAATCAATTGCCTCCCATATGCACCTGGACAAGGAATCAACCTTGCCCAGACCAGGGATCCCACGTGAAACCCAGGCATGCGCTCCCACCAGAAATGGAACCCTCAACCCTTCAGTTACTACTGGATGATGCCCCCACCAACTGAGCCACATCGACCAGGACCATTTGGTCTTCACATCAGAAACTTAATTTGGCATGCATTTTTCCTTTGTTAACTCTTTTATTTTTAACTTTGAAATCTCTGCAGACCTAGGGAATTAATACATATTCCAACAAGTTCCTTTCCTTCTTCAAATATTAATTTCCCTATTGCCAGTGTTTTTCCATACCTGTGACTTTGGTTCTCTCTTTCTATGATGGCTTATAATTGGCTCCCTGATTGCTTTACCAATGCCATGTTTAGGATGTTCTCACACCCTTCCAGAATGATCCTGCCTTTCTGCCTGGGCTGAAGGCCCCTATGTTTCATCCTTCATCCACTTGCTGGCAACCCCACTACCTTCTGGCTACTCTGCTGTCCCCCATAGGGGCGTGACAGAAAGGGTCTCCTGCAAGGCAGATCTCCATACCCACCCCCATTAGCTTTAGCCCTGCTTTCATTCTTAGAATTTGTGTTCATCTTTCTAGAAAGTTCCACACAAAGTCTTAGTTTTTAGAAACAGTTTAGGGGTAGCATATAAATATGGCACTAATGAATACACAACTTAAAACACACACATGGACTCTCTTACCATAGTAACATCTTTATATTTATTATTTTCTCTCTCAAGCTCTGGAACTTCACTTTATAAGATCTGCTTCAAGTAGCCAGAGCAGTCTTTTAAAAATAAAAACCAGGTCGTGTCACTCCTTGTTAAAAATTCTCCAGTGCTTTTCCATTGCAATTAGACTGAAATCCAGGCCCCTTACCACAGTGTATATGGCCCTGCAGGATATGGCCCCTGTATCTCTCTGACCTCCTGTTTCTCTGCTCACCTCTCCTGTCTCACTGAGCCCATGCTCCACTGACCTTTCTCTTTCTCAGACTCACCGAGCTCCTCCTTACTTTAGGGCCTTTGCACCTCCTGTGCTCTCTGCCTGGAAGGATCAGCCCCCAGAGCCCTGCGTGGCTGCTCTTTTCCAGCACTCTGCACCCTCTGCTCTTATTCCCTACTCCATCACTTCTGTTTTCCTCATTTGATACAACCACTCTCTGAAATTATCTTGTTCATTTACTTGTTGGTTTATTATTATTATTGGCATCCTCCCTCTGGACTAGCACTGTCCAACGGAACTTCCTGCAGTAATGGAAATGTTCTCTATGCTGCACAATTTGGTAGCCAGTAGCTGCATGTGGTAATTGGACACTTGAAATGTGGTTAGTGAGACACAAGTATGTTTTGTGTGGCTTTATCTAAGAAGTCAACAAAATACTAGAAAACATCAGCAAACTCTTGTATAAAAGTCATTGAGTGTCTACTGCTGAAATATTGCTGTAATTCTGATGGCTCTGCTTTAATAAAAACCTAACAAAGCAAGTCAGGGGAAAGGAAAATAAAATAAAATATAAAGTAAAATAAAATAAAATAAAATAAAATAAAATAAAATAAAATAAAATAAAATAATGATGAGAGAGTTTCTGCAGGGCAATGGTAGCCCAAATAATGCCTTGGTGTGAATTAGGTGGAGGGGTCATCTCTGGGGGACATGGAGGGGTCATCTTGGGGGACATGGCCTCCGAGGCTCACACCTTCCTTGGAGAGAAGAGTATGAGCTGGATTTGATTCAGTGCTCACCTCCTAAGCAGGCTCCTTTATGCAGGGCCAGCCTACACAATTACAAGAGTTTGCCCAGTGTTTCTGCCAAGGGTTAAAAGTATTTGTATTCTTCAGGCTAGGATGGTTTGAATGGTGGACAAGACAACTAATCACATAATAACATTTTATAAGCTTGTAAGGTAAATGTTTATATATATGGAGAGAAAGAGAGATTGAGAGACAGAGGGTAAAGGAAAATTTTGTTTATCAATCTTGAAACACTAGAATTAGGGGACCTCTTTGAAACTGCAGTGCTCTAACTCAAAAAAATTTTAAAAGCAATTAATATTTTTCATAAATAAGCTTCTGAAATTTATACTCCCAGATTATAGATTAAAATGTATGTCTGTTAAACAAGAGTTCCAATATACAATTATAGATAAAAAGAATAACTCAGCCCTTAAATATAATTTACTATTTCAAAATTCAGATCTTCATGATCTCAAGCCTACAAATCCTGGTGATCTATTCCTATTCGTGCCCACAACTACCTCTCTTAGACTCTGAACTTGGGAGGTTCTCAGTGGCTCCTAGCTTTCCAGAATCATATTTTTCCCTGCCTCCTCCATCCTGGATTGATCTGTGACACTCTCTCTGATGACCACCCACTCCTTGGAATTCAACAAACATTTTATAGAGAACTTATTATGTGCCAGACACTGTGTAAAATCACAAGGAAATAAAAATCTGTTCCCTAAAGGAGTTCATAGTTTATTGGGGGAGGCAGGCATGTAAATAAGTAATTTCACTACAGTATGATGAATGCAAAGGAGATATATGGTCTGGAGCCTTAAGTAGCGTACAGAATGGAATAACTAACAGCACTTAGAGATAGGAAAGCAGAGATTTCTTTCCTAAGAAAGAGTCCGAGTTTAAACAATGGTCAAAAGTTTACCTGCAAGATAGTGTAGAAGGCCTGCCATTCCAAATAGAAGGGACACAAGATACAAAAGATGGAAATGTGAACAAGCAGAGAACAACAAATAGTCTGGAACTGTGAGAATGAGATGTGTGAATGGAGGCACAGTAGGCGGTAAGGCTTCCTCAGCCCTGAGGCTGGAAGCAGAGAAATAATAGGATCAGATTTGTGTGTTGGAAAGATCACCATGTATGTAGGGTGTAGGGAAGGGGGAAGAGAAAGGCAAAGAGACCAGTTAAGGATGATTATAGTGAGGGCTGTGAGGGTCAGAATTCTAATGACAGGCCTTGGAGCAAGGATTTGAGTTGTAGGCCATTTCTGTGTAACCTGGAGATTGTACCCAAGCCTTGGTGATTGGTTGAATTGGTTGGACGGGAAATGGTGGAAGAAATGATGCCTCCCAGATCTCTGGCTTGGGTAGATCAGGGAATGGGAATGTTATCCACCAAATCAGGGTGCAAAGGTAGGAGAAGTGTTGCTGAAGAGACAATGAGCTTGTCTCGAACTTGCTAATTTGCACAATGTCAGATATTGAACACTGATAGAAGAGGGTAAAACAATTTCAGCTTCACCACTGAAGTACGTATCTCACCCTAGGCAAATTTAACAACTTCTCTGGACTTTGGTTTCCTTACCTGTAAAGCTGTTGGCACATTGCCTGGCATACAATGTTTTCATATTATCAAATTTCCCCCAACAGCCCTGTGAGGAATGGGAAAGACACTATTATTCTCAAGAAATTGAAGCCCCAAGTAAACTGCAGAAATTATGTTTTGTATAAAAGCAACACGTGAAATAATAGTTTATTTGCTATTGTTGTATTTTCCTTGTGTTGTACTCAGAGTCAGTACTACAATAATTCACATGTAATTGGTCTTTAATTCTCCCAGGATGATAATGGTTTTCTCAATTTCATGACAGCCTGAAGGCAAAGGCTGGTCCTCGCTAATATTTATGCAGAGTGCTGAGAACACAGAACATCCTCAGTCCATGCTTACTGATGGTGTAAGCCTACAGAAATGGACCAGCTGAGTAGCTGGAGCTTCCTTTGGTAGTTTGTTCTGCCTTCAGCTGCCTTTGAATGGTGTTTATCCCACAGGGGAAAATATGGAATTCTCTGGGCAATATTGCATATTACATACTAAAGAATCTATGCATAGGATGTGTTATGTATTTGCGGAAATCATGATATTCTGGATTTACTATGTTTCTAAACTGGAGCATTATAATGCTAGAAATTAAGAAATATTCATTTTAATTTATGTTGGCAGTAAAATTGAGTAATACGATCATGCTGAAAATGCCCTGGGTCTGTTGCAGAGTAAAAAGTTGTTTTTAAAAAACTAACAACTTTGAGCACAAGGCAGTTTCTGTTTTCACTTTACCCTCAAGAACTCATTGCACCCGAGTCTAAACCCATGAGAATAATAAAATAATTATAGTTTTATTTTACTGTATTCTGACACTGAACTTGATCCACTTATGTCTGCATATTTCAAGTAGGGAGAAAAATGAAACTGGCTAGGTAAAGCTGATATTTTTTTCATAATCTTAAATTCTCTCTAAAGAGATCTTTGTCATCATTTACATATTTCTTACTAAATTTCCTTATCAATGATCTTAGCATTCTGAGCACACCAATGAATCCAACAGTCTCACACACACACACCCCTCCAAAAATACTTTTAAAGAATTGATCAATTAATCAAACAGTGCTTTATTATGTTGAAACTTTGCCTCTGTGTGCAGCCAGTAGCAAAGAAAATTTTAAGAGTAATGCAAATAGCAGTTTTTGGACTTTCCTATCGCAGTGTTTGTAAGGATTGATGACTTTTTTTTTTAAGAGAAAAATAGGGATTGTAAAGGAGAACCTTAAGCCCATACTCTGCACAGAAGTTTCATTTTAAATTGCATCCAGTTCAAGGGTTAAATGGAAGCAAAGCAGTCACTTCAACCATGTTTTTGAAGAAAATACAACAGCTTGATGTTAGTTAAATGAAGGGAGCCTATGACTTAAAAGAAATAGACAGATAGAGAAAAAGGTCACAAGATTAAATTTTCCCTGAGGGGAACGTCCTTCTTTGGAATCATTAACCTTCCTGCTTCTAGGTCACTCCAGGAAAAACAGCGGGAAATCCTCCTGTGCCTGGGAAGGTGGGTGCATCCCGGCAGCAGCGACCAGGCCACAGGGAGGCAGGCCTGACTGTGGCCCCAGCGCCCCTCCAGGCATGCCTGAGGTTAAGACCTCTGTTTTAAAGAAACAAAATCTCTCCTTTCTGAACTCTGAAATAACAAAATACAGAGTATGTTTCTAATATGTAACTTCTAATCTGTTGCCCTCAGACAAAGAAAATGCATAAAATGGGATAGCAGTTGTCTCTGAGTTGCAGTGATTTTTGTGACTTTCTCCCCATTTTCTCAGATTTTCTTTAAGATTTTCTTACAGTTCTTAAGTTTAAAAAAAGTTATTTGTCTTTGTTGTAAAAAGATGTAATTATTTTGTGTCTGTATAAATTTCTTTTTGCTGTGTTCACCAGCTAATGTTAAAGAGATATTCTTGAGCGGAGCAAGCAAGCTTTACTTTCAGTACACATTTACTACTTTTTCAACATATTTTCTGCAATTTCTGCTAATGTACTGATTTGAGAAAAGGGAACATAAGTATATTAATAAAACCCTTTTGACACTAAAATGAACTTTAAAAAAGTAAAAGTGTAAATATGGCCTGACAAAAGGATTTTTAAATATCTATCTTTATTTTTTCCACCACCCAACTAAGAATAAATATAATTATCAAGATATGGTTTTTAAACTACATTTAGTTAAAATAAATCTGATTTCTAAACTACAAAATAATAGTAATTCCAATCTTGCACCTCAAGCTTTCCTCACATAACACACGAAAAGTAAAACTCCATGTTTAAATAGAACTTGACTGCTTATCACAAAGCATGAATCAGAAAAGAAAGCCAAAGTTAAGGCAACACTAGAAGCTCTGAAGAACACAAAAGCCCACTGTAAGGTTCTGCCCCCCTTTGTTGTCTTTAAATTCATACCAAGAAAAGGGACAAAATGTTTTTAAGGATTGCAAGGGAAAGAAAAATGCATATACCTCATGCTCTGTAGAGAAACATGAAAAGTGCTCTGTTCAGGTTTTGCAGGTGGTTTGTAAATTCTTTTCCAAATTGATTCTAAAGCAAGAGAGAATGCTGAAGATTTTAAAAGGCGATGAGGCAATTTCGCAGTCCCCAGAGAATACAGACAAACAGAAGCATCCACGAGAAAGGAAACAAAAATGCACTTTGTGAATCCTACCACAGCCTAGGTGTGCCGACTGGCCTCTGGCTAAATGCACGTGCCTCAGCAGTCATTACCTCTGCTCTTGTTCACACACTGATTGAATAACCAAGAAGTAAGAATCGTAGACTGCATGTAGGTAACTTATTATGTAGTATAAATTGGGTACAAAGGTAACAATTTCCTGACTGTGGTATGGTAGGAGAAAGAATTGTATGCCTCACTGTTTTCTAGCCAAAATGCATTTCTGAAGCAGGAAATCAAAAACACATCACAAACCTTACAACTAGACTAAACACATTAAATCTGCTGATATTAGTAACTGTCACGAGGAGGCCAGGCCCAGGCAACAGCAGCCACTGACAGTTAACCGCTCCCTACCTCTAAACACACTTCTCTCAGATACCCTGAAAAGTGAACAAATATTCCATTGTTGCTGCAGTTTATTAAATGGTCCCTTGGAATTCCCTGCAGACACTTCTTAAACAAAAATAACGAACGGTACACCCATGTGATGCACAGCACAGATCTGAGCTGAGAAGAAAAATAAAAGGTTTCAAGTGACATAGGCCAGAACATGTCTGAGCCCCCCCACAAATAAATCACTAGAATGCCCATTCTTCAAGCTTCCTTTGTTTTCCTGTCCTTCAAAATATACCGTATTAACTCTTCACTCATTTTACCTTAATTTCACCTTTCAATAGCAAACTAATATTACTTTAAAATTCTGAGGCTCTAAAAACATTTGGATTCTGTGTCAGATGGACTTTTGCTTACTTCAATGCCTGCTTATTGTGGAGGCTTCCAGAGGTTTTATATCTGGCTTTCAAATATAAGGTTTTATTTTTTTTCTGTCAATTTCATTTGAAAGGCAGATGTCTTTCTTGTACCAGTTAACTATGTGCAGAACATCTGATCCATTTATTCACATGGCCAGACTTACTCCTTTTAAGTGGACTCCTTTGTTTGCGGCAGTGTCTTTCCCACTGCCCACCAACCCCCGACCCATTTCTCTACCCAGTACCAGACTGAGGAAAGGGTAGGAAGTTGTCTAGTAAGAGAACACACTGTACTCTCAGTCAGGTTTGTGCAGTATCCCCCTTTCTCCAGAAACCACTACCAAGAAAAATGCCTCATGGAGCTGAAATATTATAAAGGTGATGATTAACACCTGACAAAACCCTAAGAAGTTAAAACTAAAAGGGATACACCTCACAGGGTGCACACTTCACACAGTACATTCGCCTCTCCTTTGTTTCCTTTCTCGCCTCAGCCCGCCACTGCCCAGCCCTCTGTTTGCATTGATCGTGAAGATTGATACAGTAACTGATATTAAGGAAATATACATGAATAAGTTTTTGACATAAAATTGATGTTGTTTGATCATTGCTATCAGTTTTATAGGAATTGTAGTTTCAGAATGAAAAGATATAATGATTCTAATCTGAAATAAAATTTCAAAAATGAGTCAGAGGGAAAAAAAACAACAGCAAACCTTCCAGTAAAATGTTTTATTTCCATTTGTTTCCAGTGCCTGGCTGATGTGAGGGCCAAGAGGAGGCTAATACATCTCACTTTAGCAGCACTAATTGTTTGCATTATCACAATAATCAAATGCAGCCATATTAATCTCTCTGGTTATTAACTTGATTTTTACACATTAAGATTTAGATTTAATCCCCTGGGACCATCTATTAATGCTTTTAAAGTTGAAGGGTTTCAACAGTTTTAAGTTCTTTCCCTTCTTTTAGCTGCAGGCAGTAAAATTTGAACGTGTGTGGAGTTTTGTATTTGGCATTCCTGGGGGATTTTCAGACACAGTGCTGTCAAGGACCATGAATCATGTTAATACATAGCAACCTCTACAGCTATTAAAATGTCTGCAATACTGTGATTATTTTAAAATGGAAAAACTAATATCACATGTGTTACTTAAAGATCAACTATTCTTTTAGAGTCACAGGCAGAATGCATTTGAAAAAAAAATGTTTTGCATGCAGCCAAAATGTGAAATGTCTTATCTCCTGAGAAAGAAAACTTTCAGCTCCTTTTACAAAATACATCCTTACTGAGCTCCAGGTCAACAGAGCACGAAAATGGCCAAAAGTCCAAGATCAATGAGCATGAGAAGCTGTTTTATTTCTGTCTGAACAAGTTGTAGAGACAGTGACCCGCTGAACAGTCCCCAGTTCCATGCTTTCATAGTCACAGGATGATGATGTCCAAGCAGAAGATGGAGCTTGGCCTGCTCAGATGAGCTGTCAGTGTGGACTCACATTGCACCTTGCCCTCCATTGCCTGAAGGATCAGTCTAGGGATTTATTAAAATTATCGTATAGGCAGATGTGTAGGTAAACATTATTCAGGAAATCATATACAGCATTTGTGTCATAAGACATAGAACACAAGAAGAAGAATAAGAGTATATATTTTTCCACTGCTTAATAGGAATTAAATTATCTCAGCAGCCTGGTTTCCATGTTGATCTTTTAAAAGATTTTATTTATTAATTTTTAGAGAGAGGGGAAGGGCGGGAGACGGAGAGCAAGAGAAGCATTGATGTGTGCAAGAAACGTGGATTGGCAAGATTGGTTGCCTCTCTCACGCCCCCAAACTGGGACCTGGCCTGCAACCAAGGTATGTGCCCTGACTGGGAATTGAACTACCAACCTTTTGCTTCACAGGCCGGAAGTCAATCCACTGAGCCACATGAACCAGCATGTCCATGTTGATTTTTTAAAATTAAGGACAGAATGTGTGCTTGTTACAGGTATCTCATTCATTCAACAAATCATATCAGAGCCCAGGAATAATCTACTCCATAAATAATATTTTCTGAGATTTGCATTTTTCTAAAATATCCTTGTCAATTAAAAGACATATTATATCATGTTATTATGTATATTTCTTATTAGTAAGGACATTTTATAATGTGTTATTTTTATCTGAGAGTAAAAACTAAAAAATCAGATTTTGTATTTGAACATAACAACATACAGTGACATGTCGCATGTAGCCATTTTCACTTGAAAGGGAAAAAAAGTTAAAGAATTTCAAATGGCCCAAATTCTGTGGTACGTGGCCCTTTTTGATATTTCCTCATAGCATTTGGGCACATTCCAAAACATACGGTCAGGAACACTTTCATTTCTTTTTGTGGGGCAAAAGCTTGCCACAGTTTCTATGTGCTTTCACAGGACTAATGACATTGGCATATATTAATTGTCCAGTGGACAAAAAGTGCTAAATAATTTCCAACCTTTTTAACCTAAAGAGCAGTACATATGCTGCTTGTCTGGAGTTAAAGTTAGGCTGCAAGGCACCAGAGTAATTGACTTTTAGAATTCCTGGAAAATCTACTTCTAGGCATGACTAATACCTGGGTGTAATGTGTATGGTGCTTACCATGTAGCCCAAATCCTACTCCTAATCTGTCCATTAGAAATGATCCCACTAGTATAATGTTAAGGAAAGTCGATTCCCTAGAAACTTCCTGAGCCCTTTTTGAATCTTAGAACAATACTGACAGTAGGGATAAGCAAGGATGAAGGAGGTTCCTCTTTGTTTCGTCAACTACCTTGAGACAAATACACAAAGAATTCTACCCCAATGTAAGTGTAACCACCCTCCTAATAGTTTAGGGTCATTTGTGGCTGTGATAGCTCTGGAATCTTCCATCAGAGTACACACCACTGTTTGTAGAGAGAGTTCAGAAGAGGCCAGAGCAGAAAATTTTGTAGAAACCTGACAAAGGCAAGAGGCATCTATCACTTGCTGAGCCAGATTCTTCATGGACATAATCTCAGGTGTCCTTACCCCAACTCTGCAGGGCTGCATGCCATTTGCAGATAAAAAAAAAAAGACTGAGGAGGTTCACGACTTGTCCAAAGTCACCCAACCTGTAAACAATGAAGTGGAGATTTAGCTATAGATCTGTTGCATTCCAAACTTACTCTTTTTCTTGTAAATCATGCTGCCCCCAATCTGGGGTTGAGGTCCTTAGCAAGTGTAACATTCAAGTATGGAGCCCTTCACTCTTTGGACAGACAGCTGAAGACTGGAACTGCAACAAGCATGGGCATTAGACCACCAGGACTTTTCAAGTCGAAATAAGCTTTGGTCTAAAGTACAGCACTAACTCTGATTGCATGACCCTATGCAAGTTAACAATAGTAATAATAGAACATGGAGGAGGAGAGGGGCGTGATGCCAGGTAAGGGCCTAGAAGCTTTACAAAACAGCTAATGTCACAACAATACTTTGAAGTACATTTTGTCTTCTCAATGGTCAGATAAAGAAATTAAAGTGCAGAAAGATAAGAAATTTATCTTGCGTTCCTTCGCTTTCCTTCCAGAGAAGCTAATAAAGCCTTCTGTTCCAAGTCTTGGCTTCTCTGACTTCCCATAGATTTTGAACATTTAGAGTCTCCACATCTCTAAGATGGATTCATGGGGTTGTTATGAAAAGTGAGATAACACTATAAAAGACTCCCAGTGCCATTCTAGATGAATCATAGGTGATCAAGAAGCATTAATTTTTCATTCTTTCCCCCTAAGAAAATAAAAGTGTGCATTCCTCAAACACTCCATTAACTCCTTGCCATGGCTACAGATGTTCTTTCTACTTCTCCTTCTTCGTTGAATTTCTGGTCTATCTTCAAGCCTCCCCCAAAATCAGCTGTCTCATCCTCCCACCAGGTATGTGACATTGTACACGTATTTCTATTATATATTGTCTCCTACATGACATTGGGCTATTCTAAAGTAGGGAAGATACCTATCTCTACTTTCTTCCAGCACTTATTAACTCTTTTCAAAACTAAATACTGGGAAAACGATCACTCTCCTTTATACAATGAAGGTTTATTGAGTACACAGGCCAAAGCACCTCTGTACTAGGTCCAAAGAGTGGCTGACCAAAGGCTTCAGGAGATTTCCAGACGTATTTCAGAAGTACACTCTCATAGAGATGAGGCTATTTAATCTACTTCGCTGTCCCTCCCAGTGAAGCCCGACCTTTCACACTTTGCTAATCACATCTTAGCTTGGGCTGTGAACCTGGGCGTGGTGTTCGTGGACTCACACATGTGGGTGACGATAATAATCATTAGTTTAGAACTCCCCTTGTTCCTATGTCTATAGGTGAAAGTGAATTAACCTCATTTGCAGGTGAGGTTTCCTGATCTCATTTTTAATGGAGGAGTGAAAGTAGCCAAGCGAATATTTAAAATCAGTGTCAGCCAATTTCATTGCTATGTATTAGTGAAGGTTCTCCAGAGAAAGAGAACCAATGGAATATATAGACATACAATGAGAGGAGCTTTATTATAGGAATTGGCTCATGCAGTTATGAAGGCCAAAAAGTATCATAATCTGCTTTCTGCAACCTGGACAACCGAGAAAACCTGTGGTATAATTTAATTCAAGTTTGAAGGCCAGGAAATTGGAAGCTCCAACAGTGGAGGACAGAAAAAGGTAGACAACACTGCTCAAGAAGAACTAGGAAGGACTCACAATTCCCTGGCCTTTTTGATCCATTTGGGACCCCAATGGATTGGATGATGCCCGCATACACTAGTGAAGGTATATCATTCTATTTAGTCCAGTGCATCAAATGCTAATCTCATCCAGAAACACCTTCACAGGCACACTCAGAAATAATGTCTCAGCTATCTGGACATCCCTTAGCCAGTCAAGTTGACACATAAAATGAACCATAACACCCTGCTGTAATTTAAATAGAATGATTAATCATGTACCTATCCTCATGGGCTGGAAACTAGGCCTGTGCATGCTTGTGCAGGAGACCAGGCACACAGGTGATTCCTGACACTTCAACCAACCTGTCCCTGGTGCTCAGTCATCACTTAAATACCACTGTGGATTTCCAGCACACAACTGCAGTTGTGATTTCTGAGCCTCTCCCATTCTCTTGAGGAGCTATATACAACTTGGGAAACAATTTTACCTTCACTAAAAACCAACAAATAAAAACAACCAACCAAACTTAAATACAGCAACCTGGATGAGCTTCCACATTTCTTTTCTCCACTTTCTCTGGCCCAACATTTATCTTCTTCTTATTCCTTTTTCAAATGAATGGGTCTCATTCCTCCAGGTACATTTTCTCTGGAGCTGCACTCCAATTCTCTTTCTGCTTTAACTATCAAAAGCTTCTATCAAGCAGTCTTCATTTACTCTTTCCTCACATTCAATTTTTTTACACACTCACCTAAAAAAATCCTGCTTTTACAGGTCACCAAATTACTGATACTATATAAGCGATGTAGTGGAATATACATTTGAATTGAAGGTAGAAAACTTCTAGCTATGCAACTTGGGCAAATTACTTAACCTTTGTAAGACTCAGTGTCTCCCTGAAAAGAGAGAATGATAATATCTTCTCTACTGGATTATTGTAGAGATTAAGTGAGATAATCATATGAAAGTATTATGTACAGCATATAATAGAAGCTTAATAAATGTTTGCTAAATTCACATTAAAATGGTATATATACTTGGTATGCATTTTAGAAAACACAAATTTCAAAGACTTCATGGCTGTGTGATAAAGGATGTTTAAAAAAACCTCATTAAATATTTCTTTGCATGACATACCTTTGTGGCTTCAGAAAAAAAATAATGTCACTACATCAATTAACAGCACTTTAAAAAATTGCACAATAAATATTTCATTTTTCCTTTTTAAAATATTTATAATATTTTTCTATTACAGTTCACATTCAATATAATTTTGTGTTTTCAAATGTACAGCACTGTGGTTAGACAATCATATTTTATATGATACTGAATAATTTGTGCTTCTTACCACATAGGATTTTCATCCTTGTTTTTGTTTTCAATATAGTTTGAAAATGGGGAAACAAAGAAACGTGTCCCACATTAAAGATCAGAAGAAATCTCTTTAAAAAAAAACGGAATGAAATGGAGGCAAGCATTTCACTGAACACAGAATTTTTAAAAATGGTTTATAAGGATGCTCAAGAAACTTAGAACTATAGGGAACTTAGTGAGAATGATAACAACATGAAAAGAACAAAGAAACCACTAAAAAAGTCATAAATTAAGAATATGTAGGTTCTGGTCAAGATGGAGGCATAGGCAGAAACGTTTTGCCTCCCTGCACAACCAAAAGAAGGATAACAACCATTTTAAAAAGAAAGAATAACCAGAACTGACAGAAAATCATTTGCATGGAAGTCCAATCACCAAGGAGTTAAAGAAACATTCATCCAGATGGGTAAGAGGGGCAGAGAGGGGCAGAGTGGACTCACTGCAAGGCAAAGTGGACTGTGGGAGGTTCCACATTTGTACAGATGAGCCAGGAGGAACAACAGGGGAACAAGACAGACCACGGAACTCAGGGTTTCAGTGCGGGAAGCTAGAGACTCAAAACCCCTGGCTATACTAAATCTGTGAGGGTTGTGGTGGAGGAAATCCCCAGTTCCACAAGAGAGTGTGGGAAAAGCCCACAGGGTCTTAAAATACACACAAATCCACCCAGCTGCAAATCAGCACCTGAATGGGCACAGTCTGCTTGTGGGAAGCGAGGGAAGTGACAGAAAGTGGTATGAGAGCAGAGTAAGCAGCATTGTTCCCTCTCTGACCTCTCACCCACAGACAGCAAAGAGTGTCGCCCTGCCCTGGCAAATACCTAAGGCTCAAATCCTTACAACTTAACAGGAATATTGAGACAAAGAAATATGGCCCAAATGAAAGAACATACCAAAACTCCAGAAAAAGAACTAAGCAATGAGGAGATAGATGACCTGTCTGATGCAGAGTTCAAAACACTGGTAATCAGGATGCATAAAGAATTGATTGAGTTCCGTTGCAAAATGAAGGGAAAAATGAAGGCTATTCAAAGTGAAATAAAGGAAAATGTACAGGGAACCAATAGTGAAGGGAAGGAAACTGGGACTCAAATCAACAATCTGCAATAGAAAGAAGAAGTAAACATTCAATCAGAACAGAATGAAGAAACAAGAATTCAAAAAAATGAGGAGAGGCTAGGAACCTCTGGGAAACTTCAAACACTCCAACATCCAAATTACAGGGGTGCCAGAAGAAGAGGAAGAGCAAGAATTTGAAAATTTATTTGAAAAAATAATGAAGGAAAACTTCCTCAGTCTTCTGAAGGAAATAGACTTCCAGGAAGTCCAGCAACCCCAGAGAGTCCCAAAGAAATTGGACCCAAGGAGAAACACACCAAGACACATCATCATTAAATTACACCAATATTAAAGGTAAGGAGAAAATCTTAAAAGCAGCAAGAGGGAAGGAGACAGTTACCTACAAAGGATTTCCCATAAAACTATCAGCTGATTTTTCAAAACAAACCTTACAGGCAAGAAGGGGCTGGAAAGAAGTATTCAAAGTTATGAAAGGCAAGAACTTACATCCAAGATTACTCTATCCAGAAAAGTTATCATTTAGAATGGAAGGGCAGATAAAGTGCTTCCCAGATAAGGTCAAGTTAAAGGAGTTCATCATCATCAAGCCCTTATTATATGAAATGTTAAAGGGACTTATCTAAAAAATAGAAGATCAGAAACTGTGAACAGTAAAATGGCAGCAAACTCACAACTATCAACAACTGAACTTAAAAAATAAAAACAAAAATGAAGTAAGCAAGCAACTAGAACAGGAACAGTGGGCACAAAATAGACTGGGGGAGGATAAAAATAGTATAGGAGAAATGGAGAAGCCAAGGAAGTTATATGTATGACCCATGGACATGAACTGAGAGGGGGATTGCTGGAGGGTCAGGGGTGCAGGGAGGAGGGGGATAAAGGGGAGAAAAAAATTGGACAACTGTAATAGCATAATCAATAAAATACACTTAGAAATGAAGAATATAATATCTAAAATGAAGAATACACTAGAAGGAATAAACAGTAGGTTGAATACGGCAGAGGATCAAATCAGCAATTTGAAAAACAAAGGAGAAAAAAAACACCTAATCAGAGCAGCAAAGGAAAAAAGAATTTAAAAAATTTAGGATCATTAAGGTAACATTTGGGACAATATGAATCAAACCACCGTCTACATCATAGTGGTACCAGAAGAAGAAGGTATCAGCAAAGAATAGAAAAGCTACTTGAAGAAATGATGACCGAAAACTTCCTTAGCCAGGTGAAGGGAAATGACACAGTCCAGGAATTGCGGAGTCCCAAACAAGATGAACCAAAAGAGGCCCACACCAAGACATATCATAATAAAAATGGCAAAGCTAAAGACAGAGTGAACCTTAAAAGCTGCAAGAAAATGAGAGTTAATTATTTACAAGGGAACCGTCACCTGGTTTCTCAACAGAAACACTTCAGGCCAGAAGGGATTGGCAGGAAATGTTGCAAGTGGTGAAAAGCAAGGACCTACAACCAATGCTACTTTTCTCAGCAGAGCTATCACTTAAAATTGAAAGAGAGAGAAAGGAGAAAGGAAAGTGCAAGGAGTCCCACAGTCACCGTCAGGAGTCTAGCAGAGGGGTGCTGCCTCGCTGCACCTTCCTGCTGCCAGCTCCACATCCCTGGACTCATTCCAACAGCCTATTAAAATATGGTGGATCATTATCACGTTCTAGGCCTTCAGAGACATGCCTCTGCCGAGGATATTAGAAAGGCATATGGGAATCTGCCCTTGAAGTGGCATCCAGATAAAAATCCTGGGAGCAAAGAAGTGGAGAGGAAATTGAAACAAGTACCAAAAGCATCTGAGGTGCTGTCAGATGCTAAAAAAATGAGACATCTATGAGAAATACAGCAGAGAAGAATGAAATGGTGAAGGTGGAGGCAGAAGTTGTTTTGACAGCCAGTTTAGTGAGTTTGGCTTCACATTCTGGAATCCAGAGGACATGTTCAGGCAATTTTTTGGTGAAAGGGACCAGTTTTCATTCAATTTCTTTGAAGAACTGTCAGATGACTTCTGTAGGACCTGGAAGGACCCCTGTGGGAGCAGGAGCCATGGCCCAGGCTGCTTCTTCTCTGCCTTCAGTGGATTTCCATCTTTCAGAGGAGGATTTCTTCTTTTGGTGCAGGATTTACTTCCTTCAGGTCATTAGGTCACGGGGGCCCCACTTCATTCCCTCCACAATATTTGGTGGTAGTGGGATGGGCAACTTCAAATCTGCATTGACTTCTACCAAAATAGTTAATGGCAGAAAAATTACTACAAAGAGAATTGTCAAGAATGGTCAAAAAAGAGTAGGAGTTAAGGAACACTGCCAATTAAAGTCCTGAACGATAGATGGTAAGGGGCCACTGCTGCTCTTGGATGCCAAGTAATTCAGCATACTCATGTAACAGAACTGTTAACTGCAGCAAACATCATTTGAGCATTAACAGGAACATTTGTTTTTTCAAAGTTTTCAAAGGAACTCAAATTTTAGTAGAACTGTACCTAATCTAAAGTATTTATACACAGCTCATTGGAGCCTGTTTGTCATAGACTTTTGAGTTTATTGTTGGGACCATATGATAGGACCATAGTTTTATCTTTAAAATTGTTGTAAATGTCTGTATGCACTTTGCTTTTTATTAAACACAATCCAAGGTGGCTGTGACTTCTGTACACTAACACCAGCACGAACCTGCTTTCCATCGTGTTTGAAACATGAGCCGAGTAGTGTCGGCCTGCTGTGAAGTTAACATTGCCATGACGAATCTTCCACAAAAATAATTGCAATTTTTTCCAGTATTTAGTAGTGAAAGATGTTAATGCATCAATGGTACTGCATTTCTGGTTTGATATAAATTGAGAATGTTTTCTAGTTGTACATGAATGCTGGAAACTTAGTAGGTTTTGACAACTGTTTAAATATGTAATGTTAAGCTTATGTTTAAAAAGTAAAGCTGGTTAAAGCGAGTCTTTGTTATTTCCAAAAAAAAAAAAAGAAAAGAAAATGTGGTGAATTTAGTGCATTCTTTCCTAAGTGGGGTTTGCAAACAAAAATAAATAAGTGAATGAACAAATAAAAATAAAATTGAAAGAGAAATATAGAGCTTCTCAAACCAAAAAGAAGAAAACTCCCAAAAAACAAAACTAAGACTTTGTTATCACCAAACTAGTATTGCAAGAAAAGTTAGAGGGTCTTATTTAGAAAGAAGTAGAAGAAAAGAAAAACAGAGACACAGAGTTAAAAGAACAAAATGGCAATGAATATGTACCGATAAATAATCATTTTAAGTGTAAATGACTTAAACAATCTAAGCTAAAGACAGAGGGGAGCTGAATGGATAAGAAAACAAACCCATATGCATGTCGCTTTTACAAGATACCCAACTCAGAATGAAAGATACACAGACTTAAAGTAAAGGGATGGAAAAAGATATTTCATACAAATAAAAATGGGAAAAAAGTTGGAGTAGCAATACTTCCTTCCAACACAATAGACTTTAAAACAAAGGCTATAGTAAGAGACAAAGAAGGACACTAGGTGGAGATAAAGGGAACAATCCAACAAGATAATATGACCCTTGTAAACATTTAAGTATCTGACATAAGAGTGCCTAAATATAGCAAGCAAATCTTGATGGACATAAAGGGAGACATTGACAGTCATACAGTCATAGTAGGAGACTTTAACACCCCATTGACATCAATGGGTAGGTCTTCCTCACAGAAAATCAACAAGAAAACAGTGGTTCTAAATGACACTAGATCAGACTAATTAATGGATATCTTCTGAGCATTTTACCCCAAAGTAGTAGAATATGCATTCTTTTCAATTGCACATGGTACATTTGCTAGGATAGACCAAATGTTAGGACACAAAACAAGTCTCAATAACTTTAAGAAGACTAAAATCATTTCAAGCATCTTCTCTGACCACAATGCTATGAAACTAGAAACCAATCACAAAAAATACCCCTAGAAAACACACACAGACATGGAGGTTAAATAACATGTTACTGAACAATGAATGTGTTGACAATGAGTTCAAGGAAGAAATCAAAATATACCTTAAAAGGAATGAAAATGAAAACACAAGGTAAAAGCTATGGGACACAGTGCAAGCTATCTTAAAAGGAAAATTCACAGCATTACAGGCCTACCTCAAGAAACAAGAAAAGTCTCAAATAAGCAATCTATATTTACACATAAAGTAACTAGAAAAAGAACAACA
Source organism: Phyllostomus hastatus (assembly GCF_019186645.2). Lineage (NCBI taxonomy): Eukaryota > Metazoa > Chordata > Mammalia > Chiroptera > Phyllostomidae > Phyllostomus > Phyllostomus hastatus. Next base: position 21,799,017 of record NW_025333960.1, read on the forward strand.
AACAAAGCCTGAAGTGAGGAGAATGAAGGAAATAATTGACATCAGAGCAGAGAAAAGGGAAATTGAATCTAAAAAAAATACAAAAAAAGAAAAAAATTCAATGAAACCAAGAGCTGGTTCTTTGAAACAATAAACAAGATCAACAAACCTGAACTAGACTCATCAAGAAAAAAAGAGAGACAACCCAAATAAATAAAACAGAAATGAAAGAGGAGAAATAACAATTGGCTCCACAGGAACACAAGGATTATAAGAAAATACTATGAATGACTACATGCCAACAGATTGGACAATCTAGATGAAATGATAGATTTCTAGAAACATACAATCTTCTAAAACTGAATAAAAAAAATTAGAGAATCTGAATAGACAGATTGCAACTAGTAAAATTGAAGGAGTAATACAAAAACTCCCAACAAAAGACCTGGACTGAATGACTTTACAGGAAAATTTTACCAAACATTCAAAGAACACCTAACTTTCTCAAACTATTTCAAAAAGCTAAAGAAGAGGGATGATTCCCAAGCTCATTTTAATGAGGCTAGCCATTATATCTTAATTCCAAAACCAGACAAAGACACTACAAAGAAAGCAAATTATAGACCAATATTCTCGATTAACATAGATGCTAAATCGTCAACAAAATATTAGCAAACTGGACCCAGAAATACATTAAAAAAGACCATACACTATGATAGGTGGAATTTATTGCTGGGATGAAGGTAGATAGAATATCTGCAAATCAATAAATGTGATATATTGCATAAAGAAAGTAAAGGATCAAAATCATATGATCATATCAATAGGTACAGAAAAAACATTTGATAAAATCCATTATCCATTTATGAGAAAAACTCTTAGCCAAATGGGAATAGAGGAAAAATACCTCAATGTAATAAAGGCCACATATGACAAACCCACAGCCAATATCATACTCAACTGGCAAAAACCTAAAGTATTTCCCCTAAGACTGGGAACAAGACAGGGATGTTCACTTTCACCACTCTTATTTAACATAGTACTGGAAGTCCTAGCCACAGCAATCAGACAAGAAGAAGAAATAAAATGCATCCAGATTGGAAAAAAAAGAAGTATAATTTCTTTATTTGTAGATGACACTGTATATAGAGAACCCTAAAGATTCCACCAAAAAACTGCTAAAACGGATAAATGAATTCAGTAAAGTAATGGAATTTTAAAATATCCAGAAATCAGGGAGAGAGAGAAAGATTGATGTGAGAAAGAAACATTGATTGGTTGCCTCCCATACACACTCTGATGGGTGATTGAACCCACAACTTATGTATGTGCTCTGAGAGAGAATGGAGCTCTCAGTGTTTTGGTGGATGGGAAGATGCTCTAACAAACTGAGCCACACAGGCCAGAACCAGAAATCAGTTGCATTTTTATATACCAATAATAAGCTATCAAAAAGGAAAACTAAGAAAACAGTTCCATTTACAATTGCATCAAAAAAAAATTAAATACCTAGGAGTAAATTTAACCAAGGATGTAAAAGACCTGTACTCAGAAAATTATAAAACACAGGAGAAAGGATATGAAGAAGATACAAATAATTGGAAGCTTATACTGTATTCATGGACTAGAAGAATTAACATCATTAAAACGTCCATTCTACCTAAAGTAATCTATATATTCAATGCAATTCCTATCAAGATATCAATGGTGTATTTCACAGAACAAGAACAAATATTCCAAATATTTATATGGAACCACAAAAAACCCTGAATAGCCACAGTAATCTTGAGAAAGAAGAACAAACTTAGAGGAATCACACTACCTGATATGAAACTACACTACAAGCTTATTGTAATCAAAACAGCATAGTACTTGCATAAAAACTGACATCAATGGAACAGACAGAGAGCTCAGAGAAAAAACCCATGCCATTACTGTAAATTAATATTTGACAAAAGAGGCAAGAACATACAATGGAGTAAAGATAGTCTATTCAATAAATGATGTTGAAAAATTGGACAGATATGTGAAAAAAATTGAAACTACACCACCTTAAACCATACACAAGAATAAACCCAAATGGATTAAAGACTTACATGTTGGACTCAAAATCATAAAAATTCCAGAAGAAAACATAGGCAGTAAAATCTCAGATATTTCTCATAGCAGTATTTTTTTCTGATATATCTCCTCAGGCAAGGGGAAAAAAGAAAACAAAATAAACAAATGGGACTATATCAAACAAAAAAGTTTTTACACAGCAAAGGAAACCATCAACAAAATGCAAAGACAACCCAATGAATGAAAAAAAAATCCACCAATGATATATCTGATATGGAGTTAATATCCAAAATTTATAAAAAACTTATAAAACTCGACACCCTCCCCCCCCAAAATCGAATTAAAAATGGGCAAAGAACCTGAATAAACACTTCTCCAAAGAGGACATATAGATGGCCGATAGACATATGAAAAGGTGCTCAATGTCACTAATCATCAGAGAAATGCAAATTAAAACCACAATGAGAAATCACCTCACACCTGTCAGAATAGCCATCATCAATAAATCAACAAACAAGTGTTGGCGAGGATGTAGAAAAAAGGAAATCCTTGTGCGCTGTTGGTAGGAATGAAGATTGGTGAAGCCACTGTGGAAAGCAGTTTGGAGTTACCACAAAAAATTAAAAATGGAAATGGTTTATGACATAGAAATTCCATTTCTGGAAACATACTCAAAACCCCAAAAAACTAATTTGAAAGAATGTATGTACCTCTATGTTCATTGTAGTGGTATTTACAATAGCCAAGATATGGAAGCAGCCCAAGTGTCCATCAGTAGATGAGTGGATAAAAAGCATTGATATATTAGCACAATAGAATACTACTTGACTGTAAAAAAAAGAAATAAATCTTACCTTTGGGATAGTATGGAAAAACCTGGAGAGTATTACGCTTTGTGAAATAATCTAGTCAGAGCAAGATAAATACAATAGTATTTCACTTAAATGTATCTAATTAACAAAATAAACTAATAAACAAAATGGAAACAGACTCAATCATGCAGAAAACAGACTGACAGCTGTCAGAGAGGAGGGAGTTGGGGGGGATGGGTGAAAATGGGGAAGAAATGCAGCCAAGAAACCCCCCAATAGAAGCAAACAAAACAACAACAACCCTCATGGACAGATGACAGTGTGGTGATTACCAGAGAGAAAGGGGGTGGGGAAAAGTAGAATTAGGTGAAAGGGAGATAAATGGTGATGCAAGCAGACTTGACTTGAGGTGGTGAACACACAATACAATGTACAGGTGATGTATTATAAATTTTTATCCCCGAAATCTATCTAATTTTATTAACCAATGTCACCCCAATAAATTTAATTTAAAAAATGAGCAGAAACAAGCAAAAAGACATGTATTGTTTAGTACCATTTTTTTCCAGTGAACTGATACTAAATGAAATAGGTTACAACAAAAGAGATTTAGGGTATATAAAAGAATAATTTCTTCAAAACCTTCCATCTTCATTAGTCTACAATGAAAAGTGCCTTTGTTGTTGTTGCTCTTCACTAAGGGAAAGAAATCTGGAGATCTTTGAGAATGCTCTTCTCAGACTCTGCGTTGCATTTAGTGTGCTAACTGTCCCCTACTGGAAATGAGTGACAGGATATTATTTTTGAAAGAGTAGCCCTTGTTTTGTTTTCCTTCAAATTTCCCATTTTCTCTCCCCAGGTTGCTCTCACGCCACTGTCCAGCAGGTTACTGGTCTGGGTTCATGATCTTAGAGGAGGGGTATGACAATGTATAAAGCAGAAAGAGGCCCATGAGTCTCTGGTTTTTTAAAAGTTGTTGTTATTATTATTATTACCCTGAAAGTCTAAACTCTTGGAGAATTTGGAGGTTTGAAACAGAGATAAAGCATGAGATCCAGAGGAACAAGTGTTTTCCCTTGAGTTTAGACAGAGACTCCCTCAGTCTGATGTAAAGAGGAAAGCTGGAGGGAATAGAGGAGAGGACAGCCAGCGAATGACAGGGGTTTGGCAAGTGTGGGGGCCATGTGAGCAGAGAAACTCTGCACCCTCTTTCCTGGTGAGCCCCCATCCCTTTACACACAGTAAGACCTGGGGAGAGAGTGTCCCATTAAGCAAGAAATCCATGGTAAAAGCTTCCCAGGTGGGAAAGGAGCTGCAAGCAACAATGGGGGTGTTACAGCGATGACCACTTGGTGCAATAGCCACCTAATCAAATAAGAAAGAGGACAGATCTCTTGAGGAACACATGAGTCCAATTACATACGCCCCTCAGAGCTTAGCAAACTCTAGAAAGGAGATGAGAATCCCAAGTTAGACAAAATTAAGTTTCTGTCTCATCTGGCAGTAGAGTTGAACTCCTGGAAATTAACTTGAACTATATAATAATAAATTACACCTCTTTTCCAACTTGTTGGTGGATTACAGTTGACATTTAGCTTGGGCTGTCTTCTCCCAGTACCTTTGTGTTTGGACTACTCTGTAAGCCCAAACGCCCTCAATTCAGGTGCAGGCTCACATTAAAGGTTCAAGAACATTTTTTGATAGAAAAAATTTCTACAGCATTTATATATGGATTCTAGCAGGATTTTTCCAAGTCTTTTCAGCTTCCTTCAGTCCTCACCCCATCTCTGCCCACTGCTATTACCTGATGGTCCATGTTTCAGGAATGTGGCATGCCTGTTACTGTTCCAAACACCAAGAATACAGCCACCCACAGGACAGATGTGGGCTCCAGAGAGTATGGTCTAATGAGGGAGATCAGGATAGAAAAAGATAATCATACAAATGTTACTCTACAATGATACCCACTATTAGGTACAACAAAAGCATATTAACCAGGAGAACTTAACTTGACTGAGTAATAATCCACATAGTGACTATGGATGCAGAACAGTCAGAGCACCAATGGACTAACTACACTGTACTAGGAAATGACCACATAGAGCAGATGTTAACTGTAGCCCACTGACAAATTGTAAAAGAGGTGTCATTTTATTCATGTATATTTCAGAACTTTCTCTGAAGAGGTAGAATTTAAGGTGAAATACAAAGAATGAGTTGAAGTAAGGCAAGCTAAGGCAGAGCAGGTGTGGGGGCAGGGGTGGGAGGAAAAGGTTAGTCTTTGAGGCACAGAGAAGACTGTGAGCAAAGGTCAAGGTCCTAGGGGTCCAAGAATCACGGTATCCCACTCACCTGGAGGAGGCCAGTGTGTCCAGACTGTACAAAAGTAGCATGGAATGACCCTGAAGTGATAAGCAGGGGCCAGATCATGCTGCTGCACACAGGCCGTGTAAAAACAGCCAACTTGAGTGCTAGGAACAGAAGAAAATTATCAAAGAATTCTACACATTCTCTCAGTGCCATGAGCAGGCTGGAAACCGAAAATGAGCACAACTGTAGTGAAATATCATTTTCATCTAATCTACTGAGAAAAATTAAACAATAAGACAATGTCCGGGGCTGGTGAGGATGTGGCAAAGGAATACCATCCTACACTGCTGGACTGAGTGTAAATTAATGCCTTTTTGAAGAACAATTTAAATATATGTATGTATAATTTAAATAATCAGTTTCACCATAAGAAATTTAAACTATGAATATAGTCTTAAAATACAACTAGCTAATTTTACAACAAGATTAAAAAAAAGTATTGCCTTTAATATTAAAAATTTCAACAACAAAAACTGGAAATAATCTATATGTCCATTAGTAGAAGACTGGCTAATTAAGTTATGATTCAGTCAAATAATGAAATATTATGCCACATTAATACATTGCAGATCTGTTTGGGTTGATATGGAAGATCTCAGAGATATGTAAGTCTGTGCAGCATGATTTCATTTATTATGTATACAGTTAAGTCCACACTTAATGTTGTCAATAGGTTCTGTGACTAAGCAAAATGACATAACAAAGCCAATTTTATCATAGACTAATTACTACAAATAACAGTTAAGTTATTAAACCATTTCATCAACATTGTAACAAAACAATGCTGAATGAATGTTGTCTGAGGACCTGCTATACATACTTAATGGGTGTTACATACAAATGGGGGTTAAAAATTAGGATTTTTAAATGGAAGGATAACTATATTAGAAACTGCTAACTTGGCTACCTCTGGGGAGAGAAATCACAGGTGATAGATGAGAGAATTCTATTTCTGATTTTGTGTGGTTTGATTTCTTTTACAGAGTACATGGGTAGCAGGCACATTCTGTTGCCTTTCCTCCGTCCATTTGCCATCTCATTCTTGCTAACAGAAATCTGATGTCTCAGGGCCGGTGGCCCCTCCTCAGGGATAGATTGTGTGTAGGCCAAGGGTTTCCATGTAATATCATTTGTACTGCTGATTTGAAGGTGAGCTGTAATCTATGTCTTACCTGGAGACGGGAGGTAAAGTCTGCCGCGGGCCTTCAGGAGAGCTTGCCTCAGTCATAGGAAGATACTGAAAGACGCTGGTCCTTCTCGGGGTGACACCAAATTTGAGGCTCAGACAGAAGAGCTTTATCAGAGAAAAGAACCTATATCACTGGTGAATATTTTGAGCCTCTATTTATGGCAGCCATTGAACCTCTTTCTGAACCTCTTATCATGGGAGATAATAAATTTTATTATTGTTTAAAGAAATTTTTTTAAAGATTTTATCTTATTTATTTATTTATAGAGAGAGGGAAAAGAAAGGAGAAAGAGAAAGAGAGAAACATTGATTGGATGCCTCTAACTGGGGACCTGGTCCACAACCCACGCAGGTGCCTTGACCAGGAATAGCCAGGCCAGCAATGTTCATTTCACCGAGCCACACCAGCCAGGGCATATTTTATTATTCTTTAAAACATTGTATTGGTGATCACTATTTGGAATTGAAGTTATCTTATTTGACATAGCAGTTTCAAGGAATTGACGTACCAAGTATTGCTGATGAGTAAGAACTGAAAGGGGCAAGCAGGAAGCCTGGGCCAGCCAAGTGGGAGGAACCCGCTGACTGGACCAAACTGGCAACAGCAATACCTGCAACCATGGGGATGATGACAAGATGAAGAGAGGGTGTAGGTCTGAGATCTAAGTTCTTGCTGCTTCTCTCCTTCTCACTACACAGTTTTCTAAATTTGTTTAGACCCTCAAGTATTAGACTCTCAAGTACAACCCATATTCATGGATTTGAAATGACTTTTGAAAGCTAAGAGGCAATAAATACAATCACCTCAAGGTAAAAGCAGAAACCAAGACATAAAGCGGATGACAAAAATTGTATTAAAAAAAAAAAACTTCATTGGGATAAACTATAGTAACTGAGGACCTATCCTAGCTCTAAGGTTCAAGTTTATCCATTTTATTACTGATTCAAATCTCCTTCCATCCTTCTAAGGAGGAAAGCAAATCCTCAGCCTTTTGCAGAAACAGCATCTTTATCTGCACTCTTGTTATAAATCCTGATGTTTCAACGGAGCTGTGACTTCATCCAGCAGGACTCAAGGACACAGAACCAGTCATACTGGTGAAGATGGGAAAGAGCTGATCACTTTGTAAGTTATATAAATATCTAATCACTATGGTATACAGCTGAAATTAATATAATATTGTATCTACTATAATTGGAAAATCCCCAAAAATAAATTAGAAAAACAAGGGTCTCCCATAATCTTCCTAATTTCATTACTTAGTCACTAATTATAGTTCTAATGTTCCAAGTTAGACAAGGAATTAACTGATGGATGTTTCTGTGAGAAACTACTGTGTGCAATTGTGGCATAACAAAAAGTTTACTTAATCTTTAAAACAAACAAACAAACAAACAAACAAACAAATGTCGGAAGAATGAGAAGTGAAAAAGGACTGACCTGGTCCAACAATAGTTTGGTGCAGGCAAAGAAAGGAGTCACCAACTTCAAAATTGCAGAGCCATTGACATTTTTAGAACCAAGACAAGATTTGCTTTCCTTGTCTCTGCGTAAAGGCAAACTACAAAGGAAATGACTATGTTACTGTTACTCTGAATTGTCAGACATAGGAACATTATCTGAGTAAGAAAGAGGAAGGATGTCTCTAGGTGTCCTGCAAACTGTCCTCCTCCCCCAGACAACCACGCTTTATAAGCATATCAGCAGGAGCCTCAGAGTTTCTTATTTTATCATGCCACATGATAGAGGAGTGCAGGAGGGGAGGAGGAAGCTAAAGAAAGTTGACCGATGGTCCCAGAGATTTACTTGTCTTTCCACATTCATGTGACACTCTACGTGCTTAGCATCCACGCTGTGTTCTGTTGTGCTAGACGGCTTCTCCATGAGTGAGAGGAACAGACATCTCTGCACCAGAGGCGGCAACACACGGGGGGTGGGGGGCGCGGGCCTGGGACACCGTGCAGTGGGGCTTTACTTGAGTAATAAACCCTATTCAACTCTTATCTAGAAGATCAAATTCTTAGTCACTGACCTACACTTGAAACCCTCACTTTCCTCTATGAGCTTCCAGAAGACTTAACTGTCAGCTAGTTTAAGTGGTGATTTCCTAGCTTTTTAGTATTTTCTTTCCTCTTTAGTAACATGATTTTTTTAATGAGTATGCTCTCTAGGGAATTAATTATTACCTTGAAGAGTATATTCATATAGTTCCATCAAGATATCTTTGAAATGATCAGACTCCTGACAGACACACTATGCAGCTTTTAAAAATGTCATGTGTGGATTTTTTCCAACCCTATTGAGTCAAATAATTTTTATTTTGGCATAGAAGACATTCTCTCTGTCTTATTTTCTTCTCTCTCTCTCCCTCTCTGTTAAATGCAGAAATCAAGCTCACTGGCTGCTAATACTCAAAGAGCCCACACAGCGCATAGACTCATCCCAGTTCTCAGGGAGAAGAACCTGTGTCGCGGGAAGAAAGGCGCTCCGTGGAGGTGGACAGCCAGCACTGCGTGGGCATTTGGTTTTGGTTTACAGAGAGGAGGCCCATTATAGCCCACCTTGTTTGCTTTTACAGAGCTCTTAGAAATCTGATGATCATGCAGCACCTTACTGCGAAACAACGGCACTACCCCAGTTGCCGTATTTACTCGAGGCAGCATAGTTAAATAATACGAAGGTTGAAACCTCTAAGACAGCAAGAGCGGCAATTCTGTTGGAAAGCTACGATTCATCCTTAACTCGGCAGAGCAGACCTTGTTGCAGCGCACACTGCATAAAATGCCACGAAGTCTAATATTGGCACTTAGGATTGCGTGCAATCACAAGAGTGAAGGGGAGAGTATTGGAGGTGCCTTGACCTCACATAAAATTTGGGGTTGTATGAATATGGAAGAAGCAGAAAAGGAGCCTCAACAGCCACCCTATGTTCTGAGAGAAAAGGTGGCGTCCTGCAGCGATTCGGCGTGAGCTGGTTGTGGGGAGAGGTCCGAGGCTGACTCTGCAGGACATCGCTTACCAGTAGCCTGATTTCAGGCTGGTGGTCTCACCTCTGATTGCCGGCTTCCTCTAGTGTCAGTGTCTGGGCGTGGTGGCCAGACTGAAACAGGCATTCAGCATCAGCGAGTGTAGAGTGACGCGTGACATGGATTTGCCGGGCAGTTCCCTCGGCTCCAGATCTTTGTTTGCATAAGTTAATTTGCTTGAGGGAAAGGTGACCTGTGAGGAAGAAGTTTTATGTCTGAAAAACAGGATATTGGAAGACTGGGAACTAGAATAAGTTATTTTCCTCAGTCAAGGTTACCAGTGGATGCTGAGGGAGTTCTTTTCAAGAGGGATTTTTTTTTTCCTCTTTACACTTGAAGAACAAGCAGTGCAGTTCAGAGCCTGAAGCACCAAATGTCAATGGAAGGTTGAAATGGTGAAATGGATCTTCAGCAGAGTAGAAGACTGAAGGCAACCTGATACTATTTAGCAACATGGGGATATATAACAGTTGAGCACCAGGAATGTCACTTTAGGTAGAGAAACCATGTTCCCAAGAAGGGAGAATGGCCAGGGACATTCCCCAGGTGGTCAGCTAGCAAAGGGTACCTCTTGAATCCTAAAGCAGGAGAATATGAATGGACTAATTATGACCACAGAGAGATGCCACCAGACCAGGGGCCAAGAGCACTGAGGACCTCAATAATGTAGCCAGGGTCTCCAAACAAACAGCCTATAGATATTATTATCATTAGTATCACTATGATCTCATTCACACCTATAGGCTAGTGGGATATTGAGACATTCAGATGACATATAAAGAGGATGACATTACTATTACCCCTAGCAGTCTTAGTAAGGACTAATGAGACAGGCAGGTATGCAAAAAAAGTCAGGTATGTTGTAAGCACTCTGCTAATTTCCTTTTTGAGCTTGACCTTTATAAGAATCATTTTAAGAGATTAGTCTAGAATATTTACTTTTTTCTATGATTCTGTACCATAGAAAGCAATATGTATTTAATATTTGCATATTACAGAAGCATAAATAGAAATAAATGAATTACTTCCTAATTTAGAAGGTCCTTGTTATTTCCTAAAGGCATCAAGTATCCAAATAACTTGGAAATAAATAAGTAAAATATTTGGGGCTTTAGAGAATCACTCAGTTCATTAAAACTGTATTATATGGAAAAAATGCGTTAGTACTTCTGAAAATGCTTACTTTGCATGGGTTACTACATGAGCCCTAAAGAAGATGGTTAAAAGGTAGAGTGGGAAATATTCTCTAAGGCCACACACACACTAAAGGATTTGTATTAAAAGGTTCCCTATGGCATTATATTCTATTTAGGATATTTCACTAGATTCTTGTTAGACTTTAAAAAAGCAGTCTCAACCTTTTATGTGATGCCATACAACAACTATATCTGGATTGATTTGAAGGTCATTAGTGAGTTTTAGTTGTCCCCAAGAGTCTTTTGTACACTTGATTTCTAGTGTTTGGAAATTTTCCAATAGAATGAACACTTTCAGATTAGGGAATGGATGGCAACACCCTCACCTGTTGAGTTTGTATGTGCAGACATCACTAATCAAGCACTCTTCTCTTCTGCTGAGTCACCTTCTCAACACCGTGCTGTAAGCAGCCATTCCCAATCAAAGGGATTAGAACCAGTTTTCTCTGTGTGCCTCAGTGCTTTGCTTTCTATGAAATTGAAAATATTTGAAGAAGAGTGAAAATTTAAGTTATCAATCACTGACAACTAAATGTTAAAAAAAGAAAGCATTACTTGCTCTGGTATTAGGGGGGAGAATTCGGGGGCTCTTGAATAGGGGGAGCTCCCTGAAGATACACTTCACTTACTTAACAACTTTGCCTAAGGCTGATGCTGCCAAAAAGACTGGATCTCTTTAGGGCATGTATTTCAGCCATTTGCCATCAGATAAAAATTACAACAGGCATATGAATCTTCAGGCCAAGGGCGTTTTTTTTTAAAGTATTTGTTGCGTAAACTACTTAAAAATTGCAAGACCCAAAAAAGAATCCCAGAAGCAGAAATAACAATGTGGAAGAAGCTGAGAGAGGTGTAGTTTATTTTAACGAGTACTGTGTATCTGTGTGCTGTGAATGCAGAGGTGATCTTGGGCACACATACAAATTGCTGTGTGTATCTGCAGTCACTAATCCTCTGCAGCAGACTGGCCAACCAATAGGTGAGGGAAAACAAGGTGAAATACATTTAAAGAGAAATCATGGGACCTTTGCTTATGGCAAAGATTGCATAACAGGGACTGGATTTACTTTCTCACCAAAAACAACTAAAAATTTAATAAAATATATGAAACAAAAATTTATGAAAGATTGACTATCAAGCAACAAAGAACAGCATTCCCGACAAATGGGAAACAAATCAAGTGAGCCTAAGGTCTCCCCAACCTACTGCTCTGAATGAGGAAGAGCAGGGAGATGTAAGCACTGGTGCAGGCAGAGGGGACCCAGGTAGATCCAGAAGACTTCCTGCATTAAGGAGACCTGAAAGTCCAAAGAAAAAGAGGTAGTTCTGGTTTATAAGACAGAGTATTAGAGAGGAGAGAGATGCACATTTTTATTTGTATGATTTTTTAAAGGTTTTGTTTATTTAGTTTTAGAGAGAGGAGAACAAAGGGAGAGAGAGAGAGAAACATCAACGTGAAAGAGATTATCCATCAGCTGCCTCTTGTACACGCCTAACTGGGGACCAAACCCACAACCCAGGCATGCACCCTGGCAGAAAATTGAACTGGTGACCTTTTGCTTTGCAGGATGACAATTAACCAACTAAGCCACACCAGCGGCTTGTATTACTCTTTGTTGCAGGGGCTGTCTTGTATACTATAGGATATATCAGCATCGCTAGCCTCTAAGCTCTAGAGGCCAGAATCACTAAATTCCCTTCCACCAACCAAAAAATGGATCTAGACATTGACAAATGTCCTTTGAGAGAAAAAATTGCCCTAACTGAGAATTATTGGATTGAAGAAACCAGTGCTCCACGCTGGGCACCGGGCTGGGGTGTACAAGGGGGGACCACCAAAAAACCCGGAATTTATTTTTTTTAATTTTTATTTATTCTTACATGTTTAAACTAAAGTCACCTTAAAATACTCTCCATTTAATGTAATACCCCTATTGAGACTTTTTTACACTGCTCAGAACAGTTCTTGAACTCATTGATTTTGATGCCTTTTAGTGATTCTGCTGTTTTTTGTTTCACATCACTGCATCAGCAATACATTTGCTTTGGGGACGTTTTTCATCCAGGGAAACAAAAAAAGTCACTCAGGGTGAGATCAGGTGAAAAGTCACTCAGGGTGAGATCAGGTCAGGCTGTTTTTGGTCAAAAACTGCTGAACACTCAATGCAGTGTGGGCATGTGTGCTCCTTAATCCCATCATGAAATGGGGAAATGCATTGAAAGAGTCTTCAAAAAAAATTCACTGAAGTCGAATGCAGCCTCTCACAACAATGCCAGCTGGTACACTGATACAGATGGGTTCCTAGAACACCCACCTAGCGGAGGAAGCCTGTATTACAAGGGCCTGCCCTCCAGAAGATAATTCCGGGTTTTTCTTGGGGGGGTTCCTCCTTCTAGAACTTACTCCCACTAGCCAGACTGGGGAACCCCAAGACCCATAGGATACTGGGTTGAGTATACAGAGGGTCTTGCTTTGGTAACAAGGAACATTAACTCTAGACTGAACGCTGCTCCAGTCCCACCTAATAAAATCTCAAAAGGAAGCTCTGACGGGATCAAATTTTTACAAGCAATTTAGCTGCATTTGGAACAAAGCTTGAGACTATTTTAAAAATACAAAAATATCCAGCACTGAACAAGGTAAATTTATAATGTCCAAAATCAAGTGAAAAAATTGCCAAGCATGCAGAGAGGTGGGAAAATACAAGTTGTAATGAGGAAATTAATCAGTCAAACAAAACTGACTCAGAACTGACACAGATATTAGAACTCGCAGATAGGAATATTACAATAGTTATTAAATTTGTATTTTATATGATCAAAAAGTTAAGTGGAGACATGGAAGATATAAAAGAGACACAACTCAGACTTCAAAAGATGAATATTATGAAGTGTGAGCTTAAAAACTATGGTAGGTGGGATTTGTGGAAGATGTCAGAGAAGAAAAGATTAGCAGATGTAATGTTACAGTAATAAAAACAGACAGAAAGAACATTTTAAAAATGAACAAAGCATCACTGAGTTGTGGAAAAACTTCTAATGGCCTTCTATGCATGTATTGGAGCCTCCACAAGAGATGAGAAAGTGGAGACTACAGAAAAATATTTTAAGATATAACTGCTGAAAGTTTTCCAAATTTTATGAAAATGCTTGTATCCACAGATCCAAGAGTCTCAATGACTCCTAAGCACACACACACACACACACACACACTCACACACACACACACACACACACACAAACCACCACTAAGTAAAACACACCAAAGTACATCATAATCAAATGCTGAAAATTGGTAATAAAGTGAAAATCATACAGAGGAACAAATATGGATGGAAGCTGATTTTGCATTAGAAATAATGTCAGTGAAAATATAGCATGTTCCTCATACTGGAGCAACACTTTTATGTCTGAAAGAAGATACTGTCAACCTAGAATTCTGTACCCAGGAAAAATATCTTCTAAAAACAAAGATGAAATAATGACATTTTTGGAAATATAAAAACTGTAGGAGGTCATCATCAGCACATCCACATTATGAGGAATATTTTTAAAAGTCTCTTAGACAGAAGAAAACTTTGATATATAGAAATATAAATCTATACAGAGGAAAGAAGAACAATGCAAATGGTAACCACATGGTAAACACATAAATATTGGGTTTTATAATATATTTAATGTAAAATATATAATGTCAATAGCATAAATGTGACAAGGGGAGAAATAGAAATACAGTATTGTATGGTTCTTGTACATTAAGTGGTGGAATGTCACTTAAAGGGTCTTGACATATGTGATACACTCAAAAACAATAGCTAAAATAATAAAATAGAGTTGTGCTTAATAAGCCAACAGAGGAGATAAAGTGGAATTAAAAGATTCAGTTATTACAAATAAAGTCAGAAAAAAAGCGTAAAAATGAACAAAGATGAGAGGGAATGAATAAAAAAACAAATAGCGAAACTATTGTTCCAGTTATGGATTTCTTGGTTCTCAATTTTTAAAGTGGGCAAAAAAATTAAACAGATTATTTAACAAGGATAATATACAACAGCAATAAAAATGAAAAGAATTTCAATGTTATTAAGTTTTAAGGAATGGTAAATTAAAATCAAAACGAGATCACTACACACATATTAAAAGAGCTTAAATTAAAAGACTGACCTACCAAGAAGGGTGTATAAAACCTGGAACTCCCCTGCACTACTGGTGGGAATGTGCAATGGCATGATGGCTTTGGAAACAGTTGGGCAGTGTCTTCAAAGTTAAACATACACTTGCCATATCACCCAGCTATTCTCATGCATTTAAATGTTTGGAGCAGATTTTATAATAGCAAGCAACTGGAAATAACCCTATTGCTCCTCACTGGTGAATGAATTAGACAAACCAAACTTTGATTTATTCACATGTGTACGCAGATATGCTACTACTTAGCACTGAAAATGAATGGCCTATTGATACACATGAATAATACTTAAAAATTATAGTGACTGAAAGAAGTCTTACATTAGAGCACACTGTATGACTTCATTTATTTAAAATTCTGGAAAATAAAACTCATCTCTGGTGATGGAAAGCAGATTGCTGGCTGTTGGATATTGAAGGGAGGCAGGGCAAGATGGGAGGGGAGGGGTTACAGAAGGAAACTTTTGGGACTTATGAATATATTAATTACCTTATTGTTATTCATTATCTTTATTATGGATGTACAAGTATGTTAAACATATCAAATTATACACTTTAGATATATAGTAGTTTATTGTAAATAATTTAACCTCCTTAAAGCTGTTAAAATGGATATTATAAGAAGAGTTTCTAGGGGATGTCATAGAAAGTTACACTTGACCTTGATACTAGAATGGAAGTCAATGTCTCACATTTGTCCAGTGATCTTGTTACAAGCCCATAATTTCTTTTGGTCTCAGTTCTTGACTTATAAAGTCAGATAGCTTACTTGGTGATCTCTAGTGTCCTTATAACTCTAAAAATCTAATCATTGATAAAAGCTAATAGAAGAGTGGTTGAATGGTGAAATGGAAACACAGTGACCTGCATTTGAATTTCAGCTCTACTGCTCATTACTTATTGGCCTGAGATTAATAGTTCAACCTCTATAAACTATAGAAAGTAAGTTCCATGAAGAAAGAACTACCTTGGTTGTTTGCTCCTGCAACCCAGAGCTTGGTATAGATACTGGCATATAAGTAAACATCTTCCTTTTCTGCAAAATGAAAATAATATTAAGCCTACTTGTAGCAGAGGCTGTTGATGCTTCCCCAACCCCATATCCTGTTGCCCCAATTCTACTTTTACTTCAGCAAGGGAATCAGTTTCTGGCATGCTTCCTACCTCAGCACAGGAAAGACACCCTCGGCTGGGAAATGGTGTTCTCAAGAAGTGATTTGGTAGCCAGCGCAGAGGCTGGCTGTGCCTAGGGCTTTCAGGAGCTCCAGGGTCTTGGGAGAAGCCAATGCCCTGAGAGGGCTACCCTACAGCAGGGGGGATGGGAGGCAGTGGTTAAATGTCCCAGCCTCCCTGCTCTCCAGTGGGACAATTCTGAGACCAATTTTACTCAGTTCCTTGGAGAGTTTCCAGTGAGACTGAGTCCCAGTTGCCCACAACTGGGCAAGTAGGAGCCCGTTCCTCCTATAACCTTTACTGGCTTTTCTCCCTTCCTTGTATTACTTTGTCACTGTGTGTCCTGGGATCACTTCCTAAATGAACTCCCTGCATTAATGTCTAAGGCATGACTAGGATCTGTCTTTGGGGGAACCCGAGCTAAGACACTATCTGTGAGGGTTATTTTTATGTCAACTCAACTGGCCTAAGGGATGCCCAAATAGTGAGTAAAACATTATCTTTGAGGGTGCTTGTGAGGGTGTTTCTGGAATAAATTAGCACTTGGATCAGTAGGCTATATCCACTAGTGTGGGTAGGCATTATCCAATCCACTGAGGACCTAAATAGAACAAAAAGGCAGAAGAAAGGTAATTTTGCTCTATCCTTTTCTCCAGGGACATCTTTCTTCTCCTGTCCTTGGTCCTCAGCATCTTGGGCCTCAAGTCTTAGACCCAGACAGGTACCCACACTCCTGGCTGTCTCGTTCCCAGGCTTTGGGTTTGGGCTGGAACTGCACCATTGGCTTCCCTGGGCCTCGACTTGCAGATGGCAGACCGTGGGACTTAGCCTCCATAATCTCGTGAGGTACTCCCTCTTCATAAATCTCCTACTATATATCTACATATACCCCACATACATCCTATTATTTCTGTTTCTCTGGAGAACCCTGGCTAATACACTGTCACTTGTGGATCTTGTAGGAATTAAATTGGACATGTAAAGTGTTTTGCCTACTGCCCACTGAATTGATGTTGCTGTTTTAATGCTAGTTTCTATTAGAGCCTAAGAGAAAGTAACAATGCTAACTTTGAGCCTATGAGTGGGGAAGGGGGGTGGGGAAGAAAATTCTGTGTGAGGGAAGACAGGCACCTGAGAATTTATAAAAATAAAATGGGAACAATATGAAAGTAGATAATTGCTATGGACTGAATGCATCCACCCATCCCCCAATTCACATATTGAAGCCATAACCCTCAAAGTCACTGTATTTGGAGTCTTTAGAAAGTAATGATGGTTAAATGAGGTCATAAGGGTGGAGCACTAATCCAATAGGTCAGGTGGCCATATCAGGAGAGGATCTCTCTCTCTCTCCTTCACAGTGTAAAAGAAAGGACAGGTTAGGGCACAGGGAACAGGTGGCCATCTATTAGCCAGGGAGAGCGTTCTCATCAGAAACTGAATTTGTGATCAGCACCTTGATCCTGGACTTCCAGTGTCCACACTGTGAGAAAATAAATGTCTGTCTTTCAAGCCACTGAGTCTGGGGTTTTGTTATGGTACTCTGAGCAAACTAATACAATAATACAATGTGTCTTAAACACTAGAAAGCAAAACATAAACCCAATTCAGGAAGAATGGAAATTTTCAAAGCTAAAAGTTTGACTATATTATTACAATCAATTGCATAAGAAAAGTTGAACTATCTCAATCAAAGCAAACCAGGCAAAACAGAATTGACAGGCAATGTTGCCAGATTGAGCAAATAAATTACTGAATGCTCAGTTAAATATGAATTTCAGAAAAACAATGCATTTTGGGGGTGAGTGGGTATATAAGTATACTCTAAATATTTCAAAGGGTATATTTATACTAAAAATTATTTGTTATTTATCTAAAATTCAAATTTAACTGGACATTGTGTATTTTATCTGGCAAAATTATGATGTGGTTTTATAGAGACTCTCTGAGGAGGTCAACTATTTTATAAAAAGATATATAAAAGATGAAAAGAACAAAGAATTGGTATTTAAAGCAACGTGGCTCAGCTTGTGGAAATTTTCTGAGGAAGGCTGAAATCCAGACTGAGCTGAGGTTCACAAACCAAGCTAAAGACATGTGCAAGTTCTTTAAAGCTCCAGAAAAACACGGCAGGTCTTGGTCCACCATGTGCAGAAGGTGATATAAAGTTGGCAGATGACGGGAGACAGCCACGGAACTTTCGTTGTGTCTTATATTATTACTCACCAAGGAAAATACATCTCTCCTTCAAAAAAGAAAGTTGGCAGATGCTCAGCAAGTCAGGAGTTAGACATGATTATCACCTTTTACACACTTAGATTTATCACAACTTGCTAAAATACATCGAAGGTGTGATCTTACAGATTGCTCTGAGAAATCAGAGACAATGGGAGAAGTGCCACAAAACTGAAGACAGGTAAATGTTTGTATTTTTAGGAAGAAGCAACAAGTGCACACTATTGATACTGAGTGGGAAGTTCAATGTCTAGAAATATGTCTAAGGTGTATTCTTAAGGAACAAGTCAAGTCAAATGAACTTTATTTGTTTCTTGTTAGGGTCATTATCAGATTTATGCATCAGGAGAATATGATAATGACAACGCACCTAGATTTCAACAAGGCATTTGATGAATATTTTCCATGATAACCTTGTAGACAACAGGGAAATATGGAATCGGCTTTTCATGACTTTGAACTTAAATCCCACTTAACTGTGTTAATAATGGCTCAAATGAAGTTATGCTTATCAGATTTGCTATCAACACAAAGCTAAGAGGAATTTATTAATTAGATTCTTTTGGTGGCAAATAAAGAAACTCAAAGTCAAATAACTGAAACAAGAATTAATCTTATAAATGCTTTAGACAATAGCAGAGCCTCAAAGCAACTAAGAACTCAGACTTCTAGGACGGCTATAAAGCACAGTGGTTATCAGCGTGGACTCTGATGTAAAACTTTGCTTGATATAATATTTGGTAAATCACTTCTCTGTGCCTCAGTTTCCTCAACCAAAAATGGAAATAATAATAATACCTACCTCAAAGGATTGTTATTAGAATCCAATGAGGAGATGTATATATGTGTTTTTTCACATAATGAAGAAAAAATGGCTCCTGCCAGCTCCTGAATCAGTTCCCTTACAGACAGGCTCAACTCTCTTAATCCCTGGGAAGAGGACTTGATTTTATTTGTACCTTGTGTTCTCTCAAGATCAATCTATTGTGGTCTAAAGATAAATTCATTGATTTATTAATTAATTCACAAATTAATTATAACAGTATAATATAGAAGAAATAAAGTGTGATAAGGGGATAGAATGACTTGGAAAAGGAGGGAGGCAATACTTTGTTAGAAGGGTTAGGGAAGACCCCTCCAGTGAAGTGACTTTTGAACAGAGACCAGAGGAAGTGAAGATACTTGGGAGGATGTTCTAGGGAGTGGGAACAGGAAGTGCCAAAGCCCGAGGCAGGAGCATGCTTGGAGCCAAGAAGCAGCAAAGCCAAAGTAATGGGAATGGGAGAGGAGAGGGTGAAATTGTCTGAGAGGTTGCTGGAGTCAGGTCATGGACTCATGGGGAGAGTGTGGATTATTACTCTGAGCAAGGTGCGAGCCACTGAAAGTTGAAGACTCACTCAGGCTGCTGTGTGAACAATGGCTATATGTTGGCCAGGAAGGGGGTTACAATAACTGATGTGAATGAAATACAATGGTGGTTTGGACTCTGGGGGCAAAGATAGAAGTGGTCAGAGTTTTAGTGTGCTTTTAGTTGTCTGATATTAAATATAAAGTGTGAGAGAAAGAGAAGAAAGCTGACTCCAGAGTGAATGGTAGAATGAAGTCACCACTTAATGAAATGGGGAAGAATCTGGAAGGAGTAGATTTTAAGGGAGATATCAAGTGCTTGCTTTTGGACATGTTAGTCTGAGATGCCCTTAAATATCTATCCAAGAGATGTCAGGCCAGCATTAAGAGTATAGGATTATGGGAGGGTTTAGGATAGCATGGAGCTAAAGACACAAATGTAGGGTTTATTTGTGCACAGATAGTATTTCAAGTTATCAGACTTCATGAGCCCACCTAGAAAGGTCAAAGTGAGAGAAAACAGAGGAGATCGAATTGAACCAGTAGGCATTTGAGAAGATGCAAAAGAGAGCAAAGGAAACTGAGAAGGTGCGACCATTGGAGTGAGATATGAATCAAAAGAGCAAATGAAAATGTTTCAAGCAGCAATGGTGCTCAGTTACATCAGATGTAGAAGCTGAGTCAGATGAGAACTGAAAAGTGATGTGATCACATAATGACAAGGGAGAGGGAGAATTGACTTTTATAAAAAGGATGCCGAAGAGCCAGTGCTACAGATTTCTACTATGTGTAGCTAATAAAAAAAAATGAAATCATGAAACTTCAAACTTATTTGGATAAATTGTACTAAGATGTCTAAGTCATCAAATAAAACTTATGATAAATGCCAGGTCTGGTATTTAGATTCAGACTAGTAACTATAAAAACTGTGCATACATGCATATAAAAGACTAAAAGAATATGTCCCTGAACATTAGTAATTATTATCCACAATTGTTGAAGCTAGAGATGTTTTCTTATTTTTATATTTTCCATAGTTTCTACTTTTCTACAATAAATATGCTTTATTTTTGTAGCCAGAAAAATCTAATATATTATCAAATTTCAGTTAAGCATAAATAAGGATAGAAAAAAACTTTTAATTTATATAAAACAGTCCCAAAACATGTTGCAAAAGATCCTGGGTTGCATTAATAAATGTATATGCATTGCTGTATTAATTCAACTGGAAGTGGGCAAACTGGATAGTTTCAGTACTAGATATTACACAGAGAAGGTAAGGATAAGGAGAGATCTGAAAAGTATTTCATGGGAAAATTGGAGGAAAATAGAAATGTGAATCCCAGAGGGAAAATGTAAGTTATAGGGGACACGTAATGAGTTGTTGTGTAAGCGAAAGAATCAGACAGACTCAGTCCCACTGATAACCTTGGGCAAGTCACGTAATCTCTCACAGGCCCAGAATCCTCATTGATAGTATAGCAATAACATCTGCATAGCATTGTGACTTGGATTACCCTCTCTTCTGGCCCCTATGTCAGTTTCTCCTGGGCCTGGTCCAGAACCCCCTGAATGCATATATCATCAGCTCCTTTTTGAGATTTCACTGAAGATTTTACCCAGTAGATGAATGAGGAGATTTGCACTGCAAACCTCCTGGAGAAGAAACACTTAAAGCCTCCCCTCTACACTGCTATTCTCGGCAGAGTTTTTACCTCTGTGTCAATAGTGGGGCGGGAGGTAGTGGGAATGTGTGAGTGGAGGGGCCTCCTTTCCCCCATCCAGACTCATTAGTTTCTCTATCCCTCCAGGATATTGGGGTCTTCAAATTCCTTTCCATTCTTCTGTTAGAACATTTGTCATTCTCTCCCAATTTCTATATTTAATTTGAAAAACCAAACTTATTATGGTCAGCAAAACTAAGATTCATTCATGTTGCAGAATCCCATAGCGAACAAACATATTTCTGTCCTGAGAGTGGATTGTGCAATCGCAGAATTCTGTCCCTCGCTCCCCACCCCAAGTGCTATCACATTGTTCTTGCAAGTATATTTGTAGCTCTTCTCGTGAGGGGTTTGAGTGAAGGACATTCTCTCTACCCACTTACAAACATGAACTATCTGGTATATGTCACCCAGTTGATGCCCAGGACATGATAATGGGTTTTACTATGATGATCATTATCATGAATGTTTTTAAAGAGCTAAATGTGGAGACAAATTTTCTACAGTTCCCAAGGATCCAAGATACAAGTCACCGGGAGACAGAATGTAGCCCAACATTAGGCAAATATTTCTTGTAATTTGACCTATCCTGGACAGATACTTCTTGAGGTGATCATGTGTCCTTCACTGCTTGAATCGTTTGCTCCAAGACAAGAACAGGAGAGAGTAGACGGGATTTTGAATTTAGTTGACTAAAACTCTCTCTCCTAATGAAGAATCTTGTGATACTATGAAAAGTGCCTGCATTTTTTTTTCCATCTCTTCTTTTTCTTCCCAATGTCACCAAAATCTAAGGCGATAGTACAGCACCATAAACCTGATCACTTTTGGTTCTGGGAGTATTTAAAACACTCTGAGACAGAAAACTCCCTTGGAAGGCGTGGAGACAATGCAGTTTCCGGCCACAGCTTCAAAAGCCTGGGGGAAGGGGGAGGCTTCACACAGCTGCCCAGACCACCAAAATGCTCGGGTGCAGTGCTGTGCTGTGTCTTGGGGCCTTCATGGCTGCAGTGATCAACCCCAGGGAGGGGGAAATGGTAACCAGATTCCAGGACACCCTAGGGGCTTTCAAGACACACTTACATTTGCCTTTTTCCAATTTTTTTTCAGGGCACAGAATTAACTCCAAGCCCTCCACATGCCAGTGTGGCTTTGCCTATAATATAATCTTTTTAAAAGATTAAGTTAATCTTGACTTTTACTATTGCAGCATTTCAACCTAATGGTACTCCATGCACAATCTAATTGGATTTTTATAGGCCTTTATTTAAAGAAATTTTTTCAGTGATGATGACAATTAGAGTATTATAGGTAGGTCCCTTTTGTGTAATATCAAAGCAATGTAGTGTACACACAGCTAGACCACGATAACAGATTTCTAAAAGGTTGTTATTATCTGAAGCCTACCTCAGTTGAAGCACAAACCATACAAGAATTTATGTGTTCAATGATGTTATTACCAACCCTGCAAAATTAGAGTAAATGGGCAGGCGGGCCTGAGACCATGCCAATGGAAGGTTTCATGCTACACAATGACTATGCCATGTGACTTCTGCAGAAAATTCCACTCATTTCAATGGTGAATTGGATACTGGATTGAATTTTTAAAGGCTATTTGTCCTAAGAGATTATGAATTTATACTGCCTCGGGTTGTATTCCATCGTTATAAAAGTCCAGGAGTCCTCTGTAAAGTTTGTTTTATTAGCCGGAATTGGGATTTACATCTCTTGCAATAAATTCCTTTATGTTGGCTGTTTGACATTTCAGAGGTAACCTCTGGCTTAACTGGCTGCAGGTAAAAATTAGAGGTGTAACTGGTTTTAATAATGTTCTCTGGGTCTACTTATTCCCAAGTATTCAACCAATTACATCTTTCTTTATGTAATATGTTTTTATATTCCATAAGGCACTTTTCTAACTAGTTTTCTCAATCATTAAATTATTTTGTTTGCTTTTATTTTAGCTTTAGTTTGTAAAATTTAACTCAGGTCTTTCCTTAAGAATGTGGTAAATGGACATATTGTGAAAGAAAATCTTACTGATGTTTTTCAGGTATTTGAGATCTGAGTTATGCTGGGTAGCCCTTTATTCTTGAAGCTGATAGGCATGTACTGTGTGTGGATTTTGGGTTAAATATTTTCTCCAGGTATTTCAGGTATTGCTCATAGTCATTTACCAAAGTGGAGCAAGTAATAAGTATCATTCTGAGAAGTTTAAGGATTAGAGTGTTAAGGAAAATGGGAAAAGTGTGCAGGGTGTAAGAATGTAGGAGGGAAAATATTGATAAAACAGAAAATGGTGATTATTGAGTTTTAATTCTCCTTGATGGCAGAGATAGAAGTAGACATGGGTTGACTCAGAGCTGGGAACATAAATGTGATAATTAGTGAACCATTTTTTCCAAAACAAAGAGCAGTGACACAGGGGACCTGAAAGATTCAACTGCTTCACATGCCACTGAAAACTCAACTTTTGCTAGTCTCTTAGAAAGCTTAGAAGGCATCCATAATCCATTTTTCTTATTTACACTAGACATTTAATTTTAGAATAATTTTGTATTTAAGGGAAAGTTATGAAGGTAGTACAGAGAGTTCCATTATGTGCCACATTAGACCCTAATTTTCCCTGTTTTTATTTTTTAAAAACTTTATTTAGTTAGTTTTTAGAGATGGGGAAGGGAGGGAGAAAGAGAAGGAGAGAAACATCAGTTGGTTGCTTCTTGCATGTGCCTGGTCCAGAGACCAAACCTGCAACCCAGGCATGTACCCTGACTGGGAATCGAACCGGTGACATTTTGCTTTGTGAGATGATGCCCAACCAACTGAGCCACACTGGTCAGGGCCAATTTTCCGTGTAACAAACAGCTTACACTTAATTAATTAACTTATATGGATACATTATTGTTAACTAAAGTCTATATTTTATTCAGATTTTCTTAGTTTTACCTAATGTCCCTTTTCTATTCCAGTATAATCACCAAGGGAATCGTATTACATTTAGTTGCCATGTCTCCTTAAGTCCTCTTTACTGTGAGTTTCTCAGCCTTTTCTTGTTTTTGATGACATTGACAATTTTGAGGACTACTGGTCAGATATTTTATTGAATGTCCCTCAAATTGAATTTATCTGATTTTCTTTCAGGGTTCTGGGGAGGAAGACCACAAAGTTAAAATTTCATTCTTAGCACATCATCACAGGTGCATAAAATTACCAGAATATCAGCCTTGTTAGCAGGTTGGTGTTTGTTCTGATCACCTGGCTAATATTTATCAGGTTTCTCCAGTATCAGCTTGCTCATTTTTCTCCTTTTCCATACTGTAATTATTTGAAAGAAGTCACAATATGCAGCTCGTATTTAGGGAGTGGGTACTTAAGTTCCATTTTCTTGAAGGCCAAGTAGCTGCACAAATTATTTGGAACCACTACACACTGGAAACTTGTCTATTCTGACCTATTTATTTATTTACTATTTATTCATTCATTCATTCATTCATTCATTTATTTGCATCAGTGTGAAGTCATGATATTTATTTTATGTTTTGGGTTATAATCCAATATGACTTTATAACCCAATATTTCATTGCTCAAACTGTTCCAATTTTGGCTTTTTCAGTTGGCTCCTGTGTCCCTTTGACATATTTCTATCATTGCGGATTTTCCCCCCTTGGGCACATTCTCACTTTCCGACACTACACAGTCCTCCAGTCTCATGTACTTCTTGCTCTCAGTTCTAACATCAAGGAACTCTGGTTCCTTTTACTGGAACAAGTTAGTTCCTAGAAACCAAAGTCTGCACAAAGTGTGCTTGTTGCTACCAGAGCATCATCGCTTCTAGGCCCTCTCCCTTGACAGAGCAAAGAAGCATGTGCATACATGCTTACGTGTGCAAACATCTAAATATTTTTGTGTAACCATCGGTATTTATATTAAGCTCAACCTAAGTACACACTGATATCCCCAACTCTAAACCATTGTCAGAGGATCATTCTTTTTCCCTGGCTTATCCATATATTCACACTCCAGCAGTAAAAAAACCTGTATCTCACCAATCATTGTCCATGTATTTAATTGTTCAATTCCTGCATGCACATATAGTGGCATCAGAATTACTCATCGATTTCCTCATAGGAAGTGATTTTATCAATGAGAGTACAGTGCTTATGTCCAGCTCCTTTGGCCTTTAGTCTCACAGACTCCACTCATCGCCAGAGCTGCTGAGGCCAGCACCTTCTCTCCCACCCAGCTCAGGAAGGCTGCCCATGCATTTGTAACACAGGTTCTCCCAGTCTACATCCCATCCTGGGACACCCCACCCACCTTGTCCCATGATGTTTTTAAATGTGCATACATTAAGGTTCACTCTTTCTGCTGTTAAATGCTATGTGTTTTTGACAAATACATTGTGTCATGGATCCACTATTGCAGTATTATACACACGAGTTTTAATACCTAAAATATCCATTACACTTCTAATACAATTCCGCCCAAATCCCCTTGCTGGGACTCCTGGAAACCACTGGTTTGTTAACCACCTCTATCATTTTGCCTTTTCCCGAATGTCATATAAATGAAATCATACAGTAGGTAGCTTCATAAAACATACATAATATAAAATTTACTACCTTACCATTTTTAAGTTTGTAATTCAGTGACAGTAAGTACACTCACATTGTTTTGCAACCATCACCAACAACCATTTCCAGAACTTTCATCTTGCAAAACTGAAACTCTGTATCTACTAAACAATAACTCATTTTACCCCTCCCCCCAACCCCTGGAAAGCACCATTCTTCTTTCTGTCTCTGTGGATTCATGTAAGTGGGATGATACAGCATTTGTCCTTGTGGGAATGGCTTATTTCATGTAGTAAAATGTCTTCAGGTTTCTTCCATATTGTGGTATGTGTCAGAAGTTCCTTCCTTTCTAAAGCTGAATGATATTTCATTGTATGTACACACCACAATTTGTTTAGTCATTCATCTGTCAAAGGACACTGGGTTGCTTCCATCTCAGGCTATTGTGAATAATGCTGCTATGAACATGGTGTGTATCTAGATCTGTGATCATTGTCAGTTATTTTTGCATAAGGAGTTGTTTTTATTTGCATTCACCTACTGAGCATCTTTTCATATGCTTATTTTCCCTCTGTATATCCTTGGTGTGGCTTCATTTAAATTTCTTGCCCATCATTTAACTGAGCTTTTCATTTTCTTATTGTTGAATGGCTCTCTGTATATTTTAGATACAACTATTCATTATATATGTGGTTTGCAAATATTTTCTCCCATTCCATGACTTGTCTTTTTATTCTCTTAATGGTATCTTTCAGAGTATAAACTTGTTTTTTAATGAAGTTCAACTTAACAATTATTTTCTTTCATGGATTACACTTTTGATAGTATATCAAAAATAATCATCAAACCTAAAATCAAGTATATTTTTTCCTCTTTTCTTCTAGAAGTTTTATAGTTTTTCATTTCTATTCATGTTTATGATTAATTTTGAGTTCATTTTTGTGAAAGATATGAGGTCAATGCCAAGGTTCTTTCTTATTTATTTACTTATTTATTTATTGAGATGAAGGGAGGGAGAAAGAAAGGGAGAGAAACATCAATGTGTAGTTGTCTCTTGTGCGCCCCCAACTGGGGACCTGGCCTGCAATCCAGGTATGTTCACTGGCTTGGAATTGAATCAGCAACCCTTTGCTTCATAGGCTGGTTCTCAACCCACTGAGCCACACCAGCCAGGGCCTTTTTTTTTCCTTCTTTTTACATGTTGACATTCAATTGTTCTAGGACCACATGTTGAAAGACTACCCTTTCTCCCTTGAATTGCCTTTACACCTCTGTAAAAGCTTAGTTGACTGTATTTGTGTGGTTTATTTATGGTCTCTTCATTCTGTTCCATAAATCTACATGTCTATTCTTTTGCTAATTCAATACTATCTTTTTTCATACATTCATTTGTTTAATTCATGTATTTATCCATCCATCCATTTACCATTTCCTTAAATATTTGTTGACTATCTTCTTTGCGCAAGGCACTGTGCTAGATACCACAGAAAGCAGAGATGGTTCGAGATGAACCAGCAGAGATGGCACTGCCCCTCTGGGAGCTATGATATTGTTGGGGAGGTGAGTCAAATAGTGTCACAATGTACACACAAATAGTGTAAAACAAGGTGATGAGGGCTATATGAGATGTGTAGAGTAAAAGAAGTTTTCAAAAGAGGATCTGTCTGTCTTATCGCTACTGTCTGAGAGGACTTACGATTTGAGCAGAGACTTGAAGAATGGATAAGATTTAAATAAGTAAAGATTGCAACGGTGACTGACTCTATTAGGGGGAAAGAATGGAATGAAAAAGTTTGGGGGGAAAGTGCAAAGTCTAACAGCCCTGTCTGATAGAAACACAATCAAAGCCAGATGTGCAATTTTAAATTTTCTAGTAGCAATATTAGAAAGGAAACTTGAAATTAATTTTATAACTTACTTTTCCTTAATCTACTATATCCCAAATACCAACATTTCAAGGTATAATCAATTTAAAAATATTGATGTATGTTACATCTCTCTCTTCTTTTGTTACTGAGTCTTCAAAGCCCAGTGTATAGCTGCATTTGCCATGCAAGACTACTTGGAACAACCACATTTCAACTGCTTTCTAGTCACATAGAAACTGTGGCTACAGTATTAGACAGCACAAGTCTAGGAGGTCAGTGTGAGAGAAAATGCTGCCAACGTAGGTTGGGGTCGATTACGGGAAGACTTCAATACTGAGGTAGAGTTTGAACTTCGTCCTGAAACCGTTGCATAAACACTGACACTCCCGAGCAAGGCAGCGACTCCCACTCACTCATGCTCCTCTCTTCGGTGGGCACGTCCCAGGCAGGCAGTCAGTACGAGTGTGCTGAATGACTGTCAAACTATCTGAGCAATGCTTTGTGGGCATTAAACTGGTCATATAGGGAGGGCGAATTGAAAAATAGGAAGACAAATGGGTCGGTTCTTCTTATTTAACCTAAGATATGAAAGATTTTTGTTATGATATGAGTGTTTTTTCTTTTGCTGTCTACATGAGGGAAATTGCCGCCTAAAATAGTGTAGGGCAGCTACTCCTGTCTTTCTCCTTTATTATGTTGCCGTGTGAACAGGGCAGGCTTATGCTAGGACATTATCAGTAGTCTTTGGGAATGACTACTTAACATTACAATTGCTACACAGAGAAAATAAATGAATTTCTGAAAAAAATATGGCTGGAGGACGACAAGTTGAAGATAATGCCTGTTGTATAAATTAATTTTTTAAAAAATTTGAGAATGTTCTCCCAACAGTAGAAAGCTAGGACCCCTCTAAAACAAGGATGGCGATAGTGCTGAAACCCTGTACTCACTTGGCTGTGCATAAAACCAAGCAGGTTACTTGGATTTCTTTGTGATGACGGGTGCCACGCTTCTTGCCAAATCTATTCTCACAAACTAGCAGGGGATCAAAGCTGAAAAGCTTTCTGTTTTTATATTTATTTATTTTTCACTTGCAATAATTTCCAAAGACAGAGAGTGAAAAAAATCTATCAAGAGGCCATTCTAAAATAGAAAATGTAATATCGGCAGGCAGGGGTGTGTGTGGGTGTTGTGTTTTAGGCCTGTCAAGTTTGACAGCATCCTTTTAGGCTTTTCAAGAGAAAACCTCATAGTATCAGAGCCCCACTTTCCATCAACTATGACAGATTTCTACATGTTAATA
The DNA here is from genome assembly GCF_019186645.2 of Phyllostomus hastatus. Classification (NCBI taxonomy): domain Eukaryota; kingdom Metazoa; phylum Chordata; class Mammalia; order Chiroptera; family Phyllostomidae; genus Phyllostomus; species Phyllostomus hastatus. The sequence goes on from NW_025333960.1 coordinate 21,828,063, forward strand.
TTCAAATTTCATTGTATTTTTCTTTTGTGACTAAGCTAACATGGTTTTTAGAAGCTTGTTGTTTCAATATCTTTTTTCTGTAAAATTAGAACAGCATCAGTTTGGACTTTTATGTTTTTTGTAAGAATTAGTTTTTAATGTATATCATAGATTTGTGGGCATACCCAATGTCATTTATTAATACAAGCCTTGGGGAGCTTTGAGAGATATTTTTCTGCTGCCTTCGTCTCTTAGCATGCTAAGTGCCTGGGAGCTGGGTTTTTGCTGCCAGGTCATAGTTGGAAAATCGCAGTTATTAGAGAATATGTGGACTTTGGAGAAATTGTCTCCATATAACCAGGAAGGACATTCTGTTAGGAGTTGCTGCACCCCATAGCCTCAATAGAAAGATGAAGATTTTACTTTGGTTCTTCCAAAAATAGAGGGACCGTGGTGAGGGTGAGTGTGTGCTCCCAAGCAAATTTCTCGGGTGCATACAAAGTCCTACATGATTTTCTGAGAAGTCTTGTCTCTAGTCATGCATTATGAGCAAATAACCCAACTTTAGAAATTAGAAATCAATGGTAATTGAATATATTATAAATTGCTCCAGTCAAGAAGTGATTTCAGAGGTAACGTATGTAGTGGCTTTGGAACCAGAAGTTAGATTTAAATTCTGGCCCCACCAAGAATGGCTGTATGACCACAAACTTTCTAAGACTCAATTTTCTGGCTGTAAAAATGGTTAATAATGGTGACCCTCATAGGATCTGTGTGGTGTTTAACAAAGTAAATATATTCAGTTCGTGGCACACGCATAAACGAAAGCTGTTAGTATGAAATAGTGGTGAATGTTGGGCAGGTGAATACCTCACTTGCTCCACTCTCTTTTGATTGTGTCTTTGGAATGAAGCAGATAAGGCAGTGGTAGGGAGCAAAATGAGCATCTCAGAGGTCCTTCCATAGGAGCGTAATTGACTGATGGATGGCCCGAGCTGCCTTCTTCTGGATCCACCACCACGTAGCACATCTTCACAGGCTGCTCCGAGTCAGTGACTGAGTGTGGCAGGGATCTTAGGCAGGCCCATTCCAAATCTCCTCTCACGGCAACTTTGGCTTGAGAACTTGATAGTAAACTGGCCGAACCTTTCTTAAAACTCTGTTCAGCTGGAAACTCTTCCTACCCAAGCCTCCTTCCTTCCACTGGTGTCAGACCTGCACTGCTGTCTGCCAGCTCCACCCGCGCATTCTCTCTCCCTTCCCCAGTACATTTGCACATCTAATCCCATCTTAGTGCCTGCCTCCTTCTAGGTGGACCTGAGCTAATGCAGTGGTCCATGCCTGGTTTTCAGAGACTTGTAACTTAGAGTTCAATTTAATTTTTTAGATTGAATATTTAAATAATTTTGAATATTTAAGAAATATAATTTTGAATATTTAAGAAATAAAATTTTGAAAATTTAAGAAATATTCCAGTGTTAAAGCATTTTGGGTCCTAGAGTAAAAAAGAAATGAGAATCGAGAGCACAATGTACCTAGCAAAAGCATGAGGAAAAAAATGAAGGTAGAAGGACATTTCCGCTTGCCTAGTCATGGTGCCTTTCCCACTTCCCTGGTGCGAGGTGAATGCCAGGTGCAGATGCCAGCAGGACACCCTTCCCTCTGGCCTCTGCCCTCCTGCATCATTTGTCATTTTTGTCACTCATGTGGTCCTGGGAAGAGACTACTACTTACTTTTTTCAAGTTAAAAAAAATCCTAGGTTTGATTTGAGCTCCTTGAAGGATGCAAATGTATTTTTGCTGTTTTCATGTCTTAGCTCCTGTCAGGAGGGGACACTTGGTTTTTATTTGCTGTGTGTTAAAGGGAAGCAACAACCGCCCACTGACACTGAGAATACAGGAACTCTGGGCGACTCACTGGGCTTCTCCCTACAGGTGGGAGGGTCCCTCTGGACAGCACACGGACAACCTTCATGACAAAGAGCTTATTAAAAGAAATGTTGCCTCTTAAAATATTTACTTTTCACCTTAGTTCATTAAACTGTTCAATTTTTGTTTCTGCTCCAATTATGATGGATTTATTCAATGCAAGGATTAAATATTTCCCTGTAGCTATAGATAGTATCACTTTCCATTCTCAAGTTCTAGGGGATAAATATATATGGCAAAAATGATTTACAAGAGGAAAAGTCACAATTTTTAAAAATGAGCATGAATCACAAGAACAAATTTTACTTGGGGACAAAATTGGATTTGCAGAAAGGGAAGCTTGTGTATGGGGAGGGGACTATAGCGGGAGGGGGCTGGGGAGTACCAGGGCCCTGACCCCCATGGAGGGGAAATAGAAGGCAGAGAGGGCTCCAGAGATCAAAGATTCTTCCAGGGGTGGCCTTTAGATTCACCACATGTCTGTCATGGAATTAGACATACCGGCTGCCCCACACTTCATTCCCTGCCTCCCTGCCGCTCTTTGAGTTCAAACCGAAAGTGCACGGAGGGGGGCCACGGGGGAATTGGGGAGAGCCGATGGAAAGAGGCAGCAGAGAGCAGATTTAGAACAATTCTGTTCACAAGAAGGTGCTTTCTCAAAGTTCTCTGGCAGAAATGAAAAAAAAAAAAACCCAGAAAACAAAAAAACCCCTGGTATTTCACATAATCCCTTTAGGGGCAATTTTATATCGCTTTGCTGAAAATTGGATATGTCTTCCTAAGTCTTCCACAGCCATTGGCTCAGCAAGGGTTTGAAGTGTTGTGGCAGCGACCCTGACTTTTCCCCTGCCTCATCCACTTCCCGCTCACCCCCTGCCTCTAGGTTTCTCTTTTATGTGGATCTATCTGCGTCTAATTTAGATGGCAAGTTCCTTACTACTGTATGTCATGGTGTCTAGCATACTGTGAGCACTTACAAATGTTAAATGATAATAATGATAATATGAGAACCCTAAAGGTGCCAGCTGCTTCATTTCACTTTAGAGAAGACGGTTTTCACTACAGACTGTAGTTTAAAAAAAAATAAGGCCAGTAGACAGGGTGGGCATATCAGCTTTGTGAGACAAGGAGGTGGGTAGAAACAGGCTCATAGGGACTTATGGGGACTTGCAATATAAAAGAAAATGGATTTTATTTAAAAAAAGATCAGCTAAAACTTGGGATGTAAAACAGAATTCAATGCCTGGCCTTGAGTCTTACAACTTTCAAACAATCTATGGGTTGCTCAAAGTTTCAAACAAATCTGAGGCACTGGTTCCCTTAACAGGGTGGAACGCCCACTTCCAGCCATGCGGCAAGGAAACCACAGGGAGTTAAAGGCTCAGACCTGGGCATCGGGACCCCTGGATTCCAGTCCTGATTCTGCATTTAACTGGCTTTATAACATCTGTCAAATCTCTTAACTTTTCTATGACCTGGTTTCCCATCTACAAAATGAGGGGTGGGTCCCACGTGGAGGGACAATTTACTGTAATTTCTATGAATCCTTCCAGTTCTGAAATTCTGTGAGTCAACAGCTAATAGCTGCTGATGCTTATCATTTTATTCAACACTTATATGCTAATCACTATATATCAATTTCACACACATCACCTCATTCAACCAACTCTGTAAAGCAGAAATTGCTGCCATCCCTTGTTTACAGATGAGGATACAGAGGCAGAGGAAGAATAGTAACTCGCCCAGGTGCTGCATCTGGGAACACAGGGGAGTCTACACCATCCCTGTCTGACCCTAATGCTGATGTGCTAACTCATTATTACCCTCCACACTCACCTTCTCAGGCCAGAGCTGGAATGTACCTGATGTTCCGGAGGCACTGGAAGAGTCTCAGAAATAACTGAGGGTAGCAACTATGTTTAGAATATTTCCTTTGGTTAAACCATAATAATTTTACATTTACCTCCCTCTCAGGGACTGAGAGTACTTAATGAATGTGTTTATTAAGCAGTAGACAGCTCTACATATCACTTCATTTAATGATCACAGCAACCCCATAAGGATATCCTAAATTTTATGTGAGTATGCTGAGGCACTTAGGTTAAATGTGTCCAGATTCACTGATGGTGGAAATGGGGCTCCAGTCCCTTCACTGTCCCCAGTCCTCTCTGACCTGCCAACAGCTTTGGGGGCTGATGGTTGACTTCACACTCTTGGGGCAAGGGGAGAGGGAGGGGGGCTCAACACGATGGAGAGAGTGACTGCAGGACCAAGAACCACCTAGAGTCACCTATCAGATGTACTGAAAGGTCCTTGATGAAATGTCTGGGACCCTAAAAATCTTAGCTGCAGCACTAGATATGAGCACACATTTTCTGTGTGAAACCAGCATCCTCTAGCTGGGGTGCTTAGCAGAGAGCCGGCCCTGTGGGTCACCTTTTCCAGGTTCCGTGAACATCTTCAGGACAAAGGTGTGTTGTACTGTCTTCTCTTTCTTTGTGATGAAACTCAGAGGCAGGGAAACCAGAACAAGCCACACTTTAATGATGTGCTCTTGTTTCCCACTGGGCTTTGCTGAAACAGGGGAAAATGGACAGAGTCTAGTTCCAGAACCAAGGGTGGGAGGGAAACAATGCATGCACCCTCCCCCAACTTAACAGGTGGTACCTGTCTCACCCAGAGAAAGGCGAGGACATGGGGCTGCAGAGGCAGCCAGAGCAGTAAGACAGCCCTGGCGTGTGGCCTTCTTAGTCAAGTGGGAAGAAAAGTTTCTATCTCTCCTACCAAAAGGTGCTTGAAGATGCCCTGGATTTCATGTGTCCTTAACTCAGAAAGCGACACACAAAACTGGGTTTGGAAGCCATAATTTAGATTTCACGCAAACGGCAAAGATGAACCCATGGCCACTGTTATCCTTGTCTACAAGAGAGAATTGATAGATGCAGCTTCACAGAGGAAGCTGCTTTGACATATAGCAACAACCATAATTAGTGTGTGCTTTCTTTTTGCTTCCTTCCTTCTTTTCTTCCTCCCTCCCTCCCTCCCTTCCTTCCTTCCTATTCTTATAATTTCAAAAAAACATTTTTATAACATGTCTCTTTGGTGTGGTAGTTCTACATACATTGATATCAGGTGAACTTGTAGTTTATTTTGTTAGGTGAAAAAAAGCAAGATGAATAGTATACATGTAGGATTTCATTTTTGTTACTAACTATATATATAATTACATATATAGTTTATTTTTCATTTTTGTTACTAACTATATATAGTTACATATTTTTCATTAATATATATACACACACACACACACACAGAGCAAGGAACAGGAAGAAGAACAACAACAACAGTAGGAAGGGGAAGGGGAAAGAGGAGAGAAAGAGAAAGAAAAAGAAAGAAGAACAAAGAGAGATAGTAATTTGTTTTTCAAAACCAGAACAATGAAAGCAGACTCTCCCCAGAAGGGCGCAGGCCCCGGGCAAGGCCAGTGCCCGTGTCCCTAAGGCTGTCCCGCTGTCTGCAGAGAACCCACAGGAATAGGCTGTGTCCCTGGCTCCCAACGCCATCACCTGCGCCAGCTGCCCGACTGAAGACAAGTCTTGTACATTTATATGCACATATAATTTCTTAAATATAAGTGTGTGCACACAGAGACACAAAGAAGGATAAACAAAATTAAGAACAAGAGTTGTTTGGGGAAGGGGAACTGGGACTGGAGTCCTTTTCAGTGTATAACTTTTATACCTTCTAATCATTTTAAACCTTGGGCCTGTAGCTTTTTTCTGAAAAGATTATTACAAAGGGGAAAATAATCCAAATAAACCAAGTTTCCAGTAGAGAAAAACATGTAATTTTTCATGGAGAGGGTTTGATGCTCATACCTAGAACTTCTTGCACTCTAGAAGCTTAACAATAGGAAAAAAAACTGTTTGGAAAGAAAAGAAAAAATCTTATTTCCCAATAGCCACCTCTGCTCCCATGTGTTCCTGCTGCTCTGTTCGTGGGAAGGGGCCTGACGATGAGCTTTCAGAGAGCAGCCAGCCTCCGTTCCCCTGCTCCTGGTCACCATGGGTCACTGGTTGGATGCAGCCATAGGAGGAAAGCCTACAGGTGGGGAGAAATGAGGGAGGGTGCTAATCAGAGCATACCTTGCAGAAGTGAATAGAGAGCCTGCAGGTGAGTATCAGGGTAAGTTTATCCTGGAAACACTTGACCCTCAGCCATCCTGTCCCCTACAAACCACAGACAAAATACGCTCCTTACGCCCTTTCCACAGGTTGGCTAAGAATCCACACGGGTGACTGGCAGAAAGAAAACAACATTCTGAAGAGAACTTCCATGCACTGGCCTAGGGTTCTGCTCTGTGTGTCCACTTGAGAGTTAGGATGACAACCGGAACTTGTAAGGCTAGCAAGTATTTTGCCACTTTTTACCTGAGCTCTTTTTCCTGTTTATGACATCCTTGAAAAGCAAGTTGCATGTCTTCTAGGGAGAGGTAAATGTGATTTATGTCAGCGGATGGCTAAATAAATTACACTTCTCCAGCAAAAGAAGGTCTTTCCCAGCATTGGCTACATAAAGCTAGAATGTGTGGTGAGGGGGGCCACAGGCTGCTACATGTGTGTGATCACAGACTTTCTGGTTTTCCCTGACATGAGTCTGTTCTTTCTCTTCTTTATGCTGATGGAAATTCCAGCAACAAACATAATATTTGGTTCTGAATGAAGATGTCTGGGGAAAGCCAAGAAGGCTAGAGCAGCGAGAAGGGGAAAAGCCAGTGCAGGAGAAGAGTGGACTACACGGGAGCCTGTGGAATGTGCTCCACCTGACTTAGCCAGATGCCTCTAGAGGGGAAGCAAAGGAAACAACAGCTCAATGCTGTTATATCCCCTGGGGTCTTCAAAGGAAGCCTGCAAAGCAGAGCACGAGGGTAATCCTCCCTCGTTTAATATCTGATGCATCTGCATCTGTGATGTGATGAGTAAACTAGAATTCCTCTTACAAGAACAGAATTTTGCCTGCCAGGACTTAAGCGCAGAGGTCAGGCAGACTTATCACCCTTTATCTTATCTCATGTGGCATCAGGTAGTGTCCGGAAGAACACTGCAGGACAGGGATGTGTGGACTTTCTTTCTCCAGGATCATTAGGAAAACCACAGGGAAAATGACTCTAAACTTAGTAGTCTTTTATATGAAAGGAACGTTAATTCTACCCCTGGCTGCCATCAGTCCCTTCCATGGACTGTCCAGATTCCCACTATCCAGACAGTTCAGCTGGAGTCTCAGTACAGGTGTATTGTTATTTTAATTGTTTAGGCTGTAATACCTGGGCCTGGGGAAGATGGACAGCACATCTTAAACACAACAGACCCCTACCCTAAATATACTACAACTAAATTCTTCTGCAAAACAATGGCGAATTAAATCACACACACACACACACACACACACACACACGATATTGTTAACTTTATTTTCAGAAGAAGCATAATATTTTGCTGCCTGGGCTTTGGGAATCTACTTGCAATGAAGACATAAAGCCTAGATTTAATAAAATCATGCAGTGTGAAGTCCACACAATATTGTTTTTCTTACACTGGGCTGAATGCTTTGATTATTATTCACTCTCAAGTTACCCATGAGACACAAAACCTTCAGTGTTACAATGTTTATGCTGCTGCCAAGGACTTCTTAACTATATCAGCAATTATTAATCCATTTTATAGATTAATAAAATGAAAGAAAACGGATACATTATTGATGAAAATAGAACTCATTTTACACACACACACACACACACACACACACATTTCTACAGCCTCACCTTCAAAGTCTTAAAAAAATTAAGTTTATCATCTTACAAAAATATTTTTTCTTTCAGACAGGTGTGTATACTCAAGCTGATCTGAAGTTAATTGTAAGTCATGCAGTGATAGAGTTTTATTTTTGTTATGTGTTATTAATTTTATCCTTTGAAAAGTAATGAGTTTTTTACTTATGATAAGGTAGGAAGAAGTCTTGAATAGGTATAGAGTATGACCCAATCAAGAAATTTTAAATGTACAAAAATTCAAAGTGTTCTGCAATTCCATTTGACTGAGATATAGTCTAAAATATTGCTAAGTTGGCAACAATTTTCTGCCCTTTAGACCTGAATAAAATACTCTGCCATGTAGCAAGTATTCCATTCCAGCTGGCCCTTTTTCTTATTCAATACAGATCTTTGAAAATTAGCCAGATCTGGTTTCTGCCATTTTTCTCAGCACTTCCCCAGACCCTTAGAGCCAGCACGATTCCTGTGACTGTCTCCAGATTAACTCATGGAAAGAGGGAAACGTGTTCAGAAAGAGATGGAGGGATGCCCTCCACCCACTAGAAAATGGATTCCTTCTGCCTGCCAGCTAAATCCGTGGTGATTTATTTTTCTACATCATGATATAGGGGCCAATGCTCCAGCCCAGAGGCGGCCCTCAGAAGGGGTTGGGCACTTGACTTTAGCCTCTGAAAACATATAGGGGACAGTCATAGGTTGTGCTTGCTTTGAGGTGAAGCCAGTCTCTTGGCAATAGAGTGAGTCAGGCCGAGTCCTTAGTAAAGTTCTCAACCCTGGGTAGACTGACAGAAAGAGACGTTTCTCTGGAGTCTGGAGAAACAGAAGGAAAAGTATGTTTGGCTATTCTCATTTGTTTGGGGGGTATCACTACTCTTTTCTCTCTTCCCTACTACTGCCTACCTTTTGACCATTTCACTGTTCATTAGCCCCTCCAACAGAGGGTGGGCAGAGAGAAGGAGAAAAGATGAAACTTGAATTTATCCATGTGAGGTGCTAATTCCTGACTTTCACACCATGCTAAATTGCTTGGACAGTTATTGGACAATTTATGGTTGTTTTTCTAAAGCCTTTAGCCCATCAGTGAAATTTATATTGTACTCCTTTTCTAAGAACTGAAGCATTTTTGTCCAATTTACCTAGCAGCTCAGTGAAAGGTTTCTTTGAAAATGACAAGACTTGAATACTATATTTTCATGAGAGCTATAGCTAACTCTAATATTTCTGTGTTAATGGAGGAAGGGGTAAGATTGGAAATTTAAATTTAAAAAAACAGAAAAAATTTTTTTGACTTCCTTCTCTAATTATAGCTGACATCAAAAGCCACTCCCATAGTAAAACAAGATTAGTTTGAGTTTAATTTAACTTAAATATTCTCTGGTGGAGATGCTACTAAGCAACCAAATGACCTAAAGCTAGAGAACAGGAGGGAGATAGGGAAGAAAGAAAGCTCTTGTCAAACACATTGGATCATTAACCCTTGAGTAACTGAGAGTTAGTTAGAGATCATTCATGCTGTGTTTGTCTAACACAGTCATGAATTGCCACAGCCAACTGCACTGAACAAGCAGCAATACGCTCACTGAGAGGCTATGTCAATGCCATATTGGGATAATAGGAGATGTAGACAACGTGGATAATTGAAACACACAAATAATTCCAAAATCTGATAAAGAGTGATAACTGAAAGTGCTTTTTCACTGGGCTGCTAACAGGCACCAATATTCATTCAGTTTTATTTTCTTTCTCACTCCAGTCTTAACACTGAGAGGGGTGAATGTATAAATAAACCAAAAAATGGCCCAAAGAAGGACAACAGAAACAAGAAAGAGGATGAATAAAAGTAACAGGTAGTTCATGTTATTGAGTAGTGGTCTCTGAAAGGCTGATGGATGACCAGCCTGAATTTGCGTCAGTGCCTGATATCACTGGGTAATTTGCTTTGATGGAACAAAGAACCACTGTAAGCCTCACAGGAATAATATTTCCCATCACTTCAAGGTTTATAGGTTTGAACTTCCAAGACCTGTGCTCCCGAGGCTGTTTATTTTCCCCTGCATCTTCTATGTGCATTATGGTAAACCCCAACCCCAAGACCGGGACAAAGACACACACATTCACCCGGTAACACTTGACCTAATCTCAGGATAAGCAGATAGAGGGAGTGAGCACACTCTGATAGAAATAACTTTGAATTTGGAATTCACAGACCCAGTTTCAAGCCCCAGAGCAACAACTTGTATATGGGTTGTTGGAGAAATTACTTAAAAATTTTGAGTTTTAATTTACTTATTTGTAAAATTGAGATAAAAATTTCCCACAGGATTATTGCGAGGATAAAATGAGATGATACATGCAAATGTGCTTTCTAAAGTAGAATTGCTCTATAAGCCTTAGTAGGTACTGTAAAGAGGAAAAGCCAGAATATATATTTGGGAAATCTGATTTAAATGCAGATTCTATGGCCCATTTGAGATTCTGATTCGGGTCTGGAGTGAGACCCAGGCTCTCCTTTTTAACAACTGCTTCAGGTGTTTCTGATGCTGGTGATTCACAAACCACCCTTTCAGAAACACTGCTGTGAGCCACCAGTTGCTACATTCGAAGCAAGAGTGACAAAAATAGGAGATGAGCAATTTCTAAAAACTTCATGGAACCAATGCTACTCTCCTCCCATTCTCATATTCCACCCACCACCTCATTTAGACTTGCAATCCACGACTGGCCCCAATCAGCCTCTGAGAGAATGGGCACAGCAACTCTACCTTTACTAGCTTTAGAGATCTATATTCTCTTTCTTTCTGTGATTTTTCCCACTCACCAGGGAGCCTTTTCTTTGTGCCAAGAACATATGTTCTAGTTTTCTACATCTCTCCAGGTAAGTGCCTTACTCAACCTCTGTCTTCACCCACAGTTTTTTACTCTCTTAAATTTCTCAGCCTTCCTCATACCTTCCCATCTTCCTGTGAATGCCTTGTCAATGCCATTCAATGGATGCTAATTAGATCGAGTGAATTACCAATTCTACATAGGACAGTGTCAGAGAGATAAATGAGATATTTGAACTATATGCTGGAGATAATTGGGAATTCTACAAAATAAGTGTCTGCACATTGTGTCAGTTCTGATTCCTGCTTTCTTTGTGACCATGGTCTTGCTTCCTTGGACAGAGTCAGGGCTCACTCACAGGAATGTTCTCAACACATCAGAAAAACAGGGAAGGGGAATTTGATTCAATCATTTTTAAAACACTTGAAAGCCCTGCTCTAAGCATTGTTCTGTGCAGTTGTCAGAGACTGTGACCATACTCTTTAAAATGAATTATTCTTCAGTGACACCAGTGTGAAGTTACCAGTTATAGAGACTTACCTGAATCTGCATGGGGTTCATTTTATTACAATTGGTCAATATTCCTCCTTTACTAATCAAACAAAATCAAAGTTCAACCCAGGTCTGAGCTACCTCTTTAGTGCTTACTATGTGTGATGCAAGATACTTACATGTGTGTAAAAACTTGTGTTCTCCATGAAGAGTTCCATTAAGACTTTTAGCTTAAGTATACAGACACAGTTCTCTGGATGCATATTGAAGCTAGTCTTTAAAAAAAAGGTACTTTTCCTTACTAAGTTTTCTTATTTCTTCCTACCATTTTCAATCTTAAAAATATAATAAAATGTTGATTTAAATTTTTTCAAAGTATAATCCACATAATTTGGAAAACATAGACCACAGATTTTAATAAAAATTTGTAGGGAATTGGGTTTGTCAGATTCAAATCACTTTTTAAGGTAATTGTTGGAAGCATATACTTTTGCCTATTTCATCTGGATTAAAAATATCACAAGGGACTTGTTGGTTTATTAAAATAATTTAAATTATTTATCCCCAAATTAAAACACTACATGTAACATTACAGTGCTTTGGAGAACCCCCTCGAAAGATCCTGTTATGAAATTATGAAAAGAAATATTTCAAAATTAAAATCAGTTAAAATACACAAAAAATACATATAAAGATAAAAAATAAACATTATCTACTGACTTCTTTGTAAATGCCATAGAAAAGCATCAAAGTAATTTCTTTTTTTCTCTTTTAAAAATCTATCTCAAGAGGGTGTTGTGAGGATTGATTGAATTAATACAAACAAAGGACTTACAATAGTGTATGGCATTATGGTGACTACAATTGTTATTATCCTAGGACTTTACAATTCTGTAACTGTAAATTGAATATTTTTCCAATTTTCAATTTGAGATGCTTATTGCTAGAGTGGGAAAAGAGAAGTTTATGTTTGTTATATTTATCTTTTATCCAGTCAACTTTCCATATTATACTTTTTATTAGAGTTTTTAATTGAATTTATTGGAGTGACACTGGTTAATAAAACTATATAGGTTTCAGGTGTATGATTTTATAATACATCATCTGTACATTGTATTGTGTGTTCACCACCCCTGAAAGTATTCTCAAATGCTGGAAGCTAACAATCTTTGCTTCTGGAAAAGTCAGTATAAAGTTGGGAGGACATATGGCTAATTTGAAAATTTTGTGAATGGCTAATATAGACTTAAACTCTATCGTCAAAGAATGACAAAACCCCACCACCCGTGGGGGGCCCAGGTTTATCAGGCTAATGCTAATGCTAATGACACCAGACCTTCCACGGAAGAAACAGAAACACCAAACCAGATCTGACTGGCTGGTCATCAGAATGGTGTTTGTTTCACTGGATTTTTTTTAGAAAGCGAGATCCTGAGCCACATTTACATGTCTAGCTTGTCCTTTGAATTTAGAATTCACTTTAGCTAAAATTCTGTCTGCAAAAGTATGACTCCAATGAATTAAAGTTCAGAGCTTCTCGAATTGAATGGACTGTGATTGTGCAAATTTAATTTTAGATAATGTACCACGTTTAGACATTTGCTTCCAGGCTTCTATTACCCAGAGGGGGAACTGCTAAATCAGGAGAAAACGCCACTGTTGTGTAGTGGAACAGCACTGCACCAGGGAGGCAGAAACCTGGAAAGCAGCCCCTGTTCTGCCATAATTAACTCTGTGACCTTGGGCCATCCATATGGCCTCTCTGGGCCTCGTGTGAAAAATGAGAGGGTTACACTGTATGATCTCCAAGGTCTTTCCAGCTCTCTGTTGCTCAGCCTCTCAGATGGTACAGCACGAAATTACTCCGGCAAGTGGTTCGCAGATCCACGTGAGCAAGGTCAAGTGAGCGGCGCTTGATTGACAACTGTCGAAGGCCTCTCAAGGAGTTAGGTTTTCTGCTTTTTCATTTGGGGGCTGGGGGAGGGGTGTGGAGTTGGCAGTGTCTCCTGTTGAATTTACAGAAAAGCTAGGGAATAGGGCCGATTGGGAAGTTGGGAACCAAATCGACAGTAGAGTCAACACTTAGCACTAAGTGCCCACTGTGAGTCAGTCGTGATGTTCAAAGCTTTTCAACAAGAAACCATGCATACCTCCAACAGTTGCAGGAAATAAATATGGTTATTCCTACACAGAAAATTAATCCAGAATTCTAATCTGGGGTCCTCAGCTCCCAGGCCTTTGCCCTGATCATACCTGTCAGCCTGACAAAACAGCCCCTCAGAGCTCCTGGGAGAAACCCTAGGCTGAGGAGAGGCAGTGAACACAAGTGCCTTCTGCAAAGATGAGCAGGACAATTTGTGTGCCCTGACTGCCTTCTGGAGTGCCCTTGTTGGCCTCATGTCCAGTTTCTGAAGTGACGAAGTCATTATATCAACCTGAAAAACATTTCTTAGCCTTAGAATGCAACTTAAATTCTCCTATAGCTCATAACCTATTATAGAAATTCAGCAAATTACAAAACTGTGAATGACACTCATAACAACAGTATTCTGTACTTTAACAAGAAGCTTTGGGTAATTTGTTTAAATATTAATATACTTGAAATATTATTAGAAAGTTCTTTGGTATTCAAGTAAAAAAAAATAGATATTTTTCCTTTGGCCTAGAAATTCATTTATTATAAAACTGTATCTCCCCATAGTTAAAAATGAAGAAGATATTCATTTTATATTTACATTTTTTCTGTTTATAATTTATAAACCACATCTTTCTATAAAAGGATTAGGGCAAGTTATAAAGCTACTACTGAGCTTGCAGGTGGGAATAAAATAATTATAAGTGTGAAGAGAGGAAGAATGTGGGAGCAAGGGACTGAGCAAGACATTAGTGATATAAGCACTTAATCAATAAGAGGTGACAGTGGCAGCACCAGGGATGTCTCATTTGAGGTCAAAAGGAGACAGTATTTCTGCCCTAGGGACAGCAACAACACATAGCGGGTGATAAAAGAGAATGAGAACTTATGATGGACACAGGAAAAGTAAGTCCCCAATGTGTAGGTCACAAACAGGACTCTCTGAGCAGGAACACTGGAGCAGATGGGAAGAGGGGCAGAGGGGATGCTCCAGCTGCATCTCCCTGGCTCCCTGTGCTGACAGGGCCACACAAAAACACACCTTGATCTTAGAGTAAGTATGCTTTTCTCACTTCATTAACGTGGCAAAATGATTTAAAAACCTGTCATATTGGGAAAACTGGATAGCTTTTTAGAAAAAGATAAACACTGTATGCCAGGATAAATTCCAAATCGATTAGATATTTAAATATAAATAACTGAATTACAAAACAATGGAAGACATGTAGATAGATAGGGACAGATATGGAGAGAGAGAGAGGGAGAGAGAGAGAACAATGCACTCCACTATTTAACTTTGTGTTGGAGGTATTAGCCAATGCAATTAAACAAGAGAAAGCTATTAGAATAAAAAAAGTTATCTTAGTTATAAATAATAAGACTAAATATCATAACAAAAATTGAAAAGGGTCAATGAAACACTATGACAAGCAATAAGAGGACTTAGGTTATGAAATAATAGACTTAGAAGGTTATAAAATTAACATAAAAATCAATAGCCTGTATGTAATACAAACAAAAAACATATAATAAAAGACAAGACCCCACTCACAATGGCAAAAATTAAAACTAAAAACCTTCTGTGTAAAATTATCAAGAACTGTCCAAGATCTATATCATAAAAATTACATGACATTTCTATAAGGGACAAACTTGAATAATTGAAAAGGTATACCGTGTGCCTGAATATGAACATTCAACATGTAAAGTTGTCACTTTTCTCTCATAAATAAATTTAAATCACTAACAATAAGAATGTTATCAGAGTTTTTTTCCTTGAGTATAGACCAGTTGCTTACAGAGACCATTTGGAAGAACAACAAATGAGCAAGAGTAACCAGGAAGACCATGGTGAAGAAGAGTAATGAGGAGGACGCTGAGCATACCGGATGTTACTATAAAATAAGGCCTTCATAATTAAAACATTTCAATATCAGCAATGGCAATGGGACAGGATGGGAAAATCTGGATGCAAATCCACCCAGGTGTAAAATTTATAGTAAATAAATATAGTAAGATATATAATATAGTACATTAATGTAGCATTTCAAATCATAGGGGGAAAGATGGACTATTTAAGAAACAATAATGGGATAACTAGATAGCCATATAGGAAAGATTAAATTAGATCCATTTCTTACAACATATGCCAGAATACATTCCAAATGAATAGAAATTTAAATGCCACATAATCAAATCACAGAGCATGAAAAGAAAAACAAGTGAACTCCTTGAGTACTAGGGAGTGAAGAAAACCTTCCTAAGACATAACCCAGAACCCATAAGGCAAAAAACCAGTGTATGGGTTATATAAAATGAAAGAAAACACTTACAGATACATACACACATTTTTGGGGGCGAGAAGGCAAATGGCATTAGGAAAGCATTTTGCACTTATTTACGGATAAAATATTATTTCTACCAATATCTCTAATATACAAAGAGCTTCTAAAAGTAGAGCACAAAAAGGCAGCAACTGTGAAATGGGCTAGAGATATGAACAAATAACACACAGAAAAAGAAATGCCGGTGGCACTTTGACATCGAAAAATATACTAAGTGTTCTTAATGACAAAATAAATGCAAAATAAAACTGCTCCAACATGCTGTTCCTCCTCTATTAGGCAAAAACTCATCAGTTAGACAACCAACTCTGTGGGCAATGCCCTGGGAAACAAGCATGCTCGCACATTGCTGGAAGGAATAAAAGTGGTACAACGCCTGTGGAGGGGATTTTGGAAATATCTAGCAAAATTTCACATGCACTTGCCCTTTGACTTAGCAATAGTACTTTCAGGAATCTATCTTAGAGCCACATTGTCAAAACACTAAGACACAGTCACAAAGATAATAATTGCAGTATTACTAGTAAGAACAAAAACTGAAAGAATCTCAAATGCAATTAATAAGGGACTAGTTGAATAAACTAGGAAACCTTGACAGAATGAAATATCATGCAGTTGTAAAAATGAATGGAAATACATCCACTTCCAGCAATCAAATCACCTCCCGGTATAATGTTGAGTGAAAAACACAAGATAAAGAGTATAGTTTACCATCTTCTCTCTAAGAAAAGGAGATATGAATGCATGTCTATATGTATATAGGCAAGTATTGTATGTTTCTTCTTTTAAACAAACAATATAAATGTAAATTATAAAATAAACTAGTTACATAAATTTTAAAATACACTAGTTATCCATGAAGAGGGACTGAATGGCGTGGAGGGCTATGGACAGTAGATAGAGCTCTGAACATATCTTGTAGACTTTGTTTTGGAAATCATATAAATATTTTATGCAACAAAGTTAAATGTGAAAGAAGTGAATCCTAAAAAGTGAAAGAAAAAATGAAACAAATGAACCTAAAGTTATATCCAGTTGGTGGCATAAGCCTAGAGAAGTATGCAGGTAATGTTAAAACAATTGGTTGTACATTTTTATTAAGGTATACCCAAAAGACAAAAGAATTGCCAAAAAAGAAAAAACAGTATTAGTGATAATGTTGTTTTTATTATTCTGACAGTTGGGATTAAGCAAGTATTTAGGAATCATTGACCATTGTGATTTTTAGGTAAAATAACAACCAACATTGAATTGTTGTATTAATTTAAATTAATGTGATTTATATATACATTTTTCTATCTATATGTATTTCTGCATGTACATATATGTGCATGAATTGTGTGTATGTTGATACTTGTTGAAGACAGGGGAAAGAAAACATGAGACAATCATTATTTTATTCTTTCTGCTTATGTGTTTTAAATTTTCTACTATATTTCCTGTTATAGAAGGTATATGTATATTTAATAACAGAATATATAAAATATAGAAAACAATATATACCCAACTCTGTTCACCAAAAGAACAGAAAGCAAAAATTATGAACCCAAGAGCAGAGAGAATTCTCTAATGCCTACAATGTCAGTCTCTAAAAACATTATAAACCTAAGAGGAACCAAGACTCTTAGGAGAAATGGTTGATCTCAAGTCTGGGCAGGAGATGCATAATACAATATTGGAATTATCAGAAGCAACAACTATTGAAGACAACGGGAATGTGCTGAGGGTGCTCAGGAGCCCATTTGAAGAGGAGCTCAGTGATCAAAGGTGGGGCAATTTGATCAGCAGTAAAGGATAATAAGAACATAGATAGAAACCCATGAGATAGGTTTAAATCCATGATTACATAATGATAATTAGAAAAACCTCATTGGCCACCATTGGAGGATACCAGGAAATGGACCTTTGTTTGGAAAACTGGGAAGTAAAGGAAGGAATGGAGCATGAATTCTGTCTTGTGAGTACGAGCTGTACTTCAGCATAACCCAGGAGTTGGTGAGGGGAAGTTCCTCATTACAGAAGTCTTGTATCAACTAAATGAAGAAGGAATAAGTGCTATCACAGGTCACATTTAGGACAAAAAGAGACAACCAAACACTCTCTTCTTCCCAGTAGAGGTACCTAACGCCACCCACAGAGCAGCATTGCCCAATAAGTCAACCTTGGGTCTGCTCAAGCCTCAGACCTTGCTGCCAGTTTACAGGAAATACCCCGTAAGTGATACTAGCAATACCCAAACTGTAGAAAAGTCGATGGGCAAGATCCCATTTCTTCTTTAACAACAACAAAAACTGCTTCAGAAGAAAAAAGGAAAGATGGAAGATTAAAAGGGACAAATCACACAAGCATAATGTGTGCGCCGTATCTGGGTCTCAGTGAAAAGAAATGTGACCACTGGCTGAGAATTAGGTAATGTGAAAGATCTTTGTGAATTTTTACAAGTGTGATCATGGTTTTGTAGGGATTTTTTTAATGAGTCCATTTCTTGAAAGGTACATACTGAGATATTTTTATTTTTTTATTATTTTTATTAAAAAAGAAAAAAATATTTTTATTTTTGTCACATTTTTTATTGTTGTTCAAGTGCAGTTATCTGCATTTTCTCCCCACTGCTCCTTCACCCCACCCCAGCCATCTCCACTTCCCACCCTTGATCTTACTCACCTGTGGTTTTGTCCATGTGTCCTTTATACATGTTCCTGAAAACCCCCCTAAATATTTTTAAATGAAATGCTATGATGTCTGACATTGCTTCACATGACTTGGTAAGGCAAGAGTCATGCTGGGCTGCAGAAAAAAATGGGCAGGAGTTGAGAAAGATGGAATTTGGGTGAGGAATAAGTACATGGGCAGTTGGTTCACTATATTACTATTCAACTTGTGTATTTTGACATTTTCTATTTAAAAAGGAATTATAAAGAGACATTTCCCCTGACACTCAATAAAGCTATTTCATCCTGGATTTTTAAAAAGATCTGGCCTGTAAATATTTTTTCCGGATAAGATCATCCTAATACATATATAAAACATATATTTATATATGTATACTATTTACATTCATACATATACATGGTATACATCTATACAAACACATTAGCACATTCTGCTAAACATACATACATATATAGTAACACATTCTGCTAAACATCTGCCTCAGTGACGCGCTGCCTGGGAGCCACAGTGCTGAGAGCTCAGGACCTCACACCTCTGACTTCTCCAGCCTGCAGAGCCCGCGATCAGCATGGAAGAGGCAATGAAAGAAACAAGGGCTTCAGCCCAGGACCCAAGCTCTGGGCTCTGCCTCTGCTCCTGACTAATAGCTTCCAGTGGGGTAACTGGTCGAAATCAATTGTACTATCCATCAATTCAGTAAAGTATAAAATGCATTCAGATTGGTAGTTTAGCAGAATTGACTGGTCCGTTTATTCACCACTGTACAAAAAGATACGCCAATAGTCACTCAGGCACCTAGGAATGTTTCCACATTGCAGAAACATAGTTCTCCATGCAACTGTTTTTAAGGCAAACACTGTGGTTGTCAGTAAGTTAAATTATTATTTCTAAAAATATTACTCCCCAAATGTTGCATTTATCTAAGCTGATGATAAATTTCTCGGTTTTAGTAGACTTTTATATTCAACATTACATCTAATCCCACTTCTAAGGTCTCTTACTCATCAGCCCTTCTTCATGCAAACTTTGCTACAAAAACAGCTTATCTCTTACTGAAAAAAAAAAAAGGAGTGAGCAGAGAAAGCTTTCTCTTTCATTTGCCACTATTAATATCACCTTCGACATTGTTGGACCTAATAGGAACCCTGCCAATGTGAAAAGTGTTCTTACGCCAATGCTATTATCAGCATTAGATACATTATTGACTGTGACTCTGAGGCACTCTAAATTAGAAACTTGTGAAGGAAGAACTTTAATGAAATAACTAAAAATAGGACTTGTTCTTGTAGGGCCTTTTATTTCAAAGAATGGTGAGGTCTTTTTGTTCTCAAAGCTTTATTGGTAAAGGCGGCACAGATTACAGGAGGAATTAAACAATCCTCCATGTTACTCAGAAGCTCTTGTAAGGGCAAACACAGAGTTTTAGAAATTCAGATGTGCTCATATACCATTAAATGTACGGCATGTTCACGCATTTTCCCGTGACCCCACCTACAACCTGTAGGCCCAGCGTTCTGTTTCTGGGGGCCTAAGAGGGCATGAATGTCCTCAGGAACACCCAGAATCTAGCAGGTCTTCATAACTAGATTGCACTCTGTGCCAATGTTCGTAGAGAGACATCAACAATAATTCCTTAAGTCTCTCTTCTGAGTTGCAAACAAAACCTAAATTGTGTATCGTTGTCAAGTTTGCCAATAAGTCAAGCCACCATGAAAACTGTGAAAGCTGTAGTGGGTAGAAAAAAAGGAGCTCTGTAATCTTGAATATTTTTAAAAGTTAATTAAGGGCTTGGGAAATGCCACACATCCAAAGCAGGGGGAACTGATGCCATCTAATCACAGACCCACACAGCAGCCAGGCAAAGCTCTCCCCAAATGCCTCCAATTTAGATGGGAGGGACCACCAGGAAGGGGGAACATTTCTGCCTTCATGCCCGTTCAATTCTTGGCCTTGATTCTGGGCCTTCCAACAAGCATATCAATTAGTAACTCCAATTGTGAGGGTGGATTTTTTTGTAATTCAAACACCTGTCCACTAGAAACTGGATGGAGGCCACTGAACAGTTGTCAGATGGTAACTGTAATGTTTATAGATCCAATCCATAGATCTGCCTCTATGTGCGTAAGGTGCCAAAAAGTTATATAGCCAGACATCTGGCAACTGGAAGAGTGTCTATCTCTTCAGCACTCTGCCTAGCCCTCACTGCTCTGTTTATGCATGCTATGCTGATCCAGCAAAAGCAAGAGTTATTTTAAAATTGCTCTTTTTCTTATGTCTGTGCAGAGTTGTAGCAACAACTTCTAGTTACTTACTCTGCCAGTGCCACAGTCAAATCAAGATAGAAAAAGAGCTTCCAGACCTTTCGTTTCCCATATCTGTTTCTGCTAAGCTCTCCCTACTACTCAATCTGGCCAAATACAATCAACCACGCATAGTTCTCCCGATGCCCAAGTCATTTTCAGAAAGTAATCTGAGTAGTTGGAGAGGCATTCAGATTCATTTAAACTTTTGGAGACTAAATAATGCTTTGTAGGAAATGTACTCAAAAGAGTCCTGACAGGCCTGTGGAAGTTAACCTTTGTCGCCTCCTACATTTTACTAGGAAGGGCCTGAGACAAGGAAAGAATACAGCAAGCACACGCTATGCACGTGTTTCCCATGACAGCTGATAGCTGGAATATGGAGGAGTGATGGTGGGGACATAAGAAGTGCATCACGTGATCATTACTGATGGGATTCTATAGCTCCCCACAAAAGGCACTTCTATTTTTTGTTCCTTGACTTCATTCATTTCACAAGTATTTACAGATTGTGTCCTATATTTGCATATGTGATTCTAAAAAAATTGTACTGTGTTATATGTGTGACACACAATAGATATATTTCACAAGGGGAGTTCTGATCTTTGAAAGTTTATGAAAAGAGTCCCTAATGAAACTCTCCATGTTCTAGGATTGGATACACTCGTTTTAATTTTATGGTGTAGTTCTACAAAGGAGAACATATGGAAGCAGTTCCTAGTACGACTGAGGAGCCATCGATCTTTCCCAGCCTGATTCTTTCTTTCTCATTTCTCTCCAGTTTCTTACGTGTCTCTACTCTTCTCCGCTGGACCCCTTTGGGAAGCGTTTATGATACCCACAGGGCACTGACCAGGCCCGGCATGGATATTAAGGGTTAACGGTGTTTTTATTACAGATGAGGACTGGAAGGATCTGGAAAGAATCCCCTCAGGTAACACACAAGGGGAGAGGCCTGATGTTTTGGCTATTTGCCATTAAAACTCATTAAGACGACTTCATGGCTATGTCTAATTCTAATGAATAATTAATGCTAAAACATTAAGGGCTTGAGAATTTTAATAGTGACAGTGACAGAAGGCACGGGCACCAGACTCTATGGCTGTCCATTGACTCCTGTTCCTGGCTCTCTTTAGCTTCTCGCCTTTTACAGTGGGGTTTAATGTCACTCTGTCAGGTTACTTCCAGGATACTCTCTCACATGTGAGATCAGGCATTTCTGAAATATCTGTGTGAGAGGGAAAAGGTCCAGTGACATTACAGACCCATTTCACAAATACGATACCCTAGTTTTCAAAGTGACTCCATAGAACATAAGTGGACCTTAAAACTGTTGGTATCTGCTGGGAGGTACCTCAGTAAGTCAGTATTTCTAAATAGAGTCAAAATTAAAATATAATCTGTGTCTGTCAATGAGATTAACAATGAGAATCTTAGCTTTACTGTCTCTAAATCTGTAACATATCTCCAAAATCAGTAGTTATTATGGCTGCTGAAGAAGGTTTCTGAATTCTTTTAACTCGAGAGGCATTGGCACATGCATTCCGAAGGCAGTGGGAGCGACCCCTGACCCCACGCCGGGCAGGGTTGGAAGTTTTGCTCACACCACAGTTCCCGTGTATGCAGGAAATGTATTCAGGTCGAGGAAGTTGGGTCCTTCCTCCCTCCCCTTCCTTCTCCCTCTGCCTTCCTATAATGACTTGAGCTAGAAAAGAAGATGGGCTTTTACTTTGACTTTTCTTATGTCATATTTTCTCACTACTATGGGGTTGGCTCACCTGACATGGGGAGATGAGGGAATTTAGAAAATCTGCTCTCGAGACAATAGCCTGACTTATAAGGCTTGAGTCTGACTTACTCTGAATTTCAAAAACTGAATATTACCTAGATCTCTACCTTTACATTCCTAGTAAATGTTGTAATTTACCCCCAGGAAAATGCTTGTCTGATTGATTGATAAAAGCCCTGCATTTGGAAAGGGAAAGAGGAAAGCCAGATTATTAAAAACCAATTAACTCTCTTACATGTGTGTATTGATAGAGGATGACTCATGTGCCCCTCCATTAAAAAATACACAATTTGCATTGAAATTGGGTGCTGAGTTGCACTGGAAAATAATCATTAGTTTTTCTTCTTCTTTATAGAGACTTTGGATGACCTCTAACTGGCATTCTGCGTGAGAAGTAGAAAGGTCGGGGGCCATTATAGAGAAGCAAGACAGGAATACAAGGGGCATTTTACAAATTCACAGAGCTAAAAAAAAGTAATGTCACTTTCTGCAGTATGTACATGTGCATACATATGCACACATATACCCAATAGCCCAAGACAATGTTAAGCCTAATCATCATACTGATCCCTTAGTTTAGGGTGAGTGCTAGTCGAGTAGGAAATCATTCTAAAGAGAAGGGTGAGACAAAAGTGAAAGGAAAGGGCTTTAGGATTTAAAAAATTTTTCAGATGTCATTTTTGGGGGTAGCCTCTGGAACTTTAACTTTCTGTTTAAAATTCATACTATGTGTTTATTTAAATAGTGCTTGAAAAGCTGTCAAATTGAAAATTTTTAAAAATACATATATCTTTGGATGAAATTGCTCACAGACAGAATGGTGCTTCTACACCTTCAGAGAGGTGCTTCTGAACCAGGTTTGTAAACAGTAAACTTAGACTTTGCCTTTAAGTTAATTAAGTAAAACCTGGTTATTCAGTCTGTTGGGCTAGGAAAACTTTGAGACACTTCCTCAAATAACTGAGATTCAAGGTAAAAATTCACCGAGTTAATGGTGCTCTCCAGTGAATCCCTAGTGACGACGGCATTTGTCTATCTGTTTCGATGCACACATAGACAGGAATGTAAGGGGCAGTGGGAATCCCTGTCCTTTAGACTTGAGGGTCCATCTGAAAATACAATGGAGAAGGGGAAGCTTCAAATGAGAAAGTCACCAGCAAGGTATATAATATCTAGTAATAGTAACCCCCTCAAGTGGTCGAATCCTTCATGAGTTTTGGTAAGTTTATCAGATCTAAGGAAGGCCCTCTCAAGGCTCAGGTGTAGATCTTCTGCAGGGTTTGTGCAAAGTTGCAGGTGCACATGTACATGAGGTTTGCCTGGAGAGTGAGTGCATTGCTTTTATGAGATCCTTGGATTGTGAAACCACCTCTGACAGATTAAGAACATGTTTTAGGATAAAGGTTTAGGTACATTAAAAAGGTAATAAGGATGCTGACAATTGTTGGCTACTCACAATGTCCCAGAGACCTGCTGAGTCACCAGCCCCTAAAGCAGGGTGTGCACATCCCAAGGGTCAACAAGACAATCCACTGAGATATGGGAAGGAAACAGTGAACTCCTATTTATTTTTATTATAACAAAGAGAAAAATGCTCATGACTGGTATTTAATGTAGGGATTTACCCGAGTAGTCTCCCTCAAGCCACGTGTTAGACTGAGGGGTCCTGAGAGATGTGGGGATCCCACAGTGTCTGGGCATTTGGGGACTGACCCCATCATTTGCTCATTCATTTTCTAGTTTATTGTGACATGCAGTTTACTTGAACCAAGATAAATGGATGTACAGCTACATTCTTTAAAGAGTTGAATTTTTAGAATACTTTGTCACCACATGAGTGTGACTAAGCTACTGAAAGCCTCTGGTCCCCTTTCCTAATCTGTAAAACTGAAATAATAATAATACCTATCTCACAGAGTTGTTATGAGGATTAATTAGGAAGATAGATGCCAATAAGACACCTACAAATCTTATAGCTACCTGCTAATGCTCTCAGATTATCTCCTAGAAATGTTACCAGTTATTGAGCTTAATAATGAATTGAGCCAAATACATGTCCCATATTCGCTAGGACTTTTTTTTCTGATAATATGTGGTTGTCAATAATATGCTGTCTAGCTTTTTTAAATCTATCTAACTTTTTAAAAAATCACACTTCTTTGTACCTTGCAGATAAATACGACTACATAATAAGAGAGAGAGGGAGAGAGAAATATGTGTTTTGCAAAAGAAATCTCTAGTATGAAAAGATCATTTAAAAAAATAAAGATGTCAGAAGAGTTTTTATTATTACCATGGTTTTTTAATATACTATGTTACCTACCAAAACTTGTAAATCTAGAAACAAATCCAGAAACAAAAACAGTCTTATCCATTTATAAATCTTCCAAATGAAGAATTTCAATGTTTTCAAACTGTTTAGTAAAATATAATGCTTTCTGATTATTTTAAAAAATAACTGAGTAAAACTGGAGAATGATTACTAATTAAACCTTAACAAAAAATGCCCACACTTGATATATAGGTTTAAATTTTAGTAAGGATAGCCAGAAATTAATTTATTTCACTTGGACAGTCATATCTTAGTGAAGTATATCTTAGGCTGTGATATTCACTAAAACAAAGTAGAACCCTTCAAATAAATTATATCAATGTAGTAAAGCAAGATTTAAAAAATATTTTAATTGCATTGCTCTTTTAAAACCATTAGTTCAATATAACAATATAAGTGTCATTTAAGTATCATAATAATTTCCCCTAGTGCAAAAATATGTTCTATATTACTAATAAAACAGAATAAAATTTAAAAAAAAACTATTTCCATCACTTAAATTTCCATTTTTGTGTATGGTATATACTGTATATATATATATTTTTAGTGGTGCATTAATTTATAAGTACATGTATATTTTATGCATGTAATGAGATAGGCACATTCAAATTTTTTTCCTAGTGAGGAACAATATCAAAGAGGTTGGGACTGAAGCTGTAGGAACTTGACATCTATCTTCTTAGTCAATCCTCATAACAACTCTGTATAGTAGGTATTATTGTTATTCCAGTTTCACAGATTAGGAAAGAGGACCAGAGACCTTCAGGAGCTCAGCAACTTGCTTAGAGCAAGTAGATGACTGAATGGGAATTTGTAAGCCCAGGCATCTGACACCAGAGCCCGCATTCTGACCACTGTACTAGAACAGTGTATCAGTAGGTGGCATGCCTAAAGGCCCTGGAAAGGCTCAAGGTTAAGTCACATAGTGGTTGATAATAGTGTTTGATAATTAGGTGCCAAGTTTTACTTAGGTGCCCATTTCTTTACATCTCACTTTAATTGTGTATCAGTATTTATTTCAGTCTAGGTAAAAGGTTGAAGGTGTGTACTCATTATTTCCTCTGTTAGCCTCTCCTATGGGAAAACCTGTAGTCTGGAACACAAGGACCACAGGTCAGCTGCTGGCTGCATGTCCTAATTACAAGCAAAGAACTTAAGAGAAAATAGTTACTTTATTAATGTCCATGTAAACTCAAGTCCCCAAAAGGAACAGTAATATGACACCTACAAATCTTATAGCCATCCACAGAATTGATAGGGAGGAATCTGATCGGATCTTTGCTCTATCAAAAACATTTCCACAGCCTTTTATACAGCCAATATATGTATGATGTACAGGACCTTCTGAAACTTTGGTTACTCTGTGATGGGCAATGCTGACGGCAATGGGGCCATTATTGTCCATCATGTCAATGCATGCTCTTTAACAAGGAGATTACTGACAAGATGGAGCGTAATGACGATGAGGAAAATGTGGAAATGTTAGTATCATTTCAGCTCACTGTCCACTGCCTGGCTAAGGTCGGCTTGTTACAGAATCCTCATAGGCTAGCAAGCTGAGGCCACATATCTCAATGAAATAACCCCATCATTTTTATTTTATTCTTATTTTCAAAATATACCCAAAGGCTCCAAGCACTCTAATGTGTCAAGTTTCAGACAGCAGTGAATTTCTGTGGCAGTTATAAGCCTCTGAAACAGGGTCTTATAATGGAAAAACTGACAGACCCTTAACTATAGCTGCCCTAACAGGAGTCACCATGATGAAAGCCAGCTTAATCAACTACAATTTGGCCCAATTATGTGGGGCTGCTACAATCTCCAATAAGCCTGATGTTCATCCTGACCTAAGAATTTGTACACTTCAGAGTGTAGGCATCGGCGGTTTCTAAATGGGCTCCTTCCACCTGAATGAAGACTATGTGATGAATCCAGCTTCCTGGTTTTGACGGCCAGGTCTCTGTGCCTGGGAGATTAAATCAGTGAGTATATGCAATAAGACTTGTCAGCGAAGGAGGAGAGAATCAGTGGTGGATCACGGGTGAAAAGTGAGTTCTCCACGGGCCTGCCAATGGAGAGTCATAGTCAGCAGGCATAAAAAGGCAGTCAAATTGCCGCTGAAAGAGAGGAAGGGCAGTTCAAGTATGCAATCAACACCTGTACATTTATAGAGCCAGGGGGTCAGGCACAGTGCCAGGCCTAGGGAAACAGTATTTCCCCTAAGGAGCTGATAGTTAGTGAGAGATAAAAATGTCAAGAAATAAATATATATATTTTTGCTTTACTCCTCACTGAGGCGAAATATAATGGGAGTGCAGCATACCTTGATCCCCCTATACCATTTACCACTGTATCATCCATCTATCCACTGACCCATCTATCCATCCACCCATCTATCCACTCATCCACTCACTAAAGAGCTCATATGTGTTAGGCCCTCTTTTCTTGTGGCACTCAGTGCTTTCTCCTCTAAACAAGCATCCCTTCTCCCAGCTTTCCTATTACTGTTTGAAATCTTCTACCAATCTTCTTCCATCCACACCTGCATCTCTATCACTTCTGCCTACTGAGTCTTCCCCTCATTGTGCTTGCTGCTTCCATTTCCTCCGTCCCATTCCTGTAGCTACCACTCCAGTCCAGGCTCTGAGGTGATGAACACAGTATCTGGGGCATATGTGTACTCAGTGTTTGGCTTGGAATTGAATTAGCTCCCACATTGATCTTGAATGATCTGGTCTCCCCGCTTCCTCTCGCTCTTTATCACAGCAGCCTGCTTCATTTTTCTACAAATCCTCTTTCGATGGTATAGTAATCAGTTCCATGTGTTTAGGAACGGTACATTGTCTGCTGCTGACAAATGAATTTCATGCCTACATGGATTGTATCCTTTTCTTTTTTATTAATGCTAGTAAATATGTGTTGAATGAATGAATAAATAAATGTTTTCTCAAAATTCAGCCCAGTCTCATCTCCTCCATAAAAATTTCTATGACCTCCCTTTCTCACCTCTGAAAGATTGATACACAATTTTCTCTGTGTTCCAATAACATCTAGATATAACCCTATTAAAATGCTTACAAAAGCACATTCTAATCAAAATTGACATGTCAGTCTGCCACTCTTGTCCTAAGAACCCAAGGGCAGGGATATCCTCTTCCATTTGACTTTTTAACCCTATCCCTAGAGCCTTTCACAGGCTGAAGCACATTTCTTTGTGGAATGACTTGTTAAGTAAGTGAATAAGTAAATGGGTTACAGAAATAACTATGAGCTGGAATCATATGCACAAACATTGGCTACCAGGACATTCAAAGAGTAAAAAAATGTCATCACTTAAGATAAATGAGTTTTTGATCAATTTGGATGTCACAACTATGAAACCACTTTGAACATAAACTTGGTGTTTTCGATGGAAGAAACACAGATGTCCGGACTGACACCTGTTTTGACTCAGGCCAGGAATAGGCTTGAGACCCCTGGTGTAATATATGCTCTGGATCACTGTATTCAGAAAGCCTTTCAACCAGGGTTATGTACGAACCATTCGCAGACCCTCAGGCTGGAGAGTGCCCTGGGGAAAGCACCTGCACGAGGAAGTACGGAGGGAGCTGCTGGGGGCAGGCATGGTGCCCTGAGAACAGTGCCGATGACTGAAACGACACAGACTTGAGTGGACATCCGCAGTCTGTGAGATATGCGTTTCTGGCGTTTATCTCTTTCTACTTGGCTTATGGAATTGACCGTTGATTTAGCTAGATCAGGCTCAGTAACAGAGGCATCATCTTCCAAGATAGGATCTCAAGGGCCTGCATGTGACTTGTACTTAATGCGAAGGCTGTTCTTCCTTCCTCTCTTTTTAAAAATTTCTCCTTTCTCCCTTCCAACCTTTCTTTCCTGCAATCCTCCATTTGTTGAGCACATAGTGTATTTTAAGCTCAGAGCTTGGTCTGGTAGAGAAAATAGTATGAGTATTTACTCCCAAGAAATGTAGAATCTAGTTGGAGAACTAATGAAGTGCATGTACGATGATAACAAAGTAAGGTGAGATGTGTGCCATAGGAGTGGTTCTGAGGAACTCTTTCACAGATATTTTGCGAACACCTACCTGATGGAGGCCTATGATGGACATTGGGAATAGAATGATAAGTAAGGCAATTCCTTATCACCATATTCATTTCCAACCTATCGAGGAAGACTGGCCTATGAATATATCATTATAAAGTTAGCAGTGTTAAGAAAAATGCTCCAGAAGGACAGATGACCTATTTCTTACTCGACTGGGAACTCGAAGATGGCTTCCTGAAGGGATGGCGCCCAAGCAGAACTGTTGTTGATTTAACTTAGCTGTCATATAGCACTTGTTTGCCAAACACTGTTCAGGACACCGACCATATAGTAGCTCATTTAATCCTCATAGCAATCCTATAAGATAGGTACTATTATTACTTTTATTTCACCAGTAGAAAAAATGGGGCACAGAGAGGTTAAGTAACCTGCCTGAGGTCACACAGCTTATAAGTGTTAGCGCTTGGGTACAAGCCCAGGCAGTTTGGTTATTGCATCTAGTGACTATGTCACACAGCCTCCAGCATTCAAAAGCACCACAAGTAAAATTGGAAGGCAAACCAATATGGCAAAAT
Source organism: Phyllostomus hastatus (assembly GCF_019186645.2). Classification (NCBI taxonomy): domain Eukaryota; kingdom Metazoa; phylum Chordata; class Mammalia; order Chiroptera; family Phyllostomidae; genus Phyllostomus; species Phyllostomus hastatus. The sequence continues at coordinate 21,857,332 of NW_025333960.1, forward strand.
ATTTTTACCACACAGCAGTGTTAATGCTATAACTTTTTTTCAAATTACTTTTTAAAAGTTAAACACTGCAATAGACAAATGAAAAGAACACTAAAAAGAAATTCAAAAAAGAAGACATAAAAATGACTACTAAGTACATAGAAATGTTTAACTCCAGTAAAAACAAAAACAAAATGAAACGAGATCTTCATTTTACCCATGGAGTTGGAAAGTATCATTTCATTATTGCTACAGCCTTTCTGAAAAAATTTGTCAATCTACATCAAAATTCTTAAAATGTTGCATATCCTTTTTTAAAAAGATTTGATTTATTTATTTTTAGAGATAGGGAAGGGAGGGAGAAAGAGAGGGAGAGAAACATCAATGTGTAGTTGCCTCTTGCATGCCCCTAACTGAGGACCTGGCCTGCAACCCAGGCACATACCCTGACTGGGAATCAAACTGGGGACCTTTTGGTTCACAGACCAGCATTCAGTCCACTGAGCCACACGAGCCAGGGCAAAATGTTGCATATCTCTTGATTCAGCAAATGCACCTTCAGGAATTTATATGAAAGAAATTAAAATTTATGTTAAAAATGTCATCAAAAAGGATACTCATCACAGCATTGCTTATAATTATGTAATATTGGAAATAATGTAAATATCCAAGAACAGATCTATTAAATGACTCATTATACTGCCAAACAATAGACTTCCGTGTAGCCATCACAATTTAATATTAGAACATAATATTAAATGACACAAAGTCATTAATAATTTATGACTAAGTAAAAAAAAATCAAGTTATAGAATATTAGGTAAAGCATACCCCACTTTTTTAAATATTCTTTTTTTAAGAGATATATTTTTTAAGATTTTATTTTTTTATTTTTTTTTATTTTTTATTTTTTTAGAGAGGGAAGGGAGGGAGAAAGAGAGAGAGAGAGAAACATCAATGTTGCTGGGAGTCATGGCCTGCAACCCAGGCATGTACCCTGACTGGGAATTGAACATGTGACACTTTGGTTCGCAGCCTGTGCTCAATCCACTGAGCTATGCCAGCCAGGGCTTGCATACCCCACTTTTATAAAAACCATATTTAGTTACTGTGTAGAAAAAAACATCAGTACTTCTCCTCTCTGTGTAGTGTCTTGTGTTCTTCACTTTGCTTCTCCGAATTTCCTAATTCAAATGTGTTGCCTTTACAGGGAGGGGGAAAGAAACAAACACCTCTTTTTTTTTTTGAGGTGAGTTATTTAGGTGATGAAAATAGGGAAGAACATCTAGGCAGAGGAAATAGTATCAATAATATAGCTGGGGGTGTGGAGGGAATAAATACATTGTTTGTGAGAAAAAGTGAGAGGGCAGTGGCCCTGGACATCATGCTAAGGCCCATGGCTCAGTTCTAAACATGATGAGCCCCTGACAGGTGTTGAACAGGAAAGCAGAGGGAGGCAGCCAGAGTTCTGCCCCAGAACACGTGCTCTGCAGGCAGTGTGAGTAGGGAAACTTGGTAGGGAGTCCAGGGTTAAGATTCTGCCAGGGGGAAGGAAGAGATGGTGAAGGTCTGAACTAGATCAACCTAATGACGATGCAGAAGCAATGCATTTGGAAAAATGAATGTTTAGGAAGTAAATTAAGTAGTTGAGGAGGTGAACTCATCAAGACCAGCAAAGGATGAGGGGGGGGGGGTGGGCCTTCATCAACACTAAGATTTCTGACAAAGGTTACAGGTGGATGATGGCATTTTCACTCAGACTTATAACACAGAAGAAGGAATAGACTTGTTTAGGAGAGATAATGTGTTCTGTTACAGATGCATTGAACTTGAGGTTCACCTGATATTCAAGATGACATATTGAACAGTTTAGAATAAGAAGAGATGCTTCCAACATGGGTGACCATGAAAGGTCTTTGCTGAGAGATGAAGAAAGGGAGACAAGCAAGGAAATACAGGGTGAGTAGAATTGCTCCCGGACTAGATGTTCTATGAAAATGAAGGCAGAGGCACAAGATCTCAGAAAGAGTCCAGACTGGCTGAACACAGCTTGGAAGGAAGAGCAGTTGAAGATAAATCTGAAAAACTTAGAGCCAGACTAAAAAAGTTTTTCAGGGTTTATTTTGTGTTAGTGTCTCTGTGTGTATGTGTGTACTTTATTTTGTTTTTTTTTTCCTAGATGCTAGAGAAAATAAAGTTCTTTTGAGACTTTTGGACCACAAAAGTTACACAGTGGAATTAGTACTAACTACATTGGCAATGATCTTGAACAAAGTAAAATATTCAGCCCTGGCCAGTGTGGCCTCAGTTGGTTGGGCATCATACCACAAAGCAAAAGGTCACCAGTTCAATTCCCAGTCAGGGCACATGCCTGAGTTGTAGGTTCGGTCCCTGGGCAGGACATGTGCATAAGGCAAGTGATCGATGTTTCCCTCTCACATTGATGTTTCCCTTTCTTTCTCCCTTCCTTCCCCCCTCTCTACAAATAAATAAATAAAGTCTTAAAAAATAAAAATATTGAAAGCCACTGTTTGTAAAACACTTACTGCTCCAACATGATAAGCACTTCCCATGAATGAAGCATTAGTTTCATTTATGATTAACAATAATTCTATGAAGAAAGTATGCACACCCTTGTTTTTATAGATGAAGAAACTGAGGCACAGAGAGGTCAATAAATTTGCCCAGGGCCACACAGCTAGTAAGTGGCAGAGGGCTGACTTCAAACTCAGATCTGTTAGACTGCCAAGTTCACAGAAGTGACTAGTAACAACTAGGAGATCTAAGAAGGCTTCTTTAAGACAAAATCTCAGCTGAGACTTGAATGACAATAAGAGGCCAGCCAGGTGAAGATCAGCAGGAGGAATCCAGGTAGTGGGAATAGCTAGTCCCAATATCAAGAGGATAAAGTTGCTTGTGATTGAAGACTAGAAGGAAGACCAGTGTGATGCAGGCAGAGAGGGCGAGGAAGGAGTGGGTACAAAACAAAGTCACAGAGGTAGGCAGGGCTGGATCCTGCAGGACTGAGAACTGGATAATGGGTTCGGGTTTTACTCACAGTGTAACAGGAACCCACTAGCAGGTCTCAGACAGGGGAGGGTCAGATTCATGATTTTAAAAGATTACTAGACACATGGGGGTGTGGTGCAAGGATGGGACTCAATGAACAGAAATAGCAAAAGGGAGGGAAGTCTGCATGCATACAGTAAAAGTTTCATGTAGATGATGATGGTGATCAGTGTCTTGCAAGGTCTTGGACAAGAATTTTGAACTTTATTCAATGGTGAGAACTGAAAAATATTCAGCAGAGTGGTGACAAGATCAGATTGGCAGTCTAGACGCCTCCCTTCGGCATCTCTGTAGAAAATAGAGGGGCCAACTGGGATCTGGGAAACCAGTGAGCCAGACAGGAAATGGTGGGAGCCTGAGAAGGCAGGGGAAACAGAGAGGTCCACAGAGACAGCATTTGAGAGCAATTAGGACAGAATAGCCTTCAAGATGTCAGCAGTGTATATACAGGAAAATGTGGGGTACTTTCTGTCTTCTGGAATGACTGACTGAGTAGAGGATGGTGATTGAGAATATAGAAAGAAAATCAGGTTTTCAACAAAAAAAATTGTTGTGTACAGTTTGGACACAGTGACTTATTTATTTAGGGGTCATCCAAGTGGAGATATTCTGGAGATAGGGTGGAAATAAGGGTCAGGAGTTCAACAGAGTTTTGAATCAGAGATGAAGATGTGGGAATTATTCATCTAAAGGTGGTAACCTAAAGCCCTGGATGCAGAAAAGGTCATCCAGGGGCAGTGTGAGAAGAGCAGACCCAGGTTACTGAAGGGCACCTCCTGGGGGGCCTCCTGACATTTTGAGGTTGAAACAGAGGGAAGATAAATTGTGAAAAAGATTGAGAAAGACTGTCAGAGAGATAGGAGGAAAATAAAAAAGAATGGTCAAGTAAAATAAGACAAAAATATGAATTAGATGGAGCATTAGAGACAGACTCATAAACAGAGGGAGCAGGCTGACAGACAGATCAGGCAGTGGGGGTGTGGAGGGATCAAGCAAAAAAGAAAAAAGGGAAAAGAACTCATGGACGTGGACTACAGTGTGGTGACGGCAAGGGGAGGGCTGTGGGTGGAGGTGGGAGAGGGCGTAGGGGGAATAAATGCTGATGGAAAAAATACAATTAAAATAATTGTATTTTAATTTTAATAATGTAAAAAAATTAAAATAAAGTAAGCGGTAATCTTAGCAGAAGTTTCATTGAGTTGTAGAAAGTGCAGACACAGACCGCAGACTGCACTTTCAAAATGCTTTAGTGGGGAGGGAAATTGAAATATGAAATGGAAGCAAGAAGGAATGTGGAACCCAGGAAAGATGTTTTTCAAAGAAGCAGAAATGATAAGTGTGGCTTTGCACTTTTAGAGTAGAGCTAGCACAGAAAAAAGGGCTGAATGTACTGGAGAGAGGTGACTGAAGATCGCAAGTCCTCTGGAGGGAGGGGAGCATGTGTGACAGGCAGAGGGCCTTCTCCAGTGCCCCTCTCTCTTGAGCAGTTTCTTCCGTGTACTGATCTTTGCTCAGCTGGCACCAAGTCTACATCATGACATTTTAGCCTCATTGACTATTACCGACAAACTTTAGTTTTTCCGTCACAGTTTCTCTCTCTCTCCCCCCTATTTTCATTATGCAACCCCCCCCACCACCACCAACCTGCAACCCCAGTCAGCTGTAATGCACTGTGCTCACCTCAAATATCTCAAACATACTGTTTCTCCTTCCAGTGAATGTGGGTGGGGCAGGGTCTCTGGAAGAGGCAGGGTACTTGCTGAGTTGGTTTTCATAGATGTAGGAGATACACATCTTATCCCTAATTTTCACTTTCTCTTAAGTAAGCACTCTGATCTCTGCTTTTCAGATGAGGAAACTGAGGCTCAGAAAATCTTAGCGATTTGCCCAAGGTCATACAGTGGGTACGGCAGTTGAGGTGGATTCAAAACTCCAACCTGTATAACTCCAAAGCCCACTCTCCCTTTCACCTTGTTGTAGGAATTATGTTGCAGTGGATTTGAGGATTGACAGGCAAGGAGGCCTATACAGAGGTTTTGGCAGAAACCAGACCTAAGGGGACAAATGGGCGGTGAAAGTGGGATTGGACAGACAAGGATGGCAGGGCTTTGGGACGCTTGCTTCAGGTAGGATGCATAAGACTTGGTCCTGGAGAGTTGTGGGGCAAACTGCTTGAAAACTGTGTGCAAAAATGGCATCGTCTGTGCCCCAGATCTTGGTTTCTAAATAACATTCCAGCCTTAACTGATTTCATAGCTGGGGCAGAGAAAGTACAAGGTGAACCTAGGATGTCTTATTGTGCCAGAAAGCAACACAGTGCTCAAAGATTAATGAGATCATGTCAAAAGGACACAGGAAGCCATAGGAACTGGCTTGAAGGAATCTTCACTGACCGAATTGGAGACAATTTGAGCAACTGAAAGAATAATGAGTAAATAAGACAAAAAGAGTTCATGAATCCAAGATGACATGGGGAAGGAAGGAACAAAAGGAGGCAGCAGCTATGCTTTAGAATAAATGCAGAAGAATGATAGAGTTAGAAAATCACCATTTTGCAATATAATTAGTGATTTTAGGCAGGCATCACTAATGGATGCTAAAACCATTTGGTGGGAAAGAGAATATTAACACAGACTTAAAATATGCCTACAGAATACCTATTAATTACAAAAGCAAAAATGTATTTTTATCATGGAGAGATATTGTGAATACCAAGTAAGAAAGTTAGCAAAGACAAAATGGTCAGTATGTGCCTCTTCATGTGATGGAAAGGGAAGCCACATAACAAGCTTATGTAGTATGCTTGCCATTATGTTTAACCTGGGTCTAAAGACAAGGAAATAAATATAGGGTATGTATTATTCTGCAACACAATTGACCTGGATTCCCAAAGATTCAGTATCTTAAGCACAAAACATGGGCGGAGGAGTGGTAATTTTAGCCTAAAGGGAACTACAGAGACATGTCCACCAAATATAGAGTGAGACTTAATTGGATCCCAGAGTTTTGAAGACCATAGAAGGTCATTTAGGGATAACTGGAGGAATTTGTACAAAGATGACATTTTAAAAGCAATCTTAGGGACTTCTTTTTCTTGGTCCTACATGTAAGGAGATTGAAATTCAGCCCTCCATCCTAATAACAAGGTAAGAGTTGAATAAACTGAAAATTTAACAACTTTTCTTAGAGCTAAAAATAAAGGCAGGTCAGAGGGTGAACTGCTGCCCCGAGACTGGAGAGGCAGACAGGTGGCTACGACTACCCAAAGCAGAAACCCCAGGGGTGGAAACCTCGGCAAAGCTGGTGCCAACTCAGGAAAACTATGACGAACTGCTAGAGGCTCCCGTGGAAAAGTCTGACAGTCAAAAACCCCAGGGATCCCTGTCAGAAGGCCCCATACTTTTTTGAGTTCAGTGAGGTTCTCACAATGAAGATCACAGAAATATCCCTTTTGCTTCCAGCAGGGGGAAGAGAAAAGTAACTATTTTGGAATACATTAGAGCACTTAACAAGGTCTTCCCACAGAATAAACTCATTGACTACTAGAGCCTAACCTGCTGGGGTTCTGTCAGAGCCAGACCTACCTGGAGAGATTCCTCACCTCCAGCCTATGCTAGCCATCTGGTCCCACCTGGACAGAGGGGATGGAAAAGTACTACGAAGTACTTAGGAAGCTTACAGTCCAGAGATGCAGTTTCACTAAAAGACTGACACCTAATCAAAGGACTATAAGATGCTTTCTCTCTTCCACACCTCACAACCTCATTACTAAAGGCCTGTTTACAGCAGTTTCATTTTCCCAGTACATCCTGCCCAGCTATCAAAAAAAAATTTACAAAACATACTAAACGACGAAAAAAAATTTAAAGAGACAGAGCAAGAATCAGAGCCCAACTCAGATACGGCAGAAATGTCGGAATTATCTGACTGGGAATTTGAAACAATAGTGATTCATATGTTAAGGGCTCTGATAGGTAAAGTAGACAGCATGCAGGAACAGATGGGCCATGTAAGCAGAGAGATGGAAATTCTAAGAAAGAATCAAAGAGAAATGCTAGAGATAAAAATAAGAATTACTGTAATCGGATTATTAGTAGGCTGGACACAGTTGAGGAAAGAACTGCTGAGTTGGAGGATATATCAATAGAATCCCCCAAAACTGAAAAGCAAAGAAAACAAAGACTTAAAGAACAAGCAGAATACCTAGTTTCTGTGAGACAACTACAAAAGGTGTAACCTGAATAATGGGAATAGAAGAAGGAGGAGGAGGAGGAGGAGGAGGAGGAGGAGGAGGAGGAGGAGGAGGAGGAGAAGGAGGAGGAGGAGGAAGAGAAGGAGGAGGAGGAGGAGAAGGAGGAAGAGGAGGAGGAGGAGGAAGAGGAGGAGGAGGAGGAAGAGGAAGAGGAGGGAGAGGAGGAGGAAGAGGAGGAAGAGGAGGAAGAGGAGGAAAAGGAGGAGGAGGAGGGGAAGAAAGAGAAGGAGAAGAAGAAAGAGAAGGAGAAGAAGAAAGAGAGAAATGAAAAAAAAAAGAGATACTTGAAGTAGTGATAGCTGAGAATTCCCTTTAAATAATGTTGGACACCAAAACAGATCCAGGAAGCTCAAGAATACCAAGCAGGATAAATGCCAAAATACTACACATAGGCATATAATTTTCAAACCACAGAAAGTCAGGGGTGAAAAAAAATACTAGAAGAAAACAGAAGCAATAAATACCTTACTTACAGAAAAGCAATAATAAGAATATCTGACTTCTCAGCATACAAGCAGGTGAGGGTGGAGTAAAGTATTCAATGTATTAAGAGAAAAATAACCACCAACCTAAAACAAATTTTGCAATTCTTTATGTGATAATGGTAATGTAGTTAAATGGAAGAGTATTGAGTTCTTAGGAGATAGATGCTGAAATAGTAATACAACATCATAATGTCAGCAACTTTACTTTCAAATATATGGAGGGATGTTTTCAATTAAGGAATTCTTAAAACATGTCTGTTATATTTATAATAACTATAATAGAAAAGTTTCCTATGTAATAAGAACCAAATAGAATGGCAAATTACAAAAACAAAATTTTCTGAAGACCATCAAAGACTATTTCCATCTCTCCCAACTCTGAAACTCTGTCTATCTGAGGAAAGAAGTAGCTTATTAATCAAGATAACATAGACTGTAATGCTAGGTGAGCTTAGTGAAAGCAGTTTAGACCCAGCAATCGCACCCCTGCATATTTACCCTGATGAAATGAAGACATGTTCACACAAAACATGCATACAAATGTTTACAGCTTTATATGCAAATACAGTCATTCAAAACTAGCTACAGTAGTCCCCCCTTATTCAAGGAGGACATGTTTCCAGATCCCTGGTGGGTGTCTGAAACCATAGAAAATACCGAACTATGTACAATCAGATGCCACATGATAATGTTTCATTCAACAAGGGACTGCATACACAACTGTGGTCCCATAAGGTTATAATCAAGATAAAACATTTCCATTGCCCAGTGGTATAAAAGTATAGCACATACATTTATGTTCAGTACATAATACTGATGATGACAATACAAAACCGTGTTACTGGTTGATGCATTTACTATACTGTACTATTTATCATTATTTTAAAGTGCACCTTTTACATTTATTTTAAAAGTTTGCTGCCCTGACTGAAGTGTCTCAGATGGCTGGAGCATTTTCCTGTAACCAAAAGTTTGCGTGGTTTGATTCCTGGTCAGGGCATGTGCCTGGGGTAGTTTTGGTCCCCGGTGTGGATGTGTATGAGTCCTGGTCTGGATGCCTCTGGGAGGCAGCCAATTAATGCTTCTCTCTCACATAGATTGCCCTTCCTCCTTTTCTAAAAAAGGCAATGAAAGAAATGTACTTGGATGAGGATAAAAAAAAGTTTGCTGTAAAACAATGTATCATGTTACACCAGCAGCAACCTCACACATGTCATATTTACTACATCTCTTAATTTTATCATTTTCTTTTTCTCTTGTGCTTGATCTAATTTTGTATTGCTTTGTCCATTAACATACTATACCTAGGAACAGTAGGCCAAATTATATACCCAGATGTGTGGTAGACTACACCATCTAGGTTTGTGTAAGTATACTCTATGACATTTGCACAGCAACAAGATTGCCTAACATGTTTCTCAGAATGTATCTCTATTGTAAAACAGCACATGACTGTACAACTCTAGTTTTTCTCATACGTATATGTACTTTATGGCTTCTCTTTGGCATATCTGTATTTCCAACATTGCCGTTCTTGCTCATTGGAGCCATTATTAAACAAAATAAGGGTTACATGAACACAAACACTGAGATATGAGATACTTAATCTGATAACCTAGACAGCTGCTAGTGGTTGGTTGTGTATATAGCGTGCCCATGATGGACAAGGGGATGATTCCCATCCCAAGTAGGATGAAGTAGAACAGCACGAAATTTCATCACACTACCCAGAACAGTGTGCAATTTAAAACTCATGTATTGTGTGTTTGCAGAATTTTCCATTTAATGTATTTGTACTGAGGTTAACCACAGACAATTGAAATCACAGCAAGCAAAATCTCAAATAAGGGGACACTGATGTATCCCAAAAGTCCTCTGATGAGGGAATGAATGAATGGATAAACTAACTGTGTTACATCCATCCAATGGAATACTACTCACCAATATAATGAGTAAACTCTGTACCTATATCTGCAACAAGATGGGTAGATTGCAAGAGCATGATACAAAATAAAAGAAGCCAAACTCAGTAGGTTTTATGCTCTATGATTTCATTTATATTACGACATTATTGAAGAGACAAACTATAGGACAGAGAACAGATCAATGACTGCCAGTAGTCAGCTACAAAGAGATGGCACAAGGAGGTTTGGCAGGTGATGGAACTGTCTTGTACCCCAGTTATGGTAGTAGTGGCATAAATTTATATGCATGGTAAAATTCTCAGAATTTACACTGAAAGGGCAAAAATTACTGTATGTTAACTTAAAATATGAAAGAGGGAAATAAAACACCCTATAACCCTTGAATTCTAAAATTTTGATAACATTCAAAGACCAAAAATATTAACTCATCATAAGAAAGTATATATAAATGATATTAAAATATGACATTACCATCTGTAAAAATCATTAAGCTATATACTTACGTTTGGTGTACTTTTCTGAATGTATGTCAGACTTCAGTGCAAAGTTTAAAAGTATAAACAAATTGTTTACTTTAGCAGATGCACTATTTTACATGTGAAAACGATGCTTTGGTTGATTGAATAACATGTTAGAAATCCCCTGTATGTCCAGAGTTGCAGCACGATTACAAATAACTGTTATCTTCATTTCGTTACTTCGAACTTTTCTTCACTTGGGGAAGAGTAAAGGGGCATAACTGCAAGCTTCCTAAATTTATGGCACAAAGATATGGATGATTCCAGCACTCTGGTCTTCTCATCGGTATATTGCTTAAAATGTCACATGACATCTATGTGTCTGCTAATACTGCTGGTAGAACTACTGCTTCCCTTCACCTTTTGAAAACTTACATTACTTTATGTGTAAATTGGACTAGGGGTACTGACCTGGTCAAGTAATTGAGTGTCAAGGAAATGCCTGAGCATCTGCAGATTCTAAAATTGAAAAATAATTGCATTTATGCCATGTTTTTTGTTATTATGAGGAGGAAAGAAGGAAAAGGAAATTTACTGATTGTTAAATGTCAGGCATTGTGTTTGATGTTTTACATTTATATTTTATTCAATTCTCACAATTAACTCAGGGTATTATCCCTTTTTACAAATGTGGAAAATGACTATAGACTTTTCCAAGGTCTCAGAGCAAATGAATGGTGGCATTAACTAGGACCCAGACAGATGAGACTCAGAACCAGAATTAGAAGGTAATTACCAACCTGACCTCAGTGCTAGAGTCAGGAGGCCTCCTAGACCAAAAGTGATGTCTGTTGTGAAAATAGTTATACATGAAGGTCAGTTTCTGTTTACAGGATTGACGATAAACTTTGTCACATGGCTGGACCCACAGAACTCCTGAGGTTGGTGCATGTCCCAGGAATGTAGGAAGTTATGATGTCAGTGGTTGACTGGGGCTTTTAGAATTAATATCATATTATCTCAGCCTTAGGAATACCAAGCTCTATAAAAATTCTGTTGCTTTAGATTCTCAGCTTAAATTCCACAAAGTGATGGAAATTTGTCCTCCAGTGACAACCTCCTTACCACAGGACTTATGGACTCACATACTTGGATTTCTTCCATGGACAAATTCCAGCTGTCCTACCTTTTGATGATTTATTTCAAGTGCCTTCTAGGCTTTACCTAGGAACTCCACCATGAAAAGACAGCAGGAATTCTAGGGAGTTGTCATGGCAACCCCTAGATATCATCTTCAGAATGCCCCATGGCTGTTGAGTCCAGATTTATCACAATTATATTTATATATGGAAGGCAGGTTCTTGCATAGGCAACCAGACCCCAGTAAATGGATCTAATTTGTAATTATATGGATCACTCTAAGAATCTTGCTGGCAGCAAGATTTTAGGAAACTGCTTTTGAATGTTGGCTTATTGGTGGCTGCTTTTCATATTTGCATGGCCCTATACCTCAAAAGCCATTGGGGAGAAAAAAAGCTCTCCAACCCTTGCATTTTGCCAAAGAAAAACTTCAGTTAAGTTTTATGAAAGCATTTGTATTGGCTGCCTTTTTCTCTCTAAATTAAAGGAGCAGGCTATTTCAGAGATTCTCATTTTTATTTCTTCTTTGTCTCATGACCCGTGCTTGAAACAATGGCAGCACAATGCCCACTTACACGGTATCTGCTTCTAAGCAGGATGGCACTAGGTCTGCCCAGCATCTTGTGCAGTGGGTGTTTGTCTAGCATTGTCATTGCAATTTTTATTGCATCTCATGATGTGCACAGATGTGCTTGGTAAGCATCCCAAGAGGAAAAGAGACTCTGCTCAATATCCCTGTTCCCACATGACACTACCTTATAGAATCACTTTCTGGGCTACCTCCTTTGGGATGCTGTAACCATTTAAAGTCTCTGGATTTTGGTGTTTTAACAAGGGTTTAATTACTAAGGTAAGTGTATGCACCTGCTAAGGCATTCCTAATTATTTGATAATGGTGCAATCTTTCTCAATACAGCCAGTTCTGTGGTGTAAGCTACACTAATGAAGCACACTGAGAGAACACATTCCCCCAATGTTGAGAAAGCTTATTTAAATTAAATAAATTTGCAAAGGACTGAATTTTTACCACTGGCCTCAACAATTATGCATCAGTATTTCATGCTGGAGCCAATATGCATGATGTCGGAGTGAGGCAGGCTTCCCATTACTGGGCTCTTTGAAGTGTCTTTATGTGAAACAGTGTCACTCTTAAAATATTTTCTTTTCCAGATTGCTTCATATACCCCTCCTTGTCCCACCCATATTGAAAAAAGGAAGGAAGGAAGGAAGGAAGGAAGGAACGAGAGAAAGAAAGAAAGAAAGAAAGAAAGAAAGAAAGAAAGAAAGAAAGAAAGAAAGAAAGAACAAAAGAGAAGAAAAGAAAAGAAGAAAAAGAAAAGACAATGAAACTACTTTATCTCTTTTGTTGTTTGCTTGGCAACAACTGTTTTGACAATGCTAAACATTTTTTCTTTTCCACCTGATTCTTACCATCGCCACATGTGGTTTGTAGTGGTTTAGTAATAAGATCTTTGCTATAACATCTGCAAATTAACACCTTGCATTGCAACCTCTCTGGAAACTTGCTGATGGTTTGCAATTACAGTAAGTCAGAGTTGACACTGTATCCAAGTGTTCAAACTTTGTTGTTCTGGACTAAAAAAAGAAGATTCCAATAGGCCAATGGTTTCCAAACGGCTGGGAGGAGCTACGTTAGTGAAACACAGCATCTCATTTCTCAAGCACATGTTCATTTTAGTACATGAAGTTACTTTGGGAAGAAATATAAACTGTTTTAAACTAATTCTGCCTATTTGTCAATGAGGCTAGTCATTGGCTTTTTCTTCTGAAATGTTTGGGTGACTTGGGCCAGTTCACCAGTTTTTAGAATGCCATCCTTAGCACAGTTTTCCAAGTAGTGATTAACAAACTTCCTTAATAAGTTATTTTTTCTGAAATTTTATGTAAACCAAATAGATTTTAAATTTTTTCCAACAAATCAAGAGCATTACTTTAAATACAGCAATGACTTGTATTGAGATTCTAAACTATTTACAAATGACAAGAGAAATGAGTAATGGGTAAGAGCACATGCAAATTAAGAACTGTGGCAAATAAGGGTGGAAGGATTCATAGAGTATTCAAGGACCTAACTCTGAGGGCTGCTTAAGGACAGCTTTCAGCTGTACTAGGGTTCAGATGCCTCCCATGCCACCATAGCTATAACCACACAGGCCTAGCTTACACGGTCCTTGTTTTATTGCGCCATCAAACAGAGCTGGAGAATGCAGCAACTGGGGACCAGTACGAGCAAAGCATAGGCATAGTGGGAGGGGTGTGAGTCGTGGCAGAGAGCATAACTTGCAAATCAAAAGGCAGAGGGGCCCTCCCAGCTGATTCCTCAGTGTCCTAGAGATTTCTGTTATTAATGTGGCTTGGGGCATGTACTGCTGATAATTACTGCTAGCTGGAATAATTAATAAGAATAATTGCTCAGCATGGAAAGGGAAAGGGAAGCTCTGGGAGGAGGAAGAAACAGGCTGGAGGAGCAAGAGGCTCCCCAGACATGTTTGTATAGACAGAAAGTTCAGCAGTGAGCATCCTGAGAATCGAAGAGTTGTCTGGATGCCAAGGGCAAAGGTTAAGAGATACCAAGTGAGGCCGAATTCAATAGTCTTGCCTTGGAACACACTGGAATAGGAGCCTATCATGGCTCCAGTGACAAGAGGCTCCTTTTGGAAATAGATGGAGGTTGTATAAAAAATACGGTGTGAAGGGAGTTTAAGAAGTGGCCTAGAATGAGCAGACAAGACTGTATGTCTGGTATAAACCCAATAGTGACAGCAGGTGAGCAGCAAAAGGGAAGAAAAGTAAAAAATGGGGCCACAGTGAGGGTCTGGGCCAGTTAATCCCAGCTTGAAAGAAGAAAAGCATCCATTAGGAATCAAGCATTGGTGTTGACAGTCTGTAAAAAAACCCACAATTTTGATGTAATAGGGGGAATTTTCTCAACACTATGTAGGGTTGCCAACATAGTACTTCACGCTGTAGTGTTCTACATGTTGCACTTAAATATTCCCCCAAAGGCAGGACAAGCATATGCTTGGCAAAACTAAAGAGGTGAGGAAACTGGATGTGAAAACTTAAGTGTAAACAGCATGTGGAATCTGGCCACCAGAGTTCGGATAATGGCATGCAGAGCAAGGGGGCCACACCCAAGTGCTGGCTGTTCACTGTGACCCTCTGCAGGAGACAGGGCACCATGTGCAGTGTTATGTTATGAGATAAGAACACCCCATAAAGGCAAGGGGTGACTATAATTCCTTTTTCCTATAGGAATCATAAGGAAGAGAAATTAAAGCCAAAAAAAAAGAAAAAGAAAAGATGGATCTACCAAATTATTCCTTACTCAACATCTGATATTAGGCATTGCATTTAAATGGATAACGCCCTTAACCCTCTTTCTACGTATGTAACATTAATGGATTATAATTGTAGTACAAGAGAAGAAATGCTACTAAGCCAGCCAATAACAAGTGTGTGGCTGTCACAGGTCAGTTGCTGCTCCAGTGGGGGTGATAAGCCCCTCACCAAGCTCTTAGTAGCTTGGGGTAGTGGCCCCTACAGGGTAAGGGGCTTACAGACCAGAGGACAGCTACCATCATCTTGAATTGAACAGCTTTGTGTCTTATAGCATCTAGGGACCTCCAAAGGGAAGAATACTAAATGACCAATGTCTTTTTAAAGGTGGGGGCAGGAGGAGGGTAAGAGAACCAGATGTAAACCATACTCCCAGTTTTAGGCCAGAAGACAAGGCCAGGGACAGTAAGCCACCTTGAGAAGGGGTAGCTGAAAGGTCCCAGGGGAAGGTCTCAGTCTAATCACTGTTTGGAGGAAGCTCTGCCCATTCTAACTGAATATGGCATTTCTTGACAAAAAAGAAACTGAACTAGACCTTGCTGTCGCTCTCTATCCTGAGGAGTGTGGAGGCCAGGCATAAGTTGGGTTGGTGGTATTTATTAATGGCTATGACAATGTTAACGGAATGCAGAATGAGCCCTGAACGTGCTTTGGAACCCGAGGACACCCTGCAGGTTACAAATGCACTCAACGTTTGTTTTTCCCACCGCTTTGAGAAATTATGGTTGAAGAGGTGTAATTACTGACATAAACAGTTGGGTTGGAGTGTGTGGACATGTGTGGGCTGGGAATTGGGGCAATGGTGGGAGAAGATGAGGGGTCCAGTCCAAGTTTAGAGGAGAATACAATCAGTGCCCTTGCCACCCTATTTATTTGCAGAACACACAGAATCCCCAGTTTAATATTTTAATTCATGTTGAAAAAATTCAAAGAAAACTCTGTGAGCAGGTACAGCAGGAAGTTCAGGGGCTTTGAAGGCAGATGCAGGGCTGTGCAGCTCCTCACAGAGTGACCTTAGACAAATTCCAAACAGTGAGGACAACAGTACTTACCTAGCAGAACCGGTGTCGAATATAAAGTAAAGAATGTAATGGGCCTAGTTCATTGACAGACACAAAATAGGTACCAAAATAGGTACCAGTTATTGCGCACCTACTTCGCTAGGCCCCGGAGATAATATGGTAGGTAAAACAGACTCCATCCTGCCTCACAAGTGTAAAATTGAAACATCACCATTCTCTTTCTGCTTCTGTAAATTTGAACTTTCTTCCTAAAAAGGGATAGGAATCTCAAGGTCAGCTCCCACTTCCTTTATCCTTCCAAACATTAATGCCCTGCTCCCCTCCTCTTCCTATCATTCTCTCCTTGGCCCCTGCATGAGTGAGTAAGTAAAAACCATAATTATGAGAGGTTAGAGAAGGGTGCCTGGTTATCTCACCTTTCCAGGTTTGAGCATTAAATCATTTCTCTTTCTTGGATATGGCTTCAGCAACTTTCCCTCTTATTTTAGCAGGGCAGAGCCTTGGTCTGTTCAATAAGTATTCACTGGGTGCCTCCTATGGCTCAGGAAGTGTGCCTACTTCCAGATGCCTTCATCTTCTGCAGAGATTACCACTGAAGCTGTCTCAGCAAGTCATAAATTAAGGAGAATTTCTTGGCCCCACCCTTCTGAAAGGAGGCCCACACAGTGCCATAGGAGGAGGGAGACCTACAGAGGCAGAGGGAGGGAGAGATGATCAGTCAGTTTGAAAAAAAGATCTTATCCCTTAACACTAACAGTTATGATGTGCTTATTATGTACTTATTATATGTCTGGTCTTGTTTTAAGGACCTCCCATCTACTAACTCAATTATTTAATCCTTATAACAAGTGTATGACACAGAGATAGTCATTACTACATGTTAGAGGGATGAAACAGAACAACACAGATGTGAGGGACTTTGTCCAAGTCACAAAGCTAGTTAGTGGGCTAGCAGTTTACTTCCAGAGTCTCCCCTCTTGATCTCTACCACAAGAAATCACTTCATCCTCCACTCCCACCTACTTTGATCCTGATCTACAAAACAAGGCAGGTGCATCACACCTTCCTCATCTTTACACTCAGAGTTTTCTTCTATGACTTCTCTTCCTTGTTAACAATACCCTCAGTGTTTATTTGTATGCCATTTAATCTCTAGTAAAAGATTAGATGACATAAAAGGAATCATATACTATTTTACAGTATCCTGGAACAGGAAAACATGTTGCCCTTGTCAGATTTTGGTCTAGATAGATGTCTCCTCTTATTTCTCAGTAGAGAAGACCAAGAAGGCTGTGATGAGTTTCTGAATTATCAAGAGACCAGATTCATTCAAAAAGAAAACTTTGCCAATTATCAAAGAGAGTGTTTTCATTTAGACCAATCTTGAGATTAAGATGGTCTCAAGCAATGCTCTGGCAGTATCCAGGCCTCTCCTAGTAGAGAAGCAGAACATGAATTTCCCAGATGCCTTAGGAAACTTTCCACCCATGAATGGAGTTGCAAGGCAATCTGAATTCCCAAGGGAAGCAGTTCCCAAATATAAGTTTTAACTTGTTTACCTTAAACTTGGAACCTATTACAATAGTTCCCCTGGGATTCTGCTATTGGCACTCAATCTATCCTCATCTTCTAGGGATTGGAGCATGTCTCTTTCCAGCTATGCTTAAGGCTGCATTAATTCCCAAAGGCTTCAAAACTGATCCAAATTGTCTAAGTCCCAGGGGAGCAAACAAAACCCTGGCAAGGAAAGGCAACTTTCAATCTCTTCTCTTCATGGACCCTTGGGGACAAAGCCACATCAGAGGAGACCAGTTCTTTAAGCTTTCTTGTCTCCCTGCTTTGTTGTCTGGCTCTGACCAAAGAGACTTTGCTTTCTTTCTTTAGCTATAGGTCCTTTCTCTCTTCATTTCTGTTTGTTGACCTTGAGATCCCTGTCTGTTTTTAGGAAGAAGATTCAACGTTACAGAAGCAGAAAGAGGATGGTGACATTTTAAATTTAGCCTTATATTTTAACCACAATATTATCTCTAGTGTCTAGCAAAGTAGGTATGCAACGAACAAATGGAATCAGAAGAGAGAACATCTCTAAGGAGTTGGGGAATAAACATTTCCATATACCAAATTAGAGAAATACTGAATGGCTATTATCTAAAAATATCTTCCCCATGATCTTATCTTGTTTTCTTGGTGTAAAGTTAGTGAGCCTCTATCAGTACCCATGGATATTTTTTTTTAGAGATTTGGGAAACTAGTAACCATCCTCCAGAGGAACAAATACAGTGTAATGTGGTAAGAAATGGCCTGGACATGAAGTTCATGACTCCCCATCCATGGATCCAAGCATAGATCTCTCACACCTTGGGGTCTCAGTTTCCTTTTCTTTAAATGGACAGGTTGGGCCAGATAACTTCTAATGGTGTATCAGTTAGGATACTCTAAGGTACAAGTGACAAACATATCAAGTAAATGTGTCTTCAATACATTATGAGAGGTCAAGAGAAACAATGGTTCCAGGGCTGGTTGGGTCAACTATAACTTCAAGAATGAAGAGTCTCCCTTCTTTCTCTTTTGTCATCTTCATATTTATATGCTTTCCTCATTGCCTGGTTCCCTTCTTGGGCCCACAACCACCACCCCAGATTTCACATGCAGTGGTAAAATATAGAAGAAAAATAGGAACTGCTTTACCTTGTGTTCCTTCTTGAGAAAGCCTACCAGACCTTCCCTCACATCTAATCTGAGACATTTCA
This sequence comes from Phyllostomus hastatus, assembly GCF_019186645.2. Classification (NCBI taxonomy): domain Eukaryota; kingdom Metazoa; phylum Chordata; class Mammalia; order Chiroptera; family Phyllostomidae; genus Phyllostomus; species Phyllostomus hastatus. Next base: position 21,875,772 of record NW_025333960.1, read on the forward strand.
TCAAAATCAGTTGATGCAGAGGCATGACATTCATGATTCACCACCCTGGGCTGGGGAAGGGCTCAGCCTTCCATGAACGGCAGACCAGCTCCAAGGAGGCAAACAACAACATGGGGTCTGATAGTGAGGAAGAAAGTAGAGAATGGCTGTTTGCTGAGAAGCTGATAGGATCCACCACAAATATAATATGATGCAAAGGGAATAAGAAAGATGATAAAATTTGATAAAAGAAGGGTGGAAGACAACAGAAAGTCCAGGCCCCTGCTTAAAAAGCCCCTGAAAGGCTTCTATTTCAACAAACATTTATCTAAAGCAGACCTTAGTCTGTGCCCCCTGCCTCTACATTTAACTAACTGGGCAACAGGCTTCCTCTGCTTTCAAGCTGAAGAGGCCTTATCCCAGTTTGTTAACTAGGATCCCAGTGAGGAGGAACTTACTCTAGCATTTCAGTGGACTCCAAGGGAACCTGAGCTGGGATTAGATCATCTGTGCTGCTTTTTCTATAAAAGGACAGAAGTGTCAGCCCCACCCTCTTTGGTAGACCAGACCAGTCTCCTGAGGATCCCAGTGTTACTTTCCACTTTCCTCCATGTCACATTCTTTTTCCCCTTCTGGGTGTTCGCAGGTGTCCGTGCTTGGAACTCCTCTGCCCCCAGCTCTGGTTTTTTGTCCTCAGCCCTCAAATCTCAGCTTAAGTGTCCCTTTCTCTGGGAAGCTACTAATGGCACTTAATTATAATGGCCTATTTCCTTATCTGTCTTCTCCACTAGGTAGCATACCTCTAAAGACCAAGGCCTGTGCCTGGCACATTTGTAGGGATCTTGCATCCAATGAAAGCCTAGAACATGTTTGTTAAAATAATGAAAGCAACACTCAGTAGATACCTACATAAAAGTAAGTTAGAATTAGTGGTCGAGCCTTTGGAATCACCAGTATTGCTGAACTTATTAATGAAAACATGAAATGGTTTGGTTCTGAAGACTGTCACTTGTCCCCTTAGGAAGTTTGCCTGAGATGACAGCTCTGTGTTTTATGTGAACTCTACAGCATGGAAATGATGCCTCCTATAGGGTGTGTGTGTGTGTGTGTGTGTGTGTGTGTGTGTGTGTGTGGTAGAGAGGACTCTGTTGCCTTTGTTTTTCTCAAATCAGTTAGATTTAATACAGTCTTTTCTATCTTCTTTACCTGAAACTAACATAGAGCTATACTGGTTGTATCTCTAGTGGTGGTAGTGTGTGTGCAGTAAAAAAACATTACTGCCTGCCTTCCTTCCTTCCTTCCTTCCTTCCTTCTTTCCTGTTCTTCCTTTCACTGATAAATTATTGCACCTACTGTGTGACAAGCACTCTGTTAGGATCAGGGGTACAATGGGAAATAAGAAATATATATGTTCTGACTTACTTTAACAGTGAGTTTATATTTTAAATCAGCAACTGCTTGGAGCAGGCAGAGGGAAGAAGGCAGTTCCACAGAGATGAGGGAATTCCCACTCATCAGGGGGAATTCAAAGGCTCATATCTGGCCCTTCTCCCAATGCTTATGCTTCTCCCAGGGGTGAAAAAGTGAACTGTCTCAATGGTGAGAAGGGAAGAAGAAACTGAGCATGCCCAGCTCAGTCTCTCCCCACCTCCAGCCCCTCCCCTCTCCCCCTGGGCTCACACAGACCCACTCTCTGCTCTGCCCCACAGAAGAGACCCACTCTCTGCTCTGTCCCTCTAACCCCACAATGCTAAGTACAGTGTGTCACCAGGACATGTTAGCACCATGGGAGTGTGAAGAATCCAAAAGATCAAACTTCTTTTAGGGCATCAGAAAAAACCTTCTTGAGGAAGTAACATTTAAACTGAGTTCAGAAAATAAAAAGGAGAAAATAAGGTGAAGAAGCAGGGTTTGTGTGGGAGATACCGTGGTTGGGAAGAGGGTCCTGAGCTTGGGGAAGTCTTGCAAAGGGTGGAGGTAGAGAAAGAATGGTTCATGCCTTTACAATCTGTTTCATGGCCTCTCAGCTGGTATAATACAGGGTCATATTTCAGTTTGGGATGAAAGGGACATTTATGTGCTCATTGATTCATTCATTCATTCACATATTTGACCTGTAGTCACCCTCCTAGATGAAGGGAAGAGAATCACGAGTTGGGCATGGTCCTTGATCTCAAGCAGTTGTCATCAGTTAGGGAGGCAGACATGTAAATAAGTTTGTTCATAAAAGCTTCTAGGTGCTCTGCTAGACAATGATACATGATTAATGGGTGGCAAAGAGAGGGATGTTACAAAAAGCAGAAAAGAAGTAAAATGGGTGTATTTTTACCATGTGAAATAGAAATCTTAATGTCCACCTTTGAAGATTCCCTTCCCAGACTTGTGTGCCTTACAAATCTGATGAGTATATGGTGTAGCATTCCTCTGCCATAAACATTCCTCTTTTTCTTTTCTAACCAGGGTGATGTCACTATGAGACTATGTCTGGTGTAAATGTGATACAATCCCAAGGCAAATCAGAAGTGAAATGAGATCTCTTTAAGAAGAATGAATTAGCTTCAACATAACAAAATAGTCACAACGTTGTGGGAGATATATAAAATGGTTTACATCACTGAACTGTCCCAGATGGTAAACATAAAGGCAAGAGTGTATCTTAAAATGGATGTATGGTAGATATGGTTACAAATGCATAGTACATGGGTGTAATGCACATACATGAAACAAACTTTTAAGAGCATAGAATTTTCTGGCCTCCTGGACAATGAATGTTTATGATAATGGGCCACACAAATATACCCACAATTTCCAAAGAACTTTAGACTGAACATAATGTACAAGACAACACAAACAATAAAATGCTTGCAACGATGGAATAAATGTAACTTCTGGAAGAAAGGTGAGTGGAAGGTTTCAGGATTCCTCTCTAAGAATGGCAGAGCTGGGCTCCAACAGGGAGGAGGGAGAGCACACAGGGTGCAGAAAGGAAATCGAAGCCCCCAGGTACACTGATTTGGTAAGCCCAGTCACTCCACTGTAAACTTTAACTCATGCACAGTTAAGGGCGGAAGGGGAAGGCAGGAAGTATTCTAATGAGAATTCAATTAATTCAAGGAATCTCAGAAACCAGGTGTAAACTCTGCCGGATATTAACAGATCCCTGAGAGGAGACTTAGGGTTTCAGAGTGTGTCATATCAATTTGCGAGGAGCTGGCAAATTGGCAGCTGCCCTGCTGTAGCCCCGGCTTTCCCTAAAAGGTCCAAATAATTACTGTCTTTCGGCTCTGAGCAAGTCTGCCTTGAAACACCTCTCACCAGCCTAAGGAAGTAAGGACCCCACTCTGTTCCACCCTGGCTCCCCTTGTCCATCTTCAGGATGTAACTGCCATTCCAAGAAGTTGGAGAAGGTCCTGGCTCTCCAGAAAACAGTTCCAGCTGGTTGCCGGGCTCAGCATGAGGACATGGCTTCCTGTGGGTGTTGGACTGCCCATGATAAAATGACGCATGACAGTCTGATGCTGGGCTCAAAGCAGCAGGAGCTTAATGCCCAAGGGGGGCAGAGGATGAAAACACAGCTGAAGAACAATGTCCTGCCGAAGAGAAGTGTTGAGTGGGGCCCCCGCAGGGGCCACTCCGAGGGCCTTTAAGGACTTTATGTCCGCATGATTAGCCAAGATGAAGGGGACAGCTGCAAACTTTAATTTCCTGATGACACAAAGGAACCATGAACAATATATAGATAGGATTTGAATTTGTAATAGGCAGTGGTCTAATCCACAGCAAAGGATAGTCAATGTAGACAAAAAAAAAAAAAACAACTCGTGAAGTTTCACTTCTTAGGTTCCCCATTCAGACATACTCTTTACTGAGAGTTTTACTTCAAGCAATTTATCCTGGAGAAACCACTCAGGTTGGCTGTGGGAAAGAAGCAATACACATTCGCGCTAGGACCCTGAATTCCTGACGAACCTCTCTTCTCCTAGCAAGAGCACAAACCAGAGTTCGTATGGCAATGCTGTATGCACTTGGTTGAGAGAATATTCCAGATAAAAAGAATGACCACATTAGTGCACTGAGAATATTTTGCCAGATACCAACCTTCTTTTATTGCAGTCTTAATCTTCAGCCAGGGAAAGGAATTTTTAAAAATAATCAATGCTTTCTTCATTCTTAGTTTTTAAACATTTTTAGGTTTTTTTAAGTGCTGTTGCAATCAAATTAGCTGTTGGAGAAGAAAAGCCCAACCTTCATCTTTGTTCTTACCCTTTCAGCTCTAATCATCTTGAAGTGTTAAGGTGAATAATAAAAAAAAAAAGAAATGTTTAGGTCAACAGGAAGTACCTCGTGATGGGGACTGGCTTTAATAGCGCAGGACAAAAGGGGCCAGATGTTTTGACAGGGCACTGCAGAGCAGAGTCTGGGAAAGGGAAAGAAGCACTTCAGCAATTCTCAGAACAGGGGGCTTTTTGTATGCAGCACTCTGGAGAGATGCCATAGCAGGAGCTTCCCTCTAAGGAGCCAGAGATGGGAAATTTGCATATGCATCAGTATTGTGAATGCAACACGTTAATCTTATTAATTATGAAAAACCTCACTGAAGGAGTTTTCACTCTGTGCTAGAAGCTTTACCTACATTATCTGATTTTGTCTTTATATGACTAGGCTGCAAGGTTGGTTTTTTTAGTCCCATTTTACAGGTGAATCAGTTTGGGCTAAGAGGATTTATTTTATTTGCCCAAGGACATTCTTGATGTTAAATGTTGTAGCTAAAATTAAAGCTCAGGGCTGTGTGACTGCAGACTTGGGCTCCAACCCACTTGTGATCAAAGAAATCACAAGAAAGCCACTTAAAACTCTAGGATGACTGTCTCATTATTACCAGACTCTGTCACACCTTGCTCCCATTGCTAAAAGCAAAATCTGATGTAATAGGGTGGATGGTGTAGCCCTCTGGAAGCCATTTATCCTGTTCTTCCTATCCACCATAAACCCCACTTCTACCACTGGGGGGGAAAAAAGCAATTACAAATAACGTTCCAGTCACTCTTTTGAATCTGGTCTTCTTTATAATGTTGACAGAATCCCTTAGTGTGGCTTCCAGGAAGGAAGGAATAGGAGCACTTCCACTCCTGAGAGAAAGCACCTCAGAGAACTCACAGCTGGTTTTTCTTCAAACTCAAAAGGAATGGGGGCAATGTGTTTGCTGGGTATAAAGTATATCCTCCTGTGTGATAGGTGGGTGCTTGTGAGTCAGTCTTTGGAAGCTGAGGTCAAGTTCTAGCACTCAGAAACTCTATCCTTGCATTCCTCTCTTGGGTACTGACGGTTCCTCAAGGCAGGAGCTGGCTGAACGGAGGCTCACCAGCTGCCAGGACCTGGATCTGATGGCCTTCTGGGCACAGCTGTTGGAGAGATCGGCGTGGTTCCAAGAGGAATGTGTCAACACCCAACAGCCTGGGCAGTAGAGATGGGGGATGGGCAAGGGTTAGCGCTCAGGAGCTCATTCTCACATGCTCTTCCTTCACCGCCTCCTCCTGCCTTTTTGTCCAGAAACTCTGTCTTTGAGAGTTTTCACCCTCTTTGTCCTCAAAACTTTTTGTACCACACCACAGCAGGTTGCTGGGTCATCCTATGGGGAGGCAGGGAGTGGAACTACTCTGTGCAGGCAAGCAGCCCCTGGGTGTTTTTGACCCATAATATTCCTCAGAACGTAACTGGGAAATGTATCTGAGGGTTGAGGTGAGCTTACGGGCTGGGCTGCCGGCCTGGGCTGCCAGAGCCCTGTGCCCTCCACCATCCGCCCTATCTAGAACGATATAGCTAACTAATGTGACTGAAGAACAGTCGAGCTGCTGATGGGCGCCAAGAAAGCGTTGGGGGTCCAAGACAAAGAGCTCTTGGCTCATAGTGCTAAACAGCTTAAGTTTCAGTTTTGAAAATTACCTCAGTTTTTACTTAAATCATCTTCTGTGCCAGGCAGCCAATTTTGAGAATGGATGCATGACAAGCTACCCCATCTGCAGTGAATATTCTCTCCATCTTATTTGACCTCAGGTGACGGGGTGGGGGTGGAGAGAAAGTCATTTGTTTGCAGTTTGTCCAAGACATTGTTAAAGAAAGACAGACAGAGAGAGAGAGAGAGAGAGAGAAAGAGAGAGAGAGAGAGAGAGAACATGTGTGTGACTACTTTGGTGTGCCTAGGTAAAAAAGAACAAAGTAATCAAGTTAAAACCATATTTCAATTTCTTCCTCTGAAGAATGCATTACTAAATGAATTAATGCATTGCTGCTTTTATCTGAAGGTATGTGATAACTCCAATCTTTTGAAATGAGTCTGGTGTGCTTCATTTCAACAAAAGTAATGACCTGGCATTATTGAAAAATAGCAAAGGAATTTTGTAAGATTTTTGGTGAATAATTGGTACACATTTAGGAATCTCTTCAGTCACTGTGGTAATGTTGTTCATGGTGTGGAGAGGCAGTTAGATGCACTGGATTTGAATCCTCATGCTGCCACTTGCTGGCTGTTTGACTCATACATGTTACTTAATTTAAGACTCAACTCCCTCACTTGCCAAATGAGGACAAGAATAATACCTAAGCCAGGGGGTTGTTATGAGGAACCAGTGAAATAATAATTGTATTAATCTCTTAGCCCACTTGCTACTTTGTAGTCAGTGTTCAAACAGGTACTAGTTTAGATACTACCTATCTCAGATTAATTATAAAATTAAATATGCCGATACATGTTAAGAGACCTGCACATGGTAGGTATTACTCTTTCTTCCCTCCAGTATCACGGTGTTTAAGTTGTTGAAACATTAGATGCAACACTATACTTACATTTAGTTTCTATACTTAGGTCACTTTGTTGAATTATCTTGTGGATTTTAGTATTCCATCTACCTACCGCTATTAAGTTAATGTATTTTTGGAAGGGACCAAATTCTGATTCATACAAAAGAAGCAAATTTAACCATAGACAAATTCCACACCAAAGCCACTGTATTGAGAGCCACATGAGAGAATCATGCTCGGCTCTCACAGGTACCAAGTCACTCTGTCAACCCCATGCGTGTCTGTCTGGTTCGGGGCCATAAACCCAAACTCCTCAGCCTGCCCCTCAGGCCTCAGAAATCTCTTGTAGCAAAGTGTATATCTACGGGCCTGGCTACATGATTTATAATGGTCCTTATGTATTCCAAGTCATGGGGATAGGAAGAAGGCACTAAATGCCAAGGTTTTAAAGACAGTGCCTCACAGAAATGACCATAAATAGCAGCTCAGGAGGCCACTTACATGAAGTTAGACCCGTTTAGGACTAGGGGCTATTACAGTGTGAGCTTATCATAACTTGATTCAAGGGCAATAAGCGAGAAGTGGAGAAGATGACCAGTCAGTGTGAGAAAGCCAAGCGGAGATCAGATAACCACATTAAAAAGATTAAAATGTCCAGCCTGCTATAAATGCCTGCTAAAATCCTAAAAAGGAGTCTGGAGAGACCCATAAAATCATAACTAAGAAAGTAAGGGAGCCCTGAAGCTTTAACCAGATGTTCCTGTGATATGAATGACTATGTTAGTAAATTTTCATCCCAGCAATATGGCTTTGTATTGATCTTTTGCTTTTATTAGTCAGTGCTGCTATGAGATTAAATATCGTCTGGGAGGAAATACAGGCTTCCCTCTCTAGAAGGCTCTTCTCAGTAACCCAGTGTTTGTTATCTCAGAGTGCATGAGGGAGTTTGTAATGAATTGCACAACAGAGCAGAGGCTCGAGTCTATAAAAAGAGTTATACAAGGGGTAGCCTTATAGAGAATAACCTCATTCGGGAAGCAAGCGCCGTGTGCTCTACTGAGGGGGAAACCCGTGGAGAGCTGTCTGAAACAGAAACAGACATGAGTATTTATGACCAGGAGCACCGATTGCAATATACAGTGCTAAACACTTAATCTATGGTTAGATTTTACTCCAGATCCAAGCTGAAGTCAGCAGAATTAAATCTTCAAGTGTATTTCAGCAGCCTTAAATCCTTCTGATACTGTTAGCAGTGGCAGGGTTCCAAAATGCATTCTGTTAATAAGACAGTAAAGTATAAAATCGAGTTATCTCCTTCAAGGAGAAAAACACAGAGCAAAGGAAACGAGTCTTGTAAAATTACATTCCCGGCACTCAGGCCTTTTCTACCTGAGTTCCTTTCAATTTATTCTTTTACTACTAGACCATTCTCCTTGACAAATAACAGAAAAAAAATGAAATCATCTCCTACTTTTTTTTTAACTATGAAAGGAATGATACCCCTGAAAAAAAGGCTTAGGATTTTCCCTTCTTATCTTTACAGGTCAAAGGAGGTTAAGAATTTACCAATCAGCTTGTAACAAGCAGTATGAAGTCTCTTTGGGCTAGCAAAAGGAATTCAGCAGCTGTTACCTTTTCTTTCTCACTTAACATAACTTTTGGTTTACCTGGAGCTAAAAGAAATTTATGCAGCATACACAGGGTGTTGTTCAAGTCCCCAAGGCAACTGTTAGTTTTTCCAGGAGCAGCATCAAAAGCTTGTTAAGCTATGAAAAGGAAGGAAGGAAGGGAGGGAGGGAGGAGGGAGGAGGGAGGAAAGGAGGCCAGGCCCTTTGAACACATAACATTGACCTGAAGCACTGCACTAGCTCAGATGAGCAAGTCAAAATGAAGCCTAAATCTCCTTCTCTGTGTCTGCTCTCTCAGCCTAGAGTTTCTGCGCAAATGGAATGACAGACCACCCACTGCTCTAAGATCCCCGCAGGGCTCCTTGGGTGACTTAAGTATGCATTTTAACCTTAATCCTGAATTTCGTCCTCTCATGAGTTTCAGTCAAACTCCTTCTTGATGCGTCAACATGTATAACTATTGGCGATTTCGTGTTCTTTAGGGAATTTTCTGTCCAAAAGTTAGAAAAAAGATAAAACTCTATTGTGTGATAGAACTAATGTGATACAAGAAATTGAACTGTTCCAATTTTGTAAACAGACACAAAAATACATAAAAATATAGCTTTATTCTTCACTGGACAACCATGTATTAGTTAGCTGAAAATTTAATACAGTATATTTCCCTGCTAAGGTAGCTCAGGACCCCTTCATAGGTGATTTTTGTTTAGTTTTTTTTTTATTTGTACATGAGAAATATCTGGACAAATCTATATATAACATCTGTGTGTGTTAGATAGCACATACCTTGATATCTGAGAACAAAGACACACACACACACATAATTTCACCGCAGCTAATTATGAAATTGAGGAAAATAAAAGCAAAACATAAATGTAATTGAACCTGCAATTAGAAGAAAGAGACTTAGGAATTCTTAAGAATTATTTTTGTTGAGCTAAGCAAGATATGTAAATTATTTTTAGCAACATTTCTTGGATACCTGCCTAAAAGGAAACCTGAAAAGCTTTCAGTTTCCTGTAATTTTTCTGGATTCCATACAGACCCCCACCTTCCTGCTGTGACCCCAGAGTGAACATTTATAGAAGGTACTTCACCCTCATTATTCTTTAGTCAATTTAATGAGATTACAAAGATGCCATGGCTTTTAAAGTTGATTTGAGGTGCCTTGGTCAGTGCGGCTTAGCTGGTTGGACCGTTGTCCAGTAACCCAAAGGTGGCAAGTTCTATTCCCAGTCAGGGCACATACCTAGGTTGCGGTTTGGTCTCTGGTGTGCATGTATATCATGCCTGTTCCGGTGTGTGCATTTTCTGGTCTTGGCACATTCAATCCCCCACTGTATGATCCCCGGTCTGGGCATTTACTAGAGGCAACCCATTGATGCTTCTCTTTTGTGTTGGTGTTTCTCTCTTTTCCTTCCTGTCTCTCCAAAAGCAATGGAAAAAAATAACTTGATTTGAGAAGCTTTCTAATTCAGATAGAATTTAAGAGACACCTGTTACAGTAACCCAGATCATGGATATTCTAAAAATAAGGAACCTTTTTTGTTTGATTTTGTTCATTTTCTTTGTTTCAGTTTAAGTGGGTATATTTTGTGAGCTTGTCCAACCTAGTCAGCACCTCCAGTGTCCACTGTCTCTCCGTTACTATACGATGTGAGCAGTTCCATTTATGTTCTTCAGAATCAACTCCAAAAGTCTTTCCAAATTCTCTCAGTTGAAATTAATCTCTTCCTTCTTCTAGCCTCCTGTTTGTATCTACCTTAATTAAAGTTGTTTCTGTAAGTGACTTCACGCCAAATTGTGAGTTCCCAGTCTAGATTCTTGTCACTTTTTATGTCCCCTTCAGTGCCCAGAAGACTGCCTTTCACATAAAATTTCCTGCATTAATAGTCCTTGAATTGGATTGCCTTTTCTAAAAATTGGGAAATAAATCTACCCATATGGAATGATATGAAGATGAATAAGGAGAGGACAGAAACATATTCTACTGATGTTGAAGATGAAGCCAGAACACACCTGGTCCCAGACCCTTGATAAGGTGTGTATGTAAAATCAAATTAACTTCAAGAGAAATATATAAATAAAGTGGATGTTTTCACTCTCCAGGTGACCCCTGGGGAGAATATTAGCACTCTGAGAAGAAGTGGGGAAAGGAAGGATGCTGCTGCCATCCTCCGTATGATAAAGATAGGCTCTCCTGCTCTCCATTCCTCTATTCTGCCTATTTCAAAATGACAGCAAGGGAAACAATTTCCAGTTGACTCCAGGTGCCCTTGGCTATGGAATGCCTTCTGCCATGTCAGGGAGATAAAAAAGAGACCCCTTTCCCCAGGAACAACTCTGAGCCATATAAATATTGTTCTATGCCCCCTAATAATCAGTTTCTGTTGCTGGTCTTTGCTCACTGATACTAAATTCCTGGCAGCTCAGTCACACCTCTATTTCTATATGCCATATCAGAGTGCTTGCAACTGGCTCAGGATGGAGTGAATTGTGATGCACAGAGGCCTAGAGGGGGGCCTGGCTGTTGCACTTTGATGCTATCTTGTGATGTCTCCATTATAACTTGCATCATTCTACACTGATACAGTGTCAACTTATGATCATCACCATATCACCTAGCATTGCTATTCCTTTCTCACTCCTTGCCCAAAGAGAAAGGTTCTCAAATACCCGAAGATGCTCTTCAAAGTCAGTCAGTATGGACATGTACCCAGGAATCTACATTTAAATATATATCCCATCTCAGGTGATTCTTATCTCATGCAGTTTATCATTACAGCCTTACAGGCTAAGAGGAAGAAAGGTTAAGCTGGATTATTTTCTACCCAGGTTTGCAGATTTGTTTTTGTAATATATGGGTGAAGTAAATTAAAAGAAACAGTCCCCTTATTTTCATGTTTAAGGAAAGAAAATATAAAAGTACAATAATATAATTAACTCCAATTTAAAAATAAAGATAAGGGGGGTATGGAGAAGTAGAAGAGGATATAGGGGTAATAAATGGTGATGGAAGGAGACTTGACTGGGCTGGTGAACACACAATGCAGTATACAGATGACATAGTATAGAATTGTACACCTGAAGCCTATACAATTTTATTAACCAATGTTACCCCAATAAAATAAAAAAATAAATACATAAAAGAAAAAATAAAATAATAAAGATACATTTCTTCATCAAAAGCATTGGCCTAGTTACTGGAGATTCAAATATTGGACGAAATGCGGTTCTCTGGGTTCAGATAGCAAACACGGACTGAAAAGAATAACCATCGTGGCTCAGACAATGGATCATCCAGTTAGTCCAATTCTGCCTCAAAAGGGACAAAAAGACCTTTAGGTAGTAGGTCATGGTTTGTCTTTGATGTCAGCTTTCCCATAAAAAATCCTATGTTCCCTAACTAAGCAATTGTCCATGCAGACACCACTGACAACAGGGCCCAGGGGCACATTGGAGATCATCCAGCCCCGTCTCTCCTCCTCTCAGATGAGGGAACTGAAGCCCCAAGAGGTTAAGAGACTTACAAAAGGTCACTGGTTACTTTGCAGTGGAGCTCACACCAAAACCAGGCCTTCCTATCCATTGCTTTTCCCACTTTAGCATATCACTTGGAGTGAGGCTGTTTATTAGTCCATTTATCCATTCGTTCATTCTACAGACATTTAGGAAGCACCTACTATGTGCCAGGCTCTGGGCTATATGTACACAGATGATGCAAAATTAAGATCTTCTTTTGTCTACACAACCTTATAATCTAAGGGGGATTGAGATCAGAAAACAGGTTACAAAGAGCCAGTTTTCTTTGGTTTTTGTCATTAATGCAGGTGTTACAAGTGTTAAGGGAAATCCGTTCATTGTCCCCTGTCATGGTTTTCAGATTTAGGTCATATCTTCCCTGGCATTTTGGCTCACTGAGCAGTCTGGATTCTCTTTGTCCGGCCTCTCATTGAGACTTCCCCACTACTGTTTCTTTCTGCAGAAGATGCACCAAGTTGTACAAAGTGTTTCATAATGGATGCACCATGATTTGGCACAGGATAAAGCAAGGTCCCCTCCAGCCCCATCTGCCATTAAGACCTGCTGCACCCCTTTGAACCATGACTCCCAGAGTCCGCAGCAGACCCAACAGGTGATTATCTCGATAGAGAGTGGATTTGTTTTTCCCTACTAGCTTCACCTTTCACTGCCATGCATAAAATCACATATATCTGTCCTTTCACACAGTCTCTCAAGATGATTCTAAAGTTTATTTCTCTTTAGCTGGCATTTTACAAACAAAAGATCTTAGTTAGACTTGTTAAGTTTGGAAATTTCACTGGGGATTCCAATGCACCCCCACCCCAGCCTTCTTAAATGACAAGAGAGAACCAAGGGGCAATTTTGATTTCTCACCCTCCTGAAATGTAGCCTCCCCTGGACTTGCCACATCCCTTAGCAGCTGACTTTGTTAATGAGCTCATCCTCTGCCTTAACTTCTCAGCCAAGGCAAATCCGAGGTAGCAAATTGCATTTAACGGTTAGGAAACCTAAAACTGTATCCCAAAGAAGTCACAGTACTCTGGCAGAGCTCACATTTGTATTACAAGTAAAAGGTCAGTGGCCCAGAGAAACAAGTATCCAAGCCCACAATGCATCATTCCCTACCACCTTCAAAGGCACTAAGTTATTTTGTCCATAAGTGTATGTAAATTAGTAGTTTCCGAAACTGTTTCTAATTTAGCACCCAATTAGAAGATAAACCTTTTTTTTAAGAATAGGGACTACATCTGTTATATTCTCTCAAAAAAACTAAAAAAAAAAAAACCCCAAAACTAATGTACACCTTTTGGACATAGTGGATGCACGTTAAATGCAATTTGACTAATAATCCATTTTGCCCTTAAATCCTAATAACATAAGTAATTCAATTAATTGTGCCTACCATGTGCCTAACACTGGGCTATGTGTTATGAGACACAAATCAGATGTGTTTGACATAATCCCTTTGCTCAAGGATTTTGCAACCTTACTGAAAAGGAAATCACACAGGAAATAATAGGAATAACAGATCTTGAAGGATCTTAAAGTCTACCTAGTTCAGTGTCCTTGTAGTAGATATTATTGCCATTCACCAACATTTCTGGCTCTTCTCTCTTCTGAGTACTTGGGAAAACTGCATTTATCAATTCCTTGAACTTCAGGTAGATTGTGTGACTTGCTTTGGCCAAACCAGTGTGCAGGGAAGGGATGGTGTCACATATTGGCGGAAGCATGTAAGAGCCAGAGCACAGCTCTCCATTTCCCTTCTTTCCCTGATGTAGCAGTCATGGAGGAGCTTTCACTGGTGTCTGAGTCCACTCAGGCTGCTGGAACAAAATACCACAGATTGGATAGCTTATAAATACCAGAAATTTATGTCTCCTCCCTGCTGCCACATCCATGCATTGAAAACCATAACAATAGTGAAGAGGCAGACGTCCTGATCATGGAGCATGGAGCATGGAGGACGGCTGTTCTGGGTACCTCCAAGAGCTTCCGTGTAAGCTAAAAAACAAATTGTTTGTGGTAGTAGGCTACTGAGATTTTAAGGCTACTTATTACCTCAGTATACAGTAGCCTATTCTGACTACATTCTTTATTGCATATATTTTAAAAATGTGTTAACTTGTGTGAAATTGAACCTCGTTACATTAAAAGTTCAATATAACCATGGACTAGAATGGCTGGAGATTTCTTCATGAGGGTTGTTTAACCTGAGCTCCTCTTTGTAGGACATGTGATAAATCCCAGGAAAGTGGTATGGTGTTAGCAGGGTTGTGAATGGTGGTGGTAATGAGATGACAGGTCAGGAAGAGAAAATGGGAAGAAAACGGATGCCTAATTATAACAACAGTCCTAGCTATTGGCGCTAAGCACTTTACTTGCATTATCTCATTAAATTCTCACAGCCATCCCTATATTTTTATCCTCACCTGAGGACATGCTTATTGAGGTTAGAGAGAGGGAAAGGTAAGGAGAGAGAGTAAGAGAAACATTGATGCAAGAGAGAAATATCATCTGTTTGCCTCTTGTACATGCCTTGGCCATGGACTGAACCTGCAACCTATGCATGTGCCCTGACTAGGAATCAAACCCACAACCTTTTGATTTATTGAATGATATTCCAGCCAACTGAACCATATCATCCAGGGCTCATTCCATAAAATGAGCCATTTCTATAAAAATAATAATCATAACTATCTCAGCCTTCCCTATGAGAGAGTAATGATTAATATTTTAATTTCTTTAAAAGCAAACCAAAGCTTAGAAAAACTTTACTCTGAATCTCTGAAACTGCTTCATTGATAAATTCCTTCCCACCTTCTTCCCTGAATGAGGGGAAGAGGTGTCTCCTTTTTCTGATGACTCATGTCTTCATTTGTGCAACGAATTACACCCTCTCACTTTCTCTGGGGTTTTGCCCTAATTGTTGCTTCTTCTTTCTTCATTATTCGTAACTACTCTATTTGTACTGGTTCCATCCCTTGATCTTAAAAACTAAGCAAATGACTCCCATTTTAAAATAAAAACTGTTTTAAAAATATAAAACCAAAATAACTATACCCCAATTTGCCTTCAAGTTATAACACTCTCTGTCTTCAGCTCCTTAACCCATCACAGAAGCATCCCTGGAAGAGTCACCACTGACTTTCCGGTGCCAAATTGAATGAATGAAGTGAGCCCTAATCTTACTCGGCCTACTTACCAGGCTAAACTTGGCTTCTAAGGGCTAAATCTTCTCTTCTTGATTCTCTTTAATTCTTTATAACTCTTTCTAAATCCACTCTGAAGATTCTTCTTTCTCCACTGGCCATTTAAATGGTGGTCCCATAGTTGTGTCTTCTTATTCTTCTCACTCTTCATGAACTGCGCGGACAACCTCACCCACTCCCAGGGTTTATTTACCTGCCAATGTGTGATATTTCCTCCAAATCTGAAGCTGTAATAAAATTCTCTCTTGATCCAACATGATGGCAAGTAGATGGAGGCTACACTTGCCTACTCCCAGGACTGAACTGGAATTACAACTAAATTATAGAACAATCATCATGAATAACAAACTGCTGACTAGCTGAAGAGAAGACTTCTAACCAAAGATTTACAGAAGTCACGTCAAGACTGGGTGAAAGGGCTGCCCCACTCCTATGGTGGCAGCTGAGGCTCCAGAGGGATATCTCAGCTACAGGGTGGGTCCCCCTAAAATTTTGGGGCCTAAACCTCAAGCCAGGGTCTGCAGCCCAGAGCACCAGAGTCAGGAAGGGGCACCCACATAACATCTGGCTGTGAAAAGCAGCAGGGTTTCTGTCTGTTGGGGAGACAAGAGTTCACTGGAGAGATGACAGTCTGCTAGAGACACAATGCCCTCTTAAAGGGCCAACACACAAAAGTTCATTCACAGCCACCCACAGAAGGCTTTGGCAGAGGGAAGCCAGAGAGCACTAGAGTTGCATGAGGAGAAACAGGGATTTGTGGCTCTGGGGAAACGGCTACCAGGACCTCTGTGGTGAGTCATTCCCCCATACCACAGACATCATCTTTCTTGGGTGGAACACTCCCCTTGTTGTGGTATCAGCCAGGGGGAGAACAATAGCCCCACCCTCTGGGCTCCTGTGTACCCTACCCTGTGCAGGGGTTTATGCCCTGTTGAGGAGTCAGTTGCTGTGACCATGGTGCAGAGATGTGGACATACTCAGGGGGTGTCAGTGACTGAGTTGAGTGGCTTTGGGGCAGGGCCATTCCCCAGACTCTCCTGTGAACCTGACTGGTGCTTCCCCCTCATAAGAGGTATTAGAACCACCCTCTCAAGCTTGTGAGAGACCCACCCTCTGGGCTCTGAAAGCCCCACCTGCTTGACTTTTACTGGCTCCGCCTTGCTGAGGTTGGGGCAAAATCTGGGACATACTGAGTTGTGTGGCCCTGGCGTGGGGGCCACACCCCCACCTTCCCAGAGCCTGACCAGCAACTCCCCCTACTGGGTCATTCACTAGCCCCAACCACCCGACTCCCAGAAACCCCACCCTGCCAAAGAGTTTTGTCTCTTTCCAGCAGAATCTGAAACAGACTGAGTTGTTTGGCTCTAGGACAGAAGCCATTTTTCCCTTGCATCCTCTACTGGAGCAGCATGTTTCCTTCTCATGGCCACGTCTTGGTCTACTTTGGCCTGATAAACTCTCCTGCTGACTCCCTTGGACCCTGCCTCAACACAAAGGTGTGTGAGCAGCCAATAGGTGGCAGTTAAACTTGGTATACCCAAGGACATTTTCTGAGGGCCATCAGACCTGACATTGGCACTGAGTTGGAACCTATATCAATCTGGTGAACACCACTCACCCCTACCTGCTGATTCATCGAGAACCTACCTCATGCAACTGGGGTGCCACCAGAGGCTCTTTCAGTGGCTGAGACTAATAGGCAGCTGGCAGACAGAGGTGGATTTTGAGATGCTTTGGGACTTTTGGGACCATGTTCCTGAGCCTGGTGCTGGGAAAAGCCAACCTTGTTAAATAGTTTTGTCCCTCCCATGCACATCCAGGTTGAGCAGAGACAGCCACAAACTGTGGGTCACCTATAGTTCCAACAGTTTTCCCAGGGCCAGTCACAGGCAGCATTGGACTTTAGACCACACCAGAGTCTCTCCCAAGAGACCCTGAACCAGCATACCCAGTAGCCAGCTTCAGACAACATCAGAACAGGATACAAAAAGCTATAAAAGTGGCATATCCAAAAGGATATCCTCTCCAAAGGAACAAAGCCCTGCTGAGGTGAATTTTTCTTTGTGTGGTCAGCACCTGCCAAGCAGATTGCATACTGTAGTTGGGGTTAAGCCTCACGGTCAGCCAGCCTGATGGTCATTCCCAGGCATGAAGAGACAAATAGCAATCAAGACTCAATTGCAACAGGACGGCCCACATAACATACAAAAGGGACATTCCTGGAACACCCAGCTCAGGTAACCTAGGGAGCTCCACCACCAGGCCTCACAGGACATCTATTATGTAAGATCACCCCATGAAAACTGGGAGTCATAGCAGATCTATCTAATATATAGAAACAAACAAAAAGAGGTAGCCAAAATGGGGGGGTCAAAGAAACAGGCTGAAAATGAAAGAATAGAAGAAATCTTCAGAAAAAGAGCTAAATGAAGTAGAGGCAATTTATCAGATATAAAAATTTTAAAAATGGTTATAAAAATGCTCAATAGCATGGAAAAAAGACATGAAACCATAAAAAAGAATCAGTCAGAAATGTAGAATACAGAATCTGAAATGAAAAATACAATATCTAAAATGAATAGATATTCACTGGAAGGAATAAACAGCGGTGGAATGAAGCAGAGGGTGACATCAGTGTTTGGAAGACAAAGTAGAAAAACAGCATTCAACTAAAGCCGCATAAAGAAAAAAAGAATTTTAAAAAATGAGGATAATTTAAGGGACCTTTGGGACAACATGAAGTGAAACAACACCCATATCATAGGGGTACCAGAAGATGAAGAATGAGAAAAAGAGATCAAGAACCTATTTGAAGAAATAATGACTGAAAATTTCCCTAACCTGATGAAAGAAAAAGACACACAATTCCAGGAAGCACTTAAGGTCCCAAATATGATGAACCCAAAGAAGCTAATACCAAGACACATTGTATTTAAAATAGCAAAAGTTAAAGACAAAGAAAGAATCATCAATGTCATAAGTTAAAGACAGTTACCTTAAAGGGACTGTCAGCTGATTTCTCAACAGAAACATTCCAGGACAGAAGGAATTGACATTAAATATTCAAAGTGATAAAAAGCAAAGAACTTCAACCAAGACTACTTTACCCAGAAAAGCTATCATTTAAAATTGAAAGAAAATAAAGAGCTTCCCAGCTAAAGGAGTTTGTTACCATCAAACCAGCGTTACAAGAAATGTTAAATGACCTGTGAAGAAGGAGGAGGAGAATGAGAAAGAGGAGGAGGAGAAGACACAGGAAAATAATTAAAAGGATAAAATGACAATAAATATGTACCTATCAATATCACTTTAAATGTAAATGGCTTAAATGCTCCAAAGATATGGAGTAGCTAAATGAATAAGAAAACAAGACCCATATACGTGCTGTCTACAAAAGACCCACCTCAGAATAAAAGGTACACAGACTAAAAGTAAAGGGATGGAGGAAGATATTTCAAGAAAATTGAAAGGAGAATAATGCTAGAGTAGCAATACCTGTATCTGATAAAATAGACATTAAAACCAAGGCTATAGTAAGAGACAAGGACACTACCTAATGATAAAGGGAGGAGTCCAACAGGAGGATATAAAGCTTGTAAAAATTGTGCACCTGACATAGGATCACTTAAATATGTAAAGGAAATCTTGATGGACATAAAGGGAGAGGATGACAGTAATGCAGTCACAGTAAGGGTTTTTAATACCCCACTGACATCATTATATATATATCTTCCAGATGAAAAATAAGCAAGAAAACAAAAGCCTTAAATGACACACTACACACATGGATATAATAGATATTTTCAGAGCATTTCTCCCCAAAGCAGCAGAATATACCATATTTTTCAGACTATAAGATGCACTCCCCCGCAAATTTGTGAGGAATAATGGTTGCTAATGCTGCTGTTGAGTTCTGTTTACATTTACATTGGTGAAATATTATGTTATTTATGTTATTAAATATTTTACCACACCTTTTGCTTCAAAAAATTTTTTCCTATTTTCCTCTTCTAAAACCTAGGTGTGTCTTATGGTCTGAAAAATATGGTAAATTCTTTTCAAGTGCACATGGAACAATTTCTAGTATAGACCATGTGTTAGGACATAAAACAAATCTCAATAAATTTAGAAGATTGAAATCATATCAAACATCTTCTCTGATCATAATGGTATGAAACTACAAGTCAATCACAAAAAAAAAAACCCTAAAAAACTAAAAGATATGAAGGCTAAATAACATGCTACTAACAATAAATGGTTAACAGTGAGATCAAGGAAGAAATCAAAAGATATCTTAAAACAAATGAAAATGAGAACACAACAATCCCAAATCTCTGGGACACAATGAAAGATGTCCTAAGAGGAAAACTCATAGCATTACAGGCCTTTTTCAGGAAACAAGAAAAATCTCAAATAAACAATTTAACTTTAAGCTTAAGGTAACTTGATAAACAACAACAAACAAAGTCCAAAGTGGGTAGAAGGAAGTAAATAATAAAGATCAGAGCAAAAATAAACAAAATAGTGTCTAAAATATGATACAAAAGACCAACAAAACCAAGAGATAATTCTTTGAAAAGATAAACAAGATTGACCAATATTTAACTAGACTCATCAAGAAACAAAGAGAGAAGACCCAAATAAATAAAGTTATAAATGAAAAAGAAGTAACAAGATACACCAAAGAAATACAAAAGATTTTTAGAAAATATTATGAACAACTTTATATCAACAAACTGGATGATCTGGAAGAAATGAATGGATTCCTAGAAACATACAATCTTCCAAAACTGAATCTGGAAGAATCAGAGAATCTGAATAGACAAATTAAAACTAGTGAAATTAAAGCAGTAATTAAAAAAAACAACTCCCAATAAACAAAAGTCTTGGACTGGATCACTTCACAGCAGAATATTACTAAACATTCAAAAAAGAATTAACTCCTATCCTCAGACTATTCCAAAAAACTTCAAGAGGAGGGAAGACTTGCATGCATTTTATGAGGCCAGCATTATCCTGATTCCTAAATTAGATAAAAAAACACTATAAGAAAAGCAAACTATATGTCAATATCCCCAAAAAATGCAGATGCTAAAATCCTAACAAAATATTAGCAAACTGGATCAAGAACTACATTAAAAAGAAATTTTATTCTGGGATGCAATGTTGGTACAACATTCACAAATTGATAAATATGATACATTACACAAAGAAAATCAAAGATAAAAGTTATATGATCATTTCTATAGATACTGAAAAAAGATTTGATAAAATCCAGCAAGCATTTATGTTAAAAACTCTCAGCAAAGTGGGAATGAGGGAACCTACCTTAACATAATAAAGGCCGTGTATGACAACTCCATTGCCAACATCATACTCAATGGACAAAAACTATGTGTTTTCCTTAAGACAGGGAACAAGTCAGGAATGTCCACTTTTACCAGTCTTATTCAAGGTAGTACTAGAAGTCCTAGCCACAGAAATCAGATAAGAAGAAAAAATTAAAAGCATCTGGGTTAGAAGAAAGAAGTAAAACTGTCATTATCTGTAGATGTCTTGACACTGTATATAGAGAACCCTACGGATTACACACACACACACACACACACACACACACACACACACACAAACTGTTAGAACTGATAAGTAAATTCAGTACAATAGCAGGATATAAAATAAATATCCAGAAATCATCTGCATTTCCATACACCAATAATAAACTTATAAAGGGAATTAAGAACACAATCTCATTTATAATTGCATCCAAAAAAAAATACCCAGGAGTAAATTTAACCGAGGATGTAAAAGACCTATACTTGGAAAATTATAAGACACTAAAGAAGTTAAAAAACTTACAAATAAGGGGAAACTTATACTGTGTTCATGGATTGGGAGAATTAACATCATTAAAATTCCCATATGATTCAAAGCAATCTATAGATTCAATGCAATTCCTATCAAGGTACTAATGGTATATTTCACAGAACTATAACAGATAGTCCAAAAAGTTGTATGGAACCATGAAAGCCACAGCAATCTTGAGAAAGAAGAACAAAATTTGAGGAATCACACTACCAGATATCAAACTATACTACAAGACTATAGTAATCAAAACAGCATGGCACTGCCATAAAAATAGACATTTAAATCAGTGGAACAGAATAGAGAGCCCAGAAAATAAACCCACATCTTTATATCTATTAATACTTGACAAAGGAGGGAAAATATATAATGGGGTGAAGAAAGTCTATTCAAAAAATGGTGATGGGAAATTGGACAGCTGTATGCAAAAAAGTAAAGCTAGACCAACTTTCTTACACCATACACATGAACAAACTCAAAATGGATTAAATACTTAAATGTTAGACTAAAAACCATAAAAATCCTAGAAGAAAACATAGGCAGTAAAATCTTGGACATTCCTCATAGCAATATTTTTTTCTGACATATCCCCTCAGGCAAGGGAAAGAAAAGAAAAAAATAGGACTACATCAAACTAAAAAGTTTTTGCACAGCAAAGGAAACCATCAACAAAATGAAAAGACAACCCTCTGAACTGGAGAATATATTCACCAGTGATATATCTGATATGGGATTAATATCCCAAATATATCAAAACTTCTAAAACTCAACACCAAAAAGAAATAAACAAAAATCAATCCAATTAAAAAGTGGAAAAAGGGCCTGAACAGACACCTCTTCAAGAGGATATATGATGCCCAATAGACACGTGAAGAGGTGCTCAATGTCACTAATCATCAGAAAAATGTAAATTAAAACCACAATGAGATATCACCTCCTACAGTCAGAATGATTATCATCGATAAATTAAAAAAAAACAAAAACAAGTGTTGGACAGCATGTGGAGAAAAGGAAACCCTCATGCACTGTTGGTGGGAATGCAGATTGGTGCAACCACTATGGAAAGCATTTTAGAGCTAGCTCAAAACATTAAAAGAGGAACTGCTGTTTAACTCAATGATTTCAGTTCTGGAACTATATCTGAGGATACCCAAAATATTGATTCAAAAAATATATGCACCCTTATATTCATTACAGAGTTATTTACAATAGCCAAGATTTGGAGGCAGCCCAAGTGTTCATCAGTGGTTGAGTGGATAAAAAAGCTGTGGTACAGTTACACAATGGAATACTACATGGCCATAAAAAGGAGGAATTTGCAACAGCATGGTTGGACCTGGATAACATTGTGCTAAGTGAAATAAGCCAGTCAGAAAAGATAAAAACATATGATTTCACTCATCTCTGAAATCTAATGAACAAAATAAACTGACAAATAAAATAGAAGCAGACTCAGAGATAAGGAATAGTCTGACAGCTATCAGAGGGGTAGGTTTGCAAGGCTGGGTATGAAAGGTGAGGGGATTAGGGAAAAAAGAACTTCATTATCACAGGCAATATGATGATTAGCAGGAGGAAATGGGGATGGAGGAGGCAGCAGAGAGTAAAAGGTAGTGGGAGGAGACTTGACTTGAGGTGGTGAAGAAACAATACAATAGACAATAATGTATTATAGAATTTTACTGCTGAAACATATATAGTTTTATTAACCAATATCACCCCAAAAAATTCAATTAAAAGGAAAATCAACATGAGGAAGATTAAAAGAAAAAGAAATAAAGAAATGTCTAAACAGGGTTATAAAAATTTTGGTACACTTTTAATATTTACATTTAACAAATTGCCACTTTTAAAACACACCAGAAAAAAAAACATTAACTAAAAACAGTAATTGCAGGATTTATGTGACTGCTAAGTCCTAGCACACTCTGGATGGTGTGGTTTAGATAATGGGATACAAGTTTCCAGTGGTCTGATGGGTATTGTCTTCTTTCAGTCCTCTCAGTATAACTCCAGATATAATACTCACATTCACACTGGAGACTCTTCATGACAGAAGCCCAGACTAGACCCCTCTTGGTCCACCATCAAGGGTACCATTTATCTTTTCCCAAAAGTTCCTAATTGGAAATCTTTCCTTAACCATAAGCCTGCACCAACTTACAGTGATATTATAAAGGAGGCAAAATGACAATTTTCAAGGAACAAAAAGGATTTTAGGATGTAAGTTGATGCCATGCTATTGTTAAATTCAAAATCATAGACTCTTTTAGAGCTGCAAATGGTCTTAGAAATCATCTACACTAAGCTCCTTATTTTACTGATGAGGAGAATTGCCCCTGAGCCTCTTATATAACTCAGAGATTCTTCTCAGGGAAAAGCTCAGAATTAATGAAGAAATAAAACTCCTAAGACAGTGACAGGAAAGAATGGAGCTGGACAGGCTCCAAGTAAAGGCTACCAAGAAGCCTTCTGAAGTTTCAGATGACTTTGGGAATTACCTGCATGAATTGCAATCTGTAGCTCAAATTGAGAGAGAATTTCTGGCATCACTATCATCATCAACAAAACAGAAGAGTGCAACTTGGAGGAAGAAGAACACTAAGAAAAACCAGAAATGAGCCACACTTAAAAATATTGTATACAATTCAATTGTGTCAGTTCAATTATAGCAGTGTTTAACTTTAGGGCAATCCATGAGGTCAATATTGCCTTTTACCATTCATCTTTAAAAATCTTGAAATCAATAAATCCCAGTAAACCCTTAAAATACTTTATAAATATGTATTAGTCTTCTCTATCCTTAACTCAACAAGAGGTGTCTTAATAAACAGGTAAAAAACAAACTCATATCTTTCCACCTCAAATCTTCTCCTTCCCCTGAATTCCTTACCATTCTAAATGGCTCCATCGACTATCCACTCCTTCAAACTGCAGGCCTGCAGGCCTATCTTCCCCCTCTTTCACATTTATCAGACTCCGCAACTTGAACCAACCATCTAGGTCAGCAATTTTCAACAGGTGTGCTGCAAGAATTTTTAAAACATGCAATACCTGACTATTCAGTAAGGACACTGACCTCTTTTCTTTTATGTTGTCAAATGAAAAAATGAAAACAGTCAACACTACAATAGCCAGCCAGTGTGAATGAATTATTTTTTTTGCTGTCAAGTTGGCAAAAACTATATTTTTTGTGTGCTGCAGAATTTTGGTAATTAGTTTATATGGGCCAAGAGATGACAAAGGTTGAAAATTGCTGTTCTGGATGACTCTTAACTTCTACCTTTTCGTTTTGCTTTGCCATTTCTGTTATTGTTCTAATTTAAGGCAGGTCATCCTCATCATAACTAGATCATTTCCTTAATCACAGTAAGACTCCCTTCAAACCTTTCTTTCTGCTTCATCCACAGTAATCTTTCTGAAATTCCTATATGCCATGTCATTCCTCTACATTGTTCAAAGGTACTTCATCACATTCTGGATAAAACCTAAATGTGTTGGCAGCTACACGTGGTCTTTCATGACCTGATCTATGCCCAGGTCTCCAGCCTTGTTGCCGTAACTTCCTTCTTCACACTTACCCCCTAAGCCAAGAGAAGACATGCTGGCCCAGGAGCAAGCTGTGGAGTCTCTTGCCTTCGTAGTGTGACCTCCTCTGCCTGAAATACCCTTTACTCTTTTGAGTGGCTTTTTCTGGAATTTGCACCTGGCCCCAAGTTCCCCTCCAGGTGTTCCTGGGTCAGGATCCCTAAAGCACCTTGAGCATATATCTCTGAAGCTTCTATTATGTGTACAGTTAATGGTAGGCATGGCCTTCTCTCTCTCCCACCTGAAGGTGCAAAATTACTGAGTGTGAGTATATGTTAAGTTCTTTGTATCCCTGTTCTAAAACAGTGACTAACAATAATAGATGTCCAGTTAACATTGTTAAACAAATGAATTAGTGATGGAGTATATACAATATAAAATGAAAAATCACTTGCAAAATTATATTTAAAATTGATAAAAATTATATGCAAATGTACTTTTGAGAAACTATTTGAAAATTTCATTTGCATTTCTTTCCACAAATTAAGGCTTTTTTAAAAAAATGGTTATGTCATAGCTTAGTTTCATTTCTCTTTTTAAATTTATTTAAAAGACCACCAGCCTACCTACATTTCAGAATATATATATATATATGTGTATATATATATATATATATATATATATATATATACACACACATATATATATATATGGAATTAGGCCTTCAAAATAATGCACAAAAATAAAGTCAGCACACTGTCATCAAGATTTATAGACTCCCCACTCTAGGTTCAGGGCCCTGTAGTGAGGAGAGGAACACTTGACAAAGAAATGGATCTTTCCTTTTTTTTTCCTTGGTATTCTTTTTTCCACTTTGCTTGTCTCATTTAAAGCTTAGAAGTTGCTTCTGAATCACAGGTGGCTATAAAGACACCTTGATCTTTGAGGATCGTTGATGTGTCTAAAATTGTAGGCTGTATAATTCAACCTGTTTTCTAGATGACTGAAGCATACCAAATTATTCTGTACCTTGATGAAAATCAGAGGGCCAGAAGTACTTCTGCTTCATAAGGATATGTTAGATTGGAGCCCATATTTTAATTTGTGTGTGTGTGTGATAGTATTGTAAATTCTCCTTTTTCATTTTCTCAGTCTCATTAACTTCATTCTCCGTTGCTTCATTATTTTCAGAACTGTCTTCCGTAGCTGCATTTTTTCTAACCCACTAATCTGTCAGCTGTTACAGTATTTTTAATTATATTTTTTCAATATTTCTTTCCTTGTCATCGTTTATTTTCAATTTACACACATACATTATTTTTATGATGAAGTACAAGAATGACTATATGTTATATGCAATGTATAGTTACCAAACTTTTTATAGAGCCTTTCCCTCTTGTGTTTCATAGTGAAATTGAAGTTCTTCTGCTTTCCCCAGATTTATGCAGTGAAGAGGCCACTAGGAAAAACTGAGAGCCATGTTGGTAGGATCTAAAGGTTGGGTTTCAATCAGTAATTGCCACAAATAATCTGATTGTTCTGATTTTCAGAAAAATATAAAACCCTTTTGTTTTAAATTGCCATACTGAGCAGCAGGATACTCTAACCAAACATTTAAAAGGTGGGCATCTAGTAAGAGACTGTCTTTAAGGTCATAACTGCATCAAACTGATTCCCTGGCATCAAGTGCCATGGTACATAATGAATACCCAAATCAAGAGGAAGCATGGTAGAAGCATGATGGGAACTTAGAAGAAGATGAGACACAGAAAAGAGCAAGTGTTCTGAAGTGTAACCCAGTCGGCTGCACTAAGACTCAGGTTATGTTTCAGGCTCCAAGAACTTATGTTCTTTGTCTTTTTTACACATAAGTATTACTGGGACTTTGTCTCAAAGCATAGATGTCCTCTGGCTCCATCCTAGGGAGGACTGGAAAGCAAAATAATGATGAGAATAACAAACAACATTTATTGAGTGTCTACTATGTGTCAAACACCATCCCAAATAACCTTAACTAACTATCATTTAACCTTACAACAAACCTATAAAGTAGATATATTATTATTTACATTTTAAAAATGAGAAAACCAATGACTGAGGATAAAGCAAATTGACCAAAGTCATACAGGTATTAACAGGTGAGGGAGTTAGGATTTGAACTTGAGCTTTTTTACCCCAACCTTCTTGATCTTAGGTACCCTATTGATAAAAAAAAATGTAGTTAAGAGCAGTAATGGAACAGTTTCTCTTTTCCCCAACTCCTAACACAAGAGTGCCTCAGTCTTTGGTCCTCTTCTCTTTCCTTACAATCAGATCCTTACTGAGCTCAGCTAGTGTTATGACTTTGAGTGACATCTATATGCTGACAAACTCCCAAATTTATATCTTCAGTACAGCTCTCACCCATGAGTGCCAAACTCATATATCCAATTGCCTTCTTGACATTTCCACATTGATATGAGCTAGATACCTCAAACTTAACAACCCCAACCTGAAGTGATCTTCCACTGCAGTCATAATCCTCCCACAGCCTTTCACTTCTCAGTTAATGGCAACTCCATTATCCTAGTTGTTCAGGTCAAAAATCTGAGTCTTTCTTAACTCTATCTTTCACTCCAATCCAATATGTCAGAAAATCTTGTTAGTGTCCTCTTCAAAATTTATTCAGAATCTGACACCTTCTGCTACCACCCCTGTGAAATCAGCCTGGTCCTGACAACCATTCTTTCTCACCTGACTTACTCTAAAATCTCATAATTGGTTTCTCTGCTTCCAATCTCATCCATTTACTGTTTATTCTTTACAGAGTAGTCTGAGTGATCCTTTTAAAATGGAAGTCAGATCATGGCAGTCCTCTGCTGAAGACCTAACAATGGCTCCAATTTCATCTACACAAAAAGCCTAAGTTTTTTAATGGCTTGTAGGACCTTATGTGATCCGACTCTTTCTCAAAAATCTCTTGAGAGGAAGAGATTCCTCTCCTTCTCCTTCTTCTTCTCCTCTTCCTCCTGCTCGACTTCATTCTCACTTTTATCCTACTTCGTTGTTCACTTACTCCATAACACAAGTTATAGAATGAGATGGAATTTAGTACTTACTTGGTAGTGTCTATTGAATGAAATTTGGATTCTCTCTCTGGCTAAACAACTCCTCACTCAGTCCTGAAAGCAAGAGATGTGGAAATCACCTTTGACTACTCCCCCTCCATCGTTTCTGTATTCAATTAGTTCCAAGAAGTAGACATGGCTCTCAACTCCATTTGTTTCTCTTCATCTGCATTGACCCTACCTGAGGGCAAGCCTCTTCATCTTCCACCAGTGTCACTGCAGCAACCCCCTAAGAAGTTTCCCTTTCATTGGCCTTTCCCTCCATCAATTCTCCATCCTACAGCAAAAGTTCTATTTCCAAAAGGCAAATCAGACATAATTTCTTGGCTTAAAAAGCTCCATTTCTTTCCTTGTATTTATAACTTCATTTTTTTAAACATTTTGGATCAAGGATCCCTTGGGAGTCTGACAATATATGTGAATTTCCAAGAAAAGGACAAATAAGCACCAAAGTTTACACTAAATTTCAGGTGATTCACAGATGCTCTGAAAGTGTCCAAGGAAGTATTCAACTCCCAAGGATTCTGCATTAATGAACCTTGGAGAGTTCACCAAAGTTCTTCAATCTCTGACCCATGACCATCAGCAGCCTCATATCCCATGACTACCTGTACTCTTCCAGACCTCACTCAGGGAAAATATTTCCTAATCTCCTTGGAAAGTTAATCTTTCTTCTTCTCTGCCTCCAAAGCATACATAGTAATCATCACATTAGGCTTTAAGTATTTGTAAACATTTTCTCCCTCTTGGAGCTTTTGATTCTTTGAGGAGATGAATATTATATCAAATTTTTGGTTTATGTCGTAGTCCTACCACAGATCCTAGGATATAGTTGGTATTCAGTAAACATTTACTGAGTGGCTATATAAAAACTTTTTTTAAAAGGGAGGAATGGTGATTTTTTTTGTTAAAAATTTACCTATCCCAGCTTCTTCCATCCACTCTGAAATCAACCAGAAAAATATATAACTCAGGTATATCAAAGTACAATGTGATGGGATTATATATAACATAGGTAAGTTTTCCCTTGATGATGAGCTTTGGAATTAAGGTTCTTCTGGTTGACCTTTTCCAGTTCTTACTCTCAGAACTGAGTTGAGTTTTTGCTTCTGGTTATTCTTCTGATCTCTGGAAAAATAAAGTTCTGTCCAGGTTTGGCTTCTATTTGTCCAAATGTATTATTAGGAGAGCAAGCTCCATCATCAGTTTGTCTGCTCATCAAGTCTTTTACTTGGTTTGCAAAGTATCTTCTCTCTTGTCCATAGCTCAGAGCAGCATTTCTCACAGAACAGTCCATGGACTACCTGCATCGAAATCAACTTAGGTGCTTTTTTAAGGTATAGAGTCTAGGCCCCACCTTAAACCTACTATATGATACTTTGGGGAGGTAGAAAGAAAGTCTGCATTTTAAAACTTTCATAGAGGAATGCTCTATACAGTAAAATTTGGGAACCATACACTTAGAACTGACCTCTAATTTTCTTTCCATTATATGTATGGTGGATCTGGGTTCTGCCTTTTCTTCTTGACTCTCCTTTGTAAGATCACACCTTAAATACACCATAACTGGTGCATAACTTTTTAGTTAGTTAGTTAGTTAGTTAGTTAGTTAGTTAGTTTTAGTTAGTTTCCATAGCTAGAACAAGATTAAGAGGAAGAGGGTGGAGCCAGAAAATTCTGGGCTAAAATCTCCCTTCTGACATTACTTGGTCCTGACCACCATTCTTTCTCACTTTATTTACTGTAATAATCTCATAATTGGTTTCTTTGCTTCTAATCTCATCTATTCATTATTTATTTTTCACAGTGTGAGGTTACTTATACTCTCTAATCCTCATTTTCTATAAATGAAAAGTGGGCTAATAATACTTCATAGAATTGTGAGAATTTAATAGGACAATGTATATAAACTATTTATTTAGTACAATTCACAACTACCAATAAATGGTAGTTATTAGTAACAGTAGTATTAATAAACACTCCTGAAATTTGTCATTTTCCTAGTAAGATATAAATATATTTCATAGTATACATGAATTTACATGTAGATATGAGGATTAATTTTTAGTTAATAGAATAGTATATTAATATAATAAGAACACATTCTTATAAGAGATCTCTCATTAGTAGATTACTTGCCTTGCCTTATTTACCTACCAAATTTGTCCTGTCATCTGACTCATGTCTGTCTGTCCAGCATTTTGACTACCAACCTTAGCTCTGAAGCAGAGGTAGTTGAAGATCAAATATTATTCAGCTCTTAGGAAATCACTTTATTGTACCAGGAAATTTTTAAAGTACTCAGATGAATCACTATGAAGACTAATTTTGAAAACTATGTTTGATCAGTATACAGTTTTGGTTGATAGCTCTGCTATTCCCAAAGGAAACTTAACAAAATATTTTCAAAGAGTAATACTTTGAAAGATTATGGAGGTGGAAAACTTGGGGGAACAACCATACCTAATAAGAATTCTTCATAAGTTTTCTCATTCATTAGACAAGTTTATGAACTGTGAATCATATTGATGGAACCTCTTTATCAACTATGCCTAAAGTGAGATTCTGGAACGATCTCTTCAATGGTGTGAAGAAAATGGATCAAGGAGATTCTCAAAGTTTTTATCTGGAGAGAAAAAAAGTGAAACAGTACAAATTTGACTTAAGTCAGGCTTCTCTCTCTTGAGAATTTTGGTAAATCATAGCCATCCTGATGGTGTGTAGAATTTCTTCATTGTTAGAAACCTCTGAGTGAGAATGAAAGTGTAATACAAATTCCCATTTTTTAGTATGAAGCTTTCAGCAGGGATTCCATCAGCTCCTGAACTGTGGTCGAGCCTATCTGATGACTAGGATGGGATTGAGTAGAATAGCACAAAGGACTCTCACATTTGGAATGTTTCAAGTGAGACTGTGAAATGCAACTTCCAAGAGGCATTTGTCCTCTTTGCAATAGTCTTCATCTCCAGTTCTTAATATGCAGAATCATAAAAGGCTTTACTACAATGGGGGTGGAGAGCAGGGAGGTGAATAGGACTTTCTGTGGAGGCTTTTAAGGGACGGAGACATTTTAGCTATTAGACAACATTTCCAGAGAAAGGCCAAAACAGTAGGGAACAGTGGGAGATTGAATCTGGAGAGAAAGAAGTGCTGCCCATATGCAGATGAGAATACAGAAGAGGACAGTTGACTGGATGGGGCACAGCATGCCACAACATTGTCAAAAAATCATGTATCTTCTGAGAGAGCTTCACCAGAACCTCTTGTCAGCTTTTTTTTTTTTTACTGATGAGCCTTCTCTTATTTTCATTTCCTTCTCTCTCCAGCTCAGATTTCACAAAAAAATCACTTCAGTCACTCTCCCCCTGAGATCCTCAACCTTGCCATCCTATTGTCCTTTTATGACTATCCTTATGGCTAAATCCTGGAAAAATTCTACTTGTCTTTTCCTGTGTGTGTGCTCAGTGTTCTAACCACTGTTGGAGAGAACCATGACCAGGCATTCATGTGATGGACATTCAAAGATGCCCATTCATTGCTCTGTCAGGTTATACATAGAAGCTTTGTCAAGCCTTCAAAGACTTTAAATCCATGCCTCCTCCTCAAGCCTTCCTTTATGCTCTTAGTATAAAAGCACCTATTTTCCTGGAAATAAGGATGTTGTTGGATAGGAGTATCTTTGCTCTCTCCTTCCAGCCCCACAAGTGGAGACACACTTTACCCACCCCTTACCTCTTTCCTCCTCGCACTTGGAAAGGAGAGTTCTGGATCACATGACTTCTGTTCTATCAGTTTTCTTTTCTTGGACTTACCCATTCAACTTCTTCTCATGGACCTTTCTGATCAGCAAAACCAGGAAATATGTCTTCTACCTTAACCTGAAGTCCCCTTCACTAAGTGCCCTGCCTTTCCTCTTCCTTCCAACCAAGCATTCTGAAAGAACTGTTGTGTTTTCTGGTTTAACCCCCTTGCCTTCCTTTCCCACCAGTCCACCAAGTGGCTTCTGTCCTTCTAGTCACTACATGCAATGGCTATTTTTCAATCCTTATCTGACTTGGCCTGGTCACTCTCCCCAAGCCATGGAATTCTTCATATTTTAATGCTCATATCTCAGCCATGCTTTCACTCTCCAATCCAGGCTCCCTCTTTTCCATCCCTTAAATGGGAGGGGGGTTTTAGGAGGGTAAGTTTGGCTATGTCAGATGTTTGCATTTGTGTGTCAGTTGTTGTTCATGACCTCTAGTGTTATTGGTATTTTTCTAAATTATCTCTGAGAGTTGTTTTAAACTTTGAGGCTATCAGAATTTCATAGGCTTTGTCATAGGCATTGAAAATTTTCCAACTTTCAATTAAGGAAATTTTAATTTTATGTAGTAAAATCCTTTGGTCCTTTTTAATAGTTTCTGTTTTCAGTGTTATGCTTAGAAAGATCTTGTTTTCACTAAGATTACATATTGATATTTTTACAATAATTTTTAGAGAAATTCTAGGTTCACAGAAAAATTGAGAGGAAGGCACAATAACTTCCCATATACCCCTGATCCTGACAGCATAGCCTCCCCCATTATCAATATCCTACACCAAAGTAGTACATTTGATAAAATTGATTAACATACATTGATATGTCATTATCACCCAAAGTCCATAATTTATACTACAGTTCACCTTTGCTGTATATTCTGTGGATTTCAACAAATGCATAATGATGTATATCTGTTATTACACTATCATACATAGTATTTTCACTGCCCTAAAGAAGAATCCTCTGTGCTTCTCCTGTCTATCCCTCTCCTAATGCCAACCCCTGAAAACCAGTGATCTTTTTACTGTCCCTTTGCCTTCTCCAGAATGTCATATAGTTGATTTCATACATGTAGCCTTTTCAGGGTAATTTTCTTTCACTGAGTAATAAGCATTTAAAGTTCCTCCATGTCTTTTCATAGCTTGTTAGCTTAATTTTTTTTAGTGTTGATAATATTCCATTGTCTGGAAGTATCACAGTTTATTTATCTGTGTATCTACTGAAGGGCGTCACTTGGGCAATTATGAATAAAGCTACTATAAACACCCATGTGCAGGTTTTTATGTGAACATGTTTTCAACTCCTTTTGGAAAATACTGGGAAGCATGGTTGCCAAATCATGTTGAAAGTGTGTTTAGTGTTGTAAGAAACTACCAAACTGACTTCCAAAGTGGTTGTACTACTTTGCATTTTTATCAGCAATGAATGAGAGTTCCTGTTGTTCCACATCCTCCCCAGCAACTGGCGCCATCAGTACTGTAGACTCTGGCTGTTTTAATATGTATAAGGTAATTCTATTTTTCTTATAGTAGTTTTAAGGTTAGTTTTTGAGATTTAAATATTTAATTTACTTAATGTTTATTTTGATGGAAGTTTACCACAGTGTGGAAAAGGGAGTTGATTTTAATTTGTTCCAAATGATAAGCCACTTGCCCCCAAATAACTTCCTCAATAAGGCTGTTCCAAAGATATGTTCAGTGGCACACTTTATTTCAACCATCAATTTCTTAGAAATATATGTGTCCTTTTCTAGAATTTCTATTTTGTTCTGTTGTACTGTCCTATTTCTGGAACTATTCATTACTGCTTGTAATAATGTACATGTATAATGAAGTTCAGTAACTTGTAGGGCAAATAGACCTCTAAAAGTTTGTAATGACATCTTATATTTCATTCTTCCATATCAACTACAAATGCATTTGATCAAATTATGAGTAATTTATTATTGATGTTTCAACCACAATTTGTTAAATTTGTAAATTACTTTTGGAAACTATGGACAAATATGTACTTTCGAGCTTTTTCTTCCAGATGTGATGTCTCCTTTTTTCATTCCCAGAAAAGAATTAAACCATTCTACCTATAGTTCTCCTACTTCTTTTTAAATTTACTTGTGGTTAATTTATACTTTTGCTTTTGGTTAATACTGTTAATGGAATGGAATTTTTATTTTTTACTATATTTTTATATAGAGGCTCTAGGTGATTATCTTGATTACAGATAATTTACAAACCTCCTTCGTGGTTTTAATAATTTTGCAGTTTATTTGGTAGGGTTTTTAAATAGTGTTTTAGTATGCTATTTGCAAAAAAATAAGATAACTTTTCTTTCTAATAAATATATATTTAAAAGTTTGATTGATATCTGACTGTAATGTGAAGAAACTTCAGAAAAATATTAAAAGAAATGAAGGTGTTTTTCCTCATTTAATGTGAAAGTCTCTGATTTTATTATTAGGTATGGTATTATGTGTTTAATAAGCATATCTGATATGTATATATTTATTTGTGTAACCTAGAATATCTCTAGAAAAACAGTCCATAGCCAGTAACAGTGATTGTGTCTGGAAAAAGTTTGAGTGATGAAGGTAGAAGGAATATACTCAATGAATACACTCTCATGGCTTTTGAATTTTATGCCATTTACATATATAACCCATTTAAACAACAAATAATAAAATTAACTAATTAAAACAATATCTGTTGTCTTATTAAGAAAGTATTTATTTAGTCCTAGTTTCTAAGGCTTCTGAAAAGTCAGCAGTGGGGTATATTAAATGTGTGTTTATTTCTATGTTCATTGGCCTGATCATATGATTTTTTTGGTTTGATCTTTGGATATCATATACTTAAAATGTGTCTAATTTTAAACCATAATCACTGGTTGTAGTATTTTAGGGTTTTTTTTCTGAAGGTATATAGCATTTTATTTAGCATATTCATATGTATGGTCAAAAATGAGATTTGCTTTGATATTTTGATTATGTTTTGATGTTGCTATTGTAAAACAAATTGACAAGTCCTCTGTAATTTTCTATACTGTTTATTTTGCATGGAATTTGTCCAATGCTTGAAAAATTGAAAGAACTTATCTATAAATCACCTGAGTCTAAAGCTTCTTTGGAAGAAATATTTTGATAAAATCTTTATAATATTTATCTTAATAAAATAATTGCTACAATTTTATTAAGGTTTTCAACTAAGCAAATATACTTTAATACTTGTTATGAATTATTGACTTGAAAGACACCTAAGTACAGTATGGAAGTGATTTTATATCAAATTAGCCCACACTGTGATCACCTGTAGTAAAAGTCACCAAAAAGTGACATCTTTAACACAAAGAGTTTAATTCCTAATTTAAAAATGAAAATATTTCTTTCATAAATCATCAAATCTTGCTCTTATTGAAGTGAAAATACATAATTTATATTGGAGAAATTATCAGCTAACTCACATGGTTGTGTGTATTCACTGATAACAGAAACCAACTCTTAAAAATATTTGATTTTCAGAGTCCATAATGGTAGCAATTGACGTGACAAATTTCTTATGCTAGAGAACAAACTCTGTAACTCAACCATATCTCTGCCAGTCATGAATCATCAAGTCTTGGTTTTACTTGTGGGATAAATATATCTGTTATGTATACCTTCTTGTCCTTTTGGTGTAACTATATATTTCTTTCTTTGCCGCCATTTTTATTTATGTGCATCCTACCTCTGATACTCACAATGGAGACTTAACTTGGAGCATATCAATTAAATCCACCAGCATTCTTTTTGCTGTATGATATTGTAGAATCAAAAGAGCAAATGTGCCGGAGTATTTACCACATTTCTTAAAAGGTAGAAGCAATAGCTGGAAAAGGGAGTGAGGTGAACATTTGATCAAGATGACAAGCACCAGTGGATTCTTGCTGCTCAGTGGAACACAAGCCCGATGACATGCGTTTGGTGTCATTTCGATGTAGATTCTGACAGAAGCCAATTTATGGTCCAATTTATGTCTTCACTCTCCTACCAAGGCCAAGCAAGCTATAAAATGTAATAAGAATTTCTTCAATCAATGTCCAGAGGAAAAACAAATCACTCAGTTAGTGACACAATATTGCATCAACACTCCGGTAAAGTTCTCACAAGTGTGTGACGTGCCCCCAAGCTACAAAGAGCACTGAGACTAAAAACCGCCATAGCAACGCCACATCCTAATGGAGGAGCTCCTAAACTTTATAGCTGTTAATAATAGGTCATCAGCTTTCTTTTTCCTTTATTCTAATAGGACTCTCATTTGGGGGGAAAGGGAAAGGAAAATTAAATAAATAAATGAATTCCTATTCTCCTTCTGAGATTTCATTTTAGACTTATTTCTGACCTCCTTGCTGTCAACTCCACCATTCCTTTTCCTCCTACCTCTTTCCCTTCCTGCTAGACTCCCCTTTACACAGAAAGTTATTTATTTGTCCCTTGGCAGATCATTCCAACTTGGGCTCCTAGTGAGGAAACACAGATTAGTCCCTGACCACAGTTTTCATCCAGCCAGTTGTGGACTTGGGGTATTTCCCTTCTGTCTCTTCTTTTAGATGTTTTCCAAATAGATGTATGTTGTCAAGCACTGTTACAAGTCAATGCATGGAAAGGTTTCAGAGAAGAAAAGGGGAGAATTGGCTATCCATGAGGTCTAATTGTTTTTTATTTATTTCTTCCAAATCCTGTTTTAAGATTGTCACTGTGCAACACACACACACACACACACACACACACACACACACAGAAGCTCTATTTCAAATGTGGCAGCATGTATGCGTGCACTGAGGGCTAGAAGTCACAATAATTTTGTTACTGGCACTGGAGACAAAATGGCTAACCTGAGGCACTTTGTATTTGAAAGTGTTTGCCTTCAGAATATGGGGAAATTTCCAGAGAAGGGCAGGAAAACAGTGCACAGTTTTGAAAGAGACACTTCTTATTTTTTAGTAAAAGAATAGGTGAAGAGTAAAGAGGGCAGAGAACGCTGGGAGACACTGTGGTGGACTAGAATGAGAACTGGGGCAGCTCTGGTCACACTGCAGTACTGACACTTTGTGACCCTGGAACAGGTTGGGAAGGGACCCCCAACTTAGCAGCGCTTCTGTGAAAGTCCATGCT
Organism: Phyllostomus hastatus; assembly: GCF_019186645.2. Classification (NCBI taxonomy): domain Eukaryota; kingdom Metazoa; phylum Chordata; class Mammalia; order Chiroptera; family Phyllostomidae; genus Phyllostomus; species Phyllostomus hastatus. The sequence goes on from NW_025333960.1 coordinate 21,912,359, forward strand.
ACAACACATGAAACAGTGTAACACAGTAACTAACATCAGTATTTGGTAATATATCTAAAATATTTTTATATAGAAAAATTTATTTTTATCCCAAGAAGTACTCAGACTACATACAGTACACACCAACAGAAATAAAAAGAAGTATATCATGCATCTTCTGCAAATTCATAGTACAAAAGATAGTGCCTTTTGAATACATAATATAAAAAAGACCCAATATAATACAAAAATAATTGATATCATTACATAATGCAATGGAACCCACAGGCAGCTTCTGAAAACCAAGGAGCAACCCATCTTGTAGAGCTCCTGATTGGGAAGGGAGGGTGTCCTACACCAAAGTTTTGTTGCAAAGAGCCCAGGACCTCAATAGAGAGGAAAATAGTGTGGTCCAGGTGGTTAATATATTCTTACAAAGAAATAAGGCTCCATCTACCAAGGGCAAAATTTTTTTGGATACACTCTAAGGAATGATGGTCACATTCATTAATTGGCTCTGCACTTGAGATCTTTCCAGACCCCACCAGCTGAAAATTAACCACTCCTTCTTGTTTTCTGAAAGCAAGTCAACTGTGATCTTTTGTTGTCAGGGAAAATCTAGGTTTTGTGGGAGTGAAGTTAATACGATTGGATGGACTTTAAAAAAATGAAATTCAATCATGATTATTTACTTAGAAAAGAAAAGGAATAATAACAATTTCTTAGAGCTTGACAGATTCATATTCCTTTCTCCCAAGGATAAGTCTAGGTTATGTTTATATAAAAGTGATTCTCGGTTGCAATCTGGCTTCCCCTCCCAACATACATTTGAGAAGGATTAATAAAAATAAGTCAGATAATTATTTTCTAACCTAGTTACAATTCAGGGTCATGTGGCTGTGGCCAGATAATTTCCCAGCAGCTCAGGGTGCAAGACAGGTCTAACCCTGGACCACAGCCATTCCATCACACATTTTTAGGACTTGAGAGAAAAACAGAGTACCCAGAAAAGGCCCAGGTAGGCATGGGGGAAATATGCATACTTCACAGAGAGAGTGGGCCCAGCTAGGAATCAGTTTTTCCCCCATCAACATTATATAACAAATAACATTGAAAGAAATTATGTTAGTATAGGACCTGCTGTATATTTGCATGTATGTCACATAGTTTAATATGATATTTTTTGCTTTTACCATTTTCCAATTTTCTATACCAAGAAGAATATTTTGAAAGCATGACTTTTAATAATGAATAATCTTGTATTACATAAATGTACTGTATTTTTGTAGCTATTTACCTAGTATAACTCAGTACAATGTGTCGTATGCAGGGCCTATTTCTGATAAATAAGCACAACCTGCTATAGAATCTTTCCAACATCTATAGTCTTCCCACTTTCTTTGTTGGTCCTTGAGGTGGAGCTAACACAAAAAGTTGAGAGTTGGGATTCAGGGGAGTAGATTAGAGGAAGGGGTAAAGGGTAAATTTATATTCCCACAAAATAAAATTCATTATATTAAATCATCTATTAAACCTCTTAAATAAAAATCAAATAATAGTATTTTTATGTGTTCTTACAACCATACCAACATGTTAAACACAGACTTAGTAGATATGTAGATAAATAAATAGGTAAAGAAGACAATAGAGCCCATTAAAATAGTACCTTGAGAAATGGTTTACCCAATTAATTAGAATGATGCCCAAGGGAAAAATTTGGAACAGAGAATTTCAATGACTCTAAACAAATGAATAAATGGTTCACTTAATTCATTTCAGTGTCTGGTCTGGTAGTATCCAAAAGTCAATTCAAAAGAATGCCCCATTGTATTGTCTCAGGGGTTACTTTCCTCTGCTTTGCTCTGAATATATACAAGTATAGATATTTAAAATTCATGTCTGATATAAAAACCATCTATACAGATCATGTTAAATGTCTAGGGTTCTACTTTGGCATCTCAGAATTCTGACCAACACCACCACAAGAACATGATCTGACTTTAAAGAAGTCTGCCTTGGGTTTAGAGGATACCTCCCCAAGCAGGAAGTGTTCTAAACATTTTTCAGTGTAGAGCATTTATTTGTGACCAAACTATACTTAAAATGGAAGAGATTCAGACTTGGATAGCACAAACATTTTTGGAGCATGTTCATTGTGCCAGAAATCAAACAGTATGCTTTCACATTCTTCATCTCATATAATTCTCAAAAGAATCATCCAAGGAAGGATTCTAAAACCCACTTAAATGTGTAGACAGTGAGGGTCAGAGATGTTTAGTGATGAGCCCATAACCTTCATCTCTTTACTCATCCACTCAGGAAATTTTTTGAGTGCCTACTCAATTTTTTGAATGCCAGATCCTGAACAAGGCCCTTAAACCAGTCATAATCCCTATCTTCAAACTGGTTATAGTCTGGTATACTTAACAGTATGGAAACAGGCTAGATGAGTAAACTGAAAAATGCATCAATTGAAGTAGAGTGGGGTCATGGGATTGCATAAGGATGATATATGTCTTAGGTTCCTGATGATGGTTCTGGAGAAGTGTTATAGAAGACATAACTAAGCTAAAGAAAAGCTGCCCTAACAAAGACTGGAAGGATGCAGGAAGAATAGTTAACAGTATTCTAGGCAGAAGGTAGAGAAGGGTACAGAAGCCCAAAATTAAAGAAGAGGACCATGTGTGAAGATTTGGATATGTTTCAAATGATGGGTGCATAGAGTGCAAAATTATAGAGCTATAAGCAGTAAAACCAAAGAAGTCAACATTAAGTTTTTATGAGTCAAATTAAAGCACTTGGAGTTAACATTAAATACAAAAGAAGCCTTTGAAGTATGTTAGGCAAGGATAGACATAACCATATTTGTGGTATAGAAAGAGTACTATTAGAGAATGTATTATAAACTGTAAAGTGGAAACATAAAGGGTTAGGTGGCTACTAAATAATCTAGGCTAGAAAGATGATGACAGGCTTACTAGTATAGTGCCAGAGGTAATGGAGAGAATAGATTTGAGAGTTGTGTATGAGGAAGACTTAATACAAGACACACTTTTATGGAATGGTAGAAGGGAGAGGGAGAAAAGCTATGACTTGCCTGGGTAAATGACAACATTGACCGAGATTGTTAGCAGGAGAGAGAAGGGGAGATCTTATTGCCAAAGACCAAGAGCTAAGTTCTTAACAAATAGATTTGAGGGGCTTGTAAATGTCAAAGTGGAGATGCCCAGAGACAGCCAAACATTATAGCTTGAAGGCTGGATCCATGGGTTCAAAAGTCAAGTGAACACAGGTGTTAATAAAACTTAAACATGGAAGTTGATGAAAGCCAATGAGCAGAGGGAGAAGAATTCATAGAGGGGGGCAAGAAGGAATGATTGAAGAGGTACAAAAGGGGCCTGAAGAATATGATATTTCAGAAACCAGAGTGGAATGCAGAACTTTGAAAAGGGAGAGCTAATTTATAATGTTATATGTAGTCCAATAAGATAAGGGCTGAAAATTGTTCATTAGCTTTTGTAAATAGGAGGCTACTGGAAACTTTACCTAGGTCACCTTCACAGAGGTAATAGTAGAAACCAGATTTTTGTAGGTTTAGGAGTAAATGGGAGATGACATGGAGGCAGAGAGCTAGCTCACTCTATTAAGAAGTCTAAAAGGTGAAAAGGAAAAGACAATGTTAGCCAGAGGAGGGATGCAATTTTGAGGGATGGTTGTGTAAAATGCAGTATCATGTAGATGTAGATGTACATGTGTTTGTATATGTGCAAGCTTAGAATTCTGTAAAGCCATTTCTAAGGCCTTGTGAGACATTGTCCTAAACCTAGGCTAATTATGTATTCCATTAAGATTAATGAGTGATAAATACGTTCTCTAAACCATGAAGTCCAGATATTCTTGCCCAGAAGAGTTAAAATAATGAGCAACATTAATAGGGAGTAATATAATGGTTAAATAAACTGTTTTTGAGCAGTTCTTTGGGAGGGAGAGACTTAAAGAAGCAATGATATAGCTGACTTTGACCACTAGAGTTCTTCCCTTGGATTCAGAATCTTTCATTCAAATTCTAAGACAGAAGCAGCTTATCTTAATGGTTGGTAAACCTTACATTGTAGTGAGAACATTTTTACAATGTGCTTTGGAATAATCATTCTTTTTTCTCTATTGGCTTTTAGGGTAATGACTTAACATACTTAAAGGACACTGTTAAAGGATAGTTTCCTTTTTTTTCTTGTCTTACTTTTCTATTTCAAAAAAGTTACTACAAACCTACAGCAGTTAAGATAGTGTGGTACTCTTTAAGGATAGACATATCAATGAAATAGAATTGACAGGCTAGAAATAAACTATTACAGTTATGGTCAACTAATTTTTGACCAGAATCCCAAGCTAATTCAATGGGAGAAAGAATAATTTTTCAACAAGTGCTGCTGGAACAACTAAATACCTAATACACAAAAAATTGAAATTTGAACTCTGCCTCACATCACATACAGAAATTAACCCAAAATGAATTGAGGACCTACATGAAATATCTTAAACTGTACAGTTTTCAGAAGAAAACATAAGGCATAATTTCTTGTGTCCCTGGATTGGGCAACTATGTCTTAGATATGACATAAAAAGCACAAGCCACAAAAAAGGAAAAATAGCTAAGTTTGACTTCTTCAAAATTTAAAACTTTATTTTAAAGAATACCTACCATCAACAAAGTGATAAGATAATTCACAGAATAAGGGGAAATATTTGCAAATCATATAACTGATAAGGGACTGTTATGCACAATATGTAAAGATCTCTTATAATTCAACAATACAAGACAAATAAAGCAAATTAAAATATGATATTTGAACAGACATTTCTCCAAAGAAGTTACAAAGACTTGGATATCGAGTATTGCCAGTACAGTAATTAGAGACTAGATTTAATCTGAATCTTCTGTAATGAAATTTAGTCTTTTCTTGTTCCTTCAGAGGCATTGGAACAATCATGACTGAATGAATACAGCCATCTCCAGAGTGACCTTAATCAGGGCAGTGACCACCAGACCAGCACGGGGTGCACAGTGCTTGGTGGACCAGGGCCCAGGCCAGTGTAGTACCAAGGCTGATGATGGTGCACTATCTCAGGAAGGCTACAATGGGGATATGGAGATAAAAGGAAAATGTGCTCCTCAGCTAAAACCATTCTGAAGTTTTTGGATTATTTTCCCCCTCACCCAAAGACAGTGATTGGCTGTCTCTCTTACATGCCCCAACAAGGCACTGAATTTGCAACCCAGGCACATTCCTTGACTGGGAATTTAACTCATGACCTATTGGTTTACTGAATGATGCTCCAACCAACTGAGCCACACCAGCCAGGGCCATCCTGAGTTTTTTATAACCCACATACACCCATTCAGTCAGCCAGTAACCTTCCCACATGTCCCAGGAAACATGACTACTTTTATGCTTTTACTTTAATGGGTGCTTAGACAGAAAAAAAGGCTTGGGAAGATGGGAGGAGAGATACATAGCTGTGTTTGCCACAATCTCCACTCTTCCAGGAATGCATTAGGGAGTGAGGATACCCTAGAAATGAGATGCTTTGTGAACTGAGGAAGATCACAAGCTGATAAATAGCTGGACCCTGAAGCCAGGCTCTCACAGTGGGCATCCAAACTCTGTAACCACTGGTTGTGTGATTTGGGATCAATGTTGAATTACTGTGAAGTTTCATTTCTTTATCTGTAAAGTAATCTAAACTCCTACTTCAAAGAGTTGTTATAAGGATTAAATGAAATAACATGCTTATTTAAATGGTAGCTATTATTTGAAACAATAGTGATATAATACTATTATTTTTGCTCATTATCCCTCTATTTTTAATCCTCATGTTTTTCTCAATATTTCCTAACTTGGTTTACCTTCAGCTATAACAGAGTCCATCTAATTATGTTCTTCATGTCAGTAAGATTTGATGAATTTTATTATGGTCTGCATTAAAATCCTAGAAATCAAACAGAACAATTTTACACTTCTGACCCAAATATTAGTATAGGCACCAGCTGTGTGACCCTAAGAAAAAGGTTTAGTTATTTCAACCCCCCATTTTTTATGTATTAAATGGAGACTTTAATAAGATAACATGCTCAAAGTTTTTGTAAGAGTACCTGGGAGACAATTACTGTAAATAAATGATATTAGTAATTCTAATCCTCCTCCTTCTCATAGATGCTAAATTACCTTTATTCTTCTTTCTTGGATAATCCAAAGCAATTAAACTATTTTGATCAGCTCACTAATTAACAACCTGATGGATCACTGATGTATCTGGTAAATTGCACAGGTAGTGAAAGTGGCTAAAATACACAAACTGTTATTATGATCTCAAGTGAGAACAGAGGAAAATCTATTAGGGAATAAAGGAACGGCTAGAGTTTTGAAAGTAATATCTACGGAAAATTGTCTCCAGGATTTATTTAGTCCCTGTCTCTGTCTCTCTTTCACACACACACTTCTTCTGACTTTACCTTAGCACTTCCTTCAGAAGTACTCAGCTTTGCCTTTCATTTATTTCCATAAAAATGTAGAAATAAATTTCTCCAATTTACTGAAAAGTATCTCCCAAAGGGACCAAGGGAGGCAGAAAATTAAACTGTGGTGCTGAAATCATTTGAGCACTCCAGCTTTACCCCACAAATGTAAATTTAGGGAATTCCACTTGTCAAAGTCCTCTTTGAAGCTTTGAATAATTGGATCCCAATTATTCTTAACCACATTATTCAGGCCTATGTTCAACTTAATATCTAAATAGATCACATTTTTTGCCACCTACTAAAATTCCCCAAAGTGAATATTGCCACATTATGCTCTTCCGTTAAGAGAGAAATTTCTGACTAAAAATGTTTTTACTTGTATCCCGAGATGGCTGCAAAATTTTCCACGATAAGTAAGGCTGTGAGAATTGGCATCACATTTGAATTGGTATCAACTTGCAGTAAAAATATGCTCAGGAAGAACAAATTATTATACTTTCTACCAATCACTTTAATACCTGAGAAATCTTCCTCCTTACTAATAGCAATTCCTAATGGTTATAAAGTCAAAACAGATATCAAAAAATATAAAGGAAAATTATAGTATCTTGAAACAATTCCTTTGAACAGTTTGATTACAATATAAATTACACATTCTTACTCCACTTTCAAAAGGAGGAGTTAATGTTTAAAACTGTGCCATGAATATTCTCTGGTTATATCATTTTTTTGCCTTTCTGTTTCATACAGAACCTGGTTATCAAATGGCTATATCTTTATGAATTCCAAATATCATTTCTTTTTTTCAAATTTATAAGAGAAAATGGAAGAGTAGCATGAAAACTTTTCTTAAATTGATAAGAAAATAAACATATCTCAAGGGGGTATAAAGAATCAAGAAGATATTAGTATTATCCTTAGAATACACACACATCAGCTCTAAAAGTATTTCCCAATTACCTGGGTACTGTACTAATGTCTCCTTTCTTCCACATGTTTAAAATCTAAATCCAACATCACTGTCTTGGATGACTGTACACAGAATGAGGGGAAGGGAGTTAAAATTGTTGAGTGTCTATTAAGAGCCACACACTGAATTTGATAATTCACTTTTTATATCTAATCTAATTTAATCTCCACAGAAACTAAGGGTTAAAGAGGCTCAGTACAGTGTTCAAGTCTTCCAAACTAGTAGGTGAAATAGTTATTCATCTCAGGTCTGTCCAGTATTGCAGATCTATTTGTTCCATTACACCAGTAGTTCTCAACTGAGGGTAACTTGGTTCCACCTCCACTCCTGTCTCCCCTTATTCCTCCCACCTCCCAGAGCATTTGTCAATGTCTAGAAACATTGTTGATTTTTATGACTGCTGGAGTGCAACTGGTGTCCAGTGGGTAGAGGACAGGGATATGGCCAATCATGCAACAATGTGCAGGACATTCCCTTTTATACCTTCTACACCAGATGATTATCCAGTCCAAAATGTCAATAGTGCTGAGTCTGAGAACCCCAGCATTCCACCATGTTACAGATTATGACATTGATAAGATATAATAAAATGTCATATGAGACATGAGTAGGGAGTTGGGTTTACATTTTGTGATTACTTGAGACAAAATTACTATATGGATTTATTGACCCAAATTTAATATCATAGTGAGTGGTGGTAAGCAGTAACTGAGGAGCTTGTTAGGTGATAGAAACAAAATTCTAGAAAACAAGTTCTGTTTTTATATTTCATTCCCTGGGACACTCACAAAATAAACAATTCATTTGTTGTAAGAAATACCTTTTTTAAACATTTATTTAACTTTTGCATTATTTCACTGATTTTAAATCCTAGGATTTTTAAAACAGGTCGAATAAGGAATATTGAATCAGTGGACTCAAAGGCTTTACATCTATAAAGTCTTTAAGTCTATAAAGCATTTTAGGTACCATATCACTTTTTAATAATAATTTTATATACACTAAGATATGGTCACATGCTATTTGCTATTTATATGTGAGGGAAGAGACCAAAGCAGGTACAAATCACTCCTATTTCACAGGTGGCCCCAGCCCGAAGCAAGGTTCTCCATTAATTTGCTTAATACTTCCTCATTTCTCTTTGCTTCTCTGGATACAATAGCAAGTTAGTACTTCCCCCTTTCCCTCCTTTCCTTCCTTCCTTCCTTCCTTCCTTCCTTCCTTCCTTCCTTCCTTCCATTTTCCTTTGCATCTGTACAAAGCTGCCAGTAATAAGAAGTTCAGGGATCATTGCAGTCATGAGGTTTATGAATGGTTGGTTAAAAACAATGTCAAATGTCAGCTCCAGCTCTGAATGTCGCTTATTCCAGGTCTATGTAGATGGCCTATTTGCTGTATGATTGTGTTTCATGTCCACCATTTCATACAGCATCACTAGTTTGGTGGGAGCCTCTGAGGCTGCAAGTTAATATTTCATATCTCTGCAGGACTACTATACAGGTGAAAGATGGGTGACAACTCAGGAGAAAGCCACTATGGACTTCCAGGATGTCGCAGCACCACTTGAGATAAATCTTTTTTTTCTAATTAATTTCTGAGTTTCCTCCTCTTCTCCTCCAAGGTATGGCTTGGGTTTTAAATTCTGGGTCAATACCAGTCAATGCCTGCATCTTCCATTTCAGCATGGAAGCCAGTCATGACCACTAAAGTCCAACTTTCTTCCCCAGATGGTCACTAATATCAGTGATTGGCAGTTTAAAGAACATACTCTGTGTATTTCCAAGATCCAGTTAAAAATAGGTTTTCAGCAATGATTGAATCTGGATTTGTAAAAAAATTAGCAGTTTTCCTTTTTTTTCTATATTTGCTACATATTTGCAAAATTTTCTTTGATATGGGATAGATTAACTTTATGTCTTACAAAATTATTTGTCTTATAAAATTATTTAAATTAAAATTATTTATAAAATTAACTTTATGCCTTTATTGTTGTGTCCATATTGTTGGCAAGAAAAAATACAGCAATAAGCTTTATAGACTATGAAAAGCCTAAAAATTTAGACCTCAGAACTAAAGAGCTATTAGAAAATATAACACAGGAATAATAAGCATAAATTTATGTACATCTTTCAAATCAATTTTGAAGTAGATTTCCCAAATGACATTATTTAAACTGTTCTGTTGAATGGACAGAGACACATGTGCCTTTTTGATATAGGTAGAATTCATTAGTAGACCAATCTCCTTTTTAATGGTGAACCATAAAAAATCAGAAATTCTAATTTCTTAAAATGTAATTGTTCAGGAAAAGACACCTTGAAACTTAAATACACAGGAGGCTTCCACTGCATTGAGGGTATTGCTGTATAACTGTAGATTCCTTCAGCAACTCTTCTGTTGAAACCTGAGATCTCAATGTTTAGGACACCTAAGTTACACCGATGGAAGAGATTTTTAACTTTCCATGTTAAAAATTATGTCAATAAAAATTTTGAATCACTAGTATGAGAATAGGGGAGTACAGTAAATTTTCTTCAAAAAAGCTTGCCACAAATATGGCAATTTTAATTTTAGAAACAATGTTTTAATACAAGGACTTCCAAAGTATAAAAAATTATGAAGAGAGATTATTTTAAATCTATTCTAGATTTTCTACTATAAATATTATTCTGTTTATTACTTATAAAATATGCATTTACTATATGTAAATGCCAACATATATACAAGTGCCATGTGTGGGATAGGACCATACTCACTGAGCTAAGGATGTATATTATATTCCTTCTGTGAAATCACTAAAACAAGATTATAAATCACGTATAAATTGAAATGACCTCACTTAACCAATAAACAGAATGTAACAAAGGGAAGAGAGCTGAACAGAGAGAGGTATCTGGGAACCTATAGAGGATCCCCCTTGGGTATTAGGGTGAGTATTGATGAGAACATGCATATAAGGAAACTACTGGTAACAAGGGAAAAAAATAACTTGAAAGAAATAGAGGTAACAATGCCCAGGGCTCAAATAAGCATGGAAATGATGCCTTAATCTGCTAGCCAGGCCAGAAAACTTAAGGTTCATGAGGCACTGGGTAAAGTACTAAGAATGGTCTTGCCCCAGTAGTGAGGAATAACTAGCCCCAAACTACACACAACTCTGGCCTTTCCTAACAAATTTTAAAATCAAGACCTGAGAGGGTTATATGCTTTCAAGCAACTAAAGTGTATCCCAGAACATAGATCAAAAATATTTATAAGAATTCAAAATTATCTCATTAAAAAAGGATGAGATGTACAATACCTAGCATTCAACAGAAAATTTCAGTCATGCAAAGAAGCAAGAAAACATGAATCATAATGAAATGATAAATCAACCAATTCAGATTGACACAGAAACTGACAAAGATGTTAGAATTTGAAGACAAGGACAATTAAAGCAGTTTTTATAGCCATGTTCCATATATTCAAAAAGTTAAGCAGAGACAGTAAAGACATATAAAATAATGAAAGCAAACATCTAAATATGAAAACTGCAGTGGGTGAGAATAAAATTATATTGAATAAGGGGTTCAATCAAGACAGTGGCATAGGTAAAGGTAGTACCTCAGTCATCTCACAACCACATCAAAATTATAAATAAACTGCAGAAAAACTATTATTCAGAACTGCCTGAAGACTAGCTGAACAGAAGTTCTATAACTAAGAGTAAAAAGAAGAAGCCATGTGGAGAAAGGTATGAGGGGTGAAAACCTGAACAAACTGGCCCCACTCCTATGTGTGGAGGATAAAAATTAGGAGGGATATCTCGGTGGCAAAGATCTCCCCTGAGAAGTAAGGGATTCTAGCCCCACTGGGATCAAGCCTCCCATCCCAGACTTTCAGTGCCAAAAAAGTTTCCATAACTTCTGGCTGTAAAAAGGGCAGGAATTGTGGCTGAGTGGGTTGGAGCATGTGTTTAGTCCCAGGAATTTCTCTTAAAGAGTCCAGGCACAAGACCTATTTTGACTCACTCACTCTCAACTCCAGCACTGGGGCAGAAGATAGAAAGGCACCAGGGATATATGTGGAGGAACTGAATTGTCTGGTATCAGGGCAATAACTGGAGGGACAGCTTTCCCCCAGACAGAAGTGCTGGCAGAGGCTATTGTTCCTTTGCTGAGCCCTCCCCAACAGAGCCTGCAGGTAGGTGCCATATCTGAGCCTCCGTCAACATGGCTAACACTGTTTGCCCCATACCAGATTTCCTGAGACCCCACTGCATCCAGCTTGCTAGTCCACCCAAGCCCTTTCCAGTGGCTTTTCCTTACAAATGGCCTATCTTTGTAGATGCTGCAAATTTTTCTAAAATTTCTCAAATGAGCAGCACCTGGCTTCAGCATGTCCTGTACCTTTTGCTAAGTGGTCCCTGACCTGGCACTAGTGACAGCTGTCTTTGGTTTGCAGCTTGGCCTCTCCCAGGAATCTGATTTCTCAACAAAAACATTTCAGGCCAGAAAGGATTGGCGAGAAGTATTCAAAAGGGTGAAAAGCAAGGTCCTACAGCCAATGTTACTCTACCCAGCAAAGCTGTCATTTAGAGTTGAAGGACAGATAAAGAGCTTCCCAAGCAAAGAAAAGCTAAAGGAGTTCATCACCACCACCGAACCAGTTTAAAAAATGTTAAAGGGTCTACTTTAAGAAGAAGAAGAAAAAAAAGATGAAAAAATATAAATAATAAAATGCCAAAAAATACTTATCAACCAACAATTACTTTAAATGTAAATAGATTAAATACTCCAATCAAAAGATAGATGGAGGCTGAATGGATAACAAAACAAGACCCTTCCACATGCTGTTTACAAGATAGTCACTCTAGATCAAAAGGCATACATACAACTGAAAATAAAAGGATAGAAAAAGGATATTTCATGAAAATTAAAATAAACAAAAAGCTAGGGTAGCAATACTTATCTCAGACAGAATAGACTTTAAAACAAGGGCTATATAACAAGAAACAAGAAAGATCCATCAATTCCCTTTCTGGGCATATATCTGAAGAAACTAAAAACACTAAATCAAAAGGACGTATACATCTATATGTTCGTTGCAGTATTATTTAAAATAGCTAAGATGTGAAAGCAACCTGTCTATCATTAGATGAATGGATAAAGAAAAAGTGGTACATATATTCAATGGACTATGACTTAGTCACAAAAAGGATGAAATATTGCCATTTGTAACAACACTGATGAACCTAGAAGATATTGTACTGAATGAAATACATCAAACAGGGGAAGACAAATGACATATGATTTCACTTTTATGTGAAATCTAAAGAACAAAATAAATGAACAAGCAGAAGAGAAACAGACTTGTAAACACAGAGAACATTTTGATGGTTACCAGATGGGAGGGGGTTAGGTGATGGGTAAAAAGGGGAAAGAATTAAGAAGCTCAAATTGGTAGTTACAGAATAGTTATGGGGATGTAAAGTACAGCATAGGGAATACAGTAAAAAACATTGAAGTAACTATGTATGATATTAGGTGGTGTTACACTTATTGGGGTGATCACAATAAATTATGTAAACATCTAATCAATGGATTGTACATCTGAAATGAATATAATATTGTATGTCAAGTGTAATTGAAAAATAATTATTTAAAGCTAAAGAAATACATTAGGTGAGATTAACATTACATTAGACAATAAAAAATAAAGATTAGTGAATTTGAAGAATGTTAAAAAATGAAATGCACAGACAAAAGAGAATTTTTAAATATGAACAGGACATCAGTGACTTGATGGACAATTAAAGTTTGTGAAGAAGAAAAGTTACAAATATTTAACCTCATTTTGTATCTTTTTTTCCAATTTTTAAGTAGGTTTTTTTTGCATGCATTTTTTTCTTTTTAATTCAATTTTCTTCTTTTTATTTTTGTTCAAGTACAGTTGTCTACATTTTCCCCCACTAATCCTCCCATTCTAGCCATCCCCACCTCCCACCCTTGATCCTACCTCACTTTGGCTTTGTCCAACAGTAGTTTGTACATGTTCCTTGACAACCTTTCCCCCTTTTCCCTCCATTATTCCCTCCCACCTCCTTTCTGGTCACTGTCAGTTTGTTCTTTATTTCCATGTCTCTGCTTCTATTTTGCTTGCTTGTGTGTTTTGTTGATTAAATTCCACTTATAGGTAAGATCATATGGTATTTGTCTTTCCCTGCTTGGCTTATTTCACTCAGCATAATGCTTTCCAGATCCATCCATGCTCTCCCAAAGGGTTGGAGTTCCTTTCTTTCTGCTGCATAGTATTCCATTGTGTAAATGTACCATAGTTTTTTGATCCATTCTTTTACTAATGGGCACTTAGGCTGCTTCCAGAACTTGGCTATTGTAAATTGTGCTGCTTTGAACATTGGGGTGCATAGATTCTTTTGGATTGGTGTTTCGGGATTCTTAGGGCATGATCCCAGCAGTGGGATTGCCAGGTCAAAAGGCAGTTCCATTTTTAGTTTTCTGAGGAAATCCCATGCTGTTTTCCAAGTGGCTGAACCAGCCTGCATTCCCACCAACAGTGTACTAGGGTTCCCTTTTCTCCACAATCTCACCAGCATTTGTCGTTTGTTGATTTGAATATGATGGCCATTCTGACTGGTGTGAGGTGGTATCTCATTGTGGTTTTAATTTGCATCTCTCTGATGGCTAGTGTCTATATTAAGAAATAGAAAAGGTGACCAAGTTAAACCTAAACTAACTGAAAGACAGAGAACAATACAGCTCAGAGTGGTAAGCAATGGATTAGAAAACAGAAAAACAATACAGAAAACCAATAAAACCAAAACTTGTTTTCAGGAAGAAAAATAAAATTGATAAACCTCCAGCCAGATTAATTACTAAATTAGATAGAAGATACACGTTACCAATATGAAGCTTGAAGGAGGTGACACTGCTTGAGATTCTACATATAACAAGAAAATGTTACATACATATTTATGCCAATGAATTTGAAAGCTTAAATTCAAATCATTGAAAGACACAAACTACCAAAGTTCATTCAAAAGCAATAATCTGAATAGCCCTATAACTATTGAATAAATTATATTTGTGTTTCGAATTTTCCACAGAGAAAATCTCAGGTCCAGATGGCTTTACTAGTGACTTGTACCAAACACTGAACATAGAAATAATGCCATTTTTTTCTTTCATGAAATTTAACAGGGTATTTTCCAACTCATTTTATGAAACTAACTTTATTCTGATAACAAAACTAGACAAAGATATCATAAGAAAATAAAATATATATTGATATTCCTCTTGAATATGTGTACAAAAAAATTCTGAACAAAATTTTAATAAGTGCAATCTAACAAAATGTAAAAATGATATCATCTTACCTAATGGGTTTATTCAAGCAATGCAGGATTGGTTTAACATTTGAAAATCAGTCAATGTAGGTCACCATATTAAAAACACACAAATTCATTAATTTCTGACTTAAAAAAGAACATTTGGCAAACTAGGAATAGAAGGGACTTCTCAACCTACATCTATACTATGCTTAATACTTGAAGACTAAATGCTCTTTTTCTAAAACCACAAACATAACTATAATCTCTGCTCTGACCTCCTCTAGTCAACATTCTAATGGGGGTTCTAGATATTTCAAACAAGGAATAAAAAGAAATAACTCCTATTTGTTTCAAATAGAATCAAACTCTTTATTCTCAAAGGATATGATTGAATTATGTGGAAAAATCCAAAAGGATTTACAAAAATGCTACTAGAACTGGTAAGTGAGCTTAGCTAGGTTAAAGGATAAAATATGAATATGTAAAATCAATTATATTTCTATATATTAGAAACAAACTACTGGAATTGTTATGTACAATAGCATCAAAAATTACTAAATATTTAAGAACCACTATGACAAAAGATGAAAAGACTAAAAACTAAGAAAGAATGCTGAGAAAATTTAAAGAAGTTCTAGATAAATTAAAATATATACTATCCCTGGATTGGAAGACTCAATATTTTTAAGATATCAATTTACCTTAAATTGATCTACATGTTCAATGCAATCCCAAACAAAATCCCAACAGGATTTTCAGTAGAAATTTCAAACTGATTATTAAATTTATATGGAAATACAAAGCCCTAGAACAGTTATAACAATTCTGAAAATGAATCAAGTTGGAGGACTACTAGTACCCATTTGCAAGATTTACTATAAAGCTTCAGTAATCAAGACAGTCTGAAGATATAGAGATCAATGGGGTGGAATAGAATTCAAAATAGACCCATACATATACAGACAACAACTTTCCAACAAAAATGCAATGGAAATTAATGGGGAAAGGATAGTCATTTCAACAACCAGTATGGAACAATTGGATATCAATATGCAAAAAAAAAAAATCCCTATCTTGTATTATATGCAAAACCAATTCAAAATGGATCATAGACCTAATGGTAAGAAACTTAAACTATAAAACTTGTAGGAAACATAGGAGAAAATCTTTGTGAACTTGGGTTAAGCAAAGATTTCTTAGATGTGACACTTGAAACATAAACAATAAAAACATGTATAAATTGTATGTCATCAAAATTGAAAATTCCCATTTTTTGTTAAAGGAATAAAAAATAAACCACAGACTGGCAGAAAATATTTGCAAATCACATATCTGATAAAGGAGTATCATCAAGAATATATAAAGAACTTTTTAAAACTAAATAATGAGGGGGGAAGCCAATAAAAATATAGGGAAAGGGTTAAAATAGACATCCCACCAAAGAATATAAACGCATGTCAAAAAATCACAAGAAAAAGTGTTCAATACTATCGGTAATTAGCAAAATGCAAATTAAAGCCACAATGAATATCATGACACACCTCTTAGAATGACTAAAATTAAAATGAATGACCATACTGGTTGTTGGCAAGGATATAAGGTAATTGGAAGTCTTCTACACTACTGGTAGAAATGTAAAATGGAACAACCACTTTTTTAAGATTTTATATATTTATTTTTTTAGAGAGGGAAGGGAGGGAGAAAGAGAGAGAGAGAAACATCAATGTGCGGTTGCTGGGGATCATGGCCTGCAACCCAGGCATGTACCCTGACTGGGAATCGAACCTGTGATACTTTGGTTTGCAGCCCGCACTCAATCCACTGAGCTATGCCAGCCAGGGCTGGAAAAACCATTTTAAAAAGTATTTTGGCAATTTCTTAAAAAGTTAAATGCATATCTACCATCTGATCCAACCATTTCACTATAAGGTAGTTACTAAGAGAAATGAAAGCCTGTACCCATGCAAAGACAGGTATACCAATGTTCATAGAATTTTTATTTGTAATAGCTAAAATCTAGAAACAATTCAAATACCCATTCCACACAGCAGAATGCTACTCAGAAATAAAAGGAAATAAATATATTACAACATAGATGGATCTCAAAATAATAATGTTAGGTGAGAGAAGACCACCAAAGAATATCTACTATATAATTCCACTTATGTAAAATTCTAGACAATGCAAACTAATTGATAGTGACAGAAAGCAGAGTTATGGTTGCCTGGGGACTGGGTCAGAAGGGTGTGATGCTGCCATTGGCTGAGGAGGGGAGATGAGCAGGTAACAAGAGGGAAGAACCCCATCTGCCCAGAGGTAGACAACTGCTTTTACTTTCCACTGGTGAGCACTTAGTAGCAGGAATGATGCTCTTTGCTCAGGATGAGCTAGTTTGGTGGACCTGAGATTGCTGAAAAAGGCCATTTATTTATAATACAGGGAGTGGAAAATTAGGCCATTGTGTTTCTGCACAGGGGAAGAATTCATAAAAAGTCACACAGAATTATTCTTATATAACTGACAATGACATCGTTGTAAGGTGGAAACAGAGCTTTATTTGTCTTACTTAAAATGATATATAGAGCACTTGTCTGTTTATTCCACTGCAAACAGCTTCTGCAAAAACAGCCATGAATCCCTGGGGGTTTCTACTGATAGTTATAAGTTACTTGAGTAAAATCTCTCAAACAAGTTGCTGCCTTGCAGGTATCCATTATTCTAAATTCAAAGACCCTTTTCTTGTTGTTTGTTTGTTTGGATCGAATGTGTATTTTTTCCCAAAATTATGTTACATGCAATATTACTTCAAAAAATATAAAATGTGTCAGAACATAGCTACTTTTCAAATAGATAAGTATATATACCTAAATGAAAACACACACAGCCAAAGGGGGAAACACTCAATAAATAGACTTCATAATCAAATCTGGCTCAGGTTAAAGTGAAGTTAGTTTGATGGATTCAGCTGGGACCCCAGTAAATAACAGCCTCTGTAATTAAGCTATCTTAGCTTAGCCTGCCTGAGAGCTTATGGGCAGCTCAAAGGTGCGGGAATGACAACCAGAAGGCAAACTTCAGAAATGAGTAGACAGCTTGCTCACCCACGTGCTGGTCCCTCCTCCATCCTCCGCCCATTTCTCTGAGAGCTGAGCCAGGAAAGGCTGCTGTTCTCCTCACACGGACTCCAGTGTCCGTGACATCGATGGGCAAAGCTCGTGTTTGGGAATGGGAAAGTAAAGCCACAATCCACAAATGCTGAAGTCACTTCCCCCTGATTTTGCCACAAAATCTGGAACCTGTCATTTCTGACTCCCATATACAACTATAATTGCATCAATGTGTGTGAGTGTGCATACATGCTCTGTGTGCATACCTGTGGATAAATATGCCCATAGAAACCACTGTAGCAGAATAAGAAGTAGTGGCTTTCTAGCATAAAATTCCAGGGTCAAATTTTAGCTTAGCCAATTAAGTCACCTTTTAGCTTGTGACCTATAGTTTAAAAAAAAACCAAACTAGTTTTGAGCAATTACTGTGTGTCAGACACATTAGTCAGTGGGGAGATCGTCATTGCTACGAGGAGCTCCCTATCTACCTGGGATGAAAGAACACATAAATAATTTTAACATAACATGCCAAATGCCACACTAGAAATAAGCAGGGTGTGATATGATCATAGAGGGGTAGATGCTTTTAGATTTAACCTCCCGAAGAAGAAAATAGAATGAAAGTTTATAGGATGAGGAGCTTAAGGTTCTTGACCCTCATTTTTCTTATCTAGATAATGGAGTTCATAGTATGTAATCTAAAATATTGATATGATAAATAAACAAAGTATGTGACATTTCTAGTAAGTAATATTAGTTCCAGCCCTGATGGCTCTCTTCCCTCCTCCTATCTCTCAAATTAGCAGAATGAATAAAAATAATCCTTTGCCAAGGGTGTTAAATCATAAACATCTACCCAACATAGAAGGATGGGAAGAAGAGTTTCATCAATTAAAATAAGAATTTCTCATTTCTCTTTATTATGGAAAATTAATTCATAATAGCAAAAGAGAAAGGCAAAACTCTTGCTCATTTATTCTAAATTGCATTTAAGTTTCTGCCTTTATTTCTTCCTTCATCATGCTTACACAAAAAGAAACCCATTTCTTCTATTTTGAAAGATGGCTCTGTCTTCCCTCATGTTCAGGGCATGCACGTTACAGCCCAGCCACCCCTTGTGTGGCAGACAAAGAGTTGCTCAGAGACCCTTCCAGGAAGGACTTGTCGCCTGGTGTCAAGGAGTGTTATTTGATGATGGTCTCCAGCTGTAGGCTCCTTCAGAACAAGCCTTAGGTTTATCAGGGGTGTCAAACTCATTTTCACCAGGGGCCACATCAGCCTCGAGGATGCCTTCAAAGGGCCAAATGTAATTTTAGGACTGCATAAATGTAACTACTCCTTAACTACGGCCAAGGAGCTCGGCACTGCTGCTGTGTAGAAACAAGTTGCTGGGCAGATAAAACAAGGTGGAGGGCCAGATTCGGCCCACGAGCCTCACGTTTGCTGACTGTGGTTTGGAGTGTAGGTCACAATCTTCTCAGGGTGGCCTCCAGCCAATGCTGTGCTGGCTTATATCAGCAGGCGGGAGAGCCAGTTGCGTGCACCTCTCTTGCCAACTGTGTCCAGTCATGTCATTTTGGTAGTGCAACTATTTACACCACAGAATTTGGCAAACACTACAAATCAGGGCTCTCTGCCAACTGAAGAGCCATTAAACGTTTGCCAGGACACCATTCCTTAGTCACTTCCAAACAAGTAGACCCCAGAAGTAGCACACAGGTAGATAGGTAGGGTTTGGGTCGTCTGTTTATTTGCTTACTGCACTGCTCTCCGACTTCCTTCATTGACATTTTCTATAGGTATTCTATGGCTTTCTAGTATTAAATTTTAGGTTGGTGATCAAACTAGTTCCATTGTTTTACCTCCCCAAAATGTCTTGTAATATTATTTAAATTGACATAACAACAGGCATTTTCAGGATTGTGTCCAGAAATCTAACCCATTTTGTTGTTTCTTTTACCTCATCATTCCTATTCCCTCTCTTATTGTACCTCTCTCCCTCTCTCTCTCTCCCCCTCTGTCTCTCTCTCTCAAAAATCTAAATTTATAGAACTGGAGTGCCTTCTTTTGACTACCACTATGATCTTGGCTTATTTTTCTTTCTGTTGAGGAGCTAGGTGGAACTGGAACTTTTAAAGTTGTGAATGGGGGAGGAAAACTTAATTTTATGTGTAACCTTCCCATTGTACTCTGAAAACTTAAACCATCTGTAGCTGTACAGCTCACTGTCTACCAGGGGTGTCCAACCTTTTGACATCTCTGGGCCACACTGAAAGAAGAAGAGTTGTCTTGGGCCACACATTACATATAAAAACACTAATGAATGGCCCTGGCTGGCGTAGCTCAGTGGATTGAGCATGGGCTGCGAACCAAAGTGTCGCAGGTTCAATTCCCAGTCAGGGTACGTGCCTGGGTTACAGGCCATGACCCCCAGCAACCGCACATTGATGTTTCTCTCTCTCTCTCTCTTTCTCCCTCCATTCCCTCTCTAAAAATAAATAAATAAAATCTTTAAAAAAACACTAATGAAAACTGATGAGCAAACAAAAAGATTTTAAGTAAATTTACAATTTTTTGTTGGGCCTCATTCATAGCCATCCTGGGCTGCATGTAGCCCATGGGCCATGGGTTGGACACCTCGACACTAACCTGACTTTACTATTCCACTGTCTGATGTTACTGTCTCAGGAAACTCTTGCCCAAAGAAGATGAGATTGCAAATAACTTTGTTTATTTCAGAAATGTCCCACAAATACTTTTTTCCAAACACTAAACTAACAGCCTACTCAACTAGCCCTCATTAGAGTATGTACCCCATTCTCAGGGCTCAGCAAGGAAATACGTACTCTAGACTCTTAGAAACCCTTGCATTACTGTGTCAACTTGTCCTAACATGTCACCAAGCCCACCCAACCCCAATCTGGTCACCCTCCCCAGCCAACATTCCCTCCCAAGTACTTCCTTCTGATGCCTAAAACCTCATAAATAACTCACTGCTGTCCTCCTGATGTGACAGACAGACAGATGAGACCAGTGAATCAGCAGTCAACAACAACCAACATTTACTGGGCACCCAGCACTGACCTGCCTTTCATGCACTGCACTGTGAATAGGATTTCAGGCACTGCCAAGGTATTTTCAATCTAACTAGGGAGAGAGATACATAAAAGTACACAATATGAGGCAGAATAAGGTAAATGCTATAGTAAATGCATAAGCAACCATACGAAGGCTTACATCTTTCAGGCTCTTCTAATTTTCAGAGAAGTGGCTCCTGGAGATGCCAATAGCCACTTTAGTAAGAAATGACATGAAAATATTCCAAAATGTCTTGAGCTATTACTCTGTACCTGAGATCCATCAATGAAGAAAATATGGAGACTTTGCTTTAAAAAACAATCTTGCAAGGAAGTGGACTCTGTCTGTCTGCCAGAGCCCTCCCAGTCTTTCTGCTGCCAGTGGACCCCTTCCCAGCCATTCGGTGGAATCTAAGTTATGAGGCAGGGCACCCTGTTCCATGATCAGTCACCCATGCTTCCTGCAGCCTCCCCAAACACTGGATAAACATACCAAAGCACTTGTTTAAACAGGGTTTATGGAAACTGAACTCTTTTTCTCTTTTCATAGGGTTTTGTTGATGGGGAGGATGGTGTACTAGAGGTGTACCCAATACTTTCTGGTAAATATGAAGCAGATTAAATAAAGTGAGTGTTTTTTTCTAGTATTGTATTCATATTCCCTTAGAAAAGTATAAATCCTGTTTGTGCAGCTGACATTTGCCATTGAAGTTGCAATGTGGCCTGCCCTCAGTCTTCTGAAGATGATCCCAATCTGAGAATGATTTGAGGACTATTTTGTAAGCCTAAGTGAAAAGTACTGCTGTTAGAAATTAATATTCTAGCCACATACTGATTACACTTTCAAAACCAGAAGTGTCAAAATTTGTCATAGCAATTGTATTTCCACATTGACCACAAGAAAAATATCAACCTAATTTCTATCGAGTACAAAAAGTCTCAGAGTCTGGCAGTGATTTAGGCTAACTTTGCTGAGTAGTCCAAGTGTATGGAGCAATAGTGAGTGGCAGCAGCAAAGGTCTCCTTCTGATTTTTTCCAGACAATAAGGTCCCAAGAATTCCCTAAAATGACCAAAGGATCAGGGTCATAGTAATCCTATCAGGACAATATATGTTCAACCTTCTATCTCATTAGCATTGTTTATCTCATATTGTGTTAGCATTCATTTTCACTAATATGATGCAAAAACATAATGATGTATAAGTGTTTTTTAATGTCATGTAAGTGAAAACAGGTGGGTAATTTACCACGGGCTTATACAGATTGGAACTGGCTGGTATTTCACAAAGAAAATGCTGACTGCTGTATTTTTTTTAACTTGGGTCAGATTTCAGCAACATTGATTTTTAAAATCAGTTAGTCAAGTCCATGTGAGACATCACACCACAGGTCTGTGGACCTAAAGCAAAAAGCAGGAGAGTGATTTACTAAGGCTAAATGTCTCAACAAACAAGCATATTTATACAGTTAACCTCTATTCAGAAAGGAAGCAAAGAGGGAGTGAGTGGTCTAAAAGAGGTACCATGGGTATTAAAAGAAGTCTATAGTCAGAGTACAAGCCTTGATTAGAGTGTTAGATCTGCCTAGGTGCCTGGCTGCTGCTCTAGTGGACACCCGGTGAGGCAGAGTTCACGAGAGTCACTTCAGACGAGTCACGATGCACACTGGGTGGTATTGGCAGGTCCTTATGTTTTCCAGGAAGTTAGAAAGGTTTAACATACTTCCAGATTTTTTCACAAGCTACTCAGGTTACTTTCATGCCGCCACCATTATCATCAAGCTATCAATAATCTGGATTAATTTCCTCTTCATCGATATTAGCTGAGCTAATAAATCTAGAGAAACCAGGTGTCTTAGTGCCTTTGTCTGGGATGAGCGTTATTCAGATTCTCCCCTGACTACTTGCTGATGAAAGGTTATAATATATTTAATAAGAGCTGAGGAAATGAAGAGCTAATTTTGTAAGTGAAAGTGAGATTCTCTTTCTACTCCCAAACATTTGTAGAGAAAGCATTTTTCGTGAGATTTTATTTTCCAGATTTTCTGTTTTCCCATTTTAACACTGAAATGGAAGAAAAATGTTCCCTGCTGAGCACATCGCTGTGGCCTTGTTCTGTGTCTCACTTTGCTTGTCCTGCCTGTGATCCTACATTCCAGAATGCCCTGCGGGAGAGAGAAATTGTGTCCAGACCCAGCCATGGGAATGCAATTTCCCATACCTTGAGAGTGACCTCCTCTTTGACCTTAAAATTAAAAACTTGTTTGTGAACTCCTGAGAGAGAAAGAAGTATATAACAGTAGCTGCTGTTTAAAAATATAATTGGCAAGCATAGTATAGAAACAACACATGAGTCAATCATGGGCTCCCTTAGATCCCAACAATTCACGACACAGATTTCCTGTGTTTTGCTGCCCATGAATGGATGAACCACCAGTGTAAACATCCAGCAGGGAAAAGAACCATTCCTTTCTAATCCAAGTTTGCACTGGTAGCTTTTCCCAAGTATTTGTTCCAGGACTGGCATTTCTCATTCATTCAGTCACAGTCAGAATTTGTCACCGAGATTGTTTGTGTTTAAGAGCACAAATTACAGCTTTGGCACTGCAGAAAGGCATAATTCTTAACTCTATCACTTGCCAGTGGTGTGACCCTCAGTTCTAATCTATAACACAGTGATAAATGATGGTACATATCTGAAGCAGTTGTTTTCAGAACAAAAAGATATATTCTAGTAGCTGCATTTCACTAATAATATCCTATGCCATACATTTTTCTTCTAATGGAAATAGTTAAATGACTGTTCCCAATGAGCAAGAGAGCTTTGCAATGTCTGTATCTACTTCTCTATGAGGCAATAACTAACACAATCACATGTTACTGATATTGTCAACAATACATTGTATTTCACAATTTACAAATGTATATGTACATTATATTATTTAATCCTTGCAGCAATCCTACAATTAATCTCTGAATGGTTGTTTTGCCTATACTGTGGATGTGATTACTATTGCATACCTCTATTTACATATTGGGAAGGTAAGGTCCAAATATGGCAAGTGACTTTCTTTAAAACCAGCTATTGTCTGTGAAACTAGACCGTGAATTTGAGGAAGGTCCTGCTTACAAAATGCTCTGCTATTTCAGCATAACAGGTGAACAAAGTGACTGGCCATGCTTGGAATTCTGGAGTGGTTCTTTACCACTTAAAACGAAATCAAAGACCTGTGCCAGGCAGGATCCAGAGTGCCAGTGGTCAGGAAGCATTTCCTTGTCAATCAAGAAAGCACTGTTGTTTAATGTCAATGTTTATGTTTCTTCACAGTTCTTGTAAGCTACAATGAGTTAAGAGATGGTTTGCTAAAAGTTGGTTTATTGTTTTTGTTGATTTTTACTTGTTTGTTTTGCCTAAATACAAAATTGTTAGTGGACACCATTCTGCACAAGTCAATATATTATTAAATAGAAAATGGGTTGTCTTGGGTTGTTGAAGTTATCAAAAAACATTGTTTTTGGCCAAGTGGTAGACAAAACAGTTTTTTTAAAAAGTTAAAAGATACATATTTATGTGTATTTCATACTGCTTAATAATGACTTTAACTTGCTGATACAGAGCTGAATTTCACTGATATATTATTTGAGGACCAACTATGTGTCCAGAACTCTGCAAGAAACCTACAGGAATATTTTTTCTTCAAATGACAGAACATAATTTCTACAATAAGCTGCTAAAAATAACTAGCAGACATTAAATGTTTTGCTAATGTTTTCAAGAACAATCTAAGCCAAAATATAATTAAATGTTATATGATGTTTTATAACCATCAGACACAAGAGGACTGGAGATGTTGACAGTTGGCTGCACCTGCCAGGAAAGAAGGAAAGAAAGCAACTTCTCTTAGTTGAACTTGTCCCACTGACACTCCTAGTCTAGAACGGGAACTCCCTGTTACTATGAGGGAATCCTCATAGAAATCAAAGGACTTTAAGTCCATGGAAACCAGATATGAAGTATATATTTCTTCTTTCAGGAATAGCTCAGTGGTCACTACTTTTAAATAAATGAGTTTAAGGTGGTTGCCTTTCTGAAACATCTGTAGTTTTCTATACTAAAGGAGAAAGATGAACATATGAAAATCCCTTCTTAAGACCTGCTTTTCATTTCCATATTATTTTTTATATGATTCCCTAATGTATTGGGAGAGAAACTTGTCCCTTTGTATCCTGAATAAAGAAGAATATTATAATGGGATTTCACCATGAGAGAGTCTGTAATTCAATTTTACATGATCTCAGTATCTTGCCTTTAAGAAGACCATGTAGAGAAAAACAGTCTCAAAAGAAAAATATAATAACAGTCTTCTTTTTCTTGAAATGGTAGTATTTCAAAGAATATAGAAACTCAGCTCTAATGTCAGGGTAGCCTCTTGCTGGTCTACTGCCAGTCATTGGACAAACAATGGCCCAAGTCTGAGGACCAGTGAACATTTTCACAGTCAGGCAGAGGGTTAATACCTATATATTGTTTGGAGATTGCCACTGATAGGGAACATAGAGCATATGCTACTGCTTTGGTTTATTTCTTGCTTTCCTAAAAGTTCTATCTTAACTGGGATTAAAGAGTCATAGTATCGTCTACCCCAGAGATAGCAGGCTTTCCTAATTTTCTGACCCTAAAATACTGTTTCTTTCATCCCACCCAGCCAGCCAGAGCAGATGGGCCAGGTTGAGTACCAACACAGGGGGAGACAATCCATTGCATGGCCGAGGACTAATCAGATTGATCTTTTCAAAACCTTAAGCTAATAAAGACAGACATGAAGGAAGAAGGGTACTGAGTCAAGAAATTGGGAGCAATAAATACAAATCCAAGGACTTCTGTTTATGGGACCCTAGGTTTCCTGTTTCTTATCTGTTGTTATGACAAATGCTTTTACTTTAGCTGATTTGCTACAAAACCATCTCTGAGTCAAAGTGTGCACTAGTCTCTCTAGTCTGCTGAATGATTTCAGGTGGGTGGGAGCACAGTAGGTGGAGGAATAGGTGCAGAGTTCATTTCAGAGGGAGGAAGCCAGTCTTGTGTTGTTGTTTATCACTGCTTTTGTATTCCAATTGTAAAACCCAGAAAAGCAAAAGAAGAAAATAAAAATAACATGTATACCAAGCACCATTATAATTATGCTATAAATACATATTGTCAGATATGTCACTTTTTATAAAAGAAGGACTGTGATCTATATATGATTTTAAACTTTTCCCCACCTAATATAAATTGCACAAGTATTAAGTCATTAGTTAGTACTTCTTCATATTTCTTAATTGTTCTATTGTTGGATACTTAGGCTATTTCCAATTTTTTCAGCCTTAAAAGATATCCCCAAATAAGCATCCTTGTAACAGTATATAAGTATTTATATACACCTGTGATTATTCATTACATAGAACAATCTACCAGAGGAAAATACATTTCATATGCGACCAAGGCAAGCTTTAAAGCATTAATAAACATAAAAGCAAAGAAGGAAAACATAAAGATTACCAACATGTTTGGCCTCATAAATATGGAAAACTAAGCACCTTGTCTCTATTTTTACCCAGGCCTAAGGACATGACTTACTGTCCAGCCACAAATCTCATAAGTGGTTGGGAGTGATGACCATTACTATGTTCGTTGTGCAACAGGAGGGAGTTGGGGGAATTTATTTTAGAAATCAATTCCAAAGGCACCAACAAATATGGAAGCCAAATATCCAGATCTGGCCTTATCCTTAGAGGTCTCTTGAGTTTGGGCTCCCTCCTTATGTAACCAACATGGTTAATTCCAACCCAATTTGTAGAATCCGGCTTCAGGAAAACAAGGGAGAGAATAAAGAGGTGATCAAATATGCCTTTAAAATCCCTCACTCTTTTCCTTTTATTTAGGTAAGACATTTTTAAAGAATGAATGCCATTTAAGCCTATTAAGAAGCTTATTTGTTCTAACATAATGCACAAAAACACATTGGTGAATTATCAAGCTGACAGTGCACTTAGTAATGAGTGAGGATTAATGTGTTTGCAGAAATGTGATTCATGAATAAAAACGGATATAAAATTAAACTCTAGACATACACAGTCATTTGTAATCTTTAAAAAGAAGAGTGTGCCAAGTTGCGATTTTTTTATTGCATGGGACTGAGGTGAATGTTATAGAAAAATGAGGCAAGAAGAGGTGTTGGGGGTCAGTTATTCTCATCTGCCTTTAGGGCCAGTTGGGCTGCATGGCCCACAGCTCTCCCCCTGGTCTCTGGCCTTTAAGCCAGATTAACACAAGCACCCACAGGTCAGCAACAAATACCTCCAGATTGTTTGTGATTAGACCTTCCTTCTTTATTTCCAGGTATTCTTCCAAAACTATTTCCACTGGATTGTAAGCTCCTAGTAATTGTTACAGGTTCAATTGTGTTTCCCTAAAAGATGGTGAAGTTCTAACCCCCAGCACCTGTGCATGTGACCTTATTTAGAAGTAGAGTCTGTGCAGATGATTAAGTTAAGATGAGGTCATTAGGCTGGGCTCTGATCTCATATGACTGTGTCATTATAAAAAGGGGAAATTTGGACACAGGCATAGGTGTAGGGAGAACACCATTTGAACATGGAACCTGAGATTGGAGTAGTGTATCTATTGGCCAAGGAAGCCAGCAAACCACCAGAGGTAAGGAGAGTTATGGAACAGATTCTCCCTCACAGCTCTCAGAAGGAATCAACCTTGCCAAGACCTTGATCTTGGGCATCCAGCTCCAGAACTGTTGTTGTTTAAGCCACTCAGTTTACTAAACCTTCTTAAATATGACAGCCCTAGGAAACTACCACAATGCTTTCTGACCCAGAACCATTCTTTGCCCTTTCTACTCAATCTTTCCAGATTTCCAACCTCCCACCCTCTCTCTCCTAGTCGCGACTCTCAGGAATCTGTTCCTCTGGCCCAGCTGTACTCTGCCCTCATACACTTTCTTACCCTGAGCGTGTGTTTATGTGAGGGAGCCTGGGGTCAGGGGTTCAGATAGTGGGAACACTGACAGAGGAGGTAAGAGCTGGTTCTGTACTGGGAGCTTCCAGAAGGCAGTTACTCCTGTGTGCCCACCGTATAGCCATGTCCAGTGCAGGCTGGTGGCCAGGAACATGGACTCCGCAATTTAGATGCCCCAAGTTTGCATACTGACTACACTTACTGGTTGTGTGTCCTAGAGCAAAATCGATCTCTGTGCTTCAATGTCTCCATCTACATATAAAGTGGGAACAATGACAGTCCCTACCTCACCAGATCATTGTGAAGATTGAAAAAGTCAATATATGTAATGTGATGGCATAATTCCTGGTTCATAGTAAGTGATGTGCAAGTATTTGCTTTTGGGGATTTTATTCCACAAGAGACCATATGTCTCAAGTTTCTGGGAATAGCTCAGTTTATCCCTGTGGTTTTGGCATAATTACAGCACCACCAAAAAGAACTGCCCACCTGCCCCCTTGTCTCACTTCATTCTAAAAAGCAATCCCTGGTCACTACAAATCAGGACCTCTAATTCTAACAGATGAGGTCATTGCCAGGGAAGCCTCGGTATCTGGAACTATTCCCTTCTCAGAGGCAGGAGCAGGCCTACTGGTATGGGGTGTCCCTGCTGCATGCTTACTGCCATCCCAAGGCTTGGGGCTCTTTCTGTGAGTGAAGCCTGGGAAACTTCCATCCTTTCCTCCTTGTTAGCCATCATGACCACAGGACATGTCGCACCAGTCCTTTTAAAGGACAGCAATGCCTGCTTTATTATCAGCTGGGAGGGATGATGATGAGGGCACAAACTCCATTCAGGGTAGGGATTATATAGACAGAAACATAGTCCAGTCTAATGGACTTATCTTTTAGACCTTAGTAGGAAGCACTGGTTTAAAATCCATTCTCTTTCCAGAGTAGGCCTCTCTGACTGGCTCCTCAAAGATCCTGCAATCTCTTTCACTTCCAATCGGCATATTCTAAATTGAGGCCATGTTCAATTTGCTATACAGTCTACATTGGTCTCTTCTGAGTTTTCTTTCCCTCCCTCCCTTCCCCCTTTTTAATAAGTATTTATTGATTCGTCTACTATGTGCCGGGCATAGTTCTAAGTGTTAGGGACAGTGTGGTGAATAAAACAGGAAAAGACCATACCTTTGTGGAATTTATATTCTCATGGGGTGAAAAAAACCATGAGACAAGGAAAGAAGTAAAAAGAAATTAAGTATATGTATACTTTTTAACTCAGCAATTGGCAAAAATTTTCTGTGAAGGGCTAGATAGTAAATTTTTAGGTGTTGTAGGATTCTTGCAACTATTCAACTCTGCCATTGTCATGTGAAATTAGCGGCAGACATACGAATGGGTGTGGCTGTGTTCCAATAAAACTTTATTTATAAAAACAAGCAGCAGGTCAGATAGTCCACAGGTCTTGTTGTTTATCACCTGCTTTAGAAAGTGATACATTTTATGAAGAAAATAAAAGAGGTTATGTTGTAACTGAGAGGAAGAATGACTGAGATTGGTCAGGCGAGGCCCCTCTGAGGGGCAGCTTTGCACTAGGCCCTCGATGATGAGAAAGAGGAAACCGTGGTTCAGAGTGTTCTAGGCAAAGCAGTCAGTGGTGTAAAATACTAACAGGAGAATGAGGTTGGAATGTTCTAGAGTGGGAAAGAAAGCTAGTGTGGCTGTAGCATACTAGGGAGGCACCTGGAAAAGTAGTGAGAAAGGGAGACAGAACCAAGGTAAGAAGTTGGAATTTATGCTAAATGAAACGGGCAGCCATTGGGGGATTTTAAACAAAAGACTGACATATGTTTTTCAAAGTTTATTCTTGTTGCTTTGTAGAAAATAAATGATGCGGGACAAGACGTGACCACAGAGACTTGCTAGTGGTCCTTTGGAGAAGTCCCAGTAAGAGTTCAGTTTTTGCTGCCAGTCTAAAATGGAAAACTGTCTGAACTTTCCCAGGACCCTCGCTGTTTCAGTGAGGACACTGATTGCAAGCAACAGAAGCTAGTTCTGAGTGACTTGAGTGAAAAAGGGATTTATAAAAAAGGAATGTGAAATGAGTATCTAAAAATCAGCCTGTGAAAGGACATGGTCTCAGAAGCAGGAACTACCTAATAGCTATGAAAGGACTCCTTTACGTGAGAATGAACTCCAAGTATTAAAAAACAATCCTTGAATCACTGAGATTCCTTAGAGTCTATTTGGCTGGGCTTTTGTTGCAAACCCACCCTCAGTGAGGGGAGAGCTTAATACCTTGACTTAAAATCCTAGCACGATGAGAATAAGGAATTAGGGTGTCATTACCGATGGAGAAAATGGGTGCTGGGTGGCCCAGTTACGAGAACCTTCAAGATCCTTTTTCTGGTGTTCAGTTCCTACTAAAGGGAAAATTTCTTGTTTTGCTTTAATTGTTCTCCCACCATTCACTTTAGTTCCCCTTAGAAAGAAGACATTTATTGGGCTAGAAAAAACATGTTTCTGTTTATCCACTTCTCCTACTGCACACCACCCAGAGATCAATTTCCCTGAAAACACAGCTTCTATGAGGATAGACCCCTGTCATCTGGAAGTCAGGCTGCTGTCCTGGTCTTGCACACTTGAATAAGGACTTCAAACTGGACAAACGGTTTTACCTGCTGTTTTTTAAATACAGCAAGCATGCTTGTTCTCACCTCTGGGGTTTCCTTTATGCTTTTTCTCCCACCTAAAGCTCATTCAAATATTCTTAAAATGTTTATCGTGTACCACTATATGCAAGTTCCTGTGCTTAGCACAGAATAATCACTCTGGTGCTTTAAAGCAGTGCTTCTCAAGTTTTAATGGGCACCCAAGCCACTGGGAATCTTGTTAAGATGAAGATTCTTACTCTGTGTGTCAGGGGTGAGGCCTGGGAGTCCACATTTCTTACAAGCTTCCAGGTTCTGCTGGTGCTCGGGCCTGCTGACCATGTACTGAGTAGCAATTCTTTAAAGTATATGTACCTGGCAATACCACCTCCACTTAATAATAATTACTATTTGTACAGTCATTTGAAATGTATAAAGTAATTTCCTTTTTCTATTTAATCCTCACCTGAGGATATGTTTATTGATTTTAGAGAGAGGAAGGGAGAGAGACAGAGACACTAATGTGAGAGAGAAACATTGATCAATTCCCTGCCGTATGTGCTCAACTTGGGATGGAACCTGCAATCTAGGTATGTGACCTGACTGAGAATCGAACCCACAACTTTTTTGGCATATGAGAGGATGCTCCAACCAACTGAGTCACTTGGCCAGGGCACAAAGTAGTTTTCAACATTATCTGACAGCTTTTAGAGAAAGTCTAAGAATCAACACAGAAATTATAAATATGCATTTTAAAAATAACATTTTACCTCCTCCACACACACATTTGTATATACATGGTTTCTCTGAACTATTTAATGCAAGTTGCAAACACTGATTTATACCTAAATGCTCCAATGAGTTTCCTTGAGAAAAAAAATATTCTCAATCTCAATAACATTGTCATACATACATCATTTAACATTGGCACTCTAATATCTAATATATAGTTCATATTCAAAGTCTCCTCATCATCCCCAAAATGTCCTTTATAGCTGGGTCTTTTTTTTCATTCAGGATATAATCAAGGACCACATATTGCATTAGTCAGTATATGCTTTAGTCTTCTACCCTTTTAAATTTTTTAGGATAGTCACATTTTGAAGATTCCAGGAAAGTTTTCATGTAGAATATTCTATGATCTATATTTGCCTAATTGTTTCCTCATGATTATATTTATGTAGGTTAAATATTTTCTGATAAAAATATTACATAGAGAATGTTCTGTGCTCCCCACTACATTATATGAAGGGATTTGTAATCACTTTGCTTCATAACTGGTCATGCTAAATTTCTTTAATATTTTTTAAAATTTTATTTATTGATTTTAGAGAGAGAGAGAGAGAGAGAGAGAGAGAGAGAGAGAGAGAGAGAGAGAGAGAGAGAGAGACATCAACTTGCTGCCCTACCCACTGATGCAACTACTGGTTGATTCTTGCATGTGTCCTGACAAGGGATGGCACCTGCGACCTTGGCATATGGAGATGACAGTCTAACCAACTAAGACACCCAGCTGCCAACAGACTTTTCATTATGAAGATACTCTTGTCTACTTTGTGATTAAAAAATGTTAGGTGACACTTTAACATAATTTTCTCCAGAATTCACACATTTCTAAAACTTTTATTTTAAGATAATTATAGAATACAAAGAAGTATCAAATAATAAAAATTAAAGGGATTCCCCATGTACCCTTCACCCTGCCTCCCAAAGTTAACATTTTGCAGAACTGTAGTACACCACCAAAACCAGGAACTTGACACTGAAACAATCTTAAGAGCGTATTCAAATCTCACCAATTTTATTCTAATTTATATGCTTGTGTGTATATACTTCTATACAATTTTATCAAATGGGTAGCTTTGTGTAATGACCACCACAACCAAGAACCAGAATGGTTTCAACACCGCCAGGCTCCCGCTTGCTACTCCTTTGTAGCCACAATCGCTACCATCACCGTTCATCTCTGACCCCTGACAACTACTAACGTGTTTTCCATCTTTATTTACTTTTATATGTAATGTTACATAAATAGAATCATACAGTATGGAACCATTTTGAATTCCATTTTTTCACTCAGCATAATTTGCTTGAAATATATCCATGTGGCTCTATGCACCAATAGTTTTTTGCTTTTTATTGCTCAGCAATAGATGGAAGTATCACCACCAATGCTTTTTTAAATACATTGATAATCCTTGCCTGAGTTAATTGTAATCTCAGAGTTTGCAAAATGATGATTTCACTAACAAAATTATTCCTTCACTATATCCACTTTCATACAAAAAATATGAGGGTTAAGATTGTGATGCTATTAAGGGACGGATCTGACAATCTCAGAGCACTCAACTACAATTCTTGTATTTTGTCCAGTCTACCACATTTACTAAGCACCTGTTATGTACCCTCTGTATAGTACAAGAGACAGAAAAATAGAAAGGCATACTCCATCCTTATACCCAAAGTCGCCAACTATTCAAATAGAGTAGCTGTATCAACCAAGTTTTCCAAATTTGGTAACAACTAGAAACCCACAGGTCTAAGAAGCTCAGTGAAATCCAAATAGAGGAAACATAAGAAAACCACATCCACTGAGTAATAATCTAATTGCTGAAAGCCAGTAACGAAGTGGAAAAATTTGAAAGCAGTCAGAGGGGTGGAAAAAAAGATACAGAATGGAACAAAAAAATGAAAGTAGATTTCTTGTCAGATACCATACAGACTAAAAGTAAATGCAGCAACAACTTTACAGAACTGAAACAAAATAACATCTAACTGCCAACATGGATGTCTATTCCACCAAAAAATATCTTACAAAAATGAAGGTGAGAAACTTTTGCTTCAGGTTAATATGAAGTAATAGGTATTAGATCTACCATCTAAATCACACATACACACATGTATGCACATGTACACACATACTTCATATATATATGACACAATGGAGCTCAGTACATGAAACATCAGGCAAGGAAGGACAGTGATATCTGAAAGATGGGAAGCAGGTGTGATGAGCCCTAAAAGTACCCCAGGTTTCTGTCTGGAGAAGGCATCTAGGCTATGATACAGGGAGGGGAAATTTGGGCAAAGACCAGAGTTCTCTGAGTTGAGAGCACTAAGCTGTGAATCTGGAAAAGCCAAAGTAACTTGAGTTTTCAAGGTAAAGCACCAGGAAAAAAGAGCACTGCACAGGAAGAGAACCCTACCGAGAGTTACTGTTGGATATCTGGTTGTGTGTTGACTAACACCTGTATGTAATGAAAGTGTTCAAATTCAGGGAAAGAACCACCAAAAGGATGAGGGTGGAGAGTTCTCAGAGTTCACACGGGGCTGGGAGTAAGTCTATTGCCCATGGTCAGAGTGAGGAAACCTCCCAAGGTAATGAGGATCAGTTAGAGAAAAAAGAAAAGTATTTTCTCAGTACCGGGAAAATATTTGCCCCAGACTAAATTCTACTGTGGTCATTTCCAAATAATCCTAAATTTAAGACCTAAATGAATAGACTGTTTTCAAATAATTAAACTTCATTTCAGAACAAAGCTCAATAATATTTATGGGAGTAGAAAATACCCAGTATCAAGCAAGTAAAATAAAAATACCTGGTATACAATTAGAACTTACCTGGTAAGCTAAATAAAACAAAGCAAAACAAAACACAACAACAAAAGGAAAATGTAGCCCATAGGGAGAAGAAAAATTGGAGAGAGGAGATGGAAATATAATGTTTAAGTTTGGGAATTGTACATGAATTGATATAATTTTATTTGAAGGTAGATTTTAATAAGTTAATTGTTTAAAACCTAAAGCAACTACTAAAAAGATATAACAATGAGATATAGGTAATAAACCAATATGACAGATAAAATGGCATCATAAAAATACAAAATTATTCCAAAAGAAGGCAAGGAATAAGTAACAGATACAATAAGTAATGGGAAAGCAAGATGTGATATCTTAACACTACCATTGACCATTATGTTATGTATAAAATATTTGTACACTTCAAATAAAGGCAGAATTTTCACATTAGATCAAGAAATGCAGGACCCAGTTACATGCTGTCCACAAAAAAAAAAAAAAACTTTAAATGTAAAGACACAAATAAGTTAAAGGAAAAAGATAGAAAGGTATACTAATGTAACACTAATCAAAAGAAAAATTGAGTGGCTACTTGCATATAAAACTAAGTCAACTTCAGAACTATAAATATCATGAGACATAAGAGGAACAAAACTTAATGAAGAGGTCAATTAATCAACTAGCTATAGCAAAACTAAATGTTTATTTACCTAATAAGAGCTTCAAAATTCATGAAGCAAAAACTGATGACAGGAGAAACAGAGATAGACATAATTAAAAATTAAATCTGAGGATTTCAACACCCTACTGCAGTAATTGATAGAACAAGTAGACAGAAATCAATAGGGACATAAAAGAATTAAAAAACACTATCAACCAACATGACCTTAAATGATATTTATAAAACATTTCTCCAGCAGTAACAATAGATTAGCTTTTCAAGTGCATATGGAACATTCAGCAAAATAGACCATAGTGGGTCTTGATATCTCAATGAAGTTTAAAAATGTTGAAAACATACAAAGTATGCTCTCCAACCACAGGAAATTAAATTAGAAAGCAATTAAATAAATAAATCTAGAAATTTCCTGAATATTTTGAAATTAAATAATACATTAGTAAATAATTCATTGGTCAAAGAAGGAATCAGAAAAGATATTGAAAATAATTTGGTGTGAATGAAAATTAACTCGGTGCATCAAAATTAAT
Source organism: Phyllostomus hastatus (assembly GCF_019186645.2). Taxonomy (NCBI): domain Eukaryota; kingdom Metazoa; phylum Chordata; class Mammalia; order Chiroptera; family Phyllostomidae; genus Phyllostomus; species Phyllostomus hastatus. The sequence goes on from NW_025333960.1 coordinate 21,947,777, forward strand.
GGGATATCATTACAACAGTACTAAAGCAGAATTTATAGCATTAAATGCTCATATTAGAAACAAAGGTATGTCCAATTAAATGTCTAAACATCACCCATAAAAACCTAGAAGAGCAAATTAATCATAGGTACAGCCTAAGAAAAGTAATAATAAAAATAAGAGGACAAATCAATGAAATATAAAAGAAGAAAAACAGAGCAAAACAAATAAACACAAAAGCTGTTTTTTAGGAGAGAAGTAAATTGATAAACCTCTGGACTGAAGAAGAAAAAGAAAGACATAAGTGATCAATATCAGAAACATTACTGTGTAGTTAGGGATCCAAAAGTATAACCAAGGAATATAAAAACTTAATACCAGCACACTCAACAACTTAAGTGAAATGGACAAACTTCTCAAAATACACAAAATTCACTTAAGAAGGAATGGATGACATGACTAGCCCTACATATAGTAAAGAAATTTAATTCATAGCCAAAAACCTTCTAGAAAGGATATTTTAGGAATAAATCTAGTTTCATTGGTGAATTCTCCCAAATGTTCAAAAAAGAACGGTCCAGGCCCTGCACAGAAAGAATAACCGCACATTCTTACTAGAATGGTGAGAGCTGAAGACTGACATCGCCAAGTGCTGATGAGGATTCAGAGAAACTGCAGCTCTCACACAATGCTTGCGGTGATGCAAAATGGTACGACTGCTTTGGAAAATTATTGGCCAATTTCTTATAAAGTTAAACGTACACTTATTATTTGAGCCAGCAAAATTCTACTCTTCATATGTATTTACCTAAGAGAAATGAAAGTGTGTCCCACACAAAGATGTGTGAGTGAGAAATGTTCATAGCAACTTTACTCCTAAGAACAAAAAACTAGAAACAACTCACATGTCCACTAACTGGTGAACAAACTAGTTGTGTCAGTAGAATAGAGTGAACCTAACAATTGTGGTAGTGGTTACACAAATGAATAAATTTGTCAAAACTTATTGAATAGTACACTTAAAACTGATGCTATTTCAATTAAAGCATAGAGGACATACAATATTATATAGTTTCAGGTCTACAACACAGTGGTTCAATATTTATATACCTTATAATATGATCACCATGAAAAGTCTAGTAACCATTTGTCACCATATAAATTATCTTGCCTGTGAAAATTGGTGATTTTGGGTATATAACATATCTCAGTATAGCTAAGGTATTTAAATGTAGATATATAAATATGTAAACATATCTGGAACTAAGGAGCAAATTCAAAGCTAAAGTTGTAGATGTGTAAGTCCAGAATAGGACAATATTTAAAACCATGAGTTTTGCAGGAATTCTAAAAAGAAGGCAGAAGCTATAACAGCATCACCTTTTACAAATAAGGAAACAGGCTCACATACATTATTTGTTCGCAGTTACAGCTGTTTTAAAAGGCCATGATAAGGATCTCACCTTTCCATGAAGACATATGGGTATATATGTATAAACGACACCTACAATAGACTTGGAAAGCTGTTGCTGAGTTCCAACAATTAAAAAGTCAAATCATCATTCACATACTTTTTGTGACCCACCCAAATCTTTAAAAAAAACATAGGTAGTTACAAAATAGTCATGGGAATGTAAAGAACGGCATAGGAAATATAGTCAATAATAGTGTGACAACTGCATGCTGCCAAGTGAGTAATGAAAGTATCAGGGGGAACACTTTGTAAAGTATCTGATTGTCTAACCACTGTGTTGTACACCTGAAACTAATACAAAATAATATTGAATATAAAATGTAATTGAAAAAATTAATTAAAAAGCCATAGGCAGAAAATGCTGACTAAAGATCCTTTCTATATCTCAGTGTTTGTTTTCTACAGATACCCCTCTTACCTACATAGAAATATACAGGTCTGGAAACAATACTCATACCTGTAAACTCCTAATTAACAAGTAATTAGATGGATATGAATATTGATTGGGGGCAGAGACAAGGGAATCACGGAGGAGGGAATCCAGAGGTACATCAAAGACTGAGCAACGTGACCAAGGGAACCCAGGATATCTGTGATCCTTAATTGTCTATTATTTTGTCATTTGATAGAGTTAAAATTCGCAGCCTCAAAAGCTTTTTAATGATTAACATCAGAGCTACATTTGCATTTACAGATATTAATAAATTCCTTCACCAATTATCCAAAACTTAACACAGATTAAAAACTAAACATTAACTTTCTATGACCAGAACAATCACCGGCACTCAGGAAAAGGGCCTGCACAGAAGCACCGGCGCCGCAGACAAAGGCCTGACACTGCTACAGATTTACATGGAGCAGTCAGCACGGATCCACGTGCAGGCAAAATAAACACCCACTCAGAGCGTGACAAATTTTTATGCAAGTATAATTTTATTTTAGATAGGCAACAATTCTTTTTTTTAAATGAAATGACTAAAAATCCAGCAAAGGAGCTAGTAATGACTACACTGCTTCTCATATTTCTTTTAGGAAATTAAATTAAACCATTTTTCATGTTGATGGGCAAAAAAAGTAAAATGCCTTGAACACAACAGTATTTTTGGCTTTTGAAACAGTAAACAAGGTCCTTCTCATTTCCCATAAAGATCCACTTCCTGAGTGCTGCTTTGTCATTATGGAATTTACGTGTATTTTTATAGCTGTTAAAAACCCATGAATTGTAGGGCTTCTGACAGAAAGACTAAACTGCCTTTAATGATGGTGGCATGAACAGTAACTCGAGATAGTATATTCCACACTGCACAAATAGATCATAATATTTTCCAATTGGATATTAGAACTGAAACCTCTGTAAATATTAATGAAAATGGTAGGCTTCAGAACAAAGCATAGTGGTGGCTGAGAAAAATCAACGTAGAAACAATCTTATGATTTGAAGAACAGATAGCCACAGTGCACCCAAACTGTCAAATTCCCAGTGCATTTGGGGTAGAGAATAGGCAGATGGAGAGGAGGTAGCACGGGCTAAGAAATCTTCTTAACCTAACTGGCTTCACGGGCATTAAGCTGTAGCACCTTGCCATTCCTGACACTCCCGTCTGTTGTATGTATTTCTACAGAAGAAATTCTGGCACTGGGCATGTGTGGGGTACAGAAACACACTTGCAAAATCCTAGTTGAAACATACAAGTAATTCTCCTTCAGAAAAAAAATATGGTTTGCGTTTTTTTAATTATAAACCGAGGCAGGAGCAGTGGGAGAAGGAGGGGCAAAGTGGGAGAGTGGAGGAGAGATGGCAGGGGGAAAAATGCCCAGATTTCCCACTTCATGCCGTGGCTTTCTTGCTCCATTACTTCCTGGGATGAGCAAATGCTTTGGGGCTGTTTTTTTCTGCAGCAGGTCAATGTTCTCTGTAAAGAGAAGCAACAGGAAGAGGGCAACGGTTTTATGCTATGAAGGAAAAGTACAGAAACCCATTAAAGGGAAAGACTGAGAATAATATTCCTGAGGATCTCTTCCCTCCTGTAGCTTTTTTGTACTTGCCAAACATTATTTCAAGGACAAATAGTTGTCCTTTCATGGCATGCAACTAAAGAAGTATGGTATTTCAGGTGGAAAGATGGCGAGATTTCATTTCTTTTACTCTTGTAGATATAAAAAGTGTATTTCAATCTATAAACAATTACTTGCTTATCATTTTTATATGGGACACAAGCCATTTGTGATATTTACAAGGGCTTAGAGACAAAGCTACTAAAGAAAATAGAGTGAATAGTTACTAGAATGGGCATATGAGAAAGCAAAATGGAAGTTCAATCTCGGGAAAGATTCAATATCAAAAAAATAAACTCAGGTAGTAAATAGGAGGAAGGGAAAAACAATAACATTAAAAAGAAGAAAGAGTTGCTTTAAGTATGTCTCTACAGGGAGTTCACCAAAATAGAGTCTGGAAAAGCTAAATATTACTAACAGGCTTCAACTTGGGGGTAAATAGGTAAGATAGTAGTAATAGCATTTGTCTTCATATTGCAGTTTCCCGCTAAGGGTCTCAGAGTACCTCACATGGGAATTGGAAAGTAAGAAGTTCCTGACTACAGGGATAGCTAAACACTTGAACAAGTTGCCAAGGGAGCATGAAGCATCTTCTTTGGAGCTCCTTAAAATGGAGTGGCTTCTTATTTATTTGAAACTACCAGGGATCATCAGTTTTCAAGCTTTGGCTTGCAACAGAATCACTTCTGGAGGGCTTGCTAAAACACAGCTTTCTAAGTTCACCCCCAGAGTTTCTGATTCAGCAGAAACTCTCTGGGCAGTGGTCTGGGCTATGGGATGGGCTGCAGAGTTTGAAGCAAATTCTGCATTGTAACAAGTTTTCAGTGATGCTGTTGGTGTGGATCTAGGAACCTCACTGGGTTAGGCATAGATCTAACAAATAATGCAATAATCAACATTTGTTGAGCTCTGACTATGTGCTGACATGTGCACTCTACTAGGTGGACACCACCTTCTTTTCTATTGCACCAAGTGTGAAGCTGCAGATGAGAGATAATAAGCTACTACTCAAATCACTCAGCAAGTAAGGGGCAGTGATGGTATTCAAACATGAATTTGGCCAAACTCAGGTCCTTCACTCTAAACTATTTATGCTTTCTAGTGGTGGCATAGGAATGATCTCTAAAATACTATGTACACTTACAAGTTTCGGAGTATAAACCACACAAATGCACAGGAAAAGTATAAGCACAAACCTTAAAGAAGTACATGGCTTTTCTGAGGTGTCATAATACTTAGACTTCCATTTGATACGTAAAGCCACATTTCTGCTCTAAATGTTAGTTATGAACTATACTGTTGTAACCCCAATATCAGCTGTCCCTTCATTCTCTTTTCTAAACTTTTCCCAACACCTGGGAGTATCAAAAATAAAAATCCACCAATACAAAATTATGTTAGAGTGATGTAGATTTCTGTCAGGGTTGCCCCCGACCTTCCCCACTCAACACTCAGAACCGTTTGTTCAACCTTGGGATTCTTCTCTTTCTCATTCCAATATGCAAGTCACCACCCAAGTTTTTAATATGTTGAGCTTCTCTTCTCCATGAAAACTGGACACCACCCAGTTACTTTCAGGTCCTAGAAGTTGTATTTACCCTACACTAGGCTTATTAAAGCATTTTATCTTCAATAATGGCCTCCCTATAAAGAAATGTTCATATTACCTACTTGGGATAAAATGTTCTTCATATCATTACATAGAGAACTCCTTAAAGAGTTCCTAATAATTTCAAATTACTATATACCTTCTAGATATAGTAACCCTATGTGGCTGTTTAGCACTTGAAGAGTATTCAAAATGAGGTATACTAGAATTGTAAAATACAGGTTCAAAGGCTTCATATTAATAGAATAATGTAAAACCTCATTTTTTACATTGATTATACATTAAAATAACATTTTGGATGCATTGGCTTAAGTGTAATATATTTTAAAAATAAATTTCATCTCTTCCTTTTCACTATCATCACTGTGACTGGCAGTAAATTAAAAATTATAGCAGTGCTAGCATTATATTTCTGTTAGATAGCACTGTGGTAGACCCTAAAAGGAACTAAGCAAACTGACAATTGGTGAATATGTTAGGCTGGCTTTCTCTGAAAGTCAAGGAACTGGAAAATCACCCTATACCTGCATAAGATCCAGAGAAGGTCTACTCTATCTTTATCTCCACCTAGCAAATGTCAAACACCCTGGCCTTAAAGAGCTTCAGCGCTTGCTGGCCAGGAGCACTTGACACTAGGCTCAGTAGACAAGACAATCCTTTGTACATCCAACATAGCACTCACATTATGCCTTACATTGCATAGCATTATACAGTACTTGATGAATTAATAAATGAATGTCTTCCTCATTTAGACTATAAGCATTTGGCAGTAAGATTTAGGTTTTTTATTCATTTCCCTCATTGCACAGTGCCTGATGCACAGCAAGGGCTGAGCAAATGTTTGTTGAAGGAAAGGCAGCTTGAGAGTACCGGAGAGAAGAGGGGGACGAGGTAAAGGCCTGTACCACCTGGCAATGTTCAGTTTGGCTAAATATATACACACAGTTCAAACTAGCAAACTCACCAAAGAAGGCCCAGGCTTAATCATTCTTAAAGCCATGGGTCAGAGCTTCAGTTGTATCTTATTTAATTATGAAATGTGCAATTTGGTATGTCATTTAATGATCGTGGCACATTCTTCAGGTTGCAATTTGCATAGCAGGAAATGAGTCCAGAGTGCAGCTTTTCATGAAAGATTTCAGATTTTCTAAAAAGAGACCTGAAATTTAGACTCTCTGTGATCACGTTGGTATCTACTGCAAAGACAGAATGCTCAGGCACTTAAAAACTGAATGGGTAGCCCTGGCTGGCGTAGCTCAGTGGATTAAGTGCAGGCTGTGAACCAAAATGTCGCAGGTTCGATTCCCAGCCAGGGTACATGCCTGGGTTGCAGGCTATAACCCCCAGCAACCGCACATTGATGTTTCTGTCTCTCTCTCTATCTCCCTCCCTTCCCACTCTAAAAATAAATAAAATCTTGAAAAAAAAAAACTGAATGGGCATCAACAACTGAGCAGTGGACAATCCAGTCCAGGTTAAACAGAGTGTTTTCACGGATGGTTATAACTCTTCCCCACTTCCCTATTCTGTTTTCACTTAATCTAAATTTAAAGAGCAAAATTTCCACAAATATAGTGGAAACACTGAAGTAAGAAACTTGAGATTTCTACTTAGCAAAAACAAAAACAGATATTTTTTGAGAATAAGAAATAAAGAAAAAAGTAGTTTCAAATTCTACAACAAGCAGACCAGGCATGTACTTTGGGTATCAGCAAATATAATCAAATGATTATCTTTATAAAGTATGATATTTCAGATATGAAAAAAAGCATCCAGGTTATTAATCATCAGGGATGGTAACAAAAGTGTCCATTGCAATCATCAATCAAAAAAGCTGATAAACTGCCCTAGCTGGTGTAGCTCAGTAGATTGAGTGCCGGCCTGCAAACCAAAGGGTCGCCAGTTCTATTCCCAGTCAGTGCACATGCCTGGGTTGCAGGCCAGGTCCCCAGTAAGGCATGCATAAGAGGCAACCACACATTGATGTTTCTCTACCTCTCTTTCTCCCTCCTTTCCTTTCTCTCTAAAAATAAATAAATAAAATCCTTTTTTTTAAAAAAGCTGATAAACTAATTAGACAATTTTTATACACCTTAGTGTTGTTTTATTTGAATTAAATATGGGGATGGACACTATAATCTTAATAACTCTTGGATCACACTCTGGATCTGGGAAGGTCAAGTTATAACATGACATATTACCCTTGGCTGGAAACACTGTGGGTCTCCAGACACTACCTCAACATGGTAAAGGCAATTGGAATGTGGTCATCGCGACCCCAACCCCCCCTTCAAAGTGTTCCTCTCTGCATGTGCAGTCCTGAGTTGCCACAGCTGGATTGACCTGTAAGTATCCACGATTAAGACTGTTAGATAACATGGTTTGTCACCACTGATGCTTACTGAATGCAATCAAGGAAAACTGGACCTGTAAGCAATGTGTTGAGACCATAGAAATATCTATATCAGTGGGCTTTTAAGGGTAGCAAAACCATTCAACATTGGCAGATATTGATTAGTGGCAGATACTATACTGGCGGATATATGTCAGTCTACATTAGTTAAAACCCATGGAATGTGTATCACAAATAGTGAACCCTAGTGTAAAGTATGGGCTTTGGTTGACAATGACAGCTGGAGGTTTTCACCCACTGGTACACAGGTACTGCTAATGTGGGGTGTCAGGGATGGGGGGCTGTGTGAGTGTGGTGGGGAGGGTTTTGTGAGAACTCTCTGTACTTTCTGCTCAATTGTGCTATGAACTTAAAACTGCTCTAAACATAAAGCTTTTTAATTAATAAATATCTATATCTATACCTGCAGCAGTCAAATAAACATTTTCAACTTATTGGGAGCTGTTTGTACTAAAAATGATGATGGAAAATGTATGAAACACTACTAGCCTGTTAATCAATCTAAGGAAGAGAAAAAAGAAATATCACTTCATAGTTGAGAAGATAAAAAGAAATCTTACAGAAAGAGAGGGGGAGCAGGGGAGAGAAAGATTGAAAAGAAGGAAGGTCAGGAGGGAGGACAGAACCTCCTTTTGACATCGTTGCACTGGGAAAGGGTTGTGCTGAGGTTTGGCTGCACTCACAGTCAGTACACACGGGTCACTGCTGTGCTGGAAGACAGTGATCGCTGTCAGTGGTACGGGATTCAGTCTGGTAGGGTGGGTCATATCACGGCTGCTTAGAGAATAGCCTTAGACTAGGTAAGCATGATGTAATAAATAGGCATTTAGAAATCAGCCAGAACAAAGAGTATCTAGACTATTGTTTACCAACTGGAAAGAACAGGCTAAATATGCAAAAGAACAATAATAATAATAATAACAGTATGAGTGGTAATGAGGAGAGGGAACCTCAGACCCAGTAGCAAAAATTTATATGAAGCCATTATTAAGAACAAATCTACTGAAATAGAAGAGTTTGTATCACTGTAGAGGGGATAATTTTTAAAACAGCTACTTGTGGGTTTTTTTTTTTATAATGAGATGATCTCAGGTAAGGGAAATTTTAGGCTGAATGTCAAGAAAAAAATTCCTGCCTGTGAAAACTATTGGATTACAAAGTGGTCTCTCAAGGGAAGAGGTAGAAACTTCATCTGCACTGCTCTGGGAATAGGTTTGTTAGTTAAATTGTACTCCTTTTTTTAGTTGACTGCTTTGACATTTCAGCAACAGAGCCAAATAATTCATGGGTCACCTAAGAAGAGTGCTTATTATAATCATCTTTTAAAATCTCCAGCAACAGCAGTGAATTAGAAGAAAATACAGTTACTATTTTATGCGATGTGATAAAGACTGTCAGGTTTTTACAGTATGAAATCTGTTCTTCAATACCCTTGGATTGCTTTTTAAATGATCACTGATATCCTTAAAAAGAATGCCCTGGCAGTGCTGAGGAAAGAGCTTTTGAGAGGTGACAAGAAATAATGAAGAGGGATTGTGCCCACTAGTTGTACAAAACTGATGGTATCATCTTAGCCATCTCTTAGACTTCAAATAATAACCTTGCTAATAATAAAGTAGATTAAAGCCAACAACAAACCAAATGATTTTTAATTCTCATGGAAGCAGAAAAGAAAAAAAATAACAACCGTTAAAGCAGAAGGCGGCTCATTGAGAATCAATAAATTAAAACTGCAGATTGTGACGTTATTATCCCATAAACACTCCTTAGTGGTTCTTCCAGAATCTCTTCAAACAAAGAAATAGAAAATTAAACACAATCCTATCCAATAGTAGCATGAAACAATTGCAATAAAGGTGAGATACTAGTGCCCTCAGGGCCTGGGGCAAATTACTGAGTATTCTCATTCCCTAACATTTTTAATAGAGTTAGAAGTGGCCACTAAGGACTGCCTTGAAAGGCATAAGGGCAAGAACTCCAAATTGGACTATGTACAATTTGGACCTTGTACCAGGCAGCCAGTTCCAACACTCCAGTGGTATAATCCATATACCACTGAATAAATATAAGCCTTGGGTGTGTAGGGCATTGATGGTTACCTGTCTATAGCTCCAGCCACTGAAATATTTGATTATCAATGACTGGCAAGTATCAAGAACAGTACCTTCCTGAGGAAAAAAGAAAGAAAGGATCAGCTAGCTCTTGCCATTTTAAGTAGGCATGTCCATTTAAAAGACACATGCCAGCTTGGGTGTTAGTTAATTACACTTGCAATTTTGATTCCCTTGGATTAATGCAAATGCAGAGCTGAATCCATATGTTGGTGTACTCTAAAGCTGGCTGTTAATATGTGATTGTGTTCTACACTGACTAGTGCAATCCCAAGGGCAGAAACCTAGGCAGAGCCTAGAAAGTTTCACTCTGCTTCTTGCTGAGGGAATTCACACCATGTGAAAGGAAAAACATTGACTTGCATGTCAATTGTTTACTCACTCTTTTATTCAGTAAGTCAGTAACTATTTATTGGAAATTCAGAGGTAACCAAAAACAAAATAGCCCTTGCTCTTCAGCAACACAAAGTCTAGCTCCACAAACTCTTGAATCCTTGCTATATTACCAAACACACATGACAGTATGGTCAAATTAACCTTTCTGAAACTCAGTTTTCTCATCAGGAGAATGGGGCTATTAACACCTATCCTGGACTATGGCTTTAAGAGTAAGTTATATACATGCACAGACAATGGCTAAGCACTTAACAAGTATTTCTTATTCAATTTATTGGGGTGACATCAGTTCACAAAACCACGCAGCTTTAAAGTGTACAACACAACAAAACATCATCTGCACACTGTATTGAGTATCCATCACCCGAAGCAAAGTCTCTTTCTGTCCTCCTTCATCCTTCCTTTGCTACCTACCCCAAGGCCCCTTTTCCCTCAGGCTATCACCGTACTGTTTTCTGTACCTGTGTGTTGGATGTTGGATATCTTTTGCTTAATCCCTTTGCCTTCTTTTATCCAGCACCCCACCCACCACCCCTCTACAGCTGTGAGTCTGTTCCATGCATCCATGCCTCTGTGTCTACTTTGTTCATCAGTTTATTGTATTCACTAGATTGCACATGTAAGTGAGATCACATGGTACTTGTCTTTCTCTGGCTGGCTTATTTCACTGAGTATAATAATCTCCAGGTCCATCTATGCTGTCAAAAAAGGATAAGATTCCCTTCTTTTCATGGCCAAGTAGTATTCTGTTGTGTAAAAGTATCACAGCACTTTTATCCACTCATCTGCTAAAGAGTACTTGGGCTTTCCAATTCTTGGCTATTATAAATAACACTGCAATGGATATAGAGGTGAATATATTCTTTTAAATTATGTTTTGGGTTTTTTCAGATATATTCCCAGAAGTGGAATCACTGGGTCATAGGGCAGTTTCATTTTTAATTTTTTGAGGAAACTCTGTACTGTTTTCCATAGTGGCTGCACCAGTCTGCATTCCCACCAACAGTGCATGAGTGTTCCCTTTTCTCCACATACTTGCAAACACTTGTTTTTTTGTTTATTGATGATGGCCAATTGACAAGCATGAGGTGATATCTTACTGCATTTAAAAAAATTATTGTTGTTGTTCGAGTAGTCTCCTGCCACCACTTTCCCCCACTGCACCCACCCCCACCTCCTACCCTCAATCCTACCCCCCTTTGGCTTTGTCTATGGGTTCTTTATACATGTTCCTTGATGACCCTTCCCCTTCTTTTTCCCATTATCCCCCTTCCCCACCCATCTGGTTATTGTCAGTTTGTTCTTTATTTCAATATCTCTTGTTATATTTTGTTTGCTTGTTTATTTTGTTGATTAGGTTCCACTTATAGGTAAAATCATACAGCATTTGTCTTTCTCCATTTGCCTCTTTCTGATGATTAGTGACATTGAGCATTTAACAAGTATTCAGTAAATGTTTTCTAAGCACCTGCTCAGATTTTCAACTATGCAATACTTTGTTATTTGTATGCACTGTATCCTGAATTAAATTCCAGGGTTACCTACTTAGTACTGTGTAAATGCAAGAAGAGTATGTGCACCTCTCAGGAAAGAACTAGTAGCTGACATATACATCATACCTAATGAAAGAAGAAACACAGGAGAAAGTGGTAGGACAGTTGAAGAATTTAATACCTTTATAGGTTAACCATAAGAACCAATCTTCATAGAGACTAATGTCTCTCAATTGCTAAAACAACTTTAGAAGGAGGAGCCAAAAGAACATACAATCCCCATGTATGGGTCAAAAACTATATTTATGGCTGTTAAACTATTTCCCATTTTTTTAAGTTATTTGGAGATGAGAATCAATAAAGCAAAAGTCACCCATGAAATAATAAACCATAATGAGACAATTATTTAAAGTCCTCAGTCTTGGGTTTTACACATAGTAAGGTTATATTATCTCACATAAAGTATATAAAAGTATATAAAAGCACTTAGAATGTTGCAGCTGAAAGAGATACCTGAGATTATCTAGTTCAGCTTTAGAAATGAAAGCTTGGCCAATATTGACTAAGTAAAGGTAACAGCCTGGACCAGAAGTGTCCAATTATACTTTCTTATAATGCCCCTTTTCTTTTCATAATGTATAGAAATACATTTAAAGGTATTAGGTTAAACAACTACCTACCACACACTATTCTAGGCACAAGGAATTGAGTAATAAGCAAGATAGGCACAACTGTGGTTCTTACAGAGTTTACAGTTTAGTTGGAAAAATGGGTATTACAGTAAAGATGCAGTCTAGTTAATAGATCATGGAGATGCCCTCAAGGAAATACTGTTACACTGAAGCCTAAAGCATGAGGTAAAAAATGGGGTGAGACTGTGGGGATGGGGAAAGTGAGCAGGAGGGAGGAGTTTAGCTAAAACAGAAAGCTGGGGGATGGCAGTTGGGGAAACAAAAGGCCTAAGGGAAGGTGGAGAGAGATGCCTCTAAGGAGATGAGTAGGAAGAGCTCGGAGTGTCAAGATAGAGTTTGGGAGTTACCTTAAGAGAAATGGGAAGCCGTTGAAAAGTTTTATCAGGGAAGTAGAAATGATCACATTTGTATTTTGGTGTGATCAGTCTGGCTGCATTGTGGAAAAACAGTTGAAGGAGAAAAGAGGAGAGGTAATAGGCCATGGGTAATGGGATGAGATGAAGTGAAATGAACAGGTGCAGAAGGTATTTACAAGGTGAAGGTCAGGGTAGGGGCTTGTTGATTGAATAGACATGGGAACAGAGAGGAAATTGGGAAAGTCAAGACTTATTTTTAGGTTCAACACATGGAAAAACACAGAGAAAAGAGAAGACTGTCAAGGACTATCTACAGAAATGAGGTGTGTGTGAGTGTTGAACTTCAGATGCTAGAAGGTACATTATAATTCTGTCCCTTAAACCGTAAAACATTTGTAACACAGAGTCCATTAAATACACTATCATCACATGGGAAAGATAAAATAATGGATACTGAAAATATTTTACCAGACATTTAGAGGAAATGCAAATTTCCTAGAGAGATATTTGCAATTTGAAACAAATCCTTGGGCAGATGGAGCTGGGAGAGTTGGAAGAGCACTCCCCAAGCAAAGCTCCTGTGGTAGTAAACATTCTGGGTAAGTGACAAATGTGTTGGGTTGTTGTGAAAGATGTGTTTGCAGTCAGGCTCAGAGAGCACAGAGAACCATACACGGAATCTGGTGCACCTGTGCAGAGCACAAATGCTTCAGAACAAAGACAGTGGTGGCTTCTCTCTCACCAAAGGGGAAACAAATGACAAATGGAAGCTTCAAAATTGCCCCATGATCTTTACCCTTACAGTGATACTAATAAAGTTGCCTAGTGCAAATGATGTGTCCCTGTCTCCCCCAGCTCTGGTCAGCACATCTTCTGTTTCTGAATCACTCCAACTTTAGGAATAAGCAGGTGCAGCCTCTGTGACCAGCATTTCTGCTTCCCAAGTCAGCTCTGTTTTTGTACAGGAGAAAACTTACCATTTCCAAACACTCAAACATTTTGCTCTACCAAACTTTAGGAAACACAAATCTCTCATGAAATTACTCAATACCAGCTCATTCATGTTGACCCTTGATTGGCATCTTAGTTAGGGTTCTTCTAGAAGCCAACCCAGAGACAAGCAGATCTAAGCAAACAGTGTATTGGAGAGATAAAGGGGTACTGCAGGGGAGTAAAGGAGTGAAATGAGGAATGACAGGGAGCCATGGAAAGGGTTTACTATCCAGTCCACTTCCACTGGAGGTGACTGGAAATTAATCAGTTATCCCACTCAAGAGGTGAAGGAGCTGGGTACTTACACACCAGATCCCATGAGTCATGGGCTGAGGACTTTAGGTGGGTATATGGGTAAATGGGGGCCATTAATTCTCATATGGGTAGTAAAGTACTAAGAGAAAGCCCTCAAGCAAAGAAATGCATCCTCTGACAATGGAAGGTCCAGAGGTGTGAACCCAAGTGGTAAGCATGCAAATATGGGTGGGACCCTGAGAGTGTCTGCTGAAGTTGACCACAGAGTGCTTCTCATGCTGGGTGTCAACACAGACTAACTGGTCACTGACAACAGATACATATACACACATTCACCAGGAGAGATGTATGACTTTGCAGTGTCATGCTTCTTGGACTCAGAAAGAAGCACCCAGAAAGCCATTTTATCAGTGAATAAAGGAGAAAGTTCAAACAAGAGAAAGTAGACAAGAAAGATTTTAACCTAGGAGGTTAATCATCCAGGGGAGGACAGTGGCTGGCTACTCTCAGCAATAGTCTTTTAAGGACTCTCAACTATTAGCAAATTCTAGGCCACAGGTATGGGCCATCAGACTTCCTTAGTACCTTCCAACTCCTAAACATAACCTAGTTCTACAAACCATTTTAGCTCTGTGTATATGGTGTGTGTGTGTGTGTGTGTGTGTGTGTGTGTGTGTGTGTGTGTGTGTGTGTGTTGTGTGTATATCTCTAGTAGCTTAATTCTTTTTAGTTTTACTAAACTAAAATCCTTGAGGACAAACCCCAGCTCTTGGGCTTTTATTTAACTCATCCTGCTGCCCAGGGAAGCAATCTGCTCATTATCAGGGCAGATGCTGTACAATGTGAGCAACTGGATGAATCACATACCATTAATGCTCCTCACACAGAATTATTCTCATTTGAAATTCATCAAATGTAGCAGTAGCACTGCTCAGGAACTCCTGAGCTTTCTTGGAAGAAACACTTAGCATTTTCTAAAGAATAAACAAGAAATTAAATTCTGCTCAATTGTCTTTAAGCATAAAGAACAGTAATTCAGGCCAACAGAATCATCTGATAGAGAGGCAGCTCCATTTGGGTCCTCAAGGAATTACTGAAGAAATTCCTTGGAGATACCTGCTCAGGTCATTCAGTGTGTCTCGACTACCTATTTTGACACTTTGTGTTCACCTAAAGACATAAAAAACATTTTCAACTTAAATATGGTAAAAAGTTGTCAGTGAAGGAGAAACAAGTCCAAATATCCAATGTTTAGCATTAAATTTCTCTACAAGAGGCTCAAATCTATAAGGACTAATGACCCAAATTAGTATGTGAAAGAAGCTTTTCAGTTTTTTTCAAGGGAGAATTAGGGCCAGGCACTTTAAGGGGATGATATTCAGACATTCACAGGAGGGTGGTTTTAAGGTGTGGAAGTCCTGGGAAGCAATCCGTAAAGCCTGGACCCCAGATTATGATGTTCTGAGTGTTGTGCCTGGGAAGAAACATAGCACTCCGTAATGGCTAGCTCATGAAATAAGAGTTCAGTACCCAGTGGCCTAGGACCTTTCCCCCAAGTCCTCAAGTATCTTTTTTCACAGATGTCTATGTACTTGACTATCTATACAACCTCTGCTGGCTGAAGTAAAATCCCCCAGACCTCCCCCACAAATAATGGAAACATGTGGGTACTGGGGACCTAGAAAAAGGCTAGCAGACATGTCAGTGTGACTAGGCCTATACCAAATATCTGATTTTTGCATATCTTTGGTTTAGTTTAAGAACTGAAGAGTGCCTTAGAGATGTGGACTTTCAGTATGAATTTTAAACATATTCCAACAAGGCTAGAATGATAGCATAACTTGGTGGTTTAGAGCACAAACCCTTGAGACAAATATATTGAGGTTCAAATCCTGGCTCTTTACCTTATGAAATAAATGTATGCCCTGAGCCTAAATACTTTCCTCCTTAAGTCTTTATTTTCTTATCCTAAAATGCAAACAATAGTGCCTAAACAAAAAAGTTGTTGTGATGAATAAAGAAGCTATTGAAGAAAGCACAGTATCTGGCAAGTTGCCAATACTCAGTATCTCTTAACTCATACTCCAAGAGTGATGGTGCTGGTGACTGAGATGGTGGCTGTGTTGGTGGTGGGCATAGAAAATTCAAACTTTTATCAGGATGCTAGTCATTAATGCTGTTTACTCAGCTCTCCTCATTCCAGGCACATGGTAGGTAGATATGGCTTTGTGACTCATTTTGGTCAAGAAATGCCTGTCATTTCTTGGCAATAAGCTTTAAGAGCCATTGAACAATCTGCACTCATTCATTTTCTTTCTACTGTGACAATCATCAGTTCTCCTGTTACTTGCTATTTCTTCTTTTTTGATCACAGAGAGAAGACAAAAACAGAGCACAGCTCCCACAGATCTATGATGGGCATGTAGCAAGAGTAGAAATGAACCTTTGTTGTTTTCCACCACTGATATTTAGGGATTGTTTGTTTCCATAGCATAACCCAGCCCATCTTAACTGATAAGATTGGTTTTATGTCAGTGCTTCTTCTCTGAAGTGTTGACTTTGATATGAAGCAAGTATCTAACTCAATGCCATGTTTGGGTTCACACCTCCCCATTTTTAATGGGACCATTATTTTCAAAAGAAAAATATTACATAACATACTTGGGGATTCTTCTCTACAGTTACTAAGTGCCTATTTTGTGTTAAGAATGTAGAAATAGTCATTTGCCCTTTCTTGTCTATGTTTTTGTAGCAATGTACTTCTTCATTTCAGAGACATGGTCACAGCTTCTCTTTGTTGTTAAATTAGTTGATGGTTCAGAAATTTATACACAGAACAGATGGAAGATGTTTTTTCCATAGAAAAAACACCTGGTGTTATCCTGTACAGTACCCATTGCTAAGATGATGAAACTAATTCACTCCAGTGAAAGGACATAAACAGTTGACTCTACCATATTTTAAACACACTTTTATATTCTTTGGAAGGCAATAATTTCTTGTCACACACACAAAAAAAATCTGAGCCAGGTCTGAATTTACAGTATGAGAACAATGCATTTTGACTAACCACCAGTGTTAGGATTGCTGTAAAATGCCTGCTACCACTTTGGCAGAAATTCCAGTCACTTCACCTGGACATCATATCCTATCCCTGGATTCAGCACACATGTGATGAAAGCCAAATCAAAAGATGCTGCTAAACTAAACCCAGAATGAACAATGAGTATTACCAGTTGTAGTTCAGAATTGGAGATTTATTTCAGTTCATTAGGGGTGGAAGAGAAGGGAACTAAAATATAGATAGTTTTTTTATGAAACTACTGGCACTGGAGATGCAATAGTGAACAAGATAGGCACATTACCTGCCCTTGGAATCAAGCATTATTGTGATAGAGATGGACCATCACCAAAGAAACAAAAACTTCTCATAAGAAACAGTTAAATAAAATACTTTTAAACTTCTATAAATACAAATTTAAAAAGGCATTTGGATTACATTCAAGAGAAATTAAGACCATGAAAGGGGAGAATAAGGTACTACAATTTAGGTCTGTATCACCTAACTACTCCCAATAAAAAGATATATTTTATAAAAAGATAGTTGTAGAATAAGTAGATGTTACACTCACATCACCCCAGAACCAAACTGGAATTACAGTGGAACCTCAGTTCACAAACTTAAGTCATTTTGGAAGACATTCAAGAAGTGATTGTTTGAGAACCAAATCATTTTTTTCACATTAGAAATACAGGTTATCAGCATGAAAGTGTTGTTGGGTGGAGACCTAAACTTTTGTTTGATAGCCAAAACATTTTTTCTGTGAACAACTTGGTCTAGAACTGAATTGTTCGAGACGGGAGACATTCAAGAACTGAGGTTTGACTGTACAACTAAAATATAGAGCAATCAACCTAAATAACCAACTGAAGACTAGTTTCATAACTGAAGAGAAGCCTTATAACCAAGGACTTACAGAAGAATTCACATGGAGGCTGGTGGAAAGGGCAGAGATGCAAAAAGTGCTCACCCCACTCTCAGGCTGACAGCTGAGATCCCAAAGGGATATCTCAGCTGCAAAATTCCCCCTGAGAAGTGTGTCTATCAGCCCCAAGCTGTGCTCCCAGCCCAATGTACCAGAGCCAGAATGTTATATTGTAGCACAGTATAACATTGTGCTACAAAAATCAGTGGGGATTCTATCCTCCAGGAAGAGACAGGAATCTGCTACAGACACAGGTGCCATCTTAATGGGCCAATGCACAAAATCTCGTTTTCACTCACTCGCCCAGGGTTCTAGTGAATAGGAGGCAGAGTGAACTAGAGTTGTATAAGGAGAAATGGGTTTGTGGCTCTGAGGAGAGAGCTGAAAGGACAGGATCCCTGTGCTGAGTTACTGTCCCACACTGCAGATACCATCTTTCCTGGATTGAATACTCACCTCCATACAGCCTCAACCTGGGACAATGCAATAGCCCTGCCCTCTAAACTCCCTATTATCCCAAAAAACAAAGCTTATACCCTGCTGAGAAGTCAGCTGCCTGGGCCAGGGTGCAGAGGTCTGAACAGACTTAGGTGATACCAGTGACTGAGTTGCGTAGATTTGGGATGGGGCCATTCCCCGCCACTTTCCTGTGAACCTGAATGGTACCTTCCCTGCATGTGAGATCTGCTAGACCACCCTCCAGGATCTTGGTATCCCCACCCTCCTGTTTCATGCCAAGGTCTGGGCAGGATCTTAGATAAACTGAATTGTGTGTGGCTCTGGGGTGGGAGTCACTACCCCACTTCCCCCAACCTTGACTGGCTCCTCCTTCTCACAAGAGACCCACTAGCCCCACCCTCCCAGTTCCCACAGCCCTGCCATGCTGAGCTTGGCCTCCCTGCATAATCTGGGAAAGACTGAGTTGTGTGGCTCTAGGATGGGGGCCATTTTTCCACTGCATGCCTGACCAGTGCAGATCTCTCACTTCACACAGACAAATCTTCATCTGTTTGGACCTGATATACTCAGCTGCCCACACCATGATGGCACACACCATCACAAAGGTCTGCAGGCACCCAGTGAAGGGCAGATGGACTTTATATACCCTGGGACTTTTTCTAGGTAGTCTCCAGCACTGGTACCAAGTTTTAACCTATATTAATCTGGTGAACACCACAAGCCCCTACCTGGTGACTCCCTGGGAACCCACTTGAAACAACTTGAGTATCTTTCAGTGACTGAGTTTAACAGTCAGCCAGCAGGTGGAGGCAGGCAGAGGAAGATTTGGGGGTACCTTAAGACTTTTGTCAAATTGCTCCAGGGCCCAGTGCTGACAAAAAATGGACTTGGTAGGTACCTTGATCCTTCCCATGCAACCTAGGCCCAACAGAGACAACCACAAACCTTGGATCAATTTGAAGGTCCAAGAAGGTTGACTAGAGCCAGTCACAAGCAGCATTCCACATTGGCCTGCATAAGAGTTCCTCTCAAGAACCAACAGACCCAGTACCCAACTTCAGACAACATCAGAAGAGAATCCAATAAGCTTCACAAATGGCATATCCAAAGGAAGATCTCAGCAGGCACCAAAACCTGTGAGACAAATTCTGCTTTGTACGGTCAGCCCCTGTACAGCAACTCACACATTATGGTTGGGGTATATTCTTATAGTCAATCAGCATGAGGGTTGACCCCATGAATGAATGGGCAAATTACAATCAACAGGAGGACCCACAAACCCACACTAGGGACATTCCTGGAGACTGAGCTCAGATGATCAAAGAGATTGTGCCACTGGATCCCATAGGACACATACTATGTAAGGCCACTCTACCAAGACTTGTAGTCATAGCAGATCTACCTTACATATAGAAACAAACACAAAGAGACAATGAAAAATGGGAGAGAAGAAGCATGCTCCAAATGAAAGAACAAGAGAAATATCCAGATAAAAAGCTAAATGAAATGTATGAAAGCAATTTACCAGACATGGAGTTAAAAAAAAAAAAACATAAGGATGCTCAAGAAACTTAATGAGAACTACAACAGCATGAAAAATGACATAAAAACCACAAAAAAAAGAATCTGTCAGAAATGAAAAATACAATATCTGGAATTAATACACTAGAAGGAATAAACAGTAGGTTGGATGAAGCAGAGAATCGAATCAGTGAATTGGAAGACAAGGGAGCAGAAAGCATGCAATCAAAGTAGTAAAAAGAAAAAAATAATTAAAAAAATAAGGATAGTTTAAGGGACCTTTGGTACAACATGAAGCATAACAATATCTACATTGTAGGGATGAGAGAGCACAAGGGATCAAGAACATATTTGAAGAACTACGGACTGAAAACTTCCTTAACCTACTAAAGGAAAATGACACACAAGTCTGGGAAGTGCAGAAAGTCCTGAACTACAGAAACACAAACAGACCCACACCAAGACACATCATATTTTAAAACGGCAAAGGATAAATACAAACAATGTCTTAAAAGCAGGAAGAGAAAGATAGTTACCTGCAAAAAAGTTCCCATTAAATATCAGCTGATTTCTCACCCAAAATATTTCAGGCCAGCAAATATTGGCATGAAATATTCAAAGTGATGAAAAGCAAGGACTTACAACCAAAACTACTCTACCCAACAAGGCTCTCATTTAAAATTGAAGGAGAAATAAAGAGCATCCCAGACAAGAAGAAGCTAAAGGTGTTTGTTACCTCCAAACAATCATTACAAAAAATGTAAAAAGTCATACTGAAGAAATAAAAGGGAAAAAAACATAGTTACAAAAAATAAAATACCAATAAATATGTACATATCAATAGTCACTTTAAATGACAAAAACAAAAGACAAAAGACAACGGGCAGTGAAAGGATAAGAAAACAAGACTCATATATAAGCTATCTATTAGAGACCTACCTCAGAATGAAAGAAACACATAGACCAAATGTACAGAGATGAAAGAAGATATTTTATGCAAATGACAATGGAAAAAAAAAGCTGGGGTAGTAATACTTATATCTGACAAAGTAGACTTTTACAAAGATCTATAGTAAGAAACAAAGAAGGATACTATATAATGGAAAAGAAGAAATCCAATGAAAACATTTATGTACACAACATAGGAGCACCTAAATATATAAAGCAAAATTTGGTGGACATAAAGGCAGAGATCAACCATAATAGAGTCATAGGATAGGATTTTCACACCTCACTGACATCAATGGATAGATCTTGTACACCGAAAATCAACAAGAAACAGCAACCTTAAACAGCACACTAGATCAGATGGATTTAATTGACACCTTAATAGAATTTCACCCCAAAGCAGCAGAATATACATTATTTTTAAGTGCACATGGAAAATTTTTTAGGATAGACCCACATGTTAGGACACAAAACAAGTGTCTATTAATTTAAGAAGATTGAAATCACATCAAGCATCTTCTCTGATCATAATGGTATGAAACTAGCAGTCAATCACAAGAAAAAAAACTAAAAAACACATAAAAATATGAAGGCTAAATAACATGTTACCAAACAATGAATAAGTTAACAATGAGATTAAGAGAGAAATCGAAAGATACCTTTAAACAAATGAAAATAAAAACACAACAACCCAAAATCTATAGGACACAGGAGAAGTCCTAAGAGAGAAAGTCATAGCATCATAGGCCTCAAGAAACAAGAAAAATCTAAACTTCCAGTCAAGATAGAGGTGTACATAAACATGGCTTGCCTCCTTGCACAACCACATCAAAATTACAACAAAACTATAGAACGGCAATCACTCAAAGCCATGAGAAATTGAGTTGATGGAAGTCCAACAACTACAGAAATAAAGAAAACACATCCATCTGAACTGCTAGGAGATGTGCAGACGTGGAATGGGCTGGTCCCACACCCATGTGTGGTAGATAAAAATTCAAGAGGGATATTTTGGGATCACAGGGTCCCAGCCCTACAATAGGCCCCCTAGCCCAGGATTCCAGTGCTGGGAAGATAAGCCCCCAAAACTTCTGGCTGTAAAAACCAGCAGTGTTTCAGTTAGTGAAAGGAACTACTGGAATACCAAGCACACGGACTTATTCAGACTTACTCCCTCTAAGCTCCAGAAACAGGGTAGCAGCTTGAAAGGTACCAGTGGCACACAGAGAGAAACTGAAGTCTCTGGCATTAGGGCAAGAGCTGGGGAACAACTTTCTTTCAGACAGAAAGGAAGGCAGAGGCCATTGTTCCTTTTATGAGCCCTCCCCACACAGAGCCACAGAGCCACCGGGCCAGCTGGTGGAGGCCATATTTGATATGCCATCAACCTGGCTCACATAGTTTGATCTGCCCTGGGGAATCCCTGAGGCTCTACCCGACCCAACTTATAAGCCACCCAGGCTGTTAACAGTGGCTTTTCCATGTGAATGACTATCTCAGCTAGAAGCTTCATATATTTCTAAGTCCTCTCAAAAATGAACAACCAGCCTCAGCAAGCCCCCAACCCCCTACCTTGGGCTAAGCAGCCCCAGGCCTGGCACTAGCAGCACCCAACTTTGGATGACAGTATGGCTTCACATGGGAAGCTCCAAGCCCAGCACAAGTAGCAACCATTTGCAGATTGCTTTATAGCTCATGCTGGGTGGTCCCAGGCTAAACACAGGTGGTGGCTTACCCTGGCCTGCACCGCACAGGAAACCCCAGAGCTCGCACACCCCACAAACCATGTTGGAGCCCCAGCACCTGGCCCTTGCACAGCTGATCCTACACAGAGGGCAGAGGTTGGTTATCAGTGGTCACAGTCAGACTTTGCAGATGACTGGCCTGCCTAAATCCCTCCTGTCAACCTGCTAACAGTAATCAATGCTTGACTACAAGAAGAGAGTGTACTAATGGAGGGCTCACCACTAGTACCCAACTTGGTTTATAGGGGAGGTCATTGGACATCTACTATATTAGGCCACACTATCAAGACAGGGAGTCATAGCACCTCTACCTAATACACAGAAACAAACAGAGGAAGGCTACCAAAATGAGGAGACAAAGAAGCATATCCCAAAGAAAGAATGGATGAAAACTACAGAACAAGAATGAAACAAAATGTAAATGAGCAATTTATCAGATGCACAATTCAAAACACTGAATATAAAAATGCTCAGGGAACTTAGTACTTCAACAATAAAAAAAGACTCAGGCAGAAATGAAGAACATCCTAAGTAAAGAACAGTTTACAGGGAATCAACAGTAAAATGGATGAGGCTTAGAATCAAACCAATGATATGGAACATAAAGAAAAAAAAACACTCAAAGCACAAAAAGAAAAAAGAATACAAAAAATCTAAGATCATATAAGGAGTTTCTGGAACAACTCCAATATTTGCATAATTGGGGTGCCAAAAAGAGAAGAGGAAGAGCAAGACATTGGAAATCTATTTGAAAAAATAATAAAAGAAATTATGAGTTTAGTGAAAGAAATAAACATGCAAGTCTAGGAAGCACAGAGTTCCAAACACAATGGGTACAAAAAGGCCCCTTTCAAGATATATCATAATTAAAATCACAAAGGTAAAGATAAAGAGAGAAACTTAAAAGCAGCAAGAGGAAAGCAGTTAGTTACTTATAGGGGAATTCCCAGAAGACTGTCAGCTGATTTCTCAAAAGAAACTTTTCAGGCTAGAAAGGATTGGCAAGAAATATTCAAAGTCATGAAAAGCAGGACCTACAGCCAAGATTGCTCTATACTACAAAGCTATCATTTAGAATCAAAGAGCAGATGATAAGCTTGCCAGATAAGAAAAAAATAAAGGAGTTCACCATCACCACACCATTATTACATGAAATGTTAAAGGGACATATTAAAGATAAAGAAGAGAATCAAAACTATGAACAACACAATGGCAGTAAATGCATAGCTATCAACAATTGAATCTAAAAAACAAATTAAGCAAACAAGAAGAAAGAGATTGAATAATGAATACACAGAGCATTTCAATGGTTGCCAGATGGGAGGGGGGTTAGGGCAATGGGTGAAGAGGTGAGGGGATTAATACATATAAATTGGTAGTCACAAAATATTCATGAGGATGTAAAATGCAGTATAGAAAATGAGGTAGCAAAGAACTTATACACATGACCCATGAATATGAACAAAGGAGTGGGGATTGCCTAAGGGAGTGGAGGTACTGTATGGGGAAAAAGGGGGTAACCTAGCACAACTCTAAAAGCATAATCAATAAATTTAGAAGAAGAAAAGAAACCAGAAAAATCTCAAATAAACAATATAACTTTATACTTAAACTAGAAAATGGGAGAATTCTGGCCAAGATGGAGGCATAGGTAGAAATGCTTTGCCTCCTCACACAACCAAAAGAAGGACAACAACAAATTTAAAAGTAAAAAATAATGAGAACTGCTAGAAAATTGAACTGTATGGAAGTCTGACAACCAAGGAGTTAAAGAAGAAACATTCATCCAGACCCATAGGAGAGGTGGAATCAGGCAGCCAGGGTGGACAGAATGCACAGCAAGGCAGTGGATGGAGGATCAGGGCAGGGAGGTGGCAGCTGGCATATCAGGCTAGGCAGCAGCTGGCAGAGTGGGCAGTCCCACATTTGTGTACTGATAAACCAAGAGGAACAACTGGGGAGTGAGACAGACCTCACACCCCAGGGTTCCAGCACAGGGAAATAAAGCCTCAAATCGTCTGACCGAAAAAACCTGTAGGGGTTGCAATGGCAGGAGAAACTGCCAGCCTCACAGAAGAGTTTGTTGGAGAGACCCACAGAGTCTTAGAGTGTACACAAAACTGCCCACCTGGGAATCAGCACCAGAAGGGCCCAATTTGCTTATGAATAGCAGAGAAAGTGACTGAAAGTCAGCCAACAGCTGAGCAAGTTGCATTGTTCCCTCTCGGACCCCTCCCCCACATACAGTGTCATAACATAGCCACATAGGTTATCCCTCCCTGGCAAAAACCTAAGGCTCTGACCCTTACTATATACCAGGCATGCTGAGACAAAAAAAATATGGCCCGAATGAAAGAACAGATCAGAACTACAAAAAAAAAAAAACACTAAGTGATGAAGAGATAGCCAACCTACCAGATGCAGAGTTCAAAACACTGGTAATCAGGATGATCACAGAATTGGTTGAATATGGTTGCAAAATAGAGCAAGAAGTGAAGGCTATAAAAAGTGAAATAAAGGAAAATGTACAGGGAACCAACATTGAAGGGAAGGACACCAGGACTCAGATCAACAGTTTGGACCAGAAGGAAGAAATGAGCATTCAACCAGAACAGAATGAAGAAACAAGATTTAAAAAATGAAGAGAGGCTTAGGAATCTCCAGGACAACTTTAAACATTTCAACATCCTAATCATAGGGGTGCCAGAAGGAGAAGAGAAAGCGCAAGAAATTGAAAACTTATCTGAAGAAAAAAACAAAGGAGAACTTTCCCAAGCTGGCAAAGGAAATAAACTTCCACAGAGACCAGGAAACTCAGAGAGTCCCAAAGAAGTTGGACCCAAGGAAGCACACACGAAGGCACATCATAATTACATTACCTAAGATTAAAGATAAGGAGAGAATCTTAAAAGCACCTACCTACAAAGGTGTTTCTATTGGACTAACTGCTGATTTCACAAAAGAAACTTTGCAGGCAAGAAAGGGCTGGGAAGAAGTATTCCAAGTCATTAAGGGCAAAGACCTACATCCAAGATTACTCTATCCAGCAAAACTATCATTTAGAATGAAAGAGCAGATAAAGTGCTTCCAGCAGATAAAGTGCTTCCCAGGTAAGGTCAAGTTAAAGTATTTCATTATCACCAAACCCTTATTATATGAAATGTTAAAAGGACTTATCTAGGGAAAAGAGTACAATAAAAAATATGAACTGTAAAATGACAACAAACCCACAACTATCAACAAACCTACAAAAAAACAAAAACAAAAATGAACTAAGCAAACAACTAGAACAGGAACAGATTTACAGAAATAGAGATCACATGGAGAGTTATCAGCAGGAAGATAAAGACCTAAATGTTAGACTCAAAACCATAAAAATCTTAGAGGAACCAATAGGCAGTAAAATCTCAGACATTTCTCATAGCAATATTTTTCTGATATAGCTCCTCAGGCAAGGAAAACTAAATATAAACAAATGGACTACATCAAACTAAAAAGTTTTTGCACAATGAAGGAAGTGATTAAGAAAATAAAAAAACAACCCACTGAAGGGAAGAACATATTCGCCAATGATACACCTTATAAGGATTTATATCTAAAATTCACAAAGAACTTATAAAATTCAACACACACACATAAAAACCCAAACAATTGAAGTAGAAAATGGGCAAAGGACCTGAATAGACAGTTACCCAAAGAGGACATAAAAATGGCCAATAGACATATGAAAAGATGCTCAATGTCACTAATCATAAGAGAAATGCAAATTAAAACCCCAATGAGATATCACCTCACACCTGTCAGAATGGCTATCATCAATAAGTCAACAAAAAATAAATGTTGGCAAGGACATGGAGAAAAGAAAACACTCGTGCACTGTTGGTGGGAATGCAGACTGATATAGCCACTGTGCAAAGCAGTACGAAGTTAGCTAAAAAAAAATTAAAAATGGAACTGCCTTTTTGCCCAGTGATCCCACTTCTGGGAATACATCCAAAGAAACTTGGAACTCTAATTTGAAAGAATATATGCCCCCCTATGTTCACTGCAGCGTTATTTACAGTAGCCAAGATTTGGAGACAGCCCCAGTGTCCATCAGTGGATGAGTGGATCAAAAAGCTGTGGTTTATTTATACAATGGAATGCTGCTCAGCTGTAAAAAAAAAAAAAAAAAAACAAGGAGAAAGAAGGAGAAGAAGAAGAAGAAGGAGGAGAAGGAGATCTTACTTTTGTGACAACATGGAGAGTATTATGCCAAGGGAAATAAGCCAGTCAGAAAAATACCATATGATTTCATTTATGTGTGGAATCTAATGAACAAAATAAACAAACAAAATGGAAACACACTCATAGATACAGAGAGCACACCAATAGCCGTTTGAGGGTTGGTGGTTTGGGGAGCTAGGTAAAGAAGGGATTAAGACAAATAATAATAATAATAACCCTCAAAGACACAGAAAACAGTATGGTGATTACCAGAGGGAAAGGGGATTGGGGGGGAGTACAAATGGGTAAAGGGAGGATAAGTGGTCATTGAAGGACACTTCATTTGGGGTGGTGAACACACAATACAATATACCAATGTGCACTTGAAAACTATATAATTTTATTAACCAATATCACTCTATTAAATTCAATTTAAAAACCCAACAAATTCAATAAGATAAATACATAATCAGTTATTCAAATAAAACATGTAGAATACTTTCCTCACTGCAAGTCTCCTTGGCAGTCAACAATGACCAGCAATGCCCTTCTCCCTCCTCCTGTTGATCAGATTTCTATCATTATGTCTACCTTGGACTTCATATAGTATGGATTTGTTTGTATCTGACTTCTTTCACTCAACATGTTTTTGAGATTCAGTCACGTTGTCATCTGTATCAATAGTTTATTCATTTTTATTGCTTAAGTATATTTAATTGGATATTTAACAAAGTCCAGCTGGACTATCCATTAACCTACCAGTGGACATTTGTATTGTTTCCCATTTCTGGACAATATAAATAAAGTTGCTCTCAACATTCTGATTCAAATGCTTGGTAGACATTTGTTTTCATTCTCTTGGGTAAATACCTAGTGGTAAAAAAAATGCTAAGCTATACGGAATGTATATGTCTAATTTTATAAGGAACTCACATTTTCCCTAAACAGTTTTACCATTTTACACTTCTCTCAAACAAACATGAGATTTTTTTTTTTGCTGTACAACATCTTTAAACATTTAGCAATGTCATGTTTGATTTCAGATATTCTAGTGAGAAGGAAATGGTAACTCACTGTGCTTTTAATTTGCACTTTCATGATAATCAATGGCATTGAACACCTTTTCTTGTGCATTTTGGACATTATCTGTTTGAGTCTTTTGATCATGTTTGTATTAGGTTGGTGAATATAGAATTTGTTTATGTATATGGATATAAGTTCTGTGTCATATATTTCAATTTATTTATTTGTTTATTTATTTATTTGGGAGGAGAGAGAGAGAGAGAAAGGAAGAGAGATTTCTTGTTCCACTTATTTACACATTAATTGGTTGATTCTTGTATGTACCCTGATCTGGGATTGAACCCGCAACCTTGGTGTATAGGGATGATGCTCTGACCAACTAAGCTACCTAAATAGGGGCCAGATATGTTTTGCAAATAAGTTACCCAGTCTGTGATTGCCTATTTGTTTGCTTAATGGTGTCCTTTTAATTTTCATACATTTATCAATTTTATCTTTTATACACTCTAAGAAATCTTTGTACATGGGTCACATAATGTTTTTACATGGTTTCTTCTAGTATCTTCATTGTTCTAGCA
The DNA here is from genome assembly GCF_019186645.2 of Phyllostomus hastatus. NCBI lineage: Eukaryota > Metazoa > Chordata > Mammalia > Chiroptera > Phyllostomidae > Phyllostomus > Phyllostomus hastatus. Next base: position 21,976,069 of record NW_025333960.1, read on the forward strand.
TTTACATTTAGACCTATGATCTCTCCTCACCTGAGTATATATTTATTGATTTAAGGGAGAGAGGAAGGGAGGAGAAGGGGGGAGAGAAAGAGAGAGAGAGATAAACATTTTTTTTTGTCAATATTTTATTTTATTTTTTTTTTTTTATTAATCATTGTTCATATACAGTTTTCTCCTTTTTACTCCCAATCCAGTTCCCCCTCCCACCCACCCCCCTTCCCTCCCATTACCACCCTCCCCTTAGTCTATGACCATGTGTCCTTTAAGTTTGTTCCTGTGAACCCTTCCCACTGTCCCCCTTAAATTCCCTCTTCTCTCCCCTCCGGTCACCATCAGCCTGTCCTCTATTTCAGTGTCTTTGGTTACATTTTGCTTGTTTCTTTGTTTTGTTATTTAGGTTCCTGTTAAAGGTGAGATCATATGGTATTTGTCTTTCACTGCCTGGCTTGTTTCGCTTAGCATAATGTTTTCCAGCTCCATCCACGCTGTTGCATAGGGTAGGAGCTCCTTCTTTCTTTCTGCTGCATAGAATTCCATCGTGTAAATGTACCATAGTTTTTTGGATCCATTCATTTACTGATGGGCATCTAGGTTGCTTCCAGCATCTAGCTATTGTAAATTGTGCTGCTATGAACATTGGGATGCATAGGTTCTTTTGAATTGGTGTTTTAGTATTCTTAGGATAGAGTCCCAGTAGTGTAATTGCAGGGTCAAAAGGCAGATCCATTTTTTAGTTTTCTGAGGAAGTTCCATATTGCTTTCCATAGTGGTTGTACCAGTCTGCAGTCCCACCAACAGTGCACTAGGGTCCCCTTTTCTCCACAACCTCTCCAACACTTGTTGTTTGTTGCTTTGTTTATGATGGCCATTCTGTCTGGTGTGAAGTGGTATCTCATTGTGGTTTTAATTTGCATCTCTCTGATAGCTAGCGATATTGAACATCGTTTCATGTGTCTTTGGATCCTCTGTATGTCCTCCTTGGAGAAGTGTCTATTCAAGTCCTTTGCCCACTTTTTTAATTGGATTCCTTGTCTTCTTAGAGTACAGTCGTGTAAGTTCTCTATATATTTTGGAGATTAGACCCTTGTCTGAGGTGTCATTGGCAAATATGTTTTCCCATACAGTTGGTTCTCTTTTAATTTTCATACTGTTTTCTTTAGCTGTGCAGAAGCTTTTTAATTTTGATGAGGTCCCATTTGTTTATTCTTTCCTTTATGTCCCTTGCTCTAGGGGACACATCAGTAAAAAAGTTTCTTCGTGAAATATCTGAGATTTTCTTACCTACGTTCTCCTCTAGGACTTTAATGGTGTCATGTTTTATATTTAAGTCTTTTATCCACCTTGAATTAATTTTTGTATATGGTGTAAGTTGGTGCTCAAGTTTCATTTTTTTTGCACGTGGCTGTCCAGTTCTCCCAACACCATTTGTTGAAGAGGCTATTTTTATTCCATTTTATATTGCTGCCTCCTTTGTCAAATATTAATTGACCATAGAGACTTGGGCTTATTTCTGGGCTCTCTGTTCTGTTCCATTGGTCTATGTGCCTGTTTTTATGCCAGTACCAGGCTGTTTTGATTACAGTAGCCTTGTAATATAGTTTAGTGTCGGGTATTGTGATCCCTCCTACTTTACTCTTCTTTCTCAATATTGCAGCAGCTATTCGGGGTCGTTTATAATTCCATATAAATTTTTGAAGTGTTTGTTCTATGTCTGTGAAATATGCCATTGGTACTTTAATAGGAATTGCATTGAATGTGTAAATTGCTTTGGGTAGTATGGACATTTTGATGATATTAATTCTTCCAATCCATGAACACGGTATATGTTTCCATTTGTTTGTGTCTTCCTTGATTTCTTTCTTCAGTGTTGTGTAGTTTTCTGAATACAGGTCTTTTACCTCTTTGGTTAGGTTTATTCCTAGATATTTTATTTTTCTTTTTGCTATTTCAAATGGGATTTTTTTCCTTGATCTCTGCTTCTGCTGTTTCATTGTTGGTGTACAGAAATGCCTTTGATTTCTGGATATTGACTTTCGTATCCCGCTGTTTTGCCAAATTCATTTATTAGGTCAAGCAGTTTTTTGGTAGAGTCAATAGGATTTTCTATGTATACTATCATGTCGTCTGCAAACAGTGATAGTTTTGTTTCCTCCTTTCCGATTTGGATGCCTTTTATTTCTTTTTCTTGTCTGATTGCTGTGGCTAAAACTTCCAGTACTATATTGAATAGAAGTGGTGAAAGTGGACAGCCTTGTCTTGTTCCTGATCTTAATGGAAAAGGTTTTAATTTTTGCCCATTGAGAATGATGTTGGCTGAAGGTCTCTCATATATGGCCTTTATTATGTTGAGGAATGCTCCCTCTATTCCCACTTTGCCGAGTGTTTTTATCATGAATGGGTGCTGTACCTTATCAAATGCTTTTTCTGCATCAATTGATATGATCATGTGGTTTTTGTCTTTGCTTTTGTTTATGTAATGTATTACATTTACTGACTTGCGAATATTGAACCATCCTTGCATCCCTGGAATGAATCCCACTTGGTCATGGTGTATAATCTTTTTAATGTATTGTTGGATGCGGTTTGCCAGTATTTTGTTGAGGATTTTAGCGTCAATGTTCATCAGTGATATTGGCCTGAAGTTTTCTTTCTTTGTTGTGTCTTTATTTGGTTTTGGAATTAGGATGATGTTGGCCTCATAAAAAGAGTTTGGGAGACTCCCATCTTTTTGGATTTTTTGGAATAGTCTGTGAAGGATAGGGGTTAGCTCTTCCTTAAATGCTTTGTAGAATTCTCCTGTGAAACCATCTGGTCCTGGGCTTTTTGTGTGTTGGGAGTTTTTTGATTACTGCTTCAATTTCTTTTGTTGTTATTGGTCTGTTCAGACTTTCTGCTTCTTTTTCATTGAGTTTTGGAAGATTATATTTTTCTAGAAAGTTGTCCATTTCATCTAGGTTTTCAAATTTTTTTGCATACAGTTCTTCGTAGTAATTTCTTACAATCCTTTGTATTTCTGTGGTATCTGTTGTAATCTCTCCTCTTTCATTTCTGATTGTGTTTATTTGGGTCTTCTCTTTTTTTTCTTGATGAGTCTGCTTAAAGGCTTGTCTATTTTGTTTATCTTTTCAAAGAACCAGCTCTTGGATTCATTGATCCTTAGAATTGTGCTTTTAGTCTCTATATCATTTAATTCTGCTCTGATCTTGGTTATTTCCTTCCTTCTGCTTGCTCTGGGCTGTCTTTGTTGTTGTTCCTCAAGTTCTTGTAGACGTAGGGTTAGGTTGTTTGTTTGGAAAGTTTCTAACCTTTTTAGGTGGGCCTGTATCGCTATGAACTTCCCTCTCAGGACTGCCTTGGCTGTGTCCCATAAGTTTTGGGTTGTAGTGAGTTCGTTTTCATTTGTTTCCAGAAACCTTTTGATTTCTTCCCTAATATCATTCTTGACCCATTCATTGTTTAATAGCATGCTATTTAATCTCCATGATTTTGAGTGTTTTTGGTTTTTTTCCTTCGGGTTGGTTTCTAGCTTCAGTCCCTTGTGGTCTGAGAAAATGCTTGGTATGATTTCAATTTTCTTGAAATTCTTGAGGCTTGTTTTGTGTCCTATCATGTGGTCTATCTTTGAGAATGTTCCATGCACATTTGAAAAGAATGTATATTTAGCTTCTTTTCGGATGGAGGGCTCGGTATATATCAGTAAAATCCATTTCATCAAGGGTATTGTTCAATGCCACAATATCTTTGTTGATATTTTGTTTAGAAGATCTGTCCATTTTTGATAGTGGGGTGTTAAAATCTCCCACTATAATTGTGTTGCTGTCCATATCTTTCTTGAAGTCCTCTAAGATTTTCTTTATGTATTTCGGGTGCTCCTATGTTGGGTGCATATATATTTACAATATTTATGTCTTCTTGATGGATTCTTCCCTTGAGTATTATGAAGTGACCTTCTGGGTCTCTCTTTATGGACCTTTTTTGGAAGTCTATTTTGTCTGATATGAGTATTGCTACCCCAGCTTTTTTTTTCTTGACCATTTGCTTGGGAAGATTTGTTTCCAGCCCTTCACTTTCAGCCTGTGTAGGTCTTTTATCCTGAGGTGGGTCTCTTGTAGACAGCAGATATGTGGGTCATTTTTTTCTTATCCAATCAGCTATTCTATGTCTTTTGATTGGAGCATTTAATCCATTTACGTTTAAGGTTATTATTGATAGGTACTTATTCATTGTCTTTTATGTATGTGTGTTCCTCTTTCTCTCTCTCTGAGAGAGAGATAAACATTGATTAGTTGCCTCCCATTTGCGCCCTCACTGGAGATCAAACCCACAACCTTTTGGTGCATGAGGCAATGTTCTAACCAACTGACCCACCCACCAGGGCTCAAATTAAATTTTAAGTTACATATTCCCATATGTACACATATATAAATTTTATTTATGTTAGAGATTGAGTTTCTTTTGTATATGAATATCCAATTGTTCTAGCAATATTTGTTAAAAAGACTTTCTTGTTGAATTGACTTAAGGCCTTGTGAAAATCAATCACTCATATTTTGTGGATCTATTTCTGGACTCTGTTCTGCTCTATTGATCTATTTGTCTTTTTTTTTTTTCAATAAACAACCCCGAATAGCTGCAGCAATTTTGAGAAAGACGAATAAAGTAGGAGGGATCACAATACCTGATATTTGTCTATTCTTACACCAGTGCCACACTGTCTCGATTCCTGTACCTTAGAAGTCCTGAAGCAGGCATTGCAAATCTCAAAATTTGTTCTTTTACAAAATTGTTATGGCTACTCTAGATTCTTTGCACTTTCACAAAATTTTTACATTACTCTGTTAGGTTTTTTAATATTAATCTCTGTTGATATGGAGATTATGTTGAATCTCCATATTAATTTTGGGAGAACTAACAATGACAATGTTGAGAAGTCCAATATAAAACACGTTATCTCTCTATTTTTAATTACACCTTTAGTATCTCTTAGCTATATTTTGTAGTTTTCAGTGCAGAGATCTTACACATCTTTTGATAGATTTATTTTTGAGTACTTGATGTTTTGCTGCTATAATAAATCTTTTTATTTTCCAATTGTTTTGCTAGTGTATATAAATACAATTGACTTTTATATATTAACCTTGTATTCTGCAACCATACTAAATCTACTTACTAGTGTTATTTTGGTTTTGTTTATAATTCCCATAAGGTTTTATGTGCATCTTCATTTTCAATATAGATGCCTTTTATTTATTTTCCTTGTCTTAGTTCACTAGCCAGGACTTTCAGTCCAATGTGTAATAGAAGTGGCATATCAATTCTCTTTTTTAAATTGACTTTATTTTTTAGAGGAATTTAACATTCACAGCAAAATTAGGTGAAAGGTGCAGATTTCCCATATACCCTCTATCCCAACACATGCACAGGCTCTCCTGTTATCGATATCCCTCACCAGAGTGTACATTTAGTATGATGTCATAATCACACAAAGTCCATTGTTAACATTACATTTCACTCTTAGTATACATTCTTTGTGTTTGAACAAATGCATAGTGCCACGTATCCATCATGGTACTATACAGGTATTTTCATTGCCCTCAAAGTCTCTATTTTCTTCTGTTCATCCTCCCCAAATCCCTGAGTCCTGGCAACCACTGATCTTTTTACCATTTTCATAGTTTTGTCTTTTCCAGAATGTCATATAGTTAGAATCACACAGTATGAAGCCTTTTCCAATCAGCTTCTTTCATTTAGCTATATGCATGTAAGTTCCCTCTGTATCCTCTCCTGAACTATCTTGATAGCTTATTTCCTTTTAGCATTGAAGAATATTCCATTATCTGAATGCACCACAGTTCATGTATCTATTCACCTACTGAAGGATATATTGTTACTTCCACGTTTTGGAAATAATGGATAAATCTGATGTAAACATCTGAGTGCAGATGTTTTTGTATGGCTATGCTTTCAATTCCTTTGGGTAAAACAAGGAGGGTGCTAATTGGGTTGTACGATAAGAGTATGTTTTATGTTATAAAACACCACTGAATTGTTTCCCTAAGTACCTGCACCATTTTTCATTCCCACTAGTAATGAATGAGAGTTCTTACTGCTCCACATCCTCTCCAGGATTTGGTCTTGTGGTGTTCCAGATATTCTTCATTCTAATAGATGCATAGTGGTATCTTGTTTTAAACTGCATTTCCCTGATGACATAGGATGAGGAGCAGCTTTTCATATGCTTATTTGCTCTGTATGACTTCTTTGGTGAGGCATCTATTAAGGTCTTTGGCCCATTTTTAAATCAGGTTGTTTGTTTTCTTATTGTTAAGTTTTAATAGTTCTTTGTATATTTTGGATAACAGTCCTTAGCCAGATGTGTCTTTTGCAAATATTTTCTTCCAGTATGTGGCTTGTCTTTTAAGATGCTGATATTGTCTTTTGCAGAGCAAAAGTTTGTAATTATAGTGAAATCCAGCTTATCAATTATTTTTTTCATGGATTATATCTTTGTTATTATATCTAAAAAGTTATTGCCATACCCAAGGCCACCTAAGTTTTCCCCTGTATCTTTCAAGAGTTTTATAGTTTTGCATTTTACATTTAGAGTTGTGATTATGTTACATTAATTACTATAAAGGCACAAAGTCTGTGTCTAGATTCATCTTTTTACATGTGCATATCCACTTGTTTCAGCACCTTTTATTAAAAAGATGAGTTCTGGCTGGCGTAGCTCAGTGGATTGAGCGTGGGCTGCGAACCAAAGCATCGCAGGTTCAATTTCTAGTCAGGGCACATGCCTGGGTTGCAGGCCAGGTCCCCAGTGGGGGTCATGTGAAAGGCAACCACACATTGATGTTTCTCTCTCTCTCTCCCTCCCTTTCCCTCTCTAAAAATAAATAAATAAAATATTTTTTTAAAAAAGAAAGTAAAGATCTTTGCCCCATTGTATTGCATTTGCTCCTTTGTGAAAGATCAGTTGTCTCTATTTATGTTGGTTTACTTGGGCACTGTTTGTTTATTCTTCCACCAATCCCACATTGTCTTGATTACTGTAACTTTATAATGAGTAAGTCTTGAAGTTGGGTAATGTCAGTTCTCCAACTCTGTTCTTCCTCTTCAGTATTATGTTGGTTCTTCTGGAGCTCTTGCCTCCCTATATAAACTTAGAATCAGTTTGACAAGATCAACAAAGTAACATGAAGGTATTTTGGTTGGAAATGCATTAAAATTAGAGATGGTGTCAGACACACTACTCAGTTGTTCAAGAAAGAGGAGGAAGAGAAAGAGCTCTATGAATGTATATGGAGTGATTTCCAGGAGATGTTGGTAACTGAAAAAAAATGAAAGTACAAAAAAAATGTAGCATGCTGCCTTTTGTTCAGGGTAGAAGGGAAAAATAAGAAATCATAGACAATTGTTTACCTTTACCTAAGGAACACAAAAAAATAAACCAGATATGACAAGGCGAGTTTCCTATAAGGCTGGATGAGGAGGGAAACAATGAACAAGATACATGAGGACAATGACACATCAGAATATTCCTTGTTGTACAGTTTTGGCTTTTGGAATCATGTTACAGATTTTAATATTGAAAAAATAAAATTAAGTCAATTAGGATGAAAAAACAGGGGAAATCTAAAATGGAAAGTAAAATAAGACAAATGGACCCAATGCCATTTCAAAGAGCACCATTACCACACTTGTGCGAGGACAAAAAGAAAGCACAGTCAGGTACCTTAGGAACACAGGGTTTAATGAGTGAGCCCTCAGTGTTGGGTGTGATATGGCGACAGAAAATGAAAACAAATCCTGAACTTCACTTAGCTGCTTTGTATTTTCAAGAAGAATGGGTAAAACAATTCTGAAAGTCATTTAACTGTGTTATAAGAATGAGCAAGTAAGTAAATGTGTTGACATGGTACGGAGCCAGGGTTCACACTGCAGTAGAAAAACATACAAATATGAAATAGAAATAAGTAAAACCTGTAGGAATAAAGTGAAATTGGCGGTAACAATAAGAATAGTTTTCTAAGCAATAAATAAATATTTTCTTATACATCTGTAAGAACATATGTATACACAAGTATTTCTGTGAGTATACAGTGATACCTCAGTACTTGTCAGCTTCAGAACTCATCAACCCCTGTACTCATTGCATTTTAACAAGAAAAAAAAATGTTTCAGCACTTGGTGCTTGCACAAGACTCATTACCCTTGCTAGAACTTGTATGAGTCACAATGCTGCCCTGCAAGAGAAAATGCTTTTTCATTCGGTACTCTTTGGTTTTGGCACTCATAATGAGTTCCAGAATGAACTAACAATGAGTACTGAGGTACCACTGCAACTGTCTTTGTGTATACATATATATGTTTCTTTTTTTTTGCCCTATAAAAGGGTCAAGAAGCAACAACTTCCTGGAAGTAATGAGCACACCAAACACCCAGAACTTGGTCTCTTTACCATTCCCAGTAAAAGGAACCAGAGATCCTTGGAGAAGTGGCTGAATCTAGACCTGGATAGGTAGTTACAAGGTAAACCAGAAAAGTTTCCTTCTGATGAAGAGTAAAGAAGTGCTCAGAAAACATAGTGGGGGCATATCACAATAATGCAGGAGTCATTTGAAGAGGCTGCCACTAATCAAATCTGGGATAATTTGAGCACCAAAATAATTAGGTACAGTAATAAATTGCAAACCATTAAAAAGTAGGAATGCATGACTTTCTGTGTCTTAACTAGAAATGGAAGTCCTAATTTATGTTAAAAGTGCTTTCACTAAATGGAGATTGGGTTGGAGGGTTCAGGGTCCAAGTTGTGAAATGAGAGTGAAACTTGCCGTTGGAGATGAAAGATGTTTGTCTGAATTATAGGTGGAAGAAACAAAGACAAAAAAGTAGGTGGATCAGAGAAATATTTCAAGACAAGACTGCTAAACTTATTGATTAATTATATGAGAAAAGAAGATCCTTGAATACCTGGTGGGGCTAAATACTCTGTAGCAGCTATCTTGGTAGGGGTGGAATGGGCCAGGATGAAGCTCTTTGCTCATGTTTGGTTTGTAACTCTGTTAGATATCCAGGTGGAGATAGCAAGTAGACTATAGGATCTACAAGTGAGGAGGAGCTCAGCAAGGAGGCCCAGGATGGAAATTCTAACCTTGTACAATAGGTATTTTTAACTTCCTGTAACAGTGAGGCTCCAACATATAGTTTAACTTGCTCAAGGTCACCCATCTAGTAAGTTGAAAAGCTAGGATTCAAACCCTTTAAGTCACCTCATCACACTTTCTTAGAGAGCTAGAACTTCATCTCATATACCTCATGTCTCCCAGAGCACTTAGCAAAGTACTCAGGGAAGAACAGAGGCTTAGTAAGTACTTGCAGATTGATTAATATGTCTGGGGATAGTAAGAAACTCACCAAACCACAAATGTCATATTCAATTTACACTGCTACATTTGAAGTGTAGGCTTGATTAATTGCTTTCTGGCAGTTAGGAGCATACTGACTTGGGCAGAAAGTATGCAGAAACAGAGAAAACAAATCCAGCCTATTTGAGTACTACTCACTGTTGGACCTGAATGACTGAGCCTGGCCATTGGAAGGCTCCATTTTAACCAATCAAGGCAAATCCTTCTTTTTCCTCTAGGTGCCTTGGCCTGCCTTCCTCTGCCCCTAAAGTCATAACACTGTCCTGGCTGCCATGTTAAGTCTGTCATCACAGAGTACTTAGTCCTCCTGTATCATGGCATAGCCCAGGAATGTTGTATCTGTGACCCAGCTTCTACCAAGAAAAGAGAAAAAAACTAGCATGCTATGCTTGAGTAGTGTGATGAATCTTTTCCTGCCAGTTTTTATCCACTTTTTTTCTCTTGAAGTCTTTCTCATTTAGCTTTTTGTTACATCTTTAGCATCTTGATACACCTATCAGCCAGGACACAAGAGGCTATTTCTCTCCATTGATGTGGCGCACAAGCAAAAGTCTATCTTAACATTTTAAGATTAGTAGTTTACTGTGTTTAGGAAAAGCTATATTTTCCACCAAACATGACTACCACAGAAAGAGTTGCATTAAACTGATACGTCATGAGTCTCTCACTTTGGAACAGCATTAGGATTAGCAGCCCTGAGGTTGTCATGTGGTAATTAAGGGACTGTGAAATGTTATATGAAGGCTCACAGCTGGCTGTTCGAGACAGCAAAATTGAAAGGCAGATTGCTATCACCAGGGGAGAACAACTCTTCTAGATCTGTAATATTAAGCTCTGGCACTTGCTGGAAAAGCTGCAAGTATGTCAAGAGTTAATTTCTGGCCATGGTATGATCCTCATGGGCTTCCTGTGGTGGGTCTTGGCCGTGAGAGAATACCATTATCACATTGGACTGGGATGGTATGTGAGTTTCTGCCAAGATAGGAAATAAATTTGGATGACTGATTCAAGTCCTTTTGTACTGGTGCTTCTCAATCACTGGTTCTTACAGGGGAAATAAGGCAGCATTCAAAAAACCAAAAGTTGTGTCCACCAGCCCGCTGACTTACCTCAGCCCTCAGAGAAATAGAAAGTTATGTAGCTGCTTAGGAAGCTATTATCACGCTACTTGGAGTTCCCTGCTGTTCTCATTGTCATTGAATCCCTGATAGTGTTATTTAGAAATAAGGGATAATCACTATTGGTATATTGCATATGAGACAGTAAACTGTTTCTGAGATAGACTAATAGCCAAAGCAAACGAAATCATTTAACCATTCCAAAGCTGTTTGTTGAGAGTATACTACAAAGCTATAAAGATCATTACTATTATAGAGCAACCAGAACATTAAAACATGAAGTTTCCTTCCCTGGAGAGGGCGGGGAATTATTCTATTATGCTCACTCCATCTAGCACTTTCTGGGTACACCGTGACAGGCATAAAAAAGAGACGAATGCCCGTTTAGCTAAGGAGTAAACACACTCATTTTCACTTCCCTCCAGAACTATAGGTATTTGCAAGAAAATCCACTAAAGTGCAGAATTTTTCTGAGTTTTGATCAGTGATTTTCCCAGAAGCTGAGCACCGACCTGACACTTTATCAGAAATGGTGGTGGCGCAGGGCAAAGTTGGAGTCAAAGGATTGCCTAGCTCCTGGTGGACTGGAAGGCTTTCCTTCCAAGCATTCCAGCATCTGGCCACCATAAATGTAACCATGGAAAAAAAACTTCACTGTTTAAATTCTCAACAAATAAATGTTAAAAATGATAACACCTCATAAAACAATGCCTTGAGTTGTAGACAAGTCCTGCTAACTCCTGTAGATATATAAGTAAAATCATTTATGTACCAAACTATTAGGAACCCCAACTATTTCTAAATTACCTATTTTATGCCATGCTTAGCTTAGAACCACACAATTAGGCACTAAGTATACTTTATTGAAGGAGGACAAAAATCAATTTTAATTATAAACTGGAATATCCAAAAACACCTTAAAATCATTGTATAGGAACCGATGGTTTCAGTTCAGATATATTTGTAAGCTTTGAGAGCATACAGCTATTTAAAAACTTTTTTCAAAGCCTATCTAAAAACCATGAGGCTAGTTATGAAATGCTAAACCCCATTCTTGCCACAAATAAAAAAAATCATTCCATTTTAATGTCTTTAATGCTGGGAAGAAGAGTATGTTAGAAAGTGATAGCACAGAAGAGGGGTGGTAAATAGATTCTATTTTGAATGTCAGGTCTGTTTAATTAATAGCACCTACCTTCAGAGTTGTGTTCAAAAAGAGCCTGAGTGTCTTGAATATTTAGTGACCTCTACTGTGGGTATGGGAAGAAGGAACGGGGTATATTTATTTGAGGTTGCATAGGAGGTATTTAGCTTTGGGAATCTTTGCCAAAATGGAAGGAGATTAAGATGTGATTTGCTGCAGACTTGAGTAGTGATTCTGAAATTATTTATTTTTCCTCAGTGATCACAACAAAGAGATCAAGCTAGAAACTCAAAAGGGTAACTGCAGTTCTGAGTCAAGATCAAGTAATGGTAATCAATAAAAGACCCAGATTCTTCTTACAAACACTACAAATGCAACAGGCTGGAAGAACAGTCTCCAGACTAAAACAGAGTTGAGAAGTGACAGAAGTGATGTCTGTCCTTTCCACAAGAAAAGCAGAGCAGTCCCCCGAACCCCTGCCCATGATTTCTGTTGATGCCCCATTGACCAGGGTAAGGTTTTCTATGGGAGGGTTGCAAGAGAAGAGAGCAAGCACTCATGCTTCCTCTTCCTCTGGAATTGTAAGCCCAGTGTGGCTGCTGGGATCGTGTATATGGAGGACAAGAATTTTTAAAGTGTACATTTAATATTGTCATCACAGCATTCTTACAAGTTAAATTAAACTATGGTGAAATAAAACAGAACAGTAGTTGCTTCTGATGAGAATGTTGACCAGTAAGGGGCACTAAGGAATGTTCTGAGGTAATAAAAATTTTATATCCTAAAGGGATGTGTATTACGAGAGTGTGTGGATTTCCTAAAACTCATTAAACTATAGACTGAACTTTACTATGATATACTAAACTATACTATACTAAACTATACTATACTATAAACTATAAATAAATTACACCTCAATCAAAATATTTTTATTTTTCAATTGTAGTTTACATTAAACATTATTTTGTATTAGCTCAAAAATATTTTTAAAAGGGAAAAAGTTAGCTTTGTCACCCTAAGAAACATTCTTATAATTAAATCTTCAAATATATTCATGATTATTGCCTTAGGGTAAATTCTTCAAAGTAGATTTTGGGGCCAAAGAATATACGCACTTTTAGGGATTTTGTTACATTTTACCAAATTGTCTTCCAGAAAAGTACTTTCTCTTTTCAACTTCAAGGGAAAGTGTTTGAGAATAGACATCAGGGTCTCAACTATCATGGTTTCATCTATTTATCTATACAAATACTAGCATGGGTAACTTACTCAGAAATGTATGAAAATAATAAAGATTATTTGAGAATTACTAATCTTATTTTTTGGTTTGGAAAAAATGTGCATTTACTAAATAATATAAGTATATCGAGGATGAATTTCAGTCATAAGATCAGGTACGCGGGAAAGATAAATTTATGTATTTTGTATAACTTAACCTCACTTGTGTGTCTGAGTCCCTAGGTTTCTTCACTGGCAGAAACATGAACTCAGTTCCTTCTGGGAGTTTGCACTGACATTTTATGTAGTCACGAGGCACGAGTGATGGGTGCTGGAGTGTGCCTTCTTGTACCTCAATTCTCATTCTAGACAGGAAGCAAAAGTTCCCTGGCCTGGTCCAGGGCATCTACTCCTTCAGTGCCTGCTCAGGGCAGACATTTTCTTGAAAAATGTATAGCCACTTCTCTCTGAGGTCATGCTTCTCTGTCTCTCTCCTTCTATGTCTCTATTTCTCTACTTCACCATACCCACAGATTTCCTCCTAAGGGCTGAAGCTTTTAATCCCATGAGAAAGAAAAACCTGGAGATTTCTGTTTTCCACCCAACCGAGCCATGGGCTCAATAACCAGAATGAGAATGAATAGTGAGCTGGCAGAGACCACAGATGTCCCCATATTGAGGGACTTGAGTTCAAATGGCTAGCAAGTGGTGAACTTGGATTCTAATTCAGACCTGCATTCTCAAACTGTCCCCCTAGTGGTGTAAATGAATACAATTTTCACAGCAACCTTTTTCTAGCAGCGTTTAGACACAAGAAGACTGAGGACCCACTCAAGGAGAACCCACGTAATTCAACCGATGTATAGCACTACTCTGTGTAGCCACTAACATGAAACATTTTCCCACACGATTCTTAGTTGTCTCTACAAATGATGTCAGGGAGCACACCAATTCATGGGAGGAAAGCAAACTCAGACCCTGAATCCCTTCTTTCCCAGAAACTGTACACAGAGCCGCTATGCAGCAGGATGAGCAGCCAAGTGGAGCTCGGTCTCTGCTGCCATCTTTTCCATAGTCTCTTGGGCGAGAGCTAATGACAGGGAAATGGGCAGCAGTGGGAAGGAGAGGAAGAAGGCAGGAAAAAGCCACGCGCTGACGCAAAAGGCAATAATTACTTCTCAGATTATCACAATTTGAAATAACTGGAATCTGAGTCATTTTAAGAGGCGGCTCTCTTGAGCGTTAAGTTTTTTTAACAGGAAGTAGGGACCCAACAGCAACCAGGGCTAACAGCAAAGGGCTGTGAACATCTCTGCAGTGACAACACCCCACAGGAGCGGATGTCACAGAGTTCATCTTTCTTCCCTTCCTCCTGCCCCATCACTGTCACCATGCACCTGGGCATTAGCAGCGCACAGTCACACAAATAATTACGGAGATTGTGTCTGTACGGCCGGGGAGAAACCAGTGTCATCTGGTACCACTGGTTTGCTTTAAGAGGAGCTGAAACAGAGCAGCATCAGACCATAGGCAGCAGCCTTCTTCTTGGCATAAACCCACGGAATCGAGTGCTTGTGTTTGTTTCTGGCTGGTTCACACCCTCTCCTCTCATTCCAGAAGGTATTAGCTCAACTCTGACTAGATGCTATGCTGTTCCATACGGACCACCTCACAAAGAATACCAAAAATGTCACACTCAGCATTAAAGCAGTGGCTCACACTGCTATATTGCGACCTTTGCAACCTCAATCTGAAATGAAGCTTCCTTACTCTGTATACAGCACTGCTGGCGTATTGCAAACGCTGGCAGATCTGATTCCTAACTTCACTGCCCCCCGCCCAGTCTCCCCGCCCATCTCTTTTTACTTTTAAAACCCTTCCCAAATAGAACGAGTTAAAAGAAAATGCTGCTTTGCTCTTATTCTTAGAGGGGAGAAGAAGGATGAAGGTCTTTGGAAACCAGTTCAGACGAGTTTGAATACAATTAAACAGGTGGCGCCTATCTGCCCGCCATCCACAATTTTCAGATTTCTTTTTTAAGCCCAATTTTGCTTAATTCTTACCGATGTGAATAGAGTGAAACAGAGACAGAAAGCCTTTAAGATCTATTACTTTCTGATAATGCCCAGGTAATTCTTCGAAAAGCCACTATGGTATCAGAGCACTCTCAATTAATATGTATTGACCTTGAGAACCATTTAAAAAATCTATACTTACCAGCAATAATATTGATGCTTTGATCTATTTTTTAAAATGACCTGACCCACTATAGAAAAGGCACATGACTTTACATTCCTTCTCGGTATTCACAAGGTCAGCCTCAAAAGATCCAGAGAACAGAAGCCTGCCACTGAAGCTCACTGACCCAGGCAGGGATTAGTTTCCTGAAAGACCCCCTGGTGCTTTTGCATCCCTAAATAGAGGAAGAGAATTTAGGCACCTGCCTTGACCAATCTGACTAGGTCACAGCAACGAAGAGATTTTTAAAGAGCTATTGAACACCTATTGAGTTCAAGCCACTAGACTAACCACTTCATGGAAGGCTCGATCAAGGCTGTAGATGGATTCTTTGTGTTCCAAGGTGGGTTTCCTAGTATTGTTTATTCATGTCATATGGCACACATTGCTAAAATGAGGATCATTTGTCAAAAAAATATGACCAAAAAAAAATAAAATAGGACTGTGAGGCTGATCTGGGTATGAGCGCCCACCCACTCACTTTATCAGCTCCAAGGCCAATTCCAAGTTTTAGCTTTTTCATCTGTGACTCAAGACTAAAAATCACAAAACTTTTTTTTTCCCCACAGAGTTGTTGGGGTCATAAAAACAAGGTCACAAAATTTGTCACAAATCTGTTCCCTTTTTTTTCTCTAGTCCAGAAGCCTAGCACCCTCAAGTACCTCCAAAAATAGTTCTGAGGCCCCTGGAAGAGGGGGTTCCTAGGCATTTTTTGGCCCCTTGGATTTTCCATGGCATCTACCTTCTTCTGACTCTTCTCTTGTTACCAGCATCAAAAGCAGTGCTGCCAATTCCTGCTGAAGAGCTCACCATGGCTCACACACCATGATGGCACCAGTGCTGTCTGATATCAAGGGTTCTGACACCAGTCAAGGACAGTCTTTGCTATTGTCAGTGTTACTGACCCCTTGCATTGGGCTAATTTACTTCCCTGCTTTAGTTGGCTAAGTAGGGAGGTAACTGAGGAATGAGACACAGGGCTTCATTCAGGCTCACCTCTCCGCTGTGCTCACCTCAACACATGATTGTAACTCTCTGTTCCTGTGGGATAAGATATACAGAGAAGACTCCCTCCTACAGATCAGCTCAGACACACTGGGGACCCCCGAGTGGGATCTTGTCTCTCTGGTTTGTTTCTGTTTGCCCAGTGTCTAGTACAGTTCTAGGCACAAAGTAGGTACACTCTAAATATCTGTGGAAGAAATGAAGTCGGCCCCCTCCTCTCTTTTAAGCATCACAAAGTACATGGAAATGAATGGGATATGAGGGTGTCACATGACTCCATCTTACCTTGTTCAAGTAACCAACTAGGGCACACTCAGATTTTAAGAAGATTTATCATGCCTTACATTGTCCAGGGTGTTAAAAAGTAACAGAAATGGTCAGGTTTGGGGTTTGTTTGTTGTTTGGTTTGTGGTTTGCTTTTTCGGTTTACCTTTAGATTGTTCTCTGCCCAGATCTGTTGTTACTCTTGGATCTGAACTCCTTACCCAATGCATTGCTCCTCCTGACGAACTACAACAGAATGCAGAGCCACTGTTCTCCAAATGTGCCAGCCACTCTGTACCACAGAGCTGACCTATGTTTTTTTTTTCTTTTATTAATTTTAGAGAGAGGAGAAGGGAGGGAGAGAGAAACGTCTATGTGAGAGAAATTTCAATCAGTTGCCTACTGACTGTGTGCTGACTGGGGGCCAAACCTGCAATGTAGCCATGTGCTCTGACTGGGAATTGAACCCATGACCTTTCAGTTTGCAAGGTGATGCCCATCTAACTGAGCCACACTGGCCAGGGCCTAACCTGTCTTTTGATTCCACAAAAAACTGTGCCCCATTTTTGTGCCAAGTGAAATCTCACTCATTGTTTGAATGCCACCTCTGAGGAATTACCTCTAACACTGTTCACCTTTCACTCTCATTAGGACAAGAAATGGTCCCCTCTGTTTTTCCAGAGTTGTTTTATTCACCTAGCCAATGTCATGGTAGTTATCTGCTAATTATTTATGTGTCTCAATAGCCAGACTTTAAGTTCTCCAAGGGCAGAGAGCATATCTTATTCGCCACCATCACCAGGGCCTAACACATGATAGATGCTCCATAACTATGTCATTAAAAACATCTTTGAAAAAAGAAAATTAAAAAGTAATATAAATATATGATGAGATCTGTCTGGAAACAGTCCAGCCATTGTTAATACAATGAGAATGTTTTGCACAATGTTGACACAACCAGGCAGCCAAGGAGAGTGGACAGAAATATGCATGCATGAGCAGTGACGACTTCACTGTACTAGTCAGTGGGGGTAACAGATGTCATTGAATGAGCATGTGTACTGTGTGGCCAACACATTCAAAATAACTGGGCAAGTAGAGCAACAAATCTGCATCCAATTTTGCATGAAGCTTGAGCTTTCCTCCATGGAAAATATTCAGGTGATATAGAAGCCTGCAGCTATGGGCAACTGGTGACTGGCAGCTTCATCACGACAATGCCCCTGTTCATGCATCATGTCTCGCGCAGAGTTTTTTGGTGAAACTTCAAATCACCCAAGTAAATCAGCCTCCCTCCCCAAAAGCCCAGTTTTGGTAACCTACAACCTCTGGCTTTTCCTGAAATTAAAATCACCTTTGAAAGGGAAGATTTCAGACCATCAATGAGATTCAGGAAAATATGATGGGGCAGCTGATGGTGATTGGGAGAACTCTGTGAGGTCCCAAGGTGCCTGCTTTGAAGGGGACTGAGGCATCATTGTTCTGTGTACAATGTTTCTTATACTTTGTGTCTTCTTCAATAAATGTCTCTATTTTTCATATCACATGGCTGGATACCTTCTGGGCAGACTCATATGTGATCCACGCTCATCCTCTCTTCCTGCCCTCCACTGTTTACACTCAGACACATAAATACAAACCACACACACACAGTGTGAGCACACCTGTGAGTTTGTTTATCGTCTTACAATGACCGTTGCATGCATCCGAAACATTACAGTTCCAGTGGGTAAATCCTTCCTTGCACTCTCAGGTGAGCATTTCACATTCTCTTTATTGTGGAGTGGCTCTGGTTTTATCTGTTCTTTTACAATTTGAACAGCTGTATCTTTACATCACTAAATCCCACTTCTCCCTTTTCAAATTTGTTGTGGAAGAAATAGACAAAGAGTAGTGCCAATTAAGGGAATGCATTTGGAATGCACAGGGAATAAATAAAAAAGATTTTAGACATTTCAGTAGACTAGATACTCCAGGTGATCAAGAGTTATGAAATGAGAAATTTGGTGCTACTGACTTTTCACAAAGGATGAGCTTCAAGTTTTTTGGCCCAGGTGTTTCTGTACCAATGATATCACAATGAAGTGCATGTTCAGTGGTCTTAAATACCCTTTCCTATTACTGTGCAGCATTTGCATCCATGTATTGGATTTTAATATAATGGCATAAAATGATATATTGGCAATCATAAAATTGTATTTATTGTGACTTTTTTGCTGTTGTTATGATATACAAGTCATTATCCCGTAGGTAAATTACCCACTCTTCTTAATCATGGTTGTAAATTATTTTATCATTTAGAAACAATAAACTTTTTTCATGAGTTCCTCATATACCTCTGAGTATATGTTCTCTTGTACAAAGTTTGTGCAATTGTATTCCACCCTAGCTCAAGAAGAGGATAGTTTTCAAAATATAAAAGAAATGGTGAACCTGACAGACAAGAACAGAAGTGTAACCCTGGCTTCACAGGCACAAAACCAAATGACTTTAAAGGCAGGAACCAAGTTTTCTCTCTCTTCTCAGACACCTTGTGGTCTTTCTCATATCATGGCTTCCATCTGGGCTACCACTTGGATATACCCCCCTTTCGCTCACTTAAAGGACTCTGTAAGTTCAGTTTGCATGTAACTGAGGCCTAAGACTGCTTCAGGATTCTACCTGCAGTGTCTATGGCCAATTCTAACAGTTTGCTGGTTTCCTGACACAATATGGGGAACCCAGCTGCCCAATAAGTTGTAGGTCACAAGCCAGTTTAAGGGGAATCTGTCCTTAAGTCCAGGTGCTTCCTATTTCCCCAATCAATCATGACCTGGAGGCAGGGACAGAATTCGGGCAAACCCAATCAGGAGGGAGTGTGAGAACCGCCTCCCCAAGAAGACAGAAGCAGAGTTGTCCAGATAATCCAAAGTATGTCTAGAGCAGGAGATGGCAAACTTCTGCTAAGGGCCAGATAGCAAATATTTTAGGTTTTCTGAGCCACATTTTCTCTGTCGCGACTGCTAAATTCAGCCCTTATGGTGCAAAGCAGACATAAACAATATGTAAATATAAATCAGTATGGTCACGTTTCAATAAAACTTTATTCATAATAACAGGTTGTAGGTTTGATTTGGCCCCTTATTATTAAAGGTTTCCTCTGCTATCTGAAAGTAGAGCCTTCCCGTGAAATCTCTTGCAAGCTGAATTAGCATAAAGTGAAGAAGTGATTACCAGTAATTTATATGTAAATATTTTTTAATGTTTACGACCCACAATTCAATGTGTACATGATGTCTTTATTTCATTCACTACAATCAAACACTTAATCATGTCCAGTTTTACACTAAGACTAACACCCTTATAAGGTCTTTTAGGCTTCTGTGATAACTTAGGACACATCTTGCTAACAGATACACAAAATGGTGATAAAGCACAGATGCTCACACAGTTCAGCGGTCTGGTGGCTTGATGCTGGGATGCTGAGTGTAGTTCTGGGGGAAGGAGCCTGGTGGGGCCACTCTCCTGCTCTGGGCACACTCTGACTCTATGAAGGCTGCTGCAAAACAAACACTGAATGCTGTTTTTCCTTCCCTCAAAGCAAAAATTCTCTTTGGATTTCTGTCATTTAGCAAACACAGGTCCTACTGTAGGCTTTTTCATAAAAGCAAAGTGTCAGAATGTGAACTCTTGAAAAGCATGGGATACCTGTATATGAATTCTCATAGTGATCATTAGGAGTAACACAATAACAGTCAAGAACATTAAGAATTGCTCATCCAAACAATAACTTTTTATTACAAGGGTATCACATGTTCCAAGTAGAAAATTCAGATATTTAAAAGAAAGTAAACATGCTTAATCTAACCACTCAGAAAGTAAAACATCACTCATATTCCAGTCTGTTTTTCTGTTATTTTTAAATAATTGGAATTATACATATTGCTCTAGAACTTATTCAATACTATCCTCACATAAGGAAAAAGTAGTGAACATTTCTCCTCCCATTTTATATTATGCAAATATCATTAATAATAGATGTAAGGTAGTAAAATGCTGGTAGATGTTTATCAACTGGCTCTCTGAGGGATAAGACCAGTGTGGATTTATAGCATTTACTGATTTCCATGGTGTAAATATTCATACCAAGGTTGATTTCAAACTACCAACACTTCAACAACTGGCATATAAAATTCCTGAAGTCTTAACAATCAACATTTGCAAGCTAGTATGAGCCAGCTCCACAAATCACTGAGAGTATTCTATTGTGTACACAATAAATTATTCAACTAATCCCCCATTTTTGGACATACAGGCTATTTCAACTTTTTGTTATTAATAACAATAATGCAACAAACACAGGTAAGTCTTTGTCCAGATTGTTTTCCTTCAAATAGTTTCAAAAAACTAGAATTTCTAGGTCAAAACTATGCATCATTTAAGGCCTTTAAAATGTATTTTCAAATGCTCATGTGAAAACTCTGTATTAATAAGTGAGAATGTTAGTTTTGCTCAAATCCTTGCCACAACTGTGTATTTGAAATAATTATTGCTCCAAAGGGCATCTTGTTATTTTTAAATTTTCATTATTTGATTATTTTACTTTAAGATTTAATTTTTCTCATATGTCTTTTGGCTAATTATATTCTTTTGTGTATATTTTGCTCAAATACTTTTCATTTTTTCTGTCAGGTAGGTCATTTATCTCTATGTTATCAGTATTCCAGATACTAACTTTGGGACATCATTTGCTTCTCTGCAATATATTTTGCAAGGTTTTTTTTTTCTCTCTAAAGCATTTTGCTTTCAATTGAATTTGTAAACAGAGAAGTTTGGCAGTGGTATGTAGCTGACTATCCATTTTTTTCTTTGAACTTGTGCCCTTGATGTCCTACTTAGAAAGGCCTTCCTCATTTTGAACTAGGAAGTTCTCTTTACACTTATATTTTTATCATATATGTTATACATATATTTATCAATAACTTTATCACTAAATAGATGAATCAATAAATTATTTCAATTTGTCACAATCTGCCAAAAATAATTTTAGGTCACTTTGTTTCACTTTCTTATAGTTAAATATGTAATTCTTCTAAAATTTATTTAGCATGTAGACTAGAGATCCCATTATTTCCCCAAACTTGACTCAAAAACCAATTACTGAGTAATTAATCATTCATGTAGTATTTAGAAATATCCTTCTTACTATATATTAATTTCTTGTTTACTTTAAAGTATTGTCTTTGCTCAGCTTGAGATTGTTTTGGTTTTGCTGAATTGTATAAGTATATAGTGACTATAATTAACAATACTGTATTGTATATTTGAAAGTTGCTAGTATAGTAGATTATAAAGTTCTTACCCAAAAAGAATTATAAGTAAATCTATTGTGATAATTATTTTGCAACATATACATGTATCAAACCATTATGTCACAAACAACTGACACCACAGAAATATAAGATTATAAGAAAATGCTATGAATGATGTATAACAACAAATGGGACAATCTGGAAGAAATGAATAAATTTCTAGAAACATGCAATCTTCTAAGACTGAGTCAAGAAGAATAAAAAAATCTTAAAAGTCCAACTACTAACAGTATTGCATCAATAATCAAAAAAAACACCAACAAACAAAGTCCCAGACCAGATGGCTTCACAGGAGAATTTTACCAAACATTCAAAGAGGATTTAAAACCCATTTTTCTCAAACTATTCCAAAAAATTCAAAAAGAAGAAAAGCTCCCAATCTCATTTTATGAGATCAGCATTACCCTGATTCCAAAACCAGACAAAGACATCATGAAAAAGAAAATTGTCCTGACTGGTGTGGCTCAGTGGATCAAGAACCATCTTGAGAACCAAAGACTCACTGGGTCGATTCCGAGTCAGGGCACATGCCTGGGTTGTGGGCCAGGTTTCCCTGTGTGTGGCACCAGAGCACACAAGAGGCAGCCACACACTGATGTCTCTCTCCCTCTCTTTCTCCCTCCCTTCCCTTCTCCCTAAAAATAAATAAATACAATCTTAAAGAAAAAGAAAATTATTGGCCAATGTCCCTGATGAACATAGGTGCAAAAATCCTCAACAAAATATTAGCAAACCAAATTCAGTGATATATTTTTAAAAATCATATAACATGATCAACTGAGATTTATACCTGAGATGCAAAGTTGGTTCAAATATCCTCAAATCAATTAACATGAGATATCACATAAACCTATGAAAGATAAAATTCATATGATCACATCAATAGATGTAGAAAGAAACATTTGAAAAAGCCCAACATTCATTTATGATAAAAAAAAGTGTTGGCAAAGTAGGAATAGAAGAACCATACCTCAACATAATAAAGGTCATATATGACAAACCCACAGCTAACATCATATTCAATGGGAAAATCTGAAAGTATTTTATTTAACATCAGGAACAAGACAAAGATATCCATTTTCAGCACTTTTACTCCACATATTATTAAAAGTCATAACCACAGCAACAAAACAAGAAAAAGAAATAAAAGGCATATCAGAAAAGAAGAAGTAAAACTGTCATTATTTGCAGATGACATGATACTATATAGCCAGAACCCTAACAATTCCACCAAAAATATATTACAACTAATAAATAAATTCAGTTAAGTAGCAGGATACAAAGTAAATATCTAGAAATCATTTGCATTTTTATTCACCAATAATGGACCACTGGAAAGGGAAACTAAGGAAACGATCTCATTTACAATAGCATCACAAAATAAAATAAAATACCTAGGAATAAATTTAATCAAGGGGGAAAAGATCTGTGCCCAGAAAACTATAAAACATTGAAGAAGATACAAATAAATGAAAGCACACACCATGCTCATGCATAGGAAGAACTGTAAAAGGTCCGTACTCCACAAAGCAGTCTATAGATTCAGTGCATTCCCTATCAAAATACCAACTGCATTTTTCACAGAACTACAATAAGTAATCATAAAATTTACATGGAACCCACAAAAGATCCTGAATAGACACAGAAACCTTGAGGAAAAAAAGAATAAAGTCAGAGGTATCACACTATCTGAAATCAGATTATACTACAAAGCTATAGTAATCAAAATAGCATTGTACTGTCATTAAAATAGACGTATAAATCAATGGAAAAGAATAGAGAGCCCAGAAATAAACCCACATCATTATAGTCAATTCATATTTGACACAGGAGGCAAGAACATATAATGGAATACAGTTTATTCAGTAAATGGTGTTGGGAAATAAATGGTCAGATACCTGAAAAAAAAAATGAAACTAGACCACCTTCCTATATTATATACAAGAATAAACTCAAAATGAATTAAAGACTTAAATGTAAGACCCAAAACCATGAAACTCCTAGAAAAAATATAGGCACTAAACTATCTGGCATTCCTCTTAGTAATATTATATTTATTATATTATATTAGTATTATTATATTTATAATATCATATACATGTTATCTCCTCAGGCAAGGGAAACAAAAAAGAAAAAAGTAAACAAATGGGACTACATCAAACTAAAAAGTTTTTGCACAGCAAAGGGAACCAGGAACAAAATGAAAAGATAATCTACTGAATGGTAGAACAATTCAATAATGATACATCCAATAAGAAGTTAATATCCAAAATTTATAAAGAACTCATACCGATTTAACAGCAAAATAACAAACAATCCAATTAAAAAATGGGCAGAGGACCTAAATAAACATTTCTCCAAAGAGGACACACAGATGGCTAGTAGACATTTGAAAAGATGCTCAACACCAGTAAGCATCAGAGGAATGCAAATTAAAACCACAATAAGCCCAGGCCAGGTGGTTAGTCATTTTGAGCATTGTCCAGTACACAACAAGGTTGTGGGTTCAATCCCCAGTCAAGGCACATAGGTGTGGGTTAGTTCAATCGCTGGTCAGGGCACACATGGGAGGCAAATGATTGATGTTTCTCTCTCACATCACTGTTTCTCCCTGTCTTTCTTCCTTTGTCTCTCAAATCAATAAACATGTCCTTGGTTGAAGATTAAAAAAATAAAATATGATGAGATATTACCTCTCACCTGTCAAAGTGGTATCATGAATAAATGATGAAACAACAAGTGTTGGTGAGGATATGGAGAAAACAGAACCCTCTTGCCTTATTGGTGGGATTGTAATTTTGTGCAGCCACTATAGAAAACAAATTAAAAATAGAACTACTGTGTGATCCAGCAATTCCACTTCTGGGTATTTATCCAAAAGAATACAAAACACTAATTCAAAAAGATATATACACCCCTGTGTTCATTGCAGCTTTATTTACAATAGCCAAAATACACAAGGAACCTAAGTGTCCATCAATAGACAGTTGGATAAAGAAGAGGTGGTATACATATATAGTGGAATATTACTGGGCTGTAAAAAATGAAATCTTAGTATTTGCAAGAACATGAATTCACCTAGAAAGTATTGTGATAAGTAAAATAAGTTCAGACAAAAACAAATAACATATGATTTCACTTATGTGGAAAATAAAGAACAAAATAAACAAAAAAAATAAAACCAGACTCATCGTTACTGAAAACAAACTCTTGGTTGCCAGATAGAAAGGGGGCTGGGGGGCCAAGTAAAAAGTTGAAGGGATTAAGGAGTACAAATTGGCAGTTATAAAATAATCATGGGATGTAAAGTACAGCATAGGAAATATAGTCAAGATATCGTAAAAACCATGCATTTTGTCAGGTAGGTATTAGACTTGTTAGTAAATTAAATAAATGTCTAATCACTATGTTGTACACTTGAAACTAATATAAAATAATATTGAACATCAATTGTAATTAAAAATTTAAAAATTTTAAAAATGAAAGTAAAAAAATCATCATACACCTAACTGAAGCTTATACAATGTTATATCTCAATAATACCTCAATAAAACTTGGGAAAAAACAAAAATATTATCTTTGCATTCAGGAATATAATACCTTTCTGCATTTTAAGTATTCAATGATTTCAAATACTTAATAAAGGTGCTAGGAAGCTCTCTTTTATTGAAGGCAGTATTGGGTTGCCCAAAAGTCTGTTCAGTGTTTTCCATAAAATAAAAGACACATTTTTTATTTTCAATAATAACTTTATTGATTTGGATATTTTGAGTATGTCAGCTATCTCCCACATGGTATAATGCTGATTGTTCTCAATTAATGTCTTGATTTGGTCACTATCATCTTCAACTGGTCTTCCTGACCATGGAGCATTGTCCAGTAAGAAATCTCTAGCATGAAAGTTTGCAAACCACTTTTGACATGTTCCATCAGTCACAGCACCTTCTCCGTACACTGCACAAATCATTTTTTTGCCTTTCAGTTGCATTTTTACATTTCTTGAAATAATAAAGTGTAATATGCCAAAATTGTTGCATATTTTCTTCCATCTTCAATATTTAAATGGCCACACAAAAATTCACCAATTTTGATGAGTTTTTTAAATGCACACTCATATGACAGCTGTCACAATACAATCTAACAAAATAGTTTTTAATGAAGTTAAAGATAACTAAGTACTACTGGAGCCATCTTACAGAAGACAAACCAACGTTTTGGCCATCCAATATAAGATGGTCAAATACCAGATATATATTAGAATAGTTATCATAGAAGAAAAAATATGGATGTTATACCTCAGTCCAGTGACACTAATTTTCGTTAAATATTCATAATCCCCCCTATTTGACATTGAGCTCTTTTCTCCATTTTTAAGAAAGTGGTACTTTTTTGTCCACATGTGATTTCTTAATACTAGTCTGGAATTATAAGTAAGACTTTCTAAATCTCTGAACACTTATGGGAAAAAAGTCATAGTGAATAATTTTGAAAATCTTGTAACTCTTAGCCAAATACTAATTTTTTGCTTATAATATTTAAGTGAAAAAATTGTAAAGTTAATAAACAATATCTAATGTCAAGTATAAGGAGCAATATACTACAATGGAATGAGAGGTTGCTATTGCCTACAACTTTCTATTTTTAAAAGTCACTGTGAACCTGTTCAGACTCTATAGCCCTGACAAAAGAACAATGACAATGACTGACAAAAACCAACATCTGGCTTCCTTCGTTCCATTTACAGGTAAATAATAGTATCACGTGATACAAAAGGAGGGACAAAACAGACAACCTTCAATAGAAATCCAGGTTTTCCTGCTTGGTAGTTGCAGAATTTTAAGTTACTCAATCTCTCCATGCCTTATGAAGGGAAGATAGGGACTGTAGAAAATGAAATCATTTTAGCCACCCTGCTAAACCTATCAACATTATGAAGGTCGAAGCAGGAGGAAAGATTACATTCTTGTTCTAATTAGCCTGAGAACTGTGTCAATGCTGGGATACACATCTGGACCTCCAGATAACCCTCTGATTACCCCTTGATGGACTCATGTACCCAGGCCACCCGATTTCCCCTGAAGGACTCAGCCCACTTCCACCTGACATCCATCACCCATACCACGGGACATGACAGACCTCCCGGCACCCATCATCGGGACCACCTGGCGTCCATCCTTCAGGCTGCCTGTACACTGTCCCAGGCCAATCCATGACTGCTAATTCTCAAGGATGTGCTTTTTATTATAAGAATTTTTAATTTTTCTTTCTTCTTGGGAACACTTCTGAGTTTTTGCCTTGCTGTGTTTTCAGTTTTCAAACTCCAAGACTAATGAATAAATCTTTTCATTTATTTCTAACCAAATCCTCCAGACTCTTTCTGAGCTCATCTGACACTAGTTTATTTATCTGTATAATGGGAATAATACTACCTTGGGGTCACAATGAGAAGTGTATTTAGCAAAAAAGCTTGAAATATAGAAATCACTTGGTAAACCTTACCACTTTTTCCTTTCTCCTCCTGTTCAAATATAACTATGCCTGTTGCTCATGGTCTTTGGGGGTAAAACATCCCATGCCCTATTAGAAGGATTACAGGGAAGAATTGGTCACTTGCTTCCTGACAGTTTCACCTAATATCTCACCAATGTGAAAATTTGCTCAGCCTCTTCTATGTTGTTTGTATGCCTCCAGCTAGAATCTATGCACTTACTAGAGTTGACGCAACTCATTTGTTTTTTAAAAATGTTAAATACTAAAACCCACTCTTTATGGTCTATAATTCTATGGCTATTGACAAACATATCAAGCTGTATAGCCACCATCACAATCATGGTACAAACCGTTCTCCTACCCCAAATCGCTCCTTAGCACTGTCCCTAAGTAGTCAGCCCCACCTCCTACCCTAATCTTCGGAAACCACTGATCTGTTCTGTAGCCCTATAGTTTTGTGTTTTCCAGAATGCCATATAAATGGGAACAGATCATCTAGTCTCTTAGGTTTAGCTTTCTTCATATGACAAAATTTCTGTTTAAAACTTATTAATGCTGTTATGTATATCAATTATTCATTCATTTTCATTGGCTGAATAATATTCCATTGTATGGCTGTACCATAGTTTATCCAGTTGAAGGATATTTGAGTTATTTCCAGTTTTTACCAACTGTTAATGAAGTTGCTGTAAGATTTTAATACAAGTGTTTGTGAGGATGTAAACTTTCACTTCTTGTGGGTAAATGAATGGCATTGAAATGACATTGCTATGATATAAAGTGTATGTTTTACTTTATAAGAAAGTGCTAAATTATATTCCAAAATTATTATGCTACTTTTGCATTTGTATCAGCATTGTCTGGGAGCCCTAACTGTTCATATTCCTTGCCAGCAATTGATATTGTATATTGCCAAGGTTTTTGTTTTTCTCTCTTTTTTTTTGTTTTACCATTCTAATAGGAAGAAAGTGGTAGCTCATGTGACTTTAATTTGTATTTCTCTAATGATTAATAGTGTTAAGATTTTTTGATGTGTTTATTTGCTATTTATATACCTTTTCTGGGCAAGTTCAAATCTTTTGCTCATTTTTATTGAGTTATTTGGTTTCTTCTTGAGTTTTGAGAGTTTTAAAAATATATCCTAGATGTAAGTCTTTTGAGAGATACTTGATTTGAGGAAAGACAGAGAGAGGGAAGGAAGGAAGGGAGGGAGGGAGGGAGGGAGGGAGGAAGGGAGGAAGGAAGGGAGGAAGGAAGGGAGGGAGGGAGGAAGACCCAGTCTGTAGCAAGCACTGTCACTTTCTTAATGTGGTTCTTTGCAGAGAGACTATTTTAAACTTGATAAAGTCCGATTTATTAATTTTATCTTCTGACTCAGGCTTTTGGCATCTCATCTAAGAATTTTTTGCCTAACCCAAGGTTACAAAAATTGTCTTATGCTTTTTTCCAGAAACTGGAGAGTTTTATGTTTTATATTTAGAGCTATGATCTATTTTGAGTTAATTTTTACATACAGTGTGAGGCACAGGTCGAGGTTTTCTTTCTTTTTCTTTTTTTTTTTTGTTTGTTTATGGACAGCCAATTGCTTCAGTGCCATTTGTTGAAAGACTATCTTTTTCTCATTAAGGTAACCATACATTGGTATTAGTTGTCACTTTCTAGAACTTTGCACTTACAAAGTTCTTTACAATCACTTAAATATTTTTCTCTCTAACAATCACATGGCACAAATGAGCAGCATCTGCCCTTATTTAGATGAGGGATTTGAAACGTGGAGATATGTAGTCATTTATCTAAGATCAGAGCAAAGACATCTTAAAACTTCAAAAGTTAATGTGTTAGTTAATTTAGGCACCTGCTCTGACATTTCACTGAACCAAAACAAGAACCAGAGGGAGAAAGCAAGCCTCATTAGAGTAGTTCTAGTAAATTTTTGTGTCTTTTGAACATTAAATTTAAACTCAGCTTAGATAAGTGACCTCTGTGATTTTCAGAGAACTTTGCCAAGTCTCCCCTATGCTATTGTCCTGAGTGCAGGGCAGACTAAGGTAGGAAAGGAGCAGCTTTAATTTTCCACCACTTTAGATTCACATAGGAATGGATCAACAGCTAAAGAAAGAAGGCCAGCAGGGGCTAGAAGACAAGGCATCGACTTCTGTGCTGGGCTGAAAACAACCTTTTTCATTTTACCTGGGGAGTCTCTTGCGTGTAAGCATGTTCCCCCCCCCCCATCATTAGGGCACTTGGGTTCTCACAGCCCTCATATGAATGACCTTTGGTTCCAGGCCCTGAAGTTACCAACTGCTGATCTTACTTAGAACTCTTTGTCTCCCAATTTATGACTCTCTCTAATTTTCAGACCACAACAGAGAGAATCAGTATTGGATCTTAGAGTCTGATATAAACAGAAGTAGGAAACCACATTTTTCAGCAGCTCTAAGATCAACCACTGTCCTTTCTTCCATTGTTTTTTTAAGAAAGCTTTTTGTTTTAAACAGAAGAAAAACAAGGACTAAAACAAAGACCTGAGTCCTTCTCTCTTTTCATTAAACTTTCATTGTCTATGCTACAAGTCAATCAATAATGACTATTGAGTACATTAATACAGCAAAATACACAATAGGGAGCTACAATATCAATCATCATGGACAGCGGGGTAGGGGTGACAGAGGTGAATAAATCTGAGCCTAGACTTTGGAAGCTACACTCTTACAGTAACCTGGAAGCAAACTGCCTATAAGAATGAAAGAGAAACTAGACTACCATAGGACTCTTCCATAGGAAACCAACTTTACTTTAAAGTGTTAAATGTGTTTGAGTTGACACAAAGAGGAAAATAACACGGTGCAAGACACAAACATTAATTTTTTCATAAAAATTAGTGCTCAATGGAATGTAAGTACATCTAGGACTTAGACTCCGATTGCATTCTAATTTTGATAAAATTGAAGGAAATTGTTTGCTGAAGATTTTAAGTGTTCCATGCTCAGAAGTTGACTTCTGTTTACCTACCTCATCCTGTTCAGTAAAGGCTAGCATTTGTTATGAGGCTTACAAACCTAAAATTATGTTTAAGTGATAGTTTTCTTATGAGTCAAAGACCATATTAAATAATGGGTCCAAAGACCAGATATCTCATGAGAAAATATCAGCGCATCAGAAGGAAGTAGGAGAGGAAGATATAAATGTATGAGAGAGAGGTAATAGAAGAGACAGGAGCTTTCCAGGTAAGATGAAAGAAGCACACTAAGCTCATCTCTCATACTGAATACAACAGGTAAACCTGGACCAAATGCATGGAGCTTATATCTGGGTCCCAAGAGTAAACAGCAGCAGGGTAATCAGGCAGAATACCAGATTTAAAGTACCACTGGACCAGCGGTAAGTTTGCCATCTGTTCCTCTCCAGTATCTCTCAGTCTATCATCTGAATGCAGCTGAAATCTGGAGTGAGCCTCAGGAGTACACAGTGAGGTTCAGGAGTAGAAAAGGGAACTCCTAATGCTCACAGTGTAGAAATCCTCTGTTTTTGTGGTAATTTTTTCTCTTTTCTCCATTCTCTCATGCACTAGCCCCAAGACAATCCACCAAAGCACTGGCAGGGACCAGTAATGACCACTTATTGTGTACACAAATACAAAAAAGTAAAACTCAACCTAAACCACACATCTTATTCAAAAATTACCTCAAAATGGATCTCAGACCAAATGTGAAACATGACCTACATATTTCTAGAAGAAAATATAGAAACAAATATTTCTAAAATGGATTAGGCAAAGAGATCTTCAACACAACACCAAAAACACAATACATAAAAGAAGTTTATAAATGACAGTTGTGTGGCCAAAATGGAGGAGGCATAGGTAGATATACTTTGCTTCCTCGCACAACCAAAAGGACAACAAATTTAAAAACAAAAAACAGCCAGAACTATCAGAAAATCAAACTGTATGGAAGTCTGACAACCAAGGAATTAGAGGAGAAACATTCATTCAACCTGTAGAGGAGTGAAGATGGGAAGCTAGGGTAGAGAGGACTCACAGCAAGGCAGCGATTGGTGGAGTGGGAGGTCCCACATTTGTGTGCAGATAAACTTGGAGGAACAGCTGAGGAGTGAAACAAACCTCACAACCCAGGGTTCCAGCACAGCGAAATAAAGCCTCAAAGCCTCTGACTGAAAAAACCTGTGGGGGTTGCAGCAGTAGGAGGAGCTCCAGCCTCACAGGAGAGTCTGTTGGAGAGACCCACAGGGTCCTAGAACATACACAAAACCACCCACCCAGGAATCAGCACCAGAAGGTCCTAATTTGATTGTGGGTATCAGGGGAAGTGACTGAAAACTGGCCAAGAACTGAGCAAGTAACACTGTTCCCTCTCAGACCACTCCACCACACATAGCGCCACAACACAACAACTTGGGTTGCACTGCCCTGGCAAAAACCTACGGCTCCACCCCTTACTATGTAACAGGTGCACTGAGACAAAAAAAAATATGGCCCAAATGAAAGAACAGGTCAAAGATCCAGAAAATATACAACTAAGTGATGAAGAAATGGCCAACCTATCAGATGCACAATTCAAAACACTAGTAATCAGGATGCTTACAGAATTGGTTGAACATGGTCACAAAACAGAGGAAAAAGTGAAGACTATGCAAAGTGAGATAAAGGAAAATGTACAGGGAACCAACAGTGAAGGGAAGGACACCAGGACTCAAATCAACAGTTTAAACCAGAAGGAAGAAATAAGCATTCAACCAGAACAGAAAGAAGAAACAAGAATTCAAAAAAAAAATGAGAGGCTTAGGAACCTCCAGGACAACTTTAAACATTCCAACATCCTAATCATAGGGGTGTCAGAAGGAGAAGAGAAAGAGCAAGAAATTGAAAACTTATCTGAAAAAATAATGAAGGAGAACTTTCCTGATCTGGCAATGGAAATAGGCTTCTAGGAAGACCAGGAAGCTCAGAGAGTCCCAAAGAAGTTGTATCCAAGGAAGCACACACCAAGGCACATCATAATTACATTACCCAAGATGAAAGATAAGAAGAGAATCTTAATCTCAGCAAGAGGAAAACAGAGAGTTACCTACAAAGGAGTTCCCATAAGACTATCAGCTGATTTATCAAAAGAAATCTTACAGGCAAGAAGGGGCTGGAAAGAAGTGTTTGAAATCATGAAAGGCAAGGACCTACAACCTAGATTACTCTATCCAGCAAAGCTATTATTTAGAATGGAAGGCAGAGAAAGTGCTTCCCAGATAAGGTCAAGTTAACAGAGTTCACCATCACTAAGCCCTTATTATATGAAATGTTAAAGGGACTTATCTAAGAAAAAGAAGATAAAAATACAAACAGTACAATAACAACAAACTTACAACTATCAACAACCAAACCTAAGAAAACAAAAACAAAAATGGACTAAGCAAACAACTAGAACAGCAACAGATTTACAGAAATGGAGATCACACAGAGGGTTGTCAATGAGGAGGAGTGAGGGGGAAGGGGGAGATGGGAGAAAAGGTACAGGGAATAAGAAGCATAAATGGTAGGTAAAAACAGACAGGGCAAAATTAAGAATAGTATGGGAAATGGAGAAGCCAAAGAACTTATATGTATGACCCATGGAAATGAACTAAGGTGGGGGAATGCTGGAGGGAGAGGGGGTACAGGGCAGAGGGGAACATAGGGGAAAAAATGGAACAACTGTAGTAGCACAATCAATAAAATATTTTAAATATTTTTAAATAACAAATAAAAATAACCTACAAAAAATAAAATAAATGACAATGGTTTGATCTGTACATATCAGCGTTAAAAGAATTAAATGACATGTAGACTTGGAGAAAATATTTGTGAACCACAGATCTGACAAAGGACTTATATCCAGAATATATCTTCTTAAACTTTCAAAAAACAAATTTAAAAAAATTTAAAAATGGATGGAAGACTTGAACAGAACTTTCACCCATAAAGCTATAAGGATGACATATAAGCACATGAGAAGATATTCAGCATCATTAGTCACAATGGAAATGCAAATAAAAACTGTAATGAGATACTACTACACACTTATTAGAATGGCTAAAATAACAAATAATGACCCTGGAGCAACAGATTTCCTACATTGCTGCTGAGAGCACAAAATGACATAGTCACTGTGAAGTGGTTTGGCAGTTTAAACATGCTCTTAACCAGCAGTTAATCTGAATCCAAAAATTCCATTTCTGACTACCTACCCTAGAAAAGTGAATGTGTATATTTTTAAAGCAATCTGTTCATGAGCGTTCATATTTGCTAAAAACTGGAACCAACTTCACATCCTTCATTGTAAATGTGGTATATTCATTTAATGGAATACTACTCAGCAATGAAAAGGAACAAACTCTTGATATACACAACAACTTAGATGGATCTCAAAGCATTATTCTACATTTTTTAAAAAGCCAATTTAAAACATTGCATAGTATACTGTTACATTTATGTGGCATTTTTAATAAAGTGAATCTATGGTCATAGAGATAATACCAGTGATGGCCAGGGCAGAGTGAAGGAAGGCGATGCCCATAAAGACATAGCAAATGAGTTCTGCAGGGATCAGAGGCTGTTCTGTGTCCCGATTACTGCGGTGGTTGCATACATCATTATGTGTGTTAAAATTCATAAACCTGTAAAAACAATGTCCACTTTAGTAATTTTAAAAATGATGTTTTCATAAAGAGATACAAAATTGAACCAAAGGGAATTTTTATCTTCAGCTTTATTTTAAAATGTTGATTTCAAGTCCAGGAACCAGAGGCATGCAGGCTGCAGATAGTTCATCCTATCCCTGAGTCCCACTGCCAGAGTCGGGGGTTCCCGGACCCTCGGAAAGCCAAGTTATGTGACAGACTGGCAATTCTTCTGATGGTATGACAGCTGTAAATGGAAAAAAGCTGTATAATACTAGTTGGCCAGAAACATTTTTCTGTCAGTTATTCAAATTGGTTGTCTACACCACCTCACAGTCCCTAGGGAGCTACCAACTCATCACATTTCTAAGTGTTTTGCAGACTGATTATTAGCCATGATTCAGTTTTTTCTAACATCACTGTTTGCTCTCTCTGCCTTCTCAAATCTATGTATGGTTTTCTTGGTTTCTTTGACTCCTGTATGTATCTAAAACTGGAACCCTCCACCTTGTATTAGCTCCATATCATGCCTCATTTCTCTAACTTTCATTTCTTTCCTGAGACCTCCTCACCAAGCCTTCTCATGGATTTGGTGAGCAGACATTAAAATGGCCAGTGAGCTGGTATTGACCTAGGCCAGGAGAGGACGGTGGCCTCTTTTCTGCTCAATTTCTCCCAATTCACCTCATCACGAAGGCCAGTGCACACCAGCAGCTCCTTCTCTTACCCCCAGCTCTGACAGCAGGCAGCTGGGCTCACGCAGACTATCAAGAACTGCCCACTTTGGACCCCTTGCTTTCTCCTAACTTCTAATAATATGTCTGGTAGTAAGAAATGCCCACAACAAGCAAACAATAAAACTTAGTGGATGTATTTTACAGAGCAGCACCGCCCTTGTCTCCAGCTTGGTAGTTGAGCCAGGGTTTCTGTACAAAGCTTCCTAGTCTTATAGATTCAGATTCCAATTTAGCTGACACTGTAAATGCATTTTATATGCCAGCTGCTTTCACTTACATTATCTCACTTAATCTCCAAGAATTCCCATCATCTTGAAAGTATTTATTAAGCACTAATTTGCATTACGTGCTGTGTTTAACTCAGGACAATGGCCATTTCAGAGCCTCCTAGGGCCTTACAACATAATAGCACAGGCATATTGTGTAAGCACACACATTTTTAGAGTATTACTTAAGTGTTTTTATTATGTGTATTTAAGAGGGAACATTCACAAATGTGGCACCACCACATTTAACATGGAAATGTACGGTGCCCACCTTGGGAGACGCTACTGGTTAAAACCCCTTGTTAATCATCACAAATGAGCTAGTGTGCATAGCAACATAATACTTGGAGGGTACCTGGTATTTTCGTTCACGGATATAAGCTAATTAATGACTGCGATGGATATAGTATTTATTTGTATCATGTGTAAATCTGTCACAATCCAGAACCTCTGGCTGGGCGAAGTTTGGGTGTTCAGCTGGAGGACTGCTATGTCTCCCAGCCTTTCCCCCTTGTCATGGTAAACCATAACAATAGTTAAGCAGAGGCTGTTAGAGGAGAGAGTCATCGTTGCTTATTCTTTCACTTAACCAGTGCCAAAATCAATTTTGAAGCATTATCTCTAAGTTGCTTTCAACTCGATCTGGGTGTTTCTCTTCGGCTAGAATATCACCCCCTGCACTGGAATCTTTATTACATCACACTAATCTAATTTAAATGCATTTTTACTGTACTTGGTTTAATGAATGTTGGAATGTGTCACTATGAAATTGCACCATTAATTTGATAAATAGGACTTGAAGGTATAATTTTTTCCAGCATTGCAGACTAATGAAGCTAAAATACATATATAATAAGAAGTGTAAATAATAAATTATTCTTAGGAGCAAAAAAATTAATTAGATCTTACCACAAATTGCATCTCAATGTCAATTTTTTTTTCAAAGCTACTGACTTTCAAACTACTTGGAACACCATTGTAAACCTTGGAAAGCTTCTCAAGTGATTACTTTCCATCCTGGGAATCTGTTTTAAGAAACTACTATTGTTCAAAAAATCTTTTTAAGATGTCAGTACAGATCCCCTGTTGTCATTTCTACCAGGCATTTAGAGTTTCTAGATGAATTAATCTTCTTCTTTAAGTTGTACTGTTTTATTTATTCATAAAGACTCCTGAAAATCCTTTTAGATACTATGCTGTGGAGATGCAAGAAGAGAGAGAAAAAAAAAAACAACCCAGGAACTTCCAAAGGTGGCAGAAATCCATTTCCAGTGATTTCAGGGAAAGGTCCTCTGCAGTCTTGCCCTTTGCCAAGAATCTGTGTCACCTGTGGGCTGAAAGATCCGATAAGAGGGTGACAGATCACACCCCAATTACTTACTATTCAGCTGCACACTCCAGGGTAAACCTAGACAGTAAATAACCTGGAAGTTAGCTGGTTAATATGCACACTAAAACCAGAGACCTGATGATGCCCCAAAGGAGACTGTATTCCTTGGGTGAAGAAGAAAGAATTGTAGTTATGACAGGCACATGTGAGCTTTGGTTCAGGTTCAGCATAGGGGTAATGCATTAGTGTTTGTACCTATTAGCAAGCAATTCCTAGAACTCTGACTAATGAAACTTTTGCAGAGGACATTAGTTATAGGATGCCTGTCTGCTCAGAAACGTGAAGACGACTAAAGCAAAAATAAACAGTCACATGAAATCAATTTGGAAACTCTAGTCCTTATTTTTAGTATGATATTGATGTAAAAAAACACAAAATATCCATCCTACACAATAACTATGTTTTATTTATCAGATATGAGAATTTTTTAAACTTTCGCGTCAAGACGAGACTAAACTTGTTTTAATAGAAAGATTCCAAGGAAAGAGAGAAAGAGTTCCTGTGATTAGAATTAACTGGTATGGTTCAACAATGCTCATTGTCCCCAGCTGGAGGTCTTGTGCATTCAGAGACAATTTAATCATGTTCTGTCCCTTCCCTAGTCTGACGCAGGTCCCTGGGCCAAATGCTCTCCCTGGCCTTATTTTCTATTCCCAGTGTGTAGTTTAACAAACAATGATTTTATTCCTTGTTATTTGATTTGAAGCCAAAATTCTGACATGGTATCAGTTTTGATGCCAGATAATGCATTAAACCTTACTAAGGGGTAAACATAATGATCTTCATTAAACCCTTTAAATGAACCCACCTCCTGCTTCTTCAGGTTGAGGAAAGCGTTGACGGGGAGCCTCGTAGAAGAGTCTCAGGGCTATTTTCTTCCTGTAACGGGCAGGGAGAGATGAGTGGCAGCTTTTAGGCGTGAAAGAAAGTTAGGTAAACATAAAGGGTTTTGTACGATTTTCTTTCCTAATGGCAAAGTTTTAGAGCAATAAATCACAATTCAGTCAATACCATTAGTTTTGGGGCAGTATACAGCCTCATTAAAGTGCATAAACAATTATATTTATTGAAGGTAATGTACTGTGTAGTGCATTATAACGACACTCATTAACATATGTAATCATCATTTGAATGGGCTTTACTACAATGTAAACTGATAATGGCATGATTACACACTGGGTTATTAACTTTTCAGTCTTAAGATAATGAAAGGTGATGCAAGAACCCAAAAGCACATGCACACGGTCTTTCTTTTGTGAGTTATACATTTCCACATCAAATCCTAGACTCAAATCCCTCAGGAGCTGGGGTTTTTGCTGTTTTTTACCTATCATCTTGATGCAATCCTAAATTCAATGCGGTGCTTTAAAGGTGTCCCTATCTGCAGGGATATGTGTCAGGAACTACCTCAGGCCCAGTCGTGAAGATGATTTTCTGGATGACCCTATTTCTGTCTTATGTTGCAGCTTGTGCTGCTCACGCTCTGATTTCAGCGCCTTTCCACACTGCACTCTGACAACGTCACATGCTCTGAGAAAAATGGAAATTTCATCCAAACTTTTCCTTTGAAAATTTCACTTCAGCAGTAGTTGGCTAATGATGGGGAAACACTGGAAAACCCCGTACTGAGGGACATTCTGCAAAAGTGGCAAGGTCATGAAAAATAAAGAAAGAGCAGGGGACTGTTCTAGATCAAAAGAGACTAAGAGACATGATAACTAAATGCAATGTCTGGTCCTAGATTGGATCCTGAACCAGAATTTGTTTCTCTTTCTTGTTATAAATATATTTTTATTAAAACAACTGAAACAAATTTGAATAAGGTCTCTAGATTAGACAATAGTATTTTATTAATGTTCATTTCTTGATTTTGATCATTTTACTGTTTATGTAAAAAAAAAGTCCTTTTTCTTTATGCACATAAAAGTACCTAAGGGTAGAGGCCCTTTATGTCTGCAATTTACTACAAATGAATAATTAAAAAATAATATGTCTATATTTAATAATGGTAGTAAGAATAAAAGCATATAAAAGAGAGAATCATAAGGCAAATATGGTAAGAAGTTAACATAATTTGGGTAAAGGACATTCAAGAATTATTTGTACTATTCTTATAACATTCTGTAGGTCTGAAATTATTTCAGTTTTTTTAAAATAGATATTTAGAATATACGAATTGACCATAAAAGGCCATGACTTTAATTAAGCAGGTCTGTTGCCTGGGTGTTTTCAGCAACAAGTCAGAATAACAATGGGGTCTCAGTGCTCGCTTATGTCCTTTATCTGCTCTGTCAGTGAAAGTCACAGATTTCAGAGGACAGTTCTTAATTCCTTTGCCCCCAGCCAATATCTATTTCCTATATTTTAGAGTCAGGAATGACAAAAGGTTTGTGAAATGAAAGGTGAAAGACATTCTACTCTAATCACCTAGATTAAAGAGTGATCGTAGTGTCCACTTAATATTCCCCTCCTAACCATCACAGCAGTGATTTTCTGAAACCTCGCAACCGATTTTGAATCAGCTTGAGAGCTGTTCTAAAAAGAATGATTCGAGTAGGTCTCTGCATAAGCCCTGAGGAAAGCACTCTTGACTGTTTTCTTCCTAAACAAATTACTGCGTTCTCACCCTTAAGCAGCACCCAAACTTGGGCCAATGGATCATGTACACTAGGCCTAAATTTACAAACCACACTTATCATAGAGAGAATGAGGCAAATGAAAGCAAGAGTAAGTGACTCAAGACACTGAAGGAATAACAAAAATAATATGAACCTCAGAAGTTTCTGGCATTTGTTCTTTTTTTAGCCTTTTAAACACATAACCCTGTATATTAGCAGTAATGTTAATATATTTAAAACTTGCTTTAGAAAATATTTGCTTTGGTTGTCTAATTTGCACAGTTTCATAGAAATTGAGACTTCCACAGCTAAGAGCTACCCATTTCAAAGTACTGCTAGAGAAGCAACATTGACTCCTCAAGCACTGCAAAACAAAATGAATCAATACCTCTCCACAAATAAGAAGAAATGCATACTCCAGATACATTTATATGGAGATAACTAGACTTGAAGGCTACAGCTACTGGATTAATGTTTTTATTAAATCATATTAGTGTTGGCACAATAATCTTTTCTCATTATAAACACTGAGCATTTTTATTTGCTACAGGGTGTAGCTTTAAGAAATTTCCAATTGACTGACAGCTGCCTGTCAACTTCTGACTCTGGAGAGATCCAGGAACTCAGCTCGCAAAGCCCCAGGGAATTCTAGGGAGCTCCGAGATGGTTAATGGCTGTCCATTAGCGTGAGGCCCAGCGGAGCCCTAGAATCTGTTAAGTGGGAAGTTCTTGCTGTAGAAGGTCATACAATTCCCTATTGCCATCTGAGAGAACTGGGAAAATTCAACTTGAAGCAAAGACTGGGGTGCTATAAGTTTATGTACTAAGGGAAATCATTTCATGCAGTTTGGTATTACCGTACACCATGTTTTATTTATACTCTATACTGGATGAGAAATTGAATACTGTGCTCTTTTCTGGCAATGGAAACCTGCCTTATTCTCCTGAACTGGGCACTGCATCAATACAGCAGCTTGCAGCCTTTTTGACTATGTATTATAGAGTGGCTTCTGTGCATTATATATTAAATCCGATATGCACTGTGAGTTTATATGCCACACACACTACATTTTTCTATATTACGTCCTGCAATCTATCATGTTAAGTGAAAGGGGTGATGGAGTGGGCCTCAGGTAATGTAAAGAAGATTGCTAACAGCTTGCATACGGCGTTGAGAGTAGGTAAGTATTTCTGCAGTGTGCTCTGTGTATATACACCGTGTGAGCACACAGCAAACTGACCATGTATGAGTTCAACATCCGTAGCAATGGAATTAACCATCTATACACCACGAAAATTACCTACCAGCCCAAACAATAAGTCTGCCCCCATTAACAAAGCCCAGCAAAGTCTCGTATGAGCCAAATAGTCCTTCCCAGAAGTGGGAATAAAAATGAGGTCTGGCACATTAAAGGAAAAGCAGCCTCCACCCCATCCCCTGAAACACTCAAGCCAGGCTAACAAAGGGCCTCAGTACAGGAAACATGGACAAGCATTTAGCAATCACAGCCTCTCAGCTGTTAATACCTGTCTCATATTCTTCAGTCTATTATGTGGAAAGGACCGTGAGGCCCCACATCTAAACATCACGTGAAAAAGAACACAAAAGCAATGATTAACAATCAATGGAGGAAGAAGTGTTGACTATCCCTTTTGAAATAAAAGTGCATTTTCCCACAACACTATCTGTTCATGTTTCAGAATTTCTAAATCTGGGAATACTCAGACTTGTGTTACCTGCTTTATCACTGCCCTTGAAATTGCTTTATCTGCAACTTTTTCTATCAGGAAGTACATGTAAATAAACTGGACCCTAGTCTTTTTGGCATAACTTTCATGGCCTATTAGGATTTTTAATGGCAAATTTTTATTTTCTGTAAAAATTTCTTGGTTCTACCCACCTACTGGTTTAAAGGTAAATGTTTTCTTGTTATCTGGGACCTACATACTGTGACTGTCCATCAAGACTTTGACCTTGTGTTCAGCCACTGTGAGTTCCTCTGGTCTTCACCGTCTGAAATCCTATATTAATCTGTGGCTACTAATCTTGGAATAACACTTAAAACAAGAGCCCCACTATTAGACTGACCAGAGGACAGCCCTGCCTCCTCACTGTCACTGCAGAATCTTTTTCAAAGAGCAGTGAAGGTGGTCACAAGGATGAAGAATCTTTTCTATCAATATTAGTGAAAAGAACCAGTATTGAAGGTGCTAAAATAATCACTCATTATTTCTATTCTTCTAGCGCTGATAAACTTCATGTGGTGAGGGGATTGTAGCTTTTGTGGAAAGAGACACTTGGCCTTCAGTATCAGGCTTTACAATACATTCCTGGTGCAATATTATCAGGTGACACCAATTCATCCCAGAGCATTTTACAGCTTAACAGAAGGTTTTGATTTCCTGGTGGAGTCTTAATTGATTCTGAATTCTTTAGCATTCAACCTTCCTTGTGATGATTGTTATAAGACTTAATACAGGAAATATTAAGTTTAGACAAAGAAGGCCCAGAAGGGATACTTT
Source organism: Phyllostomus hastatus (assembly GCF_019186645.2). Taxonomy (NCBI): domain Eukaryota; kingdom Metazoa; phylum Chordata; class Mammalia; order Chiroptera; family Phyllostomidae; genus Phyllostomus; species Phyllostomus hastatus. Next base: position 22,017,528 of record NW_025333960.1, read on the forward strand.
TGTGGACTGTCAACGATATATTTCACTATAAAATGGAAGTGGTGAGCCAGCTGAGGAGCTTTGGGTTGAAGCTTTAGGCACCGTATGTATTTATTTCTCCAGCTGACCCGGAGGGGGAGGATCCACATGACCCTCCATGGCTGGATGATGTACAATTGTACATAGTGACCCTGACAAGCCAAGCAAAATGAGCAGGAGTTACTTCCAGCTTTCCTCCATCAAAGGGAAAGCTGCCAAAATCCAAAACTCTAAGGAGGCAGGGGGGAGCGGGAAAATACGCATCGGGAAATGGCTCTACCAGAAGAAGCCCTGGGGCACACGCGGAGGGCTGTCTGGAACTGGCTTTGACACAGAATTTTCACCAAGTTTCTTTCCTGCTATAGTTAGCAGACTGGAGCAAACCTTCCCTCATAAATTTTAGGGCCAGATCTAACAGGGAAACCATGAAGATATGGTATTAATAAAATCATACCAGTGATGGCAAATGTTTGCTTTCATAGATGGGGGAGAATTGATAATCCTTGGGTTGCTAAACATATCAAGGGCATCATCATGTGCCTATGCTTGGATTTTAAAGATGCTGGGTGTCCTGCCCCCTTCTCTTGGGCAGGTAAATCTGCATTGCTCCTGACCAATGCAGGCAGACAGGTGGGAAGGTGGGTCCTCCAGCCACACAGAGGAAGAGATTACCTTAATGGAATATTTATTCATTCTTATATTTATTAAATAAAGTTTCCAGCATACCTACGATGTGCCTGACATTAACATATTTCCAGAAAATGTTGATAGAGAGGACCTTCCTCTCATTCCTGAAGTAATGAAGTTATGTCATGAGGCCAACTTACTGCAACCAAGCATTACTCAGCAGAGATGGTCTTCCATGTGACCCTCTACAAACCAATCCACAGAGTTCATTTTACTCTCATTGTTTAATTCTCCACACTACATGCGTATGCAGTGTCCAAGTATACCAGCTTATACCAGTTTATATATAAAAGTGCACATAATCACCCTACAGCTGTCAAAAGTGCCTGGAAAAGCCCAAGAGTTCAGTATGAAAGGTGCTATTAGGTTGGGGAAAGCTCCACAGCTGCCGCAGATGGCTCGTTTTCTCAATAGACCTGAGGTTGAAAAAAATAATAAAATAAAAAACTAGTTGTTTTGCCTGCAGCATAAACAGGAATTTTCTCCTTGAACAAGTGGAACTGGCTTTGCAAAGACGAGGCTCCAATCTGTCTTTCTACATTCTAACACTAAAAAGAAGCACGTCTGTGCACCTATACAAATGCTCCCGTGACGCAGCTGCGAGTCCGGGATGCCTGCGCCCAGAGCTCGGCTTTGTGACGTGGTTGTTTTCATGGTGGTGCCAGCAGTATTTTAAAAATTAATAATAATATTTTCATTATAGAAGGAGCATGTACTCATTCTTGAAAATTTGGAACATAAGGAAAAATTCACTCATAATTTCACCATCCAAAAAGCACCACAATAACTCTTTGGTATATTTCCTATTTCCTTTCAGTCTTTTTTCTGTGAATATATATATATATTCCACAGAAGTAACACCTGCTTGAGTGTGGTTGGTAAGGTAATAATATGGGTGCAATAAGTTATAGTTTTAATTTTAACATTTCACCTAAAATATCATAGGTTGTGGTTGTGTGTGATATTGTTATGTGACAGAATTACCACATGCTTATGGTTTTGTAATAAAAGATTTTGTAATAAAAAGGGGGCATTATTTGTGCCAGACCCTGTATATATACACACATGCACATATATAGACACATAAATGTACATATGTATATATAAATACACATCTATTCTGCAAATATATATAAAATAAACATGTTACAAATAGTATAGGCATTTATATTATCTCTATATATTCATTACAAACATACAAGTTCAGTCCAGAAGGTATCCAGCCATGTAATATGAAAAATAGAGATATTTATTGAAGAAGATATAAGATACAAGAAACATTGTACACAGGACAATAATGCCTCAGTCTCCTTCAAAGTAGGCACCTTGGGACCTCACGCAGTTCTCCCAATTGCCTTTAGCTGCCCTGTTCAGCTGTGCTGTCATATTTTCCTGAATCAATATTCTGAAATCGCTTCCCTTTCTCTTTTTTAATTTTATTTATTTATTTATTTTTAGAGAGAGAGGAAAGGAGGGAGAAAGAGAGGAAGAGAAACATCAGTGTGTGGTTTCCTCTTGTACACCCCCAACTGGGGACCTGGCCTGTAACCCAGGCATGTGCCCTGACTTGGAATTGAACTGGCGACCCTTTGGTTCACAGACTGGCACTTCGTCTGCTGAGCCACAGCAGCCAGGGAGAAATATCTTCCCTTTCAAAGGTTATTTTGGTTTTGGGAAAAGCCAGAAGTCTCAGGTCACCAAATCTGGGCTATAGGAGGGGTTGAATAAGCTGCGTGATTTGATGTTTCACCAAAAAACTCTGCAGGAGACATGCATGAGCAGGCATGTTGTTATGATGAAGCTGCCAATCACCAGTGGCCCATAGCTGAGGCCTCCTGAATCATCCAAATAGTTTCCATGGAGGAATATTCAAGTTTAACACAAAATTTGATGCAAATTGGTTGTTCTGCTTGCTCAGTCATTTGGAATGTGATGTCCACACAGTACACATGCTCACTCTACAGCATCTATTGCCCCCACTGACTAGTACAGTGAAGTTGTCATTGTTCATCATTTGCATTCCAGTCCATTGTCCTTGGCTACCAAGTTACATAGATGTTGCACAAACTATTCTCATTATATTAACAATGGCTGGACTTTTTCCAGACAGACCTCATATATATTCTCTTTATATATAATTGAATGATATATTTATATATGTACACTATTGTATTTTTCTTTTGTTAGTTAATATTATCATTGAAACAGAAACAATTATCATGTCATTAATTTTTAATTACTCTCACTGAACATTTTAATGACTACATACTATTCCATCATGTGTATACAATGTAACTTGTTCAACAAGTCATCTGTTACAAATCTCAGAAGAAGTTACCAGGTTTTTTTGTAGATAATGCTTAATAAACCATCCTTGTATTTAAAACTTTGGCTGTGTATCTAATTACTTGAATTATTGGCTCAAAGAAGGATATGTCTTAAAATATTTTTAGGACTCTTAATATCTACTGTCAAATACTTAACCTAAAGCAATCATTGTTTGCTGGAAATAAGAAATGTTTCTGGTTAAATACCAGGGCATACTGCAACAGGGTCTGTTTGGTACAAAGGATGTCATTTCATCATTTTTCATAACTTCATGAGGTGTGTCTAGTCTACTAGGAGTAAACCAAAATGTACCTCTCAATTGTAACTACAACGATCAGTCCAGATCTTAGGCTGACTGCTTTAATCACAACCTCAATCCCTCAAAAATGGCATTAATGTTTTACGTTGCATTTTTAATCACCCTCTTTCATTTAGAGGTACATCTCCACTAATTACCTCTTAATGTTGTAATTTCCTGAATCTGTTCACTGTCAAGACCTTTCACAAGAGCAAACAGTTTTATTAGAAGAAAGAGTTGGAAATTTCCTTGTTCATCTTAATGCACACAGTATTCTGAACCCACACGGGGAATGGTTAGTGTCTTTCAGCAGATGATTTTGTCTCCCAACTCTCATCCACCCACCCTAAAGTCTCCCTGGAGATATAAAGTAATCTTAAAATTAGGAAGAACATTTTATTGTGTGTGTTTAATGCCAGCAGTGAAGTGTCACTTTGTCCCTTGATTTTGTGGCTTAAAAATCCATCTGCTGTGTAAATACAGTACTAGGCACTCCCACTATGATTAGTATTGTCTTTATCTAGGGCACTGCAGCAGTGGATGGATGAGTACTCGAGGTCCCTTGCAGATCTGCATGGAGTGTGGATTTGAACCCACAGTCTCTGCATTTCCAACTCCAGCCCAGACAGTCAAGCAACCCTTCCCCCTCCAGGATGATCTATGCCCTTTTGTGGGAAGTTTGATGGATAGAGACAGCTCAAGCACTAAACTGGAACCCAAAATCAATAAATGTATTAGGACTGGGTGCTCACAAATTGGTAGCCATTTAATTCCCCTGCTATTAATTTTTTTCCCTTCCAGATATGAGCTTGGGTACAGTGTGTGAACCTGTTAAACCACAGCTGCAGTTTGCCCTTGAAGTTGCTTCAGTTGGCTGAAGGAGGAGAGACCTTTTCACCTAGTACTTTAATCTTCGTAGTGGGTTTCTATTTCAAAATAGGAAAAAAACCTCCTATTTCTCTGTTTGGTATTTACTGGCTAGAAGGAAGACTTCATATCATTCCATTTTTTAAAGTTTTTTTTTCTATAGATATTTTCAAATATTCACAAATATTTAGATAGTATAATAAATCTCTATAGGCCTATCATTCATTTTTAATTTTTTTTCTTATGCCTTTAGTTTTAAGGATCACAGTGGATTTTCTGGAAACAATGGGCTTCTCTCAGTAATGGCAGCACAAGGTATATAACATTAAGAGCATTCATCATGGAGTTTTTCTCATTTCAGTATGAGATGCAACCATTCAATCAATTTTCTAAAATAAAACATCCCAGAGTCTTTATTGACGTCCTACATCCAATTCTTCAGCTGATCTCATTGGTTCTTCCTCCAAAATACATCTCACATCTGTCCACTTACCCTCATTCCCACTGCTTCTTCCCCAGTGTTAATCCTCATCTGTTTCCTGCAATGTAACGCTGAACAATTATTGTGATAATCATGTTCTCCCTGCATGCACTCTTGTCTCCCAGTTCCACCATGGTCCACTCCTCAGTAGACAGTTCGAGCAATAATGTCACCCTCCTGCTTGCAATCTTCCAACAGCTCCTGCTTTTGTCACCCACTACCCCTTCCATCAATCCAGGTAGCCAGCATGATCATTCACAAGCATAAATAGACCAATTTGTTTTATTTCTGAAAACCCTCCAAAGCTTTTTTATTGCACTTGAAGTTTAGACTTCTTGGTTCGACCTTGCCTCCCTCTCAGAATTAAATCTCACGTCTGCATTTTTCTCACTATGCTCCAGCTGCACTAGTGGGACTTCAGTTCTGGGAACACGTCCAGCCATGCTCCATCTACCTCAGGGCCTTTGCACTTGTTTCTTATCACCTACCCACTACTTCACATCTTCACTGCTACCTCCTTCTGGTCATTCAGGAATGAGCCCAAATATCACCTCTCAAGAAAGCTTCTTTTATCACCTGAACCAAATTAGCCTCCAGCCCCAAGACCTTATTATTTATGAAATTATATTGTACTCTTAATATCTCTCCACCCATTATAATAACAGCGCTATGAAAGAAGAGATGTGTTCCTGTCTTGTTTACCTCTATATCTTGAGTTTCTGCAACAGAGTATATGAATGGATCTCTAAAAAATTTGTTGAAAGAATGAAAGGATAAATGAATATAACAAAAAAAGGAACTTTAGAATCTTATTGTAAGAATTTTATAGGTAATTGCTACTTTTCTGAATGAAAAAGGTAAGCTTAACAACAGAGAAAGCAGACTTACAAAAGCTCCTGGGGGCTTTAGTAGATTGTTTAGGGTCACTGAAAATACCAGGATAAAACACCTCATGCAGAGACAAAACCAACAGTGTAGGTTAGCATAGACTGTAGATAATATCTTTTCTCTGCTTCCCTCTCTGCCTAATACCCCTGGCCATCGGAATAGTGATTTTTGGTGAAATGTGAGCCCAGTGGCCCCTTGAGTATGAGGCCATGTCTACTATCTCCTACTAGTTCCCCAAATGCTTACCAAGTTCTATTTTTTCATTTCCTTCTTATTCCCTAACACCTGACAGTATTACTTCTACTCCCCATTATTCTATTGAAGTTGATCTCTCCATATTTCTAGCAATGTCCTAATCCTCAATTCCAATTCCAAGTCTTCACCCTCTTTGTCCCTATCATCATGCCCCACTGTTGACCACTGTTTTTCTTATGGAAACTCCTTGTTACTCTGACTTTCACAGCATTGAACTTCTAGTTTTCTTTCTACTGCTATAGAGTCTAGGTACTGAATCTGTGTCCCTCACATTCTCCAAAGTTTACATCTTAGCCCTCTGCTTTATTCTGTCTATTGCACACTATACACATGCAAATTACAGGCTGACATCATCTATTTGGATAACCTAACATCAAGTCCAAATCTGCAAATTGAGCTAGTCTTTTCTCCAGAATCAGCTTTCTTTCCAGATTTCCCTATTTCCAACATTTTATGTATTTATTTACTTAAGGGGGGAAAAAAAGCTTAAAAAGCATCTTGGATTTCTTCCTCTCTATCTAACTTCTCCCACTAGAAACATTTTATTTTAATTTTATTGTATTTTTTCAGTTACATCGCTTCCTATTATTATTACTATCAATTAATGCCCCCATTTTCATTCTCTTATCTGCTCCAGTAAATTGAGTCAATTTCATCTCAAAACATGCATTGCCCACATATTGTATTATTCAATCTATCTTTGACTATTTAATGAAGTTTAAACTCCTTGGCTTAGGACAATGCCTACCTAAAACTCGGTCTATTTTCCTTCACTAACATTATTTCCCACTGCTACCAACACATAAAATTCTGCTCCTACTGAACACTTCTGCTCTCTGAGTGGTATCCTTCCTTGATAAACCCTCCCTCCGCTCTATAACTTGAAATAATAAGGGGAAACGACCTTGATCCCTATGAAATGTTAACCGACTGACTCTGTGCTGTCTGGTATGGTCACCACCACCCACGTGTGGCTTCCAAACACGAAGTGTGGTGGTTGAAACTAAAGAACTGAATTCTTAATTTAATTGAAATTTAATTTAATTAAAAAGCTAATACTCAATTCAGTTACTGAGAAACTTTTAAACATATCTGTAAGGATTTGGATATGTTAATCCACCTTTTCAACTGTAAATGTTATGAATTTTTCTTATTTCATGAAATTTAAATACAGATCAAGTATTTGTGACAAAATACTAGGAGCCAAGTTGGTATGCCATAAGTGTACAACACACACAGAATTGAAAATTTAATTTGAAACCAAAGGTAAAATAGCTCATTAAATTTTTAAATTTTGATTACATGTTGCAATCATACTATTTTGAATATGTTAGGTTAAATCAAATATACTATTAATATTAATCATACCTCTTTTATTTTGTTGTAATATCACTACTAGAACACATGCAGCTCACATGATTTTCTTTTGGACAGAGCTCTTTGAGGTATCATCTTCATTAAAATGTCCAGAGAGCCAAAAAGACTCCCACACTGATTTCAAGGCCCAGCCCCATAATGAAAGAAGCATAATCTCTAGGAAAAGTTCCTGGGGATAGTATCTTAAATTTTTATTTTTCAAATTTATTTTTCAGTTACAGTTGACAGACAATATTATATTAGTTTCAGGTGTATACCATAGTGATTGGACATTTATATAATTTACAGAGTGATCACTCTGATAAGTCTAGTATCCACTTGACACCATACATAGTTATTCTAATATTATTGACTGTATTTCCTGTACATCCCCGTGACTATTTTTGTAACTGGAAATTTGTACTTCTTAATCCCTCCCACTCTTTTCACTCATTCTCCCAATGGGGTTGATGAACTGAAGCAAAGTTGGGAAAACTACTAGAAGGGATGTTCCTTACCTCCACCAGAGCATTTATTGTCTTCATCACTCATTTAATGCATTCTTCAAATGCACACTTGCTCACGCTATCATTCAGTGTTGCACAAGTATATTCTGAACTTGATGGAGAGCCCTCAGAAAGGAATATATGTAATACTTATAGCCAACATGTATGGAGTGCTGATAAGGTACCAAGCACCCTGCCAGATGCTCTGTGTTTGTTCTCTCATTTAATTAATAATAGCACCTATAATTCCATGAGGTGGGTGCCAATTTATCCCCATTGCACAAAGGAAATGGGGATTTAGGTCACACAGCTACTTACCAATGGACCCAAGAGCTAGACTTGTTCTAACTTTAAGACCAGGCTTGCACATGATACTGCCTGGTTATCTGGTACAGTACTCATTTGTCTAGAATGCTTAATAAGTGAAAATGATGACACTCAGCACCCCAAATACAGAGATGGCAGGGCACTTAGTAAGTGTTACAGGTGCCCCCAGCATATAGCAAAGAATGTGAAAAGGCAGGAATGTGTTTGCCCCATCCATTCCCAAGTCAAATGCTTGTCCCCTGTCAATCGAGCAACTGCTGGGATGTACAAGGTACTGGTTTCTGATGAAGAAGAGTTCCCTGTCTCCTGAACAGTAATAGGAGCACCTGTTCAGAGCTCCAGAGGGTGCAACTGGAGCTTTCTGTGCAAAGGGAATTGCTTGGGAACAGAACATTAGAGCAGAGCAGTGCGGCAGTTGTCCGCCGGCCAGGGAGCAGACCAGCTGAAGCCACAATGCCAAGGAACATTCTGTCCACGCCGTGTGGATATTAAGATTCCCAGAAAGAGAAAGAAACATAGGATTGGAAGCTAAAGCAAGATTTACCAGGCGTGTACAAGGCATTTAGCTTTTAGTTGTTATAAAAATGAAAATAATTGTGAAAGCAGAGAGAACTCTGCAGCTGCTCGGGGCTATTCATACCGTAAGAGATCCCACCAGGCCCTCTTTATTGTTGCAGTTTTGGCAAATTATTTTCTTATCACACACAACCTCCTCACTTCTGTTCCTGGATAAGCACTTAGGCTCATAAAACTGTGGGTCAGCCACAGTTGAGCATCCAGCCCACGGAACAGCGGGCTGTGGGCAGCCCGCAGCCTGCCCCTTGGAAAGCCAGAAGCAACTGGAGTCCATAAAAAGCTGTCCTGGCCAGTCCATTAGCAGCCGTGATCTGGGGCTCTGGCCTAGATTATCCACCTCACAACAGAACCTCACCTGCAGAGGTGGCCACGCTTCACGGATTCTAGGGTATTGAGCCCCTGGCCTCTTCGAGGGCAACAGACAGGTGCACCAGCAAGTGCTCAGCTGCGAGGGGCTGGCCCTCCTTGGACAGAAGGGGCCGGTGCCCATCACACATGTGTGCTGGACAAATGCACTGGCATCTCCAGCGTGGGCAGAGAGCATGCCGCTCCCATTATCCTGGCCCATTAGGGAAGCAATTGGAAAAAAACATTTAGCAATTTGGACAGGAGTGAGGCTGCAGAATGGCTCATTTCTCTGTGACAGCCTGCCATGTACAGATGAAAGGGAAGCTTATAACCAATTTTCATTACCCCCAAATCCAAAAGCAACAGCAGGCAAAGCAAGGGCTTGTAGGCCAAGAGGTGGGTCCAGAAGCCCACCCAGAAAACTACAAAGGAGGCCCAGCAAAACAAATCAATCACCCTCTGAGTCACTTTCACTTGCAGGGCACCTTCATGCAAATGGCAATCAGGCCTGTCAGCCTGTCAGGCTTCGGCCTTCAGCTCCTCACTTTACACTACTCATTAAGTGTACCAAACACAGCCTGCAGGGCTCTCCTCTCACCCAGTGCCCCTGCTCGCCTTCCCTCCACAGCCTGCACTCTGCAGGAAAGCCCACCCCCAACCTGGGGGATAGCGACAGCAGGATTTGGTAAAGGGGTTTGCAAACAACACCAGGGTCTTTGCATTTTGCTTTGCTTCCAGCTTCAGTCAGCACCGAGTGGCAATCAAACCTCAGATTCAGAAGGGCAAAGGGCCCCGCGGGCTCCCAGATGCTCAGGGCAATGGTTTCTTCAGCACTCCCCCCACCCCCCGATTCAGGTTCTGCCTAGAGTCCAGGACACCCACTAGGCACAGACCCCAAATGAAACCCCCGCTTCTGAATATCCCACACAGGTCCCACAGCCCACTCCTGCTCTAATGAGTCTGGCTGCCTGCAGAGCTGTATAATACATTGCGCCTTTGACCTTATTAGAAGACAACTACACAAATACTGTCTTTTCCTGGCCTGGGTGTCTGTCCACAGGTATCCCCAGCACGTTTACCACTGCAGATAAAAACGAACTGTGGCGGGGGGTTGCAGGCTGGATGTTGAATAAGACCAGGGCTGGAATAAAGAGGCTTCCCACTCCATGATTTCTCAAAAGCCCCATCTTTTATCAACAGCTTCAAAAACACATGTTATTAAATATATGGGTTTTAGTGACTTGGGTGTAGAGAGAGAAAGACCGCACAGAGAATGGAATAAATGTGATTGTAAGGTTTGGGGGGTGGTGTCTAAGGATTGTTTTCCTTTGGGACAGCTCATGTTGATGACAGACTGTGGTCACAGCCTCAAAAGATGGATATAAACCAAGATAGCATATGTGAGAAAACGTCTAAAAGACGCTTTATGTTCCCTAATGTGATGTATGTTAAATGTCAAGTATTTGTGATGTTTGTGGTGCCGGCACGCAGGTAGCTGCTGAGAGTTTGGAGGAGTACCCCTTAACAGCTGCATGACCAGCAGAAGATTCACTAAGGACGGGAGTAAAGATTTGTTGAGCTTCTGTATGCCGAGCCACTGAGTTAAGCTATCTTTCGAATGATAATCTGAGCCCCAGAAAGTTTTCCTCACTCGCCCAAGGACATACAACCAGGGAGGAGCAGAGCCAGAGGAGAGCAGTCTGAGTAGGGGACAGGGGATAACCACGGAGCCAGGCACAATGACAGAAAATCCAGTTCCACAGCTGAGTGCCTACTGTTTCCCAGGCACTGGCCCAGACACCATGGAAATGGATGCAGAAGACTGTGGGATTCTCCTTTAAGGAGCTTAATTAAGACCAAGATGCTCTCAGGGGCACCATTAGCATAAAACACCATGATGAATGATAGAGGCTGTCACAGAACAAAGAGATAATAACTGGGATGGGAACAATATGTTTGAGAGGCAGTGGTAGGCTGGTATGACTGAGGCACTGGCCAGAACTTTCTTTCTGTACACCCAAGGATCTTACGCAGTGTTAAGGGGACTGAATACTGACCTTTTTAATTTCCTGTAGTTTCCCCGGTCTGATAGAAGATAGGCACTGATCATAAGAGCTAGGATTATGGTTAAGAACTGTTTTCAGACACATGCTATATCTTCACTAGGAAGATGATACTACTCCTTATTTTTCCTAAGGCTCTCATTGGACAGATGAGAAGAGTACCGGGAAGTAAGTGGATACCTGAGTGAAGAGTTCGGACTTTGCATTTTGCAGGGTATAGATTGTTTAATGGGGGATTTCAGAACTAAGACTTCCTAGCTACATTCACATCAACCTGGTCTGCTTCACTCATGGGTGCTGGATTTGTTCAAAGGTAGAGAGAGAGGGCCTGGCACTAGTGACAGTCACCTAGAGAAAATATTCTAAATTTTTATAGGTAATCTGCAGGTCTTAGATTTTAGAATAAAACATTCACTTGCACCATCAATTCTCTTAGGACACACCTCTTCATATTTTGAGGAATACTAAAAAGAATAAATTCAAGCTTCCAAAAACACCTTGAGGGTATAGGGCCTAAGAGTACCCTATGGCTATAACAGTGTACAGAAGACGAAAGACTCTATAATCCAATACTGAATGTCTTAGAGAAGTTCATAAATAATTATAAGATGTGGGTAGTCACATTCTTTTGCAAAGTACCCTCTCATGTATTATTTCATCCACTCCTCTTGACTGCCTGAACTAGGGAGGCACACCCACTTCGGACCCAGGATGACAACGTGACTTGCCTACTGCCCCATAGTTGATGAATAGGAAAGTTGAACCCAGGCTTTTTGAAATAAGATAAGTATTTTGTTTCTCAAGTGTCGATACTCACCAAGAATTGTACACCCATTGTCTTGTATCCTTTTAATGGCCTGCAAAGTATGTTATTATCATTCTTGACTTACAGCTGAGAAACGGAGGCTCTGAGAGGGAATGTGGCTTACTCAGAGTCAGGCAACTCCGCATGGCATGTGGGATACGGAACGAAAGTCTTGAGAGAGCTAAAAAGCTGAGGGTGGAAGAAATGAATGCTGGACTTGGCGTGATGAAGCTGAATTCCGGGTCCTGCCCACTAAGTCTTCAAGCATAACCTTTTCAATCCCTGGGCATTTGTTTCCTCCTCTATTAAATAAAAATATAAACCTGGGGCTTCAGCTTCTAAGTCCAAGGCTCTTTCTACAAAAACCCACTCGTCTCATCACCAGTACTCCACAGTGCCACCTAGAAATCTTTCTACATTAAAATGTTTGCAAGTGTTGTGATTCACGTTGCCATCATGGTCCTCTCCATCAAACAGTACTCCAGTACCAAAGAAACAAGGAGAGGTGAAATTATCACTTGGGTTATTTGGGGGAAAAAAACCTACAACAAGTAATTTGGAGGAAAAAGTGCAGAATTTCTCAATAAACCACTCCATCCTTTTACTTCCCATTGCTAAGAGACCACATGCTTAGTGGGATCAGTCTTCTGGCCAGGACAGAGCTGTGTCTATAGCTTAAGGTATCAATATCCAGATAAGTGCTACAGCCACTGGGACATTCTGACTTCAGGAGAGAGAAAAGGAAAGGGTGCCCAGACTCAACACTTACTTGTTTTCATTACAATAATGTGAAGCATTTTGCTGAGACACCTCCTGCTAAAGGCTGTATTGAAAGCATCATCATTTTTCCAGACTTAGACTAGAGTGTAGCTAGAAAAATCTAACTGTATAAATGGATTTCTGGTCAGAAGAGAAGACTTGCCTTCATAAGGTGATCCTGATTAAAATTCACAAAAGTGTTTATTGAAGTACATTCTGCACATCATTTTGACAAGCACCATTGGGGGAACTAGTTAAAAATGTGATCCTTTGGTGTCACTATAGTCCCACTGAATCAGCATCTCTAGGTTGGGGCCCCAGAATCTGCATTTTCACAAGCTCCCCAGGCAACTGTAGGCACACTGAAGTTTGTGAACTGCCATTCTAAATAAAACAAACCACTCCACAGCCACAGTGCCCCCTTTCAACAAGGACTCTGGCCAGCTAAAATAATAAAATAAAATTTGTACTTATCCCGGGACGCAGAATTGCTCCCCGAGGAAAGCAATTGGCAGACATTCCTGCTGACGGGGATGGCCGTGGCTACAGCAGTTGTTTCCAGGCGGTGGACAATTCTTCCTGCCCAGATGAAGCTCAAGCTTAAAATCACAATGATAGTTTTGTGCAACAGCAATGAAACCTTCTATTTATCATTTCCCCAAATCATATGGATTACTGAATGCCATCAAGTCCAATAGTGCCATCCATAAGCAAGCTGGGCTTTGATTTAACCTCAAATGTTATGTCTGAGAGAGTCAAAATAGTATCACAGGGCTGGCTTCCATGTTGCTTTTCTGAACACTTTCCAACTCACTTCACCTCTAAGCATGGGTTTCTATTGCTGACCTCCATCCTCTCCTAATCACTTCTTTTAGATCCTTCTCCTTCCTCAAGTACTTTTCCCAACTCAGCTCCAGTAGCACGTAAGGGCCTTAGAAAACGTGTGAGCCCTTCAGAGCCTAATAGGAGATGCCTAAAGCACCAGGAAAAAACAATTGTTCATGTCTCCAAATTCCAGAGGGAAAAAAATCCCAGCAAAGTAAACAGATTTGTAAATAAACATAAAGGATATATCTACATTTATCAGTGTGATTTAAAACAAAGCATGACTTAATATGTATCATAGATGCTGGTGAATTCTGGCTTCTCCTTCATTAGAGCCTGTGGTCAAGGACATCTGGGAGGCCCCTGTCCCTCAGCTCACCCCTCCGCTTTTTGTCTGACCCACAAAGGGCCAGAAGCACACTTTCTCTGCATAGAAGGAAAACCTACTGGGGCATTTCCTCTTTACAACCAAATGCAAAGCTGCCTGCTGTGTAAATAGATGGAACTAAGAGACTAAGTGACACCATTCTCAATGCAAAAGACGTTAACCCTAAGTTTTCGCAGCAATGCACTGGGATTCTCAGAGGCTAAAAGAAGCCCACACAGCCGTCTACAAAAGTAGAGCAACCTTGTTCTACCAGTGAGCTCAGATTCTGCACACTGCAGTTCAACCACGGACTAGAGAGGGCGTGGAGTGTCAGCAGGAAGCAAGGATCCAGACAGATTGCAAAACCCTATTGAGTCCAAGGGCTTTGACTTACCGAGAGAAACACTGCCAAGAGAATGTTTGAGGGTTTTCTATTTTGAATGCTGGTCCTCATCTAGCGTTAATAACAAGAGACTCCCTTTTAAAGGAAATTGCTACCTTTCATCACTTGTTCATGTGGCTTGCACAGTTTGATACTTACAAGTCTCCCATTTTTCATACAAATAGGACCCCTAGGGGTGTGCCCTGCAGGTTTTTTCTACCAGCCCTTCCTGTTAACTCCACCTGCTCTGCCCTCAATGGCCTCTGTGTTACTCACAGTGATAAAAACAGTCTCAAAAACCTAGATAAGATTCATCTATAACCTGTTGTTTCTCTGTTTTTCTGACTGTTTTGCCTCCCTCACTATCTTTGGCCATCTTCCTGTTGAAAACAGCTAGCCTCATTGCAAGGAAACAAGTGAAATGTTGGGTTCTATGCTCCCAGCAGAGAGAGAGAGAGGAGCATGCTAGCAAAGCATGAGGAAGAGAGAGGATAGTTAACAGCACTGTTTGGTACACTTGACTATTGTTATGAGAGTGAATTTTAACTCTTCTCCATATGTCAGCAGTGACAACGAAAGGGTAATTGGGTAATGTATTAACTAACTTTGTTTGGCTACACATTTTGCAATATATACATGTATCCAATCATCCCACCGTATACCTTAAACTTATATAATGGTTATGTCATTAACCATTCATTACATGTTAATAAATATGGGGAAAAAATAAAGAGAGAGTATAAAGGTAATTCATTTTCACCTCTGTTTCGCTCTCCAGTAAAGCAGCCCAAGATGCATTCCATAGGTTTTCTTCTGACAGCCTGCTCACCCCATAGGCTGGGAAGAATTGAGTTCAGTGTAAATAAATGATAATGAGTCCATTGAAGCATTATACAAAATGGTCCCCTAGCAGCAAGAAAGAGTGAATGCACCTCCCAAAGTGCCTAAGTTACAGTCGGGGTGGGACTTCACTCTGGGAAAACGGGGCTCCACAAACCTAAACCTCAATGGAAGATGTCAGCAAGACAGGAACTTAGAAAAAGGAGGGTAATTATTTTTTTTCAATCATGCATGAGTGCTTCACTCTGGTGGATACTGACTCAGTCATTTCTAACAGGCCAGAGGATGGAAGAGACAGAGGATGAAAAAAGAGAGAATCCCCCAAAAGAAAAAAGACACAGAGGAAGAGACACAAAAAGAAGAAAAACCAAGTGACATTTACAGCATTTTTTATTTGTCCCGACTGCATTTGAAATTTCTGAGCTGCAGAAAATGAATCCCCATGTCTCGAAGCCCCTCCAGGTAGTTGAAACCAGTCACCACCTGCCTCCCAGAGGAAGCCCATCCTTGTCTTTTATCAACTGCGGTAAACTCTGTTTTAGAATGTGTTTGTTGCAAGTACCAGAATTCTCTCCCTGAATTACATCTTAAGGCTCTATGTATCTCTGTCTTTTGCAAAGGTACAATAAAAGACCATGTTATTAAAAAAAAACTTTTTGTGTGCTTAATAAACTTTATTTTCCATCTCCTAAATTTGACTTTCTAGATCCACATACAATTGCTGAAAAGTTGAAGCTCTTCAAAGGCAACAACAGCTCTTAGTAGTGACTGTAGTAGTTGGTATCACTGCCTCAGAACATTTTGTGCTTGGTAATAGATGTGACATTTTACATGGTAAGCCAAAAAATAAATAAAATATTCATTGATAATAAGACATTAAAAAACATCCTTATCCTTTTCTTTTTCACATATATAAACTTCCATAGCTATTCTAGAAGTTTAAAATATACAGATAGATTCAAAAAAGAAGAAAACTCTCACATAATTCCACCTACCGAGCATAATTATTCTTAAAGTTTTAGGGAGTCTATACTTTATTATTATGTTATTAATTGTATTAAAATGAATCATCATCTGGATGCCATTTTGTCACTTCTTTTCATTTAACAATATAGGTTTTCATGAAGTTATTTCCACTTCATTAATTATTATGTAAAATTCTAAATATTATTTTTAAAAATGCACACATTCCATTGTGAGGGGAGGTCTAATATTATTTGCTCAATCTGTCCAACTTATAATCAGACATTTATATTTCTTCTAATTACTTGTATTCAAAAACAACACTAAGATGAATATTCTCAGAGGTAAATCTTAATAATAATTAAAGATTTATAATTAAATTAAATCATCATTAATTTTAATTATATTTTAAAATATTTTATTTATTTATTTTTAGAGAGGGAAAGGAGGGAGAAAGAGAGAGAGAGAGAAACATCAATGTTCGGCTGCTGGGGGCCATGGCCTGCAACCCAGGCATGTGCTCTGACTGGGAATAGAACCTGCGATGCTTTGGTTCGCAGCCTGAGCTCAACCACTGAGCTATGCCAGCCAGGGCCTAATTTTTAATTATGTTAAATAGAATTATGAAATCAAAGTAGTCAACTTTTTAAAGTTGACTATTTCAGATTTCCAACTTAATATCCTAAAAGTATCTATGGATTTACTCTTCTGCTAGCAGTAAGCATACATATGTCTTCAAATTAAGTCAAATAGCTGATACTATCCAAAGAAGGAAATTGGATTTTGCTAACTCCGATGAAAATGTGTAAGAGACAGTTACAATCCCAGCAATATGATCATACAGATTGAATATGAGCATACAGATTCAATCTGATCCTTCATAGGTTGCAATGGTGATGAAGACAGATTTAACATATTTTACTAATCAAAGACTTTTCTATAAATACAAATTTGGTCCTGGAGCTGAGGACTGCTCTAATCACAAACAGCAAGCACAAGAGAAGACTGCATCACTTTATGATCAGCTTTCACAGGCATAGAACAGAGATGTCTTGTGTATAATGTGATATAAGGAGCAGACCAAGAACTAAAAACCAAATTCTAAGTGCTTTATTCACTCATTTATTGATTCTTTCTTTCAACGTTTATTGACTATCCCTGTTTTCACCATCCTGTTCTATGTCCACTGAAGCTCAAAACTAAGAGAAACTTAAAAATCTAGACCTTATAATAGGTCATATATTTTCCAGACATCTCCTTTAAAACTCAGAAGCTTCTAATAGTTGTACAAAATAAACTGATCATTTTACAAAACAAAATGAGCAAAGCACATCATTGATTAATTAATCAACTGATGTGTCAAGTGCCTCTCATATACAATGCACAACAAACACTAGGAGATGATGGTCTATCCTCTGAGTAGCTTCAGATCCAATGAAAATGATTGTACGATAAACAAACACAAAAATTTAAATAGCAACATATAGTATAGAAAGAAAGGACTTCAGAGTGAGAGAGGCAGGTGAGAGGAAGGTATGACTTTGCTCTTGGCAGCAGTGGTCAGAGTAGAACATGGGCTGTGCTTTAACAGATGGTAGAATGTGGATGAATAAAGGAGGGCATCCAAGTAGGAAATCACCCTGAGTGAACTCTCAGAAACCAGAATGTTTGAGGCATATTGAGGGGAGGCCCAGATGAGAACCCAGGATGACCTTGCTGGAGTGGAGAGTTCATTGTGAAGGAAAGAGGAAGAAATTGCTGGAAAAGCAGCAGAAACCAGATTGTTGCACATGGGAAGGCAAAGCTAAGGGTGTAGGACTCCTTCCTATGGCAATGGGTGACCAGGAAAGATTTTTAGAAGAGGTACAGGTGAGGACGAGATTTTAGGAAGATGGATGTCTATTGAGAGCAAGTAGACAGGATGGCAGGGAAGGAGAGAGACTAATATCAAGAGGCTGGTTTGCAGAGAGTTGTAATCATCTGGGTGTGATGTAGTTAGGTGCTGATGACCAGATCGATACAAGATAGAAAAGGGGGTCAAGTCCAAACATCACAACTGCTGAGTTTCAGGGGGTTGGGGGGGCTTTTGTCCTTCAGTCACCCTTTCTGCATGTAGTCAACTGCAAAATACGATGGATGGCAGCAGATTGCTTCTCTGTGGTTTCTGTCACGGTTTCTTCTCCTCTCATCCCCTGACTTGGGGACAATACTTACATTAGACAACTCTAAAACCAAATGTGGATTTTAGTAACCCTTGTTGGGTATATTTTAACATTAATTATTAAAAGCCTTAAATATTAAAAAGAGGCAATTGTCCTTTATGAATGCATGCATTACATGTAAATTTATACACTATTGTGCATTTTAATATTGTCACATATTTTACATCTAACTTTGGACGAAATCAAACTCATTAAATATGAGTGTTATAATACTTGCAAGTGTTATAACTTACAGAAAATGTTTTTAAACTTTTCTAAATAGCTCAGAAGCATTTACAACTTAAGAAAGACTACATCTTGCTGAAAAGCACAAATTGTCCACTGTTTATAATGAGAATTTAAGAATGTTTATTAAAAAAAAATAAATTTTCCATTTCAGGTCATTTGGCTTCATCTGCTATTAAATCCTACATATACCCAGGAGTTACACTGATGTACTTAAATATTGTTTCTGTGCTGAGATTGCCTAATGAGGCAATTAGTGGAACTCCTCAGATAGCTGGACGAAACACTTTTCGGCAGACTGGAGAGGTCCACTCAAGCAACAATGCAAAGTGCTTACACTTCCTGCCCCACTTCTGTTTGACAGTATTCCTTAGACAAAGCAAGCGGTGATTTTGGAAGACAGATAAATTCATGCACTTTGTCTAGATGGATAAAGGAGGAGCTTGAGTCCAGCATTTATGAAAACCACATAAAAGGCAGAATGTTGAAGAACAGAACTTTCTTCTTCCCATCTGAATTACTAGTTTCCTGCCTTTGCTCTCCTTCAAACTTCCCCAAACTTCAGTTTAAGGAACCAGTTCTTTTTGTTGTTGTTATCTATTTAATTTACTTTCTTTAAATATAAATTATCAACTTTCTTTAAATTGTTTCAAAATTTTTAGGAAAATTAATATTAAAAGAAACTACATGTAACTAACATAAATGGAAAAGCAGAATCACTTGAAACAAACAGAAGGTAACTATAAAAAGAAACACTATGGCAGTAAAACCATGTTAGTAAGTGCTGTTGCCTCAAACCGATTTTCCGGCACAGCCTAGAGCCTACAATATCTTCTTTTCTTTCTGGGGGAAAATTGGCAAAGGCTGGAGAGGTCTTGAAGTCATTCCAGCACCGGTTAGAGATTTTCTTCTTGACTTATCATAACGATTGAAAGAGAATTGAAAATGAAATAATGTTCACCCAATGTGATCATTTATTTTTATTTAACAAATAAATACACACTTTTCACCATGGACCAGACTTGTTCTAAGCAATTCACAAATACTAGCTCACCTAACTCTCATAATGACCCTGTGGGAGAATACTATCATTTTACCCATTTTACAGATAAGGAAAATGAGGCATAAAGAGGTTAAGTAATTGGCTCAAAGTCAGACGGTAGAATGCGACAGAGCCAAGATTCAAACCAAGGCATTTTCTTTTTTTTAATATATTTTATTGATTATGCTATTACAGTTGTCCCATTTTCCCCCTTCTCTCCCCTCCACCCTGTACCCCCTCTCCCACCCACATTCCCCCCCTTTAGTTCATGTCCATGTGTCATACTTATGAGTTCTTTAGCTTCTACATTTCCCGTACTATTCTTACCCTCCCCCTGTCTGTTTTCTACCTACATTCTGTGCTAGTTATTCTCCATACTTTTTCCCCCTCTCTCCTCCTCCCACCCCCCTGTTGCTAACCCTCCATGTGACCTCCATTTCTGTGGTTCTGTTTCTGTTCTAGTTGTTTACTTAGTTTCTTTTGGTTTTGCTTTAGGTGTGGTTGTTAATAATTGTGAGTTTGCTATCCTTTTACTATACATGTTTTTTCTTTATCTTCTTTTCTTAGATAAGTTCCTTTAGCATTTCATAAAATAAGAGCTTGGTGGTGATGAACTCCTTTAACTTGACCTTATCTGAGAAGCACTTTATCTTCCCTTCCATTCTAAAGGAGAGCTTTGCTGGATAGAGCAATCTGGGATGTAGGTCCTTGTCTTTCATGACTTGGAATATTTCTTTCCAGCCCCTTCTTGCCTGTAAGGTCTCTTTGGAGAAATCAGCTGACAGTCTGATGGGAACTCCTTTGCAGGTTACTGTCCCCTTATCTCTTGCTGCTTCTAGGATTCTCTCCTTCATTTTTACCTTGGCTAATGTAATTATGATGTGCCTTGGTGTGTTTCTTCTTGGGTCCAACTTCTTTGGGGCTCTCTGAGCTTCCTGGACTTCCTGGAAGACTATTTCCTTTGCCAGATTGGGGAAGTTTTCCTTTATTATTTGTTCAAATACATGCTCAATTTGTTGCTTTTCCCCTTCCCCTTCTGGTACCCCTATAGTTCGGATGTTGGAACATTTAAAGATGTCCTGGATGCTCTTAAGCTTCTCCTCATTTTTTTGAATTCTTATTTCATCATGCTTTCCTGCTTGGTTGATTCTATCTTCCTTCTGGTCCACTGTATTGTTTTGAGACTCAGTTTCCTTCCTTTCACTATTGGCTCTCCTCCGTGTATCTTCCTGCATCTCTTTTATGGTAACCTATATCTTTTCATCTAATTTGCGCCCAAAATCAACCAATTCTGTGAGCTTTCTGATCACCAGTGTTTTGAACTGTGCATCTGATAGATTGGCTATTTCTTGGTCGCTCAAAAGGATGAGTCCTGGGGGACTGATCTGCTCTGCTGGAAACATGTCTCTCCCTGTCTCTCCCTTTTTTTTTCTTTTTTTTTTCCGGTCTGGTCGCTCTTGTTACGGTGGGGGGCGGAGCTTTAGGTATTCACCAGGGCTGGGCACCAGAGTTGCTAGATTGTGACGTTATTTGTGGGGGTGGGGGCGGGGGCGGGAGCGGGGACAGGAGGGAACAATGGCGGTACTTCCGTTCTCCTGGGATCTCAGACCCTTCTGTGAGATCCTGGGCTGCAAGCTCTACCCTAGTCCACAATCGCCACCTCACTGGGTCCGCCAGCCGCAGCTTGCGTACTCAGGGATCACCACTTCGATCTTGCGCGCCAGATGGCTGTTGCACCAATTTTGCGCCAAGTTTTCCCCGACCTCCACGCACCGCTGACCCGCGCCTGCCCAGCTTGTCTTCTCCTACCAGTCTGGATGTACAGGTCTACTTCAACTTCTTGGCTGTCCAACCTCCATTCAGATAAATCCTCTATCAGTTCTGGGTGTTATTCTATCTGTAAATTATTGTTGTTCTAATCTTGGTTGTGCGAGGAGGTACGGTGCACCCACCTATTCCTCCATCTTGCTGGAAGTCTAAACCAAGGCATTTTCATTGGAGTTGTCTCAACACTACTCCACCCTGCCTGGGTGAGAGAGGGAGTCAATTCTTTCTGAAACCACGTCCACACTGTACCTAAGAGCATAGCATGTGCCATCTGAACCATCAGCCCACACTGCAGAAGAGGCCCCATGCCATGAGGTACATGGATCTACCAGCTGTCCTCAAATTCCATCCTTTTGGTGCATCTTCCCTTATGGTCCAGCTTTCCCTCTGACCCCCTGAACCACTTCCTGTCTGTTTATCTCTTTGGATTGTTAGCATTGATGAACCTGAATGGTTACTAGAAGTTTTAGTATTAACATACTAACAATAAATAATATTAGTAAATTAAATTAATATGTTAGTATATTTGTGAATAATAATAATATATTCTTCTCTGCTGATAAATTTTAAGTCCTTTCATGTCTCTCCTAATCAATCATTAAGCCTAATAGGTGCTTTATAAATGATTTCATGATAATTGGTGAACTCATATGTAGACCAGTGTTTCTAGAGAAGTAATGCGATATAAGAATGAAAAATATAAGAATGAATTTACACACAAAAAAAATATAGGTTCTAGAAAGGAGGAAGGTAAAGACAGAGGACCATGCAGTTCATGCAATGAAATGTTGCCTCCCAAATATTTTGTACATGGTTTGTTAACAAGATAAAGGAGTAAACCAACTATTATTTAGAACTAACTACATTGGCAAGAACCATGTTGTAATTTTAAAAGAAAAAGCTCCACACCAGAAAGGGTAGTTTGCCCATGATTCTACAATTCTTATTTGAGATTGGAACTCAGAGCCACCTGAATCCAAGGACTGCATTCATTCCATAAGTATGTCACCTACGGAAGTTAGAGGAGCAGCAAGAAAATCTAAATGCAGCATCATTTGTGCTTTTTTATTGTGGTAAAAACATAATATAATATTTGCCCTTTCAACAAACTTTTAAGTGTAAAATCCTATAAGCACAATGTTGTACAGTAGATCTCAAGAACATTTTCCTTTTTCATGACTGAAACTTTCTACACATTAAACATCAACCCCCCTCCATTTGCCCCCACTTCCAACCCCTGGCAACCACAATTCTGCTTTTCACCTCTATGAATCTGACTACTTAAATACCTTGCACAAGTGAAATCATGTGATTCTTTTAGATATATACCCAGAAGGAGGATCATTGGATTGTCTAGTAGTTCTATCAATATTTTAGTTTTTTGACAAACCACCTTACTGTTTTCCATAGTGGTTGCACCACTTCACATCCCCACCAAAGATGCATGAAGATTCTCTTTTCTCCTCATCCTCACCAACTCTTGATTTAAACTCTTGACTGATTTTCATATTTTGACCAACCTTGCATCCTAGGAATAAAGCCCACTTGGTCATCATGTGTGATTCTATAATGTGCTGTTGAACTCTGTATTTTCTTGAGACATTTTGCATCTATATTCATCAGGGATGTTGGCCTGTAATTATTTTTTCCTTGGGGTGTCTTTAGCTTTGGTATCAGGGTAACACTTGCTTCATAAAATGATTTTGGAAGTGCTCTCTTCTCCTTAATATTTTGGAAGAGTTTGAGAAAGTTGGCATTAATTCTTTAAATGTTTAGCTGAAGTCACCAATAAAGCCACCTGGCTCTGGATTTTTCTTAATTGAGAGGTTTTTTCAATAGTGATTCAATCTTTTTACTCATAGATCTATTCAGATTTTCTATTTCTTCATGATTTAGTCTTGGTAGGTTGTATGTTTCCAGGAATTTATTCACTTATTCTAGGTTATTCAATTTGTCAATGTATAACTGTCTATAGTAGTCTTCTGTGATCCTTTTCATTTGTGGCATCAGTTATAATGTCTTCTTTTAATTTCTAGTTTTTGTTATTGGAATATTCTCTCTTTTTTTCTTGGCCTAGTTAAAGGTTTGTCAATCCTATCTTTAAAAACCAAACTCTTAGTTTTGGTGATTTTTTCCTATTCTTCTATTTCATTTATTTGTGCTCTCATTGAAATTATATCCTTCTGCTAAATTTGGGCTTAAGTTGTTTATTTGAACTCTTTTTTTCTTTCTTAGTGTAGTCATTGATAGCTATAAATTTCCTTCTTAACAAGGCTTTTGCTACATAAGTTTTGATATGTTGTATGGGTTTTTTGTTTGTCTCAAGTTATTTTCTAATTTCCTTTTTGATTACTTCTTTGATCCATAGTTATTCAAGAATGTATTGTTTAGCCCTGATTGACCCATGTGGTTCAGTTGGTTGGGCATTGTCCCACAAAGCAGAGGGCCACGAGTACAATTCCCTGTCAGGGCACATGCCTAGGTTGCAGGTTGAGTCTCCAGTTGGGACATGTACAAGAGGCAACCAATCAATGTTTCTCTTCCTCTCTTTTCCTCTCTCTAAAATGAATGAATAAATAAATAAATAATAAATCTTTTTTTTAAAGAATGTGTTGTTTAAGTTCCATGTGTTTGTAAATTTTCCTGGGGTTTTTTTTTCTGTTCTTAATTTCTAGTTTCATCCCATGATTGTCTGGAATACACTTGGTATGATTTTAATCTTCTTAAATTTGTTAAGACTTGTTTTGTGACCTAACATGTGATGTGTCCTGGAGAATGTTCTATGTGCACTTAGGAAGTATGTATTCGATTGCTGTAGGGTAAAACCTTCTGCATATGCCTGTTAGATCTATCCAGTTTATAATATCCAAGTCTTTTGTTTCCTTACTGATTTTCTGTCTGTAGATTCTAGCAATTATTGAAAGTAGAGTATTAAAATCCCTTACTATCATTGCATTGCTTTCTGATTCTTTCTGCAGTTCTGTCAATGTTTATTTCATATATTTGGTACTGTACTACGAGGTGCATATATATTATAATTGTTATATCTTCTTAATGAATTGGCCTGCTATCCTTAAATAATGTTTTCTTTTTCTTTCTACAGTTTCTGACTTAAAGTCTAATTTGTCTGATACAAGTATGCCACCCTCAGCTCTCTTCCTTTGTATTTTGTTTTGTTTTGTTTTGTTTTGATATTTATAGACATGCTTTCATTCCTTTCTCATTTTCTTTTGTACTTTTTTTGTAGTTATCACAAGGGTTACATGAAACATCTTATGGTTATAACAATCTATTTAAAACTGACTGAACTCAACAAATGGACTTAAAATGCAAACAAATACTCTATGCTTTGACTTCCTTCCAGACACACTTTACCTTATTGATGTCTCAAATCACTTCTTTTTACATTGTATCTCTTAAAATTTTTATAGTTATAATTATTTTTAATATTTTTGTCTTTTAACTTTTATATAAAAATTAAAAGTGATTTATACATCACAAACACAGTATTACAGTATTATGGTATGCAGTAGTCTATATTTTCTATATATTTACCTTTGTCAGAAAGCTTTATACCTTTATATGTTTTTGTATGGCTATTTAGTGTTCTTTGATTTCACTAGGAAGGACTTCCTTCCAGCATTGCTTATAAGGAAGGTCTAGTGATGATGAACTCCCTCAGCTTTTGTTTATCTCAAAAATATTTCTCTTTCATTTTTAAAATCTGGCTTTCAAGATTTCTGCTGAGAAACATGTTGATAATCTTTTCTTTAAAAATATTTTATTTATTTATCTTTCAAGAGAAGGGAAGGAAGGGAAAAAGAGAGGGAGAGAAACATCAATATGGGAGAGATACATGGATCTATTGCCTCTCACACACCCCCAACTGGGGACTTGACCCACAACCCAGGCATGTACCCTAACTAGGAATCAAACTGGCAACCTTTCGGTTCACAGGCTGGTGCTCAATCCACTGAGCCACACCAACCAGGGCAGAAACATGTTGATAGTCTTATAACAATTCCCTTGTATGTAACAAGTGATGTTTCTCTTGTTGCTTTCAAAATTCTCTTTATCTTTAGACAATAGATTATACTGTGTTTCACTTTGGATTCTCTGGGTACATCTTTGTTGTAGCCTACTGGGCTTTGGGAACATAAATGTTCACATTCTTCCCCAGATTATGAGAGTTTCTAGTCATTATTTCTTTCAATAAGCTTTCTGTCCCTTTATCTTTCTCCACTCCCTCTAGGACTCCCACAGTATGTGTATTGGGCCTGTTAGTGTGTCCCATAAGTCCCTCAGGCTTTCTTCACTATTTTTCATTCTTTTTTCCTCTGACTGGATAACTTCAACTAGCCCATCTTTGAGTTAGCTGATTCTTTCTTCTGCTTGATCAATTTGCTTTTGAACCCCCATAGTGAATTTTTTTCAATTGAGTTACTGTATTCTTCACCTCCAAAAATTTTTATACTGTCTATATCTTTGTTAATATTCTCATCTTTTCCATACATCATTTTCTTGAGCTTGTAGAGCATATATTTTTAATTCTTTGTCAAGTAATTCATATACCTCCATTTCTTTGGGCCTGGCTTCTGCAAATTTATTTTGCTCTTTTTGGGGGAGGACATGTTTCCCTGTTTCTTCATGTGACTGATAACTTTGTGTTGGGATCCATACATCTGAAAAACAGTCACTTTTCCCAGTCTTTATGGACTGGCTTCTTGCAGGGGAAGAGCCTCATCAATTGGCCTAGCTAGAGATTGTGGGAACCTATGAAACCATTTTGGAGATGATGCATCATCTCTGGATCTGTGTCTGCACTTTCTTAATTAGAGAGGTTTGCCAATTTCAATTCAGAAGCTCATAATCTCTTACTCCCTTGGCTGTCTATCTGTGGCACTGCAAATTCTTCAGTTCTACAGCAGTAAGGGTCCCCATTCTCTCTAGTTCTCGGCAGCCACCGGGCATCCAAAGTGTGCCAACTCCATATCAGCACCCAAGGCAGGAAAGGCAGATACTGGTGGTCTCTTGGGCAGTCTTCTGAAAAGGCTGAACATTGGACAAATGTTGAACTCTTCTCTTTACCTTGAGGAAGAAGTCATAAAGTGATAATGTTTTCTCACAGCACTGACTTATGCTTGCTGTGGGGAGGGAATGTCATGGGTAAAGTGAAATTGTTCTTCTTACCTGTTTCAACGTAACTATGCTCAGCTTTGAATTCACCTGGGGTAATATAACTTGTTAACTAGATTCTCGAAATCTTATAACTATATTTTGGTCCATACATACTTTTTAAATTGGTGCTTCTGTGGGGGAAACAGGGCTGGGACTCCCTATTCTGCCATCTTGCTGGCATCACTCTTGTGTGTATACATGTGCACACTTGGCAGAGCACTTTGATTGGAATTATTCAGAAATAAATTTTGTATTGCCATATGACCAAGAAAGTACTTTAGATTGAACTAATTCTAAATGGAGTGAGGGAGTTTGGGTGAACTCCAAAACTAATGTCTCCTTTCCTGACCTCCTCCAATCCATATGCACACTGGGTACTTAGATATCTTGTGACTCAAATGACTGTCACTGGTTTACTTGACCCTCACAAACATGCAAACAGAAATCAATTTTATTCTTTCATTGCACCACCCCTGCAAATCCACTCAATCAATCCCTCTCCTTCCAAACTTATTGCTATAGGAAATCATATAGCTTTTCTATCACTCTCAAACATTATCAAATAATCTCAATTTTCAAATAATAAAATATCCAATCATGTCTGATTTCAAAACTCCCAATTCCAATTCAATTTATAGCATTACCCCCAGCTCAGGTCTGATGCAGACCAAAAAACTTAAATTGGGAGAGGGAGCATGAATGATTACACCATCTCCCCATTTACCCACCTTGCTTTTCTACTGGTTCCCCTTTCATTATGGTGCCTCTGACTCCACAGAACTGGAGCAGTGGACAGAAGAGGGTTAAGGGGCAGTAACAGTCTTACTTTTGAAATCTGGTATTGGTGGGTGTTTTTAATGGGGGGGGCAGGTAGAGGGATTCTGTGGAGACCTTCCACCATCACTGTGGGACTATTACCACAGTTTTCCTGACACAGGCAATACTTATTTCAGTGTGCTGCTTATGATTTACCTCTACCTCTGGCATATATACCACACTCTCATTGGGAAGCTGCCATGCCCATTAGGATAGCCCTGTAAGAAGACTGCTTTCTACTTTCTACTTTCCTGTGATCTATATAAACCACCTCAGAGTTTCAAAAGGTTGGAAGTCTTATTTCTTTGCTTTGTTACCTCTGGGCTTTATCAGCTTGACTTTGACCTTCTTAGGTATTTCAGATGATACATATCACAAATTCCATGGTGGTGTACATACCAGGCTCTCTAAATAGTTCTCTTGAAGTCCTCCTCACCTGACTTGAGGTGAGGACAGGCCACCTTTTCTCCCCTCCCTTACAGGGAACAGGCAGCATACTGATCACTGTCACTATCACTGGCAGCCTTGCCAAATTTAGGATGAATTCAAGCCCCTTAACATAATTCAAACATAAAATTAATCATAATACTCCATCAGCAAACTAGAAATAGAAGGGAACTCTCTCAAACTGATAAAGAACATCTACAAAAAATAAATTCTACAGCTAACATCATACTTAATGGAGAATAACTAAATGCTTTCCCCTAAGATCGGGAACAAGCTAATGTATCTTTTCTTACTACTCCTCTTCTATATGGTAATGGAAGTCTCAGCCAGTGTAATAAAATTCATAATAAGAAAGAACTACAACCGTCACTATTTGCATACAACATGGAGAATCTCAAGAAATCCGAAAAAATAAACCTTTCTTAGAATTAATGTCAGTTTAGAAAGATTGCATAAAAAGTTATATTTCTATATGTTAGTAATGAACAATTGAAAACAGAAATTTAAAATGTATTATATTTACAATCACTCCAAGAAAAATAAAACACTTAGATGTTAAACTAACAAACATGTACAGGATCTGTGTGATGAAACCATAAAATGCTAATAAAATAAAAGAATATCTAAATCAATGGAAAAATATAATCACAAATTAGAAGACAACAAATTGATGCAATTCCTAAGAAAATTCTTGGAAGATTCTTTTTATGCATAGACAAGATAATTATAAAATTTATTTTAAGGTTCAAAGGAACTAGAATATTCAAACCAATTTAGAATAAGTAGAATAAACTGGAAGAACTCACACTACCTTGTTTGAGATGTACTACATAGCTACACTAACCAAGATAGCGTGATATTAGCAGAGGAATAAAAATGCAAATCTATAGAACAGAATAGAATTAAAAAATAGAGCTAAAGTATAGCCAGCTAATTTTGACAAAAATGCAAGAACAATTTAATAGAAGAAGGATAATCTTTTTCAATAAATGGTTTTAAGCTATTTTCACTGTCATAGGTGGAAAAAAGAAAGAACCTTAACCAAAGCTCCACACCTTATATAAAAATTCATTCACAATATTTTACAGCTCTAAATACAAAGCATAGAATTATAAAACTTTTAGAAGAAAACAAAGAAAAAAAAAGGTCTGTGAACCAGGGTTAGGCCACCAGTTCTTAGGCATGACACCAAAGGCAGAATTCATAATAACCTTATAAATTAGAGTTCATGAAAATTAAAAACTTTTGTTCTGTGAAATAGCCTGTTAAGAGGATGAAAAGACAAGCCACAAATTAGGAGAAACTATTTGCGAGTCACTTATTTGACAAAGGACTCATATCTAGACTATATAAAGAACTCTATAACACAAATGTAAGAAAACACAAACAATTTAATTATAAAATGTGCAAAATACTTAGATGCTTTGCCAAGAAGATATACAGTTGGCAAATAAACACATGAAAATATTTCAACATCATTATCCATTGGGGAATTTCAAGTTAAACTGACAGTGCTCCATACGGTTCCACTTTCTGTGTGCAAACCCTAACAGCCAGAATCCCAGAAAGCAAGCAGTGTGAGTTGTGGTGTTTGGTCATCAAACCAGACCTTGAAACTCATCACCCCAATAAGCTCAATGAAAAGAAGGAGCCCAGCTCAAGGGCTTTCTCCTCTGAGAAGCCTTCCCAGCCTTCCCGAGCACTCAGTTACCCTGTCCTCCAGGTCCCCAGAGCACTTGGGTTACAGCACACAGTGTGATAACAACAGGCTGTGTGAGGATGTCTTCAGTTGAACTGTGAACTCCAGGGCAAGATTCCTGTTTCTTTCATCCCACACTTACAGCAAATAAGAGAGACTATGGCACAAAGGGGCCTAAAAAGGGCACAATATAATCACCAAAAGAGCAAACATGGAGCATTGTCAAAGCCCTGGGGCCAAGAATCTTCTGCTGCAAATTACCTCGGAGACAAGGGTGTACTTGTAGGAAGGAAGGAGAAAAGAACAGAGAAAGTTCAAGATGGTGAGGATATCTTACAGGAGCCAAACTAAGTATTAATCAAACATGAAGTCCAGAGGGAAAATAAACACAGAAAAAAGGGTTCTATGACAGACAGCTGGTGGACAAGGCCAGAGGCAGGTGAGTTGGACCACTTTTGTCTGGAAAACTCTTTTAATGAACATACAGATGAGGACCTTCAGCCCCATTTTATACCAAGTTCTCTCTTCTTTTTCTATCTAACCACCTTTATTTCTTCATGTCCAGAATATTCTTTTCCATCCTATTCTATAGTCTTGCCCTATCCACTACACATGTATGCACACAAAACTATAAGGCAATAGATAAGGCCTCACCGAGGGTGCAGAGTCTGAATTCCAGTCTAGCTGGTTCTGTTTCCACCATCAACAAGCAGAGCTGTCTTCATGGGGCAGCCAGAGTGCATTCATTTTCCAGCACACCACTAAGATGTCTTTGGAATCAAGTAGTTCACTGTGTTAGAGTTGAGTTTTCTTTTTTTCTAGAAACATGCTAGCCAGCTAAGGTTGAATTTATGGCTTTGCAGAATTCCCTGAGAATAGGTGAAGTGAAAAATTGTACCCATGTTGTCAACAAATTTCAAGAATAACGTTCCTGTCTATCCATCCATACAGGGAAGTTTACATGCCATAAACATATGGATGAAAACAGTAATTCACTAGCATTACAAGAAGGTGGCGTTTTTTTAAGTGTGGGAAAAATATAGTAAATTTTAAACCATACTAAAAAAAAGTAGGAAATAATCTTCCTGCCCCATAATTTTGTACCTTATTCCTCACTTCTTGTGAAATATATGTGGAACACCTAAGGTAAAATGCACAATCTTTAAGCTTATACTCAGGCAAGAACTGTTACTCTAATAAAAAGAGAGCAAAACTTTATTAATGTATTTATTTTAGTAGAAGGAATATATTACATATTGCACAAGTTTCTGTATTTTCTCATACTTCTATGCCTGTTTATTTTTTTTACAGTCCTTTTGCAAGCCTTTGTACACAAACTTTTCCAAAAGAAAAAGGAAATGGTTTCCATGTAACTTCTTGACCTATTAGCTAGTATATGTGAGTGACAAGAATGTATAATTAGAGAGACCATCTTAGCACAATCAGTTATTATATGTTCTAACTGAACTCACATATTCACCCCTGAAGAGCCTAATTCTAAAACTCTCACAGATTTTCATGCTAATAATTGTTTGTTCTTACACACCTGCAACATTGAACTTCAGTCAACATTGTTCTTGAAATATAACTCGAAGATTGGCAAACACCTTCAAAAGTAATCATGCCCTCATTAAATATATATATATATATATTATATATATATATAATGAGTATATATATATACTCATTATAAAATCCTTATACTGTTTTTAAATCAGAACCATTAAAAAAGTGAGCAGCCAATAAATACTATTTGCGGTTAATAACCATATGCACATTCAATGATTCCTGCTGTGCTGAGCTCTGAAAGGTGGGTGTAGCAGTTATTTTTTGACCCCACTTCAGAGAAGGAGAAACTGAAGAGGAGGAACGCTCACTGAAGCTATCACCTTCAGAGTCACCGGTGGATTCTCAGATGAGGTGGGGCACTCACCATTCCCATGACACACCACGCCCCAGTCTTTCCTGCTCCCATGCTGGCTGGGGAGATAACAGCTATTTAGCAAAATACTAAGTAAAGTAATAATAATGTACTTTATTTACAAGGCACTTATCCTCCATTGGTATGCAAAGTGTTTGCCTGGAAGTGCAGCGGTGAAACAATTAAACTTTATTGAGCTGTCTAATGTCAGCCCCGTGTGGGTGTCCCGCACATTGTAAGACCTGCTCCGGGCCCTCTGTAGAAGAGTTGCATTGTCACTCTAACTACCTGCATTCTTTATGGGTCTCTAATTTCTTTTCATAACATTAGTAAAAGAGAATATTGAGGAGAGGAAGGTGTCTTCCAAACAAGGGCCTGACACTCGGCTGAGATTTGCTTGGCAATTGGAGATTTTGTGTACAATCTCTTACAGCAAAAGGTGAGAAATGCAGAAGCAATGGCTTTAAAAAAAACAACAACACAGAGAACAGCGGGAGGCCCTCTCTGCCCAATTACAAGGTGATCCCAGTTCATTTTTATGGTTTGTTTCTTTTTTTTTTATCACATATGTTTCCAAACACAGTCTTGATGTCCTGTGGGGCTGCTATTGTAAAAAGCCATAGCTTCTGATTTAAGGAGCTTCAAAAATAGCTCTCCACTTCTTCAGTCTGAAAGAGAGCAGTCAAGTAACAGCACATTTGTTCTCTTTGAAAAATAGAAAGATGTCAAAAGGAAAGTTCACAGCAAAATTAAGCTGATTTGTTTTGTGCTTCTCTGATTCTGGTTACAGAAGTAAACGGGGGAAAACACAGTGGTTTGTTTAATAAGCAAAAACTGCTATTAGAATGAATTTTGTGCTCAAAAAACTTATCCCGGCAGGGAGAATCATCAATTATACAAGCTTTGGGAAAGTGAAAAACAAAAGCAAAGCTTAATATCCACTGTCAGACATTTCCCCCTAGTCAGCATACAATCCGGGCATCATGTTCAGAAAAAGAACAACCTCATTACTTTGATACAAATGATCAGTGGTTCCCAGAGATTCTCTGTGTTGGTAGTGACAGATGCTAAGCCGTAATCCCCATCATTAAAACTCCCACAATTAAAGCAGCTTTAGCAGATAGTCGCAAAAGGGTGGCCCCAATTTGAAAAATTTTCAGGAGAGGCTCAGAGGAGGTTCCCCAGGAAGTGCCACTCAGGAAGAGGTCGTTGCAGTCCTAACTGAGACAGCATCCTTGCATGGCATGACTTGACACTGTGTTCTGATGGTTACAGTTCTGCTGCCCCGACCCCACATACTTCTCAGTATGGAGCGTTGCCTCATTTACATGGTCCTGCGCCACCCCATGCTTACCTCGATTTGTACATGGGGGGTCCAAAGTGAAAGTAAGATCTAGTTCTAATTCCCAAGAAGGTAACTTTGTGATTTCTTCTTCCACAGTTTGCAAAAGATGGAAAGTTTCTTATTTTTAAGTGATAAAAGTTTAAAATCAAAATGGGCATTGATTGGGAAACATCAGTCCTGTTTCCAAGTAAAATATACTATTTTATATTGAACTGGACTATTGTACACTGAAACTCAGAGGTTTTGGTGTTCATTTGTTTGCTTGTTTGTTTTGTGGCCATTCCTAGTGACAGTGAATAGGAAGAGAAGCCGACAGAACATACTGAGTTTTCTAGGTCAGGTCTTTGTTTTAACAAGATGGTACTATTAGCCAAGTGAACCAAAGAGACTTTTTGAAACATCCTTCTATTCCTATTTCTTTTCATGAATATTAAGTTGGTCAATATGCCTGAGGGAAAAAAAATGCACTGTGCACCAACACAGTGATTTTCCAGGAGCAGAAGCACTTCCTGGAAGTGCTGATCATCGTACTCCATTTTTCTCAAGTGCACCATGCTCCCACCTACTACAATGCCACCACGTATGCTATTCCTTCAGCCTGGAACATTCTTCCACCCTCAGCTTTATCCATTTAGCTTCTGTTCTTCCAGCAGATCCCAGCCCAGTAATCACATCTTCAGGGTTTTCTTCTCTGATGGCCCCTTATCACACACCCCTCAATCATGTGTATTTCCTCATTACCACTTCTCACAGGTACAATTTTACATTATTCAATTGAGTCATCCTTTGATTAAGCAGTATGAGATGAGAATGTAACAAATGCCTGTATACTGATCACATGGCCAATTTTCAATCAATTGTGTAGACATACACAAATCCATAAATTCACAGATAGTCAAAGGCCATTTGTTAACTTTCAGGCCTTTTCCCATTTTAGTTCTTATCAATGTATAAATTAAAGAAAGGAAGAGAACTAACTCACCTATGTTTCCTCTCTCTCTTTGTTCCCAATTCATTGTGTCAGTTCTCCTAATGAACTTTGAAATAGGCATTAGCAGCAAAAATGAGAAAGATAAGATTCTCAGATTGGGCAATAAAAGTGAATGCTAATGGTTAGGTTAAAGGCCAGCAATGCAGAGTAATCAAAGGTAACCTCCCAGGTTTCAGGCTATGGCTTTTGATAGCATAGAGTAGAAGGAAACTTAGTTGTTGTTGGTTTTTCTATCTCTACCTCTTTAAATAATCTAGAACCTTCTCATTTATTTTCCTGGTATATAGGTAAGTAAATAGACTAGAAAGCAGAAAGTAGAGTCCAAAAGATACATTGTCTCATATTGTTATATATTTTATGTAGTATATAGTATATTTTATGTACTTTTGACCAAGTGTAATGGATGTTGCATGAATTTTCAAATATCATGTCTATTGCCTTCAATAGCTGCCACTTTCTCTCTTTTAGCTTGACTGATCCATTTATTTTGCCATACAATCCATCTTTAGACACACTGATGTCTGACATTCCCACCATCTACTCATCTGAGACCAACAAATTGCTTTCCTAACTAAGATTCTTGGTCCTACTCTTATGAAGCTGAAAACTGATGGAGAAACAAACATTAGTTTGCCAATGAGATAGGCCATATCCCATAGACCACTCTGATGGTCAGTGTGGAACTTGTTCAGCTTCTCAAGGAGCTAAGATGATAACAGACCTATTCTGAGATTGGAGCTGCAAACCGCAAAGTACTGTAGAGGCTTACCATAGCTCCAGGATGCAAAAGGTTTTCCATGGGAAGCAAGCCCGTTCCATTTGTGGCTTTTGCTAGTTTTGCACTATTAAGAAATGTATTTTTAAAAAGCCTTTTCTGCAAAGCTAGCAAAAGCCACAAATTTGATACCTTTGGTTTATATGCAAAACATGATGCCCAGTTCAGGTTAGACTTTGTACTGCATTAGCTAATGCAGTACATTCTTCTTTCAAGAAGTTCCTAGGTCAACCAGTTTAACCTCCACGTTTCAAACACACTTTGATTTGAGACCTCAGCAAAACATTCGTAAAGTGCTGAATGGCCATGTAATTGTTGAATTTCAACCTTAAAATATTTAAATGTTACATTGCCTCCACCCCAACGCTCCTGATAAGCTCTCATGAAAACCATGGACCCAAATTGACAGTTGGTTCCATTAGTGCAACACAGGCAAGTTTATACCATGGGAACAGGAAATCATTCAGGTTAGAACCATTCACTCAGCTGTGACATGATAAAAGGCATATGGCACAGAGGAAGTCCAAGAAGAAAGAAACTATTCCTGAAAATGGTTAAATGGCTTTAAATTAGGGAGAAGGGGACAAGTTATAAATCTCACTTATTAAAAAAAAACCCCTCCAGCAGGCCTCGTAACCTATTCCAGGACCCACATTAGATTCTGAAATCTCCATGATTGTTCATCCTTACTATTGTTCTTCTGCAGCCAGTTTCACTGTCTTAAATTGAGTTCAGTTGGATTTCCCAAGACTCTTCTTACCTTCTTTTCCATGGAGATTGGTGCTGGCATGTGTCAAATGACCACAATGCTCCACTCTGCAGCATTTGGGGAGACTGAATTTGTAGGGTAAGTAGAACTATATCCCATTATGTTGTGTATAATCTGTGAAGTCTAAATTGAATTACTTGGAATGAAAGGTTTAAGGAATTATCATTTTTACTAGCACAACATAATTGAGGAATGTATAAGAAACATCTGAGGATTTACTGGTCTTTCCTTATTGACTCCGTTACTGTGATTCTATGATTTAAAAAAAAAAATCTTAGAAAGAGTTATAGTAGGAGAATTTTTTAAATATCTTTTCTTTATCACCCAGCATATCATTAAGCTTTGGATTCACAGAAGCAAAATGGCCTTAGATGATGAAGATATAGATTATGGACTGAGGGCTACATAATTAAACATGTAAGATATCAAGGTAAAGTACTCGAATACATAAAGAGGATAATTTCTTTAGTCAGCAAATGGGCAATAACAGGAAAAGAATTTTTGTCTGGGGATAGTGAGCAGTTGTATAAACATATGATGCAAAGGCTTTTTCAAATAGACATAACATTGCCATATGTTCCATCCAAAAACTACAGAGGGACTTGGGAAAATCAGAATGATTTAAGATTGCCTATACACATCTCTGCCACCATTTGGTTAGCTGAGCCCAAGCAGCTCAAAGTAAGGAGTGTAGTTAAACAGGGACACGTTAAAAGACCATAGTGTGCCCCAGAGATTTTTGTGTTAAGATAAAGAAAGCCATCAAACATCACCGACAAACTGCTACTCCTCTTAAGATATGGTAAAGCGTGTGCACTACCTCTGGTTGCTGAGCTCTACAGAGCTCATGGAATGATTTCCTCCAGATTCAGTCAGGAATGCTTAACATGGCAAGAGAGGTTTAGACAGTGGGGAGTGTATGGATTTGCCCTTCCTCAGTACTTAGCTATGAGAGACAATGATGCCAGGGTGTCTAAAGACCAGTAATGCAAATTAGATCCCTCCACATAAAGGCAAGGCAACCTACAAAGCAGGCACAATGGATACAGCAGCACCTCAATGCCAAGTACAGGCTGTGTCTGCACGATATATCAAATCAACCAATCGAAGGGTGAAAAAATTTAACACGCACAAATGTTTGTCTATATAAGCTAACCAGTGTGTTTACTTTTTCTTTGTAACTGGAGGGAACAACTACCTTGGTATCATGTAGGCACAGCCACCATGTAAATAATAGAAGATGAACTGGTGAATGTAGTTGTAGAGACCACCACTCTCCATTTCATAGACTGAGGGGGGAAAATGGCATTGATGTAGGAAGCAAATTATATACCAGCAGTGTGATTCCAAAGGCCAGTCTGCTCCACAGAGCTGGCTTCATTAATCTTTACATGGTTTAAGTAATCAGTAAGATGACCAACAGTGAGCCTTCTGAAAGTTGCTTTTCCTCCATTCAGAAGATCAGATCCATTAACACATGGAATATTTTGTTGCCCAACCCTTTAATAAAGAAGATAAGGTGGGGACTTTGGTGGCCAGAATTAATCAGATTGTCTTTAAAATTTCAATTTACCTGGTCATTACTTAAACATTCATTTTAATTTTTCTCTCTTGGCTATCTTACAGAGGCTTTCCTCAAGAATAAAAACAAAATCTGTATATTCAAAACCACCTAACCATAAGAACACAAATAATACTATAGTGAGTCACACCAGCAGCTCAGATTGATGCCCCTGAAATATTCATCCATGTGTGCATGCATTTTCTTGTTTATTTTTCATTGTGCATGGCACTCGATGGACTCTCAGTTTGAAGTCTTTCCTTGGATATGGAAAGACTTAGAATTATTTCTTCACATATTGACTCCTTTGTACTATCCCAACCCGTTTTCATGCCCTATGCAATGAATGGCAAACTCTCAGTTCTCCCCTTCACATGTCTGAATTTTTATACTTCCCATCTTTTAATGTCATTGGGCTACATTTAGAGAGAATACCTCCCGCACTGAAATTCACTGATTCACTTGTCAGGTATACTACTCAACCCACTTAATGAAATTTTGAATTCAACAATCACATTTTCCATTTCTAAGAACTTGTAACTGCCAGACCTTGTTTCCTAGGGACCTTTTGTAGTTTAACAATCTCCTGGTCATATATCTCATTTGCAAACATCTCCTTTATCTCTCTGATGATACCATATATTCTTAAAATCACTTTTGGATTATTTATATTCTTATTCTTTGGGTATAAAATTTTTCCATTTGTGATATTAGTAGTCTCTCTGTCACTGTGTTGTACTATCCTCAGATATTGGATAATTCTTGGTTACCTACTGTCTTAGTTTAGATTTCCTCAAAACAAAGCCTGAGAAAGTCATGTCTGTAGTTTGGTTAAAAGAAATCCCAAGAAACATGAGCGAGGGAGTGAGGAGAGCGAGCTAGGTAAGCAGGGGATGCCAACATAAGGGAGCCCTTAAAGGTGGCCCAGTTTACCCAGGACCTCTGAGAAGAATATAGAATCCTCTCAGAACTGTGTTCAAAAGGACTCCCATGCCCTATTAGTTGAGGGCTGCCTTGGGGAGTGCTGACTGCCTCACACTTTCGGCAATTTTGCCTATTGAGTCGAAGGGGTTCCATTAGTTTTGGAGAAAGCCCTGAGGCATAAAGACTTAAGGTTGGACCATCTCAGAACATCTAGACATACACAGAACTGTACAAGGCTGCCACCGCTGAAATCAGAGATGGCCACAAGGGTCTGCTGCATGCACTTTTATGGGGAAGAATTCTCCGGCATGTATCCTGAGCTGTGATAGTTCTGACAGAGTGACCTTCCTGCAGCAGGGGCCTCTGAGCACTGACATCAGCCCAGACTTTTAGCAGCAGCATCCCATTTGGCTTGACAGTGAGGGCTGCCCTTCTCCAGCCATCTCTTCAGAATGCCTCTGTTATTCTAGTCCACAGAGAGTTCTCTCTCCTGTTTATAGGAATGGCTATGAATACTTTATTTTTAAAAGTGTTTTTCATAATGTCATACAGAAGAGAAAGCTTTCCACCTGTGTTCAGCCATCTGCCTAATGTGTAAATTAGCCCTTCTGCTACTTGTCTTAAAGCATCACTCACAAGATCACAGAGAGTTCCCCCCTTTGCCAG
Organism: Phyllostomus hastatus; assembly: GCF_019186645.2. Lineage (NCBI taxonomy): Eukaryota > Metazoa > Chordata > Mammalia > Chiroptera > Phyllostomidae > Phyllostomus > Phyllostomus hastatus. The sequence goes on from NW_025333960.1 coordinate 22,055,875, forward strand.
CAAACTAAGATTCAGAGAACACACCCACATTCACAACATCCATTACCACCTGGTTACACCAGCATCAACCTCCTCTCTGCTGTCATCTCACTCGAATTCAAAATGTTCATTATTGGAGGTGATCCCCTGATCTCAGACAGAGCTCCACGGGGACTGTCCAGGTCATCCCATTTGAAACACTGCAAAACCAGTACCCTAGACAACTTTGTCTATTAAGTATTTGGTATCATTGACCTTTTTTCATTACATAGATTGTTTTGAGTTATTTATCACGTTGTATTAGTTTGCTGGGCCTGCCATGACAAAGTGCCACAGACTGGTGGCTGAAACAACAGGAATGTATTTTCTCACCGTTCTGGAGGTTGGAAGCTCTAGATGAAGGTTAGTTTGTTCCGAGGCCTCTCTCCTTGGGCTGCAGATGGCCGCCTGCTTGCTGTGTCCTCACATGGTTCCCTTTGTACCTGTGTGTGTCCTTTCCTCTTCTTACAAAGACACCAGTCAGACTGGATTAAGAGGTAACCTAATGACCACATTTTAAGTTAATTACCGTAACACAAAATATAATCACATTCTGAGGTATCAGGGGATGGGACTTCAATACCTGAATTGGGCGGGGGGGGGGTACAACATAGCCCCATAAGGCATGTATTAAGACTTCTCCAGATTTCATTTCAGTATTTTTCAAATGCAGTGAAACATTATTGCAGCCCCATTTCACTTTAATTAAGAGGAATTATCATTGCTACAGAGTTTAAATATTATGTTTTTTCTTCAGTTTTTACTAGAAAAGTATTCTTCTAATAATTTTTTTGTGTAGAAAGGAATGCAAAATGATATGATACACCAAGAGAATAAAATCTTTAGGTCAAATCTAAATACAGCAAGACACCCTTAATATTAAATAATATTCTACAACATATGTGAGAAGGTGAAACTAAGTTGTAGGATAGCTTTAATTTATTTTAAAACTAATATGTACATATCATTAAAAAAGTAGTCAAACAGTTCAAACAGATGTAAAGAAAGTCTTCCTCCCACCTCAACCCTCAGTTCCCAGCTGTCCTTCCCAGAGGCAACCACTATTATCTGTTTCTTAATTATCACTCCAGAGATATTCTTTGAGAATGTGCACATGTATATTAATGCACCCTTTTTGCTTCACACAGTTGAAGTATTCTTTACACATATGTTGCATTGTGCTCTTTCTGCTTAGTCTTCAAGATTACTCCATATCACAAGAAGGGGTTAGACATAATTATTTTCAAAGGCTGAGTACTGTTATGTTATTGTACAGATGCAGAGGTAATTTGTAGCCATACCTACTGATAGACACTTCGTTTTTTCCCACCTTTGGTTACCCTCAGTAGTAATGTGAAGAACAGCCTTCTTTATACAGCCTTCTTTATGTATATGTCTTCACAGACATATACATATACTTGAAAGATAAATTTCTACCAGTAGAACTGTAAGTTCTAATGTTATGTGTATTTCTAACTTTGAAATACATTGAAAATGTTCCCTTCCAAGAGTCTGTATAAATTTGGAACCTTACCAACAATGTGGGATACACTTGCTTCCTCAGATCCTGTTGATACAAATTATTATCAAACTTTTGAAACTTTATCAATTTGGTGAGTAAAATAGTAATTTATCATTATTTTTCTAATTTCTATATCTCTAATTATAGATGAGGTTAAGCATCTTTTTCTATACTTAAATCAATTATCAATTGTTTTTCTTTTCTTAATAACAGAATAGGTTTTACATATACTCATCCATGGGGAAAACATCCCAGACCCCCAGTGGATTCCTGAAGCTGCAGATAGTACAAACTCTATATGTACTATTTTTTCTATACATATATACACACCTGTGATAAAGTTTAATTTGTAAATCAGGTACAGTAACAGACTAACAATAAAATAGAACAATTATAATACTCTACTGTAATAAAAGTTATGTGAATGCAGTCTCTACCTCTCTCTCTCTCTCTGATAACCTGTCTGACAGCTGAGACAGCTACTCCGTGACTAATGGGTGGGGAGTGTGTACAGCATGGACACACTGGACAAAGGAGTGAGTCACATCCTGGGTGGCATGGAGCAGGGGAACACGAGATTTCATCATGCTACACAGAATGGTGCATAATTTAAAATTTAGTAATTATTTATTTCTGGAATTTCCCATTTTATTTTTTCAGACTCCACGATAGCAAGTAACTGAAACTGTAGAAAGAGAAACTGAGTATGAAGGGGGGACTATGACAACTGTTAGAGAGTATTTATTTATTTTTTATTTCCAGAACAAGTATCAGATGAACAATGTAAGTTCCTAAGTCTGCTTAGGTCTCCTTAGTTTGCTTGGATAAATGGACAACAGGGAATGATGGAAGCCTCACTAGATAAGGAGCCTCAGTTCTACCACAAATGAAAAACATTTTAAGAATCTAAAATAGGGAGAAGTTATACCATGCTCACTGATGGAACAACTTCACAGTAAATATATCAATTCTCTCCAATTAATCTCCATATGCAATGCAATTCTAATAAAAATTGCCAGCAGGATATTTTTAGGATCTCTACACGTTTATTCTAAAATGTGGAAAAATAAACATATATAAGTAACCAAGTCAATTTTGAAAAAGAGAATCAAGGAAAAAGAGCTTTCCTAATAAAAACAATATAGTAGTATAAGAAAAATTGATCAATGGAACATGAAGTGTCATAGGAAAAGATGAGAAATGGCATACTGCTTGGAAAATAGTATACGAGAAAATTACGGCCTCTACAGAGAAAAAGAGTCTCAATGCTCTACATATACCATATCCAAAATGGGTGCCAAATGGAATAAAGAGCCAAGTAGGAAAGGTAAAACCATAAAACTAATAGAAAAAAAATGCACAGAATACACTTGAAACTTAGGGGTAGGGAGAAACTTCCTGTAATAGATTTCCAAAGCATAAAATGTCTAGATGTCTATAAAGAACATTGCAAACAAAGTTAATAGGCAGAAACAGTTTGGAGAAGATACTTGTAACTTGTAAAACTGAAACAAGATTAATATTGAGGATATGCTATGAACTGGAAATTAATAAGAAACAATAGGAAATGGTAGAAAAATGAGCAAAGTACCTTATCATGCAGTTTATAGAAGGGGAAATCCAATGGCTATCAGGTTGTCGCAAGTCAGGTTTTCTGGAAGGCAGACCAGTAAATGAAGATTATAATGGAGAAAGGTATTCGTAAATGCTCTCAGGATCAACACCTGTGGATGAAGAGAAGCAAGGAAGAATAGGCAGAGAGAGAAGTTAGTCTGTGCTGTAATCTCAACAAAGGATTCAGCCCACCTATCTTAGTCTGCTAAGGCTGTCATAACTAAGTACCACAGACTGGGTGGCCTAAACAACAGAAATTTTTTTCTCAAAGTTCTGCAGACTAAAAGTCTCAGATCAAGGTCCAGCAGAGCTAATTGCTGGTGAGAGCACTCTTCCAGGCTTGCAGACAGCTGTCTTCTTGCTCTGTCTTCCTGTGGCATTTTTCTGAATACACGCCAATAGAGAGATCTATTCTCTCTACTTTTAGGGCCACTAGTCCTATAGAATTAGGACCCCACTCTTATGATTTCATTCATGACCCCCTGGAAATTAGGACTTCAACATATGAATTGTGGGAGACACAGTTCAGTCCATATCACAAACTAATGGGAGCTCTAAAGCTGGAATGGTGTAGAAAGCTCTACGTTCCAAACACATCTGTTGTAATATCTGGTGCACCACATCTGCCTAAAATGTGACCCTGACACTCCTCCAGTGGAAAAGAAGGATATATGTATCCTCTCGCCTTGAAATCAGGTGAGATGTTTTTTGTTTTTTGTTTTTGTTTTTGTTTTTTTACCATATCACCCAATAGAGAATAATAAAAGTAACACTACATGGTTTTGGAAGTTAGGTCACACAACAGCATGCAGCTTTCAAGTTGCAAGCTTGAATATTTGTTCCTGAAAAATTCAGCTGCTATATAAGCAATCCAACTAGCCTGAGATCACCATGCTATGAAAAAGCCCAAACTAACCCATATAGAGAAAGCAAATGGTGAGGCCCCAAGGCCCTGAGATTACATGGAGAGAGAGAGGCCCAGCCAACCTCCAGCTACCTTAGCCCTCTGTGGTTTCAATGCTAGCCACTACCTGACACAAATCCTGTGAGAGACCCTAAGCCACAACTTCCCTGCTGATCCTCTCAAATTCCTGGGCCATGGAGGCCTTGCAGAATAATAAAGTGATTCTTGTTCTTAAAACCACTAAGTTTAGGGAGATTTGCTATGCAGCAATATAACATTAGAACAGATGGCCCTCTGTAATTGTCCTGAATTAGGGCAAAAGGTCTAGACTTTATATCCCTATGTTTACCAATTACTGCACGAAGACTGGACTGAAGCCAGTGACTTTTGACAAGGTGACTCTCTTCAGCCAAAGGCAATTCCTAAAGAGGCTTGAAAACTAAGGGCTGTTGACCAGCAGAACTCCTGGACACTTGGGGAATGAGATATTCGGTCTTGAAGCAGGATCTAGATGGTGTATCATAGCATCTGTTTTCATCCTCTCTTTGTGCCGTTAATAGCCATTTGTTTTTGCAAGTTCTGCATGCAGCAACTCCAGCACTCTGGTGGGCCTCTTTTTCTGTGAGAAACTTTGAAGAGAAAGGTTAGTGAGATGACCCACAGCTCTACTTGTCTTAAATATGACCTTGTTAGTGAGATGACCCACAACTACAGCTTGTCTAAAGGTCCCAAGAGACTCTCACTTTTCCTCTTCTCTACCATCCATTCCAGATTCTCTTTACTTTCAGATTTACCTGGCCTGGTAACTTACCTGATTGCTGAGGGGTCCAAACCCCTGGTCATGTCTTTCTATGACAGTTACAAGTATACACTTACACCAAAATTGGGCAAAAGAGTACCAAGACTTATTGAAGTGAATTTTCTGAATACCAAGTAGGTTCTTCTTCACTATATTCTGGAACAGAAGCCCTACTTCCTATTGAATCAGAGTCTGTTGATCTGATGTGCGGTTATGTGGGACCCTATGTTGGTGGATCAAACACTTTTCAAACCCTCATGAAGTTTAGAAAACAATATAGCACCACAGGTAGTGGTGCTGGCAGAGGCTAAGATAGAAGAATATGTGTCTATTCTAGTGAAAATAAACTGATGTCCCTTTCAGGGTGGGGAAGTTCAAGATACTCAACTTACTATCAAGTGGTTCCTCAAGAGATGGTGTCAAATTGGGAAGGGTCCTCAGTGTTGATTTCTATAGCTGGGAGCTCAGACTTTCAGTGATGACAGTAACTAGATCAGCCTTAATGTGTAGAAACCTAGACTGTTGGACCCATGCACAACTTCCATCCTTGTCACCCTGTCTATCTCATCCATGTGTCTGTTGTGCCAGCACTGGGAGAGGCAAGGGCAAAGGCTACTTCACATCACCTGGTCAAGTCATTGGGTCACACATTTATTATTTAGTGTTTCTTTCATGGCTGATGCTTTCCACTAGGAATTAGTATATTGTAAGACGTTCATACTTCATGCTCATTCCCACATGTCAACCCACATGCCAGATCTTGTTCTCAGTCCTCCAGTCATTTTCTTTCAGGTCCATGATGAACTGGCCAAGTCATTTGCTACCATACGCAAGTTCCTATGTACTCAAACCTTGGGCCACTTCTGTTCCTACATAAAGAAGAGGACGAGGTACATCACCCAAAATGTAGCTGATTAGGAGGATTTCCCCTCATGACTACAGTGGAAGGTCATCCATGTTTGAACTGTGTTGCAGCTTCTGTTCTGTTATCTATTGCTACATAACCCAAAATGTAGTGGCTTAAAATAATAACAGCAGTTGTTTCTCTCACATATCTGACACTTGAGCAGGACTTGTTGAGAACAAGTGAAACAGCTGAAAGCTTGGGAACTGAATCATGAGAAGGTCTCCTACTCATGTGTCTGCTGGTGGATGCTGGCTGTTGGCTGGCACCTCAGCTGCTGCTGTGGCTGGGAGATGGCTGACACATGGTATTTTAATATGACTATTTAGCTTTCTCAGATCATAGTGGCTAGGTTCCAAGACAAAGCATCTCAAGAAGAAGAAAATTCCAGGAGGGAAATACAATAACTCTTATGACTTAGCTTTGGAAATCACTCAGTGTCACTTCTGCCTTTTTCTATCAGTGAAAAATGACTTACTAAGGCCATCCTGTGTTCAAGGATAACAGAATTAGACTTCAACTTCTGCTACGGTCAAGAAAATGTCACAGAATTTTAAAAGATTTTTAGACATGTTATAAAACCACCACGGCTTACACATATACCAAGCCCAACCATCTGAGAACCAAGCTCAGCTTTTTTCTTTCATTGTTAGCTAATCACGAGTGTGGCCAAAGAGAGAGGCACGAGTGTAACAGTGTGAACAACATAGTCTGGGCCACCTGCTTGTGCAACTTAATCCGCCTTCTGGTCCTGCTTGGGCTGGATCCCAGATACACCGTTTCCTTTTTACAATGGATGGCTGTTGGGCTTATCCAACTACATGGCTTCGTGGGTCTTACAGAACTTATCTCATAATGAGAAGTTCTGACTACATGGTCACTTGATGACTCATGGTCAGGTGCGACGTCTCTACTAGGACCCAGCAGTTGGCCAGAAGCTAATTTCTGAGTGGCACATAATTACTCACTGTAGATGGCCTGCCCTTGCTCTAGAGCTCTAGGGCTTGCCATAAAATCCACAGAGAAGCTTTCCCCACATCAGATTTTTCTAATGTTAAAGGAGATGCTGAGTCGTGTATCCCAATTAGCAGGACTGCTAGCCTAGCATTCTGGACCTGCTACAAAGCTTTTTTCTGTTGTGGGCCTCATGGAAAACTGACAGTCTTTCATGTGGAATACACTCTTATCAAAATCCAAAGAAAGACTACTATATTTCTTTCTTTGTGATAGGAAGAATGGGATGCAATAATTGTTGTTGTTGCTGTTGTTACTTTGGGATAGAAAGTCCTGATATGCTCTAGACCACTCGATGTCTAAAATTTCCTTATTATTGTTAGTTCTTGAATCTTTATAGTGTTCTTCTCATACCCCCTTGAGCATGTCAAAGTACTTGCTACTTCTTACTACACCTGGTCAAATTAGCATATTATGACAGATTTAATAAAAAGTGTGTCCTGCAAGATGTCTAAGCAGTCCAGGTCCCTTCAAACTGTATTACAAAAAAAGATAACATGTTAAAATTTGTTATTTATAGACTGTAAATTAATACTTCTTCCTGATTTCAAGTGAATGCAAACTGTTTCTGATCCACTGTTACAGTAGGTAGCTATTTAGATATTAACAAAAAAGAAGGCAGACAGACATTAATTAAGTCAGATTAACTAGGAAGATACAGCTTCACAGACACCCCAAGGGACAACAACATTCTTCACCACATGGATGTTGGTCCCAAACAGTCAGGAAAGACCAATTTTCTGATACCTCCAGGGAACCACTGGGCAGTTCCCTCAGGTTATGAGGCAGGTAGAGACCCAGGAGGGGGAAATTCCTCTGCTGAGGCATTTGCAGTAGGAGCCAATATGGTGACTATAAAGGGGAAGAGTCTAGCCTGGGAAAATCTGGGGAAAAGATAGAATAGGATAAAGGTACAGAATCCTGAAATATCCAGGAAAGTGACTAGATGGGGGAGATGCCCAGAACAAGACTGAAAAGAATTAGGAAGAAGATTGGTTAGTTTGAAAGAAGCTTACTCCTTCCCAAACCCAAGAAGATATAATCAAAGTTTAACCAAGACCCCAGGCATGCTCTCTCCCATAACAGCCACAGGAGCCTGTGGCCAGGTGTGGCCTACAGATGGAAATAGAGACTACACTGGACTCCTGGAGCTTGAGATACCAATGCTGGGATAATGGCACAGCATCTCTGGGTCCTCACATTCCTCTTGGGCTTGGTGAGTGTATCCTTGAAATGTGTTTCCTGCGATACCATGGAAGAACCCATTTCCAGACCAGTCCAGCAGATCCACCTTGGTCCCGGTCTACTTCTGACGACACCTCCTTTCAGAATCACCACCAGATCAAAGGCTGCATCCTACACTTGAAGTCATCTTAATTTGCTCTCTCTCTTAAAAGCAGAAAACTAGATACACATACAGAAACATGAAAATATGCACACAAAAAAGCAGCAACAGAGGACTGAAACACATTTAAAAAAAACAACGTATCATATAACACCATTTACGTAAATGAAAAACACAAGCCACACAGCATGCATTACAATACACATATTCACACATTCAAGGGCATATGTTAAACATATTAGAATGAGTGCCTACAGCAAAGAAGGGCAGGGGACTGGGGGGAAAATGAATAAAACAAAGAAGGGTCTTGCCTGGAACAAAGATTAGCTCAACCCTTTGCACCTGAGGTCCAAAATGAGACCAACATAGTAAATATTTTAAACAATTTGATGCAAATTTGTTTTTATGTAAGTTTTAAATTCAAAATCCAATAGGGAGAAAGTCAAGTTGGTTAGTGGAGTATACTAGAAAAACTCTCTCCAACTGGAAAGATACCCTACAAGGCTTTACACTTAGAAAGACACAACTTTCTACCTACTTAGATACTGTAGATATCCCCAGTTCCCAGGATATAATAGGTGTTCTATAAGTGGTGGATGATGAATGAAGTGAATAAATATATAAATGAATGAGTGGAGTGCACAAGCATACATTTGAATAAATAATAAAATGATGACAAAAGGGGGAAAAAAGTGCAAGATTAAATCATACTCTAGAAAAAAAAAAAACTGTCCAACCAAGCCCGGAGCTAGAAATGTTTTCTTCTTTAGAAAGGGCATGGAAGAGGTAAATCAGAAATCTAAAGCAGGAAAACTTTCATCTGGTTGTCCACATTCCTCTGTTCAATCAAATGAGCACAGACTGGATCTTACACACCCAAGAAAGCAGGTCATAAGAGTTTACTATTTGCCTGTTCAATAAACTTAACAGATTCCTTATATTTCTTTAATTATAGAAGAATAAAAGAAGTATGGCCACCTCACTCTTCTCTCCACTCACTACAACAAGTAGAAGAGGAAGATATTTTGCTACTTCCTGACACTTTTTCTCATGAGAACACAAAGTTCTGCTATATTCTTTTCATCATTAATACACTCACTCCAAATCGCTGCCTTCTATTCTTATCTCAACACATGCCCTTTACAGTTTTGCCCTCCCATTAAATAGCCCATCCTTGATAACTCCTGAAGATTGTCAACAGGAAAGAGCATATTAGAATCAGCTGGCCAGCCTGATAAAGTCCAGCAGGAATTGGAAATCACTATTCAAGGACCAAGTCCAGTAGGATTCTCCTGAAAACAAGAGGGCTGCACAGGGCATTTTCCCGCCCCTCTTCTGATCTGGTCTCTCTAGTCCTCCTAGAATAGTGGTTGAATCTAAGATAATTGACTCAGATGCAAGAAGAAAATGTTAGCACTTCTTTTTACATGCAGTTTATTCACTTCTTTAGAGTCTGTGTTTGTGTATGCTTTACAGTTTACATGTTATATTATTACCATGGCACAGATATAGAACTTACAAACAAGTAAATATACATATATTAGCAAAGCATGGTCAAACAGTTTTACTGATCGGGCAAGATTTGAAAGATCTGAAACCTGTGCCCTTGGTCTCCGGTGGTTTGGACAGAGCCTTGTCCTGTCCTCCCACTCCAGCTGGCCCGAGACCATCTGATTTGCTCCTAACAGCTGCATTCTTCAACCTTTTCATTATTTATATTTGCCTTGGTTCTAAACCAAATTCCTTCCTTTGCCTGGCACACAGCCGTTTCCCTCTATTATTAAAGCTCTTGTATCTTCCCAGACTGAAAGGCCTTTGGTTTTCAGTGTTCTTTCTGTACCTACCATGGACCTGCCAGCTCTCCCTTGGGACTTGGCCTCTGATTGATCATCAGCTGTGGCTGGTGGACAGGGAAGGGAAGGGTGCTGGGCAATACAATTCTGCTCTCATTCTTTTGTGCTCCTGCTAGCTTCCCCTTAACTCTCCTACCAGTTTTATCGGCCCCCTCATTGCTTTAGATGTGCTGCAAGAAAATACTATAACCACTTCCTAAGGGGAATGTCCCTTCCTCAATCCAAGAAGCTCCCTCCTTATAGACCTCAACCTCTTTATTATGATATGTCATTGACCAGATGCTAATTTGTCTTCTGCTAGGTAGTGCAGATAGAATCTAAGTAGAATAATGATGCACATACATAAGAAGGGAGATTATATTTCTAATAATGAAAGGGGGAAGGGAAAAATCTAAATAATATAGAGGCCAATAAAAATTAGGACAAGTATCACAGACTGAATCAAAGTACTAAAAAATAAGTGCTTATATAAATGAGCAAGAAACTTGAGAATCTGTACATGGTGCCTAACCCATAATAGGTGTTCAATAAATATTGATTATCCCTAATTGAACATTATTTATTCAAAGCAGAAAAATAGTTTTTTCCTTTATACATTTCTTATTACTGTTTTCATTTAAAAAATCCATAAATGTGTCTCATCTGACTTTTCTTATAATTAGCCGGAGAGTACATAGTAAAATCAGGTGTGTGTGAATTGAACACCTTCCTACCTGAGCAGTGAGAGCTAGATTTTGGAAATACATAGAAGTAGTATAACTACGGCTTAGAAAACCATTTCATTTATTGTCTAAACCAGGACATTTTTTAAAGTAAAAGAGATAAATACAACAGGATAACAAGCATAATGGGTTTGTCCCAGGCAAACCAGACATCATATGGTTATTCTCTGACCACCAAAATTAAGACAACATTGATTTGAATCCAAATATATGTAGTGATTGATTTCTCATTACATGAATCACTGTCACCCAGCTGATTACATGACTTGGTACTTAAGGGTTAATCAAGACCAAATGGAAAAGAAAATTTTATATTTGAGTATATTAAGTTAGCCATAATGTTTTTCTTCACCTGTAGTCAGAACTGGGATCTAAGAAATGTTTTTTTTCTCTGAGTCAGTCACACATTTCATTACCTGAATTAGCTTAATTTTATAATTAAATTTTATTTTGTAATTGAATCATATTTTAAATCAAATTAATTTTCCATTAATTTTGTTAAACTCTCAGAAACTTTTAAAACAAATGACCATTCATTAAATTTCAAACCACTGAATTCCTCCTGTTTTCAATACCAAATTCCTGCCTTTGCCCCACGCCTGTTCCTCTCCTTCCCCTCTGCCTCCCAGTATAGACTATTTTTTCCTCCATCTGTTTCTTCTTTTTTTACATTTTATACACTGGGAAGTCTGATGAACTCTCTCCTAGCTTCACTTGCCCTCTAGTTACAACTGACTCTTAAATCTTCACTTCCTATTCAGACCTCACTTTTTCCTCAGCTCCAAACCTGTATAACTGACTACTACTAGGATTTTCTACTTAAATATCTGCCACGAACCACCAAGAATTGACTATAATTCAATAGGTACAAATCTGGAATTCAACATCTCAATAATGCCCACAACCTACTCCTCCTTCAGTGTTCTCTCTCTTCATAAAAGGCACCACCATTAAACCAGAAGTCCATTGTTCTTCCTTATCACCTCACATCCACTGAGTCTCCAAATTCCGTCAATCCTATCTCCCAAATATCCTTTTCTCTCCATCTTCACTGTAACCAGTCTTGACTAGCCAGCACCCTCTCCCAGTCTCTAGCCAGTCACTCCTCCCCAAGACTTGCCCCTCTCTGGTCCCTTTTTATTTTGCAACAACAATGATTTCCAAGGGTGCAAATCTGATCAGTTTGCTTTTCCACTTCAAACTCTTCCCTAGCTTTAAAAGGCAGTTTGAGCAACATGACTTACAAGTCCCTCCACCATCTGGCCCTTCTCCCCTCTCTGTATTCCCTCTTTCCTCTTCTCTATTGTCCTCTGTGCTGTGGTCCCCAGCACAGTCAGGCTCTCAGTAGGATGAGCTTTAATGCATTTGATCACCACTGCCAGTACATTTCCTACTTGATCTAGTTTAGTCATAGTCATCCCACTGGCTCATATATCATTTCCTCAAGGAGCCATTGCCTGAACCTGAAACTATGTTAGGTTTCCTCCTGTGTGCTCCCATAACACACTTTGCTTGTATTAGGTTGAAACACATGAAACTGACTTGTAAGTCAGTAATAGTCAAATAAAAGAAAATTCATATAGTTAAAGATAATGTTTGCACCTGCTAAACTATAAATTCCCTGAGGGCAGGAACCTGCTCTATGTCATACACTGCCTTACCCAGTTCCTACCACATGGTAAATACTCAATGAATATTTGTTGAATGAATGCATAAATGAATGAATGAATGAATGAATGAATAGATAGATGGGCAACATTTTCTAGAAATGTATCACCATTTTAATTGACCTAATTTGAAGCTATAACAATTTTCTTTTCAATATTGATAATTTTTCTGTTGTTCAAATGTTTGCCCTATTCAGTTTGATTAAATATTGAATAAATACATAGTGGGGCAAAAGTTGTTCATATGGAAAATAATACAATGATTAATAAATAATAATACAAGAATATACTGTTTGTCATACTCACAGCTGTAAACCTACTTTTGCTGTACCCTGGCTATAATGATGTGAACCCATAAGCAACATCTCAGTCCACAGAGCAAAAGCCTGATGTTTACTTTATAAAGTTCACCACTGTTCATGACAGTGAAAGAAGGCAAGAACTCCAAGGAAAAGTTGGCTCAAAAACTCTTATAAACTCTGAAATTGTTTAGCCCCTATAGGGAGACCCATAGTGATACCTTTGAAAACGTAACTCCTGAAGTTTACATTTGAAAAAGACCTTAAGAATGAGATTCTTTCAATAAATATCATTTAAAAGGCCTGTTACTTTCAATATAGGATAGCCTCTCAAAAGGTAAGTGTGAGCATGCTAACACTTTGCTAACTCCCATTAACTAGGGCAAGCCTTAGTGAATTGCTGCTTTAATGAGGAAGTCATTGCCTACATAGTCTACAAACATAGGAGTTTGAGGGGGGACTCAAAACCCCACAACTTGTTTTTGAAAAATTGTGCATGCATTATTACATGTTTAAACTTCAGTCACCTTCAAAATACTCTCCATTTGATGTGATACACCTATCAAGGCATTGTTTCCACTGCTCAAGGCAGCTTTGAACTCATCGATTTTGATGCCTTATAGTGCTTCTGCTGTATTTTGTTTTACTTCTTCCACATTGGCAAAATATGTCCCTTTGAGGACTTTTTTCATCTGGGGAAACAAAAAAAAGTTGCTGAGGGTGAGATCAGGTGAATAGGGAGGTTAGGGCATGTGGAGTCATGACATTTTTGGTCAAAAACTGTTGAACACTCAGTGCAGCATAGGCAGGTGTGCTTCTAAATTGCCCATCATGAAATGGGCAAACACGTTGAAAGAGTATTAAAAAAAAAATTCACTGAAGCTGAGTGCAACCTCTCACAACACCAGCTAGTACAGTGATAGAGAAGGGTTCTTAGAACACTTGCCTAGTGGGGGAAGCCTGTACTACAAGGGGCCTGCCCTGCAAAAGATAGGTCCAGGTTTTCTTGGGACCCTTGTCGTATATCTTTGCTTCAGTCCCTCTGCAAAGTGTAGTACTGCTGTAGTCATGTATCACATACCACAGCATAAGAGTGCTCACGAATATTTTGTATGAGTAATAAAGTTTTAGTAATAAGAGTCTTCACTCCATCTTGCCGCTATTAGAGCTTTACAGAGGAGCAGGGTGAGGATTTCAGGTTTTTGTGGGTTATTGAACTGGGAATTCGCAGGATTCCCTAGGACAAAGTTCTAAATAATACAGTAAGAATAAATATCTACAAGTACAATTCTTATTTTTTAAGCTCTTTAACAGCCCTCAGAAGACCCTACATTAACCACAAGGAAAATGATAAGAAATGAAGCAGCTAATGATACTAATAATTACGATAATAATATTGCTTATATAACTCTTTATGGATATGTCTACACAAATACATGAGGTGGATGTTGAGACAATTTCTAAATAATGCAGAACAAACTGCTTATGAGCGTGGGCAGAGGGATGCTGGGAAGGAGAGGGTTCATTTGGTCAGAACCCTCCAACTTGTCTTGGTCAAATTTGCTGAATGATTTCTAATATCTCTCCTAAAAATTCCATCCCTATTATTTAATCCCGTTATGCACATGACTTATTGTGACTGTGGCCAAATCCTTTAATCCCTGTGAGAATAAATCTCATTGTGTTTAGCAGAGTAATGTCCAGCTTAGCCTATTCGCAACACCTTCTCCAGACTTGGTGGGTTTTGTTCTGTGACATTCATGATCATAGATCTGTTGTTGTTTATTCTTTTAATAATAGGACTTACTGAGCAGCAATTTATATGGCAGGTCCTATAACGAAGACCTAAGAGAAGTTCATTCATAAAGTTGTCTAAAGATAATGTTAAGTTTGTTACTACAAAGTGCCTCTTCACCTCCAATCTTACCCCTGCATCTCACACACACACACACACACACACACACACGCACACACAAAACCACCCATGTTTCCTGTGTTTGTGTGTCATCTGTTTTCATCAGAACCACAGATAGATAGAAAGGGGGTTACAAGGTGTTTTCAGAAGCATGAGATCTGAGGTGTGTTGCCCTTCTTCTTCTCCAGTCCTCACACTGAGCCCGTCAGTCTTGGCCCTCCCCTCCGAGTTGTGAGAGTCTTCGGGTTTCTCCCCTAGCACCAGGCCTGAGTGCAGCCTGCTGTACTTACTCGCAGCTAAATACAGGGTGAGGCCAAAGTAGGCTTACAGTCGTTCGAATGGAAAATAATACAAAAATTGGTAAACAGTAACACAAGAATAAACTGCATTTTGCGTACTTACAACTGTAAATCTACTTTTGCCCCCCGCCCTGTAAAGGGCATATGGAAGCAGAGGAGCTCCAGTGACTCAACACGTGGAAAAGGAATCACTAGCCAAGGCTAAGAGCATTCCATGCCCACATCCTACTCACTAACCTTGAAAAATGAATGGTGAACCAAAGGCTCCATAAGGTAATAAGATGGCATAAAATGGCTACATTAAGTAATCTTCAGGAGCTAGTAAGAGTAACCACTTTGAGCTGCCCAAATAAGAGAACAAATAACAATTCATCTTAGGCAATAGAATGGCTGGAAAACACAGAGTAGGAAAAGGACATTGTAAATTACTGGATCAGATAGAGTTTTTCAGTCATATCACAACCGTGGCCAACCAAACTGAAAGAAAAAGAGAGAAAAGCTTGTCTGAGAAAAATTCACTGCCTTAAGGATATGTGTTCAGCCGCCACACTGCTTCTGAGCATAACCCTTCAATAAATCATTTTATAATTAAAAAAAAATTATAGTTTTCTTTTCTTTCACTGGAAAATACTCATAGTAATGGAGAGTTCCTGCTCTTTGTGTATAAGGGTTCTAGAGCTTGAGCCCATACTTCTCTTTGGTCTTTTTTACAACAACAATTATTCTCATTAGTATCACCATTTTTAAATGGTCATATTCAACCATTCAACAAGTATTACATTAAGTTCTTATCATGAGTCAGGCTCCATTCTTAAGTGTGAAGTATGCAGCAGGAACACAATAGGCCTGGCCCCTGACCCATGGGAGCTCATAGCCTATGAGGGAGATAGATGATAAACAGATAAAGACAAAAATATATATATAATCATAATTTTAAAAAACCATGGGTTCTCTGAGAGCATAATTGGGGTGGGGGTAGGAGGCATCTAATTAAGGGAAACGCTTCCCCGAGGAAGCGACAGTTGATCTGAGAACTAAGGGGTAAAGAGTTAGTGGGGGTGTGTAATTAGGGCACATGCTAACTACCAGCCATGCTGGCACCGGAATGGGCTTGGCATATGGAGAGAAAGACATGTGCATGCAAATGGAGATTTACTTTTTCAAAAAGCTGCTTTGTTTGTAAAAATAAAATGAATGCTTTGTGATTTTCAGGCAAAAATATACTGATGAGGTGGGAATAACTCGGAGGGAACCTGAAGAGTCTGGTTTCTTGTCAAGGTCAAAAATACTCACCTCTGAGTAGTAAAATGCCTGCCGTCATCTTGATGTCTACTTTATTTTCATGCTGAGATTTAAAATTATATCTAAAGAACTCCAAAAACTCTTTCTATAGCCTTTCCTAGTAGTGTACTTCAATACAACACCCTCTGTGCCAATAACGTGTCTTCGTAATACATTTACGTTTCCTTTCTGTGTGTGTCTTCAATAAGACTGTGTGTATACATGTATTTCCACAATAAAATATAATCACGCTCTTTGCATAACACCCTTTAGTATAACTTTAAAGGCTGCTAGCAAATTTCCCTTCTCTCTGCTCTAGGATATATTACATTATTGTTCATTATGAGTGTTATTCTGGAGTATGTGCCCAGTTTCTGTAGCAGTTTTTATTACTAGGAAATCACCAAACATACATATACATCCTACATATATGGCACAGGACCAAAAGGATAAGACAATGAGATTGTTAATAAACAGTAAATTTACATTTTGATCTGCCAAATGGGCGTAAACCAACTGCCATCTACCAAACATTTCTATAGGAAGCCATCAAGCACTAAGGAGCATCACTGTTTCTCCAATCATAAACTTGATCTTCTCCCAAGGCTGTTCTCTCTCTTCGCTCTCCTTTTTCTTCCTCTGGAAGAGGAAGTCTCAGTGTTACGCGTGTATATTGCTAGCCTAGACCTTTTGGTAAATCTCTTTTCTCTCATCTTATGAATTACCACATCACACTCTCAACATTAACATTTTCCTCCTAGATTTATTCATTATCCTTTCAAAGTCTCTCTCATTTAAACCAACTTCTTTACCTGAAAAACAGTACATAGAGCAAAGGTATTCCTGAAATGCAATATTGCTTTGACATAATTATATAATTATGTGTGTGTATATATATAAACACTATATATGCACAGTTTGCAGTTTTTTATATTTATGTGCCTGTTCAATTTCTGTCTTATTTCTGTTATCATATCTATGCAACATACTTATAAAAGCTGTCAAAACAATACAACACATAAACTCAGAACACGTCCAGTGAACTGTTTCAGCTGCTTTTTCTTCTCATTTCCTTCCACCTCCTTCAGGAATCCTTGGGCTTTGATAGTGGGAATTGCAAAACCCTCAGGGCAGGTCCCTTTGTGGCTCATTCTGCATCTTATTTAGTGCTGGTATCCAGAGGCTATCAGTAATTTTGAATAGGCCTGTGAAACAGCTCAGATGATTCGCAACATCATTCAAACTTGTCAATATTCGCCTTAACTTCACCAGAATAAAGGATCAGTCATCAGGACTAACGTGTCAGGGAGAGCAGTTCAGCTACACTGAGCTCCAACCCCAAGCACCGGCCTGCGGATCACTTAATGAGACCAAATTCAGAGCTTAGCAAACTGCTCTCCATTCTCCACTCAGCATAAAAGGCTTCAAGTGCAGTTGGGTGGATGCAAGTTAAACACAAGGGTAAATCCTACGAGAACATGATAAACTGTGGAATACGTTACCAAAGGAAACAGAAGAAAATATTTTCCCTAACGGCTGCTTGTTTATTTTTTTAAGTGTTTTTCCCCAACATCTGGACATGCTGACAGGTCCTGCTTGACCCCAGGGAAAGAGACGCGATGACCCTGGATGCGTACCTGGCTCCGATCTAGTCACCTGCACAGAGAGGCCTCTCCCTCCCAGCCATCCTAATTAGAGTTCCCCTTTGTCTTTCTCTTATCATTCTGTTGTGTTCCTTTCCATCTCTTAGGACAACTTGTAATTATACATTTATTTACTTGTTTTTTCCTTTTGAGAGCCAGTTGTTTAACATGTGCCAGCACACCGCTGCTCCTAATTTGTTCTTCCTACTTCCCCTTTCCTCTCCACATCACAGCCAAACTGATTCTTTAAAAACTTGAACTTAAATGCATGACACATGGACATGAACAACAGATGGATTAGGGGATGCTGGGTAGAGGGAAGCAAAGGGGGGAAAGTCAGGACAACTGCAAAATAGCATAATCAATAAAATATAATTAAAAAATAAAAACTTGAATAAAATAAAGCTACTCCCATGCCCAACAAGTTCCAGTGGCTTTCCATTTCACCCAGCTGAAAAACAAAACTCTTGCCATGGCTAAAAGGTCCCCATATTGTCTGCCAGGCCCCACGCTCTCCTGTGTTTTTCTGATTTTGCTTCCTTTCCCATTGCTCACAGGGTTTCAGTCACATTGTGACCCTACTGTTCCTCAAACACGCTGAGCACACCCCCACCTCAGGGTCACTGCATTAGCTTCTGTACCTGGAAAACTTTCCTCCAGGTAGCAACTCAGCCCCCTCTCTCACTTCATTCACTTAGTTCCCTTTTACACTAGTCATCCACCACAGTGATCTTCTCTGACTATTGTATACAAATCATACCCCACCATCACCTTGCCGCTCTCTACTCTCTTTTACCTACTTCCTTTTTTTCTATAGTAGACATCACTGGTTTACATGTTGTATGTTGATTAATGTTTCGGTTGCTCAGATTGACTCTCTAGCTCTCCTCCTCTCTGCAAACTGCATTTTCTTGGTTCCCATTGCCCGCTGACTACCAGCAAGGTTTGGTCAACGGGAAGCATTTTCTGAAGATTGGAGGAAAGAAAGAAGAGAGAGATCCAGATATTTTTCTCTCTCTCCCCCACCCCCACCCCTGGCTTTCGGGCAGCATTGACAGCAGTAACTCAGTCTCCCTCACCTAAAGTGGGCTCCCTTTCGCTAATTAGTCCTTGTAATACACCCACCTGTCTCCTCCACCAAGCTAAAAGAGGGCAGTAACTGGTCACTCTTTTCCACCAGGAATGCATTTGCTCCCACTTTTTCCTTGGTTTGCTCAAGGTCCTCCTGAAATGCTAGTTCCTTGGAGATAACCATTCCTTCCCACCTCCTCTAATTAGATCTCCCTCTTTGGCCTTCTCTTACTATGTCATTTTCATATCTATTTCTTATCACAAATTATACTTTTACATTTATTTACTTGTTTACTTGCGCAATGCCTCACTTTCCCACTCAAGTAGACACAATGCAGATCCTATCTCTCTGATTCAACACTCTTTCCCCAGCTCCTGTGAACATGTCTGGCCCACAATAGATGATCTATAAATACATTTTTCCATTAAGTAGTGAATGGACTTAAACTGGACCTTTCCTAGTAACCATCTTAATACTTTGGAACTAGTAAGTTCTCACTAAATGTTTGCAGAGCTGATTAGAATGAATGGCTTTCTCTGAAAAATTCTCCAGTGTAGCCAGTATACCATGGTTTTCTATAAATCCTGGAAGATGTATCTCCCATGGTATTTTCCCTGCACACTATACATTTTTGCATGTTACCTTTCAAAGAGCCTGCACTTCAGCACATAACATGAAAACAAAGGAAACGAGTGTAATTGTATGATATAAGCATGCTCACTCACCTGGGGTGGCAGAAATGAAAAGAGAGCTCAAAATGGAACTATGTGCACACAATCGCATTTACAAGATTCTTCCTCTCAGGATTTGTTGTGGTGGTCTTCTGAGTGTTTTTTTTTCTTATTTTTGTAATTTCACTTTTACCCTCTAATCCAGAGTAAACTAAGCTACCAAAGAGTAGGAGCAAATTTGTGCTTGCCATTTCCCTTTTTGTTTTAAATAGTTACCACGTGTGGGTGGTAGTATGGATTTTCCACATTGGCTTACACTGGTCTTTGCCATGCACTGCTCTCCATTCTTGTTTCTGTTTCTAACAGAAAGAGAAAGCCTCAGACGAACACAGGGAAGTCTATCATGCATCACTCTTTTTAACTTTCCAATTTCTATTTGCTCCTTTATTCTCCATACTTCTCTGTCCTCTCTTTTGTTTAAAATCTCATTTAGCATTCTCTGGAGGGGAGAACACGAGATTACAATCTAACGATTGTAATGAGAATGGGTTAAGTTGGTGCCGTTTCCCATTTTCATTACAATCTTGGTGGCAAGAATAATGTAACAGAATTTTTAATGCCTCATATATTACATGAACATTTCCCCGTGAGCTCCTGCCCCTTTTCTGCGGACAGCACTGCTGCTGTGTGCTGCAGGACTTTGATCTTTTTATATTCTACATTATAATCAATTGGCCATTTCACCCCTTCCCCATAGATTACAGTCAAACAAGTAAAAAATATTTTGATCTATAGCAAACCACTGCATCTCATGACTATAAAATCTCAGCACCTGCAGACCAGTACCTGCAAAACACACACAGCCAGTAATTCAAATTGGACAGAAGGAACAATCCAGTGTCCCGACAACCAGGTACTTCTCTGAAAGGCACTCTGGGAGTTGTCGGAGTTTTGTGACTTAGATCATAATAGACAGAGTTGATTCATTTAAATATCAGGAGCTTCTTGGGGGGTCGGACTTGGAACTCTAAGATGCTCACACGTGAGATGAAAAGCCTCGTGCATCCTTGTTACTCCAGGTGCAGCCAGTCCCCAGGTCAGCAGTGTGAGCGTCACCTGAGAGCACGTGAAAAATGTGAATCGCAGGCCTCAGCCCAGTCTGCCTAAACTAGAATCTGCATTGTAACAAGACCCTCAGGTGGCTGGTGTGCCACACAGACTGTGAAGCATTGCTTTAAAGCTTCCTGTAGGCTACACTTCCTATAAAATGTCAGGAAGTAGCTGCCCCCTCCTTGAGTAACCGGGATCATAGCGCCCTCTCACCAGGCTTCTCAGCATCTCCTTTTGATGCCACCGCCATCTGAGTCTTTTCTGGTCTTTGCCTATCATTACTAGCCATCCTGGGCTCCATTTTCTAGGTGACCAAAACTCTTTGACAAACTAATTCTCAAATGGACTTTGGGGTAGACACATCTGGGTTCAAATCCTAGCTCTGTCCCTATTGCTTTGGTGGAAATTTATACATCTCCGCAGCTCAGTTTCTTAGTTTATTTATGGAGATAATAATATTTACTACATGAGTTAGAGAATAAGAACAAACTGCTATAATAAAGAGATCCCCAAATGCAATGGTTCAAACCAGATAGAAATGTCTTCATCTTAGGTAGTAGGTAGCAACCCAAACCAGAGGTCAGCTCTGCTCTGTGTGCCCTTTCAGAAAGTTGAGATTCTCTCCAGCAAATTTCTGTGATTTCCTAGGGCATTGTTCTTGTCTTCATGGTTGAAGCTTTGTTGCAGAAACAGGAGAGTCTCTGAGAGACACATCTTAGCAATGGACTTCACCTAGCCGGAGGGGCTGAGGAATAACACAGTCTTTCATTGAATGCCTGGCTTCGATTCTCTGACTAGACAAGCATGCCGGGCATTTTGGTGGCCAGCAGCAGTCCCCACCACACTCACCTAGCAGGTTATTTTAGGAGTTAAAGGAATTGTGGCGATACATTGCCTAGCACACAACCTGGTACCCACACACATTAGGTGCTCAATAATCACAGCTGTTCTTCTGATCTTATTATTCATAGCCCTCCTGGTAATACAATCACAATTTATCCAGCCTGCTCAAAACTTCAACTCATGGACAAAAAAGTAAATGAATTTCAACCCAGATCAAATGGCAGTGGCTTCACATCAGGTTTGTGTGACTTTGGCACCACCTTGGACAAGTCTTGGTCTCCAGAGAGTTTAATGAGCAACTCCCCCATCTCTTACTTTTCTCTCCTCTATGCCTGCATGCCTCAAGTTGAAGCAAAGCCATAGACAAGGATTCGACTGTCATGGTTGATCTACAGAGCACTCTCCAAAAGCATGCACAAGGGACTCGGATCCCACAGAGAGCTCTGTAGCGGGAATTGCCCTACAAAATCAGTGCCATCTTGAGCTTTGTGTGCCCCCATAGGCTGCAGGCTGCATGGGCCCAGGGAAGGAACATGTACAGTTTTATCCAAAGGGAATCAGCTGAGCTGATTACAGACCACTCTGCAGCAGGTATGGGAAGGCTGCACCAGCTTGTAAGAGGCCCGACAGAAGTAATTTTCTGTTGGCATTTGTTCCTCACTTCCACCACATTAGAAACAAAGTACTGGAATAAATCAGCTGGAACACCAATTTTAAACCAGTGTCCCACAAGAACTTTTAAAATGTGCAATAGCTGACTATTTAGTCAGGGGCACTGATCTCTTTTCCCTTAGACTGTCAGATTAAAAAAATGACAACAGCCAACTTAACAATATCTGTCCAATGTGAATGAATTAATATTATATCTTTTTTGGTCAGATTGGATAATAATATATTTTTGGGTGTACCACAGAATTTTAGTAATTAGTTTATGTGTGCCATGAGATGAAATAGGTTGAAAGTTGCTGACACAGAAAAAAGAAAAAAACCTTACCTAGGTGGATGGCTCAGGAAAGGTCTTGGTCTCATGGCCACAGACTATACCTCTAACTCCAGCCAGCTTTCGGCCACATGGGAGCCATTAGCAACATGAATCATGCGATGTAATTTTTGACTACTACAAGAAAAATGATTTTTACCACATCATAAAACAAATTGTTTTCTGCAAATAGGCATTTGAGCTATTGGTTATTTAACCTGTTAATGCAGTATCACTCTATAGAAGCAGCCTAGCTACTAAAAACTAATTGCATACCTCCAAACAAGAATGTGTCTTGATCCAAAACACCACCACTAACACCTCAGATAAACCAATCTGAGTTTTTGGTTCATTGATAGAAAGTAAACACAAAAATACAGAACAAAATTTGGCTCTAATCAGAAAGGTTTTAGGCATGATGCAAGGTACTCTTACCTACCATGTACTGTCCAACTTCCCTTAAAGCATCTCTCATAGCCACACTTACTTCTCCCTTCCCAGTACCACACTCCAAGGCTTTGTGGCTTCATACCAAGGTCATTGCCTCCAGTAGACTCTCACCGTGACTCTGAGACAGGCCTAATCCCAGGCTGCAGCAGCTTCACCTCAGGTCAGCTTGACCTTGGACTCTGGTCCACATTCTTGCTTTCTGCCATGATCTTACCATACCAACCCCCACATGCCCAACTCCATAACTACATCAGGAGCTCCTCTGCTGCCTGACTTTGTGTTTTAGCTCCCAGCCTGAGCCTGATGCCCCAGGTCCCTTGGGACTGGGTCCTTGTACCCCCAAGTCCATTCAAAGATTTGCCTGCTCACCAATCCTGTGACTTCCTGCTGCTCAGTGACAGATTCCCTGGGCCACCTGCTGCCTGCATCTGTACCTATTGTCTGCTGCCAGACAGCTCTCCTCCCCATGGAGGGGATAGAACAGATGGAATATTCTTAACAGAGTGGTGTAAAGAGAGAAAATGCCAGCTAAACTGCTGTAGGACAGGGAAGTTGCTAATGATAGAGGCCAAGGAAATGGAGAGGCTGCTTTTGTTTGGTCAGTATGAGCTGTTGTCAGCGGACTTGGCAGAGCCTGGTGGTCGAGAGTTTGTGCTCTGGAGTCAGACTCAATGGATGTACCAGCCCACCAGTCACTTGTAAAAGAAGACAAACATTTCATCCCCTCAGTCTCAGTGTCCCCACCTGTGAGACAGGAGTAATCACTCCATCACAGAACTACTACCATCCTTGATGAGATTAAAAGAGATATTACATCTAAAGTCTGTTCCTATAGTTCCTTAAACATAAATAATAAATCTTAGTACGTAATTCTAGAGTAACATATATCTGCAGGGTAATTTTTGTTTGGGGAGAAAAAATAGTGTGTATTTAGAATAAAAACCTAGGCTAGATGAACTACTTTGTCAAAGATCAATTAAGTTTGGAAAATGGGGAAGCGGCAGGAATCACTGAGGTGGAAACCAGAGCAGAAAGCTGAGTCCGGAGCAAGAAAGAGGCTGGAATGGCAGCCCTGGAATGGGGGTGTTACAGAGTGTTGATGAGAACATTGTGGCAGAAACTGGGATTGAACCAGAAAGGTCGGAGAGAGACAAGGAGTAGGGCCCTGGCTGTGCTCTAGGGAAGAAGTGCTGCACCATAAAACGTCCCCAAGGCAATAGAGAAGGCGTTAGAGAAAGAGTAAAGGGGAATAGAGGAATCTGGCGCATTTTCTTGGAAGGGCAGTGAACGGAGGGAGGAAAAACAAAGTATTCAGGGAGGCTCTGAGAGAGAGAAAACAGTAGGGAAGTCCACAGAGGGAGAGGTAGAAAAGCAGTCAGCTGTGACAGAGAAGAGGCAATGAAGAGACATAATAATATACAATGCTGGTTCAAAACAACAGCTGGGAATTGGGAATTGATAGTGAAGCAATAAATACCAGCAATGAGGGAACTAAATACCATTAAAATGCACAATAGTTAATAACAATGAAGCTGAAGTCTGGAAGCAATTAATAAATTAATAAACAATAACACAAAGCATAGAATGAAGAAAAAGTGAGGTTATGAATCTGACTGTTCAGGGAAAGAAGGACAGGGGTTCACTGGAGGAGAGTGCGGGGAGGATGATTCAGCCAATTGCAGAAGGACATGCTCCGGGTTCTGAGTTGCTAAGAGAAAAGAGGACAGATTCTGTCCACCTCCGGCCAGTGGACGGAAAAGCAGCCCACAGAGAGTGTTGCCCTCCACTCTCCTGATGCAGCTTCTATTCAGAGGTACTCACCAACGCCGCCATAAAATGCCCTCACAGATGGGCTGCTTGGATGGTGCCAACAACGGTGCACATATAAGCTAGACTTCATGCCACAGCAGTCTCTCAAAGTAACCACTCAGAAATTGCCCTAAAAATGTAGGTCCTGAACCAGGTCACAGACCTCATGGTTAGATTCAGCTTCTTCTCAGCTCCCAAGCCCCACTCTTAACCTCACCATATCTTTTTGAGTAGTTCTGGGAGTCAGTAGGAATCCCACAGCCCAGGTGGGGGTTCTCAATAGCTACATGGACTCCCATCAGTTACAACCTCAACCACAGACCAAAAGTCTCCATCATTATGGGAGCTCATTTCCCAAAGGTCAGCATCCACCCATGTGCTTTGTTTTCAGTATTTCCCCTCTCCTAAAATAATTATGGTATTTGGGAGCTATATTTCTTTTCCAAATCACAGGACAAGTCTTCTTCAATCTTGGTTCAGAGAACATTCTCTACTCCGGGAGGCAGCTACAAAACAAAAGGAAAATCCAAACAATCACAACAAAAATATGAGGACTTGTTTTGCTCCCCCAAAACAAATGGGGCAAAAACTTCTACCCAGCTGAAGGGGATAGACAAGGGCAAGAGTGGTAAGCTGGTTAAACTAGGTTACAAAGGCCGATTTTCCCTTTTCTTTTAACAAGTTTGTTCTTCCTTATTTTTATGTGACTTTAGGTTTTATTCTTGTGGCATTTGCCTAACAGTAATTACGTAGAGGCAGGGACATTTCTTACCCTCCTTTGCCGGGCACACAGCGCCTCCTGTTTATTTTCCACAACGTTTTCCTTCCTTCCTACACCCAGGCCCTCTTCCTTAACCAGGACTTAATAGCTGACACGATGGCCCTGGCTGTGGCAGGGACTTAACAACCAGCACATTCCCAAATTGAAAAGAGAGTTCCTGAGGATCCATATTCCCAACTTTTAGTGCAACAATAAGAGATAAGAACGAAGAACTAAGAAAACCAGACCCAGAAAAGAACTAATTGGAACGCATTACAGATAATTCCAGGGTCAGTAGGAAAAGAAGGAAGGAAAGGAGACAGAAGAAAAGAAAAATTAAAGGAAAAAAATGGACGCTTTCCACAGTATGGGGTATTAAGGACAGCAAGATGATATTACTTTCACATTTGCATAAAAAATGTTAATGATCAGCCTATACAATTAGAACTTAAATGTGTTTAATGTACTCAAATCAAGTAATTCTTATTATATAGGATGCATGATATAAAATAATATCAATTGCATTCAGTAGAAATACGCATGAGATAATTTTTTAAATCTACTGCTACAAAGCCAATCTCTCTTAAAGAAACGTCCTGAAAAGAAGAAAAGTCCCAGGGTGTAAATGAAGCTCGACAGTTCTGACTTCCATAACTTCCTGGTGAGTAAAAGCTTCAAGTTAACAAAGCAGAGGTCAAGCGCTGTTCCGGGTGCGGCACGTGGCGCCTAGTGCATGGGACTAAATGCTGTGCGTTGATGGTTCCTCGCTGATAACCATCATAATTAACATCAACCTGGAGACAGTTAATAGACAAATCCTTTCCACTTCAGAATCTAAATTATTTGTTATTGGATAAACAATTTGTTTTTAGTGGGTTGGACATGGATTAAATTGATTCTAACTACTTTAAGTTTGATACAATTGATACACTATTATATCATCTTTTAATGTTAGGCAGTTGTATGTATATAGTTGTAAAGACTACTATGTGGATATAAAGATGTGGGTATCTTCTGATTTTTTTTCATGTCAAAAAAAATCTTGAACAATTTCACAATAAACTCTTCCTTTAACTGAACAACAGTGATAGAAGAAAAAAATGGAAAAGTGATTATCATTTTCATCAAAAGATTGAATAATGTCCTTCTGTGCTCTGCGCTATTCCTTCTGGGAAACACACTTAACGACAATAGCAATGACGTGTATCTCAATATGGGCTAAATAACTAGTGTTATTGTTAAATATTTGCATCCATGTTACATTCTCCGAGTGCAATATTCTGCGTTGTTACTTACATGTACGTGAATTGTCCATGTGGTCACATGAACAGAAAAACAGCAGGCCTCCATGAGAGCACGGTGCGTTCTTCCTTGGCCTCTACAGCTATTTAAACACTCAACGCAAGAAGACATCCTGGAGACAGACGTGCTCCAAGTTCTTGTCAGAAGGCCTGGCATCTAGTTCCACTTCTACCACTGAATTGTTTTGCAATCGAAACAAATCACTTTCTCCCTCCAACCCTTGGGTTCCCCGTCTGTTCAATAAGAAGAATGCTTTTTGCCCTTCCACCGCAGGGTGTGCTGTAAAAATTAAATGGGATGGTAAAGGAGAAAGTGCATGGAAAACACTCTACAAGTACAAGGTGTCTTTGTGGTGAATTTTAGTTAGTCATAGCATAGCAATGTTGGAGAGGAATTGGAGGTCATCTAGTCTAAGCTGCTTATTTCATCAATGAAGACCCTGGGGCTGCAAGTCCAAGGTCAAACTGCTAGTTACCAGTGAGCTAGGATGAATATCCAGGTCTCCTGATTCCTCAGTCTGACTCTGCACTATGCCTCTTACTTGCCTAAGTCTTGGTTATCCATTTTTTCCCATTATAACCTGTAATATCAGTATTTGATTGTCTTTCAACATCGATATTATAAAAGAATTCAAATAAACTGGTTTAATTATGTCACTAATACTTCTTACAATAACTAGATATTTTAGAATCCGCAAAACATTGATTTCAAGTACTCAGTGCCCTTATTTAAGTTCAAACTGCAAAACATTAGTTAATACTTGCTCAGCACATAGAGTGTGCCAGACTTGTGCTAAGGGTTTCCCATTATCTCACTTGGTCTCCATAATAATCCTATGAAGTTGACATTGTTTGTTATTCTTCTCTTAAAGAGGAGGAAACCATGTGTCATTCCTTGCCCTTCCCTAGCTCAGCTTTGTTTTGTAGGGAGTCTAATCCCTCCCAGACTCCCCTGCAGGGGCTTCAGGGTAGGTTCTGCCAACGGTTGGCATTGGCAGGACACTAGAGGTCAGCAGTGAGGGAGAAGTCACCTCCCTCCCAGAACACTGTACACTCTCTACCACCAGGCTGCTTCTCAATGGTTCCAGCTCTTGTTGAACAGCCCCTGCCTTCCTGTCCCCACTCCCAGTGGGTCCTGATCTCTCAAAACACCCTCTTCTCTTTTTGTCCCATTAGCCCTAACAGAAGTTAGGTGGTGTAAATCTTGGGGTTGCCTCACTACTTCTTCTTGAACATTTTAGCCGTTACAACTTTGTGCTTAGTTCCCCCAGATTAAATTCCCTCTATCGAATACCTGGTCTTTCCCTTTTGCACACTGACTGATAAGTCACTTTAAGTCACTTAGATAAACAAGTGAGTGTGGGCATTGGTTGGATTTGAATTCAGGCTGTCTGAGCAAGTCTATGCCCTTAACCTCAAAAGGCCACTGTTCCCTGTAGTGTCATGGACTAAACTAGCAGTCTCTTAGCTTTTCAATGACTTTTCTGATTGCAAGCATTATGAAAAAAGTGTTTGTAAGCATGAAGCCTCGACACGGTATATTTATTCATAAATTATATGTAAGTAGTAACACTACATGATATATTAAACACTAGTGAAGTTTACTCATTTTTACTTTACTTTGTTTTGTTTATTCTAACATTTTTCTCTATGCCAAAGGAAGCCGTCATCCTCAGGCTTTGAATGTAGTGGAAAGATGTCTTTAATTCTTTATGGCTTTGTGTGATTACAGCTACTTTTTCTTGAAATGCGGAAGAATTCTCCAGAAGACCTTCATATTTTCACTTTCTTCCTTAGATTTCTCATTTTGTCTCCCTGTGAGCTTCAGATGTAAGCAGCAGAGCTAAGGAATGAGGTGCTGAGGAGAAAGTGAAAGTGAAGATAAAAGTTTCCCAAATCTTTTTATCCTCAATTTAAGACCAGTTTGCACTCTAAACATGAGAATTTTCAGCATCTTTTTTATAACACCTTTACTGAGATAAAATTCACATACTATAAATTCACTTCTTCAAAGTATATAATTTAATGCTTTTTAGTATATTCAAAGTTATGCAACCATCACCACTAACTTATTTTAGAACATTTCCAGTACTTGAAAGAAGAAACCCATACCCATTAGTAGTCAGTCTGCATTCTCCCTTGGTAGTGGTAGCCTCTGGTAACCACTAATCTACTTTCCATCTCTATGGATTTGACTACTCTGAATATTTTATATAAATGAAATCATACAATATGTGGCCTTCAGCGATTGCTCCTTTCACTCAGCATAATGTTTTCAAGGCTCGTCCACAAGGTAGCATGTGTCAATACTTCACTCTATTTTTTGCAAAATAAGATTCCATTGTATGAATATAGCAAATTTGGCTTATCCATTCATCAACTGATGGACATTTAGGTTGCTTCTACTTTTTAGCTATTGTGAATGGTGCTGCTATGCATATTCACATATGAATTTTTGTGTGGAAGTATGTTTATATTTCTCTTGAGCCTAGGAGTAGAATTTCTGGGTCATACAGTGACTGTTTAACCTTTTTTTTTTTAAGTTTCAAATAGTTTTCCAAAGTGGCTGCACCATTTTACATTCCCACTAGCAGGAATATCTAAAGACTCCAGTATTTTCACATCCTCTCTAATGCATTGTGTTATCTGCCTTTTAGCCATCCTGCTGGATGTGAAGTGTTATTGTAGTTTTAATTTGCATTTCCCTAATTATTCAACATTTTTTAAAAGGCACTTATTTGATTAACATTAATACAATAATTTATTAATATAAATTAAATATTAATATTTATTTTCAGCGAATGAAACATGAAAGACAGCCAACTTCATTAGCGAAGAGCATTCCAGTGCTCTGAAAAAATGCATAAAAATCACAATATAAAAGCTAAGCAACCAGTCCACATAGAACTGTAACTGTGTCAATGTATTTTTTGATTTCCATCTCAATTTCTTCTTTGACCCATTGGTTGCTCAGAGGTATGTTCTTTAATCCCACATATTGCAGATTTTCCTTTTTTTAACTTGTTGATTTCTATTTCACAGCATTGTGGTGAGAAAAGATATGTGGTATGATTTCAAACTTCTTAAATTTGCTAAGACTAATTTTGCTATGTACTTTGTGGCCAACCATATGATCTGTACAGGAGAATGTTCCATGCATGCTTGAGAAGTGTACGCTGCTTTTGTTGGATGGGATGTCCTATATATGTCTGTTAGGTCCATTGGGTCTAAAGTGCAGTTCAAGTTCACTGTTTTCATGTTGATTTTCTGTCTGGATGCGCTATCCATTGTTGAAAATGCATGAAATTCCCTACTATTATTATATTGTTGTCTGTTTTCCTCTTCAGATATGTTTGTGTTTGCCTAATACATTTAGGCATTCCAATATTAGATACATGTACATTTATAATTATTATGTTTTCTTAATGAGCTGACCTTTTATTATTGTGCAATGACCTTTGTGCCTTGCTATTATTTCTGGCTTAAAATGTATTTTGTCTGACATAAATATAACTAACTATGCTTTCTACTCATCCATTTTTCAAAAAAAATGGACATACAAATGACCAACAAGCATGCAAAAAGATGCTCAGCTTGACTAACCATAAGGGAAATGCAAATTAAAACCACAGTGAGATATCGCCTCACACCTGTTAGAATGGCTATCTTTGACATGACAAGAGATGACGAATGTTGGTGAGGATGTGAAGGAACAGAGAACCCTGTGCACTGTTAATGGGAATGTCAATTAGTGTAGCCACTAAGGAAAACAGTACAAGGGTTCTCAATGTACCCAAAGGAAATGAAAACAGGCTATTGAAGAGACCTGCCCTCCCATGTTTACTGCAGCTTTTCACAACAGCCAAGACGAGGAAATTACCTAAGTGTCTGTAAACGAATGAATATATAAAGAAAGTGTGACATATATAATGGAATATGACTCAGCTATGAGAAAGAAGAACATCCTGCCATTTGTGACAACATGTAAGGACCTTGAGGACATTTTGATCAATGAAGTTGCACACAGAAGGCAAATCTTGGATGATATTACTTACATATAGAAATTCAGGAAGCTGAACTTGTAGAAACAGAAAGTAGAATGCTGGTTACCAGGAGCTGGGGGGTGGGGGAAACATAGAAATGGTTTTAGTCTGAGTAGAAAAAGAAAGGAAGGGAGGGAGGGAGGGAGGGAGGGAGGCAGAAAGAAAGGAAAAAGAAGAAATGTAACTATAAACTTGAAAACTGCAATAAAATTGACCGACTCTCAACCCTGAACTCTAGCCTCTGCAACATTTAAAAAAAATCTATGGATTATTTGGTCTCTTAAAATTGTGTCTATGTTTTTAACCACCAATGCTAATTTGATTAAGTAAGCCAGACATTTGATTAACATTTCAACTCACTCCTAAAACTTCTTGTTTTTGTCGCTCACTTTTTTTAATTGCAGTTCAGCATATCGTTGTTAGTCATTGATAAATACCAATCTTTCCTTTGCTTATATAATATTTTGTTAACTAAACAATCATTGTTAAAAGCCTCAGGAAGCAGTGTGTGTGGTGGGGGACATAGTCCTCATTACATGGCTGAGAAAAGCCTTCGTCCCAGGGCTGGACTACATCTTTAGAGTCGCCATACTGCTCTTAGCCAGGAAGGGCTATAGAGCTTTGATTTCTAGAATTTTTGTTCCAAAATTAAATAGTACCAAATCAAAGAGCCATCTATTTATTTAGCTATTCATTCTACAAATAAATAATATGCACCCACCATGTGCCAAGCACTGTTCAAGGCACAGAGAACACAGCAATGACCCAAACCTTCAAAGGCCTGCCCTCAAGGGGCTCACATTCTAATGCGATGCCTTTCACCGGCCTTCTGCTGCTGCTGCCTGAGGCCCTGGTGCCTGGCTCTGCAGCAGCCATCTTGTCTCTCTGGGGACAAAAGCCAGCACACTGAAGATGACAGAGGTTCAAAACGAAAGAAACCTGTTTAAATGAGTGTGAACAGCTCAAAGCCCCAAAGCAATTCACTTTCAGCAGCCAGGGTTTTTCTACTTCTAATATTCAGAGCTTGCTTTCCGAGAGCTACCGTCCACAGAGGAAAAAAAAACAAAAAATAAAACTCATTCAGACTGTCCAGATTGTGGCACCAATTGCTAGTGGAAACTCATCTGAGGGACAAAAGCATAGAGAAGATGTATTTCTCTCACTGGCATTTTCTGCACACCTGCTTTCCAATGGGAAGTAGTAGACTTCCAGAACAGGGCCTGGTCCCTGGGGGTCAATTTCTCTAACTGCCGATCTCCTTACTCTTGCAGAGCTCCCAGATAGCTAACCTACAGTAGTTCTGATATTGCTAAATCTCAAAATCTCTATAAAAGCCTCAATTCCCAGGACATTTCAAGCTCAACTCTCTAAGTGTGCCCGTACTCTCAGGGCCATCGTATGAGCAGGAACATGGGGATTTCTGATCTGCTATTTTTTTTTTATAGCTCATGGGGGAAAAACACTAAAAAATGCAACTGAAAGGGCCCACTGAAAATGCACAAATCTTACCCCTCCCCTAGGATTCCATTAGGTTCCCTGTTAAATACTCTCATCACACTCAGTACTTTCCCTTCATGTCTTTTACCACAGCTTATAACTCCATACTTTTTAGTTTTTTTTAATTTGATATATAAAGGTAGAGCCTTATCAGTTTTGCTCACCACTGTATTCCCAGGGGATGAATAAATACATGTCTTCATTCATTCACTGGGCTATGCAAGATTTAGACAGAAAACTGGCCTCTTAATAGAGCATGCCCTTGCCCATTTGATTGGAGGTTATGAGATTATAAAGCAAATTAGTTGCTTATACATGGTTTCCATGGCCATAGCAGATGACAATGGGGGTTCCTATAAGCTGATTATCAGGGACTACACATAGTAGAACCTCTTTTCCAAACTGCCTATATGTGGGTTAATGGTTGGCTCTCTCCTAAGAATATACCACCATCTTGCCACTGCCCAGCCAAGCCAAACATCAGTTTCCAGCCCTCTCTTGAAGAAATTACTTAATATCACATATTGCACAGCCAATGGTACCTATACTTGGTTTGCAGTACCCAGTTTCCAAAACTGACAGAAAAGACAGTATTGAATGGCAATATCTAGGATGCTTTTAGAATGGAGTGTACAAAGTACAACATACGTAAAACGTCTTTTTTCCTCTGATTATCAAAGAACATTTTAAAATGTAAAATTTGTTCACCATTGGGATTTGAACTAGTGAGCATTACATCATTAAGGTTATTGCCATTCCAAAGTTATAATTAAATTCTTTACTAAACAGTAAAAAGTTCCGTTCTCTATTATATCACTAATTTCCCATGGCACACACTTTAGCACCTTCATTTTCTTTCTCTAGTACACTTCTCCTAAACTTCAGATGCTAAAAATACAAGCCACTCCACACCAGACATGGTAGGAGACTCTCAGGCAACAGGATGAGCCTGTGTACAGAGCTACGCAGACAGAGGTGGGTTTGCCGTCAAAGCCGACGCATAGCTGCAGGGCTCCTCACCTGCAGCTTCCCCCAAGGCCCCGGGAGGCTCCCCTGCAGTGTGCTAACAAAATCACGTGTGCTTCTGTAAACTGCAAAAGTAACATATGTACACATTGTTTTTACATAAAAAGTCCCCCAAATTGCATAAGCTTAAAAATAGTCATATAAGTTTAACTTTATACGTTTAAGCCTTCTATCCATGACCAAAGCTGAAGTTTAGAAAACTCTGATATTGATGTGTGTCTTACCACCTAACAGACAATTCCTTTCAGTTAGTAAAAAGTATGGGAATTATTTTCACTGTCACTTTGCCCCTGTTTTTCTTTTATTTTTTTTTTAACCAAACCATTTATGCCCATTTTTTACAAAGCAAAGAGGCTGACATTTATGTACATTCTGTGGTTCTCTTCCAGGCTTCAGTTTATTTTTTTTTTGTGGGTATGTAGCATACTTTGGGGGGGCGGGGGGGGGTTCAAAATCTGCATAGTGTCACTTCCAGCTTCTCCACCCACATCAGTCCTCGAGTGCAAAATGGTGCACTTCAAAATTAGCACAATCATTAATTATGTTTATTTCAGAATCTAAGGCCCTACTAAGACCTTCACTAAAATAAAATGATTATTTGATTTCTTTAATGAATATTTGGAGAAGCAATGGTCTCGGTCACCAAAATACAAACACACACAAACACTCTTTGGAAAAGGATATGTTTTGACTGTAGGGATGGATTTTGTGTGAAAAGAACCCTCAGGCATCTAACAGTTTAAATAATGGTTTCTATTCCAGGGAAGAAAAAATATTTTTTTCTCGATAGCACTTTTTTATATTCACTGCATTGGAATTACTTTCTCAAAATTCTGCCAGTGAAGACTTATCATATATGGGTGCCATTGCTGTAACATAAAGATAAGGATTGAAGCAAATTCCACTCATAAGCTCATGAGCCCGTAAATTGGAACTATCCTTTATAACACAAAGCACTTTGCCAGTCCAAAAATTTTTCTTAAAAGCAAGACAGGAATTTTCTCCTGCAGAATTTTCCCCTTTTCAACTGCTTGAACATTTTCAACTGTTTAGATCTTATTTATTCACAGGCTATTTATGAGAGAAAGATACAAACCTCAGCTACAGCCCGTTGGCTATAGAACATGTAGAAAATAGCCTCTGTTTAAATTCAGGTAGATATCAAATCATTGTAATTAAATATATATATTATTTTACAGATTAAGGGAAATCTGTATGAAAGTCAATAAATGCTATTATTGTCAATAAGGTATTTTGAGTGGAATAACTTTGTTCAGAAATGTTTACATGGCGGTAGGTAGGATGTCCTAATAGGCCACCCTCACTTCCTAAATCCTTTAAGCCTCAACCTAAACATGCGAATGTCACTTGTTTTTCACTCACCCACCTGTTCAGGGGAGGCCAGCCTTCACGTTAGGTGTTTTATTGCCCCCCCCACCCCGCCCCGCACTGGCCCTTCAGAGTGTGAAGCAAATAGTGGTGGTCTGTTCGATGTCCCTGTCCTCTGTATTTCCTGCTTATCATCATACTCCTGCTTCCAAGCACATCTTAGAGTGTCAATAAATATTTGTCAAGTAAATGAATAAAGATAAATAAATAAATATGCAATAGAAATACTACATATTCCTTTCTGAATCTGTTGTTCTGAGACAAAAAATCAATTGAATGATATTTTTGCTATTATTTGCTATGAACTTTCACTCTTTTCTTTCATAGATTTTTAAACATTCAAGGGGAACCTGAGGTAGAGCCCTTTCACCCGCCCACCTTTATTTGACACTGCATTTTGTTTGCCTTCTGAGGACACAGACGGGTCAGTCTGAGAGAGCTGTAAATAACACATTCATTTTTTAAAACAATGATCCTTGCATTACACTGTGGAAAGGGGAAGCAAGCTAGAAAGTGATGCTTAGCCCTTTCTTACAGTCCCACTCAGTAACATAGGATGGAGAGTAAACCTCATTCAAATGCACAGGTTTACAAACACCTTTCTCACTAAGAATTTCAAATATTTTTTCAAGGAAAAATGTGGATTCTTTTAAAAGAGATCTCTACCTGTTCTGTCGTTGATGAGCAATGCTACGTTTCACTATCGAGAATCATGCAGCAACATGCAAACAAGCACAGAGCACTGCTGCCCCTCAGAGAGAGCACCCACAGGCCCGCAGAGCATCCTATAGCAACCCTGATTCTTTACTAATTTCATGGGGTTTTTCCTGTTTGTGTCGGAACTTGCCCTTTGTTTTATTATTGTTGAGGAAGGGGCTCGATATTTCTTTCATAAAGACAATGGTTTCTGTGGGATTTGGGGCTCTCCCTCCCTAACTGAAGAGATGCCTGTGTGGCTGGAAACACATAAATGGAGACGCACCTCTTCATTAAAAAACTTTAACCTCTCCTAATGATGATATTAATGCCCAGCGTGCGATAAACACCTGAGACATACTTTGTCCTAAACAACGCAGCCTTGGAGAACCTTGTAGTCAATAAAATAAAATACCCCTTTCTCTTTAATTAACATATGAAATAAACACAATCTGTGACACCTAGTGTGCAGCAGCAATTAAGAGGCATTGCTTAGTTAAACCTCCTAATACCTCATTTAAATATGCAATTAAGGGATAATTGCTTTCAATCAATAAAAAAATTGAAATATTTCACAGGGGCTTCAATTATTTTTTGCTAGGCTTTCTACTTTACACTTGGCCAGCACTAAGCCTGGGAGCCTTGCTCCTTTGGTTAAAGTGACATTACCCCCTTTCTTGGTACTGGCTTTTAAGCATGCTATTAACATCACAAGAGGCTGGTAACAGTGCTAAGCCTTAAAAATCATCTCTTTTGGCCTCAGCTAGGATTTCTATGGTTCTGAAATTGCCTCTTCGTGACTTGCCTTAGGTTATGTTCTTTGTTTTTACTCAACCCTAAGCCCTCCATTTTCATCTCCTTGTAAAGGAATCTACAATGAAAGAGTAACAATTTGCTGCCCTTCCTATGAAGCACCAACTGCAGGAAAAGCAACATTACGCTCTTTCAAATT
Source organism: Phyllostomus hastatus (assembly GCF_019186645.2). NCBI lineage: Eukaryota > Metazoa > Chordata > Mammalia > Chiroptera > Phyllostomidae > Phyllostomus > Phyllostomus hastatus. Next base: position 22,092,272 of record NW_025333960.1, read on the forward strand.
TGTCGGTGTGTTGACTTTGGCAGTGTCGGGTTTTATCCTCAGCTTCCCTCCCCAAAACACGAGAATGTATGTATTTACAAACTATTATGTACATAAAAGGAAACATTTTAACCTAACCCTTCAGACAAACCCTGGGAAGTGAGTGAAGTGAACTGGGAAATAACAATAATCATGACCAGGGAAGACTGAGGAATAATTAAAAGTGTTAGGTGTGTGGCCAGCAAAGTGTAACCGTATATTCATCCTGAAGAGGCACCAGATGAACGATAAGATAGGCTGATGTGGATGATCTGCAGTGCTGAAGCTGACTGTCAAATGCAAATATTAAGTAATAACCTGATAAAATAAACCCTAAAATGAGAGGATATAATCAATCATCAAGAAACAAATATCCCATGGCCAAAGCCAGGTGAAAGCTGGGTGACATCCAGCAGGCCCACTACATCGTTCAGGCGGTGGAAACGGCTGCCACCTGAATTACCTGAACAGGTAGCCCAGCACACGCCTAAACTTCTATTTCACTTTGACTGAGCATGTGTGACCTTAAAAGACCAATGCCGTTTTGTTCAGAACACGAGAATATATGTCATAATTACAGCACGCTTCTGGGATGTGAGAAATATGTATGTACCCTTGGACTTGGAGTGGTCGCCCTGAGAGCCCAGGGAAAGCCATGCTGGGCCAGGCTTACTGACCACCCAGAAAGACCCAACAGGAACAGACGAGATCTGTGGGCACATAGAGCTTGGTAAGTGCCTAAATCCGACTTCTCCTTCCCTCCCTACACAATCGATTATACTTCTGGTTCTCATCAATTTCATCGGACTGAGACCATCTCACTCTTCTCAGAACCGAGCGACACCCGCACATACATACACAAAAGGTAATCTTTGATTTTCTGTCCTGTGGTCACCCTCTGAGTGATCCAAGATTGTCACCTCATTTTCATGGCCTTCTACTAGGTCTTTCAGGCAGCATTTGCTCCTCAAACAAAGAGAACCAGTCCTAGCCAATCTTCATCGATAATAACAGAACACTAATAATCCCAAGCATAATTCTAACTGCATTTCATAATCTGTTTTGTGTTATCCTCAGAACCCCAAGGCAGGGGAGAGGGGTGGATGGGTAATTTGTCATCTGCATTTTACAGGTTAAAATACGGTGGCCCTGAAAGACTGCATTGCTAGAAGCAGCTGAGATTTAAACTTAAGCCTGTTTTGTTCCAGAGTTCTTGAGCTTAGCCACTATGCTAGACCAACTCTCTAGAATCTCCATTTCCAAAATTGTGGCATGTTATTTCATGAAGTGACTTGAAATCATACAAACCCTGTACTTCCAGGCTCCACCTCGATGGCCTCAAGGACCCTGAGCCAGAAAAACTCTCTTACGTTTCTCCTTTACACTACTACCACACTCACAACGCTTGTGATCCCAGATGGGTGGGCTTTCCACACATCAAGCAATTCTCTGGACACCAGCTGGGTGTCCTACAATTCAATTAAATTCTGACACTAACCAGAGTTAGCGCAGACTCCGCAAGTTAAGGGCCCAGTCCCAGGAGACTGCTTCTACTTCCGACCAAATCACAGGTACTCGCTCCCCAGGTTACCCACAACTTTTGTCTAATTTTTCAGAGATTCCCATGACCCCATTCTTAGATTTGATCATTTGCTAGAACAGCTCACAGAATTAAGGGAAACATTTACTTACATTTAAAGTTTATTAAATAATAAAGAGTATGATAAAGGATCCAGATGAACAGCCTGATAAAGAAGGTGAAGTCTAGAAGAGTCACCGGCACAGGAGCTTCCATCCCTGTGGAGCTGGGATGCACCAGCCTCCAGAGGTGCAGGTGTGTTCACCAACACAAAAGCCCTCCAAACCCCGTGGTTCGGGCATTTTTATGGAGGCCTCATCACATAGTCCTCATTGATCATTACTTCAATCTCCAGCCCTTCCCCACTTCTCAGAGAATAAGGGGTGGGGGCTTAAATTTCCAGGCTTCTAATTATGACTTGGTCTTCCTGGTGGCTAACTCTCATCTTGAAGCTATCTAGGAGCCCACCAAGGGTCACCTTATTAGAACAAAAGATGCTCCTATCCTCCCAGAAATTCCAAAGGATTTAGGAGGTTTGTGTCAGGAACAAGGGTCAAAAACCAATGTTAGAGCAAAATAGGCTCCTAATATTCTTATCACTTAAGATATTATGGGGATTTTAGGAGCTGTGCCACTAACTTGGGGTAAAGACCAATATATAATTTTTCTATTATTTAACACATCCTCAAGAGAATTTAAAACTTACCACAATATCCCTGCTTTTTGAGGAAAACAATCCTCCATTTAAAAAAATCCCGTATTTTAATTAATTCTTTCTTTCACTATTTATTTATTCATTCAATAAACTTGATTGAGTCACTAAAATATTCACCAGACATCACTGTGCTAAACACAGAGATAGAGAGATGAATAGTCCTGCCCTCTCCCACTTCCCATTCATCCTCCACACTGCATTAGAAAAGTCTGTTAGGTTAAACAACATGAAATTGCCATCATTCAACCATTTCTAACCTATAAAAGCAGCAACATGGTATAGCTCAACCTAAGAAAAACAAAACCCTTCCAGTCTATCTGGAGCAAAGTTGAGTCTCCTGAGAATGTCAGAATTGGTCCTTGCTACCTATTCATATTCATCTCTTCCTGTGCTACTTGCTTCCCCATTTCTGCTCCTCCTCCTGTGAGGCCTGCCTCACTCACAGAGCCAGTGCCTTTGGTGGGCTCCTCCCTGCCTACTCTTTGTTGGGAGACACTCCCCCATGGATCCTTGAGCTCCTACACATGCCATTGAATATGCCAACAATGCAAGGCCCTGACCATTTTTTACCTGGGCCATTTCTCAGGTTTGTGACTGTAGTGAGCAACCTTCAGGGATAAGGTCATGTCTCCCGCTGGCACGGGAAGCAGACTTGTTTATCGTTTGTTATGAAACAGCAGACATCCCAGGCTCGGTGTCCCTCATTTGCAACACAAATTCATCTGGGTCCATGGCATTGTCTCAGTGCACTTGGGAGGCAAGGGAAACTGACCCACATGCTGATAATCGAGGTGAGTACTCTGCAGTGAATAATGAAGTCCTTTATTTCAGAGGCAGGGATCTTACGTCTTCTTCTGCCAATCTCCATGAAACAGTATTAGGTCAACTTATTAGAGTACAAGTAGGATAAAATAAGTCCTAGTACTGATTCTCTTCCTTTAAGATTCAGAGCAAGCATTTTCTATGTGAAACTGATTTTCCTAAGTGGAGGTCATCATTGCATTCCTTGTATTACCAGAGTTCTTGTTGTATTCCCTTAATATTGTATTAATAATATTAGTATTGATTAGAGAAATAGGTAGCTACTGAGCAATGAGCTCCCATGGTGGTTTATTTCTTTTTGTTATGCAAATTTCTTAGAATAGTTCCTGAGAATTAGCATTCATTCTCAAAAAAGTTGAATTACATTGTTGAATGGATAGTGTAGTATCCCTGCTCTTTAGTAGCATATGACCAAAAATTGTTTTTTGTTTTTAACTTTTTGTTGTTTTCACAGGGTGGTTATTTTGGGAAGAAAGGGAATAAAATCATTACTTTTTAAAAGAATACAAACCTAGCCCTAGCCCTAGCCAGTATAGCTTGGTTGGTTGGAGTATTGCCCCATGAACTGAAAGGTTCCATATTTGATTCCCAGTCAGGGCATGTGCCTAGGCTGCAGGTTTGACCCCCAGTTGGAGTACATGCAGGAGACAGTCAGTCAGTGTTTCTCCTTCACATAGATGTTTCCCTCCATCTCTCTCTCCTTCCCTTCCCCCCTTTCTAAAATCCATAAGCATGTCTTCAAGTGAGGATACAAAATAATAAAATATAAATAAATAAATTATATATAAATTACAGCATTATAAAAATAAAAATTCATGTTCCTTTCATTAATACCATACTTAAGAGGTAGCTGCTCACTTGGTATATGGACTTTGATATATTTTCTATACATATTCAAACATTTGTCATTTTTTTCTTTATATGAGTCAAATCATACCATAAATGTACTGACTTATTTTTTCCACTCAACATATTATGACTATCTTTTCAAAACAACACATACCTCATGATTTTTAACAGCTGCATGGTATTTGTTTACCAGCTTAAGAGTATAGGCTACATAATCTATTGAACTAATTCTCCAAAGATGAACATTTGGCTTTTTCCAATTTTTGCTGTTATAAATACTTCTGCAATGAATTTTTCATATGCATTTCTCTGCCTGGTTGTGAATGTACCTGGCAAGAAAATTTTTATATGTAGACACTTTGGTAAAGGTGTATTTTTTTTTATTTTATTTTAATCATTGTTCAAGTAGTTTTCTCCCATTTATTCCCATTCCAGCCCACCCACCCAACCCTCCCTACTTCCCTCCCATTACCCCCCACCCCTAGTTTTTGTCCATGTGTCCTTTAAATTTGTTCCTGTAAATGCTACCCATTCCCTCCTGAAATTCCCTCTTCTCTCCCCTCTGGTCACTGTCAGTCTGTCCTCTATTTCAGTGTCTTTGGTTATATTTTGCTTGTTTCTTTGTTTTGTTGTTTAGGTTCCTGGTAAAGGTGATATCATGTGGTATTTGTCTTTCACTGCCTGGCTTGTTTCGCTTAGCATAATGCCTTCCAGCTCCATCCATACTGTTGCAAAGGGTAGGAGCTCCTTCTTTCCTTCTGCTGCATAGAATTCCATTGTGTAAATGTACCACAGTTTTTTGATCCATTCATTTACTGATGGGCATCTAGGTTGCTTCCAGCACCTAGCTATTGTAAATTGTGCTGCTATGAACATCGGAGTGCAAAGGTTCTTTTGTATTGGTGTTTCAGTGTTCTTAGGATATAGTCCCAGCAGTGGAATTGCAGGGTCAAAAGGCAGATCCATTTTTAGTTTTCTGAGGAAGTTCCATACTGCTTTCCATAGTGGTTGGACCAGTCTGCAGTCCCACCAACAGTGCACTAGGGTCCCCTTTTCTCCACAACCTCTCCAATACTTGTTTGTTGCTTTGTTTATGATGGCCATTCTGACTGGTGTGAAGTGGTATCTCATTGTGATTTTAATCTGCATTTCTCTGATAGCTAGCAATATTGAACATCATTTTATGTGTCTTTGGGTTTTCTGTATGTCCTCCTTGGAGAAGTGTCTGTTCAAGTCCTGGTAAAGGTGTATTTTAAATTTTTATATATACACATCAATTGCCAAATTGTTCTCCCAAAGTGTGTAGCAATTTCCATACTCACCAGAAAATGTGAGTGTTGTTTTTCCACACCCTCTTGAATGCCAGCCATTAACATTTTTGTGTTTTTTAGAAGTGTATCTCAATATCTAATTTCTATTTATTTACATATTCTGTGTATGTATTGCTATTTGTCTTTTCTTCTCTGTGAATTACCTGATGCTTTTTTTCTAGGATACTCTAGTTGGTTTTCTGTTTGGGGTATTTTGGGGGGGATTAAAACTGCAGCTTTATTTGACACCTTGTCCACCCCCTGAGCTTCTTCCTGCTGGACTGTATCTTTTAATCTAACAGGTTTAGTTAATCTAATGAATCTTCTGGTTACTTTTTAAATGCCTTGTGAATTAAGAAAATCCATCCTTTGTCACATGTTCTGCCAAAACTTCACACTTAGTTATCTTAAAATCTTGCTTATGACATTGTTGCCAGTAGAAATGGGGCTCTTTTCCAGGGTCATAAGAAAAGCATTTCAGGAGACCCATGAGTGGGAGGTTGAGGTTTTGCAGTAAGATTTCTGAAGAAGCTGGTCCCAGGTTCAGCTTCAGTGTTTCATCTCTGTCCACCTTGCCATGGAAAAAGGATACCCTTGTCTTCATCAAACCCAGTACAAAGATCGAGGTCCAAATGTTCTGTGCTATTGGTTCAGTCCATGTCAAAGCTTAGACTGGTCCTTGTCTCCATCCACTAGTGTAGTTGGTTCCTAGCTGTGCTCTGACTGGCGCTGCTGTACCCAGGCTCAGGCTGTCTGCTGTGGGCCCCAGGCCGCTGCTAAGGCCACAGGACTGCTATGGAGAGAATGCACGAGTGAATGGGCAAATGTGTGTTAATGACAGAGAGAGAGCTTCTTTTTTAAACTGGGATTATTTTATCTTGGGCTTGGGAAGGACCAAGTGCTCTTTCAAACTAACCAATCAACTTTGCAATCTCTTCCCAATCTTTTGCAGGCTGGTGCTGGATCTTCCCTCTAACCAGTCCATTCCCTAGGTCTTCCAGGGTTCTATATCCCTTACCCAATCTGATCCTTCTCCCAGGCTAGACTGAAAGACCTCTGTGGTTGCCATCATGGCCTCTACTGCACAGGCCTCAAGGCGGAGGGACCTCCCCCTTAAGGTCGCCGTCTCAGCCTCTGCTGGGTTCACAGAGCATGCGGTTCCTAGGGAGTGTGTACAACTGTAGCTCCTAGGGAAGCAAGCAGGCTGTTTCTAACTCAGCTTTCTAGTTTATTAGGCTTCTTAATGTCTCATTCCCTTTGCTCCCTTCCTTTACTTGATATCCAGCTACCTACACCAACTATATTTTGTATCTATATAAAAATTTAAAAATATTTTATAATCAAATTTATATTTTCTTTAGTTCCTGTGTATAGAGTTTTTTATTTTTCTTGTTTTATTTAAATGTTGTACCATCTGAAAAATCATTTTGAGCTATGATATGAATTAAGAATCTAACTTTTTCTTTTTTCTTTTTCATAATTACATCCAGACATTTTAAAAAGTCACTATCTCTTCTCAAACGTGGATACTTTCTATACCTGTATGTTCCTTTCCCTCTCATCAGTATGAGACAATGTTAAAATGAGTTTTTCATAAATGATATTTGTGGAATCAAAAATACTTTTGTAAAAGCTGTACAATGAAGAAAATCACTATACAGAAATAGATATAAAACATTGCTATCCTCTTCAAGGCATTTCAGATGTTTTGGGTTGCCCCAAATAAAATCATACGTGAAATGAGGAAGACATTGTTTAGAAGTCTGTGCTGGCTTTGTTAGGCACACAAGTCCTTGCTGAGCTAGCTGATCTTTCTTTAGTCCACCAAAGGTGGCAGGGCGGTGCAGGAGAAAGAACTGAGATTCTGGGGGTCTGGACTTTAGCCCTACATTGAATATGCAGTGAGCTCATGGTCTTGCCTGTTACAGCTCAAGGAGAAAAGCAAAAAGAGGCCCAATAAGCCTAGATGTATGGGAGAAACCAAGTAGCTGGGGTGGGATTATAAGAAGAGATATCTAATGCTGAGAGGGGGAATCTGAGAAATAGCATATGATTTGTAAAGGGTCCTGGGAGCTGGACCTGCCACTCAAACAGGGCCCCCTTGCCTCCCCTTAGCTGTTGGGTAGGTTATGTCCCAGGCTCCCTCTGTACCCACCCGTGTTCCTTTGCCCTCTGGGCATCTGTTCCTCATCAATTCAATACAAGAATGCATTCATTCAGAAAACATCTTTTAATTGCTTACTGTGCATAGGTACCACACTAGGTCTGGGCCCTACCTTCTTAGAACTTCCATTCTAGCAGGAAAGCTAGATATGAAGTCATTTATTTGATTATCTATTTCTCATTACAACAAAAGAAAAAACTAGAATGTTATGAGGATAATTAGGTAATCAGACTCAAATTGATGGCTGAGGAAGGTCTTCTTTGGTGAGCTCAATTCAAAAAGATGAACGAAAATTAACTAACTGGGGTGGAAGTGGAGTGCACAGCTGACAAAGGAAACAGCTAAGCAAAGGCTGGGAGGCAGGAAAGTGCATGAATGGTGAGTGTGTTGCAGGAAAGGAGAGAGGGTCAGTGAGCTTAAGGCAGAGAAGGAGGCAAAGACCTGGATGTGGACAGGAGCCAAAAATTCTACCTTGGGCAACAGAAGCCAGACTCACAGACGACCTGGGTAAGGAGGCCTGAAAATCAAAGGACGGAGAGGCTGCCCACTAGGCTCAGGCACCAAGGGAGGCTGGGCCAAGGTGATCAGGCCTTAGGATTTTATGAACTTGGATTTGTACATTAAGTCTCTGGATTTTAGATGTTGTTTGAACTAAAGAGAAGAAAATGTAAGCTCTAGGTAAACAAAATACACTCAGCCCTGAAATGTGTAGGTGTCTAGGTAATAATCACAGAATTTGAAAATCTATAAGGTGTTTTCAGGCTCCTAAGTTTCACAGTCAAGATTTAACAATACTGTTATTCTGGCCTACTCACTTATAAGAGGAAAACACAAAAAAGTTGTTAACTCTGATGGAAAATGATAATAAGTAACAAGGCATTGAAGCATGTATTCTCATCTTCTATTTGGCCGATGAGAAAATAGAGGCTTTAAGAAGGCACATTCCAATAATAATTATGTAATTAATTTGTATGAAGCTTTATACTTCTCAAACTTCTGTGTTGCCAGTGTACGCTCACCTAAGCCCTGGGGTAGCCAAGAAGCCATTGTTTGCCAGTCTTGTAAATGGAGCTTGGATGTGTGCTCTGAGGGGTCCACACGTAGCCCCTGGTGGTGCAGAAGAAGACTGGGGGAAGGAAAAGAAGGGGAAATGCAGAAGACTTGGGGTGAGCTCTTCCTGCTCCACCATGTTCTTAGCATGGAACTTCATAAAGGCCAAGAATCCTAAATTTGAACCCAGTATGCCAAGTCACTAGGAAGGAACCCTTGTCAAAGTACATGGACACAGTATATTTTATTTGTGTTCAACATTTACATTTATGGCTTGTGGGCCTCCATGTCTTCTCTTGCCCGAGCCCAACATATGTTAGCGGCACCCCTGCCTTTGAGAAAATCTGCTACATTCTCCCACGCAAAATGGGAAGCCCTCTACCCCAGGACATGGTTACTGTTTACTGGTTTGAGTAAGGGAATCACAAGGGGATGGCAACTTGCATCCACCCCACTTCCTCCTGTGATAAAACTTAGGCACCCTCAATCTACAGCTCTGTCCAAGCTTAGGAGCTCTGTTTTGTCCTTATAGCCTTACTACATGTCTTCCTGCCCCAGTTTTCACGGACGTCTAGTCCACCCAGGTGGATTCAGGTATACCATAAGATGAGAGAATGTGAAGGCACAAATTTTTCCTGGTTTGGAGAGCTCTGAGTTAGTCCAGGTCCAGTTCAAGAGCCAAAGGTAATTTCAGCTCCTTAACTGTTAAGGAGTAGTTATACTTATACAGTCCTAAAATTATTTTTGGCCCTTTGAAGGCAACCGGGAGGCTGATGTGGCCCCTGGTGAAAAGGAGTTTGACACCCCTGCTCTCAGAGCACATGGAAGTAGCAATGAAACCTGGATCTCCCAAAGCAAGAGCAGCAGACCTTGAGCACTGCCACACCCACATGTTGTCCACAATGTCATCTGCTGTCATTGTTTCCTCATTGGTTCCATGGTTCACATGCCACAGCACCAGAAGCCTTGGAACCCTGTGGACATCGCCCTCTCCACGGCCTGCACACTGGCAGCTTCAGACCCAGACTCTCCAACAGCTCATTGTTCTGTTTGTTGGTGGAGCCGAGTTTAAATCCAGATTCAACTGTGAATCATTAAAAGGGGGATTTTTCTCGAAAAACCAATGATTTGTCTTTGGACAACTGGCAGCCCTGGCCCCTGCTTGAGCCACATTAATTTCAGCAAGAGCTGAGGGCTGTTAGGGATGGGGGCAAGCCAGCAGGGGCTGCCAGCTTTGAGCTCCTACTCAGGGGGCGAAAGAGGTAGCCCTAAGGCTCCTGCAGCCACGTCCTTCTTTAAAGTCAACCACAAAGAGCAAAAAGTGAAAAACCCACTGTAGGGAAAAATACCATCAGGGGGATCCCACTTTTTGCAAAGGTAGCTTTGCTTTCCACTGGGCACGTGGGGACAATGTCCTCACCTGAATATGATCTAGGGGAATGATTTCAGACACCCACTTAGGTGAGAACCTTTTGTTAACCAGAAAATTGGTTCCTTTGCCTCTCTGGTTTTTTATATGTATATAAATATGCTTTACCTTCTCTATTTTTTTCTTAAATAGTACTTACATGTACACCTTATTGATGTTTTAGTCTTGTGGACAAAGTGCTTTCATTATGTGAATGTACAATAGCTGGAAGTCAATGGGAACCAAACAGCTAAGGCTCTATGAAATGTTTTAAAAATTGCAGGACTGATAATAACAACTTAGGAGACGGCCAGTGTTGAGATAGAGTCAGTCAAACTTTGTATTTCAATGTACAATGTACATATTCATCTTCAAACCCTTCAAGGAGACACATGCCCCTCTATTTCCATAAGTAGGATGAACCTATGATCTGCTCAAGATAACAGCATGAAGTCCTCACTTTTTCCTGCTCTGCAACATCAGGAAAGGTAGGTAAAATTGGCCATCCGTGCGCCCAGAGTAACTGCTATGCACAGGAGGCTATGCTGACCAGTGGGACATGGTCAGCTGATACCACAAAATTCTTACCCTCAAAGTGCCCCCTATGAAAGAGGCACTCCTTTCATTTTCCCTGTGACCTCTCAGGAGAGGAGGTAATGGACACAAGTCACAGGGGTAGAAAACCTGTAGCTGCAACAGGGGGATTACGTAGTCACTCCACAAAAATCTTTCCAACCATTCAAGAACGAGGGGAAGCATGGGAAAAAACCCCTGCAATTTGTAAGGAAAGAAACTATGTGTTTTAAAGATCATGAGAGCAAATTAGGTATATTTACTCAAGACTCCTATACACATATTTAGTTGATTGTCTATGTAAATAAGTTAGCTTAAATAAATTGCGACCTCCCGTGTGAAAAATTTTAAGAGCTACTAGATCTGAAATCTCTGTTGCACATTTCTATACCCACCCTGCCCAGATCCCCTCCTCCCCTGCACACACATACCGCCAGCCCGGCCACCCGGCATCAGGGCTCCTGTCCCTGCCTTGCCCAGAGTTCTGTTCAAGTTTCCTCCTTGACAGAGGCTGCTGCCTGGAAGGCCAATGTGGGTCCAATGTCTTGTGGGTCTTCATTCCCTCTGAACACAAGCAAACAAATGCATATCGATTGAATTAGTTACTTTCATGCAGCTATATTGATTTTTTACTTGTTTAATTTTCTTTTTGTATGCTTATGTCTTTTCAATGGGCATCAGGTATCCATACATCAAGCATTTGATTGTTGGATCTTCAAGAGTAAAAACAGTGTGTTCTGCTTTTTTTCCTTTCCCACAATAAATGTTAGTTGGCTAAAGGAGGGATTAATTTAAGGTTAAAAACTAAGCCTAGTACAAGGATTAATGATAGAGGTAGGGAACACGGGTGACTGAGTACCTGCACTTCAGTACATGATACCTGATGTTGTGCAAAATGGTGATGAAGATCTGTTACCAGGAGAACCAGGAATGAAGGAAGGGAAAAGAAGCTCTCGAGCTAAAAACAAAACAAAACAAAACAAAACAAAACAAAACACCTTAGAATTAAGCTTCCACACTCTGATTTTACACAAGTTGTAGGATTCCATTTTGATCACCGGGCCAGGTAAAATTTTCATTAGACATCCCAAGACACTAAGTGTCCGAGCTGTGAAGGTATCCTTTGCTAGGCCGTGGTTGCTTGTATTCAGAATGTAAAGAGTCATGACAAGCCCTGGCAAGATGCTCACACCTGCCAGGCCATTTCGTCCCCCTCCATGGGGACTGCTTAAAACTGGAGTAGCGTGTCTAGGGCTCTATTCAGAAATGTATGTGTGTAACACCAATATGTGCACCTGCAAGCCAGTGTAGGAGCCGCCATCATTCCTCAGGGCCCTCCTTTGTGCTCCCCATTCTCTCTACCGGATCCCTTGATCATGACTTGTCAGTCCGTTCTCACCTGTCACTCTGAGTGTCCGTTGCTAGCTACTGTCCCCTCTACATGTGTAAGTAGTGAGTAGACTGACAAATTATTGATACATAGATAGATGGTAAATGGGCAGATAGATAATAAATAAAATATATGTATATGGTTCAGTTACTCATCAGCATAAAGTGTCTCTGACGACCTCCTGGCTCTAGCAGCTGTTATAATTTGGCATTCCATTGCCTTCCTCAGATTCTTTTAAGGTTTTGGCCTTTCTACAAATGACTCCCATCCTTGACCTTACTAAGCTAAATACATGAGGTGATGCTTAGCTATGCAAGGTTGCTTGTGTTGGCATGTTTTCATTCTGGGGGTTCTCCTTCGAGTAGTCAAATTCTTTTTTTTTTTTTTAATCTTTTTGGGCCAGGTACCGTCTTAAATCCTTACATTTCTTTTTTTTAAATTTTATTTATTTATTTTTAGAGAGGGAAGGGAGAGAGAAAGAGAGAGAGAGAGAAACATCAATGTGTGGTTGCTGGGGGTCATGGCCTGCAACCCAGGCATGTACCCTGACTGGGAATCGGACCTGCGACACTTTGGTTCGCAGCCCGCGCTCAATTCACTGAGCTATGCCAGGCAGGGCTCAAATTCTTATACAAAAAGAAAGAGAGAAAAAATACATGGGGTGGGGCAAAAGTAGCTTTACAGTTGTTCATATGGAAAATAATAGAATTAATAAATAATAATACAAGAATAAACTGTTTTACATACTCACAATATTAAACCTACTTTTCCCCATTCTGTATCTCCCTAAGAAAAACATGTCTTTGAAGAAAACAACTTCCCAATTAAGTAATTGGAGTCCTTTAGAGATGGAAGTGGTTTTGTTGTTGCTGTTGCTACTGTTTGTTCTTTCCTTTTCTGTTTGCATTGGAAGGGGACATGTTATCTAATGAGATACTCTTTCCCAGCCCAGAAACTTTTAGTAGGAACCCAGGTCCAAGCAATAACATTTTACATAAGGCATCATTCTAGTCCCTGTTCTAACTTAGTATTTAGCAGAAGCTTGTCTTCCAAAATCAAACATGTCTTCTGATACTATATTTCCCCCATTCTGTCCTTCTAATCTCCAGGATACACTTCTCCCTTCTGAAAGCACACACACACACACACACACACACACACACACACACACAGCAAATAGATCACAATTGTTTTCCTTACTCTTTTTTTATCCATCCTTTCTCAATTCCAACTAAGTTTATCTCTTCTCCACCTATCACCTTCAAGATCTGAAACTCTGACCTGCTTTCATTTTTTTCACTTCATTCTCCCATAGTGACTATTTATAGCAACCTGACTTATGCTCATACTTTTCTAACGAAACTTCTCAAAGATGAATGAATGTCCTTGTCAATGGCTAGTGCTTATTCTACTGGACTTCTTTAGAGCTGACACTATCAAACAACCTGTTTTTCTAGAACCTTCCTCCTCATGTAGTTTTTGTCCAGTAAGAGTTCTCTTCCTTTCTGGCCTCCCCATCTCAGACCCTTGCACTGTTTAGTCCTGACTTGCCTCCCTCCAAAGTTCTCTCCACTGTCTTCTAGCTCACTGTGCTACCTACACTGATTGCGAATCTGCAGCCCTCGTCTCATTTCTCAGTGCCACACATGCAATTCCAACTCTTTACCTGAAAATTCAATCCACCACAGTGCCTAGCACATAATTGCTACTTAATCAGTATTTACTATGTTCAATTTAGTATATATACTATGCTCACTTTAGTAAATATTTATTAAGCAATAATTGTGTACAAGGCACCATGGCAGAATGATGAAACAACACATCTTGGTGAATTACAGAGGGAATGATTATGTGCAGCCCTGGCTAACCAGAGAATGAAGTCCCATGGACCAGAATTTGTCTGTACAATCCCTAAAAGGGCAAGCTCCCAGGGACACATAAGGGAAAATGAAACAAAATTGTACCTCAACATTCAAATTAGGTATGAATAGAACCTTATACAAGAGTCCAACCCTGGAATGTATTCAGATGATCTTAAAGAATTTACAAATGATTCCTATAGAGAAAATTAAGATATACAGCAGGGGGTGACGAACTATAGCCCACAGGCTAAATCCAACTTGCTAGCTGTTTTTGTAAATAAAGCCTTAACAGAACATAGCCACATGCATTCATTTGCATATTGTCTATGACTGCTTCTGCACTACAATAGCAAAATTGTTGTACAGAAACCATGTGGCTCACAAACTCTAAAATATTTACTACTTATCCTCTGAAGAAAATCTTCGCCAACTGCTGCTGTACAGTATGACAACCCAACTTGTCTTATTAAAAATATAACTTGGGGTAGTTCTTAAAAATATATATTTTTAGGCCCCACCCAAACCAAAGAATTAGAATTTCTAGGAGAGAAACCTGGGACTCAGAATTTTTAATAGCATCAGGCAAGTTGGGAAAACTATGACAGAGCTTTTAAAAGCTTAATCATTAGAATCTTAGAGCTTTGGATTTACATCTCAGATCCACTACTTCTAATTTTATTACCTTGGGAAAGGGACTTGCCTCTCTGAGCCTCAGTTTTCTCATTATGAAGGAGGTGGAAAAAGGTCCCCTGCTTAGCGAGTTTTAGGGAGGATTAAATGAGAAAATGCTTAACCCAAATGTTTGGTATCTGGTTCAAATGTTTTATCATCATCGACATCATCACTAACATCATTATTTCCTCCTCCTCTTTCTCATTTACTATCACTATCCATATTATCTATCTGCTTAAAAGTCTTGGGTGTGATTCTACTTGAAAACTGTGAATTCATTTGTCTTTAAAAGTTCATGAATCCTGAGATTTACTTTCTCCTCTTTAAGTTTAAAAATATTCAGCAAATAGATCTTTAAGTGACTTATAACATCTTTTATTTAATGAGTACAAAGTACTTCACAAACAAGCGCATGTGATGGGGGAGATGGAGAAGGTAAATTGACCTAGCCAAACCACACAGCAAATTCAGGAACAGAATATGCAATGCCTAACCCCCAGCCCAATACCTGAACTTAAATGCCAACACACCTTTCCAGCCTGGTCTTATTATCATTCATTTATTACCCTCTTGAAGATAGGATACAACAAATCTATCAGCAAAAATACCCACAAAATGCTCACACGCTTCCTCCTCGTTCACCAGTGTTGGAATGTTGATGAGGTGAGGTGAGGGAAGTGAACTTGCCCAAAAAAACCCAGAGTTACTTTGATTGTGTCCCTCCCTTTTTCAGAACACTTCCGTGCACCCAGTTGATTATCAATGAGATTTAAATTTCTCATCATGAGCTTTAAATTCCACCTCTCTCCACATCTAACAGCCCTCATCCCTCACTCCATTCATTTGCATCTCACCTTGTGGTATTTACTCCAGCGGAGGAAATCTGCCCTGGCCTATCTGAACAAATCCCAGGCATTCTTACTGGATCTTAGAGTCCATTAAAAGAAGAAAAATGCCTTGAACAAGAAATACAATGGTCTTTACTATACTCTCTTCCAGTCAGACCACACTGGGGAAATTGTTTCATTCTGGCAAGGATGTTCTCAGAGGGGTTTAGAAAAACAGTTGGCCATCCACAGGAGAAGGTCCAATTTGGAAATGGGAAGAATAGTTTCGTGAGTTTGCAACAGGATGGCTTCTTTCAGGTCCTTGAGGGACTGTCATATGGAGAAAGGGTCAGACTAACTCTGAATCGCCCCAGAAATCTGAAATCAACACAACGGCTTTCCTGGTGTTTCAGGACAGCAGATAACTGCTTCATCCAGGGGGACATTGTCACAGTAAATTGGGTTGTTCAACACTGGGATATACTGTTTGGGGAAGTACATGCTCTGGTTGTGATCAGGGTGTAAAGGATGTTGTAGTGACAATATGTACTTTTGACTTAAAGTAGAATTATGACTTTTAGAGCCTGGTAAGTGGGTAAAGGCATAGCCTTTTGATCCAAACTCCCTGGGTTGACTCCTACCATGGCCTTACACACTGCATAACTTAAATTTCTCTGTACCTCAGTTTCTTCATTATGATAGTACCAATCTCATAGTGTTACAGTAAAGAATTAAATGAGTTAATATACACAAAGAATGTAGAAAAGAAGTTGACATATAATAAGCATTACATGAGTGTTTCTGTTTAGTATTTCATGATTTTTATTATTCAGTGACTATAGGAACAACCATGTGCGTCCTTATATGCATCATCAAATTTCCTCCTCCTTTCTGCAGCACATAGAACCACCACGGGCAACTAGCTTTTCACAAATGCAGCACCTTCTTCTCCCCACTGAGGCCATGAAAAGGAAGATCAGGGCACCCAAGTCAGGATTCTTGCAGAGCAGGCTTGGCTCCTAGGACACGCCAAGAGAGAAGGAAGAGTTCTCAGCCACTTCCTCCCCATGGCTTCCAGTCATGGGTGACATTTCAGGGATGTAGAAGGTACAAATCAGCCAAATAGGAAGAAAACAAAACACGAGGGAAGACATCATATTGCTGTAAACTACACTTAACACCATGATGGCACTCAGAAGCATTGCTGCAGCTATGATGCAAATCAATCGGGCCTGTGGACCAGGAGATGAAAAGAAATTAGACTGAACTCTAAAGAAATCAGACCATGAGTAAAAGAGGAACTTCAATAAAATTATCGATGATTTTTTACTAACAGGGCAGTCAGTCACTCACGAACAGCCCACCGAGCTGTCAGTTGTTTGAGTTATTTCTGGAAGGCACAGGTGTGCTCGTACCCTTCCCCTTTAAAACTCCCTGGGGCTCCCCTTTGCTTCCACACCAAGACCAAGTCTCTTTCAAAGTCCATCATAGTTTGTCCCTATCTCACCTATCCAACTTTTTCTCACCCCCGGACACTGGGCAGCCCCAGTGTCCAGGGGACTTTTACCACTCTTGGACAC
Organism: Phyllostomus hastatus; assembly: GCF_019186645.2. NCBI lineage: Eukaryota > Metazoa > Chordata > Mammalia > Chiroptera > Phyllostomidae > Phyllostomus > Phyllostomus hastatus. Next base: position 22,109,091 of record NW_025333960.1, read on the forward strand.
AACTATGACCTTTACATCCTCTCTTCTCACTCACCTTATCTGACTAACAGACCCCACCCATCCTAAAGACCCAGCCTTTTCTAACCCTCCAGAGAGGCTGTCACTCCCTCCTTTCACATTATAACACCTTTAATAGTTAAGCATTATATTATGATAACTTATTTTCCTTGTCTGTCTTATCCCTTACACCACAAGTTTCTTGAGAACTGGGAAAACAACTTATTTTCTGCACATCTCCAACATTTAACATCATTTCTGATAGAGAGTAACTGTCAATATTTGTGTCAAATTAATAAAGGAATGAAGGAAAGAAAGAATGAGTCCAAGCAGAGCCAGGATCCTATTAGCCTCGCCTATTGAATAACTGAATCAATTCAGAACCTACAGGATCTTTTCTGTTTAATTCACTCCAAGTTGTGTCTGGCATCTCAGGCATATGCTTAGTGTTATTTTAAATATAAAGGGGCATACCTTGCTCCCTTCGATACAGAAATCTTCCCTCGTCCCTCTAGCAAGATTTCTATCTTTGTAAGCAGCCACCATTCTCCTCTCAAGCTCTACGGAGCTGACATTGTTCTTGCCTGCAGTGTAATGGTTCCTACCCCTTTTGTTTACATTATTTGTGTTTGTGCTGTCTCCTTCATTACATTCTAAGGTCTCTACCTATAAGTGTTGACTTCTTTTGTAACTCAAGTTATACATGGATGACTGACTGACATATTAGTGAATAATGTTTGATACATTTATTGAAATTCCTTTTTACCCCTGGTCTGATTTCTTTAGGGTTTAGCCTAATTTCTTTCAGCTCCTGTTCTGCAGGCCCATGTTGATTTGCATTATGCCTGTATTAATGCTTTCAAATGCTATCCATGTGCTAGATGCTGTTTAGAACTAAATAAAATGTCTTGCCCTAGTGATTTGTTTTCTTTCAAGTTGGCAGATTTGTGTGACCCCTGTGTTTCTAGGAGCTGAAATTGTCAAGACTCTTTTAATGCACCTCTTTGTTCGGGCAATCGCATGCCTGGTGGCTTTGAGAATAGCTGTCGTTTGGAGAATAGCATTTGTAGACACAACTGCTGCTGAAAAGGGAAAGTCTATACATGGACTATTTCACTGGGAACAGGCAGCAAAAAGAGCCACTATTGTTCTCTGCTAAAAGACATAAATGAAACCTAGTGTATAAATTTGATCCGGAACATGATGCTGCATTTTGCTCTAAATCTGGACATGATTGTATCTATATTGTCCACATCAGTGCAGTTCTGATCCCAATCAGTGTTTGTGATCATCCCCTAAGGCACTCAGTAGAGAAGAGATCTTGCCCCTGCTTCAGTGAACTTCCAAGATGGCTTTGAGTAAACAGCGCTAGCTACCGCGTAACACTCCTCAGGTCCCTGTTACACTCCCGAGAGCGTTGTAAGCTCAGGCAATCTCGGCGCTGTAAAAACCACAGACAGCTACAGCCCCAAAGAACCAGAGGCTTAGGATACTTCTTTGAAACTTGGATTTGTGCCACTACAGTTTAGCAAAAGTTGGAGACCGAGCGGGCACATTTGTCCCTCTCCCACCAGTGAAATATGGCTCCTCAGTGCACTTGTTCATGGCCTGTGCTCCATCTATGGAGGGAGCGAGCATTAGGCATTTGCCACTTCTGCTGCACTGTATCTTCTGGCTCAACAGAATGTGCCAAATCTCTTGTCACATGACACATTTAAAAACTGAAATTCAGCTGCCTGTCTCCCTTTCTAGAACATTTGTCTAGTGTACAATTCTAGAGTAGTCTATTCCAAAACCTGACAATGAAAAAGAGGGGGAAAAAAGCACATCTTACTTAACAACAGATTAAGTCACAGGTTAGAAAGAGACTAAAGCTAATTTTATGGTCTGGGCATTTACCTTCCTTCCCCTGAAAATATCCTGGTGAAGGTTTATCACTACAAATTCTAAGCAAATTCAAAAAGCAATCATTTTTAAAAATCAAATGTAAACAGGTTTAAAGAATCAAAAAAAAAATAAAGAAGAAAGAAATTTTAAGGACAGATACATTTAGAAAAGGGAAATTCCAAAAATAAGACTTATAAGTCTCCAAAAAATTAATTCCAAAGGGAACAAAAAGGGAAAGGGAGAAATTTATTGATCAAAAAAGGAGCTACAAAAGAAAATAAAAATGAAGGAAGAGTACAGATAAACCAAGAAATTGTCTAAGGGTAAAACATCAGAAAATCTTTGCATCTTTGCTAATTTGATAAGCAAAAATATCTCCCATCACTTTAACTTGCATTTATTTGATCACCAATGAAATCAAATGTTTTCCCATGTATTTTCTAACCGATCTATTTTCTCTTTTGCAAATTGTTTATTAATGACTAATGCTCACTTACCTATTGCTTTTCTCATCAATCTGAGCTCTGTATACAGTAAAGATTGTTATATTTATTGTGCCTGGGAGATATCCACTTAATGACACAGGTATAAGCCATAGATATAGATTTATTTATTCACAGATGTATATATAATGACTTTTAATTCTGATTCATTTTTCATACTCATCAATAAATTAGGAAAAGGTATTCTGGAAACTAAGATTCCAGATAAGTCAACAATCTGAGGTTGTAATAAATAGTCAGTAAATATATAAGTGGCAGCAAGTTGGGGTAGCAGTCAGCATCTGGGATATTAATAAGTGTCCTTGGAATCCTGAAAAATAGTGGGACATGACAGAGTGGAGTAGGTTAGGGCAAGGGTAGGCGTGGTGAATGCCACTGGTCACCCGAAGGACCTGGGAGTGATTCACAACTCTCGGGGTTGGCAGGAGACCTGAGAGTCATCATGCCTGACAGCCTTCTCCTGAATTTTCATTGTTAGTTTAAGAGCAACATTGAATCCAGGATCCCTGAAATAACCTTGTTATAGTCAGTACTGAGTCACATTCTTAAATCTTATTTTATTCATTCTGTTCTTTATTTAATTAGTATTTATTGTAGCCCTACTATGTGCCAGACTCTGGGCTAGGCACTGGGTATATATTTCTCCATAAAACAATCAGAGTCTCTGTCTTGGTGGAGTTTACTATATCTAATGGGAGTGAGATAGACAATAAACAATAAATAAAACAAATGGTAATAAGTGATAGGAAATTAGAGTATAGTGATAAAAATACCATAGCCACATACATATACACACATATAATGACCAAAGAAATGAAGAATAAGGTGTGTGGAAATGGCTAACAAAGGAATATTCTTTTACCTGGAGGGAAAGTGAGAGAAGAACAAGGACAACAAAAATGCTCCTGAGAAATTCAGAAAGTTACCTTTGTCCATCGAAGATGCCCAAGGTAAAATGGATTTAATTAATAGTATATTAATTATATAAATTATGTTTTTAAAAAATAATATCTTCAAAAAAGAGCAAGGTTAAAATGTTTCTGCTCTGATAGTATCTTAAATGGAATAGTTTTTTTTTTAATGTAGAATTAGCTTCCCAAATGTTCAGAGAACAAAGAGTTTAAAATATCTGCCAGCTTGAGGTCTATTTTTCCCTAATTTCCTCCCAGTTTTTCCTTTTTTCCCTTTGCCCCCTTGAACAATTATTACAAGCAGTCCCCAAACAGGAAAAAAAGCCTGTTTGAGCATCATGCAGTGAGGGGCTCCTGTTTTGACCTCTCTGGGTCCCAGAGTCTTGATTTCAATTTTCAGTTGCTTCTATTCTATTCAAATATCATGCTTTAATAATTTCTCAAAAGATTCTTTAACTTGGAATTCTATAGAGACAGCCAGTGAATAGCTGAAAAGTAATAAAGCCACACTGTAGAATAAACAGTAACTGAAGCATGTGTATTTATCACCGAGTTATTATTCTTTTTCATGTATACTATTAGTTAGGGTTGTGGTGAATACATGTATGATTTTCAGACTTCTTCCTCCACTGTGTTATTAAAAGGTGACACATGTTGACATTCCTATGAGGTACATTTGTGTGCAGTGGCAGCACATGGGACAAGAAGAGGGAAACAATTGTTAGTCCCATTGTAAAGATAAAAAGACTGAAGTTATATCCCAAGAAACCTAAAACACTAATTCAAAAGAATACATGCACTACCATGTTCATCGAAGCGCTATTTATAAAAGCCAAGACATGAGAGCAGCCCAAGTGCCCATCAGGAGATGAGTGGATAAAGAAGCTGTGGGACATGCACAATGGAATATTACTCTGCCATTCAAACCATGACATCTTACTTTTTGTGACAGCATGGATGGATGGACCTAGAGGGTGTTACACTAACTGAAATACATCAGACAAAGAAAGACAAACACCATATGATTTGACTTAAAGGTAGACTCTAAAGATCAAAATAAAAAATAAAATTGAAACAGACTCATAGACACAGAGAACGGATTGATGGTTTCCAGAGGGGTGGGGGCCTGGGGAACGGGGTGAACAAAATGAAGGGATTAAGAAGTACAAATTGGTAGTTATAACCACAGAAATGTAGCGCACAGCTCAGGGAATCGAGTCAATAATATTGTAACAACCACGTATGGGGCCAGGTGGGTACGTGAGACATCAGGGGGACCATTCCGTGAAGTACATGGTTGTCAGCCACTACGCTGCACATCTGAAACTAATATAGAACAATATTGACTATAAACCGTAATTGAAAAGTAAACAAAAGAAACGAAAACCAAAGTTATAAGATTGCTGTGCTGAAGGTTCTGTGGCATTTCAAAGTAAGGAACGGATTTCAGATGCAATTTTCAAAGCTCTAGCCTCTAAACAAAGTAAATGAACAAATGCCCATTTCCAGTTGGCATGGAGAGTCTCCAGGGTTTAGGGTTGGAAATCTGCTTTAAAAATTCTAAAGCAAAAATCCTTTGAAAACAGAGTTACAGCACACTAATTAATATGTTCCAGTGTCCCTCCATTTCTGTCACTTCAAGAGCCTGAGATTGTTAGAACCACTTAGCTTTGTTGGCAGTGCTCACCCCTACGAATGGGAGTCCTGGCGGTCTTTCTGACAAGCCACGGCAGAGATGCGTGTCTGCTGACATGAAAAGAACCCTTCTGTGAAATGTATTTAACACTTAGTGTTTTATTAAATGGTCTTGAACACTCTTTCTCTATCTACCTCTTCCTTCCCAGTCACATCCCTTTTTTTCTAAACCAAGGCCACCTTCCAGATACACTACCAGCCCCATATTTCTGTAATTTTAAATGAGTTCTCTGCTGTAATTTAAAAGATAACTCATTCTTATTTCCAACATTTAATGTATTTTCTTTTTTTTCCTGAAAGCAATATACGTGTGTAATTAATAAACAATTTAGTATGTTGAGGAACCTAGGAACTTGGCAAATGTTCTGGGGATATGAAATCTCAAGAAAAGCAGCACATTATAAGAAATAGTAAGTAATTACTTATGTAAGCTTTCTTTTTAAATTCTAAGAACATTAACTACTAATTACCTACTAATTACCAGTACTTCAGCAGGTGTTTGCACTTAACTGTAGGCTAAAACCCCTGTGAAAAACAAACCTCTCACAGCCTCTCTCAAGATCAAAGCTGAATCCCACTGGACCTCCAGGCAGGCCAGAGTTTTGGCACCACTGGTGAGAGCCACCTTGCTCACCACTTGGCTGGGTAAGGAGAAAAAGTAAACCCATGTTTGTCAGTTTGCCTTTCTCTTTTTGCCCACATGCCATCTTTCTGAACTAGTGAGAAGGACTGCCTTGAATGGCAACATCATGGGATGCAGGGTTAAATTTACACGCTGAGGAAGAAGTCTTCATCAGAAATACCTGTCTCCCTTCTACCAGCTGAGGCAGCCAGCCCTCTGTGTGTGATGAGCCTGGAGCTTCCCCTAGTCACCTCCCCATGTTTCCTTTCCTGGAATTTGCAACGAACATGTGCTCACTTCACTACTTCCCATTCTCCTTATCTGTGTATGAAAATGGTCTTTAAGATGCAACTTACAAAGTGTGGGATTCTCTGATCCTCTATATCGCAGACTTTCAGAACTCGAGCTAATTGGCCGCCTCAAAAGACCCAGGATTGCTCCACGTGCAGCAGGTCCCGCCTGGAGAATACCATTCTCCACAACCACAGACAGGGGCAATGTGTGTCTCACAAAAGCTGACAGCTCATTCTTCATGGCACCTCAACCATGCAAACATCACCCTTCGGTCCAGCCTGACAAGAGATGCAGAGCCAAAGATAACGTCTGATGGCCCAAGCCCACCTTAGATCTACTACAAGGCAGCCACCTCCGCCCAGGACACTTGGTAAAGCAGCCCATGTCTCTCACTTTACTTCCCCTATTAGTTTCCTGTGGCTGCCATAACAAACCCTACAAACTTGGTGTTTTAAAACAACAGGAGTGTATCCTCTCACAGTTCTAGAAACGAGAAGTATGAGGTCCAGGTATCAGCACAGCCATGTTCCTTCCAGGGGCTCCTGGGGCAGATTCATTGTTCACCTCTCCCAGCTTCCAGTGCCTCCAGGCCTTCCTCGGCTTGAGCCGGCATCAATCATCTCCATCTCCGTGGTCACGTTTTCTCTCCCTCTCTGTCTGTTATACCTCCCCTGTGCGTCTCTTATAAGGACACTTGTCATTAGATTTCAGTCCTCTCAGATAATCTAGAATGACCTCATCTCAAGACAATTTTTAAGTCAATTACATTCACAAAGTTGCTTTTTCGAAAAAAGATTATATTCACAGGTCCAAGGGATTTGGACATAGTCATATCTACTGGGTTGACACCATTAAACATGCTACAGTCCTCTAAATGGCCTTGCACCTATTAATTCATTTATCCAACAAATTGTATTGATGTCTGAAATATTTCAGGCACTATTTTAGGTAGGAGTGAATTTATGAGCAAGATGGACAAGATCTTTGACCTCAAGAAGCTTATAATCCTTCCGCTCCTATTTGTTTCATTCACCCATTTCATATGTATGTTTCCTTAGAATCTGTGATGTACAATTGATATTCAACACACACACAACTCTCAGAAATCTAGTTAAATCATAGAATGTGCGCAGGTTGGGGAAATAGGAGACACACATGAAAAGTTTCTTTTCAAGTTTTCAGGAGAACAAGAAAAGAGAAAAACATAGATGTGCAAATTTTATAAATTCACTTTACGATATAATGAAATGCCAAACGATTGAAGACTTCAGTGTTGATGAAGCAATGGATCTTAGCACAGTAAAGAATAGCTCTGTCTTTGTCAGCTGGCTGTCTTTTTTATGTCACAGGCTTTCGCTTTCTATCACGTTTCAACTAATTATTTCAGCTTATTAAAACTGAGTATGAATTCACGTATTTTACTTCCAGGCTTTCAAGAGCTCCTGTTATCAAGAACTATGACCTGATGCTATATCCCACAGTCTGGGGGTTCTCAAGTGAGGAAATGAGTGGGCCAACTTAGATGGGTGTGCACAGCCACAGTCCAGGGGAATGAGCTGGGGGTGGTTGTGTGTGACCACAGGCGTCAGGCAGAGGTGAGGCAACTAAGTCCTGTGGCCATTAGAAAGAAGTGGGTAGGCAGACTGGACCCTCACAAGTGGAAACCAAGCCTCTAATGGAGAGCTACATTCCAATCAGAGGTAATGACCTAAGGTAATCAAAGGAAGGGAGCATAAATTAGTTATGTTGCCGTGTCTAAGAGCTACCTCAACTGCCAATTATACACTTATGTTTTAAGTTTGTTGGGGCTTGGTGGGATGGAGGGATGGTTCTTGCTGGGGATGGTATTTTATGTATGTGTGTTGAGGGACTGCAGGGGTTACTATTTTTTCATCTTTAATCTGGAACCGTGCTGGAGTGCACTCACAGGTGTGGTGGGCAGGGCTGAGTGAGATGAGGTCTGTCAGCCTCAGGTGAAACAGCAAATTTCATCATTCCACGACTGTAGCTCTGTGGTTGCAGGTTTTAAAAGAGCCACCATCAGAAAAGCAGATTCTAGAAACGAGTAATTAGCACTTTGATCTCCAACACAGTTGCAGCAGGCGTTCGAATTTCATTTGGATTGTGCCAAATAACATGCTGGAAGGAACAGAGGCAGCCACTTATCACTTTTCAAAAGGAATATCTAGACTTTTAAACGGCAGACCTTCTGATGACACAGTCATTTCTTGGCCAAGCAGGTAATGTAGTATGTGGTTGGTCAGAAAGTCTCAGTAATGTTTTCATAAATTGCCAGATGTAGTCAATATTCGTGGAAAAAAACAAACAACAATACTTTGGGGAGTTATGTAGATGTGGGAGCAGGCAAAGCACAAAACACCTGGTCACAGAGGAAAACGCCACTTGTCCTCAGCTCTAGCTAGTTACAAATACCAGAACAGAAGACCAGGAAAGGGACGGAGCTTGTTTTTTCCTTAGCAGATTCAAATTGTTTGTTAAGAAAGGCAGTTATTGTGAGCTTTTCCACAGTTGCTCATGCTATTTCACTCCAATCAGAATGTGCCTACCTCTCAAAGTTGAGGGGGGAAATGCTCACCAGACCAGGGTGCAGCCTAGTCCCCTGGCCAGCAGTGTGGTGTGGCTGGGTGTTCCTTTCTCTTGAGTCAAAGCTCCTCCAGAGCCTCGGAGTGCCTTCCAGTCCTACCCACTCAGTCCCAAGGTAGCATTCCAAGAGGCAATGTGTTCTTATCAAAATGAATACATGTTCTGAAAATCAGGATATCTGCCTGTAACTAACTATCTGGATTTCCAGCATCTTTTTTTAATCCTCACCTAAGGATATGTTTTTTATTGATATTAGAGAGAGAGGAAGGGAGAGAGAACGAAAAGCAGCAATGTGAGAGAGAAACATTGATTGGTTGCCTCTCATACCCAGCCCTATCAGAGATCAAACCTACAACTTAGGTGTGTGCCTTGAGCAGGGATCAAACACATGGCCTTTTGGTACAGGATGATGCTCCAACCAACTGAGCCATCTGGCCAGGGCTCAAGTGGCTTTTGAAAAACCTGAAAGTCTAGGCCTACTGCTCCAAGATCCCCACAGAACCACAATCACTGGAGCCATGTGGCAGCTGCCCCTCCACCTAGGACACATGCACTGAGCAGCATCAGCCCCCGTCCACCACGTCTCTCTCGCACACGTTCCCAGCCTGGCCCGATGGGCTTCTGAAGTTAGAGTTTTATCAAACACCACATAAAATTCTACCACTAGAGATTCACTCCTTTGGGATCTAAAGAGCACTCTGGGAGGGGTCATTCCTAATGCAGTATCTTCTAACTCCTAATGAGGATCACTTCCCGACCTGGCAGCTAGAAAAGGCACAAGGTCCCTGGGCCCAGTGGGATTCAGAATGTGAGGTGGGAGAAGAACAAAAATGAAGAAAGGAGGAAGACAACAGAACTAGCAGAACAAGAAGAGGGCAAAAGAATACTGCCTGTTTGCAAATTCCCTTGATACCTCCTGCCAACATGGATTCTCTCGAGTACCAAGCAGGGAAACAGGGCATCAGAGTGCAGACAACTGCACATTTTGCCACCCCTCCCATTCAGAAGTGAAGTATATTCCCCTTTCCTTGAATGGGGCTGGCCTTAGTGACTTTCTTAACCAGTAAAATGTGGCAGAAGTGATGTTCCTGGACTTCCAAGGCCACATTATAAGAACACTTGCAGTGTCCTCTTTGGACTTCTGAAACACTCATTCTAGGAACCCTGAGCTACCATGAAAAATATCCAGCTCCCCTAACACAGCCAAGCTGGTGTGCTAGGGTTTCTGTTCATGCTCCTCCAACTGAACCTGGCCTTCCCTTCCATGCATCCCAGCACCCCAGACATGGGAGTCTCAGTGTTGTCTCTACCAGTTGAGTATAGGCAAGGGCCACCAGAGCAGAAGACTCACACAGCTAATCCTTGCTCGAATTATTGATTGCAAAATCACAAGAAGCGATTAATCAGGTGTTGTTTTCAACTACTAAATCTCAGGGTAGTTTGCGATACAGCAGTTGATCTGTGGAATAATAGGATGGGCCTGACCTTGTTCCAGCTTCAGTCAGGGTTTAGAAATAAAGGCCACAAGAAGCCAGCTCCTCTGCCACTCTTTATAGGAGAAACACAGAAAACCCAAGCCACTTTCCCCTAGGATGGCCTCCCAAGGGGAACACCAGGAAGGAAGAGACACGCCTCTCCACCGCTGAATCTCTGCCCCAAACACCTGGGGATGTTCATGCTAACCCAGAGCCATGATGGCAACAAATGCCACCTGTCTGTCACAAATCTACCCCCTGAGCAGGGGACTGTCCAGGCTCAGCACCCTCAGCCTCAGCCCTCAGCTTGTTTGTGGCTCCAACACCAGAGCTGCCCCCACATACGTGAAAGGCATTCTCCAGTGAACAATGCCCGTGTGTCACTAACTGAGGGGATAGGCCTGGTTGGTTACCTCTACCTTTCATGGTTCCAGCTTAGTCACTTCAACTGTTAAATAACTTGTGACAAACTGTAGGATTCCTTGATGTGATAATTACACGGCACTAAGTAATCTCGTACCTACTGGGTTTTCTGCCCACTCTGTGGCCACCTGCACCTGAGCACAAGCTCCTGCACTGTTCTATGGGGGTGTGGGGGGCTTGGGTGAGTGACACAGGCACCAGCAGACTCTGTGGAACAGGCTATCAGTCCAGGTTGGGGGCTCCCACTTCACGTTGCAGTGCCTTAACTGGGGAATCCCCCAGATGCACTACTCTTGGCACATCAGTGTTTTATTTTAGAAAATGTTAACTTCTAATTTGGCATTGATACATTTGCAATGCAGAGCAGTAGACTGTGTGGTGTTCTATGAAACCCCAGGGTCCCTCAGACAGGAACAGTTATTCAGTTCAGTATTCATTAAGGGCCTACTGTGTGGGCGGTGCTCTAGACAATATGCTAAATCCTGAAGAACTCGCAGCCTAGTGGAGAAGATGGTCATTTAATACTGTCCCCTAAAAAGAGTCTGTCTTCTGAAGCTACCAGGTCCTTAGAGGCTGGACATGACAGAAACAATCCTTGAGCTGGGGGTTTAGAGAGCGGGCCTCCAGGACAAGCCCCACTACTGAGTGATTTTTCCAGGAGCCCAGCTCCTCTGGCCTCAGTTTCCTCATCTGGTGCACGTTGATGGTCTCCCTGGCCGTATTTTTGTCACAGGTGGTTGTGAGAGTAAAAGAAAATGTTGTCTCTGAAAGTCATCTAAAAAGTATAAAGCTCTGAAAAGGTGAGAGTGAGCCTGGCGTGCCCAAGCAGATGGTTAATTTAAAGCCAGGAATCCCAGGGCAGCATTAACCCTTGTGTCTCCCCCCAACCAGGCCAGCGGGTGCCTTCGTTTGTTCATTTAATAATGTGCCCTCTTGTCATTTTCACTTTCATTCTCGATGTCACCTTTCCCTCCGTCTCTATCCATTTTCTACTAAATTTGTAAATACTGTAAGATGCTCAGATGTGGCAAGGCCCCTGCCGAGCGCATGCATATGCATGAGGTAGAGCTCATGCCCCTCGGAGACACTGATGTCATGGCTCTGGGGAAATGGCTAAGTAACCATGACAACATGGCGCAGTATTTCACTTGCTTGGGAGGGCTCTGCGGATGGCCAGCCCGTCATGTAGGCAGGACGGTGACATTCCCTCGGCAAGGAGTGCAGAGTGTCCGGGTGATGGCAGACGGCCAGTGGTGACAGAGGGCCGTCCACATTTGCTTCCATCTGGCCTCTCCATCCGCACTCCAGTGCCTGGAGGGGCAGCCTGTGATTTATTGGGCTGGGACCCCCACTAGGGAGCAATGGGAGACAACCCCAACTGGGGAGAGCAAGGGATGCTGGGACATACACCCTGTGGTCTTGTGAGTTTGGGTCAGAGCTCTGGTCTTTGTCAATTTCTTCCCATCTTAACCAGGTGCCACTGACTCAAGGGTACCCATTCAGGAATGGTTTACTATTTTAAAGTCATTAACTGGAGTGAGCAAACTAAAATGTGGGGAAAAGGAAATGAAGGAAAAAAGCCAAGCTCTGGATAAAAATCAACAAATATAGTGTGTAAGCACTAGGATATGAGTTTTTCTCTTAAATCACCTGTGTGTCAATAATAATAATTTAGTCCCCATGTTACTTCCAAAGTGAACTTTCTCAGATAAACCTCCCTTACCACTGTATTTTCTAGATCTTTTTAAAAAAATGTAAGTATGTGTTTAGGGCCCCCATCATGTACTGCTGAGATTTTGGAACCATTTTACTCCATTTTCTCAGCCCCTCCCATTGCCAAGAAGTAATAATATAGGGAATACTCAGCATGTATACATTGTACCATTCAATTTTAGAAACATTTCCACTGTTAAAAAATAATAATTTAATGGGGCCTCAGTGTATGAATGTTGCCCTATTGTTTGGGGCTATAATTTCAATAGCATTTGAAAAAACAACAACAAAGCTTTCTTGCTAACAGGATGTACAAGTATATTAAAAGATTTATTCCAAATGGCATGCTCAGACAATTCACAAATGTGTGAAAGAAAAGAAAGCCAACCACTGCAGTGGCACCAATAAACAATAAAATGAACAAGCGATCACTGCTGAAGCTCAGGACGTGGCACTGCTATCATCCCAGTCAGGTGGCTTTGTGAGGCCCAGGGCACCAAGGACCTCTCTGCACAACATCACACTCTATTTTCAAACCTACCTCCTCAGAGCCCAAAGCCAGCTCCAGCAGGCACACAGTTCTGGAAAGTACAGTCCCAGGTGGCCCCGGAGGGCCTGACAAGAGGAGCATCTCTGATGAGGGAGCCCGGGTCTCCTCTAAGTCTCCCCATTGCCTCCGCTGTGCCGGCCGTCCTGTCCCCACCATCCACTGCACGGCCATCTGATTCCTGCCACTTATCAACAGTGCAGGACAGTGATGATCTGACTACTGGCCAACTGCCAAGAGAGCACCTCGGGATCCACATTCACAAATGTCAGGACAGTTCAGCTATTTCTACTACCTTGTAAGAAGGAAGATTTACAAATAAATTCGCAAGTATGCCAAAGTCACAGTTGCTGCATGGGCAAATACCACAGGGCCACATTCATCATTTTACCTACAAACTTAAAAGATTACTTTTCATGCTGCAACGTACTACACTGAGAGAGAGGGAACAGTCTTGGTAGCACTGGACATTCTCAGAACCTGAGGCCACTGCAACAGCTGTGTACAGAGACGAAAATTCAAAATTAGGCGAACGGTAAACAAAAGAGCCATTTATCACTTCTTGTCTCTTGGGACATCTCAAAGAGATGTTTTCCTGACACTACTGCTGCTGCGGAGTTAGTGTATCACCTCAGCCCCCTCCACACCAGGAAGGTCAGCCAGCCTCCACGTCCTGAGTCACAGCTCTTTTTAGCGCAAGTAGAATATTCGCTCCTGACCCAAATGCCCAAAATACAGGAAGTTCTATATGCTTTGTATCAGTCCACATTCTTAATTGGATGTGAAAAAAGTTGACTCTTCCTGGTTAATGAGAAGATAATATTATGATAAGGATATTAAGTAATTTACAGAATGGTAGAAAGAGTGGAAAATAAGGCTTGAGGCTGGTTTCCAGAAAACACACCCTAAACAAAGCCTTGAACTGTTCTAATAGGAAAATAAGCACCACTGTTGCTATCACTAAACATGAGACCTCAGCTCTGCTCTGGGCCCTCTTCTGTTTGAGGAGGTCAAGTTTACCAACACTGATGTCAATCTTGTACCAAGGACTTAACTTTGCAGTCATCCTTTCCACCAGCCTCAGCATGCAAACTTTTTGTCCTCAGGCTTGCTGCCCCATGGTCACAAGATGGGTGCCACTGCTCAAAACACAGCTACCTTTAAATCAGGAGGAAAAGGCAAGAGCTGTTTCCAGTGGTATTTTCTTTCTCATCTCCCACTTCTATCAGGAAGCAAAATTCTCCAGTAACTTCCAAGTAGACTTTCTTTTCATTCCACTGTTCAGAACTGAGTCATGTTCTCTAACCTCTCTCAATTTTCCAGGTACATCCTTTTCTGGGAAAAAGGATGACTGTGGAATGTGATTGAGTCATCACTCAGGGCTGGGCAAACTTAGGGTTATGTTGTCAAGTATGTAGAGTAAGCACAACCCATTGGTTTAAAAACTTAATTGTACCTACTACTGATTTTTTTTAAACTTGACTGTTCACTGGTGCCAGTTCTTCCTCTTAAACAATTAAAAAAAAACTCAAGTAGGAACACTTTTCTCATTACTTACGTAACTCAGTCTCAATTTGTAATTAGAACACTCAGTCCTATGATACAGTCAAAACTTTAGTCTTGGGTTAAATTTCCCTCATTTTCATTTTCTCATGAGTATTGCCATCTTACCCATAAGAAGCACTCATGAATTCTTTACCCTGGAAAATTCTGAGAAAACAGGCTTGAAATGCAACCTGTCCTTTGGCTCGTCCTTCGGCAGCTAATAAGCCCTTGCCTTCATGCATTAGATTGTCAAATTGTCCACATGTTCCGCAAGTTCAGGAAATATGTATCAAGCTCTAAAATGGGTCATAGTAAAGCCTCTCTCACAAAGATCAGTGAGAAGTGAAGCTAGGATCATAGTATAATATTAGCCCTCTTCCGAAAGGTCCTTCAAAAAATCTCTCTCAACCTCTAATATATATTCTTATATATCCACCAAATGGATGAGGATCTTAAGAGTCATATAATGAGTTTTTGATTACCTCATTTCTATCATATTCTACAGAGAAATGTGTCTTCTGACTCATATTGACATTTGACAGCTATCATTTTTGGGTCTCTATAAAAACTTCTGTTATAATGTCCTACTACACGTGGAGGTAATTAAGATGGTTATTTTTTCCACAACTAATAGCATCTGCTGCAAGTTTTTAAATGTAACATATTATTCCTGTTCCCCACCCACACCCCATGAAATAGTAATTGCTCCTTGCCATAAACAACACAAATTAAAACAAAATATATAAACATCTGCTTTCAGGCATTGAACAGAGACAGTGGAAAACTGTGACCCCTGAGGAAAAAAACGAGAAGAGAAGAGAAGAGAAGAGAAGAGAAGAGAAGAGAAGAGAAAAAGATGATCCTTACAATTGTCCCAACTTAGAACCTGGAGGCAGTTTCTAGGTCAAGAAATGGAAACTCAAAGCAAGAAGTTGTGAATGAGTTGAGAAAACATTGACCAGAGTTCTAGGCAAAGCAGCTAGAATTTTCAGGGCAAAGGAATACATGCAAAGAAAATTTCAGAAATCTACATTTCAGTGCCCCTTAAAGCTTTGATTAATCTGCTTATGTATAGGTCAATAACCCTTAAGACCATCAAAGAACAACTTCTAAGAAAAGAACAGCTATTGGGTAGCTATGAAATGAACAAATCCCAGAGTTCACAGGCAGCTGTCAATTCATTGACTTCCCCTCAGAAAGGCCATACCTTAAAAGTGGAGCTAAATTAACCCTATAATAATGGTTACTCTGGTCTTGCCCTAATCAAGCTTAAAAACAGGTCTTAAAAATGTCAACTTACCCTAACTAACTTAAATGTGTGTCTGTCAGAACAATGCCTATCACTCTTTAAAGGAACACAACAAGATACAATGCATAGCAACATAAAATTTACGGTGTCCAGCTCTGAATAAAACAACTAGATACACAAGAAGCAAAGGAAAGGGAGTCAGAACCATAAGAAAAATCATAGTAGAAACAGAAATAATGGATAGAATTAGCACAGCTAGTTAAATGGAAATAAAACAGCTATTCTAAAAATGCTCCATACACTTAAGGAGATTAAAAAAATGAACATAAAAAGGAAAGAGATGAAAGATATAATAAGAACTTAAAAATGAAAAATGTATGAAGTGAAACAAATACACAGGAAGGAATTAATAGCAGATTAGATATTAGGGAGGAAAGATTAGTAAACTTGAAGAAAATAACAGAAGCTGTATCCAAAATGAAGTATACAGAAAAAAAAAAAGATTGAAAAAATTGAAGTGGCCTGTGGTATGGTATCAAATGTTTTAAACTATGTGCACTTGGAATACTAAAGGAAAGGGAATGAAAGGACAAAATAATAGAAATATTTGAGGAGGAGAGAAGAAAAAAAGGCCCAATTTTTCTTATATGATGTTCAAGTATAAAAATACAGGTACAGTAAGTGTGATGAGCCCCAAGTAGAATATTACACCCAGGCACATCAAAATCAAATAATTCAAACTAGTGATAAAGAGAAAAATCTTAAAAAGCAAGCAAAGAAAAAAATTACACTACATACAGAAGAACAAAGGTAAGAATAAAGGCAGACTTCTTGTCAAAAACTGTGTAACCCAGAAGACAATGGAAAGACACGTTTTAAGTGCTGAAAGGACACACTGCTGACCTAGACTTCTAGAGAGAAGGCCTTAACCAGTGAAAACATCTTTTGAAGATAAAGACAAAATAAAAAATTTATCAAGCAAAAGCAGGGAGAATTCATCATAAATAAAGCTGTGCTACACAAAATAGTTAAAGGATGTTTTCGGGCAAAAGAATGTTAAAGCAGGTTGAAATTTGAGTCTACACAAAGGAATAAAGAACATTTAAAATGATATTGTGGAAAACATGAAAGATATTTTATAAAAATATAATGTTCTCATTTTTAATCTCTTTAAAAAATAATTAGTGGTTTAAGCCAGAAATAATAACCATATATTATGGGGTTTGTAACAGAAATAAGATTTATGACAACAATAGCACATAGGCTGTGAAGGGAAGTTCAAAACATGTTGTTGTAAGGTTTCTAACATGCCACATGAAGTGCTATAGGATTATAGTAGGTGGGCTGTGATAAATTTAAGAGGTGTATTTTACATTCTATAGCAACCACTTAAAAATAAAACAAAGAGGTATGGCCAACAAAACAATTATGGAGATGAAATGGAACCATAGAAAAAAATTAGTCAAAAATGAAATATTTTTCAAGGGTAGTCTAGTGTTTTCTTGGGATTTAAAAGTAATTTTGCTGCCTCTGACCAAACACTGGAGGTTCCATCGAAGGACCGGGTTTTTGGTACTAAACTTCAAGTGTCCTAGAGTCAGTCTAACCACACTTTTAAAACAGGACCAGTCTTGATAAAAATACAAATGTGATTCCTGGATGAGAAACACATCAACACATACAGACATATGAAATAATACAGCAGAGTCCAGTTACAAGTCAGGTTTTTATGACTGAAGCCCAAAGCTTGAAGGTAAATCTCTGACAGAGAGAGAGGCCAGCGAGCCAAACCCCTATCACACGCCTTTGTGGGCTCAGCGAGGGCAGGGTTGTGTGAACTTTGTTTGCCATGAGGTAGCATCACCTCGCATAGCAACTGGTGCTCATTGAGCATTCATAAACATCTGTGGGGAGAAGAAAGGAGGGAAGAAGATGGGAGGTAAGAGGACCTAGTCATGGGAGACAAGGAAAGGAGTTCCTAGGACAATGTGTTTGCACCTGTCAGAAATGTTTGCATTGCTGTCATTTCTTACAAGAATAACAACAAAACCTAGAAAGTGGGGCTAGGGAAGAATAAATGTCTTAAGTGCTGTGGCACTTAGAGAAAGAGACCAGGATATTTTTAAGACTAATCTTTAAAAGTGCCAAATGCATCCCTCTCAGATGCCTTAAAAGATTTTCCTTGACTAACTAGTCAGGTTTGTGCCAAGAAATATCCATTTACTCTGACTGCTCCGCTAGCAAGCTACAGTCTGACAATTGTCCTAAAGATTGATATGTAATATAATCAGGAGAGTATATCCGCACAAACTGAGAGGTGTGGTTATTACAATACAGGTCTTAATGCACATCAGAGGCCATTCTTCAGGCAGAATATTCAATTTAGAAATCTATTGTCACCTAGATACATCTGCCAATAAATCATCCGAGAGATGCATTTATATCGAGGGCAACATACTTTGCCTTATGGCTCCTCCTAAGCACTGTGGAGATAAAATGGTTTATTCTCAGCACCTTTGTTTAAATGGCCATAAAAGCCTCACCTCACAGGAAGGTCAAGGTAGGTAGGACAATTGACATATTGCCAAGTCCTCGTGAAGGGAGTTTGCCTCGGCTCTGGATCTGGGAAGGGTTAAGAGAAGGGATAGCGTTGGGTTACACTCTTGCTGGTTAAAAATGTCACGCTGGATATGGAGATTCAGAGTTTCCCTGAAAGAAGGGATTAGATATACAAACAAAAACTATTGTCTTTTTATGAAAACATTGTCAAGTCGCTAATCAAAAAAAATACTAATTCAAAATACAGCATTGCCACCCCACCACCTCCACCATTACAGCTAAATACAGAAACATACATATATATTTCTATACATATGTAAGTATTTGTAATATTCTGCCCCATATTCTATTAAAATATATTGGATTTACTGGAAATCTCTATAAATAAGAGCAGAAAAATCTTTGTAAATGTGACCTCTCAGCTCCTGTCCTCCACTCTCTTCCTTCTGGAATAGGCTGTTTTTCTAGACACTTCCACAGAAAAGCTTTGCTTCATCAATTGCCATTCTAAGAAATCTATACTTTTCTCAGCAATATCTGTCTGAGCCGTTGCAGTACATTCTGTCCCAGCAGCTCCTGCATGTAGGGAGGCTGCGGAAGGAGGAGGTCCATCTCCATGGGGCATCTGTTTATTTTGTAGTTAACAAAAGGAAAAGGGTTTCTTTCAACAAAAATGTTAGGCATGGGAACCCCGAATGTAAACTCGCAACAGTGACCTAAACTCACCTTAGTAAGAGTATTAGCTGACAACCACCTTGGGAGTGAAAAATAAAATCCCATTCTAGCTCCCTTTGGCTGATCTAAGCTCTTTTTGCTGTCATTTAACACCACAGATTTGATTTAATTTGATGGGACTTCTAAGACAATTTAGAAACTTAAGCATTTAATACCAACCCTAATCATGCCTCTTCCACTTGTTTTCAAAGGTTTTCTGGTTTATAAAGAAAAAGTAAAATCAGATGTGGGAGCAATAATAGCACTTTGTTTTTCTACTTTTTGGTTTCCAAGTAAAAGTTATCTTGCACAGAAAGGACCAGAAGGCATCAGTGGAAATTACAGAAGGCCAGATTAGGACTCAGCAGAAGGAAGCGCTCCCTCAGGATTAACGCTGTCCCAAATAGAAGGGACACCACAGATGGAAGAAACTTCCATGACACAGGAAGGTTTAGAGTAGGGAGTTGGGTGGGGTTGCATAACCCCTGAGGTTCATCACCAGTACTTCCTGTGGTTCCCACATTAGGGAAGGAGCCTGCATTTTGGTTACAATAAGGCAGCATTTCAGCAACAGAATATCTGGGGTACACGGCTGTACCGAAGGACTGCAGGGTCCATGCTGAAAAAACAGCCTGACTTTGTTTAGTTAAAATGAAGGTATGGAAGGATAGCAATCTCTGTTTGAAGCTTCATCTTGGGTCACTCTTTCTTTTCCTTGTATTCCCACCAAAAAGATAAAATTCTAACTGAACTTCAAAACCTGGTTACATCGGCATGTAGGGGGGATCATTGTGATTTCATGTTTTTATTAAACATTTATTGTGAAATTTTTCACTACTGAAGGTTGTAACGTTGTTCAGTTGTCGGAAAAGAAATCCGCCCTGTGATTTCTGCTACTGGGGAGATTGCTTCAATTCCAACTGAATTTTAAGCATGTAAATAGTTTTCACCAAGCGGAACACCTGGAGGCCAGCAGCTGCCAGCCCTGCCTGTGGCCTCGGTCTGCAGGAGGACAGGGCCCCTGTGTGCGTGGGACTGAGGGGGAGGGGCTGCCTCTGGTCTGACTTCCCCGGTGACCACTGCCCTCTCATCCACCAGTCTGCTGTTACTCTGGCAGGCTTCTTGAAGCTGCTGGTGACTCCTTTCCTGAGCAACAGACTTCTGTCACTCCACATCAGTCATTCTCAAATACTGCTCTCTGCACCCTCTGCCCTGCACTTACTCAAACCCCTACCCTCTCTCACCTGGGTAAGGTCACTGCAAAAACTCCCAGCATGTTCTCCCCAGCTATGACCACCCTGCACAGCAGGGTCTCCACAAAGCAGGCAGCTGACCTGATGTTGTATCATGTGTTTCTATTTATTACCTGAAGCCCCAACTAGAGGACAGCTCCACAAAGCCAGGGTCTTTACATCTGTTGTCCTTCCTTGTATCGATGGCCCTTGGAGCCATGTCTGGCACATCAATAGATATGCAGTAAGCACTGGTGGTGCTCAGGGGAATTGTCCAGGTGTATCTGCATTTGCCAGGGAATATAAGCACCGGATGCTATATTTCATGACCACTATTGAGAAGGTAAATTTGAGAGACCACATATCTCAGATCCTTGCTAGACCCAACTGAAGACTTTTTCCTGACTGATACACAGGTCTCATTTGAAACCATTCCGTACAGACTTACAGACTCATCCCATTCTATCTAGACTAGCATAATTTTCCTTAATGAGCATAACCACCAAAGGTCATTCAGATTAACACCTTCTTTAATGTTAAGTAAACTGAATAAGGAGCTTAATTACCTCTGCAGAACTCCTTTATCCTTGCCATGAAAGGCAACCCCATCACAGCAGTACTGTCCCATCACTTTTGCCATATTCTATAAGTTAGAAGCAAGTTACAGGTGCACCCATATAAAGGGCATGAGTCATTGAGGGTCCTTTCAGAATTCTGCCTACTGCAGACATTACTGGCAATTCTCATGGAACCTGACCACTGTGGGTTGACCTGAGTGGTAATGGAGTGAAGTCAGTGAATATCACTGCTAGCACATTTTCCACCCTGCCAAGAGCTGAAGAAAACCATATATAAGGGGCATAGCTGTAGCAGCTGGCCAGCAAAAGGCAACAGAGGGAAACTGAAAGTCATCACAGCACCCCTATGTTCACTGCAGTGCCATTCACAATAGCCAAGATTTGGAAGCAGCTCAAGTGTCCATCCATAGATGAATGGATATAAAAGCTTTTGGCCCTGGCTGGTGTGGCTCAGTGGATTGAGCACCAGCCTGAAAAAAGGGGTCACTGGCTGGATTTCCAGTCAGGGCACATGCCTGGGTTGCAGGCCAGGTCCCCAGTAGGGGTCTCACAAGAGGCAACCACACACTGACATTTCTCTCCCTCCCTTCCCCTCTCTCTAACTATAAATAAGTAAAATCTTTAAAAAAAATCTTTGGTACATTTATACAATGGAATACTATTCAACCATAAAAAAGGAGGAAATCTTACCCTTTGGGACAGCACAGGTGGACCTGAAGAGCATTACGCTAAGTGAAAAAAGCCAGTCAGAAAATGACAAATACCATATGATTTTACTCATGTATGGAATCTGATGAACAAAATAAACAAAATAGAAACAGTCTCAGAGAAAACAGACTGACCGCTGAGGGGCTGGGTGAAAAAGGTGAAAGAATTAAGAAAAAAACTCATAGACACAGACAGCAGTATGGTGATTACCAGAGGGAAAGGGAAATGGAGACAGGCAGAAGAGGGTGAAGGGGAGATACATGGTGATAGGAGAAGACTTGACTTCGGGTGGTGAACACACAATACAATATACAGATGATGTATTATAGAATTGCACACTGGAAACCTATATCATTGTTAACCAGTGTAACCCCAATAAATTCAATAAAAAGGAAAAAAGGTTTAAAAAGATGGTGAAGGGGTTAAGCAAAGAAAAATTATATATATATAATATATATATATAATATATACATAAAAAACATAGACCCAGACAACAGTGGTGATAGCCAGAGGGAAAAGGGGGTGGAGGTAGGTGGGCAAAGGGGGAATAAATTGGCATGAAAAGACTTTGCTTTGGGTGATGGGTATACAATGCAGTATACAGATGATGTTTTGTTGAGTTGTACACTTGAAACCTATATGGTCTTATGAACAAATGTCACCCCAATAAATTCAATTAAAAAAACTCATCACTTAGCATAATGCTCTCCAGTTCCATCCATGCTGTCACAAAGGGTAGGAGCTCCTTCTTTCTCTCTGTTGCATAGAATTCCATTGTGTAAATGTACCACAGTTTTTTGATCCACTCATTTACTAGAGAGCATTATGCTAAAAGAAATAAGCCAGGTGGTGAGGAACAAATACCATATGATCTCACCTTTAACTGGAACATAATCAACAAAAGAAAAAAGCAAACAAAATATAACAGAGACATTGAAATTAAGAACAATCTAACAATAGCCAGAGGGGAGGAGGGAGGGAACAGTAGGGAGAAGGGTTTTTCAGGAACTAGTATAAAGGACACATGGACAAAACCAAGGCAGGAGGTGGGAGCAAGGGAGGGAGGCAGGTTTGGCTGGGGTGGGAGGAAGGGGGGAGGAGAAATGCAGACAACTGTAATTGAACAACAATAAAGTAATTAAAAAAGAACTCATCACACATTAGTTTAGAATTTAATCTTTCCTCTTAGGAGGGAAGAACAGTAGGCAGTGAAGCAATGGCTGCTGCCTGCTATAGATTAAACACAATAGCTGGTCATGAACCATGGCCCTCCTGGCAATAGCACAAACCCACATAGGAAGAATTTGTTGTTGAAGGAGTGCATTCCTGCCTGTGTGCACTTACACACACAGAGAACCTAAACAGCCAGATGTGTTCTGCTGACATTCAAGCATGCCAGTGCCAGTTTCCTCAGTGTGGTTTTCTAGGTTTGGGTGGGTAGAGAGTTAGAGTGTGTTTTCATGTGTGTGGGCGAAAACACAACTCTTCTCTGCCACTAAGAAAACAATGTCCATAGCAACTTCCTTCACATGTGGTCCCAGCAGTGGCAGCTGTGTCCAGGTAGATTCGATCATCACCTAGTAAGACCAAAGATAGGAAGCCTTCTGAGTGGATTACAACCAGCTGTCTCAACAGCTGTACCAGGATTCAAGGCAAAGAGCAGGAGTGCAGTGAGCGACTCACCCACACACAGGGGCAGAAGTCTGCTGAAGCCCAAGGTAGAGTGTGTAAGAATTGTGTGTAAAAGAGGGCTTGTCTAAAAACCCAAACATAGGACCATTCAGATTCATGACACACACCACCGTCTCCAGGAGCACTCCCACCCAGCCCCAAACCAGCCAGGTCTAGACTATGTGGAAACCAGCCCTCCAGGTTCAGACCTCTACAGCCAAGAGGGGAAAAACCAAGTCAACAGCTGGTGACCCTGATGCCTAATAATTTTTAAAACATATCTTTATTTTCCCTTTTGTTGTTTTCACTTATTACTTTTATTTTGCTTTTTTATTTCCTCTTTTTGTATCTCCTGATCTCTTTTCTCATTCTTTCTTTGATTTATGGCTTTCTCTAGTCTGTTAGCCCGCTGTTTTTCATGCTTTGATTTCTTTTGTCCCCTCTCATCAGCCTCCTTTCTTCCTTTGCCCTTTTTCATTCCACTGCAATTTGACCCTCTGCGGCTTGCACTATGTACCCAAACCTGCAAAGGGCAGGATTCGAGGTTTGAACTGTCTCCAAACCTTTGCTATATTGAGCATCTAATCATAGTTTAAATGTCCTTTCAATGCCTTCATCAAAACATAATTTTTTTATGTCAATGAACAAATTAGATGTAACATAATGCCCTTGTCAAAGTGATAAATAACTTTGAGTCTGGTGAATTCATATTGAATAGTAGGATACCAGGTAAATCGTATCAACAGAGACAAATGATGTGATAGTCAACTCTATGGTCTGCATGTGTGTGTCCCTCCAAAATTCATATGTTGAAATTCTCATGGTGGTGGTATTTGAAAGTAACGCCTTCGGAAAGGGATTAGTCATGTGGGTGGAGCCCTCATGAATGGGATTAATTCCCTTATAAAAAAGGCCCCAGAAATATCCCTCCCCTCTTCCACCCTGTGAAGACAAAACAAGAAGATGGCTGTCTCTGTACCAGAAAGCAGGCTCTCACCAGACGCCGAATCTGCTGACATTCTGATCTTGGACTCCCAGCCTCCAAAACTGTGAGAAATAAATTTCTGTCATTTATAAGCCACCCAGCCTACAGTATTTGTTATAGCAACTGGAACAGACCTTACAAGATAGTTAATACAGAAACAACTTTAAGGAAAATGAAACCTCTCGCAAATGGGACAAATTCCATTTCTCCTCCATTACTAGTAATATTACTGTTGGCATTTTTACCCACAAGAGAACTTCATTAGGATGCACAGACAACCTCAGGCCAGAGAGGAAAAGAACCACGTTGTGCAGCTTCCCTCCTGTCCCCACGCCTCCTCCTCTCCTTCGCTTCCACCCTCCTGCTCACAGAAAGCAGCTTGCGCTGGGAAAGGTTACCATTTCACAGTAAGTGCTGCACTTACTCCTCAGACAGCCTCAAAAATGATTTTCTGCATCGTAACAGGAACACTTACAAATATCTTGGTGATGACACAGAAAATCTGAACACTTCAGCCATTCTGTCAAGGTTTGCGAGGAAAAAATATTCCTGACCCAGCTCCAGCTGAAAAGCAACTTGCTGAAACATCACCTCAAACAGGAGGTTCCAATTCATTGGAACTCAACTTATTACACGCTTGAGCAGCTACTGGAACAAGAAAAAGCTGTGCAAGACTCTGCAGGCCAGGGTGCGAGGACAAAAATAAGGAGGTATTCTTTGAACTTTTACTCGCTGGCGTCTGACAAGCTGTGGGGGCTCTCCTTCTCCGACTTGGGAAGTCACTGCTGACAAAGGCCAGGCTGGCCAAAGTGCTGGGCTGCTGAGCAGACATCTGCACCTCTTGGTCATATAAATGCCAACTTCGTTTGAGGTCAAGAAAATACTCCTAAGATTCAGACTCATGCGTGTCTCCCGCGGACCTGGGAGAGGGAAATGTTAGGACAGGGTTGTCTTTCTTAACCTCAGTTCTCAACTGATACTCTAACCCTGCTTCTTGGGTGACTTCCATCACTCTAGAGAGGTTGCAACTAAAACTGCACCGAACCCCAATTCTCTTCTCTCCTCTCGGGGTCAAGGGCATCTCAGCACAACAAAATCTCTTCGACTTATCTTGAAATATGAAAAACACCTGCTTCCTCTCAGGCTCCTGTGACCAATGGCAACAGCGGCGGTCATCACCGGAGCGGAGAAGCGGCGGTGAAGGTGAGGAGGCAGAGGTAACCGGCACTCCACAGCCTCCATCCCGTGTGCAGCCGCAGCTGACACTGCCACCCGCTGAAATGCAAAGGAAACTTGAAACTTTCCTGCTCCATGTCTCCTGCATGTGGACCTCAAACATTTGTCAAATTCCTGGCAACAAAATGGTTATAACTTAATAAAAATTAATATGTTTAACAGAGTCCATATGTCAACATCAAAAAGCTATCTCTTTTCTTCAAGTTTATGAAGAGACAGTTGCAAAGCAAATTAGATGAGAATGCCACTCCCCAACCCTCTAGATTTTAGCAACTGGTCATTCCAACTGTGCATTTGCTAAAACTCAGTGTTCACCATAAAACGGGGGCTGGTGACATTGTCCAGAACTGTGCATGTTCTTAGTTTTGTATTTACTGAAAAGTTTATTTCACCAACACAGCCATTGACCAGATCATGTTTGAACACATACATGCCTTTAAATGGAAAGATTCAGGTCCTACAACAAAAGGTTCTTGCTTTCAAAGTAAGGTCATGCAGTTCTAGCTACATTGTTATTTTCATCCAGATTTGTCCCTACAACTTGATAATTTTAAAAAAAGAGAAAAGAAAAACAACTGTATTGCATTTGTTACCTCACTCCACTTGCTTCATCAAGCCAAAGCTTCTAGATCAGCTGTGTGTCATAGAAATAGTGTGAACCAACAGTGCAATTTTCTAGTAGACACATTAAAAAGATAAAAGAAACAGCTGAAACTAATTTTAATAATACATGAACTTAATGCAGTATGACCAAAACATTGTCATTTTAATATATAATCAATATTAAAAAATATAGTTTTACATTTTTTATTCTTCTACTGAGTCTTAGAAAGCTGATGTGCATTTTGCACCAACAGCGCACCTCAGTTTGAATGAGCTACAGTTCACTTGTGCTGTAGAAAGCACACCTGGAAAGCACAGCCCTAGATGGCGGCAGCTGCCCAGTTGTCACGATGACTGGACTGTTGGTTGTAATGATAATGACACAGTAGAAACTTCATGGGCTTTGGTCAATCCAGGCCTATTTTCAAATCCTGGCTCCACTAGTTACTGGTTGTGTTACACAAATCACTTGGCATCTCTGAACTCTAATCTCCTCTTCTTTGCAGGAATATCAATTCCTGCCTTCTAAATAGTTACTGTGATCCATGGAACACATGCACATGTAAGGTGCTCAGTACAGCAGCTAGCACACAGTACAAATTCAAACACAGGCACTTAACGTTATGAGTAGCAATCATAGGCTGTATGTATAACAATAACAGTATAAGATGTGTCTTTTTTAAATCTGGGGAAAGTACCTCTTTATTTATAATTTTATCTAAATAATATTCTTACCAAATCAGCATTTCTCTGTACTACTGGTTGCATTTTGTTTTGTTGTTAATGAAGTTAGAAATATTTAGCCTAACAAGCTAACATTGACAGAGATGGATCTTAGGGTTTTTAAACCCTTAAGGAATAGAGGCTACCAAAAGCTGCTGTATAAAGCTGGCAAGCACCTGGACTTGATGTTGTTCAGCATATACTCGCCATCCCATCTACAGAATTACCTAGCACTTAAACAACTGTTCTGGAACATAAGGGAAACACTCACCTGTGTATTCCTCTGGGGCATGGAGACATTACCAGTGTGTGGCTGTACATAAAGGGAGATGATGGGGCAGATGAAAGCTCAGTTGGTGGCCCTGGGGGGTCACCTTAGGAGAAGGGCATGTCCCTTTCTCTCTGAGGCATTGAGGGAGTTTGGAACTCACACTCCAGAGAAGAGAGATATAATAAAAATCAGTCCCAATAGTACATCAGAACAGATAAGGTCAGAGAGTTCCCCACTAAGGGATGTATAGAAAGGGGCTTACATATGTGCATCTTGGGATACTTGCCTAGTGTTTGGTTTTAAATTTCTCTGTGTTATAATTTTCTTCTTATCCCCAGTCTTCACTAAAATTTTGTTAAACACTCCAGTATGGCCTCAGTTGTCACAGTGAGAAATTTAAAGGGAAGGACAGACCCATTCCTAACACACAGCAGTAGCAGGGAGAGAGAGGTAGCCTCAGGGAGTGGTGGGAGTGGGGGGATGGCAGGAGGTGACCAGCCCTAGCCTAACAATGACAGGGCTGGAGCAGGATCTGCAGGCTACAGGGGGAGCACTGACGGAGGGGCTCACATCACCAGTGACAGACTGAGGGAGGAAGAAGTTAGCACCCACTGGGGAGTCCTACATGTGAGAGCAGATTCACCTGTTAAAGGAACTAAACTTCAATAGGATGAGCCCTCAATTATTATAATGTAGACGTTGGAAAAGAATGTGGCAACATATATCACTGCCTGCAGGAGGCAGGAATATCCTTGCTACACAGTGGGGAAGTACTAACTTCCCTAGTCATTTGCTCACACCCTTTTATGCTCTCGGACAGACTAGTCACCTGCTCAGACCTTTAGTTTGCTTTTCCTCAGAATGAGGGAACTGAACAGATGGTTTTAAATTTCTTCCAGAGATATAATCCTGATTACATCATGATTTGAGTGTCAGCCACTTAGTGCATTTGGTGAGTAGATGCTAGATTTGCACATAGCCTCATCATTCAAGTTTAGAAAGCCATTCAATAACGTGACTCTACATATGTAGCAGAAATACCCTAATCACACACTTGAATCAATTCAAATATGGTCATGTTTAATAGACCTAGTGAAAATTTATAAATTGAATGAAAACTACTAAAAAATAAATGGAAGTTAGGGCATGTTTATTTAACTTTACTAGAACATTAAGTTATCAAGTTTTATTGTGCCTAATTTTAAATTAACTCAAATCTGTGTTGGTATGAAGAAGCACATAGTGGGTGCTTAGTAAATGGGGGTTGAGTGAATGGCTGAAAAATGCTGACAAGTTCAGTTGAACCTTGATGCTATTTGTATTATGCATACCCTTCTGTTTTTAAACTTATCAAATCTGTTACAGCTAGTGCAATGCTCAAAAATAAAAGTTCATGCTTATTTTAAAATGAAATCTGGCTATACCATCACAAATGAAACCAATGACAAATAAAAAATGTGTGTATATACCAAAAAAAAAAAGAGTAAGCATGCTTATACAGAGAATTTCCAAATGAAATTGGTTTTTTAAGAATATTATCAAAAAAATAGATGGCAAGGCCCTTGATCAAGGCAAAATATTACAGTGGACCATGGCAATAAGGGAGGCCGCAGTGCAGGCCGGGGTGAGTGTAGAAAAGGAAATTTTCATAGCTTGGTCTGACACCAGAAGGAGCAAAGAGAAGGTGACAGCTCAGAGAAGGGGGCATGGAGAATGCCCCAGCTCAGAGAAGGGGGCATGGAGAATGACAGAGCTGCAAAGTCCAGGCTGCTTTTCTTATTCCTAAAGAACATAATATGCACTCTGGAAATGGCAGAATAATCATAATGAAGAGGAATATAAAAGCGCAGATAGTAAAAATCATAAAAGTTCCAGTTTCCGAGTCCTAGGAATTCCATTGTACTCAAAGAAAGCTTAGCCATTACCACTCAGCCCTCTTTGAGGCATTTTTTTAAATGAAAGAAAAGCTAACAGGTTGAGGATGGGAAAGTAGTGTCCTAATTACCGAAAGAAGGCTTAAAACATGGGCTCACTGTATGGCAAATGAAACTTGAGGAAATCTTGTCTGAATTAATAAATTTATGGTTTGTAAATTTTGAGGAAAGAATATGGTGGTTTAGAACTGAGAGGGATTAGCAAGAACATATTGAAGCAATCTAACTTTACCCCTGATTAACAGAGTTGCTCAGAAAATAGATTATGAGTACGTCAAAAGAATAAAGTCTCTAGATGTTAGCAAAGCACTTGAAAAGACCCTAATCTTTCCTTGTAGACAAAAGGATAAAATACATGGAAAGAGAAAGAAGGTAGGTTAGTTTATAGCTATTTGAATAATCATAACATCAAAAGGTATTAATTGATGGCATGGAAAAAAATCCCCATGTTGCTCAAAATTATCATCAGCAACTAAGGTTAAGACATAGTACATATTTAATTTAAGGAACATATAAAGCTGGGAGACTTAACTAAAGCCCATATACTTGTCAGGACTCTTGATTGCAAGGGACTGAAGCCCAGTTAAATTAACCGCAGAAAATAGGTTGTCCAGGGGGTACAGTATGTCAAGCATAGTCAGATATAGTTGTTTAAATAATGCAGTCAAGCTTCAGACTGTCTACATGTGGCTATGCTTTCCTCTGTGTTTCATTTTCAGGCAGGCCCTCCCAAGTGAGATCAGACATGGCATTAGGATCCCCAGGTTTGTGCTCTACCTGTTCAGCAACAATAATGGTAAGAATATCCCTTTTGCCCAAGAGTTCTTCTAGTCAAAGGCATAGGTTTGAGGCTACTGCCCTGACTTGGAGCAGGTATGTGCCCATGACTGGTTGTCCAAGCTTGGGGGATGCATCCCTGTAAAGCCCAAGGAGGGGAGCAAGGATGAAGTTGTTCTCCACAGGAATTCCATGCAGGCAAAATATAACAAACAAGTACACACACACAAAAGGCTAAAATAATGGTTTAAAAGGCAAGATTAAATAATAAATGGAAAGTCCTGGAGTTGACTTAAAACAATTAATTTTATAAATTAAAGATGGGGATAGACCACATTCGTTGACAAATGTTTCATGTGAGGATTTAGAGGTTGTGTTAGACAATAAGCTCATTATGGACCAATAATTTGTTACAGAAACTGGAAGAACTAATTCAATTTTAGGTTGCCTTAATAGAAAAATCATAACCACACTGTGGGATATGATGGTTTCATTGTCTTCTTCATTGGTCAAACCACAGCTGAAAGTTACATTCGAGAGGGACATTCTCAAGGTACAGTGCATCCAGGGGAGCTGGCTAGGATAAAGAACTAAAAAGTCACTCAGGCGAAGACCTCAAGAAGTTAGAGATTTCCTTCCCTTCTGGGTAAGGGAACAAACAATAGCAATGTTTAAATATTTGAAAAGCAGTCATATGAACACAAGACTGACTTCATCAGTGCCACTTCAACAGGAACAAACTAATACCTGCAAAGAAATAAAAAGGAAATAGATTTTGGTTTGTTTAATAAGCCATATTGTCCAGCAAAATAACTGGCTCCCTTAAGTAAACCACCCTCAAATGTAATTACCAGGAACGTTGTAGGACTGTGTTAGGAACTGGTCAACTCCTAAGATTCCTCTCTTAGGTATTGAAACTATGGTACTGAAGCTTAGGTACTGAAGCTATGATCCAGTGATTTTTGAATATTTAACTTCTCCATTATGGGAAAGTTAACAGAAAATGCATATTCTTTCTATATTTTCAAGAGTGAGAGAAGAACCCAGGTCTTCTGGGTTTGTTACCTGACTATGACTGAGGATTCACCACTCTGGCTGCTTCAAAGTAGTTCAGCACCACACGGAAGTAAGCTCCACATGGAAGAATCTGGGGATGAAAGACAACAATGAAACTGAGGTGTGGGGCAAATGTCTCACTCATCTTGGCTTCTTCATGTATGACTCAGAGCTTCTTATGTGTTTTTTTTTAATGAATTAAAACATTACTATCTGGTCACTGTTCTTGTATCTACTTCTTCATGGAAATGGTTCATATTTCTATTAAAATAATTTTGACCATTTATGGATTTCTTTATCAATGTCATTTTTCAATATAGATATTGTAAAAATGTAATAAACTAGCAAGCGTGGTGCAAAGATGTAATGAGGTATCTGGAAGTGCTTTCTAAATTGTTAAAACAGTATATATGTTCAGGGAGTTATTGTAATTATTATTCATTTCACCATAGCTTAGATAACTTACAGTTGGTTATATTAAAATTTTATTAATAAAATTATGAGGATTAACTTTTGGAAAACATAAAATAAACAGGTAAAAGATATTATATTGCTTTTTTAATCATATGCTAATTTTATTTTAATTTTTTTATTTTAATTGTCCAAGTACAGTTTTCTGTCTTTTACTCCCACCCCAGCCCATGCCCCCAGCCCTCCCCACCTCCCTCCTGTTTCCACCCCCACCCTTGTTTTTGTCCATGTGTCCTTTATACTCGTTCCTGCAAATCCTCCACTTTTTCCCCTGAAATTCCCTCCCCTCTTCCCTCTTGTCACTGTCAGCCTGTTTACCATTTCAGTGTCTTTGGTATTATTTTGCTTGTTTGTTTGTTTTGTTGATTAGGTTTCTGTTAAAGGTGAGATCAAATGGTATTTGTCTTTCACCACCTGACTTATTTCACTTAGCATAATACTTTCCAGTTCCATCCATGCTGTCTCAAAGAGTAGGAGCTCCTTCTTTCCTTCTGCTGCATAGAACTCCATTGTATAAATGTACCACAGTTTTTTGATCCATTCATTTACTGATGGACACTTAGGTTGCTTCCAGCACTTAGCTATTGTAAATTGTGCTGTTATGAACATTGGGGTGCATAGGTTCTTTTGGATTGGTGTTTCAGGGTTCTTAGGATATAATCCTAGCAGTGGAATTGCTGGGTCAAAAGGCAGATCCATTTTTGGTTTTCTGAGAAAGTTCCATGATGTTTTCCATAGTGGTTATACCAGATATTATATTGCTTTGAACTGAGAAATAGTTTAACCTAAAGAAATGTTTTGACAGAATATACATAAAGGTCAACAAATAGTTGTGAGGATTAAATGAATTTTTTTCTGTGAAAAGTGTTTTACAATATGTTGTATAATTCCAAAATCCAAATATTATTATGTTCTCATTAACAGCATTTTTTTACTATCCTACTAAAATAAATTGGTTGCAGAAATGTAGATAAGCAGACTTAGACCAACTCTACCTGATAATTAATACCAGAATTCTGGCACCCAGAGTGGGTAAACTGGGGTAAGAGTTTCCTTATGCGTGCGTGGTTGCAATACATTAAATCAGTCTCTGATAGCTTTAATTATTAATTAGCCAAGGACACAGTCTTAAACATAGGGACTTTGTGGCCACTCTGTATATCAGTAATCACTCTTATAATATTCTTTATGTTAGCAAAATCACATGGTAAAAGCACTGGATCAATAGGAAAAGTAAGTAAGTTGGAGAGCTATTTTAAGACTACATCCTTAAGAGGAATCATTGAAACCATTTTGATTCTCCATTACCATAATTCCAAGAGGCCAATAGATAGAATTTATAAAGCCTAAATATTCTATAGATTTATGTTAGTAGCATTTTAAAGAGATGATTCTCATAGTCTGGGATGGGAGTAACTAACAAATAATGAAGCTGAACCTCCTCATTTTACAAATGAGAAAACAAAGACTCATAGAACATAAGTGCCTTAACCAAGGTAAGTTAGCCAGGGAGACTGGGCTTAAACAAGAGGCTGCAATCCCTAGTGCATCTCAGAAAATGTTTACTTATTCTTACAGTACAATCTGACCACATATTTAAGAGAAGCACCCAATATTTTTGCAGTCCTTTATTTTATATTCATTATCCTCACCAAATATATATTATCAAACACATAAAAGGAGGACTGATATAAGTTTGAAGTCATATTTGCAGGCTATGATTTACTTCTAGCAATAGCCAAGATTACAGTCAAAGAGGAATAAAAATGTTACCCAACACAGCTAGATCCACAAATTTTCAAGGAACCAGAACTACCCCACTTGCCTGTGTGAGGTCTGCAAAGAAATGTGTCCATGTGTATATAGCTATGAAAAATATGAAGGACTTGTGAGAAATAGATGATAAGTGGGAAATAATGACCTTGTTTTGACTTGGGGTCAAAAAATGCAAATAAATTCTTTTTGTGTGTTTTATTTCCTGGGGGAAAGCATGTTGAATTAATTAAAGAAAAAAATCTTAAGCAGTGCAATCTCTTTAGTTGCCAGTGTGCTTTTTTTCCTACCACTATTTTACCTCAGAATTATTTTTGTATTTTTCAAAAGCAAAAAAAGGAAAATTTTGGCAAAGTTTCATCCAGTCAAGATGGATGGTAATTGCAATGTTATAATACTAATTTGTGCATCCTTACTCTACCATAGGAAACTCATTATGACCTCATTTAAGATTCTGAAATCATTTTTAGACCATTTATAGGTTCAAATGGAAATAAATACAACTACATGTGTAGAACTGTCCTTTTAATCAAATTAACTTTCCCAATTAGAGAAAGAAGTTTTGTTAAGATCACCAGTAATTCATACTTCATGGAAGACTTCAGTTCAGTTTCTGGAACTCTGAAAGACCTTTTTGGAAAAAGAAATTTTGATTATTGCACTGATGTAATTATCAGTTTTTTAATTCAAGGGTTGAAAATTAAAAATGGTAAGAAACTAAATAAATATATTCTAAAAGGATTATCTGTTTAGAGAAGGCAAAGAGCAGAAATTTTGCCTTTCATAATAAATGAAAACTCTGACACTCTTTCAGTGCATTTGGCTAACTGCCTATCCGTGCTGGTTTAAACAAAAATAAATGGCCATAATATCTATAAAGTGTAAGTAAGAGGAACCAAATCAAAATAGAAAGTTGAATCTGGTCAGCTTAAAGAGTTTAATAGTATCATTAATAATAGATCCATAAACTGTGTCCATTTAAATACCAAAGTTGAGTTCTTAAGCAGAATAAATAAATATACTCAGTGGAATCAAAGACTTTTTAGGATGACTCATTACTTTCAACCCTGACATTCAGCTAATGATGATACATTACATTGCATTTATATCACATCACATTTATATTACATTAGGAACAACCTTTATGACCTAATGTTCAAGTTTTTTTTCCTCTTCCAAATTTACACTTTAAAAAAAACATTTGAATTCCAAAGCACAAATCTGTGCACTATAATTAACATGCTGCCTGAGGTTTGAAGATGTAGAAAGCAAGAACTTCCAAGATTCCTGAAGAGCTCTAACCTTCCAAGACAGATGGTCTGGAGCCATCTCATCAGCAGGCTCAGAATTAGGTCTAGGTAGAGGGGCCTGTGACCCCAGATGTGTGATTGGAGGGGACTGGAAATGTCTTCTACTCCACCCCTAGCTTGAATAGCACTTTTGTTCTTTAAAAAAAATTTTTTTTTAAAGATGCATCCCTGTGGCTCAGAACTGTATCTGCCAGAGTCACCTGTGAGAATTCATCCCATGCATGACTAAATATGTTTGTTCAACATGTATTTACCAAGCACCTACTATGTTCTAAGTACTATGAGGAGTACAGAGATGTATGCTCTGCAGGGTTTCAGAAATACCAGGAAGTGGGAAAAAATAAGGGCAGAAAGAGCTGGGTTCAAATCTTATCACCACTGTTTAATGACTATAGGATCATGGACAAGTAACTAAGCCTCAGTTTTCTGATCTGTAAAAGAGGGTTGATAGTGCCCATATCTCAGGGTTGGGTCACCATTAACTAACTAAATGTATGGAAGGGACTTAGAGAGTGCCTTGCACATATTAAATGTTGAATAATTAGAGCTATTGCTATCATCATTATTAGCCATAGACACCACCCTCAAGGAATTTAAAGTGATATAGGGAGATGAGATATGTACACTCCACTGTGAGACAAAGTACAAACAGAAGTTCAGAGAAAGAAAAAGATGGCCTCCAGAAGCAGGGGCCAGGGAAAGTTTGAGAAGAGGTCACATTTGAGCTGGATCTTGATGTCTGAGTAAATACAGGGTCCAGCACAAATAATGCTCCTTTTTTATTACAAAAACATAAGCATGTAATTATGTAACGTAGTATCACACTCAAGCACACCATATGACATTTTGGGTGAACTGTTCAAATTGCTGTCCATGTCACGTGAAACATTCACGTATCCTACCAATCACACTCAAACAAGCCTTACTTCTGCCACACCCTGATTTCTAAAAAAGTAACAAATACCTTAATACCCTATTAGTGCATTCATTCATTACAAACATTCTTTGACTTTAAAATCACTACTTGAAGAGAATGGGTTTTTTTTAAATTAACATAAATGATTTCTGAGATTTTTGTGCCTCGGGAGAGGATGTGTCCAGTTGGGCTGCTGATGCAAGGGGTGCTGTGAGCACTGGGTGCCAACTCTGAGGTGAAGTATGGTGAGAGGACCCACAGGGGTAAGGGGATACAGGGCAGAAGGCAAGTAGAAAATGTCCCCTAGTTCCCCAATAGGTTATGTAGGGAGAAATGATTCCATTAGAGCAAGAATGAAATGAATCTGTGGACACACATTTGTGGCTGAGGTCTGTAGAGAGAAAAACAAGGGAGAGGAGGGAAAGTTTGCATTGAAGAGAGTTTCAGTATTCCATTTTATCTCCAGTACTGGCTTATTAGCTGTACCTCTTAAAAAATTTTCAGTGATTGCCCTAGGCTTTACAATATGTATCTTTAATATATCCTAGTCTACCTTCAAATAATTATTATAGTATGAGAAGCTTTTAACAGTCTACTTCCATTTCTCTCCTCATGCCCTTTGTATTATTGTTGTCATTCATTTTACTTGTACATATTTTATTTATTCCACAAAACATTATTATTACCCTTGCTTTAAACAATTATTTTTTAAAGGGATATAAAAATGAGGAGAACATCTTTCATATTTACTAACATATTTGCCATTTCTGGGCTCTTCAGTCTTTCTCTTTTCCACCTGGTATTTCTTTCTGCTTGAAAAACTTTAACATTTTTGAAAGTGCAAGTTAGCTAGTAATGAAATTTCTCAGTGTTTCTTTATCTGAAAAGGTTTTCATTATACTTTCATTTTTAGGAAAAATGAAACATAAAACCTACATTGACAGGCTTCTGGTTTTGCTTTTTATTTCAGTGCTTTAAAGATATTATTTCATTTCTTTGGGCTTATATATTTGTGATGAGATGTCTGCAATGATTCTAATTCTTCTTCCTTTGTGTATAATATGTATTTCTCTCTGGCTTCTCTTAAAATTTCTATTTTTCATTGATTTTTAGCAATTTGATTAAGACATGCCTTGTATTTTGTATGTGTGTGCACATGTTTGTCTTGCTTGTGTTTATTGAAATTCCTGATCTGTGAATT
Source organism: Phyllostomus hastatus (assembly GCF_019186645.2). Classification (NCBI taxonomy): domain Eukaryota; kingdom Metazoa; phylum Chordata; class Mammalia; order Chiroptera; family Phyllostomidae; genus Phyllostomus; species Phyllostomus hastatus. The sequence continues at coordinate 22,145,274 of NW_025333960.1, forward strand.
TATAATTTTTGTCAACTTTGGTGAAAGACAAGCCATTGCTTATTCAAATAGCCTTCCAATCATTCTGGGGGCTCCAATTGTACAGATATTAAACCACTTGATGTAATCCCACTGGCTACTAAGGAGGCTCTGTTCATTTTTTAAGTCATTTTCTCTCTTTGCTTCATTCTTAGTAGATTCTTCTGCTATGTTCTCAAGTTTACTGGCTTATTCTACAGTATCCATTCTGCCGGTAATCCCATTTGGTGAAATTTTCATTTCTAAATGTTGCAATTTTGCCTACAGAGGGTCTATTTATTTCTTTTTTAAGTATATTTTATTATACTATTAGAGTTGTCCCATTTTTCTTCCCTTTATTTTTTATTGTATTTTCCACTTGTCTCCTCATTGTGTTTGTGTTTTCCTATAAACAAGTCAACATAATTTTATAACTATTTTAACATTCTTGTTTGCTAATTCCATCATTTCTAGCATCTCTGGTTGATTTTTCTTGTGTTTTCTTACCATTCTGAGCCATATTTTCTTATTCTGGGCATACCTATTAATTTTTTATCAGATACTGGGCATAGTTAATTTTCACAGTGCTAAGGGCTGTATATATTGTTGTGTCCTTTTAATGAGCTGTGGCTTTGTTTTGGTAGTTATGTTACTTGCAGATTAGTTGGGTCCTTCCAAGGTCTGTTTTTAATTTGGGGGGGGGGTAGATCTTGAGTAACCTATACTCTAGGTACTCAACTGTACTACTGCTGTGTGTCCTCTGGATATTACTGAGCTTGCAAGTCCTTGGTCACTTTGGTTGCTCTTTGCTCAGCCTTCTGGTAATATACTCAATGCCTTCACAGCTTGGTATTCAACAAAGACCCAAGGGAACTCTCTTACAGATTTCTGGAGCTCATACTCTGCAAGGCTCGTTGCTTTCTAAAACTGTGCCCAGCAAAGTCCAGCCATCTTAGCCTCCCCAATTCTGACCACCATCTCCTGAACTTAGTAAGACTACCAGCCTCAGTCTGGGAACTCCTCCCTGTGCCTATTGTCTAGAAATTGTTTCCAGACTAAAACTAGAGAGATTGTAGAACTTACGTTTCCCTTCTCTGAGATATCATGGCCCCATGGTACCTGTTGTCTAATATCTGTAAACAGTTGTTTTATTTTTTTAATAATTTTCTAATTTACTATAAGAGGGTAACTCCAGCCCTTGTTACTCCCTCATAGCCAGAAGCACAAATCCAAGATTGGAGATACTGAAAAAAATAAGTTCTGATTCTTCTGTAGTGAATAATACCAATCAAGAGGCTAAGAAACAGTGGTGAGGCAGGATAACAGTCTATTAGGTCTTGTATATTTAAACAAATGAATGCCAAGAAGCATTAGAATTAGCTAATTTAACTGTGTTCATATTTCTAAGGAAAATTGCAGGCCCCTGTTCTATTCAACATTTTTAGATTGAGCAAGTCTATCAAGTTTGACAAAAATATAAAGCTAAGAAAGTTAGCTACTCTTCTGAGAGGATTCAGAAAGCTTGCAGTTACTGGCACAGGCTGAAATTTAATGAGAATGAATGTAAAAATTTGTATTTAAGTTCAAAAGACCATGGACACAAGCACAATATAGAAAGTTCTGTCTTATAAGATCTACATGAGACATATCTACCAATTTATTTGGCCTCAAGGTTAGCACATGCATTGCTGCCATTGATTATTTTTTTAAATATAGGGGAGTAAAGGGGAAGGAAGGAAGGAAGTGAAAAGAAAAGCAAACTTTAGGCCAAGGACAATAATCCTACCTTTAGATCCTAAGGACAGGGACTTTGTTCACTTGTTCATATATCTTCCTCACAGGACTATAAAAATTTCAACATGCTTTTGTACAATAAATTTTGTTCAGTTCCAGGTGTCACATTTTAAGTGGCACATTGACAATCTAGAGTGTATTCTGAATAGGGAACCCAGCATTCTGTTCATTCTGAACAGTACTCCAATATAGAAATATTTTAAAGCATTTTGTGTTCAAGCCAAGGAAGAGAATATAAACTATCTTCAATAGTTGAAGGGCTATCAAATGTTTGATGGGATTATCACACTGCTCTGTGTCTCTCCAGAATAGAACACTACAATAAACTAAGGAAAGTTATAGGAAAACAGGTTTGGGTCTAACAATGGAATAGCACCTTCCTGCAGAAACAAAGTCCCAAACACTGGACTTATACAGCACATCTGGCATTTAAATTATTTTGAAGCAGTGTTTTAAGACAGCTGAGAAATTCTAGTTCCCTTCCATCTCTACAAATTCATAACTCCTCAGGATTGGCGAAACAAAGTAAACATTTTTACCTCTCTCTGCATCATGGCAAAAAATCCTGTCATCAATCGTGCCAATGTTATATCTTCTTCCACAGACCATTGTTTTCTACCAGAGGATAATCTTTCTCAAACTTTTCCACCTGGTCTTGACTCCCGGCGAAAATGGAGGCATAGGCAGACATGCTGTGCCTCCTTGCACAACCAAGATACAGACAATAACAATTTAGAAACAGAATAACAACCAGAACTGACAGAAAATTAAACTGTATTGAAGTCAGACAACCAAGAAGTTAAAATAGACCTGTTCGTCCAGACCAGTAGGAGGAGCAGAGTCGAGCAGCTAGGCGCGGATCGCAGTGCAGAGAGCAGAGAGCTTTGGGACCAGGCATGTAGGGCTTCTAGGGTGCGTAAGACATCAACAAAAGAGGTCCTTGGAAAGTCCTACAGAGTGCACAAGCCCACCTACACAGGAATTGGCACCAGAGGGGCCCAGTTTGCTGGGAAGAAACAGCAGAAGGGACTGAGGTCTGACAGAGAGCAGAGAAAGCACCATTGTTCCCTCTTGGACCCTGCCCCCACATACAGAGTCACAGCCCAGTGACTAGGATGCCCTTCCCTGGTGAACACCAAAGGCTCCGTGCCTCATATGTGACACGTGCGACCAGACCAAAGGTTAGAAGAAAAAAAAAAGATGGCTCAACAGAATTGAAAGCCGCAGAGTCAGTACTCTAAGCAACTGAGAGATAGCCAACCTATCAGATGCACAGTTCAAAGCACTGGTGATCAGGATGCTCACAGAATTGGTTGATTTTGGTCACAAATTAGATGAACAAATGCAAGCTACAATAAGAGAAATGAAGGAAAATGCACAGCGAACCAATAGTGATGGGAAGGAAACTGGGACTCAAAACAATACAGTGGACCAGAAAGAAGAAATAAACAACCAAACAGAAAAGAATGGAGAAATAAGATTTCAAAAAAATGACAAGCTTAGGAACCTCCAGGACATCTTTAAATGTTCCAATATCCAAATTATAGGAGTACCAGAAGGAGAAGAGGAAGAGCAACAAGTGGAAAAATCATTTGAACAAATAATAAAGGAGAACTTCCCCATTCTGGCAAAGGAAATACACTTCCAGGAAGTCAAGGAAGCTCAGAGAGTCCCAAAGAAGTTGGACCCAAGGAGGAACACACCAAGAGACATCATAATTACATTAGCCAAAGTAAAAATGAAGGAGAGAATCCTAGAAGCAGCAGGAGATAAGGAGACAGTAACCTGCAAAGGAGTTCCCATCAGACTGTCAGCTGATTCCTCAAAAGAGACCTTACAGGCAAGAAGGGGCTGGAAAGGAGTATTTGAAGTCATGAAAGACAAGGACCTACATCCCAGATTGCTCTATCCAGCCAAGCTTTCATTTAGAATGGAAGGGCAGATAAAGTGCTTCTCAGATAAGGTCAAGTTAAAGGAGTTCATCATCACCAAGCCCTTATTTTAGGAAATGTTAAAGGGACATATCTAAAAAAAAGAAGATAAAAAACATGTACAGTAAAATGACAGCAAACTCACAGTTATTAACAACCACACCTAAAGCAAAACCAAAAGAAACTAAGCAAACAACTAGAACAGAAACAGAACCACAGAAATGGAGATCACATGGAGGGTTAGAAACAGGGGAATGGGAGGAGAGAGGGGGAGAAGATACAGAGAATAAGTAGCATAGATGGTAGGTAGAAAATAGATGGGGGAGGGCAAGAATAGTATGGGAAATGTAGAAACTAAAGAACTTATGACACATGGACATGAACTAAAGGGGGGAATGTGGGTGGGAGAGAGTGTGCAGGGTGGAGGGGAATGAAGGGGGTAATGGGACAACTGTAATAGCATAATCAATAAAATATATTTTTTAAAAGAAAAAAATTTTCCACCTTAGAGAACCTCTTGCAGTGGAGATGAATGAGGAAGAAGAGAGAAGAAAGGAAAAGAAGCACATGTGTGCTGTGTAGGGGCATGTGAAAGACACAAAAGAAGAAGCCCTAGCTCTCCATGGATTGGGACAGATCTGTAGTCTATAAACCAACTGGCCATTGCCCTCATCATTTTACATTAATAGGCAGCATGTTCACTCTGATACCACTTCTTGACTTTCCCAATAACTGAAATAGAAAACTAAATCTGTAGCAAATGCAGAAAATTGTTGAAATTGAAAATTAGGTACATTGGGATTAATTACACCATTGTCTGTACTTTTGTGTATGTTTGGCATTTTCCGTGTTGGAACGTTCTTATTTTTCATCTATCAGGCACCTGACAATTATACTCAGAAATGTTCAGGAGTGACACTTTAGGACTGAAGCTATCCTACTTCAGGCACACCATGAGAAGGCAGGGTTCTATGGGAAAGACAATAATGCTGGGGGAAATAGAAGGCAGCAGGAAAAGAGGAAGACCAAATATGAAACGGAATGGCTCCATTAAAAAAAGCTGCAGGCGTGAGTCTATAGGAGCAGAGCAGGGCTGTTGAGGACAGGATATTGCGGACATCACTCATTCATAGGGTCGCCAGGAGTGGGAGCCAACTCAACAGCAAATAACATACACATCATTTTATCACTTCTCCTAACTGTGCCTTTGCCTATGGAGGGAGCTTCACTAGTACAAAAACCCCTTGCCTCTATGACCCGTGCCTCCAACTTCCCCTGGGGAAGTGGAGGGACTTACCAGATGGGTGAATTTAGGATAAAAAAATGCATAGGATATGCACAGCTCATCGCCCTCCCTGTCCCCTTTTGAGGAAAGCACAAACCCAGTCTACCCTTTATACTGTTAAGTTGTGTGAGGCAGCACCTATAAATGGAGGCTGGCTTGGTGGTAGCTGTTGCTAAGAGGGCAAGTCTGTTGTTGCTGCATAACTAAGCCTATTATTAATCCAAATTTCATAAACTAATGTTTTATGCTAATCTACCTGAATTTTTTGTCTTTCTCAGAAAATTCAGAACTCGTAAAAGAGAGGCATACTGTGTGTTGGTCCCTTAAAGCAATTCTTACTGCATGACTAGAAATACTTTCCACTCCTTCTCCCCTGGCATGCTCATCTTTGTTGGTCAACTTTCCTGAGAAGTTTCTTCTGAAGTGCTACATCAAGTGAGTTACTACTCCCTCATGTTCCCTTTTCCAGGACTCTGAATATACCTACATTACATTAAGTCTAGAATTATGTTGTCATTATGTTTACACATTAGTGATGCCAACTAGATGATGGCTTCTAGAGCAAAGAATGTCTTACTCACCTATATGTGTCCAATGCTGGCCATAATGCCTGGTCTTCAGGTGTGTTCAAGACATTCTATAATAGAATGAGTGAATGAATAAATGAATGACATAGTCTGTTGAATGAGTAGTTATTAATTCTGAATAGTGGTTAGTTTTTAAGACAGTAGTCATGTTTGTTGATAGAATCTAAGAGTTCTAATATCTGAGACAACAATCATGTATCTTAATAGAATTTTAATTTGTATTGACTTTATTAATTTACAATCTATAGGTTATTAAGTTAATGTGTTAATTTACTGAGTTCAACTATCATACTATGGGACCAGGAGTCAAGAACCCTGAGTTTAATTTAGCTCTCTCACTGACACATAAAGAAATCACTTAACCTATTGGTGCCTCAGTTTTATACCTACGAAAAAGAGGCAATAATATTCTTGGTAAAGTGTTCTAATATCCATTGTCAGCTAACATTTTCATATAAAACTTGTATTTTCAGTTTTCTTTATAATTTCAGACCACAGATGAACCTTGGAAGTTATTGAAAAGCCATTGTACTTAACACCAAGATATATATTTTATAACTTTTCATTGGAATAAAATAATTCTTTAATATGGAAAAAATTGGGGTACATAAAATTACTTCTGTTCCATAGAGAGGTAATCATTCATATACTTTGCCTAAATTAAGGAATAAAGACAAAATTTAGATATTATTAAATGGATCATACTTGAGGGGAAAATATTCACATTAAATTATAATAATTTATCTGTTAAATGGTTATTTTAATAAGAAGGAAAATCTGACTAAGTATCAGAATAAAATTATAGTTTTTTATTTATAATAATTGGAAATTTTTCCATTGGCACATACCTACCTATTTCTATAGATTTTGCTGAAAAAGAAGGAATATGAAGCTTAAGAGACATTAATAAAATGGGCTAGACATCTGCAGCCAATACTGTCAGTTACCAACCCAGTATCTGTTCCTCCCTTTTCCTAAATACAAAACCTGAATTTTATTCTCAGCAGCAAGATTTGGGGGTTAAAAAAAATTTCAGCCTGCCTTGCAGCTAGGCACAGCCCCAAGATTGAATTCTGGCCAGTAAGATGACAGCTAAAGTCATTAGATATGCTTTCCATGGAGAATCTTTATATGGATGACAAATCCCTGTTGCCCTTTGCTTTCTCCCCTTTCTATCTGGAATGGTATATGTGATGACTGAATCTTCAGCAATCATTTTGTGACTTGGAGGATGGAAGTCAGTGCTAAGCATAGCAAAGTTGTATATTAGAAGGGGCCTGAGTACCATGGCATGGACTTTCTTCAGGACTAACAATCACAAAACTCCCTTTCTGTGAGAAAAAACAAACCCTTCATTTATTTAAGTCATTATGATTAGGTTGCTAATGCTAGCCTAGCTGTCAAATGTAATCTCCAAGTGCTATAACACATTCTGCTTCAAAAGAAAGATAATCCCAGATCCATATTACTTTAGAAGTTTTGGGGGACAAGAAAAACATTGTGACATGTTTTACTGCCTTCACATGCCAAGTTAAATTTTTAAAATTTTTATTGTATTTTTTCCATTACCAATTAGTCCCCTTATACCTACCTCCCCCCAACAATCACCACACTGTTGTCCATGTCCATGAGTTCTTTTTCCTTTCTGCTCAGTCCCTCCACCCCCTAACAACCTCTCCCTGCTAGCTGTCATCCTGCTCTCCACCTATGAGTCTGTTCTTATTTTCCTTCTTAATTCAGTTTGTTCATTAGATTCCATATATGAGTGAAATCATATGGTATTTGTCTTTTTCTGCCTGGCTTATTTCACTTAGTGTAATATTCTCCAGGTCCATCCATATTGTTGTAAAGGGTAAATTTTGTATTTTTTTTCTTTTACTGTCAAGTAGTATTCCATTGTATAAATGTCCCATAGTTGTTTTATCCACTCATCTACTGATGGACACTTGGGCACCTTCCTTATCTTAGTGATTGTAAATTACACTGCAATGAACATAAGGGTGCTTGTGTTCTTTGAATTACTATTTTGGGTTCTTTCAGCTATATTTCCAGAAGTGGGATAGCTGGGCTGAAAAGTAGATCCATTTTTAATTTTTTGAGGTGTCTCCATACTGCTTTTAGAGAGACTTCTTTTTGTTTCCCCAGATAAAACAATTCCTCAAAAGAAAATGTTTTGCCAATGTGGAAGACGTAAAACAAAAAAACAGTAGAAGCACTAAAAGGCATCAAAATCAACAAGTTCCAAAACAGTTTTGAGCAATGCAAAAAAACATCTCAATAGGTATATTTCATGAAAAGGAGAGTACTTTGAAGGTGACTGAAGTTTAAGCATGTATGAATAAATACACAATTTTTTATAAATAAACTGTGTTTTTTGGGTCCCCTCCCCTTGTAAACTGTGAGTTCCCGTAAGGATTGAGACAGCCATATTAGCCATTGTGTCGTGAAGTAATAGGTACCTCATAGATGGCTGTTAAGTGAATGAGTGATTGAATGAAAGAATTCCTAAGACCTGAGGATTCAGGGACAGGCTCTTCATGTGTTTAAACTGTCATATATGGACTTGTAGGAATGAGAGCCTTCAGCAGGCAGCAGGCATGACCAGAATCCAAGAAGTGCCAGTTCATTCTTCCCTCTGCTGAAAAAAAGAGGTGGGTAGAATGGGCATAAAAAGGACAAAAAGTTTCTTTCCCTCCACATTCAAGGAAGAGACATTCTATGTGAAAAAGATAGCAATAATCGCACCATTGATTAATCTTTAACTTTATGCCAAGAGGAATCTTTGTCTCCTTTTTGGTGTAGAAAAACAATCCACGTCTAAGTCCATAGAAAAATAACAAATTTTGTAGAAAGAGGCTTGCAGGGTGAGTAGGAAGTCACGAAGTGAAGGGAAGCATTTCCATCAGAAAGAAAAACATGGCAGCATGAGAAAGTTTGGAGCATTTGGGGATTCTTTATTACTTCCTGCTTCTCCTGTGTCCAAGCACAAAATTTTGCTTAAATTAGCAAGAGCAATTCTATACACAGTCCCCAAAGTTGTTATGGTTTTGAAACACTTTAATTAAAATCCAATATTCAAAACAACAAAAAAAAGAAACTTCCCTGCTTGAAGAGGTGGGTGAGAGATGCAAGGACCACCCGCTGCCCACCCCTATCCACTCATCTCCATGTGGCTTTTCCTGTTGAGAACACAGCCTGAACACCACTCAGGACTGTCTCTTTGCTCTGCCATTCTGCCATCACCCATAGGCTATGGAAATATTCATCTCTTTATTCATTTCCCAGCAGCAGAATAACAGATTGGCCCCAAACAAGAAGCTCAAAGATTCAACCAGATCCTGGCAGCTAAAATGCCTCCCCTTTCTCTGCCATGTATTTCACCTGCTTGCTGTTCCTTAAAATGAAGCAAGAGATTAAATTATTCTTTTCACATTTGGCTGAGTGTACTCTCTTCATTTGACAGTATACGGTAGTTGAAAAGAAGTGATTTGTTAAATGGATTATGCAAAGTTTTAGCATTACTGCCTAATATCTTTTCCCACAGATGCCTTTTGTTAACTTCCCCAAACAGCCTTTGGCTATCAGAAAGACAGGGAGAGAGTCCATTTAGCTACCTTGGTCCATTCTCCTTGATCAAACAACCTATTTAGTGTTTCACATTCTTTCAGGTACTCAGGTATAAATGTGATTTAGTGCCATCTTATCTGGGCACCAGATGTTTTATTTGAAAATAGTTACTAGGATATAAGTGGAATGAAAACTAATCAGTTTTTTTAAAGATTTTATTTATTTATTTTTAGAGAGAGAGGAAGGGAGGGAGAAAGAGAAGGAGAGAAACATCGATGTGTGGTTGCCTCTCATGTGCCCCCTACTGGATTTGGACCACAACCTAGGCACGTGCCTTGACCGGGAATCAAACCATCAACCCTTCCGTTTGCAGGCTGGCACTCAATCCATTGAGCCATACCAGCCAGGGCCTAATCAGGTTTTTATAAATTCAAAGAAGGTGGCCGTTTCTTTGAGAAAATCTTTGAAGACCGGATAAGTAAAAACAAAAAAGATTTCATCAGATGCAATTTGAGTATCACAAGAGGAAGCCATATGTAACCTTCCCACATAGCTTTGGGCACACCATAAATATTGCTAACAATATTTATAATGGTAACAATAAAATGGTAACAATAAAACCACCATGACCATGACCTGCAGCACCCCTGGATTCTCTTGGCTTCTCATGAACACCAACTCTCTAGCCCGTCTCATGGTATAATGTTTGTAAGGAAAAAATCTGGAAACCAACAGTCTGAGTCTGTTCGAAGGACAGACTCAGATTTAGAAGGACAAAGAAGTGTAATTTGTGTTAAGCAAGTTTAAAAGTTCAAGCATTTATTCCCAGACACTAATAATAAATGTAGTCACTTCTATTCTCAGTTATTTACTAGGGATAACTTAGGCTCAGGAAGTTAGATTTAAAGCAAAGTCCGGTGATAAGCACAGATCCCGGGCACTCTTCAGGTTTACTCATTATATGAGGAGAACCTCGAAGGCAGTCAAAGGACACAGACTTCAGTTACAGGGTGACTGTGTTCTGGGATGTGACCTACAGCATGGTGACTGCAGTTAACAACATGCTATTGGATATTTGAAAGTTGCTAAGACAGTAGATCTTAAAAGTTCCTACCACACACAAAGATACCGTAACTATGTGAAGAGATGGCTGTGTTAACTAACCTTATCTAAATGATTACACACTGTGGTAATCACTTGCAATATGTGTATATATTTATTCATTCTGTTATACACCCTAAACTTACACCATGTTATATGCCAATTTTATCTCAATAAAGCTGAGGGGGATCATTTAGTGTATTTGCTTGCTAAGGCTGCCATAACAAACTACCACAGACTGGGTGGCTTAAACAACAGAAACTTATTTTCTCAAAATTCTGGAGGCCAGATGTATGAAATCGAGATGCTAGCAGAGATGGTTTCTTCTGAGGCCAGTCTTCATGGCTTGAAGATGGCCACCTTCTCTCTGTATCTCCACATGGTCTTCCCGCCATGTGTACCTGTCACAATCTTGTCTTCTGAAAAGGACACCAGTCGTATTGAATCAGGGCCAGTCCATAGGACCTCACTATATTTTATTATGTCTCTAAAGGCCTTCTCTCCAAAAATAATCATATTCTGAGGCATTAGGGGTTAGAATTTCAGCATGTAAATTTTAGGGGACACAATTTGGACTATAACAACTTATTAGAACTAGAAGGAGCCTGTATGTTTATCTATTACAAATCCTTCATTTTACAGTTGAGCAAATTGGATCTAGAGAGAAAAGAGATTTGCCATGGGAATAAAATGAAATAAAAGCAGAAGTAGGAGCACAACAGTCTGTCAGACTTCCAGTCCACAGCTCTTCCTCTGAAAATTCGGGGAGCAAAAAGAGCTGTTCCATGAGAACCTTGCTTTCTTCCTGGTGGAGCTGCACTGTGAAAAGCATTCCAGCAGTCCTCGACCACTGCTGACCTATGGGCAGGCATGGTGAAGTTCACACTGAAGCTGCACACTCCTTCTTAGTCCCAGTGATGGTACTGACTTCTGGTCTTGATTTCTGAGCACCAACATGTGACTTCACTTACCTGTCAAGACATGTATCCTTTCTAGGTGACCTCAAGACAATCTACTGGGAATAGGAAGAAAATATTAGAATTTCTATATTAGCTTCTTTACCCTAAAGTAAGAAACAAATTAATTTAGATACATTAAACTTTTTTTATTGATTGATTTGAGAGAGAGAGAAACATCAATCCATTGTTCCACCCACTCTTGTACTCGCTAGTACAAGACTTCTACTAAGTCTTCATGGAGACTTAGTAGAAGTCTTCTTCATGTGCTCTGACTAAGAACTGAACCCACAACCCTGGCATATCAGGACAATGCTCTAACCAACTGAGCTACCTGGGCAGGACCTTAGTTTAGATGCATTAAATATATGGATTGACACTAGCCAGGCATAATGCGGCAACAAGGGAAGAATGGACATTTCCCAGAGAGGTGCTTTAAAGTGTTGCCATGACTTACAGTTTACATTATGTGCCTGGTTAAATGAATTTATGGTTTATATCATCTAGCTTGAACTAAATTACTCCTCCCAAAATGGACAGATGGCTTTAAAAGAGTCTTTCAAAGAAACTGCAGATTGGAGATAGCATAAATAATACAAGCACAAGTGAATAAGAAAATGGCTGAGCTGAATACTTTCAGTCCTAGTGTAAGCTCTGACACAGTGTGAGGTAAAAGCAATGGTGACTTAATTATATGATATATTGAATCAATTGTATGATATATTGAATCATATTCCTCTTATGCTCCTTTCCCTTTAAAAGAAGCAGAAAAACCCTCAGGATTTTATATGATTAATAGAAAAAAAGTTTTTTAAATATCATTTATTCCTTTATCTGTTTAATTGTGGTCAGGTATTCATGAAGTACAAAGCATGTATGTAGAATACTATGATGTATCAAACATATGTCTACATGTTTATAATGAGCACATGTATAAACATACATACATTGTAATTCTTGCTCAAACTATTTTTTGCTGATACCTTGCATAATCTGAATTTTTCGGTGGCTGGCTACAGCGTTTGGGAAGGAGAAGAGCTTTCTCACAGCAGCTCCCCTTCCTTTCTTCCAGAGCTTTCTGGTACGCAGCTATACATCTGTATTTGAGGGCATTGGGGTTTTTTTCTCCTTTGCTTTGTCTTCAGGTTTTTATTGAAGTTCGACATAGATACAAATTTGCATGAACAACTTCTCTAAACGAACGCAGCCAAGTCTCTGATACCCAGTTCAAGAACGAGGGCAACTCCAGGCAGGGAGCTCCGCTCGTACCCCAGCCACCAGCCCAGCCAAGGACAGTCACTGGTGTTTACACACCTCGGCTGAGTGGTGCCCGTTTTTGAACTTTGTACAGATGAAATTATGGTATCTTTTTTAAATCCTTTCCCGAGGATATTTTTTATTTATTTTAGAGAGAGGGGAAAGGAGAGGAAGAGGGGGTGCAGAGAGAGAGAGAGAGAGAGAGAGAAACATTGATGTGAGAGAGAAATATTGGCTGGCGGCCTCTCACGGGCACCCTGACAGGGATCTGACCCACAATCTTTTGCTGTAGAGGAGGACACTCCAGACCAACTGAGCCACCCGGCCAGGGCTGAGGTTTTCGGTTTTTATTGATTTGTAGGAGTTCTTTATACATTCTGGATAAAAGTTCTTTGTATAGGAAACACTGTAGTCCACTTGCCCGCTCTGTTTTTCACACTTTGATTTATCTTGTCCCGTCTCTGCACCTCCTTCCTTCCTTTGCCCTTCTTCTCTGTGCCACTGTTTGACCCCCTGCGGCTTGCACTCTCTACAATAAACCTGTAGAAGTCAGGACTTGAGGGTTGAACTGTCTCCAAACCTTTGCTGTATAGAGAATCTACTCATATTATGAAGGTCTTTTCAATGCTTTCGCCAAAATATTTATTATTAAGTCGACGAACAAAGTAGATGTAACACATAGTAGTCCCCCTCTTGTCCACAGTTTCACTTTCCGCAGTTAGTTGCCTGCATCAGCTACAGTCCAAAAATATTAAGTGGAAAATTCCAGAAATAAACAAGTCATAAGTTTTAAGTTGTACTCCATTCTGAGCAGCGTGATGAAATCTCGCAGTGCCCTGCTCCATCCCACGTGAAACGTGAATCATCCCTCTGTCCGGTGTAGCCACACTGCACGCTGCTGTCTCAGTTAGCTGATCCGCCATTGGGGTATTGCTGCAGTGCTCGTAACCCTTCTTTTACTTAATAGAGGCCTCAAAGCCATTAGCATAACTTTATTACAGCATATTGCTACAACTGTCCTATTTTATTAGTCATAAATCTTGTTAATCTCTTACTGTGCCTAACTTATAAATTAACCTTTATCACAGGTATATACATGTAGGAATAAACATAGTATAAATTGGATTCGATACTGTCCGCGGTTTCAGGCACACACTGGGGGTCTTGAGGCATATCCCCCACAGATATAAAGAGATTTTTGTGGATATGCACCATATGTATTGGAAAATACGCCCTTTTACTCTGTGCTCGGCCTGCCTGTTTATGCCTTAATGCTGTCTTTGATGAAGAGTTCATTTTAATGTGGCCCAATTTATCAAAAACTTTTTATATTTAGAGCATATATGTCTTGTTTAAGAAATCTGCTTACTGTAAGAACATGATGATGTTCTTTTTTGTGTTATTTTAAAAGTTTTATTGTTTTATATTTAAATTTAGACTTGGAATGAATCTGAAATTATTTTTTGATATGATACTAGGTAGTGATATTTTTATGTGGATATCCCAATTAATCAGCATCATTTATTTAAAAACATTTTCCTTTCCCCACTGTACTGCAGTATTACTTTTTTATAAAACAGACTATTCATGTTTGGGCCTGTTTCTGAATGTTCTATTCTGTTTCATTGGTCTCTTTATCCATCACACATCGATATCACACTCTTAATCACTATAACCTTAAAACAGGTCTTTAATCCAGTAGAGTAAGACCTCCATCTTTGTTCTTCAAGATTATGTTGGCTGTTTTAAGCCTTTGCATATATACATATTTTTTTTGTTATTTTCTTTTTTCTTTATTGCATTTTTCCCATTACCATTTAGTTCTGTTACACCCTCCTGCCCCTGCCACCCCTCAATCACCACACTGTTGTCCACATAAATTTTAAAATCAGCTCATGAACTCCCGTTAAAATGCTGGGGTTTTCACTGTAATCGAATTGAACATGTGGCTCAGTTTGAGAAGAACTGACATTTTTATCACATTCAACCTTCTAATCTATGGCCATAATATATTGCTTTATTTATTTAGATATTTAATTTCTTCCAGTAATAAAATTTGGTTTTTCAGTTTAAAATGTAAATTTTAATTTTCATATCTTAAGTTAAAGTGATTCTCTGACATTTGATATTTTCTGTTGCTATGGTATCATCTTTTAAATGTCAGTTTCTAATTATTTGTTGCTGGTGTATAGAAATACAGATCCGTTAGCAAATGATCTTTTATTTAGACATTGTGCCAAATTTACTTATTAATTCTAATCATTTTTCTTGTAGCTCTAATCTTGCTAAATTCACTTTTTAATTATAATGATTTATCTCTAGATTCATTTAAATTTTTGACAAACTCATGTTAACTATTATTAATCTACATATTCTATTTTTGTATTTCTAATGCACATGCCATTTATTTATTTATTTATTTATTCATTTCCATTAAGGTACCAACTAAGACCTTGGATTCAATGTTGAATAGAAGCAGTTACACAGACTTCCATGTATCATTCTCAGACTGAGGAAATCTCCCTCTACTGCACCATAAGTCTGATGTTTGATAGTTGGGGAGGGGAGGGTTTGTAGATAATCCTTATCAATTTAAGAAAGTTCCCTTCTATTTCTATTTTATTAGGAGTTTTATGATAAATCATAAATTTATTTGAATTTTATTGTATTCTTTCTTGCATCTATTCATATGATGAGTTAAGTTTTTATTTTTGCTTAATATTAAAAAAAAACTTTAACAATTGGAGTGAAGTTGTGATGTGCTATCTTACTGTCCTGTTGCTGAATTCAATTAGCTAATGCTTTGGTTAGGATTTCTATTCTAAACAAATGAAAGACATGAGCTTATAATTTTCTTTCTTTTAATGATCATGTCAGTTTAGTGATAAAGATTATACTGCCTCATAAAAAGAGTTAGGAAGTAATATTTCTTTTTTATACTCTCTGAAAGAATATGTGTAAGATTCATTCTTCTTTCATATTTGTAAAACTCTACTTATGAAACCATCTCTGATAAGGTTTTCATTAACAGTTTTTTTTTCTGATAAGGTTTTTCACTAACAGAATCCATTTCTTTAGCCAATATGGTTATATTCAAATGCTTTTTTTTCTATAAATTTTGGAGGGTTTTTGAAGAATTGGTCTTTCTATTTTTTTATGTACTGGCATGAAGTTCTTTATAAAATCTTTTTATTTTCTTCTTAATGTCAATTTGTTCTCTAGAAATGTCTCCTATTTCATTCTTGGCATTAGCGATTTGTATTTCTCAATATTTTTCCCTTGGTTAGTCTTTCTAAGGGTTAATCAATTTTATTAGTGTTTTCAAGGAAACAACTTCTGATTTGGTTTATTTATTATATTATTTTCTATATCATTGATTTTTGTCCTCATCTTTATTGCTTTATTTCAACTGCTCTTTTTGGCTTTGACTCACTGTTTCTATTTTCTAGCTTCTCAAGAAGGACACTTAAAACATTGATTTTCAGCTTCAATTATTTTCAAATATATGAATTAAAGTCTCTAAATTTTTCTCTGAGCACCACTTTAGCCACATGCCACAAATTTCAATATACTATTTCATTATCATTCAGCTCAAACATTTTCTATTAAAGTTTTTCTTCAACTACTGGCTATTTAGGAAGATAATAGTCAACTTAAGCAGGTGGATATCATCTAGTTACTTGTTTGTTATTCACTTTTATCTATTTAGATGTAGACTGAGCATATGCTCTAAATAATTTCAATCTTTGTTTTTTAGGAGGCTTGCACTGACCCAACACATCATTAGTTTTGATGAAAGTTTACTGTAAACTTCAAAAGAATATGCATTTGGATACTGTTGCATGCAGTGTTCTATATATGTCAGGCCAAGTTATACAGATATTTTATATTCTTAATAATACTCTGATAGTTCTATCAATGTTTGCTTTATATTTACACTATATTTTGGGCACAAGCAAATTTAGTATTGCAATAGCTTTCTGTTGGGCTGACTCATTTAAAGTTAAGAAATGTCTCTCTTAATCTCTGGTAATGAAACTTACCTTAGAGACCAGTTTGTCTGATATTAATATATCAGTGTTTTGTTGTGTTTCCTTCCTTTTACTTAAGCCACTCTCTGTCCTTACAGTCAAGGGCATACCTTTTGTAATGGACACATATTTAGATTCTTATTTTTCAGTCTCACCATCTTAGCCTTTTACTAATAATATTAGTTCATTTATATTTATATTAATTAGTTATATGATTGGGTTTATACATAATATCTTACTATTTGTTTCTTGTTTGGTCCATCTGATGTTTTCTCTCTTTTCTTTCTTTTCTCTGGAATCTAATCATGTGTATGTTTGATATTCTCACTGTGCTTCACATGTCTACTTCATTCTTATCCCCATTTTATTCTTTCTTCTGTATATAAGATGCATCTGTTTTGAGATCTACTATATTAAGCTGTCTTCTTATTCTTTAATCTTGTCTTGTTCTATGTCTAATCTATGTTAAATCCAACTACTGGGTACTTAACATATTAAATTTTTAACTGCAATTTCAATTTGCTTTATCTAAATTTTAATTCTCTGGTGAGATTTCTCCATTTTTAACATTTCTTTTTCATTCTCTTGAGAATAATGATTAGAGTTATTTGAAAGCATGTGCCATTTAACTACACTGTCTGGAGCACCTGTAAGTCTGTCTTGCGGTCTGGTTGTTCTCAGTTGGCTTAGATCAGCATCTAAGTTTCTTGGCACACCCAGTGACTTCTGTCTGGATGACAAACATAACTCCAGCTGATTTTATCTTTCACCAGAGAAAGTGAATCATTTCCTTTGCTGGAGTCAAGTGATCCTGCTCATCCAATCAGGAACTAAGCTGGGTCAAGGCTGTGTAATAAACCCGATTTCTAGAACTAGACATTTTTTAAAGGCAAGAGCTTTTAACTGAAAGCTTGATTAGTCATTGTTCACCCCAAATCAAGAGATTCTGGGAAATCCCCGCCAACCTCTGTTTTTAAACTTTGATTTGTTAGCCTCACAGATACCTTCAGAATTTCAAAAATATCCTGAGAGAAAAGTAATAACCTGTTCTGAGTCTTGTCAAACAAGCTAGATCAATCAGCCTATGCCAGAACTGACAAAATCCTTCAGCAAAAAAGAGAATGGAGACTGTTAGCTCATCTCTACGAGGTTCTCTTCTCTCCAGAATTTTAGTGGCTATGTTTCTCATTGCTTTTCTATGTCTTCAAACACATGGAGTGTGTGTGTGTGTGTGTGTGTGTGTGTGTGTGTGTGTGTGTGTGATGTTCATCTTTTCTGGTTGCTCTCAACAGGAATGAAAGTTTGGCACAAATCATTTCATTATACCCCGTAGTAGAAGTCCTCAGTCTCTGTTTGGGAAATAAAGGAAGAAGCATTCTTAATTACTTGCTACCTGGAAAGGGTTTTTAATCTCTAAATTTCATCTAAGGAGTTTTTCCTCTTTGGTTGTTTTATGGAGAAAAGAATATTTTAGGGCCAATGCTCATTTTTTACATCTTCCTTGTTTAAAGGCTAAGGGCAAATGAAATAACAAAGTTAAATGATCCTTTTGTAGTTTGAAATCTAGCCAAGCATGGGGTAATTATTTTTTTTTAAAAAGCAACCACTTAAATGCACATAAAGCAAGCTGGCAAGAAATCTGCAGAACACGGTGACTTGTGTAATGTTCCCTTTTCACTGTCAAGCAGAAGCGCTTTATTGCATTAACTAAATGTCAAATGGAATAGTTGAGAATGCTGTGGGCTTCTTAAATATACTATACTCATCACTTGCCAAATTTCTCTACAACAGAAATAAGTTATTCATAAAAACCACTTTTTCATTATACAATAATTCTGATCTGAATTTCATTAGGATATGAAAATTACATAAAGTAAAATATATTCACAGGAATATATATATCTAAGGATCTTATTTTGAAATGATTATCATGTTTTAATAGAAGAATAATCTTTTCCTTCAAACATTTAAAGATGCCCAATAAATCTTAGAGTAATATAATAAATTTTTCTGTTAAAATAAATTCTTCTATCCCACTTTATTTTTATTTATAATCAGTAATAATAAAATATTAATAGTTATAACAGTAGAACACCTAAAGGTTGCTAAATGTGTACTGTGAGTGCTTACTGGTCATAGGCACTATCCCACTGAGTTATTACATTGGCTAGATATTCTCAACCTAATCGTATAGATGAGGAAACTGGGCTTAGGCCTATTTGATTTGAAAGCTAACACAGTCGAGCCTTGAACAACACAGGGTTTTAAGAGGGTCAACCTCTGAGCAGTTAAAAATCCAAGTATAACTATCGTCCCAACCACAGATAGAAAATACAGTTGTCCCTTCAGCAACATGGGTTTGAAGTGCACGGGTCCACTTAACTCAGATATTTGCACCCACCCAGTCCAAACCCATATAGTTCAAGGTCAGCTATGTTCTCAGCCAACTGTATGCTGTCTCTAAGGAGAAATGAAAGTTGAAGTATTGACTTCTAATTTGATAAATACCTATTTCTTATTCAAATTTCATCAGATGTACAGACAGGTAAAAAGGAAAGTGCAAGTAAAATTGACTACAGTGAAAAGACTGCAGCTAAAATGAATTTCTGGTAATATCTGAAGATAACAATTTTCTGTCCTATCTCTATCCATCAGGAACTTAAAAAGATGACTTATGATATTTCCCCATCCTTGCTCTTTCTTTGAACACAGCCCTTCTGTCTCTACTTTCTTGCTTCCTCTTCAGTGTCCAGTGGCCTAATCTGATCCTTACTGTCCAGCAATCTGGAGTCTAATGAAAGGAACTGTGTTAATCCCACCAGCTATCAAGACTAGTGTATTGAGTTATATTTAGTAATTAATTGTTGCTTGGATAAAATTATAACCACATAGAATGACCTTTATCCATCCTCACTTCCTTTTTTCCTTCATCTTAGCTTTTAGTTATTATTAGCATCATTGTTGCCATTGCTGCTGCTGCAATTGTTATTATTATTGCTCATGTGTCTTAATTAATGCTTTCACTTTATACTATTTAGCCAGACATGTCTACCTTACTGATATTTCCCCACCATATGCTTCTTTCTTGTTAGCCTTAATAGAGATATCAAAGACTTCAATCTCATCATAAATTAATTCTACTTCCTCTGGGATACTTAAAAGTTGTAGGTCTCTATAAAAGCATCTGCTATAAATTTATTTATTTTTTTCTATTCTGTGGTTTTTTATGTCATCTGTTAATCAAAATAGTAGGAATAAGGGTATATCTTAAGTAATAATCCCCATGCCCAAGTTATTTGCATGATATTCAATTTTAATTTTTCTGGTCTTATTATCATTTCATTATTCAAAGTAACCCTTTTCTCTTTCCTCAGATTGAATCAACTTACAGTTAAGAGTATTTTTCTTGGTTTTAGAAACTTCCTTAGATAAATTATATAAATGATAGTCTAGTTTTGAAGTAACAATTCTGAACATAACCTGTCTGAACATGGACAGATAATACTCTAGGAAATAGGGATCGGTGTAGCCAGGCAACAGTTTCAAAATCATCACATGGTCAAGCAGTAAGGCGAATATGAAAAATGCAGGCAGAGGTTCTATAGAACCTCTCTGGAGGGGATGTCTTAATATATTAGCATTACAAAAATGTCTCCGGCTCCCCAATCTTAAATACATAATTTGTGAATAATATTATGGGTTTGCAGTTAGCAGTGAAGTGTAATATATTGTTAATGCCTTTTGCAAATGTTAGACTGGATATCTATCAAGACTATTGTCTCTGATGGCTTTCATATATAGCACAATCCAAAAAATACTTCAATCTCCTGCTAAACTAGAGATTTCACTGTTCTGCAGGTCATTAGAATTTTTATTACATCTAAATAATAAAAGCTATTATTGGGGTCAATTCATAGCTATGGAGTCCACAATTTTGGGATTTTCACTATAGATTTGGCTCATACTATCTAGAACCTGAGCTTTTCTTGTGGGGAAAAAAGAAGATCAGTTAACTTTTCGCAGCTTCCTTGGGTAGGAAGACAGCCCTGAAACATTTAAACACTGTGCCAGAAAGCTGAGCATACCAGTTTCCATGAACGTTCTCAACCCAAACTCATCTCAGTTTTTCTCAGGCTGAAGGAGACTGGGCTATACCTAAGGGTTGTACTTATAAAATAATTATGAAAATTTCTCCTGTCACTCAGTTTTGTGTGCTATCTCTGGGCAATTTCTGATGTTGCTACTGTAGCAACAGCACACTTAGAGCTTGTCACAGACTGAAGCATTCTGAAATTGTAAGGGAGGAGCCATGAATTATAATGTGCTACAAATTGCTCTCAGTGCTAGAATACAAATTCAAATACGATAGTTGATACCAATCTGAAATGTATTTTTGGAGTAATCCCAATTGCTTATGAAAATCCCTTGATGATTTGGGGATACATTTTATCTACCAAACAGTCACTCTGACTGCATTGAGAATTCAGACACAATTTTTAAAATGCAGGAGCTATTTCAGGGTAAATTAGATTCTTTAAAACCCCAAGTGTTCCAAATAGAGGCATCTTTGCTTTAAGCACCAAGATCTTGTAAGACTCTGCACATAGGGTGGCTCTAAGAGACATTCCTTTCTTGGTAACTAAGACTGGGAATGTCAACTGAACACAACTGTAAGTGATATGTGTATGGTTGGCATTTTCCTTCATGAAGAGAGAATAGTAGTGTATATCTCATCATTTCTTTTCCCAATGTCTTTATTGAATAAGAACACCTAGTATATGCTAGCATGCACACGTGTGCATGCACACACACACACACAAATCCACTGCCAGATGTTCCTACAATAGCCGAAAGAGTGCCAGAGTGAAAACAGTATGTGATTTGGCTATTGAATCAACAGAGTTATTATGTATTTTGATTGTTTGTTTATACTCCAACACATTGAATGCACTACTTGTTTAAAATTTGACAGTAAATTCATCATAAACAAATCCCAACTTCAAGTGCCTGTATCTAACCTGAGGAGGAAAAAAAGCAGGTAAGCACAGCTAACTGGACTAATCAGTACACTGTCACCAAAAGTGAGGAGGAGAATTCCCAATGGGCTTGCCTTGAGAAGAAGACATTGAGGGCTGAGAAAAAAAGAGGCACACTTTTTTGTGGCAATGATTATGGTCTTTACCCTTAAAAAGCCCCAAGAGAATGTCTCAACACTAATCCCCATATCAGAACAGACTAGGATCATTTGCTATTCTTAATCATGTTATAGATGGGGAAGAAGAGAGGGGACATTTCTCATGTTGTAAGTTACAGCCTTGTATTAGTTTCCTAGGGCTGCCATAACAAAATATCGCACACTGGATGGCTTACACAACAGAAATTGATTTTCTCACAGTTGTTTTTGAGACTAGAAGTACAAGATCAAGATGTAAGCAGGTTTGGTCTCTTCTGAGGCCTCTCTCTTTGGCTTATAGATGAGCACCTTCTCCTGTTGTCTTCACATTGTCTTCCCTCAGTGTGTGTCTGTATCCTAACCTCCTCTTCTTACAAGAACAGCAGTCAGATTGAAGTATGGTCCATTCAAATGCCTGATTTTAAGCTAATTACATCTTTAAAGGCCTTATCTCCAAAACTGTCATACATTAAAGTACTGGGGATTAGGACTTCATCATATGAATTTGGGGGAGACATAGGTCAGACCATTACAGGACTAAATATTGATATCAATCATGTTATCCTTACTGAGTTTCTTGATTCTTCATGCTTTTGTAACATTAGCCAAAAACCAGTCCACTTGATATGGCAATGAAGCCAACAGAGAATTTAACACTTCTTAATTCCATAAAAAGCCTGATAGTGTCACTTATGCAGTTATCAGCTACCTTGCTCTATAAGCTGTGAAGAACCGAACTACAGCCCAAGCTTGGCCATAGGACTTCCTTTGGCCAATAGAATGTGAGTGGAAGTGAGATGTGTCACTTCCAAGCAGAAGCCTAAAGACCATGGCATGGCTCCATCATGTTCTCCTTTCCTTCCTCTCCTTCAGGGCATAAACAATAAATTTTCTCAAGGCACATAATGAGCAAAATAAGCCTTTGTTGTTGTAATTTTCCAAGATTGTTGAGTTTCCCAGATTTTAGTATAGTTTAGCTTAAGCTGCATGATATATTTTACATTCTTATCCCTGCTCCTAAGGCTCCTGTCCATCTGTGTTGTATTATTCATCAGTTGCTAGAAACCCCAGTAGCATGTCCCATGCAGATCCATCTGCCTGCCCTGGGAAATGTCCTAAGTTCTCCTTGCCCAAATAAAATTCTAATTCCTTGCCCCCTCCAATCAGGAAAAGCAACTCGACCAAACTGACACATAGGTGTTGGGAACCGCCCTGACTGGTATTAGAAGCTGAGACCCCCGCCTAGGCTAAAGCTAAGGGAATGCCCTTGGAACCGTGAGCCGGCAAGGAGACAAAGGTTAATTGTGACTCCAAGAGAGCTCCAGGATGTTGGTACCAGGCTGACCCTCCAGAACAAGATTGGGTTACGGTTTGTACTTCTCACCCTTATTTGTTTTTGGCGACTCCAGGGACAACCCAGGTCTTTTACAATGAATCATCAAGAATTTATTCTTTACCTGTCCCTGAAGGCTCTATATATGCCAGTTGCCTTACTCACCTTAATGTTACTCAGTTAAATCTCACTACAATTTATATACTTAGAAGACAAACTCAGGTATGGGTGCCAGTTAATATGACCAGAGAATGGGAGGATCCGAATGGCATAGTAGCGCTTAACAATGCGCTGTCCTCCATACTGAGTCCGACGATTTGTTGGTACCCTGATTGCATTTATTGTTTCTGCAATCATCATTGCAGCCACTGCTGCTACGGCAACTGCTGCCCTCGTGGACTCAATCCAAACTGCACATACAGTTGATGTTCTCTTAACCAATACTACTTTAGAATTAGTCCAACAGGCTCAAATAGATCAGGAGATCCTGACCCGCCTTTCTGCAGTTGAATCAGCACTGGACTGGATTGGCGAACGCCAGGACGCTCTCGTGACTCGTCAACACCTAACCTGTGACCCTGGTTTCTCCAGACTGTGTGTCACACCGCTACAGTGGAATTCCAGCCAACATACTTGGACTGATATACAACATCGCTTGAGGGGAGCTTTCTCCACTAACTTAAAAGGACAAATTGATAAATTGCAGTTGGAGTTACATCATCAGCTGCAGGACATTCAACGTTTAACCAAACAGGACATTTTTTCGAGCCCTTAATGAAAATATTAATTGGCTGAATCCTAAAACATGGTTTGATGGAATTAATTTGAGAATTTGGGTTTTTGGAGCTGCTGGTTGTTTACTGATTGTGATATTGATTTGTGTACTTCGGTGTATTTGCAAATTGTTTTCCCAGGGTCGTATCAGAGACCAGCAGGTAGCCACCTTTATGGAACCCTTAGCAGTCCTAACTGAAAACAAGGGAGAAGGTATGAGAAACCACTCTGGCAGGCGTAAAATTAAAACTCAACACCCACGTAAGAAAGTAGGTGATGAGTCGGTGCAGCAGAACTGCACCTGTTAAGAAATCCTCTCGTAAGAAGTCAGGCTTGCATTATGCTCAAACTGCCTTGTAATTTGCCTTTCCTGATATCTGTGTAATTTCTCTCAAAGATTGAAATGTAATCAGACCTATTACTTTTGTTTTTCCCTTAATATGTTTTCTTGCACTGAATTTAGAAATTTAGGTATTCACCACCCATAGAATTTAGTTTCTGCTTTATATTTCTATTATTGCCTTATGATGTATGTAGATGTTGCTTTTCTTCTGATTTGCATTCGAAAAACAGCAAAAGTAGGTTTCACAGGCTTAACGACCACAATTGATTTTAAAAAACTAAAAAAGGGGGATATGTTGGGAACCGCCCTGACTGGTATTAGAAGCTGAGACCCCCGCCTAGGCTAAAGCTAAGGGAACGCCCTTGGAACCGTGAGCCGGCAAGGAGACAAAAGGCTTATCTCCCTGGCAGTAATGCTGTTTCTGCTGCTGAACCCCAAAAAAGCTTGGTCGGTTAGCCAAAGACGGGTAAGATTCCCCACGGGGGGAACAACCCAAGCCAGGCACGATCACTTTGGGAGGCCCCCCAAAAGAAGGACTTGGGGGGGGCTGCAGCAAAAGGGGGGTGATGGACCCTCACTCCTCGGCTCTGACAAAGTCTGAGTTCTCAGCGTCCGGAAGAAAATCTCCTTATCTCTCGGTGGCTTTAGTTCCCGCGCTCCACCTAAGCCTAAAACAATGACGGGGAAGTGCAGCTCGGTACTGGGAAGTGCGGATTTCCCGGGGTGATCGGGCCTAAGAAAGAACATGTAAATTACTGTGAAACCTTCTTTGTTTAAGAATGCTCTCAGTTGAATGAGGAGGGTCTTAGGAGGAAGCTAGTTTGTTCCTCAGCCTTACAGCTCTTTGACCCCCAACTCAATAGACCGGCAGAGTTCTTTGTTTCCTATATTCCTTACTTCCCCTAATGAGTATTGTACATTACCTGAGTTATTATGCAAAAATGAGCCTAATAAAAGCAGGTATGGACGGTGGATCGGCGCGCTCCCCACTAGGGGGGGTGGCCATTCTGTCCCTACTTCCCCACAGAAACTGGTTTGTCTCTGTGCATGTGTGTTTTTTCTCGCGTATTGTCGAGCCATCCACAGTGTGCCGTGGTCACTGCTAGCCGGTGACCCACGCGCAACACATAGGAACATAGGTGTGCAAAACCATCTACTGCTGAGCTTGACATATGTATAACTTTGCTACGCGAACCTCTGATTTAAAGAGAGATATGTTATTCCAAATAAAATTCTGTCTAATAATGAGATTTCAAGGGGCTTGTTTGGGAACAGAAAGAATATTTCAGTACCTTTAATATTGCCTTATGTATTTACCAGATACCCCTTCTACCACTGTTAGGAAAAACTTCAAAGCCTAGGTCCTAGTGATTATACTTGAGCTATAACTTGAACTGTATACACCTACATTACTTACCATGTGCAGTCACTGGGCAAGGCTCTCCACTTTCAATATTCCATGCAAATCTCTTCAACAACTCTCTACAACAGGTACAACTTATTATCCCCATACTATAAACAAGTAAGTTACTCTGAGGACACTTGGTAGGTGAGTGGAAGAGCCCATGTTCACAACTACTCTACTGTGTAACAGGGACACTAATACACTCTTTAATCTGAGAATCTAAAGTAAAATAAAGCAGCACTGTGGGTTTTCAAGATGTTTCTTCCTTTTTACTGTGTAATCTATATTTTAATGTTTTGATGGCATTTGTGACACATGGGAAAATGGAGGCAGGTATTTCCCATCAGAATGGCTTAATAAGTTCAAAAGCCACAGTTGATATAATCCTTCTGCTTCAAACACTTATAAATAATAGATGAGAAAGAAAGCATAACAAAAAATACCTAGAGACAAATGAAAACAAAAATACAATATATCAAAATCTATGTTTGCAAACACAAATCTAAAAAGCGCTAACAAAGAATTGAATTTCCCTAATAAGTAATCAAATTTCAAAAAAAAACAATTATGAGATGCAGCAAAAGCAGTTCTAAGGGGGAAGTTTATAGCAATATAGGCCTACTTAAAGACGTGAGAAAAATCTCAAATAAACAATCTAACTGTACATTTAAAGGTACTAGAAAAAGAAGAACAAATGACACTCAGAGGGAGTAGAAGGAAATAATGAACATCAGAGCAAAAACAGAAGAAATAGAGACTAAAAATACAATATAAAAAAATCGATGAAACTTGGAATTGGTTCTTTGAAAACATCAACAAAATAGACAACACTTTAGCTAGCCTACCAAGACAAAAAGAGAAGGTCAAAATAAATAAAATCAGAAGTGAAAGAGAAGTTATACTGATACCACAGAAATATGAAGAATCATGAGCTATTATGAACAATTATATGACAACAAATTGAACAACTATAAGTAATTAATAAAGTCCTAGAAACATATAATCTCCCAACACTGAATCACGGGAGAAATAAAAAACTTGAATTGATCAATTTCTAATAAGGAGATTGAACCAATAATCAAAAACCCCCAAACAGGACCAGACAGCTTCACTTGGTAAATTCATCCAAACATTCAGAGAAGATTTAATAACTATCCTTCTGAAATGCTTCCCAAAAATTGAAGATGAAAGAATGCTTCCAAACACATTTTAAGAGGCTATCATCATCCTGATACCAAAACCACACAAGAATACCAGTACACCTCCAGGGGGTGGGGGGAAACTGACCTACACATCAATATCCTTGATGAACATAAATGCAAAAGTTGCCAGCAAAACATTAGCAAACTGAATTCAACAACACATTGAAAGGATCACACTCAGTGATCAAGTGGTAGTCTCCAAAGATGCAAGCATGGATCAACATTCACAATTCAATAAAAGTGATATACCACATTAGCAAAATGAAAGATAAAAACCATATGATCACCTAAATACATGCAGAAAAAGACTTTAATAAAATTCAACATCAATTTATGCTAAAAACTCTCAGTAAAGTTGGGTATAGAGGGAACATACCCCAACATAATAAAGGCCATATATGAAAACCCACAGCTAACATAGTCAGTGATGAAAAGCTAAAAGCTTTTTCTCTAAGATCAGTAACAAGACAAGGATTCCCACACTCTTGCCACTTTAATTCAACATAGTATTGGAAGTCTTAGTCTCAGGAATTGGGTAATAAAAATAAATAAAGGGCATCTGAATTGGAAAAGAACAAGTAAAACTGTCACTATTTGAAGATGACATGACACTATATATAGAAAACTCTAAAGATTCCATCAAAACTGTTAGAACTAATAAATGAATTCAGTAAAGTCATAGGATACAAGATCAATATACAGAAATCTATAGTGTTTCTATACATTAATAATGAATTATCAGAAAGAAAACAACCCTACTTACAATTGCATGAAAAAGAATAAAATACCTAGGAATAAGTTTACACAAAGAGGTAGAAAACTAGAAGACACTGATGAAAGAAATTTAAAAAGACACCAATATATGGAAAGATATTTCATGTTCATGGATTGGAAGAATTCATATTGTTAAATGCAATCCCTCTCAAAATTCAAATATCATATTTCATAGAACTAGAAAAACTAATTCTAAAATTTGTGTGGAACTACAAATTATCTCAAATAGCCAAAGCAATCTTAAGAAAGAACAAAGATGGAGGTATCAATTCCCTGACTTCAAACTATTCTATAAAGTTATAGTAATCAAAACAATATGGTATTGCCACAAAGCATACATGCAAATCAATGGCACAAAATTGAGACCCCAGATATAAACTCACATTGATATGGACAATTAAGTTACAACAAAAGGAGCCAAGAACATATAATGGAGAAAGAATAGTCTCTTCAATAAATAGTGTTGGGAAAACTGGACAGCCACATGCAAAAGAATGAAATTAGACCACAATCTTACACCACACACAAAAAGTAACTGAGCATGGATTAATAACTTGAATGTAAGACCTAAAACCACAAAACTCATACAAGAAACTAGATGGTAAGTTCCTCAACACTGGTCTTAGTGATGTTTTTGTGGATCTGATTCCAAAGGCAAGGGAAACAAAAGCAAAAATAAACAAAGGGGACTACATAAAATTTTAACACTTCTGAACAGCAAAGGAAACCATCATCAAATCAAAAAGGCAAAATACTGAATGGGAAAAGATATTTGTAAATCATACATCTGAAAAGGAGTTAATATCCAAAATATGTGAAGAATTCATATAACTTACAACAAAAACAAAACAACCTGATTAAAAAGTGGGCAGGGTATTTGAAGAGACACTTGTCCAAAGAAAACATACAAATGACCAACAGGCATATGAAAAGACAGTCAACATCACTAATCATTAGGAAAATGCAAATAAACACAATGCAATATCACTTCATACCTATTTGGATGACTTCATCAATAAATTGGCCAACAACAACTACTAGACAGACTGTAGAGAAAAGGGAAACTTTGTACACTATTGGTAGGATTATAAATTGATGCAGCTATGAAAAATAATAGGAAGATTCCTCAAAAATTAAGAATAGAATTACCACGTAGTCCATCTATTCCACATCTAGGTATTTATGCAAAGAATAGAAAACACTAATTTGAAAAGATATATGCACATCCATATTAATTGCAGCATTATTCACAAAAGTTAAGATATGAAAACTGTTAAGTATCCATCTATGGATGAATGAATAAAATGGAATACTATTCAACTGTGAAAAAGAATGAAATCTTGCCATTTGTGACAAAATGGATGAACCCTTAGGGTCTGATACTTTGTAGTGTATACAAAGTATGTTGAATTATAATATTACATACCTGACACTTATACAATTAGAAAAAGAAAAGAAAACAACAAACCGGAAAGATGTATCAAGGATCCAGGCAAGCCTAAATTTTCTATAGATCAGAGAAGAAACAGAAACCAAAACAGTGGTAGAGGGGAGTGAGGATGCTCAAACCAGGGCCTATCAGATACTGGTGGTGATAACGCTGCTCCTACAGGATAACAGAGACTAACAGCGCCCCATGCCATGCAGGTGCCTAGAGTTAAGTTCATTATTTGAAACCAGAAGCTAGAAGATGGCTCTCCATTGCTTCTGAAAGGAAGGCTTTCAAAATGCTGCTGACCAAGGCCTGAGGATTCAGCTGTTAGAATACAAGGTTCCAGCCAAGTGGGAAGAACCAAACTTCCATCTGGCACTGTGAACAAATCAGCTATATATCCCCATTATCATCAGAAATAATGGACAATTATAAAACCCTGTTCTTAAATAGGGTGCAAGGGACTGAGTGAAGGCAACAGCAGAGTTTCTAGGCAAAAAGAGAGAAGCACAAAGCAAAGGAACAAGAGAAAAACCAAACTCCCCTTCCAAAATATGCTTATAACCCCACACTGCAAAACACACAGAAAACTAATGCTCACAAAGAAAACTATAAGAAAGCTAATTAATTTTTAAAGCTGCTCTAAATGAAATCAGTGTCATAAAGCAGTCTAACAAAGACTTTATATGTGGTTAGCATGGGCCAAAAGCAACAACATTATATTAAACAACATTATATTTAATATATAAAATAATAAATAATAAAATATAAATCCCCAGAAATGAAGCAGGGTGCTTGTGAAAAATAATTAACTGGAAATCTTGGAAAGGAAAAAATATCAGAATTTTTTAAAAAATAATAGGATAAATTCTAGACTTGACTGAAAAGAATAAGTAAATTTGAGCAGCTCTAACATGTATCCAAGAGGAGTTCCAAAAGAAGAGAATTAAAGAAATAACATGAGAATTTTTCAGACTTGAAGAAAGGCAAGGACCCCTTAGATCCAATGTGCACTCTAAGTACTGAACAGGATAAGGAAGAATAAATCTATACACAGATGAAAAAAAATCTAAAAGCTGCCCCAAATGACAGATGACCTACAAAATAATGGCTATTAAGCTAGCAACAAAACTTTCATTAGCAACAATATGAGCCAAAAGACAATGGAATGATATTTGCAAAGTGCTCAGGGAAAGAAACAGTAAGCTTCAAATTTAATACACAGCTAAACATTTAATTAAGAGTGAGGGCAAAATAAAGGGTTTTTTTACACTTATAAAAATAAGAGCTTACCACCCACACATGCTCATGAAAAGAATTATTATTAAAGAATATGTTTCAGCTAGAAAGAAAAGGAAGCCAGAGTGAAGGCAAATGTGAGTGACTTGCAGAAATCACCAAGACCCAATGCCCACTGCCTC
Source organism: Phyllostomus hastatus (assembly GCF_019186645.2). Taxonomy (NCBI): domain Eukaryota; kingdom Metazoa; phylum Chordata; class Mammalia; order Chiroptera; family Phyllostomidae; genus Phyllostomus; species Phyllostomus hastatus. Next base: position 22,175,637 of record NW_025333960.1, read on the forward strand.
CACACCCACCCCCCTCCCAACCCGTGGGAGAATTACATTCTCCTGTCCCTCTTGAAGTCAGGCTTGGCCATGTGTCTTGATTTTCCAAGGAAATGTGAGCAAAAATGATATGTAATTCTCTTGCATAGAAGCTTTAAGTGCACACATGTATCATCGAGCCCCCTCCCCTTTGTCCCAGCTAACTGCACTTGTCCAGATGGGGGAAGCTATTTCAGGGGGGCTTCAGGGTACAGGAGCTGAACCTCAGCCTCTGGCCAACCTGAAATAGATGCAAGGAATAAAACTTTCTTGTTTAAGGCACTATTTTAAGTTGTTTGTTAACACAGTATTGTGACTAATGCAAAGGACAATTACATAAAATTGGAAGGGCTACAGAAATTGATCAAATATGCTGGGAAATTAACTAAAAATCAATTATAAAAGTTCTAATTTTTAATGAGCATCTAAATCTCTAGGTAAAGATAATAAGAAAAATGTACTTTTGGCCAAGATGGAGGTGTAGGTAGACACACTGTGCCTCCTCACACAACCAAGAGAGGGACAACAACGATTTAGAAATAGAATAACAACCAGAACTGACAGAAAATTGAACTTTATGGAAGTCAGATAACCAAAAGAGTTAAAATAGACATGTTCATCCAGACCAGTAGGAGGGGCGGAGTGCGGCAGCAGGGCGGAGAGGGGTTGCAGCACAAAGAGCGGTGGGACCAGGCATGTAAGGCATCCCGGGCACACAAGACCACAGCAGGTGGACCCTGGGTGGGCAGGCGGCAGCTGGCAGACCCTGGGCACCAGGAGGCAACCAGCAGACCCATTGAAGCGGCAATTGTGAAGCGAGGCATTGCCCGCAACCCAGGATCACAGCACTGGGAAATAGAGCCTTGGGGCACTGATTGAAAACACCTGCAGGACTTGAGACGCAGGGAGAGACTCCCAACCTCACAGGAGAGTTCATTGGAGAGACCCATGGGGTCCTAGAACGTGCACACCCACACAGGAATGAGCACCAGAAAGGCCCAGTTTGCTTGAGGACAGTAGCAGAAGGGACTGAGGTCCGACAGAGATTGGAGAAAGCGCCATTGTTCCCTCTTGGACCCTTTCCCCACATACAGCTACACAACCCAGAGACTGGGCTGACCCACCCTGGTGAACACATAAGGCTCTGCCCCTCATATGTAACAGGCACAACCAGACCCAAAAAAAATGGCCCAAACGGAAGAACAGATCAAAGCTTCACAACAAATACAACTAAGCGACCAAGAGATAGCCAACCTATCAGATGCACCAGTTCAAACACTGGTAATAAGGATATTCACAGAACTGGTTGAATTTGGTCGCAAATTGGATGAAAAACGGAAGGCTACACTAAGTGAAATGAAGGAAAATGCACAGGGAACCAATAATGATGAGAAGAAAACTGGGACTCAAATCAATGGAGTGGACTAGAAGGAAGAAAGAAACTACCAAATAGAAAAGAATGAAGACATAAGAATTCAAAAAAATGAGGAGAGGCTTAGGAACTTCCAGGACATCTTTAAACATTCCAATATCCAAATTATAGGGGTACCAGAAGGAGAAGAGGAAGAGCAACAAGTGGAAAAATCATTTGAACAAATAATAAAGGAGAACTTCCCCAATCTAGCAAAGGAAATAGACTTCCAGGAAGTCAAGGAAGCTCAGAGAGTCCCAAAGAAGTTGGACCCAAGGAGGAACACACCAAGGCACATCATAATTACATTAGCCAAGGTAAAAATGAAGGAGAGAATCCTAGAAGCAATAAGAGATAAGGAGACAGTTACCTACAAAGAAGTTCCCATCAAACTGTCAGCTGATTTCTCAAAAGAGACCTTACAGGCAAGAAGGGGCTGGAAAGAAGTATTCCAAGTCATGAAGGCAAGGACCTCCATCCCAGATTACTCTATCCAGCAAAGCTTTCATTCAGAATGGAAGGGCAGATAAAGTGCTTCTCAGATAAGGTCAAGTTAAAGGAGTTCATCATCACCAAGCCCTTATTTTAGGAAATGTTAAAGGGACATATCTAAAAAAAAGAAGATAAAAAACATGTACAGTAAAATGACAACAAACTCACAATTATTAACAACCATATATAAAACAAAAACAAAAACAAACTAAGCAAACAACTAGAACAGGAACAGAACCACAGAAATGGAGATCAAATGGAGGGTTAGCAACAGGGGAGTGGGAGGAGGAGAGATGGGGAAAAGGTTCAGAGAGTAAGTAGCATAGATGGTAGGTAGAAAATGGACAGGGGGAGGGCAAGAGTAGTATGGGAAATGCAGAAACTAAAGAACTTATGACACATGGACATGAACTAAAGGAGGGAATGTGGGTGGGAGTGGGTGTGCAGGGTGGAGGGGAATGAAGGGGCGGTAATGGGGCAAGTGTAATAGCACAATCAATAAAATATATTTTTTAAAAAGAAAAATGTTCAAAGGATAGTTAAAGCATGTTCTAGAAGACAATAGAAATACTGAATAAACTCAAGCTTTGTTTAAAATATATAGATAAGTACACATGTTTATAATTTAAGGATACTCAACAGAAGGAAAGAAAGGCAACCTAAAGCTTTCAAATGGCAGGCTAGAGAAGGGGGAATATTGAAATCTCCCTCAATCCATGTGAAATTAGGAGAAAGGGAGAAGAGGAAGAAAGAGGCAAAGAAAATGATGATAAACAGAAATCATAAGAGAATGTGGCAGAAATAGGTCTAAGTATTAAAATTACAATAAAAGGAAAGGAGTAAAGTTTACATTAAAACAAGGGTTCCCAACCTCCAGGCCATGGACTGGTACTGGTCCAGGCCTGTTAGGAACCTGGCCGCACAGCAGGAGGTGAACTTGAATGTAATGTGATTGGATCATCCTAAAAACATCCCCCCCAACCAGTCCATGGAAAAATTTGTCTTCCACAAAACCAGTCCCTGATGCCAAAAAGGTTGGGGACCACTACATTAAAAGACTGGATTAAAGTGAATCTAGTCAGATTGAATTTTTTAAATATAGTCATTTTCTTCTTCATGAAAAACATACCTAAAACAAAGCCACACAAAAAGAGACACTGGAAAAAATGTTACACCGGACTAATAGTCATTGTTATGGGTTAAGTTGTGTTTTCCTGCCCCAGATTCATACGCTGAAGTGTTGCCCCAGCACCAACAGTCAGATATAGGGTTTAGAGAGAAGTAATTAAGTTAAAATGAGGCCATTAAGGTGGGGCCTAATCCAATGTTACCAACATTCTTATAAAACGAAACTGTACATAGACACATACAGGGAAAAGATGATGTGAAGACACAGGAAGCAGCAACTATCTAAACATAAGCCAAAGAAAGAGGTCTCAGAAGAAGCCAACCCTATCAGCACCTCCTTCTCTAACATAAAGCCTCCAGCCAGTGAAAAAATAAGTTTTCTGTTATTCAAGCCACCAATCTGAGGTACTTTGTTATGGCAGCCCTAGAAAACCAATGCACTAACCAAAAGGAAACTGATGTGGCAATGTAATATCAGACTAAAATAGAATTCAAGCAAGAACACAAGTAGCATTAAAGAGGAACATCAACCATGAAAAAAGACCAGTCTGCTAAAACATAAAGTCATTCTCCCTTAAACTTTCTCCAGCCAAGCTTTAGTTCCAACCCTTCCAAAAAACCAAAAAAAACACTCTGGTCAGTGTTACCAAAGACCTTCACATCATCGAAACACCAGTGGTCAGTTTCCCATTGTCATTCTCCACATATTCACTTTTCTTCCATGACACGGTGTTCTTTACTCCTTCTGCCTGTCCTCAGCCCCCAACCCCACTCTGTCTTTCCCCAACACTAACACAGCACAGGGTGCTGGTTGCCTCCTCAGAACAGCTACATTGGTTGCAAGAAGCTTAGGTGTGGGGTAGAAATAATTGCAGTCCCCCATAGTACAGGGCGGGGGGTGTGGCAGGGAGCTGATGTGACAGGAAACAACCAACACAATAATGAATAGGCACCACCAGGTTACTACTATGAGCAGAACCCTTCATTTCTACCTCTGTACCTGATCCTCCAATTCTTTTCCCTCTTGCTAAGTGACAATCCCATTCATTCAGTTGTTCAAGCAAAATTCTTAGGAACCATCCTTGATTCCTCCTCTTGCTCTTCTACCTGACATGCAATTCATCAGCAGATCCAGTGGGCCAAATTTCCAAAATCTATTCCGAATCCTCCCATTTCTACCATTACCTCTGTAGTGCAAACCACTGTCACCTCTCTCACCTTGACTGTCACATTAGCCTTCAGCTCCCATTGCTTCCTGACAGCTAGTTCCCCGCACAACCTGTACACGTACTCTTTCAAAATGAAAGTCATCTCCTGTCACTCTCTCCTCATTGCCACTCTTTAAACACACCAGGCTTGGTCCCTCAACACAACATGCTCCTTCCTTGGGGCTCTTTCCCTTGTCTCTGCCTGGAGTGATCTTCCCCCAACAACCATGACTCACCTCCTTGCTTTGTTCAGTCATTCTCTAGCATCACCCCTCAGGGCGCCTTTTCTGACCACCCCCTGCAACAGCAGGCCCCCTTCCCCACCTGTCATCTCTCTCCCGACACCCTGCTTTATTCTTTTCCACAGCACTAGCAGCTACCTGACATAAGACACGGACTGTTTATGATGAATCATCTGTCTCCCTGTCTCCCACAGTGGGACACAAGCTCCCTGAAAGCAGAGATTCATCTGCTTTGTTCACTGCTTTATTCACAGTACCTAGAACAGTGCTGGGAACATCAGAAATACGCAAGAAAATTTGTTGACAAAATCAATACGTAAGTCAGTGAATTAATCATGATATTCCATGTACCTTACTGTAAGAAAGCATGAAGTGGTTCTCTTTTGAACCCTCTCTAGTCAGCAAGGCCTCGAAATATATAAGCAAAATCTGTCAGAATTAAAGAGAAATTGATAATTCTCAAGTTACGCCCTTCTTTATACCAAGTATAATGGATAAATCAGATCTTAAAACAGAGTGAGCAGATAGGAGATGTGGACAGCAAATTCATGCTTCATCTAAAATATACATAAAACCCTATATTCCCAGAATATATTTGCCATATGTGTATGCATCGATAAAAATAATGTTATACTAAATCGGAAAGGAAGTCCTAACAAATTTTAACAAATGTGTATCATACAGCCTTTGTTTTCTGAACACAATACAATTTAAATCAAAGTCAACAATAAAACTATAGGAAGTTAAGAAATATGTTTGGAAATTAAAAATTGGACCTCTAAACATCCACATACAAAAAAATCAGAACAGAAGTTAGTGAAGATGCTAAAAGTATTACATTTTAAAATGTATAATATGTATCTAAAGTATTAGAGTTCCATGTAGGCCCATCAATGAATTTGTTATAAAACAATCAATATTTTTAAGACACATGTGTTAATTAGATAATGGAGATTCTTTCATAACATATACTTTATCAAATCACCATAATGTACATTTTAAATATCTTACAACCTTATTGTTAATTATACCACAATAAAGCTAAAATTAATTAATTACCTAAGTAGTTAAGCATTCAAATCAAGAAACTAGAAGAACAGAGAACACCTTAAAAGTATATATCGAAGGGAGTTCCAGCCAAGATGTAGGTGTAGGTAGAAACCCTTCACTTCCTCACACAGCCAAAAGGAGAATAACAACCAATCTAAAATCAATAAACAAACAGGAGTGCTGGAAAATCGAACTGAATGCAACTCCAACGACCAAGGAGTTAAAGAAACAGTCAACCAGAACAACCAGACTGGTAAGAACCTACCGCGAGGTGGCAGACCAAGCGGTTGGGGCTGGCTGAAGGTGAAACTGAGACTCAGAGCTGGCTGTGGACTATGTCTGGGGTTGCTGCAGTAGGAGAAACTCCCAGTCTCACAAGAGAGTTCGTTGGAAGGTGAGCCAGAGCTGAGGAGGCAGGCTGCACTGTTCCCTCTCTGGCCCCTCCCCCACAGGCAGTGCTGCAGCACAGCAAGGAGGGCTGCCCTGCCCAGGTGAATACCTAAGGCCCCGCCCCCTTACACCTTATTAGGTGCCTGGAGCAAAGAAATAGGGCCCAAATGAAAGAACAGAGCAAAATCTCAGAAAGAGAACTTGGCGAGAAGGAGATAGCAAACCTATCTGATGGAGAATTTAAAGCCCTGATAATCAAAAATCTCACAGAACTGATTGAGCTTGGTCAAAAAATGAAAAAACAAATGAAAGATACCTAAAATGAAATAAAGCAAAATATTCAGGGAACCAACAGTGACAGGAGGGAAACCAGGACTCAAAGCAACAATTTGGAACAAAAAGGAAAAATAAACATCCAACTGGAACAGAATGAAGAAACAAGGATTCAAAAAAGTGAAGAGACTTATGAACTTCTGGGACAACCTGAAACATTCCAATATCCAAATTATAGGGGTGCCAGAATACAAAGAACAACAGCAAGAAATTGAAAACTTATTTGAACAAATAATGAAGGAAAACTTCCCCAATCTGGCAAAGGAAATAGACTTCCAGGAAGCCCAGAAAGCCCAGAGAGTCCCAAAGAAGTTGGACCCAAAGAGGAACACACCAAGGCACATCATCATTAAGTTACCCAAGATTAAAGATAAGGAGAGAATCCTAAAAGCAGGAAGAGGAAGGGAGAGAATTAGCTACAAAGGAGTTCCCATAAGGCTATCAGCTGATTTCTCAAAAGAAACCTTGCAGGCAAAGGAAGGGGCTGGAAAGAAGTATTTGAAGTCGTGAAAGGCAAGGACCTACATTCAAGATTAATCTATCCAGCAAAGCTTTCATTTAGAATGGAAGGGCAGATAAAGTGCTTCTCAGATAAGGTCAAGTTAAAGCAGTTCATTATCACCAAGCCATTATATGAAATGTTAAAGGGACTTATCTAAGAAAAAGATGATCAAAAATATAAACAATAAAATTAGAACAAACTTACAACTATCAACAAATGAACCTAAAAAAGAAAAACGATGAAAATAAAAACTAAGAAAACAACTAGAACAGGAACAGAAGCAAAGAAATGGACATCACATGGAGGGTTTTCAGTGGGGAGGGAGAAGGGAGGAATAGGGGGAGAAAGGTACAAAGAAGAAGAAGTATAATTAGTAGGCATAAAATAGACAGGGAGAGATAAAAAATGGTATAGGAAACAGAACTCAACTTATATGTACAACACATGGATGTGAACTAAGGGGGGGAATGCTGGAGAATTGCGGGGTACAGGGCAGAGGGGGGATAAATGGGAAAACTGTAATAGCGTAATAGAAAATACTTTTAAAAATAAAGATAACAGTGATTAACAAGAAAAAAGTATATATGGAAGGAAATAAAATGTAAAAGAAGGCATTTTCTACTTTAAAACAAGGGGCACATTTACTTGTACAGATGAGGTTTAACAAACCTTCAAGAAATTTATAATCCCCATTTCAAACAAAAACTATTTCAAAAAATAAGAAGTCAGAAAGACAAGACAACTAAGTTCACAAGATTACTATAACACAGACCCTAAGAGAACAAAGACAGTAGAAGGAAAGGTAGAAAAGCAAACAAAACAAAAATAGAGGAAAAGATTGATAATTCATTAAAAGTAAAAGCTTTTCTACATCAAAAGATGCCATAAACAGAAAGAAAAATCTACCCCCAGGCTGGGAGAAGTTATATATATAAACTTATCATAAATATAATATATATCACACAAAGGAATACGTGAAAAACAAAATCAGAAAGGACAAACTTAGAAAAAAGTGAACAAAGTATATATTCAAATAATTCATGAGAGAAGAAACTAGAATTGACAACAAACTTATGAGGAAATGCTCAATCTCATGCACAATTAAAGAAATGCAAAGTAAAACAATGAGATGCCATTTCACTCCCAACACACTGGAAAATCTAAAAGCCTCACAGAACCTCAAGTTGAAGAGAATGTAGAGAAAAGCCAGAGCCGCATTCACCTCTGGTGAGCATGTGACTGCTTCCACCACTTGGAAAAACAATATGGCAACAGTTAGTGAAGATAGCATGCTTGACAATGTAACAATCGCAATTTTTGGTGTGTAATCCAGCTAAATTTTCTAGCATGTTTGCCCAAGAAGACATGCACAAGAATGATCCTTGTAGCTCTTTTTACTATAGCAGGAGAAAAAATTGGAAACAATTTAATGTTCATTAAGAGCAAATTGGATAAATAAATTGTAGTATATTTATACAAAGGACTTATACAGCAAACAAAATAAATGGATTAGAGCTGCATTTATCAGCATAGATAAATCTCAAAAACATTAGACTGAGCAAAAAAAAAAAAGGTCAGTTAAAGAATATCAATATATTATCAGTATAAAGATTGAAACCATGCAAAACTACACTATTTAGTGTTTGTATGTAGTACATATGTAGTGATTCTAGTAATACAAAAACATACATAAGAAATAAAAAGGACAATTCAAGGTAGTGGTAACAACTAGGGAGTGAGAGAGTGTCATGGTAGCAAGGAGAAGTACACAGCAGGCTTTAACTATGTTCATTTGAGGATACAGATAGAAAGAGATTAGATGGATTGATATGATGATTAGATATAGATATAGATATAGAGATACAAATACAGTATTTTTATTTCTTTAAAAAAGATTCCAAGCAAATTTGGCAAAATGTTAATATTTGTTAAAGTTTCATGATAACAGGGTGTTTGTTACATTACTCTCTATGATTTTTTTCTGTATATTTAGACCATTGCATAATAAAAAATAAAAATAAAATTGGAGGCAAGGAAATAGCAAGAAGGAGGACTAAAGGAACAGAAGATGATTATCAAGAAATGGAGAGGAGGAGAAAATGTGAGAAGGTAAAACCAAAAGGAACAGCCAAATAGACAACAAAGGTGAGCAGGAAATGGGCAAAAGAAAGCACTGCCGGGTGAGGGGACCAAGGCACGCCACACCATTTCACTCTTCCTTCCACTGCTGCCGCCACCCACTCAATTGCTCCCCACAAGATAGGGCTGGTGGTGAGAGAACCCACGGTTGAGTGATCCCATCCACACTCACCTCTGCTCTCTTTACTCCCTACAGCTGGGTCTCTGGTAGAGCCTGGGCAGTGAGACCTGGGGAAATCAGCCATCTTTCCCCACCCCAGGTGGGAACAGTCTTTTCCATAACTCCGGAAATGTGAATGAGAAAGGCATGTTAGCACTCCAAAGACTGCTTTTTCCTGCCATAGGAAATCACTACTCAAGCAATGCCAACCTTGAGAAACTATTGAGCATTTAATTCCAGGAGGTAAAACAATTCTTACTTTTAGGAGAAATTTTACTGTGAAAAGGAGAAATTATGGGGCTAGGAGAAATTGTACTGTCTGCTGGGTTTACACTGTCCAAAGTAGAACTAACCATCATTAGCCCCAGTTGTTTCCCATCTCTGACTTTCCGTCTCCTTCCTCAGGTTTAGAAAGTGTGACGCCAGTTTGGGCTCTCCTTCCTTACCTTCCATATTCAGTCGGTTATCACATCCTGTTAATTTGCTTCTTTTCAGCATATCGCATGTGTATCCCCATCTCTTGTCTTTGGTCTCCAGACCTGGAGCTGCTCTCTCTGAAAGACATCCTCCGCATGTCTTATCCACCAGACAATGGCTAAGACATACAGAGGATGTCCATTGTCCAAAGGATAAACATTTGTCCATTGTCTGATAAAGGTTTTTGTAGCCCAGCACTGGTCATTTTAGACCTTTCCTCCAAAAACTCGAATGGTATACCAATGTGTCAAAGCAGAGCTCAAGCTCTCCACTCCGGGAGTCAAAGCGAGCCAGCTAGATGTGGACCCGTATCTCTTGCAGCTACTTCCCTTGTCTCGTTCCATCATTCTCCTCCCACACTGTGCCCCGCCAGATGGTCATTCTTAAGTACTCCCTGCCTTTTCCACTTCTGGATAGTTGCTGAGAAAGTTCCTTCTACTTTCTCTTTCCCCTTCCTCACCTGGGGAAATCCAATCCAGCCTTCAAGGTCCAGCTGAAATCCTGTGGAGCCCCTCTAAAGCAAGCTCTACCCTCCTCAGGACTGGCAGGTGCTGACTATAAATCACAGAGGGGTTAGGGTATCTTTTCCAATTCATTACTATATTTCCGGGCCTACCTAGCACAGTGCCTTACATATAATAGGTATTCAATGATATTCAAATGAATGCATGTAAACATGCACTTTTATAATCACAAAACCCCATGCATTTTTATAATCACAAAATTGATATAAATCTAATTTTAACCCTGAACTTCTGTCACTTAGTAGGCCCTCAATATGTAGTTGTGTGAATGAATTGATGACTGAGTGAATAAATGAATGGATTTTCCTATACTTTGTCATTGAATGAGATATCATAGGTCCCTATATATCATTGTCAGCTGGCCTATGCTCCTGTTCATGCCTTTTCTCAAGAGCTTAGTAATACATTTCTAAGTTCTGAGAGCAACTAATAAACATTAATTTTATTTAATATGGTCCTATGAGGAAAATATAAATGCAAGAATCTGTACACATGTAAATGCAGTGTACTTTACATTGCAACAGATGATGTTAATCACATAATTTAATGTTATTCTACTTTTTATTGTTTACTGAACCCTCTTGCCTGAGTTGATATCTTTGTCTTATAATGGGAATGATTACTGGCCACTTGAAGCTTTTTAAAAAATATCACTCAATCTCCCTCCCGAGGACTAATAGCATCTTTCCCTACAAATGGCTGCTGCGGGTTATTAGGTCATGCTTTCTTGGAATATTCTATCTTTCATTTATAATTTTTTAATTAACCCAATTTTTTCTAATGGTAAGTTTAGTATCTTGAACAGCAGAAACACATTGTATTGCTATATGACTTAATTCATTGTTGAAAAGAGACGGGAAAGCTTGTGCGAGTGGAAATCGATCAATAAATCAACACATCCTCCTGCCCTTTGCAGCTCCTCCTCCCAAAGGAGCTGTCACAGTGCAGGGATGGCCAGGGCCTCCAGCACCCTCTTGCTTCTGCACATCTAACTGAGAAAATGACCACAAAAAATTGGAACTCAATTTTTTTAAATGTCAATCAACTGATATTACTTCCAATATAATATTTTCTCCCACACAGCATTAAAAATATATATGCACTAAACCTTCCATCAGCTTAGAAAAGAGGCTAACAAAGTTTCACTCTATTTCAATAAGAGTGAGTCAATTTAGGGGCCTTTGCTGTGTCTAGAGGCAAGAATATTTTCCTGGGTTATCACAATGCCTTGGGTGTCAATCAAAGAACCACACTCAGAGGACCAAGAGAATATCAGATGAGATCCATCATGAGGCTGAATTTTGGCCTGTATTTGTAAATGATTTCCTCAGCCAGGTCATCAATCACAAAGTCATCTGCATAGAGAGGATACCTCATTATTGTTCTATGGGGCTCCAATTAAGCAGGACTTGACAAAGAGCTATCATGTTGACAACCCATCCAAATAGTCGGCATTACCACAATTCATGACCATGAGGGGAACCTGGACCTCTCTGCTTCCTCTTCAGGCGAAGGCTGATGGGAATGAAAGATTTACTCCAAACAGCTTTCTGAGCATCTTGCACCTCACCAAGAAGTCCCCTCGCAAAACAGTTATAGGCCCCCAATTCAAGTCTCATGTAGAATCATGAGTTAATGTCAACTTTAAATTCCTCTATGCAGGCAGATAGTTTGACACTAATGCTATGCCTTTCCGTGCAAAATAATAATAATAATAATAAATTTTTATTCACTCCCAGAGCTCTTAAGAAGCCTTAAGCTTTGCATCGGCCCAAGTTCAAAAAGGTAACCAAGTTTAAGTGCAGTACTTAGTAGAAGTACAAATCATTGACTTAATTTTCATATTTACACAGAAGCGTTCAGTCTCCACTACACTGAGGGAGTTGCACCACTCCATAGGAATGATAGGTGTTCTCAGATCTTCTGGGAGAACTGCAGAGTGGCAGTTAAGCTGCCTTTGATTGACTAAGGTGATTTGATTTCCACTAATAACTCACAAGAGCTGTTAGGAAAATTGGATGGTATTTATAATTCTAATTTGTTTTACTCTGTGACTCTAGGAAACATCATTGTGGTAAATATATTGAAATGTCAGGGTTATCACTTGCCACACAAACTTTATTTTATTTTTTTCCCCACTGAACAAATGCCAACAGCTTAGCCTGCTGAGCCCAAGCTTATGTGAACTAGTGATCCTGGCAGCCGTTGGCAGTTCCGAGTGGCCATTTGGCCCACCCAAGCTTACACTGCATAGATTCCCCGGGATGGCCTCCAACTTCAGGGTAGTCAGAGACTTTCAACGCTGCTGGGGCCCCATGTCATCCCGCAGCAGCAGGCTGCTTCCTAAGAAGCTGGCTCCTCTAACTGTTCCAAGAGCGAAACTTGAATACTGTTTTGGCAGCCTTGCAGCACTATTCACTCTCTCCTCATGGCTGAAGAAACTTTTTGAAAACGCTGGGAGCACTGGTTTGGAATCTTCATCCAGAACAACTTTGAGGAAAGCTGCCCTGAAAGTTGAGACTGACTTCTCTGGCTAACTCTGCTGAGAAGCCAGGCACCATTATTCTGCACAGTACATGCATAGGGGAATACAGCTCCAAGGACAACGGTCCAAGTAATGACAGTTCAGTTGCACCAGTAGCTTCTTCATCAACAGAACATCAGTCCTATAAAAGTGCAAACACAGACACAGACACAGTGAGGAGTTCCAGGAATCCTAAACTGCTGTTCACAGTTTTTCCCATTCATTAGTAAATCTGACCAGATGATATAATTACTGTATGCCTTTTCAAAAGTGCATTATCATTTACTTTGTTATGGATTTATGTTATATTTCTGTGAGATGCCCATCTTCCAAATAAAACAAAGTAGATGCAATGAAAGATTGGCCAACCAACCAATATAGACAGTGAACCAGTATTCTATGATGCTTCGTTTTATCAGCATGAGTTCAGCTCCCAGTGCCTCAGTTTCTGTGTCTGAACAAAAGTAAGTTTTGTAATACCATATCCTGGCTTGAATTCACTTTCACTGTAAGGGATATTCTTTTTTAAAGATTTTATTTATTTCTTTTCAGAAAGAAGGGTAGGGAGGGAGAAAAAGAGGGAGAGAAACATCGATGTGTAGTTGCCTCTCCCACACCCACAATGGGGGACCCAGCTTGCATGTGCCCTGAATGGGAATCGAACCAGTGACCCTTTGGTTTGCAGGCCAGTACTCAATCCACACCAGGCAGGGCAGGAATGTATTATTAAAATTAATTTGTTTCGGCCCTGGCTGGCGTAGCTCAGTGGATTGAGCGCGGGCTGCAAACCAAAGTGTCGCAGGTTCGATTCCCAGTCAGGGCACATGCCTGGGTTGCAGGCCATGACCCCCAGCAACCGCACATTGATGTTTCTCTCCCTCTCTCTTTCTCCCTCCCTTCCCTCTCTAAAAATAAATAAAAATCTTTTAAAAAATTAATTTGTTTTTTATTTGAACGGCATGCTAGTTTTCTATTCAATTTATTTTAATTATGCAAAACATACATGGATCAAGAGTTGACCCTAAAAAGCGCTGGGCCCATCTATCCCTTCTCCCCCTGTAGAGGTAACCATTTTTATTAGCTTTTGGTTTATCCTTCCATTATTTAAATAGCAGAAAATATATTTATATATTCATATCCCACACCCCTCTTAGATATAAGATAGCTTATCAGATGCACTGTTGTGTACTTCCACATTTCCATTTATGCAGGAGATCACTCCAGAGCAGCATGTATATAAATATTCCACATTTATTTTTACAGATGCAGAGTACTCTATTGTGTAAATGTACATAATTCATCTAAACCTTTGTTGCTAGACAGTGGATTTTTTCTAGTCTTTTGAAATGATAAGCAGTGCTTGACTCAACAAAGGTGGGCTACTAAGGTACAAAAAAGTTAAGTAACTTACACACAAAGTTCTGTTTTTATGAGTTCCAAGGGTAAGGACCCAGGAATAGCACTCTTCAGTTTACTTGTAAACTGAGACTTGCAAAAGAATCTCTTTGAGAATGCAGAGTTACTAAGCGTAGATTGGCCTTCCTATTCCTAAGTGGGACTGTCATAGCCCATCATTCCCTCTTCCTATATCTGCATGCATTTGGCCCACCTGATAGCCATTCCCTATGGATTTTCTTCTGGGGTTCCCCCTCTGCCTCTGGCTGTTGCTCCAAAGAGTTGATTTTTTTGAATTGTCAAAGAAAGAATTCCCCCCATCTGGTTGATTAACACATCCATCATCTCATTTATTTATCTTTCTTTCTTTTTTTTTTTTTTTGGAGAAGACATATAAGTTCTACCCTCTTAACAAATTTCAATTATACAATACAGTGTTCTCAACTACACTTACCAAGTTTTACATTAGATCCCTTTCACTAAATTCTCCCTATTTCTCCCACACCTACCACCCTCCATCAGCTCTTGGAAACCACTTTTCTATCCTAAGAGTTTCTTTTTTTTTTACCATTCCACATATGTGAAGCCATGCACTCTTTGTTTTTCTCTGTTTGACTTATTTCACTTAGCACAGTATCTTCAAGGTCCATCCATTTTGTTGCAAATGGCAAGATTTCATTCTTTCTCATGGCTGAATAATATTTCAGAGTGTGTGTGTGTGTGTGTGTGTGTGTGTGTGTGTGTCACATTTTCTTTATCCAACGTTTTCTCATGTCTTGGTTATTGTGAATAATGCTGAAATGAACATAGGAATGCAGATATCACCTTGATATCCTGTTTTCATTTCTTTAAGTATATACCCAGAAATGGTAAATCTTATGGTAGTTCTATTTTAATTTTTTTAGGAACCTCCATGCTTTTTTCCACAGTGGCTGCACCAGTTTACACTCCTACCAACAGTGTACAAGTGTTCCCTTTTCTCCACATTTTCACCAACATTTGTTATCTCATACCTTTTGATGACAGCCATTCCAACAGGTCTGAAGCAATGTTTCATTGTGGTTTTGGTTTGTATTTCCCTGGTGATTAGTGATGTTGAACACCTATTCATGTATCTGTTTGCCATTTGTAGGCCTTCTTCGGGAAAATGTCTGTTTGGTTCCTCTGACCCTTTTTGAATCAGAATGCTTTTTTTTTTCTCTTGAGTTGTATGTGTTTTTATATGTTTTGGACATTTACTCTTTATCATATGTGTGGTTCACAAATATTTTCTCCCATTCCATAGATTGCTTTCTCATTTTGTTGATGATTTTCTTTTCTGTGTAGAAGCTTTTTAGTTCCACATGTTTATTTTTGCTTTATTTGCCTTTGCTTTTGGTGTAACATAAAAAAAACACACACACATTTCCAAGACCAATGTCAAGAAGCTTACTCACTATATTTTCTTCTGGGATTTTTATTGTTTCAGGTCGTACAGTCAAATCTTTAATCCACAAAGTGAATTAATTCTTAATTTTATTTCTATGCATTCCATTGGTTTATTCACCACTTCACAAGCCCTACACCTGGGACATATAGTTTGAAATTATTCACTATATATTAAAAGAAATTACATTGCTCAGCCTTCCAGCTATTTAGATCACTGTGTAATGGTTTTCCAGTACCCAGCTGTCATAAATCTTCCCCATATGACACCTAAAAAGAGATGAGTTGCAAGGTTCTATTGCTGGACGTCCTGCCTTGCAATTTGATATCAATTAGATAATGTTGGCAAAAATGATCAAGAAGAGCAAAAATGTGACAGTTATGGCTGAACTACCATTCTCCAGTTTTTTTAACAACTTGCTGTAGAATATGAGGTCACATCCTCTTAACCTTTCCAGAACACATGTTGAGTTTCTTTATTCTATTTTATTTTAGTCTTTTTTTCTGTGAATCAATTATCAAACTAAAATCAAAGTAGAAAACTTTCAGCTGCATATTTACTTGCCATAATTCTAGAAGAAAAATATTAGTCTTTTTCAGTCAAAGTTGGTCTAAAATACCATGCTACTTTTACAGAATATTCCAGAACCTCCTTGTGATACTGTGTTGTTACTGTGTTACTCTAGACTTGATATAATGGTTGCAGTAACCTCACCTGCACATTTAGTCCACAGTCATATATGAATGTGACATAAAGTCACAGAACAGAGAGAGATAATTAAGATAAAGATCCTGCCCTGACAATATCTCACTCTTATCGGGGAGATGGCACAAAATCAGAAAGTCATCATACAATAAATAGTTAAATGTTATTAGAAAATAATGCACCAAGTTTCTCTTATCACTTTCTACCTAACCAGATATTGTTTTTGTAATAGAAAAAATACATTTTATTACTTTAAAAAGTCTTCAGAGTTGAATATGTGCCTGTTGCCCAAGTACTGATTGTTTGGAACTCCAGAAACTTGTTATTTGAAGTTCAGGGGAGCAGGGGTCCTTCATCCTTAACCACTTTTAAAGTAGGCTATAAATGTTACCTCCCTTTGGAGTTTGCAACTCTTGAGTACTTGCATCTTCTCACCCTCAAAGCAAAGCAAAAACAAATGAGCACACAGTAAAGGAAGTTTTATATCATAGGTGGTGAACATAAGGCCTGAGGGCCAAATCCTTCCCTCCACCTTGTTTTATCTGGCCTGGCACCTTGTTTCTACCTGGCAGCAGCACCGAGCTTTCACTTAACTGTTAAGGAGTAGTTACATTTATACAGCCCTAAAATTACACTCAGCCCTTTGAAGGCAACCACAAGGCTGATATGGTCCCCAGTGAAAATGAGTTTGACACCCCTGGTTTATATTATCTTTGCTAGACACAAGTGCAAATCCCTGTGACTGCATGTTTCTGGTAAGTTCTCTTTTCAACTAATCACACCAATGCATGGATCTTGAAAAGTGCTGCGGTTTCTTTCTATCCTCTACAGCTTCTTTCATTTATTGATGGCCTTGTAAGTCATATCATGGGCTGAGTACCTGAAGAAGAGAAGTTCACTTAACATTAAAGAATAAACAGTTGGCCAGAGAGGAACTCTGCCATAGACCTCTAACAGAAAATATTTGTTTTATTAAAAACATTTTGACATTCAAAAATCCAAGTCCAGCATGACCAATTTGTGGATAAGAAATAAATCCAAAATGGTGCCATCAACTCTAACACAATTAAATATCTCATCATTCAATACCTGCTTCAGAATTGTGATGAACTAGTTCAGATACACTTCATTTTTCATATATTCTCAGGAAAAAAACTCTAAAATTTAGCATATAGCCTACAAAATTTAAAATACCATAATTTTTTCTCACTTCTCAAGAGAATACTCTTTGGTACAGATGTTGAGAAAAATGTGAGCTGCAGGGAGTGATTTGACAGTTGGTATATGGAAAAGCCTCAAAGAGTGAAGTATTTTGATATAACTTAAGTCACATGAGACTGGATCAACTTCTGGAGTCAGCCTCATTAAAATGGAACTACCTGAGATTCTATTCAAGATTTCCCATCAAGAAAAATAAGCTCAAAACTTTCATCAGTAGCAATGGTTCCCCCCCCCACCGCCAATGTAGCCATGAAAGGAGATTGTCTAACCTCAGTTTCCTGTCCAGTTTCAAAATCTCTCAGAATATATATTGTTCCCTTTCTATCATATTAAACACTGTTTTCTCATCACATATTAAATGTTATCTAACATCTAATTTCTCTTCAGTCATAAAGAAAGATTAAAACATAATTTTCTATTCCAAACAAAAATATATGCAAAAATGCCTCCTATTCTCTCCCAATGGCAGTTCTCAGCTCTTTTTAAATTCAAATTTGAATAATACTTCCGGTATTGTGAATCAGAAATGCACAGTCGGAGGAAATCACAAGATGGAGGCAAGGGAAACATGGCTCCCCTCCCGGCTCTCCTCCTTGCACAACCACGGCAAAAATTACAGCTAAACTACAAAACAACTATCACCCAGAATTGTCGGAAATTGAGCTGTATGGAATTCCAACAACCAAAGAATTAAAGAAATCATATTCATCCAGACGAGTAGGAAGAGCAGAGATGCGGAGACACAGAGACGGAGATTTGGAACAGGTGGTCCCACACCCACGAGTGGTGGATAAAAATCAGGAGACATACCTCAGGAGTGGGGGATCCCATTCCCTCACCAGACCACCCAGCCCAGGGTTCCAGTGCCAAGAAGGTTAAGTCCCCATAACTTCTGGCTGTAAAAACCAGTAGCAGTTGTTGGCAGTGGAAGAAACTGCAAGATTCTTAGGAGTTTCCTCTTAAAGGGCCCACAGTGGACTTAGGAATTATGCTGACTCACTCCTCCTGGGCTCCAGTACCAGGCAGCAGCTGGAAGGGCACCAGTGGCATATGGGGAGAAAGTGAAATGCCTGGTATTGGAGTGAGTGCCAGGGGACAGCTTCCTCCCGGACAAAACTCCAGAGGCCAGGCAGTGGCCACTACTATCCCTTTTCTGAGCCCTCCCCCACACAGAGCCACGAATGGCCACACCATATCTGAGACTCCATCAATCCAATTCACACAGTTTGCCCCACCCTGGCAATTACCTAAAGCTCTGTCCCAACCAACTTACTGGTGGGTTTTTCTATAATGGCAATAAATTCACAACTATCAACAAGTGAATCTAAAAAACAAAATAAGCTAACAAGCAGAACAGAAACAGAATCATAGATATAGAGATCATTTGAAGGGTTATCAGGTGGGAGGGGGAAGAGGAAGAATGGGAGAAAAGGTGCAGGGGTTAAGAAGTACAAATTGGTAGGTACAGCATAGATGGGGATGTTAAGAATAGTATAAAAAATGGAGTAGCCAAAGAACTTATATGCATGATCCATGGACATGAACTAAGAGGGTTGATTTCTAGAGGGAATGGGGGATACCAGGTGGAGGGGAGCAAAAGGGAAAAAATTGGGACAACTGTGATAGCACAATCAATAATACATATTTTTAAAAAGAAACACTAAAAAATAAAATCAAATAAAGTTGGATATCTCAAAATTTTAAAAATTGGATAAATCAAAATTTTAAGCACAAATGTATAATTATATATTTATGTATTTCATTTAAATTTATAAATGTTTACTCACATACTTTGTAATGTAACATATTAAAGAACATATACATTTGACATTAAAGTATAAGAGTTCTAATTAAAAAAAGAAATGCACAAATGAATTTTTTTACTCTAATAGGATAGCTTTTTTTAACATTTTTTTTGTTGTTCAAGTACAGTTTTCTGCCTTTTCCCCCACCCCTCCTCACCTCCCTCCCTTGTTTCCACCCCCCTTGTTATTGTCCAAATGTATTTGAATTTTATTTTATATAACCCTTTTTAGATCATAAATTCCAATGGACCCATGGCTATAAATCCCCAATTTTTAGAGTCCCATGTCCCTGGACTCTTTGAAAAATATTATTAAATTCTATTACCTATGACATTTAGCTTTATATGTCAACTTAACTGATTAAAGAGATACCCAGAAAGCTGGTGAAACATTAATTCTGGGTGTGTCTATTACAGTGTTTTTAAAGTATTTGTATCCATAGTATTTGAATCCATAGACTAAGTAAAGAACATTACCTTCACCAATACAGATGGCCATCAACCAATATGTTGAGGGCCTTATTAATAGAATAAAAAGGCAGAGAAGGGGCAAATTTACTCTTTTGCTTGAGCTGGGACATCTATCTTCTCCTGCCCTGGGACATTGGCACTCCTGATAATTGGGCCTTCGGACTCAGAGTTGAACTTACACACACATTCAGTTCCCCTGGTTTTCAGACCTTCAGATTTGGATTAAATTACACCACTAGGTTTCCTGGTTCTCCTTGCAGACAGAAGATCATGGGACTTTGTAGTCTCCATGACCACATGAACCAATTCCTATATAGTCTATTATATATAAGAGAAGGTATGTATATCTCCTATTGGTTTTGTTTCTCTGGAGAACCCTGTCTAATACAGTTAATGAGTATAAAAGATATACCCAATTGAAAAGTTTTATTGGCTACATTTTCAAGCATTCAATTTATCAACAGATGTTTATGGAATACCTCTCATGTCAGGTACTGTGTTAGGCACTGGGGACAAATAAGACACAGTCACTGGCCTCAGGGATCTCTTGTCTAATGAAAGAGACAGACATGTAAATAAACAATTACAATGCAGTGAGACTGCAGTTTGTACAGGGGCAAATGGAGATGAGAAGTGAAATTGCCTAAAAATATGTGAGGAATCATAAAATGTTTCTTAGAGGATATTAAATTTGATATAAAAAAACTTTGTTTAATATGTGAGAAGTTATTGAGAAAGAGTGTTCCAGCAGAGCACTCCATGTGTAAATGCCAAGGTGCAGGGAAGAATATACAATGCATGGGAAACTGCAAATGATTCTCTATACTGGAGCTTCAAGTTCATGAAGGGAAATGTTGGGACCTGAGGTTACAAATACGGACCAAGAACAGATCATGGGGGACATGGAGGAATGGATCTCTCAGAAGAATCCCAAAAGCTTTTAATTAGGGTACTTCCATGACCAGACTTATACAAGTTTCAGAAAGCATTCCTACACAAATTGGAAGCTAGACTGGAGGAAAGCAAGGCCAATATCATGGAGAGTAATGGGGAGTCTATACAGTAGTACTGGATGAGCTAATCAAGCACTAAAATGGAAATAAAGCACCTGATACATTCTTAGGAAGTGGACTTGGCAAGACTTGGTAACTTAGATAAGGAAATAAGGAAAGATGAGAGATAAAGCCACCTTGGTAATGTATATATCACCCCTTCAAACCAAAGGTGGAAAGCAGACTCCCAGATTTCTTGGTAGACTTTGGGCCCTTGTTTAGAGGTTCTATCTGGGGAATACTGTTACTTACTATTCTTAATGGGAAAATATCCATTCATTTAGAAGGCTCATCTTTTCAAATCAATCAGTGTGGAGGAATGAAACATGAATGAAAAAAGAAGTGAATAGCTAGGAGCATAGAGATCAAAGACACATCACCCTTAGAATCAGCTGGGTGGTTGGTAGTGTTATTAATCAAGATAATGCATTGGGGAAGGAGTAGACTTGGAGGAGAAGGAACATTGGCTATCATGAATTTCAGTTTGGGCAATTTGAAATTAAAAGACCTTTATAGGTTCAGATGAAGATGCTCTATAGAGAGTTGTTTAGGTGGATCTAGAGCTCAGAGGAGAATTCTAGGGTAGAGATTTGTGAGACATCAGAGAATTGGTGATAGCTGAAGTTCCAACTAAACCTAAAGTATACATTATATTCTTTAGTAGTATATAAGGCTTGATCAAAATTTAGTCAAATCCTTCAAACAATATTCATTCAATCAATCAATAAATAGTGACATCTTCTAGTGCAAGGACCTAAGTGAAGAGCTTGGGAAAGAACAGTGAATCAGACAGTATTCAACTTCAAGACATCTATATTCTACCTAAAAATTCAGGTGTTAAACAACAAGTTACACAATATATTATTTCAATGTGTTTGGGATTTGGGCCCCTGAGAAGATATGGAGAAACAGACCTAGTTTAGGGTAAAGTAGAGGGTTCCATGTAAGAATCTATAGAAAACTACTTTGAGCTAAGTTTTTAAAGTGAATTAATTAACTAGGCAAAGAGGGGGAAAATATTCCAGGTAGAAGGAATAGCATGTGCAAAGGGCCTGGGACAATAAGATGATAAAACACTTCAGGATAGGAAAGAAAGTCAGTGAGACAAGCAGAAATGTGTGTAAATATTCCATGTTAATAAGTTGAAATGGAGAGTACTTTCTTTGGGGAAATATTAAGTAAATATGATCATAATATAGAACATGGGGTCCATACCACCTGGGATTTTAGGCCCCTTATTTAAGAACCCAAACCCCAGTGACTTAAAAAAAAAAAACAGGGACAGCCAAAATATGGTTTGGAAACCAAATAGATTAATATAAGAATAACTTCATCAAATTGCATTGAACTCCTTTTAGTTCTGCAAAGGCATGTTTCTAATAGAGAAGTCAGAAATCAATCTCTGAGATAGACTTCAAGGTCATAGCTAGGTGGCAATAAAAACACACTACAGAAGAATACGCTTTTATTTTCATAAGCATTTAACTGTAAAATGTCCTCAGAGCACTCAAGGTTCAGGAATAAAAAAGATCAAACATATTTTCCTACGCAGAAGAAGGAGGTTATACAATCATTCATGGTCCTTTAGCTTCTTGGTGGTTCCTCTCTTTTCTTGCTAATACCTAATTTCTAACAAAGCCTAGCTACACCATATATAAGTTATTACCTGTCACCTTTTTATACCCATAAAAACCAAGACTTGAGACAAAAATTGTGCAGTGCCAACCAGAATAATTAGGAATAACAGCAACAAACATTCTTATTCCTCTTATTTCCAAGAGTGTTTTGGGTTATGTTTTCTACTTATGTTTTCAAGTATCAACTTGCCTATGTATATATTACCCCTTCGAACCAAAGGTGGTAGCAGTTATACATTTAGAAGGCATTTGTACCTAATTGGGACCATTCAAAATTGTTTCATGGATAAGGTAAACATTATCTGAGGTTTTGTGTCTTGCCCTACAGTTTTTGGAAGCTAACTTCCATGAGATCTTTCGTTACACCTAATGTTAACATGGACATTGCTTCAGCATCTCTGTTTCCTAGCAATTTCACATGTAACGGCTACAGCTCTCTCCCACACTGCACTGCAGGGCTACAGTGAGGACCCACCAGAAACATTCAGCAGCTCTGGTTCCAGCAGTCATGGGCCCAAAAGGGAGAAACACTTTAGTTTCATCCTTTCTAATCAAAGCCCAAATCCAGAGCTTCTCTATAATATCATAAAAGCAAGACCATCACATTTGTGAAAAAAAGCAGAGCATATTGTAATGGGATCATTAAGATCAACTCTAAAGTATGTTCACGAATATCATGACAGCATTGTGGATACTAATTGCTATCTAAAAACACCACTCGAGTCTAAGTGCTAGTATTAGACGAGGGTGCGTTCTGTCAAATGCTATTTGGACCATAATTGAAAGCGTCATTAAAAATTTACTGAAAGGAATACTGGAAACACCATAGAGGACAAAAGGTGTGCTTGAAGCTTCATTCATTGTCAGTGATGCCACATCAAGTGACAAGCACTGGGATCTAGATATGGGAGAATGGATTTAAAGGCAATGATGTAAAGCACTTTTTCTTTTACATGAACACCAGTTCCAGGGCTGTGTGCCTTTGAACTCTGTTAGCCACAGTGTGAGGAAGCACTGGAGGTCCCATGCACTTCCATCTAAGAAATGTACCTACACCTTATGAATATTTGATCCAGCTACAAATTTGAAAAAAAATCACCAGTCTCTGAATTATTTAATTGTTTTTGCCAAAGCCCTAAATTATTTTTCCTGTAATAAAAAAAAATGTATTGGGTGGGAAACAAGACTCCAAAGAGGCAAATTCTAACTCAAGTCCTAACAGATGAAGCTCCAGCCGTGCTGATTTTCTTTACAGCATAAGTGGTCTACTTGGCTGATAGCAGCAGAGACTTGGGTCAATACTGTCGTTTCCTGCCTGCTAGCACTGCAGACTGCATGCATTCTCCTCTGAATTAACTTGACCACAGGATATTTTTTGAAGGGTATAATTAAGAAATTGGCCAAAGTTCCTGCAAGAGATATAATGTTGACATGAATTCTTTAAAATACATAAACAAGTTTTGAAGACTAGAAAAGGCATAGTGAAAGAAGCAAATTTCCTTCCTTTAATATTTATGGGAAGAAAAGAATTCAAATCTGGGAAGTGACTTACAAGCATTAGCAATAGGTCAGGGGCAGAAACGTTGTGTTTGACCACAGGGACCATGCAGGTGACTAGACTTTGGGGAGGACTGTGAAGGGACGCGGTAAGGTGCTGTACCACGTGTGTGCATGTGCATGTTCATGTGCATTAAAATAATGATATGAAAGATTTATAACCAAAAAATTCATTATATGCTGAAAGTTGACCAAAGGATAGCAGATTTAACACTAGAAAAATATGGGACAAAAAAGTTAAAAAACAAAAACAACAGCCAGCCAGTATTTCCATGGTTGTTTGAGATGCTGACAAGGAAAGTCTTCAGAGAACTGTAAATGTCATCATGATAATGTTTTGGCTACATGGACTCTAAAATGTCCCCACTTTTTCACATGCTGGTATTCATGCCCTTGTTCCTTACCTCCCATTGAGTGCAGATAAGGCAGTGACTAGGTTCTAACCAATAGAATGGCTCCATGTATGTGATTGTAATGCCTGTCCTGAGAGAATAGTCTCTTCCTTGTTGGCAGCAAGGAAGCCATGCTGGGAGACCCATGTGGAAAGGAACCAGGAACAGCCTCTGGCTGCCAGGCAGCAAGAACCTTGAGATTTAGGCAGCTTTTCAGGAACTGAATGCTGAAAGTTCTTCCCCCTTCAAGCTTCAGATCACTCTACAGCTCCACCCAATACCTTGAAAGCAGACTTGTCTGCTTTCAGGAAGCAGAGGATCCAGCTAAATTGTGCCCAGATTCCTGACCTATTGGAACTGTGACATAATAAATCTGTGCTGTCGTAAGTGGCTACATTTGTGGCAGTATTGTTATACAGCAACCAATAACTGAGATAGACAACAAGAATTTTTACTAAGTTCTTTCATTCTTAAGGACTTCTCCTTTTTGCCATGTAATCACCAATTATGGATACTACAAAAAAATAAAGATTACTAGGAAGCCATATGAACCAAATTGTATGTCAAGATATCATTGAGGGGAACAATGTGATGCATAGAAGAAACTGTAGAACTGGTACTTGTGAATTTCCATTTACTCTCCAAAGAGGATGAGTTCTGACTTTCTAAAATAGTGGTAACAATTCGTATTGTGTAGCACATACAGGTATGCCAGCAAATGGAAGTAATCAGCCTATAGTACATTAGAGAGGAGCTTTGGAGTCAGACAAATTCAGGCTTAAATCCCATCTTTGTTATTTCCTAGTTGGATGACATATTAATTTTCAATTTCCTCATCTGAACAATGAAAATAATCAAACCAAACCCAAATGGTGTTGAGAAAATGAATAAGGTATACAACGTTGGAGTGGAAAATAATAGGTACTCAATAAGTACTAATTCTCTTCTCCTTTCTTTACACCATAAGATCAGTGCATCCTAAATTCTAGAAGAGAATATATATTTTTAATCAGGGAAAGTACAACACTAAAAGAAAATGTGGCCCTAGAAGTATTAGAGACACTGAAATGAAAGTCTGATTATATAATTATGAATAATGTTAACAAAGAGGAAACATCCTAGGGAATCAAGATAGCTGCTTAGAGTATCCTTCAATAAGTTCAATTTTTTAATAAAGCAATGATAAAAAAAGAATTTCATACTCACTGATTCAGAAGAGAAAGAAGAGGAGAACATGAAAGCTTACAAAGAATGGCATGAGGTCCACAGGCCAAAGTTAACTTTGGTGAAAAGTATAAAGACCAAAAAAAGGCACTTATTGTGCTACATTTGAAAAAAGGCATGAAAATAAAAGACATGTCTTTGAGAAAGATGGCATGATATTATCATGTGGTATAAATAAAACTACTTTTACTTTGCAATCATTCTCACCATGGAGGGTGATCATCAAATAGAAAAGTGAAAAATAAACATAATTAAGACATAACCAAAGATTAAGAATGTGGAATTGATAGGGAAATTGTGTCTGGGCTCGGATAATTTACTTTTGGGGTGAAGAGTTTGCAAGAACAATTGAAGAACCACTGTCAGTAATTTTTTAAAATTCCCATAGAACCAGAGAGGCCAAAAAATTACAAGTGGGCAAAATTTTTCATTTCAACTTTAGAATAACCCTTGATACTGGTACCCAACTAAATGTTCTAATGGATAATTAAGTAGATTGTTTGTAAGCACTTTGAGAGGAAACCAAGTATAACTAATATCCAAAATGGGTTCACTAAGAAGACATCAGGTCAAACAAATCTCATTTATTTTCTAACAAAGTTATTGAATTGGTAAATTAGAAGAGAGTAGAACCATACTTATAAAGTCTTGAAGTAAAAATTGGAAGAATTATTGCATATTTAGCCCAGAGAAAAAGACTTGAGGGAATTGCTGTCTTCGCGTGTTTCAATGAAATTCATGCAGGGTTAAATCACTGAGCATCGCTGCATCCTTCACCTCTCAGCTTAGACAACTGAGGAAGCTGTCTCTGATCATTCAAGTTCTGATTTGATAGCCCTCCTATATGTTAGTATAGCACACCTGTATTTCTACTCCCATAGTACTTGTCAGATTGTATTACGACTACTTGCTTAATTGCCTACCTTTCCAGTGAATTCATAAGGCAAGATTTATGAAGCCAAGGACACGGTCTGTCTATTTCATTGCTTTATCCAGAGTCTAGCATTGTACCTTATACATGGAGGGTATTCTATAAATAGTTGCTAGTGAAATGAATAAGTAAATAAATGAATTAAAAATATTTGTCACTGAGATATAGTTTTCATCTCAAAACAAAGGAGAAATTTCTTATAATTAAGAATCTTTGATTTCTTCAAAAATCTTAATTTCCTTGGTGTTATTAAAATGTTCAAGAATAACCTGAAAAAAACACAATCATTCATATGGTATTTTGTACAATGGAAAGGAAGTTCAATTAGTTGACCTCTAAACTCTTTTCTCACTCTAGATTCAAAGCCATGTCAGCTTTTATTTATCTGGCCTAGAACAGGACTTTGCTCAAGCAGATGGTTAATAAATTCTCAATAACTAAATGATCACAATAAATGTAGATTGTTTCTGAAGTGAAAAGGACAATTAAGACATTAAGTCCAACTACACTGTTTCACAGAAAGGATGTGCAGTTCGAGTTTTAAAGGCATATGTGACTTCTCAAAAGTCACAAAGCTATTTAAAGCAGAGCCAAGACTTGAACTGATTTACTCTTATTTCTATCACTCCAGGTTACCTTGAAACTCTTTGCAGAAACATCTAAAGACAAGAAGTCTTGAGTTTCAGGATAACTAGGCCACAGTCAACATCTCTGTAGTCAAAGGCCAAGGGGTCAAGTCATCGTTGTAACAAATCTAAGAGGGATGTTGGACAGGACCAGGAGAGACAACACACAGAACCAGAGAAAAAACAACTATATATTTAGGAGGATGCAAAAGTAGGTTTAGAGTTGTAAGTACATGAAACACAGAGTTTATTCCTGTATTATTATATATTAATTGTATTATTCTCCATATGAACAACTGTAAACCTAATTTCAGATATAGATATAGATATAGATATAGATATAGATATAGATATAGATATAGATGGCATTCAAGTTTACAGTAAATGTTGAGGTCCTTTGTTTTTTCCATTGCTGGTCTATATTAATCTAAA
Source organism: Phyllostomus hastatus (assembly GCF_019186645.2). Classification (NCBI taxonomy): domain Eukaryota; kingdom Metazoa; phylum Chordata; class Mammalia; order Chiroptera; family Phyllostomidae; genus Phyllostomus; species Phyllostomus hastatus. Next base: position 22,203,108 of record NW_025333960.1, read on the forward strand.
TCACCATAAATTTGCCAAGTCCCCATGTGATCTTATACTCTTTAGCTACATCACAGTCCACAGGTCCAGAATCCGCAGAAAAGATTTACCCAACAATGTGCCCTAATATGACAGGCATTTTGTTTTCTTTTGTTAAACTGGTTGACAAAATGACAGTTACACTTCTACCTTTGTCCATTCCAGGAATATTCATGGAGTACCATGGCATGGCAGCCATTTGGGTTACATATATTGCAAGGCACAGCCCCCACCCTCAAGGAGACCATAACCAAGTACCAGGTATCTTGGGAATGACTTCACTAGAGGTATGTCAGGTTCTACAAAAGTCCGAGCAAGGGATACCTAGCTCAACCTGGAGGAAACAGGACTTGTCAGAGGAGGTAATGCCAGAGGTGACTCTTGAAGTAAATTAGAAGTTAGCAGGCTGCACAAGAGGTCAGCAGATTTTCCCACAGCATTTGTAAAAGCAGGAACCATAAATGGTCTGGTGTGACTCTTTCAGGACCACGTGAAAAAAGAGCTTTAACAACTCTGGTCATTTTGATACAGACAGGGACAGATGTCGAGGAGTTCTCCCTCCCCTTTAACCTACTGTCATTGTCTTATTTCAGGCTGTCACTGCTTCTCTCTGGACTAAATGTTGAGGTCCTTTGGAGGTATTATAATAACTTTCTGGAGGTATTATAATAACTTTCTCTGGAGGTATTATAATAACTTTCTAACTGCTCCTCCTTCTGACAATCTTGCTTACCATTTTTCAATCTATCCTCCACGCTTCAAGAAATTTAGCTTTCCAAAACACAAATATGATCACGTCATTCTCCAATTCATCTTGGCCTATGAATCAAAATTCAAATTTCCCACTGCAGTACATCAACATTTTACATTCTGGCCCCTGGCTTTTCTAACTTGATCTCCTGCCCCTTTGCTCCTCACCACTTAAAGTACAGTAACACATACGTACTCAACAACATTCCTATGTCATGCCCCCTCATACTTCTGACCTTCAGACATAATATTATTTCTTCTCCCTAGAATGCCTTTTCATAGAGAGAGCTCCAATTCACGTTTTAAGATGCTCTGAAGTAAAGCCTTTCCCAACACATTTAGGAAGTTACCCCTTCGTCTTCCCATAGTCCTTTGCACCTATCTCTCTACCATATCAATTTGCACATTGTATGAGTCAGTCTCTTTCTACGTAATTTCCCCATCCACAGGAATAATCACATCTCAGTTTTCTTTGATTTGCCATTACCTTTCAGAATTAGACAGTGCCTAGCAGACAATAGGTACTCAGTGTTTTTTGAATGAATAAATGAACCACCATTTATTTATATTAAAATATAAAATCTTCATTAGCTTGGCTTTTTATTTAGACATACCGTCATTGTATTTCTGAGGGTAAAAAACATGTCTGACTTCTCCCCTGTGAGGTACAACTCTTGCAGGTGCTGTCTGCCAAATGGCTGACTCCAAACACAGCAGACAGGCCTCCAGTGCTATGAGGAATCACAAACAGAGCACAGAGCCCTACTAGTAAGCAGTTACCATTGTCTTTATTATAAACAACCTGTGTGTGTTTTAAACATCTGATGAAATTTGAGTGTGAAAATGAAGGCTACTAATTTGAAAGCACATCACACACACAATGTTACCAAAAACACAAAAAGTGCCTTGAGACTAAGGCCTAAAAGTAAGTTCTTCCTGTGCTGGGATAAATTAATGTGTGTAAATAGGAAGACTCCATGAGGAGTCTTCATACTGTTGTTCCCTGGGAGGAGGGGAAGGGACACTTGTTCGCTTTGTGGACAGTCAGCAGGCAGAGCTCACATTAGAGGCTGCTACTCATTCCTGTCCTTTCATGCAAACTGGGCCCTGATCCTTCCATCATTCAAAGGACCATATGCTAAGGAAGAAGGGGCGTTTACACATGATTCCTGTCATAAAAGTTAATTCCAAAGTTCAAACCTTAATCTCATGGCTCTTTCCCAGCACATGGAAAACACTTTGAGGTATGGATTGTTCAAAAGACAGATGGCTTCTGGAAAAGGTAAAATCAATACTGTACCAAAAGAAAAAAGAAAGAATATATATATACCTCAAAATATATATATATATTCTCCAAAACTCAGAATTTATTTATAAAAAATTACGTATTTATCCTTACATGTTTAAACTTCAGTCGCCTTCAAAGTGCTCTCCATTTGATGCACTACACCTATAGAGATGTTTTTTCTACTGCTCAAAACAGTTTATGAACTTGTCAATTTTGACACCTTTTAATGATTCTGCCATCCTTGTTTTACCTCTTCCACAGTGGCAAACATTTCCCTTTGAGGACTTTTTTCATCCAGGGAAACAAAAATAAGTTGCTTGGGGTGAGATCAGGTGAAAAGGGAGGGTGGGATATGTGGGTGATGCTGGTTTTGATCAAAAACTGCTGAACACTCAGCATGGTGTGAGCAGATGCACTTGTAAATCACCCATCATGAAATGGGCAAACGCGTTGAAAGAGTCTTCAAAGAAACTTCACTGAAGCCAAATGCAGCCTCTCACAACAACAGCAGCTGGTACAGTGTATAAATGGGTTCCTAGAACACTCATCTAGCAGGGAAAGCCTATACTACACATTTGTGAAATTAATGTACTATTTGAAGGTAAGTCAGTCTTCCCACAATTATTCCATGGTTGTAAATTTTGTGTTGAGGCTGGCTAATTAGCCAAATATAAATTATATATGTATATTTTAAGTGTGTATGCATATTAAATGCTTTTCCTTCTTTATTATATTGTGAAGCAAATCATTTGATGTAGCTCTGCATAAAGCTCTAATACACATCAAAAAGCAATCAACAAACTCTTTGATTACATCATGTAGTAGGATAACTTAGATGGTTTTTAATCATGATTATGAAATTATAATTAGGTGGTTTCATGTTTGTTGTTGAATATATGTAAGGGAAAGTGATCCTCCAAATAGAAAATGTGGGCAACATTACACAGAAACCACAAGAGAACAGTGTGCATGAGGCACACGCATGCATGCACACACACGCACACACACACAAAAACCACAGGACCTTTCACCGGCATAACAGCAGTCCTCATACTTAAAAAAAAAGGAATACAGTTTCTTTCAAGATGCCAAACAAAATCTTATTTAATAAACTGATTACATAGAAATAGGTTTGAAAATGCCTCCCTTTAATGTCATCATAAACTTTAGCTCTTGCTTGCAATTTAAAACAAATCTTCCCTGCCACGGCCCCAGCAGAAAAAGAGTGGGAAAGCCCATCAGTGCTCAAGGAGCTCATGTGTCATTAGTGACCGCTGGGAGTAGGTACGGCATGGATCTGCTTGGCTAAATGATTGTGCACTTGTGGCCTTTTCTAATCCATTTGAAATAAACCTGATACTTATTTATCTCCAATCACCCAGTTTACAGTCGAAAGGATCTGTAAGTTCTCATGCAGGAGGATGAATCACACACAAGCAAACTGCTGGCTCAGCCAGCCACCCGGCATCCTCACCGTGGCCATGGGAGATGACAAGAGGAACCCCATTCCCCCTCTCTGGGACAGCCTCCATCCCCCAGAGTTCCCTGGTGGACTCTCCCAAGCCACATTTTCTTTTTCCCTTGTGCAGCCAGAGTTGATTTCTGGCCCCCTTAGAAAAATCCACCCTTCCTAGACCATTGGGGAAATCATGTACAAGAGCCTAGGGTCGCACTTGGAAGTAATTTGGTCACCAGCAAATTGGCCTGTTTTGCTGGGAAATTCAAAGAGTTGCAGCACCATGACTTGAACAAAGCCACAATTAGAGTGGCTTTCTTCCAGCACTGCATGTAATGTTTTACCACGAAAACACAACATTGCTGTCTGTGCACACAATTTTAGCATTTCTGGTCTTTATGCCATCTTACCTACAAGAAACTCCCAGCTGTTATAATTTGTCTCATCCCTCGCTGTCTTGTAGAACCAGCCTTTGTTCCTTTTTTTCAGTGCCAGGGACTTGCTGCGTTTCACCTGATGTGATTTGTCCAGGCATTAATAATGCATCTTCAAGATGCAAGATGCATGAATTCCTTTAGTAACAGATCTGCTGGCAGAGGGCTGTTTTGTATTGAACGGCTTTGCTGAAAAACGGAAAGGCGAGGGGACAAAGGGTAGGTCATCAGTCTCAGGAGTGAGGGTTATTGGTTATTTCAGAACATCATTCCAACTGGCTTAGGGTAAGAGCATGCTGAGGACTTTGAATAATAGACCAACAATTTCTCTAAAACAAACAAACAAAAAAATTCTTGCCAAACCTGCAATTTGTCCCCAGAGGGGACAGTGACTTGCACACACAGATAATAGTTCATGAAGTCCAAGGCATCTGGCTATTCTCATGTCTCACTTGGTACACATCAAGGGAAATTTCCCATTCATAGGTCCTTACTCTCCCTTCAGACTTTGGGGCACACTCCAGCAGCCTCCTGAGTGGCTTCGATATGACTGTTGTTGTTACTCATATGAATTTTTTATCATCTTGCATTTGTGAAGAGCTTGTATTTTCAAGCTGCTTTATAATCATTAATAAGTTATTTCTCACAATTATCCTGAAAAGTAGGACAGGGTTACAGTTAAGGGAAAATCAGTATAGATAGGTTACAACACGAAGAGTTCACAGGGACTATGCTTTCCAAAGTTGGAATAAGAACACATTTAGAGGGCCACCCCATCTCCTAAACCAAACAGTGACCTCTGAAATGGTCATGTGAACAAATTAAGGCAAAATGTGGAACTCAATGAGAAAAAAAAATCAGGAGCTTAGTGGACATAGACATAAACACTGCTGGAATATAGCCCAGCTTCAGATAATCAGGTTTTGAACCCAAGGCCAGCAATACCACCTGGCTACAACATCTTAAATTTTTCTTCAGAAACAATAAATTTACTATATAATGTTGAAGTCAGAAAGTTCAGCCACAGACAGTAGCATGTGCTGATGACCACTTAACTTCCAGTTTCCGAGGACTCCTGACAAGACTTGTCAATATACAACCAAACCACACTCTTCATATGCTCATTACACTGGGTTCACCTGCCTCCTTCTCCCATTCTTACCACTGCCAACCGCCCCCCCCCCCAAAAAAAAAACACCTCATTTAATCAATAACATTTGCTTTCAGGGCAGCTCTCCTTTACTGCTGTTCCATCTCTGTCTGGGTTACCATAGCAACTATTCTCAGAGCAGTGTGATACCCAGTTTATACATTTCAGCCCTGTCACATGACTGACTACCTGCTTCTACTTTAATCATTGCTAGAGGGAACACTCAAAAGTGGCTGCTTCCTGCTTCCTGTTGCAGTCCACCAAACTGCCCTCATGTTTTACATTTCCTCCCACAACCTGGAAAACACGTGTTAATTGCGCTGACTCCCAAAGCAGAGAAGTGGTCCATGAGAGAACCCAAACTGCTAGAATTAACAGAGTCATCCAGGCCCTCATAGCCAAATTCCTCCTTTTCCCTATAGAGGTGCTCTCAGATGTGGCAGCCCCCACTTTATTTTTTAGACCTTAATTGTAGATTAAAAGGTGTTCCTGACTTCATCCTAGCCTGAGATCCATCATCCAGCAGCCCCATGACCTCTGAGCATTCTTGTAGCCATTTCATGGGCCCCCTGCAAGGCAAGACCTGGAACTTGGGACTCTCAGGAGCCTCCCCTGTTGCAGCTTTGAGGGGTCCGTTTAAATCACATTATAAACCTAATGAAACACAGCTAATGAAGCACAGATGTCCTATCAGATTTGGAGCTCTAACTCCCTATAGAAGCCTAGTAAAAATAAACGAAAGGAGGCTTGTATCCATGGAAATGGGCAGCTCACACGTTAATGCTTCCCCCTCACCCATTTATGAGTTCATTACCATCTCTAATTCCAGGGCTTCTGAAAGCATTTGTGGCTTCTGGGTCAGTCACTTCCTGGAAACTCAGGACAGTCTGGGCTCAAACGTCCTTGGCTTGGCCTCTTTATTCAAAGACAGGGGAAAGTGAATAAGTGCATACTCCTTATGAACAGCACAAGTTCCTGGTTTATTTTTGTTTTTCTGTTTTGTGATACAGAGGTGAATCTAGAGTCCTGTGTCCTCCTGGGGCCTAGAAACAAGCCTTTCACAGACCAGACTTCCATGTCTATTGACAGTAACACCCCTGAATTAGATCAGGAGTGATCTGGACCAGAGAGCTCTTCTGTCACAGCATCGATTACACCCAACAATTGTTCCTCCTTTAGATTGAGATGATAAGGTTCCCTCATCATAAGATGCTCTCAGATGTTCCTACAGAAACTACCATTATTTGACAAGGTCATGAGGGAAAGTGACAAAAGGGGGTGAATTCTGTTGGGAAATAAGATAAGACTGAACCTAGAGTTTGAGGCACTCCTTGGGGTCACAGGTGTAGGCGGGTCCCTGATGGAGCCCTGGGATGCACTGTGAGGACATCAGCTGCCCCATGGTCAGGGGAATCCATGGGAAGAGAGGACATGCTACAAAAAAGAAGAAAAGGAGTGTGAGTGTAGAGCATCTTCAGAACCAAAACTTGGCTCGATAAGAATAACTGAGCGACTTCTTTGGGGTATAGAACGAGGGATGACAGGCCATCTCTGCCCATCAGAAGCCTTGTTTCTTCTTTTAGTTTTTTGGTTATGAGTAGCATTCATCTTCTTTCTTAGTTATTTGCTTATAGAAAGTAACAGTTCACATTGGAGCCAAGGTGGTTCTCTCAGGGCCAGCCTTTGGGGACGACCCTCTGCATATTTTATTTATTTTATTTTAAATTTTATTTTTTAATTACAATTTACATTCAGTATTATTTTATATTAGTTTCAAGTGTACAGCATAGAGGTTAGACTTTACAAAGTGGTTCCTCAGATATTTCAAGTGCCCACCTGGCACCATACATAGTCATTACAATATTATTGACTATATTCCCTATGCTATACTTTACATCCCCAAGACTATTTTGTCTACCAGTTTAAAGTTCTTCATGCTTTCTTTTTTAGATTATAATTTTAAATTCTTAAATTCTCAAGGATGTCTTCTAAAAGAAAGAGTATATGTTCTCAACTCACACTCGATCTTAGCAGAAAGGCTGAGAAGCAATATGTTCTCAACCTAAAAGTAAGTATCTGAGTGTCAATAATACTTTGCATTAAAGTGCCCCATTAGAGACTGGTTGTAGGTCCCAGTTACTTAATCCATCTTGGAAACAGGGAAGGAGAAATATTACAGATGAGAAAACTGAGGCACAGTGTAGTAGAACCTCCTTGGGCCATGCATTAGTTGTAAGCAAGACAACTGAGGCTCCTCACAATGCATTTCAGACCCCAAGTAAGAAAGCATTACAAGCCCTAAACACTTTTTCAAAACAATCAATTTTGTCCACCATAATAACTGAAAAATGAATGCTTCATAAAAATGGTCCAAGAAATTAAAGCTTAGGCTTGTGATTATTACAGTGATTTGTCAGCGGTAGTGTGATTTTTGGAAGAGTACCAGCTGTATTAACAAGAGGATAAGAGTGCAGTTCATTTTTCATTTGCTTAATATAGATATCTTTGCCTCGCCAAAGCAAGAGCTAAAGAGGAGTGATAAAGCATCAGTGATGCAGCAACATAAGCGACTTCACAGAAAATGATTTAGGCCTTTCAGTCCTCACTAACGTGAGAGATTTTTATCACTGATTTACTAGGAGAGCTGTCTGAACTGACAGAAATGGAAACAACCCTGAGCAAAAACAAAGGAGGGGGGAAGTTATGTGAGTAGCTGGGACTATGTACCTACTCTCTACCATCTGACTCAGGACCTCTGAGGGGTGAGATGTGTCACAAAAACTAAGCTCAGGGACCTGTATGCTGACAGGGAAAGTGTTGAAGAGTGATCTGCTTATAATGACAACACGTGAGATGTGAGTCATGGATGAGCAACTGTTGCTTCAGTACTTTCTTCTCCAAGTTAAGACAAAGACGCTAGATTTGAAGAGTAAACTCATTTACTAGGCAAAGCTGGCTAAATACGTCCTAACATTCACTGGTAGCACTACTTTTCCTTGCTAGCCAGCTACCTGGTTTTCTTCCTCAGCCATTTATTCAGCCCACCCACTATCACACTCAGCAACACATTCCAGCTAAACTCATAGAATGTCTTCAATACTTAAGTGCTTAACCAAGTCAGTTTTCCCTCCACAATTTCAAAGGTGAAATAAAGACCGAAAGTGTCAGAATTCTTTTAAAGTACCTATCAGGTACTTGACACTTTCAATTGAGAGATTTCCAATTCTTGACAGAGTGGATGCTTTGAAGTGAAGGAGATGAGAATTTTAACTTTCAGAGGTCTCAGAGTTAACCTTGGCTCTCACCTACCATCCCAACCAGAGAGCAGGTGTGTGACAAAGAGGAGGCAGTCGGGGCAGGAGTAGAAACCTACTGCCTTGTGTTACTGTTTCCTCATTACTGCTCTCACCTAAGTTAATAACAATTGCAAAGACTTATCTTCTTGGGGAAAGTCTACAAAGAAGGTAATATTGGGGGTTGTGGAATGAAGTCCTCAGGAAAACATCTTAAACTAATAACGCTGTGTCTTACCATAAACAGAGGAGTGCTATTCCTTTCTATACAGAAAGTATGTTTCAAAAACACTTTAACATCTCTTTGCTCGTGTGTGTCTTCAGGATCCTACAGGGGAAAGAAAACATTTCACATATGAGCTACCACAGCTAACACCACTTGACAGCCCCACTGAAAGCTGGGCACAGGTTCGGACTAGAACCCAGCTTTGTCATTGCCTGTCCTCTGCTCTCTACTCTGCGCTGCCACTTTTCTCTAAAATTGAATACTCAAAAAATAAATCAGTTTTATACTTTGATTTGGTGTCCCTACTTCTTCAGGAAAAGCACAACTAATATATAATGAAGTGACAAAAACAGCAGATTCTATAAAACCGTATCTTGAAAATGTAGTGCTTCATTCTTGGATTAGAAATAAAACTATCTCTTGCTCTACTTGAGAAGTATAAATACATTTTTACAATCATATAATTTTAATATTAATGAACAATTAAGTTCAAGTCACTATATTACCAAATATGTCCTGGACTAGGGAGTATTTGATACTTAATCTCTAGGTATCAATTTTCCCCTTTGTAAAATAAGGGGATTAAACCAATTTATTTATGTTATCTTTCTTTAAATCTAGATTTCACGAATCTAGAATCTACCTTTAAGGATACTAAGCTGTCTTCACAAATACTCTATCTCACTAATCCTGCCTTACTTTCTCCACTAGGGAAGGACAAGCAGTGCTTTCTCCTCTGTTCCCACTCAAGTGCTCCTCGCAGAATGAGGAGGAGCAGTTAGGTGTAAGCAGAGGATCTGCAGTGCTTATCAATTCTGAAGACCCCTAGGCCCCAAAGGGAAACCAGCCAGAGCAGGACTGCAGAAGAACAGGTGCCTGAAAATGAGTGGAATTCGCTCAGCCAGCTTTCCTTCTTCAGAGCATTGCTGTGCCCTTTCCCAAGGAGTCCACAAGCTCTTCCCTGTCAGCAGCCCAGTAACCTCTGGCTGCTCTGCAAGGACCCTGCTGTTCAGCTGGACAAAGGACAGTAAACGGAAAGAGGATCTGTTCACTCTGCCCCAGGAAGGACAACTTATGAGACACAGCCCAGAAATAAATTATGCCCACCACCTACATTTTATAGGAAAGATGAGGGAAATAATGAATTAGGCATCAAAGATCACTTGAGCTCCTGACCTCCTAAAGTCCTATCTGATAGTCTCGTGATGATGATGACAATGATGATGATGATGGTAGTGGTGATAGCATATGTCAATCAATATATCAATATTTGTATGACTAATAGACTAGATGTTTCATTAAGTAAAATTACTAAAATATATTAGGCAAAACTTATATTTCCACCCTTATGGTTATCTTGATAAATTCACTCTGAACCACTAGTTTGAGAATTTATGAGAAAAATACGTCTAGATGTACTATCTTGCTCAATTCTTTCATGTATTAATTTATTCAACAAATCAGTTGATTGCCTTCTAGATGACGGGCACTGTATTAAGAATGAGAGAAGGAAAGCCAAAAGGACACAGTACCAACCCTCAGAGTCCATACTCACCAGGAGAATGACCAACACCAACAGCAAGGTAAGTGCTATGATGAAAATACTACAAAGTACAGTGACAGCCTAGGAGGAGAGAACTTGAACAGAGATTCATTTGAGAGAAATAAACAAAAAACAGGTTGCCGTTTAAAAAAATAAAATGACTTTAACCTTTTCACAGTAAATGATTTAAAGAAAAGATCCTTAGAAAAACATGGACGTGGAAACATTCAGGTGTCATAGTCTGGCATATTTACGGGGCAGGTGCACATTAGACGGGTTTCAATGTAGGACTGAGATATTGAGAGAACCTGAGTTACAGCAATTTCTATTTCATTTATACGGGAATATCTTTGCCTTTCTGTAAGGCACTTAACTCTTGCTGAGAGTTGAAAATTGGCAGGCCCTGACCAGTGTGGCTCATTTGGTAGGGTGTTGTCCCACAAGGTGAAAGGTCCCCACTTTGATCTTCAGTCAGGGCACATGCAACAGGGAACCAACCGATGTTTCTCTCACATCACTGCTTCTCTCCCTCCCTTCCCCTCTGTCTAAAAGTTAATAAATAAATCTTTTTTAAAAAGGAAGGAAAACTGGAAGAACATTTAAAGCTCTCTATAATGCATTCCATCATCTTTGAGCAGTCTGCTTCTGTGGTAGGTGGTGGAGGGTATGCCATCAAATGGACTCAGCAAAGGGAAATAAATGTGCTGATATCTCCAGGACTGTTTTTATGGCCAAACTTGCACAACCAGACTTAAGCACATAATTGACCCTGCCTCACCCAGACACTCTGCCCTATCCTCGACATTGGCGCAGTGGTAATGACGTTTGAGTACTGGCCTGTCATTGCTTAGACTGGCACAGATTGCTGACAGTGTGTTGTGAAAGCTTTGCTGTTAAGGCTTTACCCATCATTGCACCTCAGTCCTGAGACCATGAAGGTGCCTGCCATAACCATCCTTTCCCTGTGCAGATCATTCGCTGTCCTTTATTCCTGCCAAACATGTCCACTCTTCATCCCAAAAGGCAAGTCATCCAGCCACCATTTCTACTAAAGTCTGGAAACATGTATCTTCTGGTTTTGTTTTGTTTTGTTTTGTTTTGTTTTGTTTTGTTTTGTTTTGTTTTGTTTTGCTCTGGCATTCTCCCTCACCCAGCTCTTCCCTCTTTTTTACATCCATTTCCCTTACTCTTCATCCTTCTATCCTTCCTCCACCTTCTCCCCACATCACTACTGAAGAGCACATTCTTTGCAGACCTGTTTGCCATTCTTTATATGAACACAGCATCTACTTCCCTGCACATATTGCCTTTTATAAGTAAGGAAGAGAATTTCTTTAAATAAGCCATAATGAATCTAAAAATCTATTTATACATGGCTAAAACAAGTTACCACATTTTGCCATGTACTTTTGACCAAATGTTTGAGGGAAAAATAAGGATGCTCATAATACATGGGTAGTAGCTAAAATACCTTGTATCTTTCCCTTCTTGTGTTTTGTAAGTATTTGTTACATAAAATTTCTTGTGCCATAATGTGTTCAAAAATAAATGCTAAAATTCCTTTATAATACAAAAAAAAACAAGTATCTAAATATAAATAAATAAAATATTAAATTAAAAAATTAAAACAGAAGATTTTTTTCTTGAAAGTTTGGGCCAAAAATGTGGGTGCGCATTATACATGATAAAATACGGCAAGTAAAGAGCAAAATTAAACCCCTCCCACTTAAGTCAAGATCAAGACAAGAAATTCTGCCATCATTTATGACCATCATACACATGATCCTGGCCAATACAAGAAAAGAAAATAAGATATGAAAATGAAAAAAAAGAGAAAAGATTTATTTGTGTATAATGCAATTATTTACCTAGAAATCTAAAAGAATCAACTGGAAAACTATTGTGACTAATGTAAGAGATAAATAACATTGCCAAATACAAGATCAATATACACAAACCCCTAGTATCTTTATTTTTCAACAATATCCACTTAGAAATGTAATAAACAAAGGATCTTATCATGACAACAGCAAAACATTAAGATTAAACCTAATGATTAATGTGTTAAAAGACTCAATATTTTATATGTAACTATTCTCTCCAAATTAATGTATATATTCAAAATAATTTGAATAAACTTTGCATACTAATTGTAAAGTTCTTATATAGGAAAAAAGGACTAAAATTATTTGAGAAAATAAAAAAATAAAAACTTGCATGCTAAAATATTAAATATACTATGTAGTTACATAAATTAATATAGTGTGATAATTGTGCCTTCTGATCAACAGAAAAGAATAAAGAGAGAGGAATAAATAGAAAATACACTCATATACATGTGAATTTTATGCATAAAGTCAATCAGGGGTTTTAAATGAGTGGAGAAAGGGAAGCATAGATGTGATAAGTAGCCCTAAGAAAACCACTTCTGTACTTTGGAATAAAACTCAGATTTCTACATCATTCCATATACAAAATAAATTCTAAAGCAATTTAAGAGTTAAATTCACAAAAAAAATAGTAGAAGAAAATATGGGAGAATGTTTTTATAATCTTGTGATTAAGAATATCTTTCTAAGCAAGAATATAATGCTGTATATATCTAAATAAAGCTTTATAAAGAAAAATATGAATAAATTTGAAAAACATTTAAGTTTTTTAAGATGAAATGCACCATAAACAAAGCTAAAAAGCAAAATCTAGGAGAAAATATTTGCATTACAGAAATGATATAAAATATATAAAGAGCTTTTGCAAATCAAAAATAAAGCAACCTCAGAGGAAAACTTGGGCAAGAATACAGCTAACATTGATTGAGAAGTTATTGTTTGCCAGGTAATACCCTAAGTACTCTACGTGTATAAATTCAACTGATTTGCATAATAGCTCTTTTGATCAGATATTGTTAGCATCTCCATTTTTCAGGCAAGAAAACTGAGACATAGAGAAATTTAGGAACTTAGAGCTACTCAGTTAGTAACTGCTAGAGTCAGGATTCAAATCTTCAAATTCTCACACTAGAACCTAATTTACAGAAAAAGAAATACAAATACTGTTAAACTTAAGAAAAGCTGTTCTATATGAACAATGGCCAGGGAAAGGCAAACATTAAAACACAATAAGAAGTTTTTTCCTACCAGTCAGTTAAAAAGATCTAATGAATTAATAAGACCAGCATTGCCCAAAGTGTAGGGAAATAATTATTCTTACACTTGGTTATTGAGGATGTCCCTTCATCTAGCATTTTTAGATGGCAATTTAGCAGGGTCCATCTAACTTAAAAGGACATAATTTTTGATCCAACAATTCTATTTCTATCCCATAGTAATACATGACATGTGCCCAGAGATATATATCCAAAGTGAAAAACTGAGAATAGCCTATGTGTCCATCACTAAGGGAATGGTTATCAAAATGATTGTATACCCAATCATGGATTGAATGTAGTAGAGTGAACGAAAATAATGAGTTAAATCTATATGAATGATGTGGAAAGATCTCTAAGATGTGTCAGTAAGTAAAAAAAAGTTATCAAATAATATATTTAACTTGATATAATATACAAACATGTACACATTATATATGTGTACTTCACTTAACATAATGTGCTTCTTCACTTAACAACAACAACAATTAGGAATGACTCTAGTCATAGAGATAAAGTGGTAGGCCAAAGAGACAAAGTTTCTCCTAAAGCTCACATTCTGGTGAGCAGAAACACCTAAACAAGCAAATCAATAAAAATAATGATGGTGTATTAGTTTTTCATTGTTGTCATAACAAATTGCTGCATACTTAGAGGTTTAAATAACACAAATTTATTATCTCACAGTTCTGTAGGTAAGAAGCCCAACCCAAGACTCACTCAAAAAGGGCTGCACTCCTTCTGGAGGCCCTAGGAAAGAATCCGTTTCTTTGCCCATTAGGGCTGTTGGCAGAATTCAGATCCTTGTGATTGTAGGACTGAGGTCCCCATTTCTTTACTGGCTATTATCTGAGGTCATTTTGCACTATTTTGCTGGTGGCCCCCTTCCTCTATCTTCAAAGTCAAGAAAGGAAGGTTAAGTCTCTCTCACACTATGAACCTCTTATCTTTTACATATTTTTTAATTGATCAAAGAGGAGAAAAGCATTGATTTGTTGTTCCACTTATTTATGATTCAATGGTTGTTTCTTGTATGTGCTCTGACCAGGGGTTGAACCCACACCTTGGCATATTGAAACAATGCTTTTAACCAACTGAGCTACCAAGCCAGGGCTTTCTTGTCTTTCTTCTCATTTCTCACCAACCAGGAAAGTTTCTCTACTTTTAAGGACTGATGGAATTAGTATAAGCCCTCCAGATAATTCAGTATAACCTACTTATCTTGGAGTCTGTAATCTTTAATCTCATCACACTTAGTCCTCTCTTCCAGAGAAGGTAACATTCAGGGTGTGGCAAAAGTAGGTTTACAATTATAATTACTTGAAACACAGAGTTTATTCTTGTATTATTATCAAGTAATTATTATTTTATTTTCCATACAAACAACTGTTAAACCTACCTCTGCCCCACCCTGTATGCACAGGTTACAGGGATTAGGGCATAAACATCCTTGGAAGAGGGAATGGAGAAATATTCTGCCTCTAATAGACGGTAATAAATGATATGAGAAAAAGAAAAAGGGTGGTATCCAAAGGTGGTAGGGGATGGGGAGAGGCTAATTTAGATCGTGTCATCAGAGAAGGCCTCCCTGAGGAAGTAGCACCTGAACTGGACAAGACAGCCTTTTCTAGTACGTATTTCATTACATAGAAAAAGGCATGGAAGGCTGTATATGGGACTGTTCACCAGCCACCTTCTGAGAGGAATGGAATTCAAGTGTAGAAGATAATAGATTTTACTCATTGATCTATACTCCTCTTTTGTTTGAATGTTTTACTTGCATAATTTTGAAAAAATATTTATGTGTATAAAGACTTAGAAACAAAAAGCAATGTATCTTCGTCTTGGGCCCCGATGAAGCAAAGAGAGTTTAAGATTTAGATATTGGTGAAAAGTTAGGCATCCCCTGAATTTTGACATAACCACATATAAAAAATAAAAACAGAAAGCTTGTCTTGGATTCTGTGAAAGAGTCAGTTCTAAAAGGGAGCAATAAATCGATGCCCTTTCACTTCAGAGTCTTTAAGGAGGGTACACTTGTCAAGTAGACATTTCTACACATCAGCAACCTTAGAAACTTCTCATGGCTGTGACCTCTTTATGTTGCTTCCAAGTCCTACCTTGGTGCTCATTTGTGGAGTTCTCACCTAGTTATCGCCCATTGTTTCCTGTTGTTTTCCAAGGAGAACACTAAAAGCTTCTTTGAGAGGAAGGCAGGCAGAAGAAAAGTTACTCCAAGGGGCTCTATAGGGTAGCAATCTGTTACAGCCAAGGGAGACTGCTGGAATGCATCCCTGCTACTCAAGATATAGATAAGGGCGAGATCACAAGAGGACAAATGGAAGTTCCTATCGGTGAACTGAAGTGGAGTGACCACACGGAGAGAATACAGAAGACCAAAGGGCTCTCACAGGATGCAGGAAAGCAAAACCTCCAACAATTCGGTATTGTTCCAAGGTCCTGGGATACAGCTGCGGAAAATGGACTTCTGGTGGGGTGGCAAGGGGGACGGGGAGAGTGTGTGCACACACACATGCCATGAGTGACAGTCAAAATTACAGCTCAGTTGGAACAAAGGTAGTACACTGAAAAACAATGAAAAGCAAATAATGGCTACAGCTACAAATTAAGGAGTTTATATTTGTGCGTTAATCATAAATATATATTTGTTTTTTCAGACACCCGTCTATCAAAGACAGAAATTCTCTAATATGTTTATAATAGTCTAGTAGACTTTCCCATTTCAATGTCCCTTCATCACCTCAAGAGTGACAAATCCAAAACTGACTACATCATTGTCTGCTCTCAAGGAAATTTTTTCCCGGCCCTTCCTGCCTCAGATAGGAAGAGCCTCTTTTCCTCATCAGTCAGGCTTGGGAAGTTAGGGTCATTCTTAACTCATCCCTCATCCTCAGTTAGTCATCCCTTTTGAGGGTGGGCAAAGTATAAATCATACATAAAGATAGCATTCAATCAGCCACCAAATACACGAATATCATCAGCAATTTGTATCCATCCTTTCTTCTCCATTCCCACTGTCTCCCCTTGGTTGAGGATTTTATCCCAGACTGTGTTTATCTGAAGCATTTCCTCAGTAGCCCCCTCCACCCACTGCCTATCATCCTGGTCCAATATTCCTGTACTTTCCTATCTGGGGAGCATGAACACAGTCACTTTATCATTCCATGAGCAGATTTGACTCTGAGTGCCTTTCTGGTTTGGCTGGAGGTTCAAAGGCAAGAAGCGAGGCTTTCACAACGTATCACTTCCTAATTCTCTCTGAAGTCTCCACACTGCTTAGATATGTCCCCATACTGGTCCTAATCTCAGCTACTGCATCTCAGCCTCTTCCTCTCAGATGCAGGATGCAGAGGTAGAAGAAACTCCTTCCCACAGGAAGGCTCATTGAGCTCCATGGCTGTCGTGCTCAGCTTCATTTGAAGATCTAGTTCCCTTCTACTACCTTTCCTCCCAGGAGAGTTGGGTGAGCAGGACTGAGAATTGACTATCTGTCCTCTGCAGCTCAGAGACAAAGTGAAGTATGAAAGTGAACAAAACCATGCTCATCCACAGTGTGTCAAGAACAACTTAAGCCCACGCTGTCTGTGTTCATGTAGAGAGTCTTAACACTTTTTCTCAACTCTAAAAGAGAAAGATTAAAGGAGAGAAGGAGGAAGGGAATCAGTAATGTCCAGAAGCACAGTTCTGTCTACACATAAAAATATATACCCCAAATTAAACCTTACTTTCTCACTTATTTCTTCTTGCAACAAGTATTTTTCAAGCACCTACTCTGTGTTAAGCACTGAACAAAATAACAGCACTGGCATCTAGGAACTTAAGTTCTGGTTTGGGAAATAGATGATTTTTTTAAATAAGATAATAACAAAAATAAGCAAAGCCATGCCAGGCAGTAACAAGTCTACACAGAAATAAAATAGGGACCAGGACAAACAGAGCAGGGGTTTCTTCAGATGAAGAAGTCCTGAGTGCATGACATTTGAGCTGTGTTGGCAGAATGAGGAAGAAGGAGTCAAGACTGTGCACTCAAGCCAATGGCAAGTTGACAGTTTCCCCCAATAAAAATGAGTGGACACATGATTCACACTTGTACTGGTTCACTAAGGCTACCAAACAAAGTGTCACAAACCAGATGACTTAACAATACATTATTGTCTCATGGTTTTGGAAGTCAGAAGTTTGAGATTAAGGTGTCAATAGGGCCATGTTCCCTCTGACTAAGGCACAGGAAAGGACAATTTCAGGCCTCTAAGCTTGTGGCTCATTGGCTTGTGGCAACATAATGCCTATCTTCAAATGACATTCTCCCTGCTTGTAAATCTTCATCAGATTTCCTCTTCTATAAAGACACCAATCATATTGAATTAGATGCCCACCTTGTTTAGTATGACCCCATCTTAACTAATTACCTCTACAATGACTCTGCTTCCAAACAAATGCACATTCTGAAGCACTGGGCATTGAGACTTTGACACAGGAATCTGGGGTGGCACAATTCAATTCAAACAATGTTTCTGTAATAAAGGATAGGGGGCATTCAGGTGCAGTGGGGGACAAGATTTACCCATGATGATCTGATCAACTCTTTTAGAGCTTTCTACTCTGTCTCCCTCACATTACCTAGCACAGCACATCATCAATGAATGAATACTTGTTGGTGGTTGATTAATGGCACATTTTACACAAAATTTGAGCAATGTGTGTGTTACTGTGTTGAGGTAGTTTGGGATTTGTTTATTTGCCAGCAACAGATCTCATGTTTAACAAATAAGAAAGTCTTAAATCGTTTCAGGGTCTGATATGACTAGTAACTGTTCCTGAGGACCGTGTGGAAAAAAAATAGCTGGCATCTAACACTGAGCCGGCTCCTTTGTCCCCCAGCCTGGATCCCAGAGGCAGCCAAGCTGAAGAGCTCAGGCAAAGCTGGCAGAGGTCACATTTGTTGATCACAGTGAAAGTACAGCAGGAGAATGTATCCAGCCCAGCCTCCAGGCAGCGCACCCTCCTTGCCCAGCCTGGGGACACACAGCTGCCCCCTCCCCCTCTGAGGGGCAGATTCCCCCACATCAGACAAGCAGCCCTGAGACACTGACATGAAAACCTGGCCAGCCAGGAAGCAGCTGGTCTTGGCAAGCAAGAAACAATGCCCCAGGCAAAATAGAAAGCAAGAGGGAGCCTGAAAAAGCTTCATTCCCAGCAGCCACTCCCTCCCTAAACCAATTTTTTAATTCAATATAAAAGGCCAAGCCTAGTCCAAGGACCCCACAGCAAATTCCTTCAGTCTGGATTCTCCATGATTAGAAATTCCTAGAAAGATTTATTCCTTTCCTTTCCAACAGTTTGTTCCAATGTATAGTCCATGTTATGGATAGCTATTTTGCTATCCAATATTCTTTTTTAATGTAACACAGACAACTACAAGATCTTGTGTAATTTCATGAGGATTTGTGTTACATAGAATTGCATAGTTAAGCATCGTTTATTGTTTTCCTATCTTTTTACCTTGTGAAATGATCTATTCATGACAAGCTATTTTTTATTGTTCAAAATTGTATTTATGTGTATACATAAATATAGAATCTCTTGTGAAATAAGTGCTTAGCTCATTTATTAGTTTCCCATCATGCAAGAACTCACGAACCTGAAATTAACTATTCACAATGGGTCCTCCAATAAGAACAGTAACTGCAAATACAGATTAAGCAAGGTCGGGTGAAATTTTCAAAGAAAGATCTAGTCATAGTTAGGATAGAAAGTCTAAACCAGAGATTTTATCATTCTTATATGAAAATAATAACAGTTACAATTGATTTTTGAATTTTTACTGTTTTATAACTACCTTATCTCAGATTATGCCAACAACATAAAAAATTATTGCTCAGAAAAATTACATGACTTGCCCATGATCACAGCTACTATTAGCAAGATTTGGGATTTGGCCTCTAGTTTGTCTAACTTCAAACCCATAGGTTGCATAGTCCAGTATACTGCATAAATAAAAATGGGAAAAAAACACAATTAAAAAATTAGTCAAAGATTAAATGCTATGGGAAAAAATACCACTATGTTCTTTTAGAAAGTTGATTTATAAAAACAGCTTCAGGAAAAAATAGGAAACAACGTTCCAAAGGGTAAACTGAGGTATAGGATTTGAAACCGCAACTTTTTAGAACTTGCTTTGAAACACAATTGCTTCAAAAATATGATTTTGCACTATTTTTTAAGGTAAGTTCCAGAAGCACGGGAGACTTATAATGATAAAAATTACATGATAACCTTTTATGCAACAGGCTTATTGAACACAACATTACGTTAGTGATGCTATTCTAAGAAGAACTAGTCATGCTGGGCTAAATTTTCCAAGAATGCAATTTAAGCCCACAGTAAGGTATATTATAAAATGAATGGAATACTGTGGTTCAAACACAGCCCTCCGAATGGTCCATCTGTGGACCTTATCTCACCGATTCTCATTAAACAGTGATTTCATTTCTCTACATCATCACAAGCTCCACTCCTGGGCAGTCGTTCAGCTGCCTGGCTAGTCTCACAACACATGCAAATATGAATTAAAGGCAGCTGCACCACAAGACAGAGGAGAGTTTGCTGATACCCTTCACAGTGTGAAGCACGGGGCCCCAGCCATCACAGATGGGAAAAAGAAATTGGTGGTCCCAGTAGGCCTTCTGTTTATTGCCCCCTTCGGCCTCATTTGGAGCATCACAGTCACACATACGCGCATGCACACACAGACACACACACACTTGCCCACGTGCACACGTGCAGATCTAAGCCATGTCACCTGCCCTCTGCATTCCACACGCTGTAGTGTTAAAGATGTCTTTGGACTCTGAAAATAAAATCTCAGAGCCTTTACAAATACCTTGTCCCTGAGTTTCATTGCTCCCCAGTAAGACATGTGAAAGAAAGTGTGTTTTCCTCATTAGACATATGGGAAAATTGAAGTATGAACTGTAATAATTTGTCTAGAGCTAAGACAAGAATCAAAGACAGAAAACAAGTAGAAATTTTCTGTCCTCTGACCTCCTATAACATGCAGTTTGCACCTCTCTTACAGCCTGCATTAGTTTCCGCAATATGGCCTGGTTATTTGTAAAGTCATCTTTTCTCCTTATGTGACAATTAGCTCCTAGAGTGAGCGACAATTTCTGGTTTGTTTTTGTGTTCTAACCACAACATGGTACCCTCCAGGGTAACTGTGGGAACACCACCTGTGCACGTGGATTGCAATAAGAGGGTAAACAGGATGCAAAAGAGAAGTTGAATGGGTCTGGGAGGTTCTGGCCACGGTTGCTCTCAACTGGGGCAATGGCTAGGCACAAAAGTCTACCTTTTATTGTGCACACGTCTTCCACCAGATCTGTTTACTGCTGGTTATTGTGAATGGAGGCCAGAGAGCATGTGCTAGAAAGAGAGAAAATAACCTCAGTGGTAGTTACTAAAGAGCTGGTGGAAGTTGGAGTAATGAGTAAGGCAGAGGCCTGAGATGAGAAACACTGGTCTCTCTCTACTACATACGAGGTGTGAAGGGGCTCCTGGAAGTACTCACCCTTTCAGTTCCTGGGGGCTCTCAACCCTGTTACACATATAATGTCAACTTAAAAGACACCTCATGGGTATCATATGTCCACTGACTGAAATCAACTGGACTCTGGTCCAGGTAGAGGCCTGAACCAGTCCTGAACTGGCCCCAGGAATAGTCAGAGTCTACAGGTGCTATCATTCTGTGCTAAATGCCAGGATGGCAAGTATCAGCTGCCAACCAACCGTGAGCCGTGTTGGACCCTGCAGCCCAGACAAGTCACGGATGACTACAGCCAGAGCCAGCATCACAGGGAGCGCAAGAACCTCCCAGAGGATCTCCCCCCAAACCCACAGAATCATAATAACAAAATGGCAGTTGTTTCAAGCCACTACGTTTTGAAGTGTTTTGTTACACAACAATAGATAAACAAAACACTGAGGCTAATGCAAAAAGGAGACAAAATTTTGTGTGTATGTGAGAAATGTGAATGCAAATTGCATGTGGAATGACATGAATTTTTATAGGTAGAATGTAGACTAAGGTAACTACTCTATAAAGAT
This sequence comes from Phyllostomus hastatus, assembly GCF_019186645.2. Taxonomy (NCBI): domain Eukaryota; kingdom Metazoa; phylum Chordata; class Mammalia; order Chiroptera; family Phyllostomidae; genus Phyllostomus; species Phyllostomus hastatus. The sequence continues at coordinate 22,224,538 of NW_025333960.1, forward strand.
CTCCCAGCACCCTGTAAATCATGTCTCCTGGTATCCATGAACTTGCATGGTCCCCTTCCACAGTGAACGTGTGACCAGTAGAATGTGGCAGAAGTCATTCAGTGTAACTTCCAAAGTTACTATGCCATGAGAAACCTTACAACTCTGCTCTGGGAGAAGCCATCCACTGTGTACGAAGTTAGACTACCATGCTAAAGAGAGGTCCCATGCAAAGGGAAAACAATGCCTACCAGCCCTCCCAACTGAGGTAGCCAACATGGCAGTGATGAATCCATCTGTGTATCCAGTCCAGTCAAGTCTTCAAATGACTCCGGCTTCAACTGTGTCTAACTTCAATCACATGAGACTCCAGGCAAGAATGCTTCAGCTGAGCCCAGTCAACCGACAGAATGTGGAGAGATGATATAAAATTGTTTTAAAGCCAATAAGTTTGGGTTTGGTTTGTTGTACAGAAATAGGTGACTGAAAAATTAAGTTTGAACAGTATAAATATATCAAACCCTCTGGTTCTTCTGTACGAAAGCAACATTTTCTACTTGTGACAAATGTATAGTCTGATATATCCTAAGTATGACCAAAATGTCAAAACACATTATTTCCATATAAGGTCATAGGAAAAAACAGTGGAGAGAATGACATTCTACCATATATCAAAAGAACTTATGACATCTGTGAGCTATTTCTAGTACAACCATGAAAATAGGGCAACTAGGTATTTAGGTTAAAGAACCAAGTAGTATACAATGTGTGGACAAGGGGACCCAGCATGAGGTAAGGATTAAATTATCAGACTTAGACTCCAAGTACTCACTGCAGCCCATTTATAAGAAATTTACCCCAGACACCTTTCAGATTACAAACCCAGTAAATCACGCAACATCAAAGAAGTTCCTAAATTATGTAGTAGACTAGATTACAGGGGAGAGTTAAACTAAAGGAGCAGCTGTGGAAAAAATAGTTATCAGGTTGTACGAGGAAAGGAAGTAAGCTTGGGAGCGATGGCCAGCCATGCAAGAAGTAGGGTCATGGTGTCCACACCACAGTGGGGCCCTCTCTTCAGCCAAGCCTCAGTTATGTCACCGACTGTCATTGACACATCTCTGTCTTGGCACATATGTCTTCTTACACTGGCATCTGCTCATCCTCAGTCTGCTCAGACATTTCTGATATCAGGAAAGGCACTTCACTAAATGCATTAGCATGCATGATTTAATTATGGCTCTGGAGCCAGCCCCTGCTCTGCCACTCACTGGCTGTGAGAATGTGGGTAAGTTCTTTCACCTCTCTGAGCCTCAGCTTCCCCATTGGCAAAATGGGGATAACAATAGTGCCTGCATAATGGGATTACTGAGAATATTTAATGTTTAGAACAGTAAACATACTCAAATATTAGGTATTATATTTTTCTTGAGAAATAATGTATTTATTTCCTCCCCCCTTCCTCCTCCTGAGATTTACACATACAGAACTAAAATAACTGAAGAGGAGAAACCCTTTTCAGCCTACTTCTCTAGAGAATTGTTAGCCTAGGTCCAGAAAAGATTTAATGATTTTGCAAAATCTTCACCCTAATTCTATGAAGGCACCTTTCCCCCTCTCCCCTCCTCCCACTGCACCCTCAGCCTCCTGAGAGGTACTAGGGAGCCAGAGAGAGAGGGAGGACTGACCAACAGCCCAAGAAGAAGTGAGACTCTGGGGGTGGCCAACCAAGTAAGAGACAAGGGACACAGGAGAGGCCCCCAGAGGGATAGCAAAAAAGAGGGGGTGATCAAATGAGAAAGAACTGAAACACCTATGAGAGAGCTTGGCTAGGGCCCACTCCAGTGAAGCAAAAAGTTGGAAGAAAAAGCAATAGAACAGAGCAGAGAAAATACCCAATCTCTAGCTCCCCTTGAGGGCTCCAAAATCGTTTGGAATATATTATTTAAATTCCAGAAGACACGCTTGGCTGGCTAACTGCAAGGCTTTGCATCAAGGACAATACTGTCCATGAGTTCCACATAGCATGCTGGAGCACATGGTTATGTTCTCCAGATAGTGCAAAGCACAAATTAGAAAGAGCCATTGCAAGACCACAGATCCTAATTTGGAGGTGAGAGGAGAAATATACTCAGCGACCTTATATGCCCCAGTCTGCCCCATCAGGCAGACATTCCTGATGAACATTCTTCTGTGGACTCATGGTGCCAAGTTAAAGGGGCAGCACCAGCAGGAACTATGTATAAGTTTTCAGGTACCTGCACTTCCTCAGCCGTCAGCCTTCATGGTCATAGCTGTCTTGAACATACTCAGTGGCTCTGCTCTGCTCTGCTCTGCTTGCATGGGGCCTACAGACTTCTGATCTATAACAAGTGTATTAGTCTGCTCAGGCTGCCATAACACAATGCCACAGACTGGGTGGCTCAAACAACAGACAATTATTTTCTCACAGTTTTGGAGGCCAGAAATCCCAGATCCAGGAGTCAGCCAATGCAGCTCCTACTGAGGACTCTCTGGCTTACAAATGCTGCTTTCTTGCTGTGTCCTCACATGCCAGAGATACTTCTCTTTCTCTCTCTCTCTATCATTCTCTCTCCCTCCCTCTCTTCTTCTCTCTCTCTCTCCCCGTCCCTTCTTCCCTCTTCTTATAAAACCACAATCTTATCAGATTAGGCCCCCCACTATGACCTAATTTAACCATAGTTACCTCCTAAGCACCCTATCTCCTGTTACAGTAACATTGGATACCCCAACACGTGAACTGGCACGTGTAGGAACAAACACAAACTTTTTGTCTGCAGCTCCCACATTGGCTGGGTGTGTGTCAGCCCTTCTCCAGGCCTCTTTCTCTGGTCTGTCCCACGACAGAGTACATGCTTCCTTGCCTCTCTAAGGTGCTAGGTCCTTCATTACCAAAAAAGAGAAGAGAAAAGCTGAAGAGCATTTATCAATAAACTTAAATTCCTCACATTGTGATATAATTGGCCATTACCAAAGACTTCCACATTTTGTTTCAGTTGACTCCCTCAACAAGTATTATCAGCCTCTTTTTCCAGATGAAAAAACTAAGGCAAAGAAAGGTTGAATGGCTTGTCCAAGTTTACACGACCAGCAAGTAGCAGAGCAGAACTCAGGCCGCGTCTGCTGGAGACCAATATCCAGGTAATCCACAAAGCTCTTACCCTCCTTTTCACCAAGGCCACCGCTGCCAAGGTTCAGGACCTCGTTTCTCAGCAGATCACTCATCCTCCTGACTCCCAGGCTACGCCTTGCCAATGACCTGCCAGGGAATATCCTAATGATAGTTATGTTATTTCTCTATATAAAACCTTAGAAGCAGTGAAATGTAGCAACAAGCACACCAAATGCCTAAATATCGGTTTCCAAATACTATTCTCCAATAAAAAGAACCAGGGCTCATTGGAGAAATAGTTGATTGTAGAGCTGAGACAAGGAAAATACAATACGAGCCTTGATCATCTTGTCAGAAGGCAAGGAAGTACTCAAAACACACACTGAGACACATACTCACAATTGGTGGTCAGGGGGTGGGAGGGTGGGGGTCAAAACAACTCAGCAGGCAGCCTGAAAGAATTCCCTATGGCCAAAGCTAGAATAATTTGAGAAATAGAATAAATAATAACAGTATTGTTTATAACCAAAAATTACCCAAAGAATTAATAAGCAGCTATGAGTCTATAGTGATATGATAAAAGATTGAATGGATGAATAAATAAACAAATAAGAAAAAAAACAAATCATTCTTATAGAGTAATTCAGATTAGTAAATGTAAAGAGAATAGGAAAAAGTAGAAAATTACCAGAGGAACACCACATTAATCATGGCTGCAGGCAAGACCCACTGATGAATACTAAAATTAGAAGATGAAACATTAAGGAGAAACAATAATACTAATTGCTATGGTAGTTTTAACATATGTCCACAAATTCTTTGATACCTTTCTCTCCAGGAAGTAGAGCTTAAGCCCCCCTCCTTTGAATGTGGGGCTAGACTTAGTGACTCACTGCTGGAGAATGGTGTCTTAGTTTGTGCTGCTATAACAGAGTATCATAAACTTGGTGCCTTATAAACTTCAAAAATTTATTTCTCATAGTTCAAGAGACTGGGAAGTTCTAGATCAAGACAGGCAAATTTGGTGTCTGGTGAGAGTCACTACCTGGTCCATAGAAAGCTGTCTTCTCACGTGTCCTCCTCACATGGCAGAATGGGCAAGAGAGCTCTCTGGGGTCTCTTTCATAAAAGCACTAATCCCATTCATGAGGCTTTCATCCTCATGATATAATCACCTCCAAAACACCTCTCACTTCCCAATACCATCACCTGGGGTTTAGGAGTTCAACATATGAATTGTGGAGGACACAACATTCAGTTTATAACAAATGGAGTATGAAAAGGGAAAAATAGTAATATTACAGGGGAGTAACCTGACTTGGTTAAGTGGTCAAGGTCAACAACATCAGTAATAAGTCACAATGATCTAATGTATCCTCTGGTATGATGCACTGAAAGGGCAACTTCACCCAAAAAGTCCATAATCCCAGTCTAATCATGAGAAAATATCAGGTAAACCCAAATCCAGGGACATTTTACAAATACTTGACCCATACTTCAAGATTGTCAAGTTCATGAAGAACAAAGAAAGATTGAGGAATAGTCACATGGAAAGATGTGATAATTAAATGTAATGTGGGATCCTAAACTGACCCTGGAACAAAGAAAGGACATTAGAAGAAGCTGGTGAAATGTGAATAAAATCTGTCGTTTAGTTAAAAAAAAACAACGCACAAATAAAAAGCTTTCCAGTGTCTAAATGGCAAGTATGAACTCCCAAGTTGGGCATACAGGCCCTATGAATGTGACTCAGACAGATACCTCTTCTGACCTCTCTTACTCCTCAGTCGTACCAAGCACCAAACTGAGTGAGGGCCCCTGTGCGTGCTAGCTAGTCACACCTTCTTGTCTTTTCTCTCATTTCACCCTCTGCCTGGAATGCCTTCTCCCCTCTGTTCCACATGCCTACTCATGTGTTTATCTGATAAAGATCTTTTTAAAGTTCAGTTCAAGAATTTCTTCCTCACTGAATTTTCTTTCTGGCCATCCACACACCCCAGGGGCCAGGCGCTCGCGCTCTCTCTCTCCCTCCCTCTCTTTCTCTCTCCCCCCCTTCTTCTCTTTCATTGACACAGGAATCCCATACCTACTTTGATCAGCATCTGTAACATTTTAGAGCATTTCTTCTAGCTAATAAAATTCTTAAGGAAAGCCTGAACTTATTCATATTTTGTAGCCTCAGAGTTTAACACATGCTTTATACCTATTGAATGAATTCATCAATTAACAAATTAATTCATTAATGAATAATGAACAAACCCACACTAGAAATCTATCAGCTAGAAATAATAAATGTGTAAATCCATATCAGCTTTGAAGACATGTTTCAAGGAAATTTTCACTCAAAATTTCAAAATGTTTTGTAAGAATAAAAATGTCAATTCTTAAACATATCTCAAGGTCAGCAGACACCATGGTGGACAGCCAACGCCTACCACAAATAAGCCAGCCTCGTGGGGAACCAAGGTGCTCACACCTGGGCACATCTCATTCCCAGTCACTCAGTCAGCTCAATTTAAAAAGCCCCACAGAGGCCTGGTCAGTGTGCCGCAGTTGCTGGGAGTGCCATTCTATAACCAAAGAGTTGTAGGTTCGATTCCTTGTCAGGGCACTTACCTAGGTTGTGGGTTCAATTTCAAGTCAGTGTGCATACAAGAAGCAGCCAATCAATGCTTCTTTCTCACATCAATGTTTCTTTCTCTCCCTTCCTCTCTCCCATCCTCTCTCTGAAAAGCAATGAAAAAACCTCGTTGGGTGAGAACTAAAAAGAAAAAGCCCCACACAGAGCCACTCTGAACCTCCTTTAAATGTACAGCCTTTATTTTAGTCATATATATATATATATATATATATATATATATATATATATATATATATGTGTGTGTGTGTGTGTGTGTGTGTGTGTGTGTTATGTAACTTTCAAAATTCTCCCAAGTCAACCAAATTACTTTCTAACATGCTTTCAGAGTCCAAACTCCTTTCCTATGGCATCTTTCACCAAACTTCTCAGAGAAAATTTTAGTTCACTGACATTCACTTGTGAATCTTCATGAATTCTATATGCCTTCTCACAGTGTGCACACTTTCAGTGAGTACACAATGATGCATCTTCACTGATTGCAGGAATCTGGATTCTCACGTGAATGCTGATGCAGGTGGCTTTCTGTGCTCTCGTTCACACACTGCCTAAAAAAATAATAGAAACTGTGCTTCCCAAGGTGTGTCAAGCACACAAGAACAGTATCTAAAGTCAAACAAGGTTTCTGCAAGCATGAAGATCATGAAGTATATGCTGGGTTGAAAGGAAGATAAGATGTGTTGATATGGCCATTATCAACAAATTTATATATTGAGTATCTAGTGCCTGCATACAAAGCATTCTGCGAAAGTTGTGCTAGATGTACAAAGGTTTAACATATTATCTCTACCATGACAGAAAGAGAAATATAGAGATGGAGACCACCCATATCTCTTTTAAAAAGATTACTAACACTACAAAGAACATGAATAAAGCTCAGCCTCAAAGATTTCCATCTCTCCCTTTCCACAGGATGTTGGACAATAAAGTTAAATCCCAGGTCATCGCTTTGACAGACTGGAGGAAACATAAACTACAACAGTTCTGCTTGTGACCAGGGCTCAGAACTTGAAACATGTCCCCAGTCTGGCCATCAGAGAAGAGCTGGCTTCCCACTGCAGTTCTTTCCCATTGCCTTAGAAACAGGGACATTTTCTTGAAATGGCTATTTTTTCTCAAAATGTAGGCAGAGGAGAGGGTGACTAGTTATTGGTACTATGTGTTCAAATACCTATCTAACTTAGGAGGAAAAAGTTTAATAAATCAGAACAGTATTCCATTTGAGTCTATCCAGTTGTATCAATTTTGGGCACCATCGCAAAGTTATCCTTTGACTCATGAAATCTTTTGAACCAATACACAGTCATTGTCAGTCATTGTCTGAATCTCCAACACTATAATGACAAAGATGGCTGTCTTTTCCCCACAGAGGAAGAAAAGGGAGCTTGTGAAAAGGGAGCTTTTCATAAACAAGCATTCTTTTATCATCTCAGACCCAAGTTTCAATAGTCCCAAAGAGAACTTTAAGAAAAATACACTATAACTTTGACAAATAAGTGCTGTAGAAGTTGAGAGAGAGACGTTTAAAGAGAAGCTGAGACTTCAGCTTAGCTTTGAAGAACAAATAGATTTACAACAGTGATGAGAAGGATAACAGAGTTTCCCAACAGGTGGGGCAAAGGCACAGACAGGAATGCATATGGAGGGTTCAATGTATTCCTGGACTCCCTGAAGCAGGAGCTGCATTCAGGGGCAGCAGGAGATACAGTTGCAGTCAGGTCAGTGCCAGTCATGTGGTGAAGGTCTACAGTGCCAGGAAAGAGGTGTTCCTTTGTAAATGTCACAATAGGAACCATTTATGACCTGTGTTCAGAGGAGGGCTATGGTAGGAGCAAAATACTCTGCCTAGGTTAGAGAAGACCCTAGAGGCCAGATGAAAATAGTAGAGATATTATCTTAATAGTGGTTCCAACAGAAAGAAAAGGGTATATGAGAAAATGCTATGAAGGAAAAATCAAAAAGACTCAAGCATAAATTGGGTGTGGAAAAGAAGGAAGAGACTAGGTGGCTTCCAAATTAACCAAGAGGATAGCTTCTTGAAAGTGAAGATTAAAGACTCTGGAGCTAACTGCTTGTTTGAATTCTATCTCTCACACTAGCTGTATGGATGTAGGGAAATTAGCTTTTTAAATTAGGAAACCTTAGTTTTTCTGTGCCTCAGAAAACAGTAGTAAGTTTTGATTCTGTTGGTGCTGTGGTTACAGAAAAATCAAGACTAATAGCAGTTGGTATAAAACTAAATCCCTGCAGAAATTGCTCTGGTGAGAATGGAAAGATAAACTTGGAATGGAAATATATGATACTAAGTCATTTTTACCATTTAATGGCAAGTCATATTTACCATTAGGGTATGAAGTTCCCCTTTCATCTCCCCTGTCCTTCTAATATGTATTTCCCCAGCTACCCTCATGTGTCCAGGCCTCCTAACAGATCCACCCTAAAATTTCCAACCCTAGTTTATTTAAATGGAAATGAAATTACATCTGGGATACTTACTGGTTGAAAGGGGATTTTAACATCTTTTTTTTAAGTAGAGAAACATCGTTCTAAATGCAGAAGCTTCCAAGAGAGACACTTTCCAGAGGATATCGCTCGGATTATTACATAATCGGGGCATCTAAGGATGAAAATAAATCCCAGGAACATTTGCCCCTTATCCTGCCTCAGACAAGGGCATTGCCAAAGCTCTCAGTCACCATTTCCCCAACTGCAAAGGGAGGCTAAAAATATAAATATTACTCTAATAGGAATGGTTCTTGTTTGAGAGAAAAGGAAGAGAGAAAGAGGAGTAAATTAAGAAAAAAGGGAACACATATTTGGAAACGATTACACATTATTAGATCGGGGGGAGGGGGAATAGTGGCTTCTAATACTTAATGAAATGATGAAGTTAGGAATTAGGAATACTGGACTTGGTCTGTTTTCCACAAATGAGCCCTGAATAGACTTGGAACTAATTGCTTAATGTTCACTTGCCTTAGTTTACCCTGGGCTTGTGAGACTGCCCCAAAGTCTGATCCAGTAGGTTCTTTAAGTGATGGGTAACTTGGATAAAGGCATCATGTGCATTCAGCTGGTTTTCATTTTCTTTATACAATAATGATGAAGGCAGCAATAATCAGTACTAATGTAACATTCAAGGAGTTTAAGGTGCACTACAAACACCATCATTACCCTTGATGTCTTGCTGGTTTGCTCTACATTTTGCCACTGTTGGTAGTACCAGTTGGCCCCAATGTATTTATAGCCAAAAGCCTCCCCACTTTAGACAGAAATTTTGAAGTTTAAAAGGTTATTTTTAAATGTTTCAAACAAATATTTCTATCTAATAGTTGGAGAAAAGCAAGAACTGAAGTTTGAGGCAGGTTGACATGTTACTTTTTTCTTAAATGGAGGTATTGCAGTTCAAAGTACATATAGACTCATTTGATGGATACCAAGCTTGTCAAGCTTATAGAGGTTCTTCATAGTATTTGTGGTCATGCCTTTGGCCTTGACCTCCCCTAACCCTTCACAGGGAAGTTAATAATGTTTCTCATTCCAGACTCAGTTTCACCCCAATTCCAGAGCCAGTTCTGCATGAGGGCCAGACTACCCCATCTCAGCCCATCGTGCTTCTCCAGGATCACCTTGAATTAGCCATAGGCCCAGTCTTGGGTGCCAGGTTCACACAGTCTCCCTACATTCCTTTGCTTGTTTATTAATCAGACCCAATCCTTAGATTCCCCAAAACTCCTTGGTGTCAGATGCATCTGAGTTACAGCTCTCCCATCAAGACCCCCTGCCTGCCTCACATGGGTACAATTGGTAAGCCCCCTCATGCTAGCCATTTACCTTGCCCATTTGCCTGACAGAGACTGAACAATAGACATTTCATCAATGACTTATGAAGACATGATCAACCTCCAAAGGGTCTCTCTATGACTGGACGTTGTGTCAGTCCTTGAGAACCTTGTCATGGCACTAGATGGAGGGAAACTTTGAAATAATTGAGATTGTTTCCTATTAGTACAATGGGATAGGGGTTCTAATAGAATTACATCATTTTGAAAAATAAAATAATTTTATGCACACTTCTGGTTTGGGACTGAAATACATTCTCCCCACCTTTTGCCAGCATCCATCCTCCTGGGACTGGCCGACACTTCCACCAGCTGGCTGGCATTTTGCTGCCAATGGAGAGATTTCTCAGATGACAAGTGACTACCCATCTGACTCCCATGTTTGAACAGCCATCTGCATAGCTATTCCCCACACCACAAATTGTACCAATGCATTTTCTCTGCTATCCCTTTCATCTTTGTAGAAATATTCCAACTTTCTCCTAAAACCCCAGGATAGTCTTTCTTAACCAATGGGCCCTCTCCCAGGAAAAAGCACATACCTGTATACACAGGGAAATGTATTTGGCCACAGGGGAGTCACTGACCCATCACAGGCCCCAAACTAAGAACCCCTGCCTTTGATTACATGGTTCAATACACGGTCAGCTTACCCTCTTACCCAGCAGCTGAGAAAGGCAGTGGACACCACCAGCCCAAAGCCACTGAGGATAACATCTGATGCTGCAAGGAAGCCATCTGGATTGACTGCCCCTAGAATGACCCCTCTGGGCATGCTTCTAGAATGCTGGGTAAAATTTATGCTTTACTTAAAAACTAAATAGTGCATATCATATAAACAAGATATATCTTAATATTGTACTAATTTGTTTTTAAAATAGGCTTTAGTAGTGAAAATCGAATCCCAGTCCAGAATCTCAACTGAAACTATCAGGAATAAACACCCCAGCAATGGGGGCAAGGACCAACCTTGCCCCCTCCCAAGCCTCAGAACAGAGTCAAGAAGGGACTATCCCAGCGTCAAGCACTGATTATGGCTTTCATGGCCAGGTTCTAGAAGGCCTATATGCCAGCAAACAGCTGAGATGCAGGAAACAGACCCAAGTTAGCAGGAAACTTGAGGAGCACCTGCTTTCCTCTTCCTTTTTTCTTTCGCAGGGTTCTATGGCTAGCTAAGAGGTAAAGATGGGATGGGATCGGTAAGATTGTGTTTCCTTTCCCCTCTCAACAATAATCTCACACATCAGCAGTTACAGAATCAAAGCCAAGGCTAGAGTGAGACTGTATCGTACATATTTTTTACTTTTTTTTACTTGCATAGAATTACGAAATCAATGTTGGAAAGATCATTTTGTCTCCTAGCATAAGTCACCCTATTTTTTAAGATCTCTGAGAATAATGACTCCCCAAATTCTGGCAAATATTTTATGTCCCTGACATTCAATCATTCAATAAATATTTGTTGCATGTACACTTATGTCAAATCCTGCTCTCGACACTGGGGATATAATAGGGACCTGCAGAGACCCTCCTGTTTGGGGGTCAGAGTGAACTAGAAAGGCTGTTGTTGAATAAATGTAACATTTGAGAGGCAAGAAAAGTGTGGATGCTTCGCATACGTGGACACACCCGAGATGAGAAGTTTCTTCCTCATATCTAACTAAAATCTATTTTGTATTGTGAAAATCCATTTTCCTTGACACAAATAGAAATAATCATTTCTTTTGTAAAAAGCTTTATAAAATGGTTACACATGAAATCATCACTTCTCTTGATTAAACAGTGCCAGTCCCTTTAACATTGCCTCACAGGACATATTTCCTTGCTTTTAATAATAACTTTCCTTGCATTGATGCAGACCTTTACCATTTATAGGGCACTTTGTGATTTACAGAGCACTTCTTCATCATTATCACACTTTGATCCTCACAACAGCCCCCCAAGGAGGGTATGGCAGATATTTGCTGAGCGCCAAGTATGCCCAAGGCACTGTTCTAGGGCTATAGGGGCAACTGTGCCACTTTACACTTGTCCCCATTGAAATTTATCCCAATTTTGTAGGGCCATTTTCTCAACAAGTCAGGGCCATTTTGAATTTTATTTCTGTCTTGCAGAGCAATAACAAGCCCACCTAGTTTAGTGCCAGCTGCAAATTTAATGAGCATAGTCTTAATTCCTTCATCCCAGCCATCAATACAGTTATTGAGTAGGATGGATCCTGGCCCTGATACCTCTGGGAGAGCACTCAATATGTCCCCCCAGATTGATACTAGGCCGTTGGTAACTCCCCTTGGACTGAAACCTTCCTACCTCTAGCAGAGCTGTAGATAGAAACATACTTCTCTACATGGCAAAGACAATGCCCAGTTTAAAAAATCAAAATCTTTACTGAAATTGAGATAGATTTCATTTATCGATTCCCTTGGTATATATAGCCTCTCACAATCACGGGAGGAAATGAAATTGGCCTGGCACTATTTGCTCTTTACGAAGCTTTCCTGATTGCTACTTAGTATTTTATGTCCTTTCAGGTGTTATGCAATTGATTATTTGATGATTTATTCCAAGATCTTCTCAGGTATTGATGTTGAGCTCATAGGTCTGAAATTTCCAGGTCATCCTGTCTTTCTTTCAGAGGTGGGCACCTCATTTACCCTTTCGCTATCCTTAGGTCTTTTCTAATCCTCTGCGATTTGGGGGAAACACTGGCTAATAGCCCTAAGATGAAAGTTGAAAATTCATTCAGTATCCTACAGGGCAAGCCATCAGGTCCTGCTGACTCAAACATATTGGGTTTTTCTAAGTTCTCTAACTATGTTGTCCCTTTGGCCTTCTATCCTCCTATTACAACTGGAACTTATTCCAGAAAGCAATTTATAGCTGATATTATCTTCCCCTTGAGGGAAGGGAGTGAAGAGGACCTTGTAAAAATAAAATAAATGAAATAAAAATCTCTACCTTTTCACTCTCTTCTGCTTTAACTTCTCTAGTAGAGACGGTGTCATGTGTTCGAATCCTGTTCTTTGTTCTCTCCTTGGCCATGCTGGAAGACTGCATTCCCCAACCTCCCTTGCAGTTATATTGGGACCACAGGACTGGGACTAAGCCAATCTAATGATGGAAGGAATGATGGTCACCATATCCTGGCCTGAACACAAAACTCTCTGCATGACCCAACGTGCTTTCTCTTCTCCTTTACTGCCAATCACGGGCATGTTGATGAGGTAGCAGCACAAAAGGAAAGAAGGTCGGACACCTGATACCGCTCATGAGTGTTGCCTGGGAGACTTACCCAACCTGTGTTGGACTGTGGCATAAAGAAGAGGTGAATTCTGGTGCTGTTAGGTCACTAGCAATTAGAAAGTCTTCTTTATATTTCTTTTATTTTTATATCCTCACCCAAGGACAGTTTTTCATTGCTTTTAAAGAGAGAGGGGAAGGGAGAGAAAGAAACATCAGTGTGAGAGAGAAACATGGATGGGTTGCCTCCCCTACCTGCCCAGATCAGGTGTGTGCCCTGACTGGAAGTCATACCCACAGCCAACCAAGACACATTACCCAGGGCATAGGAGTCCTTTTTATACTGATGCAAAATCTCTCTCCTACAGTCTTCTCACAAAAAGTTTTGTCTTTATACAGGGTATATTTCTCTGTCGATTACAAAGTAAAATTTTCTACAAGTGTCCATTTTGGATTAATAAAATATTTTTAAATATCCTTTTTTATTTTGTATTATCATTCCTACATATATATTTTTTATTTTAACCTTGCCAATTAGCCATGCTATTTGTTTATATTTATGTAATCATTACTTCATTTGGAGAAGACCTAGCCAAAGGACTTTAATCCATAATGTACTTGCTACCCAAAAAAGAAAACCGCCAAAATCAGTAAGTTATAAAAAACACAATGGATTAGATATCTGTGTGTGTTTTGATTTTAAAAATGTTCTGTGATGTTATTTAATAGGCAGAATAACACAACAATTACCTGTGTACCTATCACCCACTATTTTTAAATGTCCACATTGCTTGGTGTGTACAAGAAACAGACCTGATAATCCAAGTTCCTCTGTCCCCCTCCCTCCTCTCACATCCTTCACTCCCACCTCAGAGAAAACCAGCCTGCCTATATACTTTATCTTTCTATACCATATCTGGTCATAAAGAATGTATTATATTACATTGTGTTTTAGTTTATATGAATGTCATTGTATTGTATGTATCTATATAACTTAATTTTTTTTCACTGAACATCATTACATTCTGACATATAATCAATGTGATATTGAAACATACAGATATAGTTTATTCATCTTCAATTGCTATGTGGTTTTAATCCATTGTATAAATATAGCTAGAGCTTATTTATCCATTTACTTATTCATTAATGGACATTTAGGTTATTTCCAATTTATCACTACTACAATAATGCCAATTGCTCTCTAAAGTGGTTATATTGCTTTACTCTCCCACAGGCTGTGTGTGCAAGTTCCTGCTTCACTGTTCCACTATGAACACTTGGTATTGTTAAGATGGTTTTATTTTTGCTTATCTTTTAATCCTACTGTTTAAATTTGTCTTTCCATTCAGTCTTTGTTTGTGCCTTTGATGGCTTATAAGATTGTTTTAAACAATGTTATACATATTATGCATAGCAATTCTTAGATATTTTCTACTTTGGTTGATAATATAAATGAAATATTTTATACTATTATATTTTCCAACAGACTACTGCTGGTATTCTTAAATGCTACATATTTTTGTTCAGTTTATAACTTTCCAAAAGAAAACAGGTTTACAACAAACAAGCTAGCAAAGCAATATCTAATGTGGAAAGAACTTTAAATTTTTAAAGTATTTTAAGGTATTTTTATTTGCTAATACAGGGTTCAGCCTTCACTCATTCAACAAATATTATTTAATGTTTACTAGGTCCTTGGCCCTGTGCCTAGCAGTGGGGCTACTGACCCCCACCACCAGCAGCGCCTGCCGCTCATGGCCCCACTGATAGTCTAATAGCACTCAATAAAAAGCAAACACAAAAAGAAGAATGAAATGAGGTCTTTTTGGTATTTAGTGAGAATCCACTTTTCCCGCTTGTAGAAATTCAGTAGTTCTTGGGATTCCAACACTTCCTCTGAATTTTCCAAACTCCAGAACACAAGTATCTACATTTGTTTCCTTCTGCAGTGTGATATCACTGCAGAAAATCAATCCTCCATTCCCTCATACATGATACTGGCTAATATACTTGCAATGCACTGCTTTTACCACACCAGCTCTCTCTCACACACACTGTCAAATTCCAGTACTGGGGCTTTCTCTTCTACGTCACTATTGCCACCAAGTCACTGAAGAGTGGGGGACAGGGTGACTCTGCCCTCAGGGCCATTTGAGTACAATTCAATAAATTCTCTGGACAGGTACACCTCCTTCTACTGGATGATTCATAGGCAACATATAGGCAGTTGACAGTTGATGACCCTTGAACAGCAAGTCCAGTTCCTTAGTTCCTCCACTTAAGCCAATAGCTTAAGTCCTCTTACATGCAAGAAAACTCCTGTGGGATTGGCTGTACACTCATGGGCTTCTCTGGTAATGCCACTGATGCTGCTCGGCAGCATCTCAATAAACTCACCATGAGCTTTCCAGCATTTCCAGCCATCCCTTCTCAGCCCTGCCCCCCACAGATCCTCCCACATGACCTGATGTTCTCTACTTTTTCCAGTCTGCTGTGATGGTATAAAAATCTATCCTCAGCTTTCCTCCTTTTTTGATTCTCAGGAGCCTGTATTAAAAGTCAAATACACTGAGTACTGAGTCAGTCTTTTCAAACCACAGTCTAAATCCCCTCAAGGAAATGCAACTACACACCAAAGGATGAGTCACAGATCAGGAAATGCAAAAATAAAAACATAAAGATTAAAGCTCCAAGATATTACCATAGTACACAGTAAAGCTGAGACACAAGAGAACACAGTCCCAGAGTCAGACTACCTGCATTTGAATCCCAGTTTTGCCATTAACTGATATGTAATTTTGAGCAAGTTACTTAACCTCTGTGTTTCATTTTTCTTATCTGTAAAATGGAGCCAATAATAATCTACCCCAAAGTATTACTGTGATAATTAAGTAAGGTTACCACATATTAAGCACTTAGAACAATGCCAGGCACATAGCAAGGACTCAAATACGTATTGTTATGCAATTAAAAATGAATCAGGGCTAGTTCACAGTCAGTTAATCACATAGAATCTTGAGTCTACAAGCTTACCCCATGACTCCCATGATTTGATTATGCCTGATTATGGAATGGTCATCATCTTGAAATTCTACCTCCTCATCAAGCTGCCCTTCATCCAGCTTTGTCTACCTCTTTGACGCTTGAATGCCAAAAAGTGTATGGCCCAGATGTCTCTCCTATCAATTTCACACTCATTACTGATTAGCATTTCAACTAGAAATCTCTTTCTCATCTCCTGCCATTGAGATAGCCATATAGCTCATAACTTCATTTCATTCAGGCCTCTACTAAATGTCACTTGCATAAAGAGCTGTCTTTTTAAAAAATAACCTGGTACCCCTCATCCCACTTACTCTGTTTTATTTTTATCCATAGTACTTGCCACTGCCTGACCATAAATATATGTGTGTATATATATGTGTATATGTATACATATGTGTGTATATATGTGTGTATATATGTGTGTATACATATGTGTGTATATATGTATACATATATACAGAGAGACATGGTCCCCAGCTTGAAATGATTTGACTTACAATTTTTTGACTTTACAATGGTGCAAAAGTGATACACATTCAGTAGAAACTGCATTTCAGAATTTGAATTTTGATCTTTCCTGGTCTCTGTGTAGTATGATACTTTTTCATGATTAAATTAATTCTAGTTCAATGCTTTAAACATTCTTCAGGCCCAATGTGCTTATAGCTGTGTTTGTTAATGGTGAGTAACCACACAATGATCACTTTTTACTTTCAGTACAGTATTCATTAAATGACATGAGATATTCAATACTTTGTTATAAAATAGGCCTTATGACAGATGATTTTGCCCAACTAGAAGTTAATGTAAGTGTTCTAGGCATGTTTAAAGTAGGCTAGGCTAACTTATGATGCTCTGTAAGTTAGGTGTCCTAAATACATTTTCAACTTATGGGTTTATCAGGATGTAACCCCACTATAAGTCAAGGAATATATATATATGTTTGTCTCTCATCCTGTGGGAATAAAAACTGCAAGAGAACAGAAATTTTTTTTATTTTATTCACTGCTATATCCCCAGCACCTAGTATAATACCTGGCATGTAGTAAATCCCAATCAATATGGAAGGAAGGAAGGAAGGAAGGAAGGAAGGAAGGAAGGAAGGAAGGAAGGAAGGAAGGAAGGAAGGAAGGAAGGAAGGAAGGAA
The DNA here is from genome assembly GCF_019186645.2 of Phyllostomus hastatus. Lineage (NCBI taxonomy): Eukaryota > Metazoa > Chordata > Mammalia > Chiroptera > Phyllostomidae > Phyllostomus > Phyllostomus hastatus. The sequence continues at coordinate 22,241,565 of NW_025333960.1, forward strand.
GGAAGGAAGGGAGGGAGGGAGGGAGGGAAGGAGGGGAGGAGGCTGGAACAGGCTTATGACCAACCCTCCAAGACCTGTGTTGTCTTTCTCCTTAAGATCCAAAGATGACAATTAGTTTTGTGTGAATAACAATCTATTGTCACTTAATGCTTGGAGTATCCATGTAGATTGATCACAAGGCAGGAAGCTGCTGAGGCTGATAATCAATGCCTGCCAACAGATTAGAAAGGGAAAAATAACACATCTTCCACGTATTTTACAATTCTAGTCAAGGCCAAAGCCTATGCCAGCCATTCCTTCCATGCTCTTCCACCTCTGGACCCCACTTGGGCTCGCTTGACTTTACTAGGAAAATAGAAGGCATTTTCTTTGGCAGAAGGCATCCCAATACCTACCTATCTTACCATCCAACCACTAGGAAGGGAAAAGAGTATTTTTTTCCTCCAAAGGTCCAGGCCTAAGATTGGCCCTTAACCCATTACTTCTGACTCCCATACAACATTCACACTGATCTTTCTCGCTCCTCATGATTCAAACCTACATGATACTGAAAAGAGAATAACTCCTCTCCTCTCTACCTTTACTATAGCAAATAACTATGTGTTGTTGGAGTATCTATGTTGTTGTCCCTGACACATAGCCAAATTCCTTCTTTCTGGAGATGGAATGAGACATAGGAAAGGCACTAAGTTCCTCTTCTTAACTTCTTTTGGAAGAGGGAATTGGCAGAGAACCTTGTGTGATCTGACATATAGCGATGAATACACAACATTTTGCATATGGTTAGAGAAAGTTTGTCTAGTCCATTGGAGTGCTTTAAAATGCACATTCCAAGGCCCCACCCCAGAAAGTCTGAGTAGGTCTGTAATGAAGCTCAGGATTTTGCATTTTAAGCAAAAACACAGGGTTATTCTCATGCAACTAGTCCTCAAAACACACTTTGAGAAACATTGCTTGAGAATTCCACAGATGCCAGATTAAACACCCAACACCATGGTATCACGAGGTAACAAAACAGGTGATGTTCAAGAAGCACTTTCCAATAAGGCACACAGCTCTTCTCATCTTCATTTCAGGTTTCTGGTCAAGTGTCATCCGGACAGAAAGAACTTCCATGACCAGTGTACAACCACTCTACGAGGCTGGTTTATTCCTTTATAGTAGTTATCACTCTAATTATTTTACATTTACTGATCTATTCATTTACTAATTTGGGGTTTTTTACCAGAGTGATGGAAGCTTCATGGGGACACAAGATGATCTGTCTTTTTATTGCTTTATCTACAATACCTAAAACAATACCATTGTAGGTGTACAATAGATGAATAAGGAACACATGAACAAATGTGTGAGTGAACAATTCTCTTCAGTTCATAAAATCCTTCAGTTTTCACCCTGAATACCACTTAGCAATAAACTCACCTCACTAAATACATGTACTGAAGAAGATTCAGGGAAGATACATATGATGCTATTTTGTAACTGACAGTAATGAGGTCTTGATGTTGTCTGGGAACATAATTTGAACAATGGCACAATTGTGGGGTTTAGAAATGCTTCTGCCTTTATCAGTTTCACTTGACCCCGGAAGCTGGTTTTGTTGAATCTCTATGCTAAAGGATAACATGCAATTGCATCCCACCCTCGAAAGCCACCCATTGACACCCGCTGCAGCCAGTAAGCACCCCAGGAGAATCAAACACTGGTATTCCAAAGCTACTCTACTATCACATAAGGCAGAGCATACTTTACTTTAAACTTTTCCTAAGTGATACCAATTAAATATTACCTTTTTATTTTATCTGCTGATTCTCTCCATCCCTCTCTATTTCTCTCTCTCTCTCAACTTGTCTGTTGGTTTCTTTTTCCCAGGAAAACTTTCTCCCAAATTTCACAAAATGTTCCAAACCTCAGCATAGGTTTATACCCCGAGAATTTGGTATTCATGAAGCAGGCCTTTTGAAGTCTGATTTCTCAGGATTGATGCTTTATCTTTAAACAGTGGGAGAAAAAAAACCATTGGCTCCAATGGCTTCTGATAATCACTTAGGAATAACTGAGACATTTCTGTCTGGGCAAGGTCTCCCCTACACAGGGAACCTTTTGTAAATATTAGTTACTAGAACCGTAACTCTAATAGATGTAGTTAATAACTATCACGATGTGCCAAAACTGCACAGTTTGCTCCCTGATTACAATAGTAAATTGCTATTGAGCTGTGGTATTCGCTTCAGGCAATACTAGGAAGAGCCCCCCAAAGACCCCGGCTGGCCTCGCTGCGTAAAAACAGAGAATGTTCCACAGCACACAATGCTCAGGCAGCAGTGGGCTTTGCCAGAAAACAAACACAAAACTCAGACAATAGAAGGAAAGTTTTATCAGAGCTGAAGTGTCCTTTCACTTGGGAACTGTCATCTCTCAAAAAGAAAACCACGCACACACTCGATAGCAGTTTACAAGGCAAGCTATTACTATGGGCACAGTGACTCACGGGGCAGACAGAGAACACAGCACTACCAGAGCTCCAAGGCTTTGTTTTATTTGCATCCGATTACGTGTAGAGATAGGCTGAGCCGGCTCTGAAAAGTTGAGGGGCCCTCAGAATGCAAACAGGCTTCCCTCCCCGTGAGCAGGGAGGGCACTTTCCTTTCCCACACACCTCCTCTTCTCTGCTTGACAGGTCAAGTGGCCTGGACAATAGGGCAAAGCTGCTGAGAGCAAAACTGCAATTTAATTAAGAGGTATCATTAGCTGCAGGACTGCACATTCAAAAGCAGACACAACAGGAGCCCTTGTTGCATACAGCACACACCAACCCACCCCTCATCCACCCACACACTGCCATCCCACCTCCATATTTGCAATTTCAGAGACCCACAGTGGGCAAATGAGTACATAATCGATGTGCAGGTACATGTGTACAACAGGCAGCCAGTCTGCCCACCCCATGACAGAGAAGCATATTGGAGTATGCCTACCACTGAGGCTGAAGTCTGTATATGCTGCCTTAAAGGAACGGAGACTTCTAAAGGCACCATGGTAATGAGAAAAAGAATGGCTGTGATTAGGCAATTATTTAAAAGAGATTCCGCTGGAAGAATGCCACTTATGCGTTGGCCCCATCAAGCCAGGCAAGCCATCAAAGAACCAGCAGAATACTTTTGTGCAGATTAGGAGAGAGGACATTGGGAGTCATCTGCAGCCCTCTCAGCAGCTGCAGCCTCTCTGGCCTGTGCAGGCAGACACAGGAACCGGCACTGCTGGCACAGAGAAGACAGTAAACTGTTGCTCCATCCATTTTCCCAGTGCAGCCGGTCTACCTGCTCCAGATTGCCAAGGTGTGCTGAGTACATTCCCCAAGCCAAGACACCCTGGGGCGAGCTTCAAACTACAAAGGGCAATTCAAGCCACCACGTCACCTGTAACACTAAAAATTCCCAGGAGAAATGGGGATGTTTATCCTGCAGAGTCTTAGTAAGAGGCCCAGGCATGCTCACTCTTGGCAAACCCTATGGATACTAAACATAAAGGACTTTATATATTTTAAAAGTCTTTCCAATATATTTATTTCCAAAAATATACTTGTTCATTATAAAATGTTTTACATGTTAGTCTACACTTTATGAATTCCTCAAGGATAAATAAGGTTATTATTGATTTTCACCATGTAAAAATCTTGTGAACTTGGTCAAGCTACCACACATTCTGTGCATCAAATGAGAATAATATTAATACATATGATATCTCTTAGGACAAACTGCCCTATGCGGCAGGCAATTTTCTCTCCTGAACTGCTCTGTCCCAATCATCATTTTCCCAATGACAGGAAATAAGGAAGTCTTGGTCACATCATTTCATCTGCTACATTCTGGACCTCACGAGTCTCAAGGTCAGCTGCCAGATGCAAACCTAATAAAGAAGATAGCAATGGAAGTTGTTGTTGTTTTTTTGGGGGGGGGTTGTTTGTTTGTTTGTTTAGTCTGTTGTCTGCCCTAATGAGCCTATAAATTTGTAAACAACAACCAGGCCAAGTAGCTCCTGGTGACTTTTTTCAAGGAAGCCCAAATTGGGATGGAGGGTTGGGCAGAGGGAGCACAGAGGAGCAGCGCTACCTATGGCTCCTCCCCAAAACCACTCCAAGAAGAAACCAATAGAAAGTAGGACTTTTATATAGGTCTTATCTCAGAATACACTCCCGAGCTTAAGCTAACAATACTTCTACAAAGTGATTTAATGGAGGATTAAGATCACAAACTCTAAAGTTATGCAATCTACATTCTAATTCCAATTTGGGTATATGAACCATGGACAAATTTCTGAAGCTCTCAGCCTCATACTCTTCGTCTGTAGAATGGGGTGATAACTACCTCACAGGGAGGTTTTTCGAGCTACTATAGCAAGTACCAGTTCAAGCTACTATAAGCAAGTCCACAGGCTTGGGTGGCTTATAAACCAGAGAAATTTATTTCCCACAGTCTTGGAGTCTGGAAGTCCAAGATCAGAATGGCCACAGGCTCAGTTCTGATGAGAGCTCCCTTCTGGTTCCAAACTACTGACTCTCATTGTATCTTCAAGTGCTTAGCACTCTGGGGTCTCTTTTATAAGACCACTAATTTAATTCCAACCATGAGGGTTCCACCCTCATGACCTAATCACCTCCCAAAAGCTCCACCTCTTAACACCATCACATAGGGGTTAGGAGTCTAATATACAAATTTGGTGGTGATGTGGGGGAGACACAGACCTTCAATCCATTGCACAGGGCCTTGGGGAAGCTTGGACAAAAGTATGTATGTAGAGAATAAAGGAAAGAATCCATCACATAGGGAGTTTGTGTACTTTTTTAGGCTAATTGATCACTTTCCACACTGAATTCTGAGTCAACTGAGAAGCAGACTCAGGCTGCCAAATGAATCTAAATGTTAGTTTTGCAACTGGTGAAACTGGATCAGTAAAGGCTGCTTAACTCAGGCCAAGTGGGCTTTCCACTCCTCGGAGCTCCAAGCCAACCAACACCTTGAGATCCACAAGAGGAGAGTAACATTTACTACTTCAGCAGCACAAAAACATACCTTTCTCACCTTCCGTCGGTAATAATGGATAGGCCCCGAGTGTCCCATTTCCCTCTGCTGTCCTGCTCTTTGCAGTAGGCAGCCACGCTAAGTCTTTCTGATCTCTAATTAATTCTTAAGCTGAGTCATTCCTCTTCTTCTACATGTAGGACTAGATCCCAGAGCCTTATTTCTTTCTGCTTTCCCTTTTCTTGCTAGCCCAGATGTTTATCTTACTTACCTATTCTTGTATATTCTCTTGGAGCTCCATCCACCGACATAATGAAAGAAATAAAGTCAAAGATTTCTCAGTTGGTTGGAAAAAAGCATCCACTCCTCACATTAATTGGTCTCCCCTTTATTCCCTAAACTGGATAATCCTATATCAGGATCTATCTCCCCACCAGACAACAATTAACCCATGACTACACACAATCTTCTGTTTCACCCCTTGTTCCCAAGTAATCTATCATTTCTCCCCATTCCCAATCAATGTGCCATCCCCACCCTATCTCTTCTTTCTGATTTTTCCATAAATTTCCCAGGAAACTTCCAAGGATAACAACAGATTCCCACAATTTCTGTGCTATCCCAAAACTCATCTAGTTCAGATTAAAATTTTGAATGTTCATCTCCCTAGTTTTCCTATTTCAAATCCATCCAAAAGTCTAGCATCACTATTTTAATGCGCAAGCTTCTTTTTTTTTTATTTTGCCTCCTTATCCACAGTATTAAGAATCCCCTCACGATAGGGGCTTCTTGACTGCCCAGAGGCTCTCTGAGACCTTGCCTGTCCTCCCTGTTGAATTTCTTTGAACCCTTGGTACTCTCCTGAAGTCCTCTCAGCTCTCTTAGTCCACCATCAACAAGCAATATAACTGGCTATATTGCCTTTTCTCATTCCCATCAGTATTTCAGTCATTTGCCAACATCTTTAGAACAAGACCAAATTATGTTTCCTTTAAAATAGTTAAGGAGGCAGACATTGCAGAGCGCTAAGAGACTTAGAGACCACAAACCAGTCTCTGCAGGCCTGAACTGCTGACTGACCTAGAGACCAGTCAATACATGATTTGTTACCACCACTTTGTCCTTGACTCTACACAGACTACTCAACATTCAGACACCACTATAGGTTTCACCTTTGTTTGTGAAATGAATGCATTCAAACACCCACACAGCTCAACTCCCAGTGCTTTGAGGGGAGCAGGCATGGAGGGCATTCTATACCAGACCACTGCTGTAAAGTGGGGCAGCAGGTAGATGGGCTCTTGCTCTCTTTGTAAAATTTCCTGAGCTAGAAATGATCAATAGCATCCAATCATTGGAGATAGATTTAATAGACCGACCTCAAAGATCAAGCTACCACAATTTTTTAATGCTTGGCAGGTAATATATATTGTGCATATGTTGTAATGATATAAGATCATCTTCCTGGGATACTACACACAAAATTTGATGTGACATAACAAGAAAAATAGCTAATTGTCTCAATGTATTACTACCACTTTTCTCCACTGAGAAGGGACAACCAAACCTTCAAATATATGAATTTGAGGAGGTTTCAGGCATACAGAGGAGAATTTGACCAAGAGTCTCCTAAAACAGTGGCCCCAAACTTTTTGGCACCAGGGACTGGTTTCATGGAAGGCAATTTTTCCACGGACCACAGGTGGGCTGTGGTTTCAGGATTATTCAAGCACATTACATTCAAGCTCACCTCTTGCCATGCATCTCAGTTCCTAACAGGCTCGGACCGGTACCAGTCCACAGCCCAGAGGGTGGGGACCCCTGTCCTAGAACACCTGGCCTCCAGGATCTCAACTGTTTTCCTCCTTTTAGATCTGCCTTACCTGGCATCCGAGATCCCAGTCTTTCTTTAGAATTTGGTAGATTTCATTTTCCTTATCTGTCTAGCTTAAACTACTTGATGTGAATCTTTTTTAAAGAAATTCTTCTCTTCCATGAGTCTAATCAAAATGACTTTATTTTTCTTTTAATCTCCCACTGCTCCTGTCCCTACTTCTAGATGAAATTCTGTTTTTAAACTTACCCAGTTCCCCCTGGAGAATCTCAGCAAACCTGATTCCTAGAGACCTACATAATACTTTTTTAATTTCCTTTCATTAAAAAGGTAAGATTGCAATAATTTCATTGTGTTTTGTTTCTACCTACCACAAGATGATATCCCTGAATTATAAGGACCCATTTCTCTTTATACATTCACTAACAAAATTCTGCCTGTCTGGACTCCAGTCTGGGTCCTTGAAATCTACAACCATGATAGGAGGTTACATCGCTAACAAGAGAAAGTCAAGTTGAGACAATGTTAGGTAAGGAAGGACATTGGCTTCAATAGCCCATGAACAAACCACCTGAGACCAAGAAAGAAGTCTTGCCACTGTCCCCTCTTTGTCCCTAAAACTGCTTGCAGTTCAAAACAAGTTCAAAAATGGGATTTAAGGCAGCCAATCATTAAATACTAGCAACTCCTGTATAATTTAAAAGCTGGAACCATACACACAGTGTTCCTAAGTCCTGGCCTGCAGAGAAATATGTAAAGAGAACAAAGATGTTTCCCCTTATCAATGCCAAAAAACCTCTACAACCAAAAGATACTTTTATTTTATGCCCAGTGCACCTGCTAAGGTCAAAAACAGCAACCCAGCTTCCATAGCCTGTGCCTGAAAAAATAGCCACACACCTGCGAGCATCAGCAATAAAGATGTCACAGATTGTAAAGAAAAGCCTGGGATACCACCCTCTCCAAAGCCTTCTTCCAAACAGCACAACCAGCAACCCTAATCTCCTTAGGCCCCCAAATGGATGTCCAGCATCCAGTCTTAAGGTTTCCAGACTTTATGTCACAAATAGGAGCTTAAGAAAGCTACTAAACTGTACAGCCTCTCCATGTTGAGTTCTGAATCATCAATTTAAGAGTCAAATAAAGAACAAACTACCAATTTTGTTACCTGTACAATGAATGACACAACTCAAAATTTACTGAAGAGGAGAAAGCTCCAAGATTGAAAGTTAAATTTTAAAAGCTGAGTGCATAACTGTATGTGGTGTGTGTCATCTTTATGTGTGCATGTACACATACATGACCAGAGACCAAAACAGGCTGTCTACACCTTTCCATCAAGTCTGGATTTTAGACTCTACACATAGGAAATCTGGGACAACAGAGTAAATATTTAACTACGCGATCACTTAAAAGAGTATGGCTTAAATCACCCCCGGTTGAGCACAGAGTACTAAAAAAGAAAAGCCACACATATATAGCCACCTGTAAGCTATTAACCCCTTTCACTAGAGAAAGAGTGGATATAATACCCTCACTACCCCACCATTCACATATATCTCTTATTCCCATGGAAACCCACCAGTGACAGGGGCTGAGAGGAGAGAAGTTTATTTCCCAGTACTACTCTGTTATTACAGAGGGGAGCTAAACAGGTGTGTAACAACAGATTTGAACTTAGTTGGTACAAACTAGTCCATAACACAAGTAGCCAGGTTACAGGTCTCCGAACAAGTGCAGTGATTCCAATGATTCCTGTTCACACAGCCGAACCCGAGGACCAGCAAACTTCTTCTCAAAGGGCCAGATAGCAAATATTTTGGCTTTTCAGGCCACATAGTCCCTGTTGCAACTACTCAACACTGTCATTACAGGGTGGAGGCAGACATAGCACGTACACAGATGTGTGTGGCTCCATTCCAACTGAACCTAACGTACAAAAGCCGGTGAGCAATGTTTGCTGACCCATGGTCTAAGTGGTCATGGCAATGTCCCTTCTTTACCTCAGGAACTCGGTGCAAGAAGACAATGAAAGGCATCCGTCCACAGCCAGAACCCTCACCATCTTTCACCCAGACAATCACAGTAACCTCTAACTGATTTGGGCCTCAGCTTCTCCCCACTCCTATGTATGTACTCCACCATAGTTTATCTCCAAAATTAAATTGCAGGACTACCTGCATAAAAACTTCCCATTAAAAAAAACCTAAAAAATAAGAAATATCCTAAATGTCAAATATTAGAGAATAGTTTTAAGAAACTGTGGAATATCAATATATTTTGTTAAAAACACACACAATTCCCATGTCTCCTAGTTGCTTCAAGAATGAAATACAATCTCTTCATCATGGCTTACAAAACAACCCCTATCTGGTTTCACCTACTCATAAAGTTTTTCCTCCATATTTTCTCCCCTGGCTCTATTGAAGTGTCGAACATTCTCCAAAGATGCCAGAGTTTTCTATGCCTGCATTATGTAAAAAGTAATTAATGCCAACTACCACAACAGACCAGCTTAACGCAGTAAAAGCCTATTTCTCTTTCACATGAAATACAATGCAGGGGAGGCTGTTCTTCATCCAGTGACTTAGGGAATCAGGTTCCCTTTATTTTGTGATTCAGATATGTCAACACATTACTACCAAGTATATGGCAGCAGGCAAGAGAAATGAACATGATACACCAATGCTCAAGTGCTTAGGATACTAAGTAATGGATCATTTCTACTCACAATCTCACTCACTAAGAGTCAGTCACATGAATCCAATCCAACTGCAAGAAATTTAAAAAACTAAGGGAGCATGTGGACAATCAGTGAGCACAAATTGTCTCTTACACACACACTGTGCCCTTTGCTTGAAATATCTTTCCACTTCTTTCTTTCCTGGAAAACACCCACTCATCTTCTAGACTCCAATCAAATGTTGCCTTCCTGACTTCTTCAGACCACTGCTTTCCCCTCCCCTGTGCTCCCACAGTTTCAATATAAATCTCTGCCTGTTTCATCCCACTTCACAATTATTTGTCTGCATATCTCACTCCAATTCAGAAGACAAAAAGAATACCTCTCCCGTCAGTGGTTCCTCACTTCCCAGTGATATGTCAAACAGCTATAAACAAACACACAGTCCATATCTGACATATGAATGAAAGGGCTTAGCGAGGCAGGCGATAGGCACACTGGCCTATGGAAACAAAAAACTAAGAGGATTGACTTTCTCGTGAGTCCTTATCACGGGTCTGAGTTACTAATTAAAGATGAAATTGTCTATGGTCCATATGCTCTGAGTAACGGTGATTCCTGAGCCAATTTTTTTAAAGTTGAAAACATCTAAGAGAGCCACGCAATTATAATGTACCCTCTGAAGTTTAAAACAATACAGTATTCTGATTCTGGAAGGGGGAGACTTGAAGAGATTCCAGTTGGGAACAGGAGCTGTTGCTGACATGCACTGTCTAGGGCTCTCCTCAGAGGAAATGAGTGAGGTAGGCTAGTGCTGCGAGTATTTCCAGGCTGCCAGCCAAGTTAGCAATCCCACACATGTGTGTGTGTCATGAGACATACTGTCCTCTCCAGCTGACATTCAAGTCCCCTCCCGTGTCTAATCATGTCTTTCTTATATCTTTAAAAGAAAGACCATATTCAGAAAAAAAAATGTCAGTGAAGTCCATTCTATTTCCAAAGCAGAAAAAAGGTAGAATTGGGCAAAGGCTCTGCCTCGCATCTTCGGTACCTGCTGCCGTCTGACTGAGGTTAGGTAACCATAACGAAAAGCAAAACGAATGACTTCAGTGAACAGCTTGCCCGGGGCAAAGCCAAGAGGTATGATATTTCTATTGGATGACAATCCACAGAAGCATTTAAATTGTTGTTGGTATTGTTCAGAATTGAAGGACTTTTTAAGATTTTTTTAAGCTTTTGATGTTTCATTTGGTTCACTGGCTTTTATGCCTCCTGCCCCCAAGAATTCATTAAGGAATCTGAGTCATGAATTTTTGGCTAGTGTAAAACAGCTGCCTTAATATCAGTGTCCTGTGGTTTATACACTCACCATTTTCCTGGGAGGATCTAGAATCATATTAGCTGTGACTCTGCTAAACCGTCTCTCAACGAACCCCTGCCATTAGCACCAAAAATTCCAGCAGCCTGACTAGCTGTGGGCAACATCTCCTCTCGCTGACAAAATCTGCCATCAGACTCGATTAGTTTGGAGAGCCTGTCTCATCAGAAAAGCTCCATGACAAATCTACTGCTGCTGCTGATGTTAAAGCGCTGCCATCAGGACAACAGTCAAAATACATTTGCTTTCTGGACTCGTGTCCAAACATCACTGAAGTCAACTTCTCGTTGAAGGCCAGGAGCTGCCCTGTGCTGAGGGTGAAAATTGGTTCCTTGGGGGAAGCTTCAAAGCCATTTCAGCCATTAAAATGTGACTGGACGTATCAGAAAAACAGGAGGGGTTAAAGTCGAGTGTAAGAATTCCATGGGGAGCTGGAAAAGATCTTGCTCCTGAAAATGGCCAAGTGACGGTGTATTCATTCTTGGGAACAAGAAACATTGGTACCAGAATCTCATTACACTTAGGCAGTTTAATATACCAATTATTGGTGTATTTACCATGTGTATACTTGATTTCATATCAAAAATTAATAATGCCAATGTGAAGGACCACTCTACGATATGCTAAAGCTTGCTACCCAGAATGAAAGTAAAGCTTCTGTAGCCTTGAATCTGGAAAGCACCTTAGATCCATTCATCAGATGAGAAACTGCTGGAGAGCTTCATAAAACAAAAGTATGTTCACCTATGATGTGTGGTTTACTCCAGGGCAATGGTCCTCAACTGTGGTCCCCAGGGCCAGCAGCATCAGCAGCACCCACATACTTGTTAGAAATGCAGACTCTTTGACCACAGTCTAGATCTATGCATCCAAAAATTCCAGCCATAGAACCAAGCAATCTGTTTTAAGTAGTCCCTGCTGATTCTGATCAGAGAACCATGGCTCTGGAGATTAAAAAGAAATCTTCACAGTCATCCCCTGACCCAGCCGCCAACTCAATTGACAACCTTATGGAAGTCACTTAACCTTGCTGTCCTTCCATCCCACCCATCTAGAAAATGGTTAGTCACTTCAACCACTGTGCTCCAAAGCCACTACTCCACCTCATGCTCCTGGCTAGACACCCCGAACAGCCTATGCTGAACACCTCAGTTTCTTCCACAAAAGGCTCTGGGGTTGTCATTTTGCATAAATCTAGGTCCTCTGAGGAACTGAGTAAAACATAACTATTTTTTTAAAGTTTGCTCTGGACTTGGAGATGGAAAAGACTAAAAGGTTCCAGACTAGGGTCCTTCCACTTCCAGATCTAGCTGGCTCCCTATTTATGTAAAGGAAGTTTTACTGAAGCACAGCTATTCCCACTCATTACATATTGTCTAGGCTACTTTCAAGCTCTAATAGCAGAGCTGAGGAACTGTGACAGAGATCCTATGACCTGCAAAACCTAAAATATTTGCTCTCTAACCCTTTACAGAGAATGTTTTTAGACCACTGCTCTAGATATATAATCAGCCCACAGTGAAGTAGGAACTCAGAACAAGAAGTGGCAATATGGGGTCATGAGCTGGGTAGGAGCTGGGATGACAGCAGAGGGGACTCTGCCAGGACAGCATGGACAGTGTTCCGGTATCTGAGAGTCCAGGCCTGAATCTAGGGACAGGGGCAGCACCCCCAAGGGCAGTTTGACTTGTAAAAAGCCACTGTTGCGACCCGTTGTTCACACACTCGTCCACAGACCACACACTGAGCAATGGGAGTTGGTCTGGCTGTTCAGACCCATGAAGACAAGGCACGTGCTGACACTCTTCCAGAGTTCATCAAAGTCTGGTCTATATCCCCCAACTGCAGCTGTAATTTATTTTTATTTTTATTTTTTGCACTTTCTAGTAAATTTGTCAGAGGGTTGGAGGATAAATTTAAACTTCCAGGCAAATTTAATTAATTTATCTTAGAATGTGTGTGATTATTAATTTAACATTCTCCTTTCAGTTTATACAAATACTCCAACTCCATACTCGTAAAGATAATTTTAAATATATAGGATCCAACTTCCAGCAGACCAGAAAGCTAAACGGGATTTTAACTTGTACTATTGATAAACAAATCCTTGTTCCAAAAGCAACCTTCAGGCATTTTGAATTAGGACTCTTCTAATCTCTCATAAAAGCAGATGGGCAGATAGCTGCACACGTCAGGGGAATTTTCAGGGTGTAGTGAGGGAACTCACTGGTACCTCCAAGCCTAAGGTAACAAAGGAAATGTCGAAAAGTGTCAACTCATAAACAAATGCAAAAGTGTTTAGAATTCTAGAATTTTAAAAAGAACATTGTTCTAAAACTAAGGTAATTTTAATGTTTTCTTTTAATTATAAATGCTATATAACCCAATCACAGAAAATGTATAAAATAGAGAAGAGAAAATCTGCCTATGGTCCCCTCATTAAAACCCAGCCACTGTTACCAAAAAGAGAAAACTCTTGAAATGTAAAATAAAAATAAATCTGCTCTTCTAGTATGGAAATAACTGTTTCTAAATTGGTAAAGTGCTAACAAGAACCTCAAAGGTCATTTATAATAAGTAACCAAGGCCAACTAAGCATTAGTCCCTCATAAAATTATCATAATCTCCATAGGCCCCTCTCCTACCTCAGCTTCAAGATGTATCCCCAGTTCTTTCCTTTCTTCTATTTCCCCTTCCTATTTTCTCTTCTTTTCATAGTTGGCAATAATATAATTATACCTAACATTTGCTGAACTCTACTTTACAGGGATAATTTCATTTAATCTTCACAAGAACCTTAAACATAGGTGGTATAATATCCTCATGTTGCCAATAAGAATCTGGAAGCCTAGAGAAGTAGTGTGGCAACTTGTTGCTATTACTTTAGTCAATGGGACAATAGCAAATCTGATATAAGTCAATGACTGAAAGATGCTTGCTTATTGGAACTTACCCCAATTGTTGCTGGGAATTTTCAGTCACCATATAAAGAAATCCAGGCTACTTTGTTAGATGAAGGGAGATTACATTGAGAAAGGCCCCACCAAAGGCCCCAGGCAAATGAGTAAGACAAGCCAATATTATGAGGAACAAAAATACTTTCCCTAGCAGGTGTGGATTAGTGGGTTGAGCACTGGCCTGAGAACTAAAGGGTCACTGGTTCGATTCCCAGTCAGGGCACATGCCTAGGTTGCAGGCCAGGTCCCCAGTGGGGGACACGCAAGAGGTAACCACACATTGATGTTTCTCTCCCTCCTTTTCTCCTTCCCTTCTCCTCTCTCTAAAAATAAATTAATTAATTAATTACAGTGTTCCCGCTAAGCCCAGGTGAATTTTCAACCCACTAAATCATGAGCAAATACATAATAATTTTTTAGGCAGCTAAATTTGGGGAGAGCTTGCTACACAGACAAAGCTGACTGACACAAGTAGCTTGCTGAAAGTCACACAAGCGGGACTAAAATTCAAACCTAGATGGTCTTGGTTCTAGAGCCAAACCCCATGTCACACTGTGGAACTCCCATGAGTCTAGTCAGTGCCTTTGGGTAAAGTCAGTGCTCAATGGTGATACAGTGTCCTGTTAAAGATAACCATAATGATGGGTCATCCATCAAGCTGGGTCCAAAGATGGGCCCATTCCGAGTGTTGTTGGTAATAGTTAATTTCTAAATTTGGACTATAGGCACCTGGGAAATAATTAGCTGCAGCGCTGCTGTTCTCCCATAACAAATTTGAGTGCAACTCCTTATTTTTTCTGAAGTTAAACAGTTTGGGGCAATAGATGCTACTTACGCATTTCTAGGAACAGAAATGTATTTATTTTTAATCAGTTGGGGACTCATTAGTGAAACTGTCTTCATCTCTCCTTGAGCCTTTTGCCTTCTTTGCTTGTTTTTTTTGGGGGGGGAGGTTGGGGGTGGGGAGCTGTATTAGTGTGTTGTTTGTTTTCTACAGAACTCTTTGACATAAACTCTAATGGGTTGGACAAATCAGAAAAAGTAGCCACAAAAATTGAAATATGAGTCAACCCTTGTAACCTAACTATTTTCACAATCCTTCCCTATGCCTAACAGAAATGAACGAATGACTGATTATTAAAAATAAAAAGGCTATTATTCATCATTAAGCTGTATGAAGCATTCATCTAGTACAGAGCTACTAATGGGGAATTCTGGTAAAGGCTGTACACCAAAGCATTTCTCAGAAACATGAAGCATTTAAAATATTTTTTACAACAACAGACTCTTAAGAGATCTACAGATGAATGACTAAAGTGAATAAAACATTTTGATTCTCTATGCAGCAGAAAGAAAGAAGGAGCTCCTACCCTTTGCAACAGCGTGGATGGAGCCGGAAAACATTATGCTTAGCGAAACAAGCCAGGCAGTGAAAGACAAATACCATATGATCTCACCTTTAACAGGAACCTAAATAACAAAACAAAGAAATAAGCAAAATATAACCAAAGACACTGAAATAGAGGACAGGCTGACGGTGACCAGAGGGGAGAGAAGAGGGAATTTAAGGGGACAGTGGGAAGGGTTCACAGGAACAAACTTAAAGGACACATGGTCATAAACTAAGGGGCGGGTGGTAATGGGAGGGAAGTGGGGAGGGTGGGAGGGGGGACTGGATTGGGAGTAAAAAGGAGAAAACTGTATTTGAACAATGATTAAAATTTAAAAAAAAAACATTTTGATTCATAATAAACAGAGATCATATATAAAAGCAAAGGTGGGATACCAAGTTTGAAAACAATTTTCACTATGACTACATGTGTGCCCTGAAGAGATCACTTCTAATTCTCTCTACCTGTGAAATTTAGAAGGTAGGCTTTCTTTTCTGCAATAATCAACAGTAGTGTTTCAGATAGTATGGGTTAGGAAGTCTTTCTTTTATAGATGAGTCTTTCTTTGAAATTCCAATGGAAGATGGCAGAGTATGTAAATACAGTACTCACATCCTCCCACAACCACATAAAAAATTACAACTAAACTACAGAACAACCATCATTCAGAAATGACTGAAAACTAACTAAATTGTAGTCCTACAACTAAGAATTTAAGAAAGATGCCACCTCAAGACTGGAAGGAGGGCAGGAGATGTGAAATGGGCTGGTCCCAGAGCCACATGTGGCACGCAATAATCAGGAGGGATAGCTCAGCTGCAGAGGTCCCTCCTGAGGATCAAGGGGTCCCAGCCCCACACCAGGACCCCTGAGGATCAAGGGTTCCAGTGATATAACAGAAGTCTCTATACCTGCTGGCTGTAAATACCAGCAGGAATTATGGCTGAGGGAGATGAAGGGCTTCTGGAATTCCAAACAGTCCCTCTTAAAGGGCCCATGCACTAACTTACTTGGACTGACTCCTTTTGAGCTCCAGCCATCAGCTCAAAAGATACCACGGACATGTGGGGAGAAACCAAGTTGTCTGGCATCAGGGCAAGAGCTGGGGGCAGCTTTCTCCCAAACAGAAGTGCCAACAGAGGCCTTTATTCCTTTGATGAGCCCTCTCCCAAGAGAGCCAGCAGATGGGCACCATATCTAAATCTCCATCAACTTGGCTCACTATTTTCCCTGCTCTGGTGATTTCCCTGAGACCACCCTACTCAACTTTTGGGCCTACCCAAGCTATTTCCACTGGCTTTTTCATGCAAATAGCCTGTATTGGCTCATGCTTCAGACTTTCCTAAAATTTCTCAGACCAACAGCATCTAACCTCAGTATGTCCTGTACCTCTCTCTATGTGGCCCCAGGCCTGGGACTAGCAGCAGCCAGCCTTGGTTCACAGCTTAACCTCACCTGGGCACCTCCAAGTCCAGCACAAGTAGCAGCCATAAGCAGATCATTTTGTAGCTTATGCCAGGTGGCCCCAGGCAGAGCACAGGCAGTGGCTGACCTTGGCTTGTACCTCCTGGGAGGCCTCAGAGCCAGTGCATCCAGTGGAAAGCTTCAGATCACATTGAAGCATCACACAACCACCTCCACAAGTGACATACTCAAGGGGTAGACTCAGTGAGCACCAAAGCCCTGCTGAAGTAAGTCCTGCTCTGTGGGGTGGGCCCCTGCACAGCTGATGCTCCACAATGGTAAATGTTCACAGCCAGTCTTTGAAGCCAAACATCCTGGGATAAATCCCTCCCATTGATATGACAATATCAATCAAAGATAAACTATAATGGGAGGGTGTACACAGCCCACATGTGGTGGAGAAGCTGAGCTGGAGTACCCAGCTTGGGTGATCAGGGAGGCTGTGCCATTGGACCCTACAGAACACCTACTATATAAGGCTACTCTACCAAGCCCAGTAGACATAACAGCTCTACTAAATACATAAAAACAAACACAGGGAGGATGATGCCAAAATGAGGAAACAAATAAAGATGTCCCAAATGAAACAATAGGATAAAACTCCAGATAAAGAAATAAATAAAATAAATGCAAGCAATATACTCAATGAAGAGTTCAAAACATTAGCTATAAGTACACTCAATAAACTTAGTAAGAATTTCAACAGCATACTAAAGGACATGCAACCCATAAAAAAAAACAGTCAGAAATGAAGGATACGCTAACTGAAATGAATAAGTTACAGGGAATCAAGAGTAGGGCATATAACACTGATAATCAAAACAGTGATTTGAAATTTAAGAAAGCAAAAAACAACCCCCCAAAACAAAAAATTTAATTGAACAGCAAAGCAAAAAAAGAATCCAGAAAGATGAGGGCAGTGTAAGAAGCCTATGGGACAACTTTAAGCATACCAACATTCACATTATGGGGTGCCAGCAGGAGAGGGGAAAGAGCAAGAAATTTAAAACTTATCTGAAAAAAAATGACAGAAAACTTCCCTAACCTGGTAAAGGAAATAGACATATGAGTCCAGGATATGCAGAGAGTCCCAAACTCAGATGAACCAAAAGAGGGCAAGACACATCATAATCAAAATAAAACAGTTAAAGACAAAGAATCATAAAAGCAGCAAGAGAAAAGCAGTTACCTACAAGGGAGATCCCATAAGACTATCAGCTGATTTCTCAACAGAAACTTTGCAGGCCAGAAGGGACTGATGCAAAATATTCGAAGTGATGAAAAGCAAGGACTTAGAACCAAGAATACTCTACCCAGAAAAGGTATCATTTAGAATAGAAGGACAAATAAAGAGCTTCGCAGACAAAAAAAAAAAAAAAGCTAAAAGAGTTCATTACCACCAAACCACTATTAAATGAAATATTAAATGGCCTTCTCTAAGAAGAAGAAGAAGAAGAAAGATAAATAATGTAAACTATATTATGGAAATAAATACTTACATATCTATCAATAATTGAATCTATAAAAAAAGGAACAACAAATAAGCAGAATAGAAACAGACTCATAGATCCAGAGAACATTTCGAAGGTTGCCAGAAGAGAGGGGCTTGGCGGGGGAAATGAGTGAAAAAAAGGTGAAGGGATTAAGAAGCACAAATACGTAGTTACAGGAAAGTCATTGGGATGTTAAGTACAGCATAAGGAATATAGTCAATAATACTATAATAACTATGTAAGGTGTCAGATGTGTATAAAATTTATCAGTATGATCACTTGGTAAGTTATATAATGTCAAATCACTGAAGTGTACACCTGGAACTAATATAATATTCTATGTCAACCATAATTGAAAAATTAAAAATTATCTAAATTTTAAAAAAAGAAATTCCAATGGTTCTTAATCAGTTATTAATTCAGGGTCTGTCCAGAATCTTATCACCCATCCTCACCCAGCACACACACATTTTCAGTGACTTGTGTCCCCTGGCTCCTGTCTATTCATAGGGCCAGTCTTGTGGTGCATTTGAGACCTCCCCCATCAGCAAATAAAATGTGGGTACAATCTGTAGCTCTGGTTCATGGCTTGGTGTGCCTCAACAATACTAGGCACTTTTGGGAGTATCTGGTAAGATTTTCCCCACTTGGCTACTTCCAGCCAAGATGGAGGCATAAGTAGACACACTACCTCCTCGCACAACCAAAAAAAGGACAACAACAATTTAAAAACAAAAAACAACCAGAACTGATGGAAAATCGAACTGTATGGAAGTCTGACAACCAAGGAATTAAAGAGGACCCACTCATCCAGACCAGTAAGAAGGGTGGAGTTGGGCAGCTAGGCAGAGAGAACTCATGGCAAGGCAGTGGCTGGCGGACCCAGTGAGGTGGCGGATTGTGGAATGGTACATGGCGTGCAAGGCAGCTGGCAGACCCTGAAGTCCCACATTCATGCTCAGATAAACCAGGCAAAACTGAGAAACGAGACAGACCGTGCAACCTGGGGTCCTAGCACAGGGAAATAAAGGCTCAAAACACTGAATGAAAACACCTATAGGGATTGAGGTGCCTTGAGAGACACCCAGCCTCACAGGAGAGTTCATTGGAGAGACCCACAGAGTCATAGAATGTACACAGACCCACCCACATGGGAATCAGCACCAGAAGGGCCCAATTTGCTTGTGGGAAGTGAAGGAAGTGACTGAAATCCAGTAGAGAGCAGAGCAAACACCATTGTTCCCTCTTGGACCCCTGCCCCGCATACAGTATCACAACCCAGCTGGGTTGCCCCACCCTGGTGAACACCTAAGGCTCCGCCCCTCACTAGGTAACAGATACATCAAGACCAAAAAAAAATGGCCCAAATGAAAGAACAGATCAAAGCACCAGAAAAAATGCAACTAAGAGCCAAAGAAGTAGCCAATGTATCAGATGCATAATTCAAAACACTGGTAATCAGGATGCTCACAGAATTGGTTAAATTTGGTCACAAATTAGATGAAAAAATGAAGGCTATGCTAAGTAAAATAAAGGAAAATGTGCAGGGAACCAATGGTGATGGGAAGGAAACTGGGACTCAAATTAATGGAGTGGACCAGAAGGAAGAAAGAAACATCCAATCAGAAAAAAATGAAGAAACAAGAATTCAAAAAAATGAGGAGAGGCTTAGGAACCTCCAGGACATCTTTAAACATTCCAACATCCAAATTATATGGGTACCAGAAGGAGAAGAGGAAGAGAAAGAAACTGCAAACTTATTTGAACAAATAATGAAGGAGAACTTCCCCAATCTGGCAAAGGAAATAGACTTCCAGAAGGTCCAGGAAGCTCAGAGACTCCCAAAGAAATTGGACCCAATGAGGAACACACCAAGGCACATCATAATTATACTACCCAAGACTAAAGATAAAGAGAGAATCTTAAAAGCAGCAAGAGAAAAGGAGAGAGTTACCTACAAAGGAATGCCCATAAGACTATAAGCTGATTTCTCAAAAGAAATCTTGCAGGCAAGAAGGGGCTGGAAAGAAGTATTCCAAGTCATGAAAAGCAAGGACCTTTGCCAAGATTACTCTATCCAGCAAAGCTTTCATTTAGAATGGAAGGGCAGATAAAATGCTTCTCAGTTAAGGTCAAGTTCAAGGAGTTCATCATCACCAAGCCATTATTATATGAAATGTTAAAGAGATTTATCTAAGAAAAAGAAGATAAAAAATATGAACAGTAAAATGACAGCAAATTCACAATCAACAACCACATCTAAAACAAAAACCAAAACCAACTAAGCAAACAACTAGAACAGGAAGAGAACCACAGAAATGGAGATCACTGGGAGGGTTATCAAAAGGGGAATGAGACGGGGAGAGAGGGGGGAAAGGTATGGAGAATAAGTAGCATAGATGGTAGGTAGAAAATAGACAGGGAGAGGGTAAGAATAGTAAGGGAAATGTAGAAGCCAAAGAACTTATATATATGACCCATGGACATGAACTAAAGTGGGGGGAATATGGGTGAGCGTAGGTGTGCAGGGTGGAGGGGAGTGAAGGGGGGAAATGGGACAACTGTAATAGCATATTCAATAAAATATATTTAAAAAAACAAGATTTTCCCCACTTACTCCCTCTGTGTATGCCCTAACTAGCTCTTTTGCTCTGATCTCTAGTGTCTAGTTTTCCCTCTAGGTTCCATGTAGGAACTAACCCACTGCTACCCCATAAATAGTAGGCTGAAGCCTGACCCTCTCAGTATAGTCTTGCAGCTGGAGCTGGTCTTCATCTTCTTTCTCATACATAATCTATGATCTTCTTCTGGGATGATCTAAATGGGCTCCTATCGGATGGTAAGAACTGCAGTCTCCCAGAAGTCTTTTTTTCCCCTATTATATCCCTCTCTCCCACCTTGGATTTTAATATGCACCTAAGACTTAAGTATACCCCACCCACTGAATTCCAGTATCCTGGACACCCAGTCCCTCCCTGAGGGGGGAATTGGATTGGCCCTCTGGCCCCAAGAAAATTTCTGACTTCTTCCCCACATCATCTACTTCTACATGGCTAAGAGGCAGAAATGTTGCACCATTTAAGTGACAGAAATCTGTTCAGCATCCCTAAGGACCATAAGGATTGTCTAATTCAAGTGAACCACTCCCAGAATGTCAGCAAAAAGAAAAGATTATTACTTAGCTCTTGCTCATTTACCCTAATGTTCTCCATCACTTCCAAAGGAGAAAAGGCCATTTGAGTGAGGAAGAAACTTACTTTTTCCCTTATAGATTTTGATCGAAACTCTTTTTTCTCATAGATTTTTCCAATGATGAGCTTATTTGCATCAACATATTGTTCAGAGCTCCTTCAAGCACACACAAAAAGGAAAAGCTTGGATTGGAATGTGTGCTATATTTCACTATAAAGTTGCATTGTTTGTATTCCTTTTCACCCCTATTTATCTAAAGGAACTGTGTACCACTCACAGATTTATTCTTAAAACTTGTATCCCATAACCAGATGTCATGACTATTTTAAAAGGGGATAGTTGAGTTGCTAGAGATGAATCCTGTTTTAAAATGAATCCATGTTTTTACCAGCTTTCTACCTTACCCAGTCTCATTCAGAAAGTGAGGAAGGATGAGATCAGTGTGGCTATTGAACTACCTGATTCCATTAACGGCGTTTTGTGCTTTTTCCACAAAGCATGTATGCAGATTCTTTACACCTCAGA
This sequence comes from Phyllostomus hastatus, assembly GCF_019186645.2. NCBI lineage: Eukaryota > Metazoa > Chordata > Mammalia > Chiroptera > Phyllostomidae > Phyllostomus > Phyllostomus hastatus. Next base: position 22,263,503 of record NW_025333960.1, read on the forward strand.
ACGCAGAGTCTGCTACTTTTTTATCAACTGTAAACACTCAAGAACCCATAATCTTCTCTTCTCAGTCAAATGTACGTTGGCAATACCAAAATCTCAGTCTTAAGACACAAATTTCTCTTTAAGCTCAATTTACGTGGAATGAAGAGCCTTGAGCAGTGTGCTGTTGGAATTCACTCAGTCCCATGTTTGCCTGCAAAAGGGCATTTACTCTTGACATTTTTGAAGATACTCATTTTACAACCCAATTTTCACAATCAAATAATCACCATCTGTGTTGTCCAGTTTAAAATGATCATAGAAAGCAAGTGCAGGCTCTTTTTCCCTTCATTTGGTTTTCTTTCTCTTTTTTTATTTTGTTTTGTTTAAGTTGGTGGGAGCATAACTTAGTATTTTATTTCTAAGTACTGTTACTTTATACAAAAAGAGGGAAGGGGTAACAAGGAAAACATGTTAAGCCCTAGCAAAATTTTTCTCATGGAACATTGTCATTATTTTTGTTGTGTTGTTGTACCACTTTTGTTGCACATTTCACCATAGTCCACCAAGTCAGAAAGAGAATCAATCTTTATCCAAATTTGAGATTCTTTAATGTCTGAAAGCCAACTTAGTCTGTATATTATATTTGGTTTATAACTCAGTGAACTTTAAAAAATACTCTATTAAAGCATGTTAATTTCATAATATTTCTGAGTTCTCCCAATTCAAGGAAACATTTCCAAATAAAGCAACTGATACCCTAGTGGTCCCTAGAGTCCTATTACTTTCTTTTCTGCAACATTCATCACATTGAAAATTATTTGTTCCCACTACCTGTTGAACCCTATTACACCATGCACCATGTCTGTTTTCCCTATAGCTGGAGGGAGGTACAGTGCCTTCTTGCATTACATTTGGCACTTTCAATGTGCCCTGTAAGCATTTTATTAATTGAATTAAATCAATGAATAAATGTTGATTCTTCTTCCTTTTCTCCCATAAAAAGGGAATCTAAGCCTATCGTGCCATAAAAGTCTCTATCACAAGAATTATTACCCCTTATAGACCAAAAAAGGAGAGCACTCAAAATATTTTGTATAAAAGGCAGAATAATTTCCCAAGAAAAATACATTCTTTACATTAGAGCTTACACGGATAATAAGGCATAAAATGGGGGAAATCTGATAGTCTAAGCAATTACAGAATTTCATGAAACTTTCTAGCATCAGCTAATTTTACCATATCTAAGACTCGGTCTCGTCAAAAATATTGTTCAATGAATTTGTGCTTATTTTAAGATGGTGCTAACACAAGCCGAACAGAAAAGAGCAAATATAAAATTCAGTCTATTACCGCTCGGCATGAAGTGCTCGCAGGACTTGGTGACCGTTCCACAGTAAACAGACATTACACCGGGGCAGGCAAGACGGAGATGGAAACCATATGGGTCTGTGTTAGAATAACACAGTTTATCTCCACAGGTGAGAGGAAGTGCTGATGGGAGTAAATGCTGTATGTCACTAAAGTTAAACCAAACACATATTAAGAACTCTGTTCTGATCTTTGTTTTAGGAAAACAAAGATGTTGGACAACTGGAATAAGTAAGCAGCTCTCTGTTCTCCGAGAGGGCAGCGTGCTGTAGACTACATATTGCTCCATTTGGGCGGACCCCTGTGTGAGCACATCTGGAGCAGCAAAGTAGTTTAACATCTGTGCTTCTAGAAGTTAGAGTTATTGTTGAAACTACATCAGTGACCATGCATGGATTTCTATTAATAAACCACATGACTTACTTCAACTATCACTGTTACTGTCTTGCACCTTGGTTAGGATTTTCCTCCCCAAAACAAAGTCCTGTAGTATCAGGTCTCTATAAGTAGTTCTTCCACAGGTACTGGCTATATAGAGAAAGTATAAAAGACCCCAATTAACTGCAATTTGTGACATCCTTTCATAAGACTAAAGCAAATGTCTCAATTCAAAAAGACTGAACTCACTGTACTTATCCCATATGGTCATTCTGCACATGAACTCACATCTACCTCTATAACACAGACATCAGAGAAAACCCACAGATGCTCTCACATTTTAAAATACAGATTCAGATGACAAGAAAGGTACCTGTGTGCCAAGTGTTATATGCCATTTTTAGTGCAAGATGGAGCTAACATACCAGAGCAAAGGTGAACTGGTATGTAAACAAAAACATTCAGCCATTGGTTGTTGATCGGGGGTCTGGTGGTCTCAATGGCTTTCTAGGACCTTCTCCTCCATCTTGTGCTGTGAATGTTCACAGTAACAAAATACCTATGCCTTTTCCTGACTGAATTCCTCATTCATTCAAGATATAAAAACCAAACCCCATCTTACTGGTGTGTTAGGGTCATGCTGGCTATCATAATAAACAAACTTCAAAATTTTAGTGGTTTGACACAATAGAATTTATTGCTCCTTCACCTAATAGTCCAATGAAGGTTTTCTTGATCATTTGGATACTTTCCCTCCACATGATGATTTAGGGTTCTCAGTCCTTCCCTCTGTGTTGACACCATCCCCTACGACCTTGGAGACTGCTGCTTCCAGCCAGGGGACGGGGCAAGGGGGAGCAGAGAAACCCCTACCTACTGGAAAGCCTCAGCCTGTCAGCGACTACAAATCCCCTTTGTCCCTGTTTTAGTGGAGAGAAACCAGTCATGTGGTCACTCATGGATGCAAAAGAGACCAGTTGTCGCCTAACAACTACTCCAAATTTTTAAAGGAGAGATACAAGTAATATTTGGATAAACCATTTATGCTATGGTGTCTAACCTAAATCAATGCTGGTTTCCTCATTAGTTCCCAAGAGACTTAATTTTTGGCAAGGTCGATTAGAAGTAGAGAGTAATTGGAATCAGGGTATTTACATTTCTTGTTCCTCTACCTACAAAATATCTTAGGGACCAGATTCATTTGGAAACAGGTAGTCTAAGTAATGACTCAAAAAATAGTCAAATGTCCAAATGTACCTTTACCAGTTTCTGCTGGATGCTCTTCAGAATCCTGGAAAAAATTCTGTAGTTAAAGTTACGCATGTTGCATTATTCTATACCTGAACTTGGAAGTCTTTGCAGTAAATGCATCCTGCAAATAAAAAAGGGATCATTAGTTATTGGTTCAGGGTAGCTATAAAGAAAAGGTACTTGCTTTTGCTCATTTCCACAAAAGAGCTACTCAAGCCCTAATGTCACTTGGCCCAATTAAATATATAAATGGCAAGGGGCCAAGTTAATTATAGCTCTAGGGACTTGGACTAGGCCAGGCTAGAAACAGAGTAGCAGGAAGAATGGCCAAAGCTTACCCTTCACTTTGAGTCCAAACAAAGCCTTTGCTTTCACTTGCCCTTAAGGGGAATATTTTGATCTGGATGTGAGGTAGAAGTGTCCTGAAGAGCTTTGGCTCTTGATCCTTATTATGGAAAAATTGGATGAATATTAACCAAACCTGAAAAGAGGGCTAGCTAAAATAAGGCTCATTACCATGTACTGAGAGACAGATGCAAAATATTAGCCATTTAAACTCTTCATGTCCCAAAAGATAGGTCGCAAATGGTGAGCTCCTGAGTGAGCCACTCTCCTAGGAAAAGTGCAATGATATATAAGGAGTATTTACATTTAAGCAAACGCTGATCCTTTCCATCTGGCTGAACGCTCTTAGAGAGCATCTTGGAAGTCCTGCCCCTCACCCTTCTGCTGATTAGGCTGCTCTGCGCATCAAGAGCTCTGCCCTGGAGGAGTGTCAGCAAAGCAGTTAGTGCGTCCAGATGTGGACACTTCCTTAAAGGTGAAGTATAACAGGAGGAAAGATTAATCTGCAATGCACTGAAGTCAGACTCTCAGTAACCCAGCTATGTGTTAAATGAAAAGGAAAAGATGCTGTTGAATTTTATCTCCAAGTGGTGTCATTATTTCCAACTAACTTACTCCTTCAGGCAACCCAGATACTTTGTTTTCCTGAAGCCCTTTTCCTAACATCGCACACGCCCTCCTCTTGCTAGAACCAGAGAAATGACAGCAGCTGAAAAAACATTCCAGCCTGGGGAAAAGGAAAGAAGGGCTGGTGATTACTGCTGGGTGAGGATGGCAGGTCGTCACATGAGGCACAAGGCACAGTCTGCATCGGGAAAAGGGCTGGGGGTGGGGGCAAAGAGCTTTCTCTTGGTTCTGCAAATCAGAGGGGGGTAAAGTTCAGGGAGGTTTTCTTGGAAAAGCAGAAAATAAAATTCTTTGTGTTATGTATAGTGTAGCTAGAAAGTGATATTTCCTTCCACTTGTTAAATTGGGATTTTTGTTTTATGTGCTTTGGATTTAGCTCCTGGGTGCTCTCTGCTTAGTTTAAAAGGGTTTCCATCTCCACATTGTCATACATGGAAAAAATATACTGAGGTAGTGCACCGTACATCGTGACTTTTATTTTGCTGTCAGACTGCAAGTTGCAATATACCTGTGTGCATTAAAGACTCAGGGGCTTTGAAATGGGAAAGGACCCCTTCATATACCGCACAAAGAAAAGCGCAGCTTGAGAGGAAGGGGCTGGAAACAGCCACCTCCGTCTTATGCACGTCAACCACACATCCCAGGTTTCAGCAACGGCTCCAATTGCCTGTCACTACATTCCTTTAGTTAAATGCCATTCATTCAAAACACAACTTAAAAAAGTTTTTGTCCAATAGCACAGGCTGATTTTTGATTTGTCAGAAACACACACTATATTTATGCACCAGCCAGCCATAAGCTTTGAGTGGCTTTGTGTTTTTTCCATGGACCTCTGGGGTCCATCCTCACTTGGTGCCCTGGGTCCCCATAAGGCTAACAGCCAGCTTGTCCCACCACTGCCACAGAGCAGGGTGCTGTCAGACCCCAGACCCAACCCCTAAAGCTCACCATGTGCTTACCACCTGAACGAATGGCTCCACATAAACACGGCCTGTCTGGGGACTTGAGCAGATGCCGCTTGAGTCTGGAATTGTTTTTTATTATCCTAAGCCTTATACAATTAGCTCCTAGGGAAGGGCAAGGGGTGGGCAAGAAGCTCTGTTAAAGGCCAGAGTGATCATAGGCCCCCAGAAGCACCCTGGAAGCTAGAAATGACTCATTCACCACCAACACACTTTGGGTCACTGGCCCCCTAAAAGCTAATGCTCAGTGTGGTTCGCGGGCAGCCTCCGGGTATCGCTCAACCTGGGAATCTTGTCAGAGCTGTTACAGACAGGGGACCATACACACAAAGCAGATTGGGACCACCGTGTCGTCACGGGGAGGGGAGCTCAGCGAGATGAATTGAGTCAGACTTTAAACAAAGAACCAGCAATCTGTCAGTCATCTAAATTCATAAAGATAAAGCCAGTATACAAATAAATATGCATCTCAGCCAGCAAGCTGTAAGTTATCAGTCTTTTCTGTTCTGTAATAGGATTTTTAGGAAGATAAACTATTTGTATCATGAGAGAGAGAGAGAGATGGAACTAAATCGAATAGTGGCAATTGGAGGGAAGGACAAAAGTAAGTTTTTTCACTCTTTATTTCTACTGAAAAGGGCCTTAAACTTATTTTATACACCTTCCCCTTGGCTTTTGGATTCTAAGGCACCCAAAAGAGAGTTCTCCTAGTGCAGCACTGAGAGTGGTTTTATTTACACCACCAGGCTGTTTAGGACTCCCACTTCATTCGTGGCAATTTGATTGTTTGGTCACGCCTCCTAATAAGTGAAATGTTACACTGGAGTATTTGTTTAAACCTTTCAGCTTCAGATACAGTAAGTTGCTGAATGATGTTTGCTAATGGCACACATTCGATAATTCCTATAATGTGAAATCTCAGCCAGATTTAATGTTTCATTTCCCTGGGATTCACTCTGAAATTATTACAGGCATTATGTATTCCACTCCCTGGACTTGGAATTAATTTCAAAACAGAGTAAAAGTGCATCCATTTGGGTGCCTAGTGGGAGTTCAGATAAGTAACATCCCATTTATCCTGAAGTTTCTGAAGTTTAAAATACCTTTTCACTTTATTGCATTCGATCTGTGTTCAGTAGCTATGTGGCACTGTCACCCAGCACCTTATTTTTGTTTCTGTTTGTGATCTTGGACATACCATTATTTGATGAGTCCATACTCTTGTAAAAACCGTATTGATCCTCCCAGCCTTATCTGCCTAAGGTACCTTTGTGTGGTTATCAAGAGACAAAATTGCCAATGTGCAATGATATGGCAAGAAAAATCATTAAATAGCTCCATCTACATCTTCTTTTTATGAATATCTGCCACAGAAACAATTTACGACATGCATTGCTTTGATTAATCAATCAATGCATTGGCCACACTTCCAATATCTGGCCCAAGTAAAAAGCTCAGTGGCTGGAAAACCTCCAAACATTATAGAATAAAACAACCAGATCTATGTTAAGTTGTGATCCAAAAATTCCCAGACAATAAATCTTTAATTTGCTACCCTGGCAACTCTCACTACATTTGAATTAAAAGAATATTTTCCATGCAAAGCTTTGAAAGGATTTGCCTCCTGAACAATTTTAAAAGTTTAACCTCTAGCTAAGGCACACTTCCTTCAGTCCAAAAGGAAACTGAGAGGGGGAAAAAAAGACATCCAGGGATTAATTCACAAATTTTACCCAAAAATGAATGACAGCTGTTTGGGAATTCAGTTGCACTGACGTCCCATTAGGTTCAGAACATCCTGGGTCTTGCAATTATCTCATAGATTTCACAAAACCTTGTTAGCAAAAACTTCACACACACCCCCAGTCTGGTCTCAGCCACTACACTCACACCTGTGCTACCTAGAACTGCTTCCAGTGACTTCTAAAGCAAAATGGGAAGTCAAATGGTTAGTTTTTCCCAGAATTTTTCACTTCTGTTGATCTCTCTCCCCCTCCGCCATTGCAGGGAGGAGGGTTGATTAGAAGTGGTATCTGAGATCTTAGTTTCAAGTGAACAGAACAATGGGTTAAATGTGACCTAGCAGTTTGCTGGAAGTGGTAGAACACAAGCTTTGGAAACTGGAAGCTGCTCTATACACATAAACATCTGTCTTGTCTCTCCATCCTCAGTGCATGGTTCATGACTGGAAATGTAGGAGCTTTGCAGGGAAGATTTTTTTTCTTTTTCCCCTAAACAAAAATGGCATTGTCTTGCCCTTACTGTATATACATTTTATCATCATACATCCTCATAGTTGAGGAAGACACAGAGGAAGAAGATGAGGAAGGAGGGGGAGAAGGAGGGCAAAGGGAGGGGGAAAAGAAGAAAAGTTTTTTTAAAAAATTAAAATTATTAAAAAGTTTACCATCCACATATGCCCACTACTAGTGTTTAGGTGATAACCTTCCAAGAAGACTCACCATGCCTATCTATAATAAATACTCACCTTGTACCTAAATGGAATTAGGCTTCTAATTATCTTTCTACTTTTTCCCCTTAACAATATGGTGGGGAGATCTTGCAATGTTGGTGAGCACAGACTTACTTCATTATCTTGAAGTACTGTGTAGGGTTCTCTTACATGAATATATCATAACAGATTTGAATTCAGCTCTTTTTTGGAACTTCCACTCATTTCCCTTTCTTTATTACCATAAATAATATTGTGATATATATCTTTATGCATGCAATAGTGATTTTTTAAAATTTTGGTAAATATTGTAAAATTACCCTCCAGAAATGTTGTAGCAATTTTTGTTTCTCATCAACTTATTAAAATGTGCATTTCTCCACATCTTTACCAACCCTGGGAGTGTCCATCATTAAGTGTTCCTATATTTTAGCAAAAAAATATGTTTTAATTTCCAATTTGGGGCTAAGTAAGGAGATTTTGGCATTTGGGTGTATTTGATGAAGTGTCTGTCATTCCCCAGGCACTAGGGTCTGTCCTGGGGCCATAAAGGTGTATAAAACAAATGTAGTCTTGTCCCTCTACAGTTTACTAATTCTGATGAAGACAGAGATGATAAAAATAAAATAAATAAGTTAATGTCAATTGCAAAAAGGTCTAGAAAGACAAGAAGGATTGTGTTATAATAAAGTATCATGCTTGCAGACAATAGGAGAGTCCCAGCTGAGAAAATGAAGACAAGACATGCACATAAAAAGCGAGGAAAGAGCAAAGCCGAGGGCCTTCAAGGGCAAGGGCAGCAGGTGCAATGTCTTTGAAAAATGAAGTGCAGCCCATGGCATGGCTGGAAAATGACCAAAGGCTCTGTGGCTAGGAAATAGTAAGAAAGGAACAGAATGGCATGCCATCCGGTTGGAAAGGGGGCCAGGACCCAGGTCATGTAGGGCCTGGAGGGCTTGGAGGGCTTTGAATTTTATGCAAGTGCAGTAAGAAGCCACTGAAGGGTCTGAAACAGAGGACTTACATGACCTAATTTATGTGTTTAAAGGGATAGTGTGGAAGTGGACAGGAGGGGACATGGGGAGCAGCTGAGAGAGCCATTAAGCAGTTGCTGCAGTGCAGTAGGTACAAGGCCAGGGCTGGGTCCATGGAGATGGGGAGGAGGAATGGGTTCCAGACACATCTGGAGCTAGAGCTAGTGATGGCTGGTAATGGGTAGCAAGTGGAGTTTAAATATTAGAAAGGATGACTTCTGTATTTCTGATTTGAGCAGCTGAATAAATGATAATGGCATTTGCTAAGATGGGCAAGGCTAAAGGGGAAACAAGTTTGGTAGTAAATCAAGAATTTCATGTTAGCATTATTTATAATAGTAAAATTCAGAAACAAACTAAATATGCAGTAATTAAAATGGTAATGTTAAATAAAATAATGGTATAAGCATATGTTATGCCTTCTATAGAAATCATGATATTGAAGAACAGTTATTATAACAGTTACAGGAAAATGTTCATAATGTTAAGTGAAAAAAGAACACAATATTGTTAATACAGGATGATATATGCAAATACAAGAATCAATATAGAGGACTTCTGGCCAAGATGGAGGCATAAGTGGATACACTGTGCCTCCTCACACAACCAAAAGAAGGACAACAACAAATTTAAAAACAAAAACAACCAGAACTGTCAGAAAATTGAACTATATGGAAGTCCGACAACCAAGGAGTTAAAGAAGAAACATTCACTCAGACTGGTAGGAGGGGCAAAGACGGACAGAGGGGGAGGAGAGGACTCATGGCAAGGTGATGCCTGGAGGACTGAGGCAGGCAGCAGCTGGTGGTGGCTAGCAGAGCAGGTAGTCCCACATTTGTGTGTGGATGAAATGGGAAAACAGCTGGGGAGCGAGAAAGACAGAGCAACCCAGGGTTCCAGCACAGGGAAATAAAGCCTCAAAACCTCTGACTGGAAAAATCTATGCGGGTTGCGGCAGCAGCAGGAGAAACTCCCAGACTCACAGGAGAGTTCCTCAGAGAGACCCACAGGGTCCTAGAACATACACAAACCCACCCACCCAGGAGTCAGCACCAGAAGAGCCCAAATTGCTTGTGGGTAGCAGAGGAAGTGACTGAAAGCCAGCAGAGAGCTGAGCAAGTGGCACTATTCCCTCTCGGACCTTTCCACCACTTACGGCACCATAGACCTGGGTTGCCCCGCCCTGGCAAGTACCTGAGGCTCTGCCCCTTACTATGTAATGGGTGCACTGAGACAAAAAAATATGGCCCAAATGAAAGAACAGATCAAAGCTCCAGAAAAAATACAACTAAGTGATGAAGACATAGCCAATCTATCAGGTGCACAATTCAAAACACTGGTAATCAGGATGCTCAGAGAATTGGTTGAGAATTGTCGCAAAATAGAGAAGAAAGTGAAGGCTATGAAAAGTGAAATAAAGGAAAATGCACAGGGAACCAATAGTGGTGGGAAAGAAAATAGGAATCAAATCAATGCTTTGGATCAGAAGGAAGAAATAAGTATTCAACCAGAACAGAATGAAGAAACAAGAATTCAAAAAAAATGAAGAGAGGCTTAGGAACCTCCAGGACATCTTTAAATGTTCCAACATCCAAATTATAGGGGTACCAGAAGGGGAAGAGGAAGAGCAACAAGTGGAAAAGTTATTTGAACAAATAATAAAGAAGAACTTCCCCAATCTGGCAAAGGAAATAGAATTCCAGGAAGTCCAGGAAGCTCAGAGAGGCCCAAAGAAGTTGGACCCAAGAAGGAACACACCAAGGCACATCATCATAATAATAATGTAATCATAATTACATTACCCAAGATTAAAGATAAGGAGAGAATCTTAAAAGCAGCAAGAGAAAAGAAGACAGTTACATACAAAGGATTGCCCATAAGACTATACACTGATTTCTCAAAAGACACCTTGAAGGCAAGAAGGGGCTGGAAAGAAGTATTCCAAGTCATGAAAGGCAAGGACCGACATCCAAGATGACTCTATCCAGCAAAGCTATCATTTAGAATGGAAGGGCAGATAAAGTGCTTCCCAGATAAGGTCAAGTTAAATGAGTTCATCATCACCAAACCCTTACAATATGAAATGTTAAAAAGACTTATCTGTACAGCACCCATTCATGATAAAAACACTTGGCAAAGTGGGAATAGAGGGAGCAATCCTCAACATAATAAAGGCCATATATGAGAGACCTACAGCCAGCATCATACTCAATGGGCAAAAATTAAAATCTTTTCCACTAAGATCAGGAACAAGGCAAGACTGTTCACTTTCACCACTTCTATTCAATATAGTACTGGAAGTTTTAGCCACAGCAATCAGACAAGAAAAAGAAATAAAAGGCATCCAAATGGGAAAGGAGGAAACAAAACTGTCACTGTTTGCAGATGGCATGATAGTGTACATAGAAAATCCTATAGACTCTACCAAAAAACTGCTTGACCTAATAAATGAATTTGGCAAAACAGCAGGATACACAGTCAATATCCAGAAATCAAAGGCATTTCTGTACACCAACAATGAAACAGCAGAAGCAGAGATCAAAGAAAAAAATCCCATTTGAAATAGCAAAAAGAAAAATAAAATACCTATGAATAAACCTAACCAAAGAGGTAAAAGACCTGTATTCAGAAAACTACATAACACTCAGGAAAGAAATCAAGGAAGACACAAACAAATGGAAACATATACTGTGTTTATGGATTGGAAGAATTAATATCATCAAAATGTCCATACTACCCAAAGCAATTTACACATTCAATGCAATTCCTATTAAAGTACCAATGGCATATTTCACAGACATAGAACAAACACTTCAAAAATTTATATGGAATCATAAATGACCCCGAATAGCTGCGGCAATTTTCAGAAAGAAGAGTAAAGTAGGAGGGATCACAATACCTGACACTATACTATACTACAAGGCCACTGTAATCAAAACAGTCTGGTACTGGCATAAGAACAGACACATAGACCAATGGAAGAGAACAGAGAGCCCAGAAATAAACCCAAGTCTCTATGGTCAATTAATATTTGACAAAGGAGGCAGCAACATAAAATGGAGTAAAAATAACCTCTTCAACAAATGGTGTTGGGAGAACTGGACAGCCACGTGCAAAAAAATGAAACTTGAGCACCAACTTACACCACATACAAAAATAAATTCAAGGTGGATAAAAGACTTAAATATAAAACATGACACCATTAAAGTCCTAGAGGAGAACATAGGTAGGAAAATCGCAGATATTTCACGAAGAAACTTTTTTACTGACGTGTCCCCTAGAGCAAGGGACATAAAGGAAAGAATAAACAAATGGGACCTCATCAAAATTAAAAGCTTCTGCACAACTAAAGAAAACAGTATCAAAATTAAAAGAGAACCAACTGTATGGGAAAACATATTTGCCAATGACACCTCAGACAAGGGTTTAACCTCCAAAATATATAAAGAACTTACACGACTGCACTCTAAGAAGACAAGGAATCCAATTAAAAAATGGGCAAAGGACTTGAACAGACACTTCTCCAAGGAGGACATACAGAAGATCCAAAGACACATGAAATGATGTTCAATATTGCTAGCTATCAGAGAGATGCAAATTAAAACCACAATGAGATAGCACTTCACACCAGTCAGAATGGCCATCATAAACAAAGCAACAAACAACAAGTGTTGGAGAGGTTGTGGAGAAAAGGGGTCCCTAGTGCACTGTTGGTGGGACTGCAGACTGGTCCAACCACTATGGAAAGCAGTATGGAACTTCCTCAGAAAACTAAAAATGGATCTGCCTTTTGACCCTGCAATTCCATTGCTGGGACTCTATCCTAAGAATACTAAAACACCAATCCAAAAGAACCTGTGCATCCCAGTGTTCATAGCAGCACAATTTACAATAGCTAGATGCTGGAAGCAACCAAGATGCCCATTAGTAAATGAATGGATCAAAAAACTATGGTACATTTACACAATGGAATTCTATGCAGCAGAAAGAAAGAAGGAGCTCCTACCCTTTGCAACAGCTTGGATGGAGCTGGAAAACATTATGCTAAGTGAAACAAGCCAGGCAGTGAAAGACAAGTACCATATGATCTCACCTTTAACAGGAACCTAAACAACAAAACAAAGAAACAAGCAAAATATAACCAAAGACACTGAAATAGAGGACAGGCTGACAGTGACCACAGGAAAGAGAAGAGGGAATTTCAGGGGACATTGGGAAGGGTTCACGGGAACAAACTTAAAGGACACATGGACAAAAACTAGGGGGAGGGTTGTTGGGGGGGCAGGATTGGGAGTAAAAGGGAGAAAACTGTGTTTGAACAATGATTAAAATAAAATTTAAATAAAATAAAATAAAAAAGAAAGCATTTGAAAGTTTAAATACAATGTACAAATTCTTATAAAAAAAAACAACTTTCCAAAGTGGATTTAAGACATAGAAATTCCATTAGTCTTATAATTATTTAAAATATTGCATCGGAAAATAAATAAATATTTCCACCAAAAAAAAAAGACTTATCTAAGAAAAAGAAGATGATCAAAAATACAAACAGTAAAATGACAACAAACTCACAACTATCAACAACCAAACCTAAAAAACAAAAACAAAAGCAAACTAAGCAAACAACTAGAACAGAACAGAATCACAGAAATGGAGGCCACATGGAGCGTTACCAGTGGAGAAGTGGAGGGGGGAGAATGGTGGGAAAGGTACAGGGAATAAGTAAATGGTAGGTATAAAATAGACAGGGGGAGGTTAAGTATAGTATAGGAAATCTAGAAGCCAAAGAACTTATATGTACAACTCATGGACATGAACTAAGTGGGGGGTGCAAGGGGATGCGGGTGGCAGATGTGGTGCAGGGAGGAGGGGGATGAAGGGCAGAAAAATGGAACAACTGTAATAGCATAATCAATAAGATATATTTAAGAGAATCAATAGAGTTTTGAGAGAGAAATAGAGTGAAATACACTGAAATGTTCATAATGGTTGTATCTTAATGATAACAAGTAATTTTTAATATTTTCTTAACGCCTTTTTATTTTTCAAGTATCCTCTAATAAACATATATTACTATCATCATCACACCAAAAAGTCATTAAAAACAATGGGTTTACCAACAGCAAAAAGGTCTAGATTTAGTTCATGTTGTAATTTAAACCACATAACCCCATGGAAATAGATAAAGCACATTGTTTTGCTGTCATGTCATAGTTGAAGGCCTTGAAGATTACCATTGCTATTTTATTTATAGACATATGTGTTGTTAAATGAAATATGTGTATTTTTCCAGGCTAATTAATGGCAGACTTAAGACTAGAACCCAAGTCTCTGAATTCAGTCAAGTGCTTTTTCCTCCGGGCACTAAATTCACCTCAGCCACAGGCACATTCATCAGATCTCGTCATGAATGCTGAAACCAGCCAAGAATTCTGAGAATCACTCAGGGCCAACCCTGGAGAGTAGGAGACCCCAAAGTAGTATGATTTGGGGGGCGTCTAGTGTTGTCATCCATCTTCTGCCCCTCTTCCATCTGCTTGGCTAATACCTGAAGTCCTTTTATTCCATAATGAGAAATAAGGCTTACAGGTATATAAATGTCTAATCACTATGTTGTACAGCTGAAACTAATATAATATTGTATGTCAAATGCAATTGAAAAACATTCCTGAGAGAGATAATCCTTGCTTTAAATTCACCCAAGGTGTTCAGATCTCATATCAAATACTTTCCTGGGAAATGGTTTTGAAACCTGAATACTGGATGCCTAAAAGTTAGGGAAGTGAGACTTGGAAGAAATGGTAAAGTAGATAAACATTTAAAGAATACTTCTGTGCAGCCCTGGCTGATATGGCTCAGTTGATTGGGCACTGTCCCACAAACTAAAAGGTCACAGGTCCGGTTCCCATTCAGGGCACACACCTAGGTTATGAGTTTGCACATATGAAAGGCAACCAATCAATGGTTCTCTCTCACACTGATGTTTCTCTCCCTCTCTTTCACCCTACCTTCCCCTCTCTAAAACCAATAAGCATGTCCTCAAGTGAGAAAAAAAAAGAATACTTCCAGGTACTGGTCACTGTACAGGCTAGTTGTTGTACATACACCCCAGCAAAGCAGGATTATTATTCCCAATTGGCACTCATTCATTAAACAAATATGTAATGAGCATGTGTTATAATTGCTCAGAACTCTTGTAGTTCCTGGAAATATTGCAAAAATCAAAACAGGCAAAGATCCTGCTCTCATGGAATGAATTCAGGGTACTTGGGGGAGACAGACAACACATACTTTTAAAGTGAATGTATTGTATAGCAGATGGCGATACGTGCTAAGAAGGAAAGTAAAACAGAGTAAAGGGATGGCAAATGATATGTCAACAATATGTCAAGATTACACAGCTGGCAAGTGGCTAAGCCAGGACCAAATTCAGGCACTGGAGCCTCCCAAGCCCCTGCTCCTCCCCTTTGTGCTCCTGCCTCCCTAGAATATACATCCTACCTGACAATTCCCCCTGGTGGTGACACCCTGCCAGCAAGCCCAGATATCCTTGAAGGATAGGCCCTCAGTAAACAATGGCTTGCCTACTGGGAGTCAAGTAAAATCCATTTACTGGTAATTATTCAGCATGATTGGTCTTTGTTCGTGAATTCAAAGCTTCTTTAATCCTGGTAACTTCCAAAAACAAAAACAAAAACCTCCGTCCCTCAACGAAATGGAATAACTATTTCCTAAAGTCTTTGGATCCCCAGATCCCACTCAGCGCAGGCAACAAAGTTTCTATTTCTGTAAAAAAGAAAACAAAACATGAGAATACACTGAAGACGTCAGTCACATGAGAGATTTTTCTTCTCCTGTTTTTTTTTAAATCTGATATTCTGTTAAATCATTTTTTTTCCTAGGCTAAGGGGAAAAAAATTTTCTAGTGTAAAGAGTAGGGAGAAAACAATGAAGCGATGGCTGGCATTTCGTTGTTCAATGCATCCTCACATGTCTATAAAAATCCATCTTCAAAACGTCTCCCCTACTAAAGGTAAGGCATTGAAAACACAGTGTAAACCCATCAGTGGCATAATACCACTGGTGTCAGCCCCCCTGGAGTTGCCAGTTTCTCTGTGGACAAGTATGGCCTGGTCATGAACTGGAAGAGACAAAATAAGCCTCTACTGTATCTTAGGAAAAAGAAGTGCAGGGACAAACAGAAAGACTATTAATTTTCATCACGAGAAAATCAAACTTGTCCAAGAATATTGGAAGAAGTGAAATTAATTTTTCTGTAGTACATACTTAGTGGAGTTGAAGGATTATTAGTCTATTGTCCAAGAAGAAGATTAAACCCACTGGTGTCCAGAGCATCTTTGTTTTCAATAATGCATTTAACTCTCACAAGCAAATAAGATTTGCCTCTGCACTTTTACTTAAAAAAAAACACCTAAGATTAGATGATCTAAAAGTTCTCCCTTGCTAAAAAATCAAATTATTAAAGCAAGTTTTCTAAACTCATAAAGCTCAAGACAATTGTTAATATTTTTATTGAATGTCAAGTATCAGCCTGGGCTGGGTCTTCCTTGATTCAAACAAAATTCCCTGTAGACAGTAACAAACATAGGAATTTTCAATTGATAGGCTGCAGCAGAATTGTTACTTCCTTCGGTGGTTCAGGGGCCAGCACACATAGGCTATTTTCATAGAAAAACAAAATAGGAGTATTGTATTATCTGGAAACTCTCAGGATTAAGCTAGTGAAAATGATGTTGCAGAATGCCATGTTTTTAGACCACCTTGTTAATATTTCTGCAAAATACATCATGATAGTTTTCAGTGATTTGTAGTACAATGGTGCACAGGTAGAAAGCAGTTTCAATAAAGTGAATTGAGGGAGGGAGATGTGGAACCTTGATTGCTACATTTCTAGAAGATAGAGTCTGTGAGCTGACCTGTAGTATTGCATGAACCTGTGCCCCAGCCAATTAGGAAAGGCTATGACTAGAGTCATAATTATATAATTGTGAAGGCTTTGAATCTGTTCTGAACTTTGAGTAACTTCCATCAAAAAATCTGGTATCTTCCTTCATTCAATTAGGTGACACGCTTGGGACACAGGACAATGGTAGACGCAAATGATCAGCAAACCATGGAGACTTGGGGCAATCGAAGAGGGCAATCTGGCCAGAGCTCTGCTCTCCTCAGGGTTTTCCTAGTTTCTTGGTGAAAAAAGATTGAAATTGACCCCACAGTCACTTCATTGTAATTATCATTTGTGGTTTATTGTGCTTACTTTTAAATTAACTGTTTGGTAAACTGTAAAGTGCACATTCCAGAGAATGGGTTCTGCCAGTCTCAACAAACCCTTCTCTATTTTCAAAGTTAGAGAGCTCTTCTAGCTACTGTTAAAAGATTGGTTTGGGACCCCCAGATGGGCCATTAGGTTAATAGGGCCCCTTGCAAGGTGCCTTAACATATTTTTTTTCCTGCTCAGTTGACGGGTAAAGCTGTTAAAATAATGCATGCGAAAGGATTTTGTAAACTGTAACAGTAGTTAAATATTGTTGACATTGTTGTTATTATTCCTTTCACAGTATCCTCAGTTCCAAATGCCACCCAATTTCTAGCAAGAGTTACAACACATTTAGAGACCTTACAGCCTATCAGCCAGTTTCACCTTCCTGTAAATCAACCCCAAACACAGTACTGTGCTCATACCTATATCAATTGAATATATAGCCTGTCTGAGTAACACTCACTGGGGGTTATAAAGTAATAATGTACCCGTCGGCAGTGATCTTCATTTACCTTGAAGAACACGCACTCATAGACACATACACACAGGTACCTATCTTTTTTCGAAATGAAAACCCTAATAATTCGAAAGTAGGTATTCAATATCTGGTGTCTTTTTTTTTAAGTCTTTATTTTTAGCTGGTCTCCTGCTTTAATTGCCTCAAAAGCTGTGCTCCTGTTTGCACAGTTTTACAAAGTCGTCCTGATAAATACAGCTGAAAGCAGTGGGCAAAAGTAATGAGTATGGGAATTCCTCCTCTTATAACTAACTTCTTTCCTTTCTGGGGTTTTGAGATGATAGAACAGGCCCCCAAAACTACAGAGAATAAATCATTATGAATCAACATATTACTTTTGTTGGTATTTCCAGCGCTGTGATCCACCAGTTACCCATAGTGGGATTTTTAAAAGTTTCTTCCAAGAATTTTATTCTCCTTTGTCCTCCAGAATAAATAAAGTGCAGTGCAGAATAAGTACAGATGGGATTTTGAAATTCACTCCCAAACCAGTTTTTCACCACAGAGCAACTTAAGGGGTGTGTGAGTGTGCTTTTCTCTCACTCGCAATGTCATTTTAACTTGATCTCATCTGGTCTGATGAAAAGGAAGAGTAACTTATGGTGTGTTCACGGAAAGAACATTGTATCACAGTAAGGACCTCTGTAGCAGTGGTTATCCCACCTGGAGACAGAGGAGCTGATCTGTTTCCAGTTAAAACACGTGAGAGCAGGCAGAACGGCTTGCCATTTTGATTAGTGTCACCTCTGTCACTTCTGATTCCCTAGAACCTATCATCCTTACCTTAAGAAGGCAATATGTTTGCATGTCAACTACATGTAGATACCTCTGGGGATCCTATGGCCCATGTTGGGTTCAGTCTGCAAATAAAAGAGAAAAATACACAAATATATGTGAAATTTAAATGTATTTCACAAGATTAACTTTTTCCCTACCCTAATCCCAACTTTGGGGGAAAATATATATGATATGGCATTTTTATATATGTATATATTGTTAAATGATTACCACAATCAAGCTAATTAATATAAGGTTCTGTCCAGAAAGTATTGAGCCATGTACCATGAAAAATAGAGACATTTATTGGAGAAGATATGAGATACAAGATACATTGTACACAGGACAATGACACCTCAGTCCCCTTCAAAGCAAGTACCCTGGGACTTCACAGTCCTCTCAGTTACCATCAGGTGCCCTGTCATATTTTCCTGAATCTCACTGATGGTCTGAAATCTCTTCCCTTTCAAAAGTGATTTTAATTTCAGGAAAAGCTAGAAGTCACAAAACATCAAATATGGACTGTAGGGGGGCTGAGTCATCTGGGTAATTTGATGTTTCACAAAAAAACTTTGCACATGACATGATGCATGAGCAGGTGAGTTGTCATGATGAAGCTACCAATCACCAGTTGCCAATAGCTGTGGCTTTTTGTATCATCCGAATAGTTTCCATGGAGGAATGTGCAAGATTCACACAAAATTTGATGCAGATTCATTGCTTTACTCCCTCAGTCATTTTGAATGTGACAGCCCCATAGTACACATGCTCACTCAATGGCATCTACCGCCCCCACTGACTAGTACAGTGAAGTCATCATTGTTCACACATGTGTATTCCAGTCCACTCTCCTTGGCTGCCAGGTTACACTGGCATCATGCAAGCCATTGGTGTTAACAATAGCTGGCCTTCTTCCGGACAGACCTCTTACATCCATCACCACACATAGTTAGTTACCATTTTGTATGTGTGTCATGAGAACACTTGAGATATACTTTCTGCAAATTTGTAGTATACATTATTATTGATTACTGTCATCATTCTGTCCATTAGATCCCCATACTTATCCATCTGTAACTGGAAGTTCATACCCTTTGACCCACA
Organism: Phyllostomus hastatus; assembly: GCF_019186645.2. Lineage (NCBI taxonomy): Eukaryota > Metazoa > Chordata > Mammalia > Chiroptera > Phyllostomidae > Phyllostomus > Phyllostomus hastatus. The sequence continues at coordinate 22,282,578 of NW_025333960.1, forward strand.
CCTCCACTTCCCCTATCCCCGGGGCCCCACAGCCCCTGGTATCTATTATTCTACTCACTGGTTCTACTTTTTAGATTCCACATATAAGTGAGATAATGTAGTATTTTTCTTCCTGTGTCTAGCTTATTTCACTTAGCATACTGTCCTCCAGTAGTTTCATCCATGTGTCACAAAAGGCAAGATTCCCTTCTTTTTTAAAGCTGAGTAATATTCCAGTATATATAGATCTTGGCTACCGTGAAAAATGCTGTAGTGAGCTTGGAGGTGAAGAAATCTCTTTGAGAAAGTGATTTTATTTCCTTTGGATATATGTCCAGAAGTGGAATTCCTGGCTCATACTGCAATCCTACTTTAATTTTTCAAGGAACCTCCACACTGTTTTCCATAGTGGCTGCACCAATATGCCTTCCTGCCAACAATGCACAAGGGCTCCCTTTCAGAGAAGACCTATGAATGAAACCTTTGCCTGTCAGATCTAAGAGTGTGTGCCTCCCACCAAACAATTCTATAGCACATTACTTGTATTTATATACCTTTCAGAATGCTGATCCCATATTGCCTTGGATCTAGTTCTTTGCAAACATTTCTCCCTTAGTGGTTCAGTAGTTGGTGTTGTTGCCAATGCCGCTGTTGCTGAGAGAAGGAGAAAAACTATCTTTAGTTCACCTTTGCTCCCCCACCCTTGCACAGTAAATTCCTGGCTCTGATGTTTATCTAATTAATACACGATTTTTCAGAAGAAAAAAATTTTTAAAGAAAAGCATAAAGACAAATTTCTCTTTTTAATTGGTCATGTTAAAAGCACAGAAAAGGAACTACATAGTCAGAAATCTTCTTTAGAAATTTGGCTATTGTGAAATTAGAAAAAGGCAATTATTTTTGGCAATAACAACAGCTTCCATTTTTTGAACATTGATTATGTGTCAGACAGTGGACAAGCATTTAATTCTTATACCTGCTGGTGAAGCAGGTAGCACGATTCTCATCTTACAAATGAGGACCTGGAGAGAGATTAAGGTTAGCGAGTAGAAGAACCAGCATTTAAATGAAGAGGCTTGTGCTCTGAAACACTGCACTACCTCACCTTGGCTTCTCCTGGCCTATTAATATTCACTCTCAGACAGGACTCCATTTTCTCCCTACCTTCCTACTTTCTCCTGGGACATCTTTCTCAAGTCTGTTTTGTGATTCCTCAAATGATTTCACCCCTGTGAAGGACGAGAGTCCTGAGCATTGACTGAGAAACAACAGCTCTACCTTCTTCCTCCCGACAGCACGTGGATGAAAACAATGCACCCAGCCACAGTAACAATACCCAGACTACACTGGGTACTTCCCCCGTGTAAACAGCATGACCCCTAGTGGGTACGAGTGGCAAGTATCTAGATATTAGTTCCAGTATAAATGCAAATACAATGCTTTCTTTTTAATAGGTGGGTAAAAAACAAGTCAAGATGTTGTAATTACAGTTATATTCATTAATAATGTCACATATTTTTGTTGACTGAAACACGAAAAAAGGAAAGGTAATAAAATATATTTTATATTTTTAATTTCTAATATAATATATTAATAGAATGCATTAAATACACTAATATAATATATTGAAATATAAAAGCCAGGAGCCAATTCAAAAGTGGGTTTTTATGTTTTCTTTCATTTACAACCTTTGGTTTCTATAACTCTTAATTAAATTCTTTCAGCCCCCGACAAGATTGCTTCAACAAAGGTAACTTGCACAAGAGAGCTTTCAAGAAAGGATTAGAAATTGTGAGGTTGGGACATTTTCAGTTTGTCTACATAAAATATTCTCATGAATCTATCATTTTAAAACACTCAATGATACTTGTAATTTCACTGGTGTTTAATTTGTTTTCCTACATATTGCCGTTTAATTAAACACCAGAAAGGAGCTTCACTGGGATTGCTCCTTCCTTCTACCCAGAAATGCTGAGGCCTCATACCTCGAAGGCCAACAACAAAAGCGGTAGTCGGAGGAAGAGTGAACTATGTTTCATTTCAGTAACTAGGTCATATTTATTTCCTTTTTATTACCAACAATCTATATGAGTCCCCAATCTCCCAACTTACTTTTTTACAAAAATAAATAGTGATTCTCATTAACGGCAGTGGCACCTGCACTGGGGTGGGCAAATCTGGTCACCAGCAGGTCCCCCTGCTGTTTTACTCAAGTGGCAACATGCTCCGGACCCTGGCAGCTGCTTCTGTTTTGTTTCTCCCCCAGGCAAATAGGAACTTCGTGGATGCTTAGAAATTGTGTTCTTTCTGGAACCAAAATTTTGGTTTCAGAAAGAAGCAGTCAAATTCACAACAGATGACAAACTTTTATGTATGTATTTAATTATACAAGCAATACATGAATACACTCTAGTAAAAATTTTAAACAACCCAGAAATGTCTAAACTGTGAACTCTCTTTTATATTCTGCCTCCCCACCTCTCCTACTTTCCACCAAAAGCATGAGGAGGTCGGGAGCGACCCCTCCACTGAAAGAAGGATAAAACTGAACAACTTTATTGAAAACAATTGTGTCAGATACAAGAAAATTATCAAAGGCAAAAAACAACTTGTGACATTTGTCATGTTTTCTTCCAATCCCTTGCATATACCCAAATAAGGAGTTTGGGTTCGCCGCACTTTACAAAAACAGGATCCTCCTGTATGTGTTGCCCTGTGAGTTCTTCTTTAGCTTAACATTGTACATTGACAATATTTCCTCACCGATGCCTACAGACCTTTCTCACCCTTTTTAAATTATTGCACAGCATTGAACAATGGGATGGATCACCATTTATTGGATTACTGATGTACTGATTTAAGGTTGTTTCTAATGTTTTCTGATTCCAAACAATAGCTCAGTGAATATCTTGAAATACCTTGCAAACATATGCAAGTATTCCTTTTGCCTAGATATATAAAAGTGAAACTCCTAGGCCAAAGGATGTGCTAATACTGAATTTTGGAAGATAGTGCAAAATTCTGTCAAAAAGGCAGGAATATTTTAGAAGTTACCAGGTCTTTGGAACTAATCCTAAATGTTAGCCCTGGATGAATTCTTAAAATTGCCCAGTCAACAATCTTTGGGTTTTAGTACATTTCTGAGCCTTGTGGAATTGATGGGATGTTCCAGGGTCAGGCAACCACACTCCAGTCCAGGTTTCCTGGTTTCCGAGCCTAGTAATATAGTATAACATACATTATGGAGACAAAACTTAGGCCTGAGTTTTGGAGTAATCTTTTCCAGCAAAATAGAGATGTTTTACAGATAATTAAAAACATGTTTTATTCCTTCAGATTTTTTCAGTAGTATTGAGAAGAATTGGGATTTGTGTGGTGAATCAAACATTCTGAGTTGAAGTATAACTCTATAAAGAAGTCAAACAGGAGAGTTCTATATGAGATACAATGCTATAAGTGATATATGCGAATGGAATCTGGTTTCCTCATTAAATTATGTTAGAAAAGGAGGCTGCAGTTCTATCTTCAGGTGCCCAGTATTATATGAAAAATATTCCAATTGCCATACTAAACTACTCAGATTATCTGTTGCTGCATAACAAGTACCTCTGACTTAGTGGTCAAAGAGCACTTTATTATATCCCTGATTCAGTAGGTTGGGAATTGCAAAGGGCACCACAGAGGTGTCAACCTGCTCATATCTTGAGCCTAAAGTTTGCTTCCTACAAATAACATAGAGTTGGATCTTGTTTATTTTTTAATATTTAGTTATCTATTTTCAGAGAGAGGGGAAGGGAGAGAAAAAGAGAGGGAGAGAAACAATGATGTGAGAAAGAAACACCAGCTGGCCACCTCTCGTACACCCCTAATCAAGGACCTGGCCCACAACCCAGGCATGTGTCCTGACTGGGAAATGAACCACTGACATCTCAGTTCACAGGCTGGCGCTCAATCCACTGAGCCACACCAGCCAAGGCTGCATCTTGTTTTACATAGAGTTTGACAACCTTTACTATTTGATTCAATTGTTTAATCCATTCAGATTTAATGATATTATTGATATGCTTGGATTTACATCTGCTACTTTCCTTTCTCTTTTCAATAGGTCTCAGGTCTTTTTTATTGCTTTGTTCCTCCCTTATTGCTTTTTTACATTAAAAATACTGTCTAGTATAACATTTAAGTTTTTAATAATGTTTTTCATGATAGTTTTTAGTGCTCACTGTAAAGCTTGCCATGTACATCTTTACTTAGCAGAATCTACTTCATATTTATACTAACTTAATTTCAGTGAGATATAGAAATGTTACTCTCAAACAGCTCTATTTCCATGTCCCCTTTTCGGTACTAATATTGGTATACATATTAGGTTTCTATATATTACAAACCCAGGAATACATTGTTACATGTAAAGTAATAACTTTATATAATTTTATGTTTTGTAAAGAAATTGAGAGAATACATGAAAACAAGTATATATTTATAGAGTTTGTCATGTCAATCTTTTTCCAACTTCTGGTCCTTTTGTTTGTTATTTATCTGAGTTATCATCTGATATCATTTCATACCAGTACAACTTTTCTCCCACTCACTTTCTTTGTGCTATTATTGTCAAAGATATTATATCTTTCTATGCCAAAGGTCCAACATTACAATGATATATATCTTTTATAATTACCTTTCTTACGCTATCTTTTCATGCAGAATCAAAGTACTATCTGGTGTCACTTACTTTCAACCTTAATAACTTCCTTTACCATTGCTTTCAAGCCATATCTACTGGCAATGGTTTTTGTTTATCTGGAAATATCTTTATTTCACATTCATTTTTGAAAGAAAATTTTGCTGGATGTATTTTTGGTTGACTGTTTTTCTTTCATCCCACTGAGTATGTCATCTTACTGCCTTCTGGTTCCCATTGTTTCTGATGAGAAAGCAACTGTAAATCTTATTGGGACTCCCTTGAGTATGAGTGAAAAGAACTCCCTTTCACTTGCTGCTTTAAAATTATTCTCTTTGTTTTTGACTTTCAAGAGTTTTACTATAATGTATGTTGGTGTAGAGTTGTCTGTTTATTTTACTTGGAGTTCATTGAGCTTCTTAGATATGACAATTAGTCCTTTTCATCAAATTTGGGAAGTTGTCAACTATTATTTCTGAATATGTTTTCTGACCCTTTCTCCTTTGCCTGTCCCTCTGATGTCCATGATTCTTTGAGGCTCAGCTCATTGTTATTTGTCCTTTTTCCTCTGTTCTTCAGACTGCATATTCTCTATTAATCTGTCTTCAAGTTCACTAATTCTTTTTCTGAAATTTCAAATTTATTGTTGAGCACTTCTGGTGAAATTTTTATTTTAGTTATTATACTTTTCAACTCCAGAATTTTTATTTGGTTCTTTTTATACAATGTCTATTGAAATTTTATTTTTGAGCAAAAAAAAAAAACCTTGTCATTATACATTTATTACTTCTGCAAGCACCACTTTTTTAGTTCTTTAAATATACTTACAATAGTTGATTCAAAGTCTTTGCTAAGTCCAATATCTGGGCTCTCTCAAAGGCTATTTCTGTTTTCTGCTCTTTTTCCTCCAGACAAATCATACTTTCCTGTTTTTTTGGTGTTCATGATTTTTTCCAAAAACTGGGCACTTTCAATAACAGACTATAGCAACTCTGCATACTGATTCCCCACCACTCCCTTTCTGGTCTTGTTTTATTGTTGTTTGTTTATTTATTTGTTTTGTGACTGGACTGTACTATTTCTGTGAGTTTATTTGCCAAGGAGTATGTAGTTTCTAATATCACCTCTCAAGGATACAGTGTTAGACATAGTTACAGTAACCCTGAAGTGAGAGTTATTTTACCAGGACTGACTTTGACTCATTCTTGATCTCTTTTTTACCTTCCAGTTTGCCTCTATTGGTATCATACTTAGCTGTAGACCTTCACAAATTCCTAGCTGATTTTGCTATTATTTCCATCAATGCTTATGCCACAAACTCACGGTCCAATCCAATTAAATTCAGACTTATTTGCAGAGACAGTCTTTGAGGAAGGTCTTTGAAGCGTGTTCCAATGCTAAGAGAGCTCTTCTTAGTTGTCTCCTTCTCTAATTCTTTCCGTTATACTTCTAGCTGTCCTATAGTTCGACTTATTGCTACCATGGAGTTACCAACCTCACCCCAATTGCTTACTACCAAAATCTCCATTGTTTTTAATAGCATCTTTATGTTTGAACTTTACCCCACTCTATTCCAAATAAAAATGATGCCCTTAGGGATAAGTATAGAACTCTCTGTTCTTACAGTGTTCCTCTCTCTGGCAAAACCTCTGTGCCACTGCTCTGGAGCTGAGAACAAAGATGGGGTCCTGCTTATCTTGGAGTGACATCCCTGCTTTGCAAGTAGGGCACTGGGACAGAACAGTAGCTCTGATCTTCATGGCTTGCTTCTCCTGACATGACACTTAGACCATTTGAACAAACTGGGGTGAAGCCCTAAGAGTTCTCAACATGACTGGGATAGAGTTTCCACAACCTGAAGCTGAGGGTGGGCAATGAGAAATCCTGGCAATTTGCTCCTCTAAGGAACAAACCGTAGCCCTAGACTGAGAACTGGGTGGGGGTGGGGGCAGTGGAAGCCCTTCTTGGACACACCCACCTGGAATAGAGTTCCCATCACACTGAGCCAGGTAGAAAGGGATGGATAGCCTGTGGATCAAATGGCACAAACTCATTGTTCTTACAGAGATTTAATAGGTCTTTTTAAATAAATGTATCTCTATTTGCTGTATGCCCTTAGGACAATTTCTGGAAACTTTAAATTGTTGTTTTTAAATTTTTTCGTTAGTTAGAGTTGTGTAGTTGAGGTCAGTAGAGCTCAAACTACCATTTTAGATGTTTCTTCTATATTCCTTTAACAGATGAGATTCACCTAAGGCCAAGACCCAGCAGAGACCCTCAGAAGAGGAACTATACGAAAGCAGGAGACTCAAAGAGGAACCCAAGGTTGGAAGCCACCAGGACTGACTTGCAGAGTTATGAACATTCTGTACTCTGCTCACCAAACCATGGGCCCATGGAGCTGCGTTAACCCAGAAGTGGCAGCACATTTTTCTAACATGTTCAAACAGGGGGACATCTTTTTCTAACTCACACAAAGGCATCAATGTACTTGCACAGCCCCGGAAACCACAGAGACTCCAGCTGACAGGTTATGTAGGATGAGTCAACCATCCAGAGCAGTAGTTCCCAATTTTGGCTGCTCATTAGGATCACTTGGGGAGCTGTTGAAAAATACCAATGTGAGGGTCCCACCTAGACCAATTAAATCAAGATTCTCTTAGGATAGAGCCCAGCCATCAGTATTTTTAATAGTCCTTCTGGGGATTCTAATGTACAGTCAGGATTGAGAACCACTGATCTAGAGCCTGGAGCCAGGGGACTGGGATTCCTTGTACCCAAACACCTCGAGAGGATGTAAGCTGATGATGGGGTTCCAATGCTGGAAGGAATAAAACACTCTAAGTAAATAGTGAGTAAAATTGGCAGAGCAAAGTAAGTCAAATTACAGTAATTTCTTTCCTAAAAGAAATCACTAAAGTTGTCCCTAAGTAAGAAGAAAAGCAGACAGTGACATTGTAAACATAGTTTCACACCCTTCACTATTAGTTGTAACTGCTATGACTCACCCAAGCCAGGCTGATTGTGTCCCCTTGTGTCATGATGACATACACAGTGGCAGACTTTGCCCACCACATTGGCCACACTCTACCCCATGCTCTTCTTGTCATAGATAGGATCAGGGGCTGTCTCTACAGAAACATTAATTCCCAAATTCAAGAGATTACAGCACCTTCATCCAGGGACAGGTTGCCATGCTTTAACAAAAGGGACTCTACTTCATTCCCAGAATGTTCTACCCAAAATATACTCACTACTGCATAGAAACAAATCACTAAAAAATTTTGATGATGAGAGAATTTATGAAGTGTTGGGGGATTCTCTAGGTAATGTTTGACCCTTCCTTCTAATCTTGGTTGTTCAGGTTTGTAGGGAGTTTTCTCTGCACTCCATAAATATTTTGTTGCCTCGCTTCCTTTTTGCAGAGACCCATGACTTGCCCAAAGAGAACCACAGGACAGTACAATTGAAAGCCGAATACAGGGGATTTTCTAAACAAGGGAAGGCATATACATTGCTTATGTGACCCACTCGCCCATCCTTCACTGCCTCAAATAACAGTGATAGAGTCACAGCGACCTTACCTGGGGACCCATCTCCAGGTAGCCAATCCAGAGCTGAGACATGAGTAGAAACTTTTTGCCACCTCTGAATCAAACCAAAGACAACTTGGTACAATGGGAAGAGTTTGACCAAGAACCAAACCTGGGTTCAAATTCTAGCCAAAATACTCCAAGCTACTGACCTTAATGAGTTACCTCATCTCCCTGAGTCTTGTCCGTGAAATGGGATAACTAATGTCTACCTGGGTTTTTGGATTGAATAATCTCAGTGATCCAAATAATCTCAGTGATCTTCAAAGTGTGCCTGGTATATATCAGGTACCCACACTTCTCCTACTCCCCACCTGAACACACACACATATTCACACACATGCACACATACACTCACATACACACTCCTTCCAAGGAAAGGAAAATGAATGAAACCCTCCTCAGTTAGTGACACACCAGTCAGTGACAGTTTCAATGAGAGTAGACTCAATCAATTAAAAATAACAACCTCAACTCAGAAAAAAAATAGTTTTTCAGTGTTACCTGGATTAGTCCAATGAAAAATATGTTCTTCCAACACATCCATAGCATTTTAAGAGTCCTAGTGCATCCTACACACCTAGGGAAACACACTAGAGGCCATTGTGTGGAAAGAGTTCGGACTCTATGCAAGCTTTGCTTTTACAATACAAAGAAAATTACTGGATTCCTAGGCCTGATGATGAAGCTTCTTGAAAAGAATATGGCACATTTTAAACTATTTTAAAAGATATTTCTCTCAGCGGCCTTAGTTGGGTGTCCTCTCTTACCTGTCAGAGAGCCTGGCACATAAGGAAGCGCCCCCAGAAATTCTAAAGTCATCAGGAGATCCATGCAGATCTAAGAACAGCCCTTCCACCTCATCCCCTGCCTTACCCCCTGCGTTTTTCCATCTCCCCAGCCCTTCTGTTTTCTGCATTTTTAAAAATTTCTTCATATTTATTCTAGTGGTAGCCTGCCATGCAATAAAAGAATGGGGAAAATCTCATTAAAATTATATCAAAAGGAAAAAGATGGAATAGAGCTTGAAATTCCTGCAATCTACACACAATAACCTAATCAACTAGAACACACAGATTAAATGGAGCCCACCCTATAGTGAGCCCAGATGATTAAGCTCGCATCCCAGGGTACTGCTACCTTTAGGATACCTAGTGGTGAGCCATATTAAAATACAGCCCAGAAAATACCTCCCATCTTAGGGCACTTTTAACCTGCCTACTCACTTTCACAACCATTTATCTTACTGACTACTGCACGGTGGCCTGGAAGGTGAGAAAAGCTATTGCTATTACTCCATTTGGATAGTTAACACAAAGGAGGCAGTGAGGTTTCTCAGAGTCACCTAGTTAGTGATGAGGAAGCCAGGCTAAAAGCTCAGTTTTGGTTAAAATGGTCCCAAGCTGAAAAAATATCAGATGGCTGACTTAATAATTGTACTAGCATCTTCTCCTTCAGTGTCTCGTTCAAATCTGACACGAGCCTATAAGAGGGGAAGAACACAGTGTTTGCTCAAAGCTGAAGTCGGGGTTCTTAAGCCCACTTAATCTGGAAACATGGGGTAACAGGAGTATCAGAAATCTGTATGTTCCTAAATGTGTGCTGATTCCTCTCAAAGTTAATTCATACTAGTTTTGATCAGAGTACATTTTCTCAATCAAAGAATAGTAAAATTAGAATTGTGGGGCAGTGCAAAGGTTTGGAAAACAGCAACATCAAAAAGAGACCTCAGACTCTGAAGGATTGGAAATCACCACTTCAGACTATTTCTTTTCCCACCTTCCACTCAAAATTCACCAGTTCTGATTTCCATTCCTTAGAGGGCCTAATCAGTGCTTTAAAATAATCATAAGCTAATATGATTATATAAAAAGTATTAGCAATATAATATTTATCCTTTCTAGGCAATAGAAATTCCTGCAATCTACATTTTAAAACACATTTAAGGTGCATTTTTAAATGGGCCTTTTTAGACAACACACGTTCAGTTAAAGCAAACTTTGGAACCCACCATTCTTTAGCTCTGTCCTCTGGCTTGAGCTCCAGACCTGTATATTCTCAGCTTACTAAACATCTCCACTCAAGCCTCCCAGAGGCATCAAAACGCAATATATCCAGAATTGATCCTCCACTTCTATTCTTTATCTCATTCAGTGACAATACTAACAATCCATTTATCAAAGTCAGAGACCTTGGAGTTGGGCTAGGTTCTTCACCAGCCCACCCCCAGCCAATTGCTGAGTCAATCTATGTAACTCAGCATTTCCCAATTGTGTCCCTGATCACATCAGTTTGGAAAACACTGAGTCAGACAAAGTTAAACCTTTATTATGGGACTTAACAGAGTTTTCTAAGTTACCTTGCATTGCAAATATATATATATATATAGTCTGTCCAGGAAAAGCCCAGCCATTGTAGTCGGTTCAGGGGGGGCGGGAGGGGGGGCAGTGGTAGACACTGTTGAGTGAGCATGTGTGCTGTGTGGCCATCGCATTCAAAATGACTGAGTAGAGCAATGAATCTGCATCAAATTTTCTGTTACACTTGAACATTCCTCCATGGAAACTATTTGGATGATTCAGAAGGCTTTTGGAGACAATGCAATGAGTGCAGCTCAAATAAAAGTGTGGCACAAACACTTCAAAAATGCTCAAGAATCTGTTGAAAGTGATCCATGTTCTAGAAGGCCTGCAACAAGCTGAACATCTGAGAATGTCGAATGTGTACAGGCTGCAATCAGCAAAGTTCAGTGACTGTGTAAGAACTAGAACCTGATCTGCAAATTCCAAAACTACTGTGTCCAAGATTTTGACACAGGATCTTCACATGAAATGTGCCGTGGCAAAATCTGTTCTGCAGCTTCTGCTACCAGAGCAGAAGAAATATCATACCGCAGCTGCTAATGACTTCATTCAAACCACTACCAATGAACCAGATTTCCTCAAGAAGGTTATAACCTGCACCGACTGGTGTAGCTCAGTGGATTGAGCGTGGGCTGTGAACCAAAGTGTCACAGGTTTAATTCCCAGTCAGGGCACATGCCTGGGTTGCAGGCCACAGCCCCCAGCAACCGCACATTGATGTTTCTCTCTTTCTCTCTCCCTTCCTTCTCTAAAAAAATAAATAAATAAAATCTTTTTTTAAAAATTCAAGCAGCCTTATAAGCTTAAAAAATTTATTAAAAAAAAGGTTATAACCAGAGATGAATCATGGATCTACAGCTAATATCTGAAAATGATTCCTTTGAAAGGGAAGAGAATTCACATGACTCCACTCCAAGAAGACCAAAAAAAAAAAAAAAAATTTAAAAATGGGCAAAAGACATGAACAGACACTTCTCCAAGGAGGACATAGAGAGGTCCCAGCAACATATGAAAAGATGCTCAGCATCACTAGCCATCAAAGAGATGTAAATTAAAACCACAATGAGATACCACTTCACACCAGTCAGAATGGCCACCATAAGCAAATCAACAAACAATAAATGCTGGCAAGGTTCTGGAGAAAAGGGAACCCTAGTGCACTGTTGGTGGGAATGCCAACTGGTGAAGCCACTGTGGAAAACAATATGGAATTTCCTCAGAAAACAAAAAATGGAACTGCCTTTTGACCCAGAACCCTGAAACACTAATCTAAAAGCACCTATGCACCCCAGTGTTCATAGAAGCACAATTTATAATAGCCAAGTGCTGGAAGCAACCTAAGTGCCCATCAGTAAATGAGTGGATCAAAAAGCTATGGTACATTTACACAATGGTATACTATGCAGCAGAGAGAAAGAAGGAGCTCCTTCCCTTTGCAACAGTATGGATGGAACTGGAGAGCATTATGTCAGGTGAAATAAGCCAGGTACTTAGGGACAAATACCACATGATCTCATCTTTAACTGGAACATAATCAACAAAAGAAAAAAGCAAACAAAATATAACCAGAGACATTGAAATTTAGAACAATCTGACAGTAATCAGAGGGAAGGGGGGAGGAAATAATCACAAAAAGGGTTTTCAGGAACTACTAGAAAGGACACATGGACAAAACCAAGGAGGAGGGTGAAAGCAAGGGAGGTGGGTTTGGCTGGAGTAAGGGGAAGTGGTGGTGGGGGGAATGCAGACAACTGTAATTGAACAATAAAATAATTTTTTAAAAAAAGAAGGAAGAGATTTCAGACCATTGATGAGATTCAGGAAAATACAACGGAGCAGTTGATGGCAATTCCAACAAAGGATTTCGCAGAGTGTTTTGAACTGTGGAAGAGATGCTGGGAGAAATGTGTGAGGTCCCAAGGTGACTACTTTGAAGGGAACTGAGGCACCATTGTCCTATGTACAATGTTTCTTGTATCTCGTATCTTCTTCAACAAATGTCTCTATTTTTCATAGTGTGTGGCTGGGTATTTTCTGGACAGACCTCATATATATCACCTATTGTTTCCCAAATTCATTTGCCCAGGGAACCCTTATTTTCTTTGCAGAGTATCCTGCAGTATTCATGTGTAACAGAACATCCTTTGAGAAGGGGCATAAGATAAATTTGAAATTTTTTTGTATCATGAACTGTCTCATACAATTTCTGTTATATAAGTAGTGCTAAACTAGTGTACATATAAGAAAAAGTATTAATTGATTTGATAACCAGAAATGTAGAAGAAAACTTGTCTTCCCAAATATTTATTGAGAAATATCTATCAAAAGGTCACTGATATTTGGTGGGTACTTCTTCATGAAATGTGTTTGTGCATACGATTGGGAGAAAGTCTAAAAGGAGTTTCCACCGGCTAGTAGGAGTTACCTCTGGGATGTGTTGTTAAAGTGGAAGACAGAGAGCTTGCCAAGGTTGATTCCCCCCATGTCCATGTTGTTTGACTTTATTATTGCAAACATATATTACTTTTGTAATTTGTTTTCCTGGAAAATCAATACAGAGAAAAATAAATATGTACATATATAAAATGCCTGGTGTAGTAAGCACTATTTTTTCCTTTTTTAAATATATTTTTTATTGTTCTAGTAGTCTTCTTTTGGTAAGTACTATATTCAAAAGAAATCTAAAACAATATAAATGCAAGGGGAGGCAAGATACTTCCTAAAAGGTACAATTATGTTTGAGAACTTGTCTTACCAATTATTATAATGTCCTTAAAGCCACAGTCATCATTAAAATGAGATAGTGGTATAAGTACATAGATGGACAGATGAGTATAATCAAATATAAATTCCAAAGAAATGGAATAAAGGAGATGAGGAAATTTAGTGTGAGATTATGGTGGCATTTCAAAGTAATGGAGAAAGATAAACCCAGTAAATTTTATTCAAACAAAAGATTAACTACTTCCCAAATAAATATGCTTGTACTTATAACTTATTTTTATACCAAAATAAATTCCAGATGGATCAAAGATCTGGAAGTTATCTATGAAGCCATGAAAGTAATAGAAGAAAATGTCAATAATTATTTTTATAATCATGGTTTGAAGGAAGCCTCTTTAAACTAATACAAAAAGCTAGAAATGATAACTTCAAAAGGCAGTACATCTGAAAACATAAAAATTCTCTAAAGCAAGAAATCATTGCAAACTTAAAATACAAATAGGAAAGAAAGAAAAATGTTTGCAACATGCATGACAAAGGGCTATTCTCTTAATATGTAAAGTTCCCTTGCAAATCAGTGAGAAAAATATGATTATCAGTGACGCCAAAAATTATAAGCCTCAATTTCTTAAACATATTCTTAATTAAAATTTAAGCTAAAATCAGAGTCACAGGCTTTTAGTAGCAAGAATACTGAGAGAAGATTGAGAAAACAAATCCCTGAGTAAGGCTTTGACATTTTATTATGAAGGAAGAAACTTCAGGGTATTTAAAAGTCAGATACTTACTTGTATATGTAAAACTCAGGTACTTATATTTAAAACTCAAATAAATGTAAGTAATACAAGATATCTAAAACTCTAAGAAACCAAGAATATAAATATTACCCAGGTTGAAGCGAAGTTCTTCCTTATCCTCTTTATACTTAATCGGTGTCTGATCATTACAAAATTGAACCCTGGATCAGTCATTTTCAAGAAATCCTCCTGTGAGGTTCTAGTTCATAATGTTTTGTTACATAACTTTGAGATTCATAAGTACACTTATTTGCTGGTTATAAGAAACTTTATTTTTCATTTGTTATATGAAAATGAATATAAATTAATTCAACAATGTAATATTTAACCCACTGATTTTTACTCTACTGACATTTTAAATAATTTGAATAGCAAAAACAGAAGGGAGATGGGACAGGAGGGAGGGAGAAGAAAAAGAAAAGACAAAAAGCCCGTTTCAATTTTCCTGGAGGTAGAAAACCATCTTTTCTTCGTTGCATAAATTTCTATGTAAGTGAAAAAGAATGGTACTGTAATTACAGCCTAAACAATGCAGAACTTCAACTTTTTCCTCAAAATGCTTTAACACAAAAATTTAGAAAGAATATTGTATCAGTCAAGATCCTTTTGGTGGAAAGCTACAGAAAATCTAACATTGTCTAAGCAATAAACACATTTAATTACTTCAAATGACAAGAAATCTATGATGGAAAATTCTAGGGATTGATTCAAGTTCTCACTACTATCAACTGGCTAAATCAATATGGCTATGATTCTCTTGCAAAAATCACCTCCTAAAAAAAAGAAAAAACAAAGCAGCTGGGAAGCTTCTTCTGGGAAGCCCTCTCTCCCCAAACTTTATCCTACCAAACTCTATCTATATCCCAAATATTCTCAGTTCTCCCCTCAGGGTTTAGAAACCTCACACACTGTCCCACCCTTCCTTGAAGCAATGACTCTAGAGGACTGACTTAACTGGGTGGGGCAGTAGGGGAAAGGGGGGAATACTATCAGGGAAGAAAGAAAAAAAATCAGCTAATATTTTGAAATGCCATCACATGTGCACCTGCTATTACCTGATTTGGAACTGTCTTCTTCTTAAATCTCAAAAGACATTAATGATGAAAAGATGCCTTCCAGGCAGCCTATTTTCCTACATTCTCTGCATATGAGCCTTGAACTTTGCTTATCTTGAGCCTGAAAATATGTTTTACACCTACACCCATTTTTATAGCAACCACCCCTCTCTCTATTATTCCACTTAAGCATTCTTCTGCCTACAGCTCCTGGACCACTTCACATTTCATTAGGTGCTTCATCAGGAAGGGAATAAAGAAGTGGGGTAGCTCAAAATGACTGCCTTCATTTGCTGATTTCTTTGTTTTGCCCCAGAAAGCATTTCTGCATCTCAGTTGGCGTATTTGACCACAGTCAAGAGAAACCCCTCTTGTCAATTCCAATTCCATTCTATTTACTGAGATACACAGTCGAATGAGCAGTTTAAGTGCGGTTGTTATGAAATAAAATGAATTAGAATTTGCATTACATATTCTTTCAATTATTTATGGATTGGGGTAACCTGTATCAGTGACTTTTCCCCTCTACCCTCCTGAGTCATTGAGAGAAAGCAGAGAGAAAAGTAACTTAGCACTTTTTGCAAGGTCTGATGGTGATTATTGCTCACTGTGTTGAACTCATCTTCATTAAAAGCTGGTACCCTGCCTTCTTCTTATGGCCTTTCAGACCTTTGAAGATCTTTAGGTCTAGGGCCACCACTCTATGGAGCTACAGGAGACCAAGTGTGATCTGAGAGGTCCCACTAGATACCAAGTGTTTTATGCTTCTGAGAACCCAAAATTGAAGTTGATTTTTTTGGCTGCTTTCAAAAAAAAGTCTAATTAGTCACTACTTGAGTGATGCTTTGGGGGTTTGGGGAATGACCCTTGAAGGTCATTGTTGGAATGTATATTTGTGGCCAGCCTACCATGAGGCCTCTTCCCTAACTTTCTTCCATTATCACTTAACTAACCATTACCTAGGAAGGCTCAGAGAATCTGGCCCTGTGGTGGGGGGGGGTGCAGTTTTTATAAATAACTTCAAGACTATACTTCATATGGTAATCAGGATAGGGGTTAGCTATCCATTATTCAGCCACCTGACTATTTAAGTTCATGCACAGACTCCCAGAGAATGTACAAAATAGACAACTACTTGGAAAAACAAATGTCTGTCTTTTTAGTTAAATATAGGAGGTTAAGTGCAAAAGGATCAAGGTATTCACTTCATCAGTCCAGGTGTGGAGGTAGTCACCAAACCCATATTCTTAAATCAGTCCTCTCCTCATTAAGTCCATTCTCACATTGTTTCCGTCCAAGTTTATGCAGGTATTTTGGGGGGTTTTTTTAGTTGTTATTTTTTTAAGATTTTTTAAAAATTTATTTTTAGAGAGAGGAGAAGGGAGAGAGAGAGAGGCAGAGAAACACAGATGTGAAAGAGAAACATCGATCAGTTGCCTCCCATATGCTCCCCATCTGGGATGAATCTGCAACCCAGGCATGTGCCTTGACAGGAAATTGAACCAGTGACCTTTCCCTTTGTGGGATGACACACAACCAACTAAGCCACACTGATCAGGGAGATGTTTGTTTGTTTGTTTGTTTGTTTGTTTGTTTGTTTAATAAAGAAGGGCTATATTGGAAAATCAGGGTAGTATATCACTAAAGAACAAATACAAAATTACAAATTACTGATATGGTACTAAAAGTAGATTATAGAACAAAAGGCTGAAGAAAATGAGCATAAACAAAATTAAAGGGTAGCATTTGGAGGTCCTTTAATTGCATGGTAATTGGGAGTCAAAGAAGAATCTATTTAGAATTTACAAAGCTTATTAGGAGTCCAGAGAACCAATAGCAAGTCAACCAAAATTAGAAAAAGAAAAAGAAATCAGACTTTAATTGTAAACAGAAGACTAATCATTAGCTTTTCCCTTTCCCTAGAGTAAGTTATGGATAGTTGCCTGACATTTTACATTTTACTTTAAGGGGGAAAAAAGATTACACAAGTGACCTACTCATTAGCAGGTTTTTTCTGTGTTACTGGCCATCAGAAATCTAGCTCAAGTGCAAGATTAAAAAACATCTTCCCAATCCCTCCACAATAGCATTGTCCCGTGTTCATTTCAAGTCTACAACTACAGGCAGAGGACCTCACTGTGCATACGTGCATGACAGCTTGCCTGTGGCTTCATGCCAAGTCACCATCTGACATGCAAACCAATTACATATGCATTGAAAATACAGTTAACCCAAAGACTTTGGGAAACGTGTTTCACTGCTAAGTAACTAAGAACTCTATTTAGTCACTGCCATGTTCACGTGACAGAGGTGATAAGGTCCACATAAGCTACAATCATATACATACTGATACAAGATCAGTTGATTCTGAAATTTGTAACATCTTTTTACAACCATGTTTATTAAATAGCAGTCAAGTGTGATTTTTTAATACTTAAATTAATTCTGCCATAAAACTTATAACTCATTAAGGCTCCATTTGCCTAATACAACCTGTTGTTCAGTTAGAAATAAAATTATGATGGACATTTTCAAAATGGCAGATTATGTTGAAAATTACCAACTGTTAATATATGGACAACCACCCCAATCTCTCAACCTTATTTGGTTTTACTTTAATACCTTACAATTCCTTGGTCAGATTCATATACTAATCTGCTCCATGTAGATTCTAGGAACATTTCTGTAGTGTTAAAAAAAATAGAAACATCTACATGTTTACTTTACTTTGCTAATTATTAAATTATTTATTAAGTGGGTTTTTAAAACATTTTTATTTGAGTACAAAGTTCATATCCCAAGGGTTTCATGTTACATAATTTTTAAAAGACTGCATTAAGTCTTTCATTGTTAATAAGCACCTGGTGGGTATAAAGTCCTGTGACGGACTACAAAAATGTATAAAGTGGCATAGGACTAATATAATACAACAAGTACCGCAGGAGCTCAAAAGGGAGATGGCTTCCAGGGAAAAGATCGGGCAAGGCTTCCTGGGGGTGATAGAACAAGAACTAGGGTGAAAAGAGTAAAAAGGATTCTGTTCAACAACTGAGCAGGTATTCCATTCATTTATTGAATATATACTTGTTGAGCCATAACCTCTGCTGAAAAATGTCATAGGTGAAGATACAGAGGGGGATACACTTACAGATGTCGGCATAACTGCCAGCAGATTGGCTGAAGTAAACGTGACATAGTTTAGGGCTATGATGAGAGAGACACGGCTCCCAAGGTACTGACTGACTCATGAAGGGCCCTTAATGCCAGCTGAAGGAGTCTGGGCTCAACCTCTGGGCGACATGAAGCCATTAGACATGTATCACCAAGAGAGAAATAGCAGCAGCAGCTTTAACTTGAGTAGCAAGAAAATGGAGGCAAAGAAACAAGGCAGACAGCTGCTGGGAATGTTCCTGGACATCAAGATGTGTCAGAACTAGTGTTATTGATTTGGGAGTCATGCATAGGCGGTGTTCAAAGCCACAGATTTGCAAGAGATTATCTAGAGAGGGAGATCATGTAGACTAGAGTGACAAGAGAGTAAGATCAAAGAGACAACACTGGAGAATACAAAATTGAAGCAGTAGACTGGTCAGAAACAGGAAAACTGGGGGAGTGATGTCTCAGACAGCCAGAGAGCAGAGTTCTGTCAGACGGGATGTGAACAACACAGCATTTGCTGCAGAGAGGTGACACAGAATGGAAGCTGAAATCAGCACTCGATGAACCCAATGTGAGCAGCGTGGTGGTTTTGTGGGAGCAAAAGTCAGAACATTGTGACTGCGTAGAGTGAGCACAAGGGAAGAGGAGATGAAAACCAGGCAGAATACTTTTTTAAGAAATAGGGCTATAATGGGCGCTAGTGAGGAATAGCAGTATCTTGGCCAAGGGGAGAACTGTTTAGGATACAGGGGATCTGAGAACATTTATGTATTTTAGGGAAGGATCCAGAGAAAGGAAGAAATGGAAGATACAACACACAGTCACACACCAAAAAAGAATCAACTGATGTAGTAAGAATGCACATTCTAGGAAGTACTTTATGAGAAGCAATACTAAAATTCAGCACCAGGCAAGACATTGACTGGCTGAGAAAAAAAGAAGGAAATAAAATTGGAAACTCCAATCAGGGCCAGGAAGGTAAGAAATGAAGCACAGTTGCCCCCCCATGTCATGATGTCACTTCACCCAGGGCAACCTGAAGAACAGTCCAGGATGACATCTCTGTGCACACCGATTGCCTCTACTGCCAGAGCACTGCAGATGTTCCTGACCATAAATGAGCTCTGAAGTGAACATCAGCCCGTTTTCAAAGATTGGTGTTGTAGGTGCCCATTGAAAGACACAGGAGGGATATCCCAGCTGTGAGTTCAATGAAGTAACAGGAAGAATGAGGAAGGGTGCAGCGATATAAAAAAAAAAAAAAGATGAAGGGTAGGCTGCCTCGGTTCACCTACCCTTGGCCAAAGTGATATAATTCTTGATGGCATTCTAATTAAGTAGAGGAGAATTTGTTAGAATGAGCAAGTAAAATTTAGCATATTATGCAAACGACTTCCAGTAAATTTCTCAAAACACATCCCCAAATGTTTCACTGACAGAGATGCAGACCTCTCAGATAAAGTAAGTTTACTCTCAGATTTCTAGGGTGAGCTGCTTTGAGGAGAGCACTAGTCCCCAGAAAGCCTCCAGTTGCTACCACTTTCCATAGGGCTTCTCCCCATAGACCACTGATCAAGGTTATATTGCAAGAGTCTGACTGAGAAGAGGCCTACAAGAAGGGCTGCAGGCTCTTCAAATTATCACAGGGCCTCTTGAATTTGCCTGTTAGAAGGTTAATCCTAATTCCCGTAAATGAACCAGATTTGAAAATAGGTGTTTAGGAGCAGAAGCAGCCCCAGTGCCACGGCTCACAAAGCAGCCAAGCAAGTAGCGTGTTCAGCCCACCATTCAATGATAATAGGTTTACCAAGCAAAATAAAGGCTAAATTGGGGATAGGGGGAAGCATTTGACCCTATTTGACCTCTTAGTAAAGTCACCAGGGTGCACTGGGGGAGCAGAACGGATAGGAGGGAAATGTGGACCTACCGCCCCCCACACACACACCATCTGAGCTGATGGCCCCTTGTGACAGAACTGAAACAGAAAAAAAGAAAATGTTTCCAATCATTTCAGAGTTACGTTATTTGTTTTAATTTTATGTATGGAGGTGGGCCAGTGGCTGTCAAGTTCTCCTGCCTGGTCGCCACTATTAAGACTCAGGGCTGTGTAATCGAGCCCAAAACTACTCCAGGGGCAGCGTCAGCTCCTCAAATCTCTCCCAGCTCCTGTCCCTGGAGTCGCCCTCTGTCCCCACAGACCACAGATACACATGGACACACCCAGAAATCCCCACAGGGCTTCTACACGAGAGCCCCTTATGAAGGGCACAGGTAAAATAAACCATAATTCAGGAGGTCTGAAGGTCCACGTTGCATTGCGGTTTATTTCACCAACCCCAAAATTCTGCTTTTAAAGAATGCAAAAGCTGATTCATCTACGGAAAGAGAACATTGTATGGATTATTAATTCTGTTTACGCCTTTTTGCATAAAGATCATTGGGTTTTCAGACCACTGGTTCTGCACATACATCCACACAACACATTTTAGCAGCTTGCATGAGCTCCCTTGCAAATGTTAATGTCTCTATGTTAATGGGAATTCTTGTAGTGGGTGTATATATGCACACTACATACAGTTTTTGAGTGATCCTTGCCCTCCTGATTCCCATCATTTTCTAAAATAACATTTTCCTAGTAAAGGAAGGCACAAAGCAGAAAATAAAAATTATTCATAAGCCCCAACCCAGGAACAAACTTTCTTATTTTGGTGTATATACTTCTAATCTGGCTTTCCATGCATAAATCCACTTTTTTCTTTCAAAATAATATTATACTATGTATACTTATTTTTTAGGTATATAACATTGTAATTTGATATCTGTCTTATACTATATTATAAACAGCTTTCTTTCAATTAATATATTACACATATTTTCTATATCACTAAATATTCTTCCAAGACTAATTTTCAAAAGATACATATTATGCCATACAATGCATGTTATTCAACCATCTCCTATTGTTGGATATTTAAGTTGTTGCTAATATTTTGTTATCATTAGCCAGATTGTGTAGAACATTCTTTTATCCTTGCCTAAATCCAAAATTATTTCCTTAGGGTACAATCTTGTAAATTGAGTTGCTGAGTCATTGGGATTAGGCAATTATTAAAGCTTTCCATATATTGTAAAATTGCTTTTCAGAAAGATTATAGCAATTTAAATTCCTACCACTATCAAAGTGCATTTTTCCCCATTTTCCAACACTAGGTTTCCCATTATTTTGACTTTCTGCTTTTTGGACTAAAACTTGTCCTGACCATTGTCTTTAAACCAGTAAATGAATGGCAGATCAGAGTCAAACGTTTTTGTTCCCATGACGTCTTTCATAAAAACTGGCCGTAGATTTGTTAAATCTGATCACTGAACACTGTTCTAATGTGGCTCCCAGATCCTCACTTTTTATGGCTAATCTGTTCTTTTTCATCCACACAAAATGTTTTTGATCAGATATCTAAATGCTCTTAAGTAAAAATAAAGGCAATTTCAAACAGTTGGTGATAGAAATTCCAAATATGGTTCTATAAAACCTAATGATGTTTTGAATTGTAAAACTCTCAGTTGAGGGGAGAGTTTTCAGCAATGACTGTGTTCAGGAAGATGGTTAGCATCTTCCCGATGCTAACAGGAAGATGTAAAGAGTAAACAACTCAGATTCCTGAACGGACCTCTGAGGAATGAAAGCTGAGTAAAAGTTAGCAGCAGTGAACAGAACAATATCGGAGTAATAGACTGCACCTATTCCACGAGATAAGATTGATGAAATCCAGTGTAGCACTAATATACCTCACCCACATAGTTATATAAATAGGATTTGGAAAAGAGCTTATGAATATGTTTCAGAAAGAAGGGAGGGAGGAAGGGAGGAAGGAAGGAAGGAAGGAGGGAAGGAAGGAAGGAAAGAAGGAAGAAGGAGGAAAGAAAGGAAACACAGGCTGTCAGGCCATAGCAGGGGGCTTTTTTATGTAATGAACAAACTATCTCCCCAAAGCATCATCCTAAAACTGGATCTGAGCCTGGTAGGGTAATATAAAATGGATGTACTGAAAATAATTGTTTTAACTAGTAATGCTAGTACATATGAAGTTATGATTTACATCTAATTTCTCAGTTGGAATTCAATAATTAATATAAAAGGTAACTTCTGGAAGTGTCTGACAGAGAAACCCATTATTTCTGTGTAAAGCTGCCACCTGGCCTCCATGTCGACCACAGTAGTAAATGAGTCCCAGAATGCTAGGAAAAGCTGACACGCTGAACTAATCTTTAATTTATTGATTTGCTAGCTCACTGGAAAAAAAGTAGTATATCAATAAATGGCTTTAGTTAAGAAGTTAAGGCCCAAGAAGAAATGGTGAAGGTTTGCTAGAGTGCACCAAGTACATCAAGGTTTGTAAAAAATAAAATCAAGAGCTTCTGGGAGAAATTGATGTCTGGTAAGGACACAAAAGCATCAAACAGTATGAACTTCAAGATCAACAAACTCAGAGATCTATTTTATAATGCCCTTCCTTTTTTCTGCCTTTTTATTGGTACAAAATAAAAAACAACAATAAACTGAAATTTTTAAAATAAACTAATCTAAAAACAGTAAGTGGAATGAATAATTTAGAATGCTAGGATCCAGCAAAATATGACTTTGTAACTTAGGACTTTATGCTTAATTATAATGATCAATTAAAGAAATCTCTGTATGAAAATTAAAAATAGGGAATCCTAAATGATAGAACTAAAAAGAAAGTAAAGAGAAAAGGCAATGATGTAAAATTAAAATAATCCTTAATTCTGAAGATGAAAATGGTCCCTGAACATATTTAAATTACTTCTTGCTCTTATAGTCTTATATTATTCTTTCATAAGAAGAAATTGTAAAAATTTTCCTTTATACTGAGAAAATGTTGCTGAAACACATTTTCAGAGTGCTTATAATATAACATGCTAATAATTTGGAGATGTACAAAACTACCTCTTCTTAATAAACATGGAAAGTTGAAAGTTAATTTTGAATATAATTTTAAGTAAATTTTATAACTATATATGTGGTGCTATATTTCAGAAATTTTGATTAATCAACAGAAAAATGATTCATTATGTCATTCAACACACATAATTATTAAAAAACTTATGTATTACTTTCAGATGTTTTTATTTGAATTAATGTTTATTATAGTTTTTATCATAGGGTACATAAAATTGTGTATCCTTCTTTTTCATTTAACAGCATAACAGAAGCATTCTTTTTTTCTGTTACCACAGGACAGCTACCAAATATATTCCCAGTGTGCCATAATTTTTTATTATCTTTGTTAGACATTTGAGTTGCATTATGTGTTGCTATGTTACTAAAACCATTGTGATGAGCGTCTTACTGCATAGGTTTTGATTACCTGTGTAAACTGATTTTGCAAAAATGCCAGCCATTCTTTCCCTTTGGGTGACCACACCCTCTTGCCATGCAACTATGAGTGCCCTCCCACTCTGACTCAGAGCTCAGCCATGTGACTTGCTTGGCAAATAGGATATTAGCAACCCTAATGCATGCAAGTGCTTGCACATTGGAGCTTTCTCCCTTGCTCTCCTGGGAGCCTGTCACCATATCAACAAGCTTGGGCTGGCTTGCTGGGTGATGAGATACGAACTCCAGCTGCTATCATCCTTTCTGCAGACCTACCTACCAACCACCTGATATCTTTGGTGACCCAGCCACCAGCCAACTCAGTAACAGAACACAGATTTTAGCAGCCTTGCTGATTCTGCAGAGCTGGCCCAGACGAGAAGAAATGCACCTAGTGATCCATGAAGTCATGAGCTACATAAGTGGTTATTATTTCAAGCCACTTTGTTTTGGAGTGGTTTGTTATACAACAAAAGCTAACTGATACAGACTTCTATATTTCCTTGTGCTGCTT
Source organism: Phyllostomus hastatus (assembly GCF_019186645.2). NCBI lineage: Eukaryota > Metazoa > Chordata > Mammalia > Chiroptera > Phyllostomidae > Phyllostomus > Phyllostomus hastatus. Next base: position 22,306,838 of record NW_025333960.1, read on the forward strand.
TCCCAGAAATCAATTTACTAAGTCAAAGGGTAAGCACACTTATTCTTCAGTTCACATTTAGTGATGATAACATGTTATGGTAAATAGTCTACCTTCTCAGCACTCACTAGCTCCCCAAATGGATAAGTGACTATGTCACTATTATCTGAGTAGTTCCTACAGTCTTCAAAGATGATTTTCTTCAGTGACCGGCATGTGGTATCTGAGGCCCATCAGTGGGCCAAACGAACCCCTGCCGGGATAATCCTTGAGGCTCAGAATTTGAACCCCCAGCCCTGATGGAGATCAATTTCCCAGACCCTAAATGCATGAGCAGTGTGGAAAGTTTACTATACTTGGGCATCCTTATTGTCAGGCCTAATGAGATCCATTCTGAAGGAGTAAAGCCATTTTATCTCTTACTTTCTTTCACTCATCCATTCAAAACACATTTACTTAGAGTTTAACAGCTAATGAAGCCGGTGCTGGGAGGCAGCAAGAAAATGGTTTCTACCTTCAGGATGCTTAATCTTCTAGAGGAGAGGAGAGACGTCTAGCCACACAGATGCTGCAGCAGGCTCTGGACTCTCTCTCAAATGTATCCTGAAACATACTCAGCTGACGGCCACCCAGCCCTACCTTAATCCTAATTTCATTTCTCTTAACTCTGGTAGTAAAGTAAAAGTGATTTAGAACACAATAATTTTTATATTGATTACATGTTGAAATTATAATATTGTGGATATATTGGATTAAAGTATACTATTAAAATTAATTTCACCTGTCTCTTTTTAAATTAATGTTGTTATCAGAAAAATTTAATGTACGGCTCATGTCATATTTCTATTGGACAGTGTTGCCCTAGATAATTTCAAAACCTGGATGAAAAGGATGCTGATTTAAACAAATTAATTGAATGAAGTTCATTGCAGTTTGGACAAAGGTGAAGATTCGTATCAGATAATAGTCCTGGGTCAAAGCATGGATTTGGAGTTCTCCCCTGGGCATAGAAACTTGGAAGACTACCTAAGGCTTCGGTTGTTGACAAAGAATTATCACAGAAGCATACAGCCCTCAAGCTCCACCCCCCATCACCTATCTCTGAGCACATTCTGGCCATGACTTCTCAATCCCATAACCAACCTCAGCTCACCCGGTACAGTGAGTCTTCTACTGGGCAAGTACGTTTTCAGATTGGGAAAGACTAGAATAAAATATAAATATAATAAAATACATAAAACCCATAGCATTAATAATTTTGTGTTCAATTTAGGAAAAAGTTTTTATATCATTGGGACAACTGATATGTGTCTAAATATTAAAGTATTTTAATTTTAAGAGAATTTAGCATATTAAGGATTGTAACTGGTTAAGTTTTGTAATTCCAACTTAAAATGCCTAATAAATTTGAGAACTGTTTCAAAAGAATTAAGAGAATTTTTTGGAAACCTGGTAAATAATGTTGGAATATTTCAGAGAACTTGTTTATCATTTGCTTTAATGTATTTGCAAACTCGGTGTAGGAGATTTACAAGATCTGCCCTGTGTAGCAGACTTGCCCTGTCAGGCACTCACAGTTCTATAAAAGAAATTGAAATCTATTAAATATATTGGTGCATTTTTAAATGTTTAAGGAATTTAATTAAATTAGATTTGTAAATAGGACTGGTTGTTTGAGGACATCTGGTTTTTCCAACTTGAGTTAATTAAAGAACTAATCTAAAAAAAGTAGAGTTATTTGTTTTTATTTTAATAGATTTTTATATAGAACACAAGATTTATAAGTCAAAATGAAAAACTTAATAAAACATTTAATTTTTAAATTTCTATAAATTATGCATTTAAAACTAAAGTATTATAAATGCGGGTTTTTTCTATGCACAAAAGCCCCACTCAGGATATGGAAAAATCATGCACAGCAACGAGGAAAGGTCTCCAAAATGCTTAAGGAAAGCCAAGTCCATCCTTGTGTTGAAATTATACTTGCTTCCTGGGGCATGTTTCCATCAGAGAATTAAAAAGGCGATCTGCTAGGAGGTAAAAAAGTTGTGTTGGCTGTCACCTCACATCCCATTATCTGCCTCAGGAAACCAGAATATCTCCATTCTTGGAAGCACTGTCCTGGTCACACCCAGCAACCTTGGCGGTGGGTGCAGGCAAGACTTCTGTGGGCAGCTCTTCACCCACAGGGACCTCTGTTTCGAGGGAAGCAGTCCACCTTTGACAGAGGCCTCAGAAACAGTACCTTCACACTGCTTGAATGGGAATAAAAGGACAATAAAAACTGAGCAAGGGGTCTCTAGGAGTCCTGAAATTTCTGTCTCATTATTACAAAAAAAATCAAAGTTGGGCCCAGTCCAGAAAGAAGAGTTGTGCCTAATTCTGGCAGTTCCTACAGTGTCTTTCTCAGGCCCACACTGGCAACCACGTTGAAATGCTGGCCCACACGTGCCTCATACTTTGATGCCCCGTTCTTCTCTTTCAGAAAGAAATAAGAAATAAGGCTGAAAACACAGTTTGGGGCCAAATGGTGAAAGGCCCTAGACAGAGACCAGAGGGCATTTGCTGTATTTCCAAGGCAGTGATGATGACCTTGTGGCGTAATGGTGGCACATTGGACTCCAGATCAAAGCAGCGATGAGCTGGCAAAGATTTTAAAAGAGAAAAGTAAATTTATTTTTTAAGTCACTTTTGAAAGATAAATCTTTTTCCATAGAATACATTCAGGAAGAGACTGGAAGTGAGAGACCAGTTAGAAAGTGTTACAAGAGCCACTCAAGATCTGAAATGTTATAGAAGTGGGAGGGTGACTAATTTACGGCCCAAATTGGAACACTTGTGTGAGTGCAAGACGGTGCTAATAAAGTGGGGTGCTGGCTGTAAACCCACCTGTTCTAGGCAAACTGGGGATAATGTCACTCAAGCCAGTGGAAAGACACAGGAAGAAAGATGAGAAAGAAATGCGAAGGATAAAGAAAAAGAGTTAGTGATTTACCATGTTCAAGACATCCAGAGAAAGGGAAGGGTCAGATATAACGCTGAGCTCCGGGGAACCCGGGGAACACTGGCACTGTTCATAGAAACAGGTCACACCTGGGTGCTGCGTAGGGGAAAGAGTAACCAGGTGAAACCATCAAACAAACACCAAATGTCTGGACATGAGCTGAGGAACTCACCTCCATAAGGGAGGGAAAAGAAGACAGAGACAGACAGTCACGGGAATATAGACACTGTAGGGACAGAAAAGGACGGGAGGACAGTGAAGGAGTCCGTGAAGGGGCAAGAGACATGCAAAGAGGAAAATCGGGCATTATCACCAGCACAAGGACTTTCAGGTGAGTTCAGAGAAAACAGGAGAAAAGGTGCAAAAGATAGATAGTGCAGAAGACACCAAGCTGAGAAGAACGGAGCCAAAGATCCTCTATCTGGGAGTTACCAGTGGACAGGAAGCAGGTTCTTCAGAGAGATGCACACTCAAGCTAGACTGCAAATAAAGGCAAGTAGTGAGTGGCGACGAGAAAATACTGGGTTGCTCAAAAATTTCATTTGTTTTTTTCCTTAAGATGGTGTGAGTAGCGCTTAGTTGTCTTTAACTTCATTCAAAACAATTTTGTGAGACTGTATTGTGACAGCTGTCTTATCAGTGTACATTTTTTAAAAGCTTTATCAAGATGGGTGAATTTTGGAGTAGCCATTTTAATATTGAAAATGGAAGAAAATAAGAGATATTTTTGGCATACTATGCTTTATTATTGCAAGAAAGGTAAAAATGCTACTGAAATGCAAAAAAAAAAAAAAATCTGTGCAGTGCATGGAGAAGGTGCTGTGACTGACCAAATGTGTCCAAAGTGGTTTGTGAGGTTTCGTGCTGTGGATTTCTCACTGGACAATGCTCCAAAGTCAGATAGACCAGCTGAAGTTGATAGCGATCAAATCAAGACATCAACTGAGAACAACCAATCTTATACAACATTGGAGATAGCTGACATACTCAAAATATCCAAATGAATGAAGTTATTGGTAAAAGTGAAATGTGTCTTTTATTTTATGAAAAAAGCTAACAGGACTTTTTGGCCAACCCAATAGAAACAGGGAGAGCGGACTGCTCTCTTGTGAATGTTCGACAGTGGAAGGAAGGAGGAAGACAGAAGGGTGCTGGGGGGCAATCCGAACCTGCACAGAAAACATGTTTCCAACAGCAAAATTCTGTAGCTAAATTCAGTTTCCCTACCCAGGTAGAACTATGTGAAAACCACCTGACTCTCTTGGGCTCTGTCTATTCATTTTGGAGAAAGCTCAGCAAAGCCCATATAATAACCTACAGCATGTTAACTTCTGTTTGAAGCCTCTCAATAATTGTAAATTCTGGATCAATTGTTTTGGTTGAATTCAAGTCAAGTGGTTGTTTGTGTTATTGGAAGTTGGTCAAAAATCTCATTTCTCATTTAAATTTCCATTGTATCGTTATTTAGAAAACTGTCTATGTAGCTATGTTCCATCTTAGAAATATAATTTTAATTTGTAAGTTACTCAAATAAAGGCTTACTTTTACCTTAGAAAGATGGAGAGAAAGGACGTCAAAAGAAAATAAAGAGGAATGGCAACTTTCTGTAATTTTTGTATATAAAAAGTACATAGTCTCTCTAGATTTGCTTGTTTGAAGACTTGGCCATTAAATAAGACAATAATCCAAGAAAGTTAAAATTTATTTACATTATTTATGGTCCTGTCCTGCCCACCCACGCCCAACCTCTAGCCCTTTTCCCTTCACCTGGGTTAGGATACTATGCCATGTGACTTTTATAATCCCCAGTATCTCTTATTGCAATTATTTGTTTGCTAGCTGTCTCTCAACAACCAGAGGTTGGTGAACTAACCAGTTAGGAACCAAGATAGCTAATGAGTTAGCTACCTTGTATACAACTGTACCAGCATTTTGTGTACTGCCTAGTACAAAGTAGGTGCTCAGTAACACTCAACACAAAAAGTAAATGACAACACATAAGGCTCTGGAAAATGTGATCATCTAGCAATCCTGTTTCTATCTCCTGTTCTTGACAGACTACACCTATATTTTTGAATTATAGAATCAAAGATCACAGTAGTTCAGAGTGATAGTAATACTTAAAGATGACCTGGTTCAAACACTTATCTTTAGCAACAGTCTTCATTTTTTTCCAAAACACAATCTTATGAAGGCTCTAAGTGAGGTAGAGGTGGAAGGAACCAGAACCTTGTCTGTTCTGCCTCTCATTTTCAAGCAATCGCACCCACACCCACCTCACAGAGCTCCTCAGAAACATAGGGTACCATGGATGGCAGTTTGAAAATCATGGGCCAGATTAATATCCACAACATATTAAAGGCATCTATCAATCAGCAAGAAAAATGATAAATTGGCCAATAGAAAAAAAAAGCGTGCAAAGGTTATAAAAAGGAAATTAACTGAAGAAGATATTCTAACGGCAAATAAAGATGTGTAAAGATGATGAGCTTTTCTATTAATCAGGAAATTGTAAGTTGAAACGACCCAGGAGAAGACTTTACCCAGAATACTGGTAAAATGTAAATACTGGTGCTATCTACCGAGAAGGTGAGAAAGCACTGTTAAGGGAGTGAAACTGGACAGCAACTCCAATTTACATGCAATTTAAATAGATTCAAGAATCTATTCTACAGAAATTCCAAACTTGTCCATAAACATAAACATTCCTGAACATATCTTTGTGCATTACTTTTTTTTTTTTTTTTTTTTGGTAGATAAGGCTACTTTATCCAATGATTGATCCGTGTAATTGCCACCATCACTTTCCACAGGGAATAGAGGTGGATGGAGCTTTATTTCCCGGTCCCTCCCTCCCCCGGTGGAATGAGGATCACTGCCTCCTCCTTGGCCTGGAGCCGCCTGCGAGCTTCCTGGGTCTCAGACCCTGGGGCCTCAGCCTGGTCGGCCAGAAGCTTCTCAGCCAGCCTTGTCCACCTACAGCTCGTGGGTGTGTTCCAGGAGAATCCGCTTGTTTTCTAACACGTTCCCCTTCCCTTTCAGGTGCAGGCTGTGGTCCATGTGGTGGTAAATCTTCGATTCACGGTATCTTCTGAGTAGCCGGCGGCGAATTCTCACCCTCCTCACCCAGGTTACTTCGCGCAGTGGCGGCACCTTTGCGCAGACACCTGCCTTCCTGCAGTCCAAGGTGTTTTTCTGGCACCGAGCCCGGGAACAGACAGTCACAGGCTTCTGAGTGATCAGCCCATCTTTGATCAGCTTCCGAATCTGCTGACAGGAGGCAGCACTGGCAATTTCGTTGGTCTCATTGGGGACCAACCAGACTTCTCTTTGTCACAGCGGAGGACACTGCAGACAAGCCCTTCGTGAGGCCTGAGTGTACTCAGGCTGCCGCAGGCGAAAGAAGTGTGCATGACTTTTAATAAAGAGAAATTGGAAACCGCCTCAATGGCTGTCAGTAGAAGATTTAAGTAAATCATAACATTCATACTATGAAACACTATGAAATTATTTTTTTAATGGTAGCTAACAACAAAAACAACCATAAAGTAATAACTGATGTAAGAGGATGCTAAATTAGAAGTTTCTGCTGAAGCACGAAGATGCAATATAAATACAGCCCATTACTGAACACTTTTTTTTTAAAGATTTTATTTATTTATTTTTAGAGAGAGGGGAAGGGAGGGAGAAAGAGGAGAGAAACAGAGATTGGTTGCCACTCTCACACCCCTAAGTGGGGATGTGGCCCGCAACCCAGGCATGTGCCCTGACTAGGAATCCAACCAGCCACCCTTTGGTTTGCAGGCTGGCACTCAATCCACTGAGCCACACCAGCCAGGGCCTGTTATTGAACTCTTAAACATCTCACCCTATTATTCAAAGATACAAAAATATCAACTTATAGGAAATTAAGAGGATGTCAGGAATGCTTCTCAGAGTATGTAAGTTTCACCAAGTAGGAAGGGTTTGGGGTACTCCCAGTATACCTCAAGTTAAGAGGGAGAAGCTCCAGAGACACTACTCAGAGAAAGAAATAAACATCCCTGGAGCTAAGAGGACAAGGGATAGAGTGAACTTGATGTCTGATCCCTTGTAAGACATGGAAAAGGAGAGGCAGGCTGTCCACTACTGACAGATGAATTGAAGGTGAGGTATGGCTGTGTTGGGGGTGGCCTGCACTGCCAGAATTTATGGAAGCAAGAAGATTTGAGTGATTTCCAGGGGCCAGATGTGGGATTTTGGGAAGAATCAACCAGCTTGATGTCTTCTTGGGGCCTGTCCAATTGGGCCAGTTGAGAGAGGGGACAGACCTCAGCAGAGAGAAGCTGGAGGTAGCAATGTATTTCTAGGGAATGCATAATTGGAAAGCATCCAGTTGGAAGCCAGTTCATCATTCTTTTTAAGAGAAATACAGGTGGGAAGTCCCTAGTGGCTAGGGATATCCCAAAAGAACCCATGCAAACATTCATAAGAAAGAGTTCATTGTTAAAAGCTGCCAGATTCAGAAAGCACAAAATCACCCAACCGTGAAATAACTTCCCTGCCTCCTTAAAGCAACTTATTTTCCTGTTTCAACCCTGGAAATGTCAGAGACCATGGAAGATGTCAGAAGAGGGGTACAAGGATAAGATGGAGAAAGGATGCAGAGACAGAACTTGAACTCAACCCACCTTTCCCAGAATGAGGCTTTCCACATTCAGCAGGTCCTAGCTGAATCAGGGGAGAAGTTTGAAGTTTAATTATAAATCAAGTTTAGAGGTTTATTTCACACATGGTTCTGAACTGACACTGTATATACAACTTAAAGTGACTTCAGAAATTTGTATTACCTAAAGATACTCAGAGAAGGCGTGGGACTCCTGGGACTTTCATCCAGGAGCTGGGGGAAGGCAAACGCATTCCCCACTGAGTGAAGTTTAAATGGTCAGGAGACAACGATTGTTTTCTGATAATAGCCCTGCATGCTCCATGTACTGATGCATTAATATTTATCAAGTGTTAACTTTGCTAAGCAGAGTGCTGGACACTTTATTGCATTATATCATATAAAATGTAGCTACTGTCATAGAAAGAAGACATTGAGTGAATAAATCAAATTGCAGGGCAATAGAATCCCATTTAAGTTAAAGACAAACAAACAAAATAGAGAGAGAAAGAGTGTGTGTGTGTGTGTGTGTGTGTGTGTTTGAAAGTGTTCAGGAAAATGATGGGAAGGTGTTAGGGTTTTCCAGTCATCTTTAAAGCTAAGCCTAGAACCAGCCACATTTCGCTATGTCACATTCTTCTGCCATATTCTGTGGATCAATCCAGTCCAGCCCAGATCCGAGAACCCTCTTGTCAGTGGGGGCCCGGGGGAGCAGCGTGCATGCACAGGGAGGGAAGGAATTGGTGGCAGCCATTTCTCCAGTCAAATTAACCACAGTACACCTGACCAACATTCAAATAAAATTGGGATTCTGCTGACAAGAAAATAAGTGAAGAAGTCATTGTTGAGTAGGCAACCACTGTAACCTTCATTGGGCAAACTGTCTCTGAAAAGAAGAGGTGGGTTTACAATTCAGCCTAATCGTGGGGCTCCATGAAGGCTCTCAAACCAGAATGGCCATTCACGAGAGGACTACGTGGACTCCTTTAATGTGGTCAATCGCTCACTCCGTTATAGCTCCCATTGTTTTTTATAACCCATACGATATTTTAGCCGGTAGAAATTCAGAGACCATGTTATCCAATGAGCCATTTTACAGATGTAAAATCAGGGAGTCAGAGAAATGATGTAGGACACTGACCCCTAAGTCTTGAGCATTTCTCAGTCCCATGTCCTGCCTCCATGACACAGAGTTCCCGTCTTCAGTTGTATAGCAGAGTTAATAGAGCATTGGATTAGGAGTCTGAGACCAAGTTCTATGTCTAGATTTGTGTAACATCAACTGTTAGTGGCCCCTCAGTACTCAGCCTTACCTTTTCCATAGTGAAAGGTCTCCCAGTTTTATTTAGGGCATGTGTTTAACTTTAGCACTGCATTTTCTAAACTCCCTTGTAGCTAGATATAGCCATATGACAATGTTATGGCCAATAAGATTTGAGAACAAGTATGTGACTGCCAAAAAACCTCTTTACAACCTAGCCTTCCTTCATGGCCTTTTTCTGCTCTCTCCTTGCCCCTCTCCTCCATCCTGATGCCAGACTCCACTGCAACAGCTGGAGCCCTGGCAGCTATTTTGGACCACACAGACAAGGACCACACCCTAGGGAAGTGGAGGGAAACCAAGCTCCTGACAACTCTGCACAAGGGCTCAGAAATTATTTTCTTTTCCCCCTCAAATTTTCTCCCTCTCAGTCTCCCCAGTCTCCAGGTGCAACATTACTACCCTCTGAAACATAAAACTACTCATGATTTTGGCATCTTCTTCAGCTACCTCATTTCTGTCATCAGACAGCAAATCCTTCACAACATCCTTCTGATTCTCTCATCACTGCATGTTTGGCTCTTCCCTCTGACCTTGGCTCTGCCTGAGCAACTATCGGATTGGTAGTGATAGTGACAGCTGCAACTAAAGTTACTTGCCAGCCTCATAAGATGATGCTTTGCTCGCTGTCTTGGCTGTATCCTCTGCTTTTGTCAGTCACTGTCCATTGCGCTCTCTATGGGCAGTTCATCTCACAAGGCAGAAAAGAAATGGCGGGGTAAGACTTTCCTTCAGTGAATGTACAGCCCTACCAAAGAAGGAGTACGCCACTCATTCATTCGTTCACTCAGTCAATTTTTACTATGTGTTTGTTTTGTGCCAGGACCTGAGCTGGTGCCAGAGACAGAAATATGACTGAAATATGGTCCCTGCCCTTGAAGACTACTCCTTGCAGCAAGGAAGAGAGTAATGTATAAATAGAAACCAGAAACAAATAACTAGATGAAAATTTATTTTCAAGAAGGAAGTCCCAAAGCCAAGTTTCTGTTTGCCATTCAAGGAAGAACAATGCAAACACCACCCAGAGTCTCTTAGGCCCAGTCTTCACATTTGGAAGAGAGTCCCATAGAGCCCATGCAATAACCTACAACGCACTAACTTCTGTTGTAATCTCTTCGTGGTTGCAAAATGCCCATCTATCGTTTTAGCTAAATGGGATTTGGGTGATTACATTCCTTCCAGCTCTAAATTTCTATGTTCTATGAAATACATAACTAATGACAGCTATGGTTACCCAGACACATATACATGAGTGCTTAGGGGTGCTTAGAGTGATAGGAGTGTCTGGAGACGAGCGATCTAATCTGGGAGGGTTTAGCAGAGGAATGCCCACACAGGCACTCCAGTAGGAATGAGAATGCTTTGCTGTCAATAAGACTTCCAAGTGAATAACAGCCACAATCAGAACCGTCACTTGTGCTAAATACAAAGAGTTTACACATGTATGTTTCATTAGAAAATAAGACAATACCATTTAATAAAGTGCTATGGTTTCATTGCACATATTTATTTTCTACACCCTACTGCTTCCAAAAGAATGGATTTGAAATCACTTGTAATGAAAAACATCTACACAATAAGAGGACTCTGTAAATGGTAAAACAGCATGAGAAGTAACAGAAAAAACTAGCATGACTGAATTGATGAAAATAGAACAGGTCCTCAAATAATGTTGTTTTGTTCAATATCATTCATTATGTTGATGAGATGCTGTAGGAACTTAACTCTTGCTTATATCAGTTGGCCTATGGGAAAATCGGTTTTGTGAACTGTTTTGCCACAGTTTCAACAACCTACAAGTCGACTACATAAAGTTAGGACTGAACCGTATTTATCTCTGAGCATCACGGCAGCTAAGGCAAAATGTAAAACATCCTGGGTTACACTGTTCTTATTAACTGATTAAAAAGAATATCAGTTTATCAGGATCTCTTTATAATTTTTGAGGAGAATTTATTGTATAGATCTTTGTGAAAGGGACTTTGAAAAATATGAGAATATATTCAAGAGCAGATTTTATAATATCTTAAATCGATGCTCAATAAAACACCAAAGCATATAATCAAATTACAGTCTGTGTAGGACCATCTAATATAATGTGGCTGCTAACAATAGAAACCTATTTTTAGAAGGAATGAAGATCCTGTCCTAGAGACTCTTTTGTAAACTGGATGTCCTAAAGTCAACTGCCCACCCAGCTATGCTGTCACTTGGCACACGTATATTGTGTAACCTGGAACTTTGCAATAATATTTTGAGGGGTACTCTGAATTCCCAGTCAATACTTAATGACCACTTGGCCAAGGTAAGACAAACCAGTCCACCAAGTACTAGTACACAGGATCACAAAGAGTTCTTTGAAAGAAACAGCCTCTGAACTCAGTGGGCTCACCCTGAACTTCACTGAAAACCATTGGCAACACTGGATAACCTTCCCAATGGACCAGGCCCATTTCCAGAGTGCTATATGACAGACCAGGGCTGCTGATGTTTCATTATCTCTCCAGAAGTTCAAGAGCATGGATTCCTCTAGCTCCCTGGACAGATGCTGATTGGTCCCTTCAACATCTCAGGCTTGGTCCAACTCTGATCACTAGACATCTGCCCCTGGGCTACCTAGCTTCTCATCCCTAAGAAAGGAACAGCAGCGCTCAGCACCCAATGCTATTCAAAGAACAGCAACCTCAGAGACCAAAGGTGGACCTTCTGGGGTAAGACGGGATTCCAATAACTGTTCTCCAAACTTGGTTACACAAGTATTTTCTAGAGGATTTAGAACTCACTTCTTACCTGGAAATCTCCAGACTGCCCTAGATCCACAAAGCAGATGCAGAAAGCCCCAGAAGCCCCCAAACTTCTTTCCCTAAATCACTCTGGGACTCAAAGATCCAATATTCAGCCAACAGGAGAGTCAGGATAGAAGGTTGGGATAGGCCTTTGCATCTTTGTACATGTTCCTTCCAGCTGGATGGACCTGCCTCTTTCTTGTTCATCTGTCAAAATCCTATTCATCCTTCAAAACTCAGGGAAGGCATTATATATCACTTCTGGAAGACTGCCCTAAACATTTCTTCTCTCCATGAGAATAAATCATGCCAGCTCAGTACTATTTTTTACTTTGTATAGACTTTATTACTACCTGTAGCATTTCATGTCTTTATTTCTCATGCTTGACTCTAAATTCCACAAACAGATTTTTACCCTTTGTAATCCTCAACACTAGCCAAGGGCTTACCATTTTCTAGGGACTTAGTTAGGGTTTATCTACCTACACAAGAGTTTTAGGTCTGATGAAAAATTCCAAGCATTGCAGCAGGAATTTGCCAGGCTCCCTGAGGCCCTCGTACTTCCAATGCCATCTACCATACTTCAAATTACATTCTTAAGACTTGTCAGTTAACCGTTTACAATTCAAGACTTGCACTGGTGAGAAGTTGGGATAAGGAAGAATTGTGTGCTCAGTGAGGTTACAGAATATATTGAAGGAAAATGATTTGAAATATTTACCCTATTGTTGCTTGCTTGTCCCCATTCCCAGCACAAATGCACTGAATTCTTCCACTGATGTACTGAGACCTTCTTTGCTCTTCTCATGGTCAAAGCCTCTTGCTACAAACTGACAAGGACTCTGCTTAACCAAAAGGTAGTCCGGCTCCTGAGCCTTCTCCTAGGCCCATCTGTGTACTTCCTTGTAAAATCTAATTTAAGCAAGAGTCTTGCTCACTCAGTCTAGGCAGAACACCTCCCCTTCAATATCTTATCACCTTGATATCTGATTAGGTTCCTCACCCTATACCATCCTCCAGGTGGTGTCTGAATGTCTGATCATCTTGTTTTGTCTTCAGCAAGAATCCTATCAGGTCAGTTCTAGGAATGTCCAACCTTTTGATGTGTCTGAGCCACACTAGAAGAAGAGTTGTCTTGAGCCACACGTTAAATACACAAACACTAACAAGAACTGATAAGCAAAAAAAATAAAAGGTTTTAAGCAAATTTACAATTTTATATTGGGCCACATTCATAGCCATTGTGGTCCATATGAAGCCCACAGGCCACAGGCTGGACACCCCTGGTAACTAGAACCTCCCCTTAGCACCGACGGTTCCTCCTAGGAACCTTCCATCCACTGACCCCTAGTCTGCTCCCTGGTTATAAACTCCTACTTACTCATGCTGTATTTAGAGCTGAGCTCAATCTCTCCCTGCCACTCTAAAATCCCACTGTAATGGTCCCTACATCTATCACAATGGTCCTGAATAAACTCTCTCTTACCATCATTGAAAGTGTCATTGAGTACTCTTTTTTCTTTAATAGAACCAGAAGAACAAGCTTCAGGCACTTAACCATGGGGGCAGGGGAGGAAAATCTTCTCATATGAATCCAAGGAGAAAGATTCAAATGCATACTTGCCAAGTAGGTTTTTCTCTTCTTAGAAATGAGAAAATGTTCTCTTTCAGCTTCAAATGGGAGAAAAGAAGGGAAAGCCAGCATGCTGCAGGAGTGTTTGAGGAGCGCACTGGGCCCACCCCCTCACTCCTGTGTTCGAGACTCCCCTGACAGCAGCCAGCCGATTGCCTGGATATTCCTGGGTTGGAGTGACCGTCATAAGGGCACCAGAATTTTCCCCACCCATTCTCTTACATAACCCTCATCCCATGGTGGCCCAGGACTTTAGTAAGCTTCTCTCAAAATAGAGGGTGAACATCATCACCTTCAGCATGGTGGCAGGAAGGGAAAGCCCCTAACAGGCAGGAACCTACGGAATCATTTGAAAGCAGCCACCCATCAGCAGAGCAGTGGGATGTATCATCCCCATTAGAACAGCCTTACAATTGTACAGTGTTCTGAACTGTGGAACCTTCCCATGCCCAACATCGGGCAGCTCAGGAGCCAAGGTTCCATCGGACCCTACAGAACTCTAGTTAAATGATCTATGGCTTGAGGTGGGAGCTGTAGTCTCTGTCTCCAGGTGATGCATTTACCCTTGTTTTTCTGTTTGTGAGGAGTCTTTCAGATCCTAGCACCGAGCTTCCAGCTAATACCCCCAGTGCTAACATTTTTCATACTGGGGGCTCACTTCAAACATGTGCTTAAAGTTAAAACCTAACCTAAAATATACATTTTCTTACATGGTGACTGAGGTGTGAAATGGAATCATGTGGGATAAGGAAGTGGCAGAGTAGAACAACGAAACAATACCAACAACACAGAAATTAGTGTTTTGTGAGCTCTGGGAAACACATGTTTGAGAAAGTTAATTCCCTGGGAAGTGCTTGCGTCTATGTTGTAGTTTTTTTTCTGTTCTACTTTACCACTTCCTTATCCCATGTGAACCTGTTTCCTGGCTCAGTCACCGAAAAGAAAATGTATATTTTAATTTTGAAGTGCGAATTCTGAAACGTCTTTGAAGTGTGCGTTGGTGCAACAAAGCTGAATCCCTGGGCCTGACAGATCAGCCACAGAGGTAAGTTGATTGAAGAGAAAGTTGAGAGCTCAACAAGTTGATTCGGCAAGAAAATGCTGGACGACATTAGCTGGCGAGAAGTAAATAAGTGGCAAACTAACCTACTGTTGCTCAGAATCAGGTAAATATTAAGACCACCAAAAAATAATAATTCATGCTTCTCTAGAAGACAGGTGGTAGCAATTAACAAGAGCACAAAGGACTTTTTTGTTTTTTGTTTTTTTTACATTGATTTGTCTGGAAGAGAAGCTATGCAATGTTTGAGCTCAATTAAGAGAATTCTAACATTAATCACTTCAATTGCAAAGAATAAATTTTTTAAAAAGGTGTGTACCATGGGTTTTTGGTTTTTTTTTTTCATCAGAAATGCAGCATTATAAGTGCCCAGGCACATTTTATAATGGCAAAGAGGACTACAGTTGTTTTTCAAGACAGTTATTCAATAATTCCTACACTGATGGCTGTAGAGGCACAGGCCTGCAGAGGGTCTAGGACAGAGATGCTCCTCATGTCAAGCTGACAGTTCTACCAAAGTCAACGGTTACCTGGGGCTTGAATGTCACTCGCTATTTGTGTTTTTAAAATTTATTTACCATCATTTCCCTTGGTTTCCAAAAAAAAAAAAAGAAAGAAAAAGAAAGGAGGAAATCAATTTATTGTATCCTGGGAAGTAAATTTTAATCTCAGTGGGAAAGGGCTTTATGCTCATGTTATCCTAAGAATATAATAACAACAACACTTGTATCATCCAAGCAGCCCCCTCCTCAGCTCTACAATAAAAATATATTTTTCAAGAAGAGACGTGATTATTGAAATAGTTGTTATGTTTCAGTGTATTTATTGCAGTAGAGCAGAAAGAATGTTGATTCTCAAGCCCTCCCTGAACTTCTGAGGGGGATGGGGTGAGGCCAAAGAGGGTAAACAGGATCAAATACATGGTGACAGGGAGACTTGACTTTGGGGCTGAGCACACAAAGCAACACACAGAGTGTGTGTTACAGAACTGTACACTTGAAACCCACATACATTATTAATCAAGGTCACCCCAGTAAATTTAATGAAATAAAAGGAAAAAATATCCCAAAACTTGATTTGATGATTTAAAAGCAATCCTACACTGTTGTATGCAGAAAGTGATATTTATCTAACAGGTCTAAATGTTACAGACTCACCAAAACTAAGACACAACTAAAGAAGAGGAGTCTTGAAATAAAGAGACAAAGAATCCCCAGCTAGCAAGGGGCTAGCTGTCCCTCAAAACGGCTTTCAGTTGATGGTACATCTTTCTGAACTTTTTCAGTGAACTAGTCCAGTCACCTATTAAATCTCTCCTGAACTTTTCATGAGCAACTTTTCATTCCTATCTGTTACTTAAGACAAAGTGAGACAAATAGCCCAAACAGAAAAAACAATCCATAGTACTGTTTACTAGAATTGGGAACTTAGAACTTGTCTCTTATAAATGAATCACGAATTTTTCAGCTCATGACTTTGGCCATGTACTATTTTTATTTAAGAACACAGTGTACAGAAGCTGAAGAATGTACACACGTGTGCAAACGGCTCTGGAAACATATGAAAAGGGATAGATACATATTGAACAAATATGACTAGTGGTCATAAAGCCACGGGGGATATGTTTCATCCTCGACTCTCCTGTATTTTTTTTCCTCCCACTGTCCTTTAAATCAGCCCTGTCTGGAGTCAGTTTTTCCCACCTCTTTGGATAAAAATTAGGGTGGATTCCATTGCTTTTCAAGACACAACTAGGTAACAAAACTTCCTGTGGGGACTCCAGTCCCCCACTCTCCTTTCATCAATGAAATGTTCCACCCTTGAAACTTGTCAAATTTTCCAATGATGCTTGAAGTTAAAGTGTTCTTCCCTTCTGTAGCAAGGCCCAATTCAAGCTGAATGTCAACAGTGGCAAAATGAGCATGACTGGCTTGCTTATTCACTCTACCAGCACTATCCCTCCCCTCCCCACCCTGCCCAACTCAGCTCCAGCTAAGACTTCAGCCCTGTCAGGGTTGAAGGGGAGTGGGAGAGGGACAGGGGCAAGAACAACGTGGTATGACACTGTCTCTGGATTCCCAGCACACTGTTATTGCTGCTATTGTCACACTGCTTACGGTTCTCATGGCCCTGCATTTAATAACTATTTGCTGAATAATTGCACTAATCTCCTGCTCCACAGAAAAATATGTGCACTTTGAGGAAAATGCATTCAATTCCATCTTAGGGCTGGCCATGGCTTTTCCCAAGACTTGGCCTTGAGGTGGGATAAAGGGTGCTTTAGGTGATGGAGTTGGAGAGGAGTGGCTGTGGCAACACCTTCCTGTTTATCACATACTTTTTTCTATTAGTGCAAAATTTTGCCTCACAGGAAGTGCCTTGTTCTAATGCTGGGTAGGCCTTCCTTCAGTCATCATCAAAGCAGGGCTTCAGAAAGCGGGCTGTGCACGGCCTTTGTCTTGGACATTCAGGACAAAGCAGCTTCTAGTTCAGGTGTTTGGGGGTAGGCCCTGAGTTTCTGCATTTCAAACAAGCTCTCAGGTGCAGTGATGCTGGCCTGAGGACCAAGCTCTGAGTGGTCTGCCTGAAATTCGCACCCAGGTCTCCAGACAAGACCTAGCAGGGGTGTCCATACTTTGGGCATCTCTGGGCCACACTGGAAGAAGAGTTGTCTTGGGCCACACATTAAATACATTGTGACATGTAATCACAAAAAAAAATCTCATAATGTTTTAAGTAAATTTATGATTTTGTGTAAACTCCTACCTATCCTGAGCAGCATGCAGCCTGTAGGCCGCAGGTCGGACACCCCTGTGTCCTAGAGGGAACAGAACACAGGCATAGATCAGGGGTCCAGGAGGCTTCAGCAGGAGCTCCAGATTCAGAAAGGCCAGGTCTTGGGGGGCTCCTACTGTGGGAAGTAACAGCAGGGCACCAAAACTCTGTTTTGTTGGAAGCTGCCTGGTTTGGGGGGTGGGAAATGTTTAAAGCTGGGTTCAGCAAAGGGAGTGGGTGAGTCTTGTAATAAGCCATCTATATGCTTAGCACCCACCTGGGCTCCAATAAGAGCCTAGAGCCCTGAATTGTTTAATAAGACCCACTTACCAGGCTCCCTTGACTTTCAAGCTAACATCTCACCAAGGTGACTAAGTGATAAGCATGCACTGGAGTCGCACCTAGCTCCGTGGCGGCAGCAATATCGGCTGATTGTAGCTGATCTTCATAAAGGCTGGGGGACAGGAGCGCTTGCTACGTCGGTTTCAGTGAGACTTTCACAGAGCTCCTTAAGCAGTTTGCCTCATAGCAGGCAATATTCAGCCTTCCTCCCTCTGTGGCGTTATGCAGGGGTTTGGAGCTTCATTAGCCCCAGCTTAATTTTTACCAGATCCCTGCTGAGCATACACAGAGGCATTTTTTTTAATTGGCTATTTTTTTATATTTTGTACTTTTCTTTCTTTTTCTCTCCTTAAATGTACACAAATACCATTGTACAAGGGAGATGAGTCATGCGTGAAATCTTAAGTTTTATTTGTTAGGATAATTTGCAGGCATCACGGTAAAGAATTTGCTTCCCTTCTCAGACCTAGACAATTTAGAAATATATACATATTTTTAATGATGGGGGATATCTTTTAATAACAAAATAAAGAAAAATTATCTCTAAAATACATTTTCAAATATTGTCTATGTGAAATTATATTAGTCCTAGAAATGATAGTTATATATTGTGTGCTTATCTTGAAAACATCTTTTCTTTTATTGAAAAAAAAATCATTTTAATGATTATTTGTCACAAGCTTGAGACAAAGCAGAGCTAACCCCATTTTTAACTTTCTGAGTTTGCTGACACTAGTTTGCATCTCCATAACCTAAAAGCTGGGATTGAGTAATGGAGGTGTTTCAATGAGTCAACAGCTCCTCCTCCTCTTCACACAAAAACACTTTTTTCCTCTTCCTTTTGGCTGACGTTCAGTACATTCTGCAGGGTTTTTCCAGCTCTGATCTGCACTTCCCATGTTGAGAAGTCTTCTACTTCTTTTCTATCACCGAAAAGTTAATGTTATTTTAAAATGTCCCCTGTCACCGCCTAGATTCTCTTGAGGAGCATATTCCTTTCCATAGAATGGGCATTTTTGCAACTTAATATCTTACATTTGATTACCATTGGTGCATATTTAAGTGTTGTCTTGCTCATCTTGTTTATTACATATATGTATTAAAAACTAATAAAAGCAAAATAATACAAAAAATGAGCATTTCATTTTGGCATCCTCCCTACTACAAAACCCCGCAGATGTTTGGCTGCCTGTGATATATTTTGGAGGATGGAGTTTGCAACTGTTATAATTAAGCAATACCATTAAGTCACCCGAGAGTAAATTAGAAGCTAAACTGGTGCTGTGTGCTCAGGAACCCAAGATTATGGGCTGAGATCTCTATTCAGTGCGTGAAGTCAGCTCCCTTCAAATTGATTTTGAAATAAAAGGTGTTATTTCTATTCCCCACCCTCAAAATACCTAAGTGTATTAAACATGTCCCTAATATTGATTTGGCATGCCGGTTATAATCTTAAATTGTAGGGGGAAAATGTTTTAGTAAATAGAGCTATTTCTATTTTGCTACTACTGTTTCAGTTGTAATGGGCAAGAGAAATGTGTAGGTCTGGATTATTTCCAGGGAGTTGGCTGAGATCCATGAACTCAGTATTGGTTAAAAAAAAATCAAGAGAAAGAAAGGAGTCCTAGTACATCCTGTTGCAGTTAGAGTTAGATAAAGGTAATGACACTTCTCAGAGTTTCTTCTGCATAGTAACATCTGGAGAGAGACTATCAAATCCCAACAACTAAAAATACAAATTGTCAGTAATCTGAATAGGACACTGATACAAGAGTCATTATCAAAGGCATCTTAAACAATCTATAATCTAATATACTTAAAATATGAATTAAAACATGGTAATTCATTGCCTAATGAAATTAAAAGACATATAATCATGAAGATGGCACCATGCTAAACTCTTCTTTGACAATTCATGCTGACCAAATTAAGACATAACGGCCCAGCCCCTTGCTACTAGCCACTCGAAGGATGGTCTTTGCAACTAGCCCCTTGCTATCCAAGGTATGAACTGTGAAAGAGTATTGAGTACAGTCTAGGTGTTTGTCAGAAATGCTAAATCTTAGTCCTACCACGTCCTACTGAATCAGAGCCTACATTTTAACAAGATCCCCAGATGATTCCTTCATGTACTTAAGTTTAAGAAGCACTGATCTAGAACCTTTGCTTTCTACAGTCTTCCAGGCACCCAAACTACAAAGCTTACTAGTCACAGGACAGTTCCACCCCTTCTCTACTTTCCCGCTTGTCAATCGCTTCCCTGACTTTCACGATATGGCAGAACTCCCAAAAGTCACCCTCCAATTTGACAGCTTCCAAGAATTCTCCCCCAAAGTCACTGGTCTAGAGGATGGAATCCCCTCTCTTCTTTTCAGAAGAGTGGCTTTCACTGAGCTCCTCACAAAAACGTTAACAAGATATTGATGCTATGTATTTTCAGCTTAGTTCTTACACTGGTCTTTCTGCACCTGAATAGCTGTTAGGATGGATTGCTTTTCTCCCCATGCCTGACATATGTCTCCCCTGATCTCACAATCTGCTGCAACTTGGCAGCCCAAGTGTATGAAGTTTTCTATTCTTCTTCCAGTTATTCTTCTTTGGATATTACTCTGCCTTTCTTCTTCACTGGGTTTAATTGGTTTTGATCTAATAGTCTTTATGCAAAAGGAAACTCTTTGTTGAGTGACATTTGTCCTCTGAAGATATAGTCAATCAGGAGTGTGTCCTTCCTAGAATGAGCCCAAGGGCCTTCTTCCCTGGACTTCTCAGGTTCCCATCTTTTCATCCTACCCTGTCAAGAGCAATGGAAGTGTTTCCCATTCCCTATGGCTCTGTTGGAAGGTTGCAAAGGACATCAACACATGAGGGCGTATACCCTCTCGTGATCTTTAAGAAAAAGAAAAACCAAAAACACACACCTAGATGCACAAGGCCCACTGCATCAAGTTCATACAGATACAAAAAGATTTAACGAAGGAAAAGTCCAATCCATCACTATGGAAACTAGTATCTCAACCAAAAGGCTAAGGTCTGCCTTATACAGGAAGCAGCCTCTGTAGATCCTTCTCCTTGCTTGTCAGCTATCTCCATGATTATGTTTAATCCAAGACTTTGCTACCTAAGGTTTGCTTGTATTTCTACTTGGCAATTTCAGTATTGCTATGGCTTCCACAATCTCAAAATAATGAATCACTTGAGCTAATAATGAGCCAAAAAGCTTAAATCCAAGGGAAATTTCTACAAAGCTGTCTTCTGATTATTCGCACACAGAGTGAAGTGTTCCTAGTCATCTGAGAAACAATATCTGGCCAGATTCACTACTTGGTTTCAAATTTCACGCTATTTTAACATGTTAAAATAAACATTCTTTTACTCAGTCAATATCTATTCATGTCTACTATATGCAAGGAACAAAAGAACAAAGGAACACTTCTTATAGCTAAATGGGTTTTCTTATTTCTTCAAACCTGTTCTCCTCAGATCCATCACAAGGGCCTCCCAGAGAACTGACAAGTCTCTGTGGCCCTCCCTGCTCCGAAGCTGTGCACATCAGCCCTGGGAGCAATATCAATTCAGAAGAGGCCGTGAACACTTCTCAACTCCCCGCAGAGGCACTCTCCCAAGCATCTAGAAGAGAGAGCTCTTGATGGCAAATCAAATATAATTTTAGTTAATATGTTTCTTAGTCATCTCAGTTTAATTTTTGTCTTCCCCCCACATGGGCCATTTTTCATACTACTTTCAATGGTAACAATTTCCCAGCCTCTTGAAATTCTGTGTGCTGAGCACTCTGGGACCTAATCAGGTTTTCTGAGCAGCGCCATGCTGTGCTCGCAGCACTCTGGGACAGTAGAAGACAACTCTAAAACAAACTGGGGGAAAATTGTTTGCTTCCCCTTCCCTACTCCCACCTATGGAGTTGGTTCTCAAGAAGTTTGCTTCTGATAGAATAGCCAATCATAAAACCCTATGATCAAATTGGGAATCCCTGTCCCCAAGATGCAGCCAAAGGTACTGGGAGACTTCTGATAGCAGAGGAGGATGTGCACAGGACACAGGATGGGGCACTGATGAGACCAACGCTCTGCACGGCACGCCGGATTTGTACGT
This sequence comes from Phyllostomus hastatus, assembly GCF_019186645.2. Classification (NCBI taxonomy): domain Eukaryota; kingdom Metazoa; phylum Chordata; class Mammalia; order Chiroptera; family Phyllostomidae; genus Phyllostomus; species Phyllostomus hastatus. Next base: position 22,328,493 of record NW_025333960.1, read on the forward strand.
CACTGGCTGAGTGGAAAGATGTGCTCAAGCAAATTAAAGCTCATTCTGAAGAAAGCCCTACTGGCTTAAGCTGCCTGCTCCAATTGGGGTTGTTTTCCTATTGAAATGTTCTTTAACTTGGAAGAACTCTTCATTCTGTTTTCCTAAATGTTCCCTGGTAAATTCTTGTCTTTTGTATGTAGTAAGTTTTTTATTTCCAGAACCTTTCTTTCTAAGCTTCCCCGGAGTTTCACACAGCCTCTTTTAGGAGATACCATAAGAGAAAACACAAGCAAAAACAGTTCAGACAAATGCTGCCTGATTCTAAAATTAAGAACAAATAAGATTCAGCCATCACTGCCTAGAAAAACAAACCTTATTAATAATAATACGATGCTTCTGATGCATCCCCTACTTCATACTTTGTAAATTAGCCTGCCATCCGCATCAGTCGCCCCTCAGGGTTGGTGAGAAAAGCACTGGCGCCCCAGGTAATATTTTTTGGCAGCCCCTCCCCGAAACAACAAAGCCAGTCCCCCACTGCTCTCTCCTCTCCATTCCTCAGGTCGCCCCAGTTCTCTAATTGGTATTCATCCAAGACTGAACAGTAGCTATCAGTACTTGATTAACAGCCTTGTGAGACCTTGTGCTAGCAGCAAGAGTTGGCTCTTGTAGCCACCGCTTAAAAGAGATGCATGAATGTGAGATTGTTGTTTTCAAAGAGGTACAGAGGGATGGCATTGTGTTCCCACCACCTGAATGGCCACAGGAGCAGAGGATGTGTGATGGAGGACACAGCAAAATCCCTCGGCGGTGTCCCTCCCAACACTGCTATACTTTGGGGAACTTTTAAAGCTTGAGCTGATTCTACATTGTTCAAACATTAATAAATCACTTGACTGTTTTGTGTTACAATAACTCTTTGTATTTTCAAAGGGTCTTATGATCTCTGTTCACTTTTCTTCCCTGCATTGATTTTTGTACAATCCAGCTTCCCTTACCCTGGCCAAGTCCAAATTCAGAATTCCTGACTCCCTACCTTGTGCCAATTTCACTGAGTCATAAGAAATTGGATATTCATCTATACTTACAGACTTACTACAGAGTAACCCAGTCACATGCAGAATTCAACTTCTCTTTTGAATGCTTCTAAAGGTCTCTAGCTACAAAGAATTTTGCATGTCAAGATTAGGATCCCACCATATGGGGATCTTTGCTTTGCATTGGAGTTGAGCACATGCTTTCAGAAACATGTTTTAGGTCTCATGGAACTACCACGTATGTTTGGGTTGCACCAGATTTTATAAGCCATGGAGCAAATTGTAAATACTTTTGGATACTGGTGCACATTTTATAAATAATTCTGACAAAGTTTTAATTTGCCAGGACTTCAGGCATTGTTTTATATTCTATTGTTCATTATTTGTTCATTTCCATGTGCCCTATTTCTGCAAACACAACTTCTTAAAAATGGAATTAGGTCCAGATTTAGCAAATGCAAAAAGATGATTTGTAACATCTCCCTCATAAACGGGTTCTGTGCAAAGGCAAAATGACCTCATTTATACTTAGTAAAACATAATTGTAAATTCACACATAAAAGTTGAAGGGGAAATTTATATTATAAATTTCACTAGTCCCTGTCTCTACAGTTGCTATCCTGACCTTTTCAGGGTGAGCTGGCCTCCTCTTTTGGTCAGTTGAAGGCCCAGAATCCCACTGGGCCCATATACTTGACTGGGGGAAGCAATAACTAAGTGGCCCCAATGACCAGTTTCTAACTATTTCTTCTTAGAGTGCTTCATACGTATCACCCTCTGTTGGTTCTGCAGAGTGACTCAAGGAGATGGGAAATGGCTCTACCACCTAGTGTTTTAAAAAAAATCTGAGCTATTCATACAATTACGTTTCCTCTGCCCTCAAAAGTCTTTCCAGCAGAAGGCATGATGGCTCACTTCCTCACCTCTTTCAAGTCACTCAACTGTCACCTTTTCAGAGGGGACTTCCCTGGCCACCTATTTAAAATTACAACCCCTCCACTCCCAAACCCCTACCTTCCTTCCCTAATTTTCTTTTCTCCAGAGCCACTGCATGCACACGCACACATGCACGCACGCACACACACACTCACACCACTAGGATGTAGATGCCTTGAGATAAGGGATTTTTGTCATTTCTGTTCATCCTGTGTCCCCCGTTTCTGAATAGGTCTAGCACAAGGAGAGACACAGTAAATACTTGTTAAATAAGCAAATGACTATAAAATCCATAAACAACAAACAGATAAACACATTCTCACAACCACATTATCAATGTAAAGTCCACACTCCCATATTCCCTTTTCCCCTAGACTTTGCCTAATAGGACTGAGCCTGTGCTTCATATTCCTTTTAACCTGCTTTCATCTTTATAGAAAAGTTTTAAGTGAGAAAAAATGCATTTCCTGAACCCTACACTTTACTGGAAGCAATTAGTCAAGGTTGTTGTACGATTCGTCTGTGCCTTTATTTCCTCAGCAGGCTCCCTCTTCAACTCCACCGTCTGGAATCTGACCACACCACACTGCACACCAGCACTGGGATGCTTCTCACATGACCGCTAAATCCAAATGCACAATTTTGCACTTCTTTTCTTCTTTCTCTTTTCTTTTTCCTTCCTTCCTTCCTTCCCTCCTTCCTTCATTCCTTCCTTCCTCCCTCCCTTCCTTCCTTTCGCCTTTCTTTCTGCCTTTCTGACCTCCCCCTCTCTCTTTTCCCTCCCGCCACTTGCCCATGAGCACAATTCATTCCCACCAGAGCAACCTACCAGCAATTCCCCGACTGCTCTGCATGCTTTCAACATTCTGGCCTTTGCTCATAACAGAAGCTAGCATTTCTTGGCCTGTTATGGGTCAAACATGGCACCGGACACTTTCATATATTATTTCACTCAGTCCTCAAAATAACCTATCTTAGTCACATCTTTTGGTTTTAGGGCAAGGGACAGAAACTAGCTTATGTGATTTGGTTCTATAAAGGAATATAGGAGTAAAACTGGCACCAGGCTTGGCCTCACAGTGATGACCTCGGGGTCCAGTTTCCCTTTCCCACTTCTGAGCTTTGCTTTTCTTATATTGGCATTCTGTGGGATTTAGTTGGGTATGGAAGTTCTAGCCCAATATTATTCCAGGGTCAAAACTTCCCAGATGAAAAACTAACTCAAAAGTCTCAGAACTGATTCTCGTTGGTTCTCATGTGCTCATTCCTGAACCAACCATTACTACTGAGAGGACGCAAGGCACCATGAGGCCCAGGCCCAAGACATGTGCCTCCCCTTGAAGCGAAGAGTGAACTCTCCCTCAGGAGGCTCACCCACAGAGAGAAATAGGGGTTTCTCATAAGCAAAAGGAGCATACAGTCACAACAAGAACAGGAAAGGACTTAAATAACAATAACCAATGCCTCATGATCATAAATAAGCCCCTCCACCCATTTTTCTTTAGTTTTGGCAACTAAAGCTCAGAGAGGTTAAGCCACATGGTAAGGACCACAGAGACCAGCTCTCTCTGGTATGGCCATCATTTCTTTAAGGAACACCTATCTGTTCCCTTTTTCTAGATGGGTCCTATGCTTTTTCCACACTCATCTAATTCCAAAATGTGCATTGAAACACAGGTCAAGTGTGACTTTCTTTCAAAGCCTTTACAGATGCACCTGCTCTCTTGCCCAAGCTGATAAACTGACACTCCTCTGAGCTATTCCCCCTTTCCTACACCTTCCTTTCTGTTCCCTATAGCCATGACTTCTTGTCTGTCTTCACCAAAAAACTGTAGCTTATTCATCTGTAGATGCCAGGGCCCAGTGCAGTACCTAATAAGTTTGTTAAACAAAATGAGCTAACGTGGTGCTTTAATGTCACAAAACCACATGAGGTAGATTTTAGGCTCCATTCTGCACATGAGGAAACCTGAGACTCTGAGAATTTATGTGACTCTGTCTTCACAGGGTCTTGGGCAAGCCAATGCAGAAACCAGGCCACCAAGGATTGGTGCTAGGGCTGGATAACTTAGGTAAAAGAGAGGAACTCAGTAAGAGTGAAGTGTGTTTGGATTTAGGTTCTAAAGAATGCTGAGCACAGATTGGTGTGGCTCAGCTGGTTGGGCAACTTCCCATAAGACAAAAGGTTGCTGGATCAGGGCACATGCCTGGGTTGCAGGCTCCATCACCCATCAGGTCAGGTGCAAGAGGCAACCAATCAATGTTTCTCTCCCACTCTCTTCTACCCTTTCTCCCTCCCTTTTCCTCTCTCTCTCTCAAAAAAAAAATGCTGAGAGTTGAGAGAGGAACAAGACAGAAAAATAAGATGCTTGGGAGAATGTAAACTTAAACCAAGCAAGGAGAGTTCTGGATAATTGCCACAAAGCAACAGAGCCAGAACTGTTCACTTGTCCAATATTTATATTTACTGGCTGTTGGGTGGGATTGTTCTGAAAATACTGAGGCTGGGATTCACACTAAGGTCCTCTACTCAAGGTGAAAGGCATTGTATAAAGGTCTTGGTTTTCTCAATCCATTTCAGGAATTGTAAATGTCATTCTCATCTAACAGTTTAATTAACAACTCCCTATATAGCTCAATCTTGGAAGATGACTAGAAATCAAGAATATTTATTAAAATAATTTATCTCCATTTTTATCTTAGCAGCAAAAGGGCAGGGCAGGCAGAAGAGTGTGAGGAGGCATGTTGCTTCCAATACGAGGGCTATCAGGGTGCACCTGTGTTCTCTGAATTCAACAGGGCCATCCCCTGCTGCTTAGTCCCGCCAGCGACAGAGGCTCCTTCTTCTCGAAGAGAAGCTGCTAGCTGCTCAGGTAAAATGCATTGTTCTTACTACCCAACCTTCCCAGAGGGCACTGATGTAATGGCCAAAAAAACTGCCTTCCAGGAAGGGCAAGTTATGGAGGGAAATGGCCTTGTGTTTCCTGGGAGAAAGTAAAAATGATTCCAAGAGAAACATGAGTTAATGTTGGGAACTGCCCTGCCTGGTTTCAGAAGCTGTAACCCCTGACAAGGCTAAGGCTGAGGGAGTGACGTTGGACCACAGCCACCAAGGAGACAAAAGCTTATCTTCCTGGTTTAGGAGGGTCACTTCTGCTCCTTTTACTTCATCCATAACTGGCCCCCAATGCTTGGTCGGTTAGCCAATAACAGGTAAGATTCCCCAAGGGAGGAATGACCTAAGACAGGCACAATCACATAGGAGGCCCCCAAGGAAGGACTTTGGGGGCTACAGCAAAAGGGGGTGATGGACCCTTGCCCCTCAGCTTTGACAAAGCCTGAGTCCTCGTTGTCTGCAAGAAAATCTCCTAATCTCTTGGCTGCCTTACTTCCCTTGCTCCACCTAAGCTTGAAACAATGACAGAGGGTGGTGCAGCCCTGTGCTGGAAAGGGCAGGTTCCCCGGCAATCAGGCCTAAGAAAGAATATGTAAAATCCTGTGAAACCTGCTTTGTTTAGAATGCTCTCAATTAAATGGTAAGGGTCCAAGGAAGAACTAAATTTGTTCCTCAAAGTTCTACAGCTCTTTAGCTATCTGACCCTGACTCAAAATAGGCCCTCCGAGTTTGTTATCTATTGTTTGATCATTCCGGCCTGGCAATGATTAATGAGCTTTACCTGAATTCTTGTGTAAATAAACCCAATAAAAGCCCAAGAGAAACAGGCTCCTGGCCCTGCTCCTTTGAGAGATTGGCCACCTTTCCTCCCCAAGCAGATTATGTCTTGGTAGGCTTATTCTCATCCGTGGCAGCCAGGGGGTGGGAGGGTGGGGCTCTGCGGGTGGAGCCCCCCCCAAGTGAATATGATACAATGACAATATCTGAGCCTATCCATAATGTGTTTTGGAAACCTTTTAAATAATTCCTGTTTTGGGAGAACTATATAAAAGCTTTCACGGACCAAGGCAGACCTGGTACTATTAATTAGCTAGACGGATTAATTTTACATCTGTTGTAACACAAACAGTCAAATTCCTAAAGATTGGTGAATAGCAATGGAATTCTTTTTTTTTTAATCCTCACCCAAGGATATATATTTTTAATGATTTTAGAAAGAAAGAAACATCAATATGAGAGAGAAACATCAACTAGTTGCTTCTAATACACACTCCAGTTGGGGATTGAACCCGCAACCTAGGTACATATGTGCCCTGACCAGGAATCAAACCTGCAACTTTCTGATGTATGGGAAAATACTCCCACCCACTGAGCCACCCAGCCAGAGCTGTAATTAATTCTTGAATACACATGAGAACATGCTCTACCCTACTTACATCCCATCATGTTTTTTTTATACATGACACTAAAGCAGAACTTCCATTCAGTTCCTGATTTCTCACTGAGGCTACCTGATTTCAAGAGAAAATTTGGACTAAAATGTTTTTGGAGTTTCTAGTACATGAATTACAAAAACTATGAAATTCACCAAAACAGTGATCCTGGATTTGGTTTAGGTAAGCTGTAAAAACAGAACTATGATAACAAACTATTTGTTAATGTTTGGTTTTCTTCATGTGGTTTACTCTGAGACTAGATTCTCCATACAAATTGAACCCAACTGGAGGAGGGGGGAGTATGTTTTTTAAAGTATTACTTTTCATGAGTTAGTTTAGCAATGAATTGAACACTATTCAAATACTAAGAATGGAAGAATGCCACTGGAATCCTAGGCTCTCAGAGAATATGAAGATGAGTTCATTACAGTCTTGCCCCCAAGAAATTTATAAGCTACCAGGGGAATAAGACAGTAGGTAATGATAACTTACATAAGAAAACTTCAAACAAAATATAACACAGATTCAAAAAAGATTGGTTGTAATATGGATTCAAAAGAAAAAGACTGAGGGACAGAGGTTACTGCCCTTGAGAAGGTTCTTGAAGGGCTGTATCAAGGGGAGGGAGAAGACCAGGAAGCTGTGGAGGGCACCTCAGAGGGCAGGAGAGCAAGGGACCCTCGCATCCCATTGCCCATGGTCCTGAACATCGATCTACAGGAACTACGTGACTTAACCTTTTCTGAGAAACCAAACTGAGTATTAAAAACTGCTCATAGATTTTAAAAATTTTGTTATGTTTTCATCATCACAGCTATTGATCACTAATCAGTAAGCAAATTCTTAATGTTACCTGGGCATTTCAATCAAAAGAACCTGAATAAATCAAGGTAGTTTAGTGACTAATGTGAATACACTGGATCTTCTACTTATGATTCCCACTGTTATTTGCCAATTGACCCCCAAGTTGTGGTTCAGAAATAAACAATGTGTAAGGAAGGCTAAAGTCAAAATTTGCTCCTCAGTCTATGCAAATATATTGTTACATATGGCTACTGCCCCAACTTTACCAACAGATGATCCAGCAACCGTTCCCCTGAGAAGTATGTGGAGTGAGTACTTATTTGGGAAGTTTCATTGCCCAGTGTTCATCTTTCCTTTTCGATGATATATCTTTCCTTTGGAAATATTGCAAAGAAAAGGTAGGCATGATATGATCTACGTGATAATAAACCAGCAGAACTGTTACCAAGGAGAGGAGCTTATTCTAGTACAAAAGAAGTAAGGGCTTTACACATGAACTTGGACATCCTCAACTGATCACCTTCTGTATCTCTTGTGGTTGCCCTGTCAGAAAAATGAGGCTAATTCAAATCACCCAGATAACTCACGGACACGATGAGAAGATTAATTATTCAGGATCCACTGAGTGCTTTCAATATGAAAAGCACGATGTATGTCACAAACAGAGAGCTGTGACTTCAGGGGAGACAATAAACAGCAGGCACAGATGAACTTTTAAAAAACAAAGGCCCTATTCTCATGTAAATACTCAATAATAAAGGCTACAAAAAGACAGCTAGAGAAAAATAAAATATAAACAGAATATTTTCCATGAGGAGTCAGCAGATTTTATCAAGTTAATAAATTATTACAATAGAGTATATAAAATCAAATTCATGCAGAATCAGACCAGAGAATATAATGTGTGGCTGCTGGGATTATCTGGTAGGAGAGATCTCATTGATTTTCGTGGAGCATTGGATCTGGGAGATTTTTAAATTAGGCAAGGATGATGACCCAGTTTGGGTGGGATAAGCTTAGAAAATCCCAAGGAAGAATACTTCTCCAGAAGTCATCTCTGGAGGTACAGTTATTTTTAATTTTTCAAACTTGCATGACATAAAGAGGATTCTGAAAACTGAATGCAAAAAAGAAACACTTTAATAACTTCAGTATCCATTCCTCATCGTCATGACTCTAGCATGGAAATGAAAAGGACAGTCAAAGTTTATTTACACTTAAGTAGAAATTTGAGGGAAATAAAATTGAGTTTGCTTTTATTTTTACCAGTATATAAGGAAACAAAGTTGGGTGAATTCTCTCTTGAACTGTGATCTACGAAAACACTGTACAAAATAAAGACATAACCATCATATACAAAACCTATTGGAAGTAAATATGCTGTATTTATCAGTGGAAAACACTTAAGAAGTACTAAGAACTTTTTTAAAACTGTGTATCAGTTAGTTATTGCCAAAACAATGCTCCATGACAACCAACCATGATAACAAGTGCCACAGAACACTTAGCATTTGTTCTCATGAGTTTAGGAACCATTGGGGGTGGTGCTACTTCACATACTAGGCTGAATCTGTCCATGTGTCTCATTATCCTTGAAACACTGGGCTGCCCAGGACACGTTCGCCTCACAGATCTCAACTCAAATGTAAAACTTCCACCCTATTCTGTTAGCCAAAGCAAGGAATTTTGTCAAGTCCAAAGTCAGGTAGCAGGGAAGTACATAACATCCGTGTCATGAGGATCCTGAGCCAAAAAGTTCAAATCATGTTTGTTTCAAAGTTATAGACACACACAAAAAAATATCTGGGAAAATGGTCCAGTGACAGAGATCAAGGTGAACATGAGATACAAAAACAAACTTCTAACAAAATATTTGTTATAATGATGATGCTCTCAATTTCCTTTTCATCTAAATGTATATTTTCACTTGTAATTCTAATAGCTAACATTAAGTTACCCTCCTTACTGATAAAAAATCTAAGGTAATTTTCTTTTTAAACTTAAAGAATTTTATAATGGCCTGGCTGGCGTAGCTCAGTGGATTGAGCTCGGGCTGCAAATCAAACTGTTGCAGGTTCAATTCCCAGCCAGGGTACATGCCTGGGTTGCAGGCCACAGCCCCCAGCAACCGCACATTGATGTTTCTCTCTCTCTCTCCCTCCCTTCCCTCTCTAAAAATAAATAAAAATAAAATCTTAAAAAAAAAATTTTATAATGGCTCTAGAATATGGAGAACTTAGCTTCTTTGAGAAGCCTTCCCCATATACTGGAAGGTTTGAGAGTGCCATTTCTGCATATCACAAGCAAACTCTTAAACTGGGTTCTACCATGTTACTGTCGTCAACCATAAAGGTGAATTTCACCTCCATAGAGTGTGAAGCTAAATGAGAAATGAAGAAAGCAGTCCTGGGATTTCTACACCATCTTAATCAACTCAACAAACTCCTAACAGGCTCTCAAAAAGTTAATTACTAAACACATTTTTGAACTAAACCTACTCAGAGAATATTTTCCATCTTCAATTTCAATGGTCTTGGTATAAATTTTCATATTTTATCACCAGGATTATTACAAATATTTCTTAAAATGTAACTTTAATCAGATAGAAATATTGATAAAACTCTGTGTTGGTAAAGAAATAAGTACTCTTCCACACTGTTGGCTAGGGAGTAAGTTTATGCAAGTTTTTGGAAAGTTGTCTGGCAATGTGTATCAGTTAACTAGTATGTAAAAATATCATATCTTTTAACTTAGGAATTCCAATTCTAGAAAGTGATCTAAAATAATTAGCTAAATACAAAATAAGTTATACATAGAATGTTTCATCATTTATAACAAAAAAGTTGAACCTACTTAAATTCTCTTCAATGGGAAATTTGTTCAGTAAGTAATGGTGCTTCTATACCATGGAATATTAAGTAATTCTAAAAAAGGCAAAACTAATCATGTTAATATACTCAAGCCACATTGACTGAAAAATAGCAGGTTAAATACCAGAATATTATATATAACATTTACATATACATTTATACATACAAGGTCTGTCCAGAAGGTATCCAGCCATATAATATGAAAAACAGAGACATTTATTGAAGAAGATACAAGACACAGGAAACATTGTACATAGGACAATGACACCTCAGTCCCCTTCAAAGTAGGCACCTGGGGACCTCATACAGTTCTCCCAATCACCATCAGCTGCCTCGTCGTATTTTCCTGAATCTCACTGACAAGCTGAAATCTCTTCCCTTTCAAAGGTGATTTTAGTTTTTAGGAAAGCCAAAAGTCACAGAGCACCAAATCTGGGCTGCGGGGGGCTGAGTCACCTGGAATTCGATATTTCACCAAAAAACTCTTCATGAAATGTGACACATGAGCAGATATGTTGTCATGATGAAGCTGCCAATCACCAGTTGCCCATAGCTGTGGCCTTCTGAATCATCTGAATAGTTTCCATGGAGGAATGTTCAAGGTTCACACAAAATCTGATGCCGATTCATTGCTCTACTCGCTTTGTCATTTTGAATGTGACAGCCACACAGTACACATGCTCACTCAACAGTGTCTCCCGTGCCATTGACTAGTACAGTGAAGTCATCACTGTTCACACATGCACATTCCAGTCCACCCTCCTTGACTGCCAGGTACCAACAATGTCATGCAAACCATTCTCATTATGTTAATAATGGCTGAACTTTTTCTGGACAGACCTCAATTTACTTTGGAAATAAATTCCAAATGTGCCTGTGGATTTGTGAAAACTATGTATCTAATTATTAACAGTAGTTATCTCTAGGAAGGGTTGATCTGGGATAGGAAGGAAATAGTTACTATTGACTTGATAGCATAAACAACATATTTCATATACTGTATGTAGCACATACTGTATTCTTATAATAAATAAAGCTAGAGAAAATATTAAGAAAATCATGAGAACATAGATTTACAGTATTTACTGAAAAAAATCTGTATATAAATAGACTCATACAGTTCAAACCTGTGTTTTTCCAGGGTCAACTGTATTTCCAAAATACAAATACAAGAAATACACTACCTCAAGAGCATTGATAATCAGAAAAACATAGCAAAATTGTTAGAAAATAATGAGTTTTCAACATTACTTTTATTTTTAATATATTTAATTGTAAATTCACAAAATTTTAGTAATAGCACCTTAAGTAACTGGCACACAAAACTCCTGCAAATTCAACATTATGGGCTCTCATGAGCTGGTGTGAGGTGGCTGCGGCACGCCGCTGGTTCAGCGTGAAGTGTAGGTGTCTGGGCTGGGGCATCAAGTGCACAGGCAGTAGTCAAACCCGGGATACAAGTGGAATTCCCCCAGGGAGAATATATTCAATAAAACAGTAAGAGGAGGTGGTGAGGATGAAACCCTGGAGGAAACCCACATTTAAAGGGCAGGCAGTAAAAAGTGAAGATGGGGAGAAGATGAGAAAAAGCCAGTGAGGAAGTAAAAATGGAGGCCGCAGAGGGCGATGAAGGGCACCCAGGGGGAAGAGTGATGGAAGAAGGAGGGAGTGGCCAAGGATATGGAATGATACCAAAAGGCAATCATGAAGAATGAAAGTTATCTATTCATTTAAGAGATCATTGGTTCATTCATTCAACATTTATAGAGAATTAATTTTTGCTGAGCACTCGGGAGAGGTTGGAAATCTAGTTTATTAAAGTAGAACATTTTGGTCTTACTTTAAGCTGAAGTTCAAAACACATTCCAAATAAGGTGTTAACCCACCTAAACAGGGTTTGTTAAGGAAGCAGCTGCTAAGACTTTTCCCCAACCCAACCTTAAGGGCACAAAGGGAGTGAAGTTAAAGCGATGTAATTAGATGAGATGAAACACAGTATATTTAGTTCAACCTAGGAGGTAGTATTTCTTTCTGAAGATAATTTTAGATCTGCATTTCCAAATAAGAAGTGATATAATATGGCTTACCCTTTTCAGCCTGAATTTTTATACATCTTCCTTGCTCTGCTATGTCAAACTTATTGATACATCAGCCCAAATATGAGTGTCCAGGTCCCACACATGATTACTAAGGTGCTTTTGCTACCTATTTTTCATAGAAGAGAAATTATTACTAATAATTACATATGCCAGGCCAGAAGCCCTGCACCCCTCATGTAAAGAAACTGGCTACTAGATGAAGTTGGAAATGCTTAGAAGGCTTAAACTGTTGATAAAGGAAACAGGATTAACAAGCAGCTTGACTGAACATTGCTGAGTGAATTATACAGTAAGGAAAGCCACTTGAAATGTAACAATGTTTGGGAAGGGTGGCACAGAGGGAGGAAGAAGAAACACTGGGAAACAGGAGCATTGTGCAGTAGAATGGGAATGCAGCCAAGATCATGAGACGTGAAGAGGGAAGGCTGAAGAAGTTCGTGATGGGAGGTCATTATATGTATCATACAGTTGGCTACATTGACGAAGGAGCAAAATAGCACATATTTCTTCCAGCAAGTTGTAGAATCCTTCCTAATGGTTTTGCTCTGGGCACAGAATAGAGGACAACAGAGACCAAAATAGAAGAATGTTGTCATCAGTGTCATCGCTCTTTCGTCTGTGCTCTCATACAAAACTCACTCCCTCAAGGAGACCTTTTTTTTATTAATAAAGAGAAGCAGTACAGTTTCCCTATGCTTACTATTTTTAACCATAAATTATTGCAATGCTTTAACTTATTAATAAATCACTAGTATGACCAGCCAAACTACCCTTGGCTTACTTAAATATGAAATCTACTCTTCTATTACATGGATTCAGTATAGACATTTACACAGGCTCACAATCCCTTATCCAAAACTCCTAGGGCCAGATATGTGCATATACAGTATATGACAGGACACTCTAAGGGAATCTGAGTCAGATAAAGACAGACTATAAGTAACCTCACCATAGGTCAGGCCAGATTTTGCAGCTGGATGACCTCAGGACGGGTCAGAATTATAGAATTGTGGAGAAGGTATCGTGGACCTGTGTTTAAAGTCACTAATCAATTGGGTTTTTTAAATTCATTTACAATATATAAATCCTAAATTTCTGCATACATCTTAATTCATAACCAACATTCCCCATATGCTTTCTTTCAACCAAAATTTCCAGAACTCTCCTTCTACACTGGGTATCATTCCAGGCACTGAGTGGCCAGCAAGACAAAACAAAGTCCCTGCCTTCAGGGGCTGACAATGACTACCTTTGGGAACTGAGGAAACTTATACATGAGCTGCCAGTGATTAAAAACTTGTCTCAATTAAACCTAGTCATGGCTCCTAAAAGGGCCAGAGACCACATCCTATGTCACGCCTATTTATATTATTTCCTATGAATGTAAAATGTAAGGTTTGCTATCCAGTTCTTTCATGGCACACTTTTAAAATTTGAAATGTATGTCATATTTAGTCTTTTTCTTCTTTTGCTTTCTAGAATAGCTTACTTGTGTCTTAATATTTTATTTTTGGTCAACTTTTACCTTTTATTTATTCAAAAAACAAATTTGATTCTTTTTGGTAATGCTCTTTTTAAATTTACTCTCTTAACTTTATTATTGCCTTCAAAGTCCTTCCTTACATTTTTTATCTGCACTTAAATTTTAACTCATCAATATTCCTGAGTTAAATTTATTTTCCATCTTTTGTTTTTATATAAAAGTATTTGACTATTAATTTACTTTTAAGAACTGTTATATCAGCATCTCACAATTTTTGATGAGAACTTTTATTGTAGTTTAGTTATTTCTTAAAATTTCCAGATTTTGAGCCCTGGCTGGCATAGCTCAGTGGATTGAGCGCAGGCTGGGAACCAAAGTGTCCCAGGTTCGATTCCCAGCCAGGGTACATTCCTGGGTTGCAGGCCATAACCCCCAGCAACCGCACATTGATGTTTCTCTCTCTCTCTCTCTCTCTCTCTCTCTCTCTCTCTCTCTGTCTCCCCTCCCTCCCTTCTCTCTCTAAAAATAAATAAATAAAATCTTTAAAAAGAAATTTCCAGATTTTCTCTTTAACCCCTATTTATTAATAAATGTATTAATACATTTTATTAATAATTTTTACCCTCAGTAGCACATGCTCCTGTTGTCAGAGAAAGTTGTTTATATAACAGTGATTCTTTAAACCATGATCAGACTTTTATAGATTAGTATTAGGTTAATTTTGGAAACATCACTTGTACTTGCAATAATGTATACTCTGTCATGTACAAGTATACATGTACTTGAAATAATGTATACTATCATGTATAGAAAATTTTTTAAATTGTTTTTATCCATCAGATTTTCTGCATCAGGTCTATCCAGTATGGTAGCCACTGACCAGTTGTGGCTACTGAGCATTTGAAATGTGACTAATGATGAACTGTATGAAATAATAACTAGATTTCTAAGATTCAATATAAAAAAAAAGAATATATACTGTCTCACAAATTTTCTAAATATTGACATAGCATTTTCCATATAGTGGGTTAAGTAAAATATATTAAAACAGTTACCATCTCTAATTTCAATGTAGCTACTAATAAATTTTAAATCACCTATGGGGCTGGTGTTATACTTTTATTACATAGAATGGTTCTTTACTCTGAACTGAGCTTCTGCTAAAAATAACTTAAAATTCTTTCACTATGGTTTTGGAGTTTCACATTTTTGCTTGTAATTCTCCATTTTTGCTTTTGTACTCCAAAGTTATTATATTGTAAATAGCTTTTCTACTTATTACTTAGGATCCTCCATTTTCGTTACTGCTTTTGCTTTAAATTCTACTGATATTAATATATATATACCTGCATCTATTTTCTACTTGTTATATTTTGTTTTAGTGATCTCTTAATAATAGTTGAGTTTCCTCCCAATTTAATGTATTTTAATATAAGTTTTAACTGTTTACATTTATTGTAACTACTGACATACCTGGATACAATTCTTATCATCTTTTTTTGTGATTTATTCCACTTTTTTCTTCCTCCCTTCCTTTCATTGGATTCTTACATTTTGTCTACATCTTCTCCCTTTTCCCTCTCCCTCCCTCTTTTCTGGTTCTAAATTTCTGAACTGCATTAATTTTTTAATGTTGACCCTTACACTTTTTATACTAACACTTTTAATATTACTCTTACAACTTCACCTAAAATTTCCAAAAAAAGTCTAACGCTTTTCAGTCTGTTCTCCTGACCACGAAAGTCCCTTAGCACGCTTTATTGATTCACCATGCGTCTTTACTTGTATCTCGTTGTATCCACTACCTACTTAATGCTGCGTAACAGAGAACTCAAAAATCAGTGACGTACAACAATAAGCATGCAATTAGCTTCAGAGCCTGCCTGCAGTCTAGCTCCCCTGGATTAGATTTGCTTACACACCTGTGGTCAACTGGCCGGTTGGCTCGGTGGCTCTACTGATCCTCCCTGGAAGTCAGCTCGTGTCAGTTGTGCTGATGTGGTTTTGCCTCATATGCCTCACACTCCTTCAGCAGGTTAGCCTGGGCAGTTTTCCGTGGCAAAGGCAGAGGTACAGAGTAGAGGCAGTGTTTTCATAAGATTCTATTGTATGTCAGTCACATCTGCTAACATCCCACTGGCCAAAGCAAGCGGCATAGCCAAACTCAGAATCACGGGGCAGAAAAGTTAACTCTGCCTCTTCAGGGAAAGAAACTGCAAAATCAGTTGGCAAAAGGTATGAACTCAGGGAAAGGTAAAGAATTGAGGTCATGATGCAATCAAACTATCATTTTTACTTTTTTTTTGCACCCAAATAAGTGATATTTACTGTAAATTTTATGTGACAGATATTACATAATCTCTATTCTTTTATACATCCTACACCCTCTTCTGGATATTTACTTTTGCTGAAATACATCTTCGGGTGACAAACTCTCCTGGTCTTTGTAAATCTGAAAACTTTTTATTTTGCCTTCACTATAGAAATATAGTGTAACTGGCATAACATTCAGATTGACTTATTTTCCCTCAGTACCTCAATCCACTTTCAATGGTTGCAGAAAATCCTCCTGTCTAAATTTTCTTTCTTTATAGGTAATGTACCTTTTCTCTCAAGTAGTTAAATTTTAGATTTCTTTCCGAATACCATCATAGTGTATCTGGATATGGATTCATTTTGCTTTGTCCTGATTGAATTCGGTGTGAATTTACAGTCTGAGTATTCACAGAATCAATTGTGGAAAATGTTCAGCTTTTCTTTCTTTCACCTTCGAATGTATTGCTTTTTCTACCAATCCCTCCTTTTCCTTCTGGAACTACCTTATTAAAACACTGAATTCATTTCCATCTCTCTTAAATGTTCATATTTTTTTAAAATCTCTTTGTTCCTTTGTACTTTGATATGAGACAATTTCTTAGACTACTATCTAATTCAAAAATTTCTTTAACTGTGTCCAGACTGTGTTTCTGCCAGTCGGGCTTGTTGCAATGACTGTTCTTCACATGTAAGATTTTGGTTAATTTTTACACCTGTTTTACTTCTCCATGTTTTTGTTATTTCGTATCTATTTGAGGATCTATGTGAATTAATCAATTTCCTTGAGCATCCTAAACATTCATAATTTTATTAATAATACCACGCTCTAACCAACTGAGCTAACCAGCCACCCAACATTCATTTTAAATGTCAGACTGTTCTACAGAATTAATTTTATGTGGTGGAAATACATGTTCTGTCAAGTGATTTTGTTGACGTATTTTAAAATTTTAGTTCATGAGCTTAAAGTAGGAGGTTTTACTGTCTTTTTTTTTCCCTCTCTCTCTCTTCCCCACCCTTTTTTTTTTCCCTTCTGTACTTCCCCTTCTACCCCTGGACCCTTATGTGGAGTCCAGAACCAAATCTTTGAGAACTTCCCTACACTGGTTATTTTAGGAATATTATAAACCTATAAATACCAAACTTCAGAATACCTTGGTTCAGCTCCAGATAAAGAGGCATTTCCTAGCATCATTATCTTCAGCTTTCTCAAAACAAGGTTCTAGGTAGTGGTAATCAGGAACAAGCTTTTTTAGGCCTCAGTAGGAACAGTCGGGCAGAGTTACATTCTAGCCTCTGACTTCAAGCAGTAAACCTGGTCCCCATATCCAATCTTGTGTAATATTTTTAGTTTCTATTGCTTTCTGAGAAGCCAATTTCTCATGTACCACTGCCAGCTTCTAGACTTAACCTGGAAGGCCTGTGCTTTCAGCATCACTCACTAATTTATTTTTTGCTCCATTTTTGTTGCACAGAGATGCTCAACCTTGTTTGAAGCTGGCTCTTTGGCTTGATTCTTTTATTTTTATCTAGTAGCAGTAGTATGTGTTTCAAGAGGGAGAATCAGAGCATAAAATAATGGCCTTCTTGACCACAGGTCTACATGGAATGTTCACACACACACACAGACACACACCCCAAAACAAACCAGAAAACCCCATACACATTCCTTCTGGCCATAAATCGCCAGCCTCCTTGCCCATTTTCTATTTCCAAAAAAAAAATCCCAAGTCAAAAATGAGACTTTTAGTGATACTAATAATTAAACATAGCTCACATCTCACTGGCTGAACTAGTCTGATGTTATCTTCCAGCAGACCATTGCAAATTATGGTACAAAGACATTTAATATAGGTAGATTTTATTTCAAAAAACCAAAAAGTGTTATTGATTTGTAGCTTGCAATTCAATTCTTTCTTTGAAAATCCAGTTACAACTTATTAAAATTCAAAATGCTTTTTTGGGGGGTATGGAGGATGAATGACTTTCAGAATAGCCTGAGAATCGTGAATAAAGAAAAACATCGCTGTGTTTATTTAGAGAGTATTACCCCTCGGAGCCAGCGTCTGCACTAATGCATTTTACATTAGCGTGCCGCATCAGGAAATCCTGACTTTTTGGTGCCAAGGGGGTAATTAATATCAGTTCATGTTTTCAAAATGGTTGTGTTTATGTGGGAATGAGGACTGAGCACTAACACGGAGAGCTGGAAGTATGAAACCTTGCTGTGAAGCAAAATCTTGGGAAGAAATGGAATACTGAAATTACTGAACAGAAAATAGGATTTCCATGGACAGACTGATATCTGTACTGAAAACTAGCCACAGTCACACTTCCTTGCTCTTAATTTATTACTACTAAGCATTAACAGAAATAATTCCCTAGTACAGTCATATTAATAGAATATAAAATCCATGATAGCTATAAACAGTATGTTGAACTACTAATATCAGTTCTGAAGAATTTTTAAAAATTGATGTGTATTAAATAATATATGACAAACAATCATTATTCCAAAATACCCTTCCATAGCTAATATAGATATACTTCTTGTAGATACAAAATTCTTTATATTGACCTAGGCTGAATAAAAGCCACTATATGTGTAAAATCAAAATGCTTTTAGTACATCTTTTTTTTTCCACCAAAAAGAAAAGTTGGCAAGAAACTAGAATCAAAGTACAAACTTCTTATAGTGAAAGTCAGAAAACTAAGAAAACAGCAAGAAAGCAAATAAGAAAAATTCCAAAGAACAAATTAAGGTGATAGAAGCCAAAATAAAGTTATAAACCTAAGAGATTTTATGAAGTCCTACCTAACGTAATTCTCAAAAGGAGTACTTAGAAAACATGTTACTTATACAATTTTTAACTATACAGATGACAAAAAGATGATAAATACTAAGTATATTTTTACCAATTTTTTAAATGAACTAAATTGTTACTAAACACAGTAGCCAATTCATTCAAGTGATGGAAAAGGATGCTCTTATAGGAAAATAAAGAATTTTGTCCTACTTCATTAGTCAGGAATATGAACTGAATAATTATGAAGTACATTACACATACAATACACTAACTTGTCATTCCTAAAAAAGATGACTCCATAC
Source organism: Phyllostomus hastatus (assembly GCF_019186645.2). Taxonomy (NCBI): domain Eukaryota; kingdom Metazoa; phylum Chordata; class Mammalia; order Chiroptera; family Phyllostomidae; genus Phyllostomus; species Phyllostomus hastatus. Next base: position 22,347,461 of record NW_025333960.1, read on the forward strand.
AGAATATGTCATAGGGTAGTATGAACTGGCTCTCCACAATGTGACTCTTAACAATAGAGTACAGGCTTTGCTGCTGTAACATATAAGACCTTAATAAAACAGAAGTGCTATTTCTGTCATGTCCAAGTCCAAGCTGATAGGCAGCACAAGACTGGACTTCATGAAGCAATTCAAGGGACTTTTGAGATTGCACTGCCATTCTCTAGAATATTTTTCCAATCTACAAGAACAAAGTTCACCACTAGTGTATCATGTTCCAGCCCTTGGTAAACAGAAAATGAAGCACACTTTTAAGGATGTGATCTAGTAGCCGCATACATTATTCTAGTACACATCTCACTGATTGAACTTACAGTCACATCACCACACATTTTACTGCAAAAGAGGTTATAAAATGTAGTAACTAGGTAGGCAGCCATGTGCACACCCAAAATTTGGGAGATTATTCTTAAAAGAGGTTAATATTGGGGAATAATCAGTATTTCTTAACAGATTAAAAATAATGAAAATCTCTCAAGATATTCAGAATTGCTTTACTCATCTATTTTAGCTTCAAATAATTATTTTTAATGTACTGTTTCACAAGAAACTTCACAGTATATTATCACAATAAAAGATTACAGCCTTTGCAAACACAAATGCATCACTCATGTATCTAAATTCTTAAACTATGGCTCCCTATCAGGAAAAAAAATAAAATTAAAAAGTATATACACATTTATCCACATATAGACACAACTGTATAATACACATACACATACACATATACATGCATGTATATGTATATACATGTATGTGTGTGTTTTTGTGTATGTAATGTCCACTTATGATTCTCAAGTTTCCCAGAAAAAGCAATAAATTACAGGATCACACTATTCATAGGCTTTTACTGAATTAATACAAAGTATTTTGCATTGTCTGTTTCTGAAATTTAAGAGTTCTAAATGATAAAATGATTTGTTATTGATTTAATTTTTTGGTAGTAATCAAATTGAGATATTTTGGGGCAAGTATGGAGATATTCGGTAGGGTTCACACAATTTAAAGAGCTTGAAACCTTCAACAAACAATAATCTCCAACATGCTCTAGTCATTCTATATAAATTACATTTCACTAATTCTCTATTAAGAAGCCAGTCACTGTTTATACCCTTTGCAGTTAATTCTCACCTATTAAAAAACACTTTGCTAAAGGGAAAAAACTCACAACTTTATGTTGATTAAATGAAGTTATACTTAAATGAATCCAACTAGTCTTTGAAATAGCACAAATCAAACATGCTTTAAGTGTAATTAATGTTCAAAATAAACAGAATAAGGTGATATCTCAAATAATTGCTTTATTCAATAAATGATATAAAACTCTATCCACGTAGAAAAAAACTAAGGCTCTAAATCATACCATGTACAAATTTTTTAAAAATGTAAGCAAATACGAGAATATTTTTATAAATTTTTAAGTAGGGAGGTTGCAACAAACTATAAAATTTTGACTATATAAAATCTTAAAACTTTAATACAGTAGATATACATCATACATCATATGCCAAAGTTAAAAAATAATGAACAGGATGAAAAGATGTACAATATACAGGAGACAAATGACTGTGTGTGAGGTCTGCCCAGAAAAATCCAGCCATTGTTAATATAACAAGATTGGTTTGCATCACATTGATGATAACCTGGCAGCCAAGGAGAGTGAACTGGAATGTGTATGCGTGAACAATGATGACTTAACTGTATTAGTGGGGGTGGAAAGACACCATTGAGTGAGCATGTGTACTGTGTGGCCGTCACACTCAAAATTACTAAATGAGTAAAGCAATGAATCTGCATCACATTCTGCCTTAAGCTTAAATATTCCTCCACAGAAACTATTCAGATGATACAGAAGGCCACAGCTATGGGAAACTGGTGATTGGCAGCTTCATCATGACAATGCACCAAACTCATGCATCACATATCATGTAGAATTTTTTGGTGAAACATCGTATCACCCAGGTAGCTCAGCTCCCCTGCAGCCCAGACTTGGCTCCATGAAACTTCTGGCTTTTCCCAAAACTAAAATCACCTTTGAAAGGGAAGAGATTTCAGACCATCAGTGAGATTCAGGAAAATACTATGCAGCAGCAGACGGTGATTAGGAGAACTGTGTGAGGTCTCAAGGTGCCTACTTTGAAGGGGACTGAGGAGTCATTGTCATATGGACAATATTTCTTATATCTCGTACCTTCAATAAATCTCTCTATGTTTCATATTACATGGCTGGATACCTTCTGGACAGACCTCACATGTTAGCTTCTGTGTATAAACTGTAGTCGGAAGAAATATATCAAACCTTTAAAGTATTGCTATCTTTAAGAAATAAAATTATGGAGAATGTTTGCTTTCTGTATAATCTATTTTTACTAATGTCTTAACTAACATGAATGACTATTTAAAATAAAACACAGTGATTAATTCATACAATTTCTCAGATGGCTTCTAATTCACTGTTAACACTGAAAATACAAAATTTCAGTAACAGGACGAGTCCTTACGTACCATGGTGTTTTTTAAAAGAGTACTTGTCTTTTAAAGATACTTACTGCAATAATTAAAGAACATAGTGTATTCTTCAGTTTGGGGGCCACAGTACAGACAACACAAGATTGGCCATGCGATGCTAAGCAGGCAAGTTGGTTACTGGCACATGGGCTCATTATACCATTCTCTCCACTTAGGTGTACATTTGAAAATTCCATTAAAAAATTGAAAACGAAACAAAAAACAATGTGTCACCACAACTCTTCAAAATAATACAACATATTCCCAAACAACTAAACTAGCACAATTAAATATTTTTAAGTGTTAATCAATAACCACCCTGCATTTGTCTTAGTAATATATTGCTTCTGGGATTGTATGGGATGCTAGAACAATTTCTTCTTCATAATAATATACATTTTGATAAAATAAAATTTTATTTTTAGAATATATAGTCTATATGGGAAATGACAAATGTGGTGGAAAGGTGCTGGTAAATTCTTCCTAGGTAACAAAGGAGTAAGTAATTTTTGTCACCACCAATTAAAAACTTTTACGAAGTAAGACTGTTATAAAACAATTAAACCTTGCAAATGCACTAGTCTCCAGGAAGAAAGTCCTGGAGGAAATTCTGCTTATTAAAATTGCAATTTTAGTTTCCATTAAAAGGAGAGTAAGACAACAGAAGATGGGTTGGCAAGACAAATTATTTCTTAATGTCAGTTGAGCTTATTTCAAATGAGATAACGTATCTAGACCAGGTTGGGTTTAGTACAATTTTGTCTCCTCAACTCATTTATCTAATTCAGTCATCTTGATTATAGCCTCATGGACTTCATTTTCAGAGAAAGAATTCTGTAACAAACAGCCCACACAACATGCTGATTACTGAACAGTTAATTCTAATTAACTTGGGCATGGCAAGAGAATTTTGATAAAGTCCTAGAATACAAATATAGTCTGCTTATACTGGACTAACTTATATAAAATACCCACAGCATAGTCTCCAGATGAAACAAGACAGTCAAAGAGATCTAATTTAAAGAAACAAATGAGAAAATTAAAATCACAAATAATTTATTCTTCCGTTAGAGTTGATACAGTTTTAAATAGCAACGAAGTACACAGTGGTGGAAAATTGGCACAGAACCTCTAAGCATTTCAATCACAACAAGGCTGTCCATGCTTTATCTGTTCATACTTGATGTCCATTTTCTACTGACCAAGTTGAAGGGGAAAAAAAAAACTATTCTGCCCTTAAAACACACACACTCTCTTTCATACATACACACAGACACAGTGAAACTCCTCCTTTTGATTACAGTATGTTGAGAACAGTATGTTTTGCTTATTCAAATTAATGGCACCCCCTCTGTTTTGTTTCCAGTTAGAAGTGGGAAAAACCAATTCAATTATAGAGAATACATTTTATTCCCTGGGCATAGGCAACGGCTATGAAAATAGCAACTTACCTTTGGGCTAGATGTTTTCAGATTACGCTTAAATAATTGTGGTTATAAACTTCTCAATGCATGATTTCCTGTCTAACGCAATATCCCTGAATTGAGTTAAAATAATCAGGCACAAGACAGTGTCAAACATGACTAAATATGTGATGCTAATGAACAAAGTGATCTAGAATGCAGCCTCTCTGCTTTTAATACAGATCATAATTAACCTCATCAATAAGCATTTTTCTAAACATTCTTTTGTGTTATATTAACCAACATAAAAAAGGGGAAAAGTTAAAAGTGTCCCTTTATAAATGGTATTATTTCCAGTTAAGAAAGTTGAAATAAAGATTTGTAAGTCTCCCGAATTATTCTATTATATAAACCAATTAAACTTCTAATGTTAAAAATAAAATTAATCAATGTTGACTCTTCTTTGATATTGTTTTAAAAATATTTGGATATTACTTACTAACTTCCCTGATTACTCAAACAAGGTAAAATTAACACTTCCATTTTCACTTATTGCTATTTTAGGAGAGAATTACCATTTCATTTACTTGAAACTGTTACCAAGATTCTTCAGATTCAACATGAAGTAATTCTTATTGCCTCACATTTTAAAACTGTATTATAAATGATCCCTATAAAAAGGTTTTAAACCACAAAATTTGAAAGCTTTAAAAAATGTGTTTTTACTCAAAACTCTATCACAGTGCCCCTGATTATCTGACAGATAAAAGGGATCTGAATTTCCTCTAGAGAACACTAACAGTGGACACATGGTGTGCTTTATCTTCTCCCTCACCTCCACCTTTATAGTACACCATTTTGAGACCAACACAGTCAAGCATACACCATGTTCCAATCCACATTAACAGAGGATTTCTGATTCTGTCCAATACGTAGTGTACCGCCTTGCATATTTACCACATGAAATAAACATAATATACAAAATATTGCTACTGTAAAAAGTGTACATTTCCCTCTTCCCCTTACAAAAGAATCTGTGGAAAAGTATTACATTCCCTTAACCTTCATAAACATACAAAGCTGTTCACACCTTTCAGTCTGTAACAGTCCATTTGAAACACAGTTCCAAATTCATTGCAAATTGGTTATGTCGTATTTTCTGTCCAATGTTGCCATCTAGAGTAGAAATGTGAAATTAAGAGTATTTTTGAGCTACTAAAGCCTTTTAAACAACTAAGCCACAAATGCTGCTTACTGAAGAAACAGCCACTTAGCCACAAGGTTTTTCCAAAAACTAGATGGAATGGAAGGATCTCTTCACAGGGAGGTGTCCACAGTGCTGAGGTGATAATATGGCTGCTAATAGATACTGGCTATTGGAATGTAAGTACTTTTTCACTGCTGGTAATTTCCATACTGTCCCTAAAAAAATAAATTTTAAAATACAATTAGATAATAGTTTGATCAAATAGTTTGGCACAGAAAATTATAAATAAAACTTAATACTGTCATATTACAAAAGCAACTGCATTTAAAACAAACAAAAATTGTTATATATTTAGGTGCATTGTACCTCTATAATTTATTCAATACTACATGCATTTGCAAATGTATTTCAGAGTCTTTGAGCATAGAATAATACCTGTCACACAGTAGAAATTTTAACATTTGGTGAATTTTTTTGAACTGATTTGGGCAAGAATGAGTAAGAAGTTCTGGTTCTCAATTCTGGTGTAGTATATATTAGTATATAAATTTTATGCTAGTATAACAAGTTTGTTGCTGTTTACCTTATAATAACTATTATGAATTAACATCAAAAGTATCTGGGATAAGTGGCAGGGATGAAAAGATACCTGGGAGATAAAAGAAAAAGACCCTTCTAACGATTTAGGCCTTTCTCTAAGGCCAACAATATTGTTACATAAAATCAAGAGAAGTTTGTTTTGTTTTTATTGCTTTTAAAGTAGACTTGAAAGCCTGTAGGCTGACAGAACAGGAGAGAAAAGAGAGTACACATATCAAACAGAAATGAAGTAGCAAAATTCTACAAGGGAGATAAATAATGTCCAGCGTACAACTATTAAGTTTAGCTTTCGGAGAAGAAAGATCTTTTCCTCTACAAGAGAAGAAAAAAGTTAAAAGAAAAAAGAAACATACTATAATAGGAAATACATATTTTTATCAAAAATTTCTTAGATGTTTTTAAAATAAATGTTCATAAAAGCACCTATTCTACAAAAACACTATTCACTGGAAAGAGCATTATCAGGTAATTGTTCCCTTTGTTTGAATTTCCCTTCCAAGTCACATTAATTACTTTATATCAACAGTGTACCATAGAAAATAGTACCCTAAAAATTTACACGTCCACAGAAGTAGATATACGTGAAAATATGTTGAATGCCACTAGATATCTAATGGACAAATGTACCGTAAATAGAATTAAGGTATTTAAAAAATACTAATGTACTTTATATAGTTATATTCAGCATAATTTAAAGTCAATGCTCATCTTGAAATACTAGTGGGTAGAGCATCAAATGTAGGATTTAAGATACTCTGAAAAGAAGAAAATTAGTATGAGGGTATATAAAACAACACTGGCAAAATGCTGATAACTGTTGAAGTTCATTGGTGGGTACACAGGAATTCATGTTATACACCCCTTTTTAGTATTTATTTAAAGATTACTATAATACAAAGTTTAAAATAAGAAACATGAGTCAATGCTCATCATACAGGAGCTTGTTTTTCAATTGTTAGATGACTTAAATCCCAACTCCATTATCATCTTTCTACTTGAGTCTAAAAACTCTTCAAGACTCAGTTTTTTCATCCATAAAGTGGGACTATAACACCTCCATCTCTGGATCTCAGTTTTCTTTCTATTCATGGCTACATTATTTCCTACCTCCTTTGTTAGGACAGAAATTAAATGAGAGGACATGAAACAGCCTTTTTAAAATTATAAGGTATAAATAAGCAAGTCTCAACATTACAGGAAAATGCTCCCCCCAACAAATGTGTATAAATGAGATACTAATGATGAAAGTAAATTGCACATATCATGAATAATGTAAAGCAGAAGGGAGGTTAAAAGCTGCTGTGCTATCTACATATAAGCTATAATTTATCCACTACATTATGAATTACATGAGAATAGAAAGAGCAGGTCTTATCTATCCTCATACTTCAAGCATTGAAGAGTGCCAGATACATGACTTCTCCAAATAATGTATGTCAAATACAGGGTGGAGCAGAAGTATATTAACAGTTATCTGTATGGGAAATAATACAATAATTTTTTTAAATACAAAAAGAAACTGTGTTTTGTGTACTCACAACTATAAGCTAACTTTGCCCCACCCTGAATTATATTTAAAAAATTACAAACATTTATTGAGTAAATATTATATGCTAATCACCACAATAAATTTGTAAAACAGAGAAGGTAAAACTTACAAATAGTTAAAGAACAAGAATTCTACAAGCGCTTCAGAACAGAAGAGGTTAACACAGCTAAAATAATTAGAAAAATATTTCTAAGACCATGGGAGCCTTAAAAGAATAGTAAATTTTACATAGCAGAGAAAAGAAAAAGGGATAATTCAAATAAACATAATAGCTAAAGCAAAGGCATGCAGAAAAATAGGTATGGAAAGCTTAGGGAAGTGGAAAATTAAAGAGAATATAGAATAATGAAGAGTAGAATTATTTGGTAACACAGAGTGTGAAAGTAATGGAAATAGGAAGTCTGGCTAATACTAACAACAGCTAACTCTTAATATATCTCAATTAACTAAGACCTCACCATGTGTTAGATACTGCCGTAAGCGCTTTGTGTCCATCTATATACCCCATAGAGTAAATCTTATCTCCATTTTACATAGAAATAATTGACCCACCCCTGATTACAATGCTAGTCCTAAATCAAATCATGGGTAAATGCAGAAGCATATACTGTGTATCTGTTACCATTAGCAAATTCCAGGGTTAAAAGTATGGGTTTTGGAGCCAGCAAACGATTTCTAATAACAGTCATACCTCAGTACCCATCAGCTTCAGAGCTTGTCAAACTCTGTACTCATCATATTTTGACAAGAAAAAATTTTTCAGTGCTTGGTGTTTGCTCAGGACTTGACGCACTTGCTAGAACTTGTATGAGCCACAATGCCACCTCGCAAGAGAAAATGCTTTATCTTTCGGTATTCATCGGTTTCGGTGACTAAACAAATTAAGGGTGCCAAGATACCACTGCAACTCCATCACAGAACAGTTTCTCGTCCTTGAGCAAGTTAACTATCCTTCCTTCCTCTATTTTCTTATCTGACTAGTGAGGGTAAATCTTGACATTACTGTAGATAACATAGTACAGTAAAGGCTCTAGTTACTGGAGGCTCCAATCTCTCAGAATTTGCCATCCAGTTTCACCACTTCTTAGCTCTACCATCTCAGGTGAATCACTCCAACTCTCTAAACCCCGCCCCCCCCTTACTGCCCTCTTCTTCAAATTTTTTTTGTTTTTTATTACAAAATTCCTCTGACTAGAGTGTAAAGCATGAAAATGGGAAAGAAGTAAAAAGATAGTATGAGAGGATCCTGCCATGATGAAGCTAAATGTTAATGGTCTAAACTAAGAGAAGTAGATGGGTTATTTCAAGAAGAATGACTAATAAGATTCTATCATTTACTAGATGGAGAGAGGGAGAGGGAGAAAGATTTAAATATCAAATATGGCACTAGGCATTCTAGCTAGGTGATAGTACATTCTCTCTTTGGTAGAGAATGCTTAGAAAGAAGGAATAGTCTTGGGTGGAAAAATTGTGAGCTTAATTATGTTAGATGTCAAGTAGAGATGTCCAGTAGGTATCTGCTTTTCAGAAGAGGGGACTGGACTAGAAATAAAGATATAAGAGTCAACAGCATGAGAAACTGAAACCATCTGAGTAAATAGATTATCTAAAGTATATTGAATGAGAAGACTCCCTAGACTAGAAACCTGAGCAATACAAACCTTTACATTTCTCTTTCATTGATCGAATCACATAAAAATCTTAAAATTTTTCTGTCACAATACTTTTTTAGAGGTTTCCTTCTCTCTCCATTCTTATGATCACCATTCAAATCTAGGAAGTAAAGTCCCTATTTATTCACTTATTTATACTTTATTGACTGATATGTTCTACTAAGTGAGGGGACTCAAGAATGATAAAAACAGGTATGGTGATGTCTTTAAAGAATGAACATATTACGGGAAGACAGCATGACAACAAACAATAACTACATAAACTGTCATATGGAGACAAATGCTGTCCTAAAAAAATCAAAGCATCTACATCATACTTGATGACATCTGATCAGGAAAAAGGCAAAGATGTACCCTCTCACCACACCTCTTCAACACTGCACTGGAATTCCTAGCATACACAGTAAGTAAAGGAAATAAAGGTACACAAATTGGGAAGGAAAAAATAAAACTATCTTTGTCTACAGATGACATAATCATCAAGGAAAGAGATCCCAAAGAATAACAAAAAAACTTCCTGAAACTAATAAGCAAGGTTACAGGATAAAGATTAACATACAGAGTCAATCACTTTTCTATACACCAGTAGTGAACAAATATGTTCAGAATATGAAATTACAAAAATACAATATATATCAGAACACCCCGCAAATTAAGTACCTAGGTACAAATCTAATAAAACATGTATAAGATTTATATGAGAAAAAACTATAAAAAATTGATGAAAGAAATAAAAAACTAAATAAATGAAGATATGTTCCATGCTCATGTATAAGAAAATCAATACTATCAAGATGTGAGTTCTTGACCTAAAACTTCAACACAATCCCAATCAAAATCCCAGCAAGTTATTTTGTGGATACTGGCAAAATGATTCTACAGTTTATATAGAAGACAGAAGACCTAGAATGGTCATACAACATTGGAGGAGAAGAACAAAGTTGGAGGGCTGACACTAGCCAAGCTCACAATTTACTATAAAGCTACAGCAATCAAGACAGCATGGAATTGGTGAAAGAACAGACAAATAGAGCAATAGAACAGAACAGAGAGCCCAGAAACAGACCCCCATAAATATAATCAACTGATCTTCAACAGTTAACACTAAAGGCATGACCACTGAAAGAAATTATTGATAAGCTGGACTTCATTAAAATCAAAATTCTCTACTCTGCAAAGGATAGTGGCAGGAGAATGAGAAGACAAGGCAGGAAGACAATGCAATATTTTGAAAAGACCATTCTGAAAAAGAACTGTTACCCAAAATATACAAAAAAGCCTTAAAACTCAACTACAAGAAAACAAATGGCCCAATTAAAAAATCAACCAAAGACCTTGACAACTTACCAAACAAGACAGAAAGATGGTAAATAAGCATATGAAAAGATTTCCACATCATGTATCATTGGGGAAATGCAAATTAAAATAAGATACCACTGCAAATCTCTTAGAATGAGTAAAATCCTGAACACTGACAACATCAAATGCTGACAAGGATGTGGAGTGACAGATCACTCATTGCTGGAGAGAATGCAAAATGGTATAGCCAACTATATGATACAGTTTGGTGTTTCTCACAAAACTAAACAAATTCTTACCATAAAACTCAGCAATTGTGCTTCTTGCAATTTATCCAACTGACTTGAAAATTTATGCCTGCACTAAAGCTTATAGCAGCTTTATTCATAATTGTCAAAACTTTGAAGGAATAAAAATATCTTTCAATAAATGAATGGTTAAACAAACTGTGATACATCCAGTCAATGAAATATTACTCAGTGGTAAAAAGAAATCCACTGTCAACCATAAAAAAGACCTCAAACACGTATTTTTAAGTAAAAAGCCAATCTGAAGCGGCTATATACGATATGATTCCAAGTACATGACATTCTGGAAAAAAGCAAAAATATTGAGACAGTAAAAAGATCAGTGATGTCCGTGGACTAGAGAAATAAACAGGAAGAATACAGAAGACTTTTAAGGCAATTAAACTATTCTGTTCAGCCGAGGAATTAAATGCAAATACATGCAAGGAAAACATCCAAGTATGAGAGAAGAAACTGCCAAAAGGATTAGAGGAAGTAAACCAGGCACTCACATAGGAAGAGAAATAGTATTTATTCCACCACCCAAAGTAAAAAACTTCATAATTCTAGGGCATGGTGTGGGGTCTAACTTTTGTAGTGGGAATATTGAGGCCAGTAATATATGCTGCCCTGGTCCTGCCTTACAAATCTTAAAAGCAACCCCCAATAGATCAAGCTGTTTCTCAACCACTTAAATGCATCTCGAAACAAAGCTGAGGAATATTTCTAAAAATACAAATAGACCCATCACCCAACAAAGTAAAAGTAATATTCATACTGTCTGGCATCTAATCAAAGATTATCATGCATAAAAAAGATGAGGAAAATATGACTAAATAAAAAGAAAAAGGAAATCAAAACTGACCCAGATGTTAGAATTAACAGAAAGGATATCAGAAGTTATCATACTTGTATCCCATATGCTCAGAATTTAGGCAGAAACATGGAAGATATAAAAAAGACTTAAATCAAACTTCTAAAGATAAAACAAACATGCCTTAGATAAAAAACCACCAGGGAATTGATTAAAAGCAGTTTAGACAACAAACAAGAAAGATTAGTGAACTTCAAGACACAGCAACAGAAACTACACAAAATGAAATGAAAAGAAAGAAAAAAAATTTTAAATCAAAATAGAGGATCACTGAAGTATGGCACAACTTTAGGCAGACAAATATATATGTAATTATAGTCTGGAGAGGAGAGGCATACAGGGATAAAGGTAGGAAAAATACTGGATCAGAATTTTTCCAAATTTGATGAAAATGATAAAGCCACAAATCCAGGAAGCTATACAATGCCAAGCAAAAGAGAAACAAACAAAAAAATCTATACCAAGACATCTTTAATCAAATTCCTGAACAAAATTTGAGCAAGAGAAATTTGTTTTCAGTCAAAAAATTTAACAAAGAGAAAGTCTTAAAAGCAGCCAGAGGGGGAGAAAATTAACTAGCAGAGGAGAAAAAAAGGTGACAGCAGATGTTTTCTTAGAAATCATGTAAGTGAGCCCCGGCTGGCGTAGCTCAGTGGACTGAGCACGGGCTGGGAACCAAAGTGTCCCAGGTTCGATTCCCAGCCAGGGTACATTCCTGGGTTGCAGGCCATAACCCCCAGCAACCGCACATTGATGTTCCTCTCTCTCTCTCTCTCTCTCTCTCTCTCTCTCTATCTCTCTCTCTCTCTCTCTCTCTCTCTATCTCTCTCTATCTCCCTCCCTTCCCTCTCTAAAAATAAATAAATAAAATCTTAAAAAAAAAAAAGAAATCATGTAAGTGGAAAAACAGTAGAGCTATATCTTTAATGTACAGAAAGGGAAAAAAAAAACTGTCCATCTAAAATTCTATACCCAGGAAAACTATCTTTCAAAAATAAGAAACATGAACACTTTTTAGGGGATATAAAAGCTGACAGAATTTATGACCAGGAGACATATATTATAAGAAATGTAAGTTCATGTCCTTCAGACAAAAGAAAATAATACCAGGTGGAAATATGAATCTACACATAAAAATGAAGAGCACTTGAGACAGTAATAACATGAGTAAATGTTTTTTTATTTAAAATATCTTTAAAGAATGATGGGTTTTCTTAAACATAATAAATCCCATATATTATGAGGTTTATAACATGTAGAAGTATGTATGTGGTACAACATAACACAACAGTGAAGAGAACGAAATGAAAGTAAACTATTATACTATATATAAAGCAGTGTAATATTACTTAAGCATTTTGATACAATCTATAACATAGATGAACCTTGAAAACATTAAACTAAGTGAAAGCATACAGTCACAAAACACCACGTACTGCATGATTTCATTGATCTTAAACAACCAGAATAGAAAAATCCATAGAGACAGAAAGTAAACTACCTGTTCCCAAAGGCTGGGTATTTGGAAAGAAAGAAATATACTTAAAAAAAATCCCATTGAATGGTAAATTTTAGAAAAGAGAATTCAATGATATATGAATTATATGTCAATAAAGATGAATTTTTTTCAGAAACAATAAAGAAATAATTCAAAATAACAGAAGAAAGGGGAAGGAGAATGAAGAGCAGGTGGAACAAATGGAAAAAGATAGCAGGATGATAGATGATAGCTTTAACCACATCCAGAATCACATTAAACATAATACTCAAAACACTCTATTAAAGGCAGAGACTCTCCAAACTGTTGAACAAAACCAAGACCTAACTATATGCTGCCTACATAAAATACAATTTAAACATAAAAACATGAACATGTTAAAAAATAAAAGGATAAAAATATTTAACACTAATCAAAACAAAGCTAGTGGCTATATTAATATTATATAAACAGATTTCAGAGCAAATAGTACTACCGGGGATAAAGAAGGCTAATTCAAAATGGTAAAGGAGTAAATTCATCAAGACATAAAAATCATAAAAATGTATAAACCATAAAAACATAAAATTAAAATACACAGAGCAAATAGGGATAAAACTGCAAAGAAAAATAGACAAATGCACAATTATAGTCACATTTAATATCCATCAACAGAACAGCAAAACAATCACTAAGACACAGGAGACTTGAACAACGCTAGCAACCAAACTGACCTAATCAATACTCATACAACACACTTGTAGACTATACTCTGGGGTGAAAAAAGTCTCAATAAATATTGAAGAATTTAAGACATGCCAAGTATATAGTATAATGATGGAACTAAATCAGAAATCAGTAACAGAAAAATAACTAAGTAACACACTTCCAAATAACTCGTGGGTCAAAGAAGAAATCAAAAGCAAAATCAGAAAGTACTTTGAAGTGACTGAAAATAAAAACACAATAGAAAAATTTGTGGGATGCAGCTTACGAAGTACTTAGAGGGTAATTGATAGCAGCAAAAAACACCTATATGAGGAAGTAAGACAGTTCTTTAATCAATGGCACTTCAACTCTTACCTTAAGAAATTAGAAAGAGAAGAACAAAGGAAACCAAAGCAAGCAGAAGAATAAAGATCAACCAGCACAGATCTATCAAACAGAAAGCAACAACAAATGGGGGCAGGTTGTAAGGCGAAATCAGTGAAACCAAAAGCTGGCTTTTTGAGATCAATAAAGTTGCTAAAAACCTATAGCCATTTTAATCAGCAAAAAAATGAGAAGACACAAATTACCAATGTCAGAAATGAAAGTGATATCACTATTGATCTCACAGATATTAAAAGAACTATAAATTATTCACCAACACAGATGAAATGGATAAATCCCTTGAAAATATATAAATGTTTAGTCAAAGAAATAGGTAACATGAATACTCTGTATGTATTAATATAAATTTGTAATTAAAATCCTTCCCACAAATAAAACTCTAGGCCTAGATAACTTCATTGGTGAAGTATACTAAACATTTTAGAAAGAACAATACCAACTTTACACAAAATCCTTTCAGAAAATTGAGGAGAGATGAATTGTGCCCAACTCACTTTATAAAGCCAGTGTTATTTTGATATCAAAACAAAAGACATTAAAAGAAAGGAGAACTAGAGTCCAATATTCCTCAAGAAAATAGAAGCAAAATTCTTTACAAAGTATTAGCTGATCACATCCAATAATATCTAAAAAGCATAAATACACCATGACCAAGTGGAATTTATCCTATGTATGCAAGGTTGATTTAAAATATGAAAATTACACAATATAACATAACATACTAACAAATTAAAAAAGGAAAACTATAATTCTTAATAATAGCTAAGGAAAAAATCAGTTGACAAAATTCAATGTTCATTATGACAAAAATTCTCAGCAAACTAGGAATACAGGCAATAACCTCTGCCTGATAAAGGACATCTACAAAAACCTCACATCTTATGAAAGGTGTAGTGGCTGGTGGCTTTCCCCCTAAGATCAGGAACAAGGTAATTGTCCACTCTTGCACATATATCCACTCTCACTATTTCTATTCAGTACTGGATTGGAGGTTCTAGTGATGGTGAAGGATGGCAGGGATAGAAGTGGGGGCAAGGGAAAGCATTCAGATCGGAAAAGGAGAAGACTGTCTTTATCACAGACAACATGATTTCTATGTAGAAATTCCAATGGAATCTACAAAAAAGCTACTAGAAATAATAAGTGAGATTAGTAATGTTACAGTTTAAATCATTATACAAAAATAAATTATATTTGCATATAACTAGCAACTAACAAATAGAAATTAAATTTTTTTAAAAAATCTACAATAGTATCGAAAAATAGAAAACACTTAGGGATAAATCTGACAAAAGCTGTCTTTTTAACACCTGTATAGTGGAAACTACATAATACTTCTGAAAAAATATCATTTCTCCCCAATCTGATCTACAGATTCAAGGCAATTCCAATCAAAACCTCAGTAGACTTTTTTGTAGAAACCTGGAAGCCAATTCTAAAATTCATATGGAAGTGAAAAGGACCTAAAATGCCAAAACAATACTAAAAAAAGAATAAAGTTGAAAGACTAACAATACCTGATTTGAAGGCTTACTATAAAACTGTAGTAATAAAGACACCATGAAGGTAGATAAATTGATGAGTTTAACAGCATGGACTCCAGAAATTGACATTTTTATAGGTAACTGATTTAGCAAAGGCTGAAAAACAATTCACTAGAGAAAGGTTAGTCTTCTCAAAAAATGGTGATGAGAAAATCTGCTATCCATTTGAAAGAAAATAAAACATACATACTTCAATTTATACTTCACACTATAAACAAAAAAAATTAACTCAAAATGGATCACAGACTTAAATGTAAATCTTTGTGACCTTGGGTTAGGTAAAAATTTCTTACATTATTATACTAAAAGCACAAACCATAAAAGAAAAACTTGATAAACTAGAGTTCAACAAACTTTTAAAGTTCCTCTCTTTGAAAGACACTGTCAAGAAAATTAAAAAGCAAGACACAGGTTTGATTTAAAAAATTGTAAATTATATCTGATAAAGAACTTGTATCTAGAACATATGACCTCAATATTAAACAGTAAAAAAAAAATAGCCAAATTTTAAAATGAACAAAAGATTTGAATAGTCATTTCAGAGAATATGCTACAGATTGGAAAATAGCCCAGTAAGAAGATGGTCAACATCACCAGTCCTTAGACATGCAAAATGAAAGCACAATGATATATGATTATACATGTATGTATTAGAATAGGTCAAATGAAAAGAACTGACCATATCGGGTGTTGCTAAGGATGGGGAGAACTGAAACACTGCCACACTACTGGTGGGAATGTAAAGTGGTACAATCATGTTAGAAAACAGTCTGGCAGCTTCTTAACAAGTTCAACATATGCTTATCACACGGTCCCAACATTCCACTAGTAGGTATTTATCCAAGCAAAATGGAAGTCCACACAAAGATTTATACACATATGTTCACAGCACTGAATCTGTCAGAGCCCCAAAATAGAAACCCAAGCTTCTATTTATAGTTCAAAAGTTAAAGAAATTGTGGTATATCCATATAATGATGGAATACAACACTAAAGAGGAATTATTGGTACATACAGTAAGAGCAAACATCAAAATAATTATGCTGAATTAAAGACCAAAAAACAAACAAAAAAACCACATACTATATGATTCAATTTACATAAATCTCTAAAAAATGTTAACTAATCTATAGTGAAAGACAGATTAGTAGTCATCAAGGGAAACTTTGGTGGTGAGGGGAAGAATTTCAAAGGGGCACAAAAACGTTTGTGAATGAAGAGTATTTTATTATTTTGATTTTGATGGCGGATTCATGTATACACCTGTCGAAATATATCAAACAGTACATTTTTAATATATGCAGTTTATTGTATGTCAATTATACTTTAATAAAGCTATTTAAATATACTAAGAAGAGTAAGAAAAAGGAGTAAGGCAATTAAGGGTGTTACTATTTTAGATAGATAAATACTGAAGGACTTCTTGTATATTATGATATAGTGACCTACCAGAGCAGAGATGTGATAAAAGTGAGGAAGCAAGTTTTGCAGGTGCGGGGAAGAGTTTCTAGAGGGAGCAGAAAACATGAAGGTAATGAGACAGAAAGACACTTGCACGCATGCTCGTGTTACTGAAGTGGAGTGAGTGCGGGCAGTGAGCAGGAGAGGTATGAACAGAGGTAAGGTGGGGCAAGGAGGTGAGGACACAAGTTACGCAGGGCCTTACAGGCCGTTATAAAGTCTGGACTTTACTCTAAGACTGAAGTTACCACAGGGTTTCCAGCAAAGGGGTGGCATAATCTGACCAATGTTTTTAAAAGATCACTTTAGGTCCTACGTAGAGCATATCCTGCAGGATAAAAACAGGAAGATACTTCTACAATAGGCCAGGTAAGTGATAGCTGTGACTCTGATTTGAGTGAGAGCAGGAGGTTATAAAAAGAAGGAATTAAGAAGTACAAATTGGTAGTTACAAAATAGTCACAGAGGTATAAAGTACAACACAGGCAATACAGTGAAAAATATCATAAAAACAAGGTATGTGCCAGGTGAGTACTTGAAATACCATAGGCTATGATTGTATAACTACTTCACTGTACATTTGAAACTAACATAAAGTAATACTTAATGTAAATTGTAATTGAAAAATAAAATTTTAAAAAATGAGTAGATATTAGATATATATTTTATCCTCACCAGAGGACATGCTTATCAATTTCAGAGAGAGGAAAAGGGAGAGGGAGAGGAACAGCAATGGGAGAGAAAAACACTGGTCAGTTGCCTCTTGCACACACCCTGACCCAAGACCAAACCTGCAACCTAAGCATGTGCTATGACCGGGAATCAACCCACAACCTTTCAGTTTAGTCGCTCTAACCAACTGAGCCACAGAGGCCAGGGTGAAACTGTATATATTTTGAAGGTAGAGATGAGATTTGCCATTTGACAAAATGTATGATTTGCAAAAAAAGGAGGGAGTCAAGGATTACTCAGGTTTTTAGCCTGAAAAACTGGAAGAATAGATCTGCTGTTTACTGAGATGAGAGTGATGGAGAAATAGCAGCCCCCTAACAAGCCTTTCTCTCTTAATTTTCTCCCATTTTTAAATCATCCTGCACATTGCTACACGATTCATTTCCCTAAACCATTACCATAATTATATTACTGTTCAGTCTAACAATCTGTATTGGTTTTCCATTATCTTAACCATCTTGAAGAGGTAAACCACTTCCCCTGAAATAAACCAATAGGTGTTTGGGTTGAGGGCTACATATGAGGTGAAACACAAAACCAATGTGGAGAGACTACTGACACAGAGTAGCTAAGGTGGTCCCCACCTCATAGCCTTTTCTCATGGGGAAGCAGACATGGCTGGCAATTACATAAACATCACTGGTCTTTATCTACAGTACAGTCCCAAGTTCCTAAGAACATTAGGGGTAGAATAATCATGATGACCAAAGAAGTATAATTAAACCTTGAACAATATGAGGGTTGGGGCACTACCCTCCTGCACAGTCAAAAATCCATATGTAACTACAGTTAGCAAACTCACAATTATTAACAGCCACATCTAAAACAAAAACAAAAACAAACTAAGCAAACAACTAGAACAGGAACAGAACCACAGAAATGGAGATCACATGGAGGGTTATCAGCAGGGAAGTGGAAGGGGGAGAGAGAGGGAAAAGGTACAGAGAATAAGTAGCATAGATGGTAGGTAGAAAATAGACAGGGTGGGGTAAGAATAATAAGGGAAATGTAGAAGCCGAAGAACTTATATATATGACACATGGACATGAACTAAAGGGGGGGAATGTGGGTGGGAGGGGAGTGCAGGGTAGAGGGGAGTGAAGGGGGGAAATAAGATAACTGTAATAGCATAATCAATAAAATATATTAAAAAAAAAACTAGAGTTAGCCTTCTGCACAGGCTGATTCCCAACTGTGGAGTTCAAGACAGGTTTCAACTGTGTGGCTCAACTGAACTGTAGTCAACTGGAAAAAATTCCACTTACAACTGGGTCCATGTAGTTTAAATCCATGTTGTTCAAGGGTAGCTGTATATCATAAATTTATCATATACCAAACATAATATTATATGTAATATTTACCAAGGGCCTACTACGGCTTGGAAGAGTCTTCCTGATCTACCCCAATTTATCTCTCCAGTTTGGCCTCTTCCTCCCTATGCTTCTGCTTTACGGAATCACACATCTCAACACAGTCCTTTGTCAATTGCATGTTTTTTCGGACTAGAATACCCTTCCCTCCCCGCTATGCCTACCTTGCTAATATCTACTCATCCTTGGGCCCTCGTACTTACATAGTAAGTCCCTCGCGCTTACATAATATTTCCCAAGGAACATTTTTTTCTATATCTGGGTTAGGAGCTTCCTTCTACAAAAATCTTACCTTTCCTCATCCAAATATTTCTCATACTATATTATTATGTCATCTGCTTAGTTCTGAACCCCATCTAGACTTAAGTTCACAAAGGCAGAATACAGGTCTATCTTAGTTCCCAATATATTGCAATGTTAGGTACTTGGCATGTAAATGTTGCTCAAGAAAACATTTACTTAATGATGTTAAGTATACAGTATTTAGAAAATCATTGATTTAGAGAGAAAATGGTTAGCTTAGTCCATGACATGCTAAAGTTGAGGAAAATGGCAAGACACCAAAAGAGAGATGCTCTGTACATAGCTAGAAAGATGGAATTGAAGTTGGGTTGAGAATGGTTACCTACGGATACTGAAAATAAAAGGGGGACAAAAGGGGAGCCCCCCAAAAAGGAATTTATTTATAAAAAATTGTGTATTCTTACATGTTTAAACTTCAGTCACCTTCCAAATATTCTCCATTTGATGCAATACAGCTATCAAGAGTTTTTTTCCACTGCTGAAAATAGTTTTTGAACTCATTGATTTTGATGCATTCTAGTACTTCGGCCATTTTTTTTGTTTCACTACTTCCAGATCAACAAAACATTTCCCTTTGAGGACTTTTCTCATCCGGGGAAACAAAAAAGTTGCTATAGGTGAGAACCGATAAACAGGGAGGGTCATGCCATTTGTGGTCAAAAACTGATGAACACTAAGTACAGTGTGGGAGGGTGTGCTCCTAAATCAACCATCATGTAATGGGCAAACACGTTGAAAGAGTTTTCAAAAAATTTCACTGAAAACAGCCTCTCCCAACACCACCAGCTGGACACTGATATAGATGAGTTCCTAGAGCACTCACCAAGCAGGAGAAGCCTCTACTACACAGGGCCCGACCTTCAGAAAATAATTCCATTTTTTTTGGAGGCCCTCCTTGTATAAGACAGGGTAAGTATAGAAAAACACTGAGCCAAGGATTGACAGAATGAAAACAGGAACATGTGTTACATGCCAAAGTGAGGTAAAAAAAGATCAAGATAACAGCTCACTTGCTATAGAGACCATGACTCTTTTACTTATCTAGGAACTAATAAAGTATTCAACACAATGAAAATTAATAAAATATTTGTTGAATGGGGGTATAAATGACCAGAATCTCACTTTTTAAAAAGTTAACTTGTGAATTAGAATGAGCCTAAATGTTACCTGCTTAAGAATCTTGCCCTTAAATACTCACTAGCCAAGACTTATTGTGCTTTAAAAATTTAATAAATCCTCTTCCTAATCCTTTGATTTAGTTCTAGTGTGTTTTTGACAATATTAGTCATCTACCCTTAGCCTTTTAGTTTGAGTCTCTTACGTCTCTTTTGTCTTTGTCACTTAAACGGAAAGTGTCAGTAAAAAGAGGCCGAGTGCTTAAAACATGGTTAGTAACAGAACTGCTCATGCCTCCATTTCTAATTAACAGCACATTTCTGAAACCAGATCATCTGGCCCTGAAACCCTAACTTACAAAAAAGCAACCTACTTTAGGTAGCTTAAGTGGTGAAAGGACCAGGTTATCCTCACCAGAAAGTCATTAGCAAACCTGAAATTAAACTAAAGAAATAACCAATGTATAAATCACTTCTATTATTATTCAGAGTATATATGAGAAGATCCACAAAAGTAGGACTATAGCACAGATTATTAAGTTTGAGAAGTTTACTATTGAAAAGAAGGGACTTAAATAAACACTACGTTCAAGAGAATACAGTTGTCTTAGAGATACACACCTCTATATATTTGAAAGTAGAAGGAAAGGTAATAGGAAGAAAGTTTATTAAGACTTGAGATAATGGATATGTTCATGAAAGAGGCAACAGAGACAGATAATAAGTATGAATTTAGAAAGGAGGAGTATCATTTGGATGTGAAGGAGTACAGTGAGGTGGAAGAGAGAAAGATAAAGAGAATAGGAATGAGAATGAAAGAATATGAATGAATGTTAAGACATGTTTTACACATTAGTATAATTGTGATCCACTGTGCTAGCATTCTATGAAAAAAAGTTAGAAGTAAATAGGTTTGTGTTGGTTAACTCGTATATTGTCAACGGGAGAAAGGGAAAATAAGCCTTGAAGTAAAAATATTTAATCTAATCAAGAATGTACAAACTGCAATAATCACACAGTTGGCCAAGTTAACTTACCTGGTCATATCCATAAGGCCTCTGCTGTGGTGGCTGTGGTGGTCCAGGTTGTGTTGGTCTATATCCCCCATACTGCTGACCTTGTCCCTGTGGATAGTTAGGATACTGAGGACCTGGACCACCCTGTGAAGGACCTGCAAAATAATTTACATAAACAAGAGCCCAAATAAAAACATAATTCCCTAAAACTTTAGAGGGGTTTTAAAACTACACATTATATTTTTATATCAAATCTAAAAAGGATAGCCCCAGCTGGTGTGGCTCAGTGGATTGAGGGCCGGCCTGTGAAGCAAAGAATCACTGGTTCAATTCCCAATCAGGGCACATGCCTGGGTTGTAGGCCAGGTCCACAGTAAGGGGTGCACAACAGGCAACCACACAGTGATATTTCTCTCCTTCCTCTTTCTCCCTCCCTTCCCCTCTCTCTAAAAAGAAATAATAAAATCTAACAAAAATCTTAAAAAACATATTTTTAAAAAAGATAGAAAAAGGATAGCTTGGTATCTTGATTTTCTCAAATGCTTTTTCAAATAAATCCCAAAGGTTATATTAGAGTGAAAATGATGTAAGAATACCACTATGCACCACATACTCTGATTCAGTGTAACTATCATGCTTTGCATCAACCACTAAAAATTTGTGTCAAAATGAGTAAAAGAGATTCAGAAGTTGTAAGGCAGGTTAACTCCATATTAAGAAAATTCATCTATACCCCTTTTACAAAGTTAACCAGTATAAGCAAGAGATTTAAAAAAAAATAAAACAGGTAAGAAGCAGACTCAAAAACAGTGAGCCAACTTCTGAATAAACTTTGGGAATCAATAATATTTATGGTTGTATGACTCTAGATCTATACCTGCAATCACCAACAGAACCAAAAAGAATGGTTTTACATGTAAATTCTAGATTTATATTTTCAATCACCAAAAAAATCGTTTCTGTCTACAGTGACAAACATCACAATATTCTCAAACAGAAAATAAAGGTAACTTGACAAGCTACGAGGTGAATGCGGAAAGGTTGATTCTAAGATTACAAGCTATGTACCAATCACCTTTAACAGTTAACCTATAAAAAATGAATGATTTCAAATTTCAAAGATGACATTTTTGAAGAGACTAATTTGGCTTACCAAACAAACATGTCTATTTCACAAACTCTACGTTGTCTATTATAAAGCATGCTCTATAAAGCATAAGCTAAAAAGTTTTGATACTTATAAATGTCTGTCACAGTCATTCAAAACCTGCCATAAAAAACACTGATTGTGGAGTCAAGTGCCAAGAGAGCAATAAATTTTTAAGCTTAAATGAATTCCTAGAATCTATTATTTTACTTATTTAATTATACGTTCAATTATTAAAACTCTGAATTTTCTATTCAAAGAAACTTTGGTAGCTGAAGTCAATGTATAAGCAAAATGGGAACTTCTTTAGGATTCCTGATGTCTAACAAAACCACGTTTAGCTACTTAGATGAAAAATATTTATCTTCCTTTATTTTTTCTTCCTACTTAAAATAATTATTTCTCTTAAATCAGTAAGTTTACCTAATTTAGCCATATATTTGTTTCCATGCAAATACAATAAAAACAGAACATTCTATTTATTCAAAGTACAAATATTCACTGGTCATTAAATGTTGTCATTTGAGAAGATCAAGAAAGTCTCTCAATAAAAACAAGAAACCCATGGAACATTCCTAAAGTCGTATCAAAATAAGGAAACAGAACCTAGCGTTTTAGGGAAAATGCCTGACCCCTCGATACTTGACTCAATTTCAATACCTTTGTTGAAGGTATAAGAGAATTTTTAGCCTGATCTCAGTTCTTAGATTTGCTATTACAGTAGAGGGAGGTGTCATAGTAATAGCAGAGCTTAAATCAATGGATAAAAGTAATATGACATTACTGACATAAGAAAGAGACCATGTTAGCAAGAGATGATGTCAGATTAACAAACAGCTAATTCCCTTTCATTACAACCATATTTTCCTATTTCTAAAATTGTTCTAGTAACCTGAAACTTAACACTGAGACATCAGGTCCTTATATCCAACTCCTTTACCTAATAAAGTTACTTAAAGTCAGATATGCAACTAGAAGATATTTTAGTGAGTATATAATCAGGAAATATAGCTAAACTTCCCCAAACTCTGTAAGATACACAGCTGCAATAAATATACCCCTGTGGATATGTATGCTGCTACCTAGAGAAAGACAAAAAGATTTTCTTTATGCATTCTGAGTAAATCACATTTGTACTTTAAAAATCAGTATTATCTTTCATATTAACAGTCATTAGTTTTAGAAACAAATTTGCTAATCAGATTATGTAGATATGGTTAATAAACAACCAATTCATCAGTTTTATAAGAACAAAAAAACTAGTGGCTAGTCATAAATGTCAAATAGGTTCAAGAATTCATATTTCTTGTACTTTACATGACTACAAGGCAAATCTTTGGTCAATGAACCATCTCTAGTTTCTGTTGATTTTAAAACAGATTAATACTTTAAGAACTTTTTTAAAAAAGATTTTACTTATTTATTTTTAGAGAGAGGAAAGGGAAGGAGGAAAGAAACATCAATGTGTGGCTGCCTCTCACATGCCCCCTACTGGGGACCTGGCCAGCAACGTAGGCATGTGGCCTGGCTAGGAATCAAACGGTGACCCTTTGGTTCCCAGGCTGGCACTTAATCCACTGAGCCACACCAACCAGGGCTACCTAAGAACATTTTAAATAAATGCTAGTAAGAGACTGAGGTAAAACTGTGAGTTTTCAAAAATAATACATATCCACTTCTACATTTCAAAACATTAATCACTTTGTTCGGGGGAAATCAAAATAAAATGCAATACCGTAGCCCTGCTGCTGTCCTGGATAGCCCTGCTGCCCTGGGTACTGCTGTTGCTGGGGTGGATATCCCTGTTGAGGAGGGGGTCCTTGGTAAGCATCTTGCTGTTGACCATACTGTGAATTTCCTACAGGATAATTGGAGAAGAGTAAAAAAAAAACACAAAACTGAGAAGTTTGCTTAACTTACTTTTTCCTCTAAGATGCATAGCCAACAACACAAGAACAAAATAAAAATGCCATATTGATTTTTAAAAGTTAACAAAACAAAGAAAAAACTCAAACCAAACAGAAGGGTTTCGGCCAAACAAACTGCAGTTAAAGCCAATTTTGCAAGGTTGAACTGCAGCATTTTCAGCGTCTCTGCCATACGAGCATTACATTTACTGGAACATCACAGTCATAAGATCATGACTATGCTAAATAAAATAAAAAAGACAAAATTAAAGACAGCTACAAGAGCACACACTAGCTACACAAGATCAGCAAGCTGCTTCCTAAAGGCACTATACTTATATGTGAAATTATATTTATGTAAACACACACAAAAAAATTGGATCGGTGGAATTATGTTCAAATAGAAAATTTCCACTGAGGAAAAAATTATTTTTAAGTGTTTTAGTCTTTTTATTGTTGTTAGAAATGGCAAGTCATGGTTACACATTTTAAATATTTGTAAGGAAATTATTTTGGTTGTTCTGGGCTCCCTGTAACTTTCAAGACAGCCAGCAACTATTATTCTACAAGAGCTCTGCACGGGTAGAAGTTGTCTTATGCAAGAATTTTCATTCCTGTAGAAGGGGATATATGTGTATGTGTGTGAAGGTATATAGATACCTCCTTCGTAGTAATGTTGTGAGGAATCCTCATAAGGCCTATCGTAGCCTTGTTCAGGATACGACGGTTGCTGATAACCGTAATCATTATGACCTACATCAATTCGACAAGAGACAGGAAGAAACGTTAATGGCCACTGAGTGAAAACCCTAAATATATTTAAACTTTCAGATAAAACTGAAAAAAAAAAGAAAGAAATGGAAATACATGAAAAATAATTTCAACTGCATTAGCCAAATATTTACCAATATGACTGTTTTCATATTGAGATAACGTGCAATTTTCTTAAAGCAAAAAACAGTAGTTTTAGAAACATTACACTTAGTCTTAACTCTGATAATCTTCATTGAGGGGGGAAAAAGCCTTATCTTCTATTTTTTTAAGAGAATGAAAGCATTTAGGCCTTTCACATGTAAATAACTTGAATTAAATTAGAATGAACAAAGGAAGCAATTATCATATTTTGTCAAACACCTGTTCTGCTGGTCGCCAATTCCACAGCATATGCTAAACAATGTAAAATATAAAAGAACTCCATAAGTTTTTTACCCCTGAAAAAAATTGAAACAAATTTTTCACATTTTATTTACTTGAATAAAAATACATGTATCTCAAAATATTTTTAGATGCAAAAATATATTGCTTAGTGCTGCCATTCTAGAAGCCTAAGAAAATAGCTCCAGGGTAACATGGACATACACCTCCATAAAATTAATATTGTATTAAGTGCTAGAGTACACCTTTACTTTTCAGACATGATAAATTTCACCTGCAAGATAACTGGACTTTAATGAGAATCAATACTCTAGTCCTTTTAATTGAATTGCATAAAGAAAATGCAAGAAATAACCTTTCAGTTAGCTAAAATCTGAATTACATTTTAGTAGAATGTCTAACTAAAGAAGGAGGAATACAGTTATAAATAAATGTTATACTCAGTGCTCTAGTATCCCAATGCTCCCAAGCCATCTCACATATATCTACATTAAGGGTTAGCAAACTATGGCCTGCAGTCTAAATACAGCCAGTGGCCCGTTTTTGTCAATAAAGTTTTAGTGAAACACAGTTGTACCCACTTATATTTTCTATGGCTGTTTTCATGCTACAAGATTTCAGCAGTTGAGATTAAGACCATGTGGCAAAGACTAAAATATTTACTCTCTGGCTCTTTATAGAAAAAAAGTCTGCCAATTCCTAATCTACCTATTTACTGGCATAAACATCTAAACATAGTAAGAAAATACCCAATGTTGTCTAAGAAAATTAATTGTTATAAATGGAATAACTATTCTATGTAAATGTTAGACAAATATATTAATACACACCTATGCAGAATGATACCATTTAAATTTTTAAATCCCAATGTGGTAAGATGAATTATTTATAGAACTTTCAAGTTCTGACATTTACAAAAATAACATCAATTTTGAATAGACAGATCCTACTTATAAAAATACCAATTTTACATTTCAGGAAATACTCAGAACCAAAATAACAGTATCAAATTCAACTCAATTACTTGAAATGTATTCTAAAAATCAAACCAACCATTTATATTCAGCTAACTTCCTAATAAAATTTAATAACCTAGATTTCACCTTTTAAAAATATAGTCTATAAACTTACTTAATATAATGTCTACACATGAAAAAAAGAACACAGCACTTAGTAGTTTAGGTCAAGAAAACCTAATGTTAAAAAAGAATACTAATAAGTCATTTTCTAACAAGAATTATCCATACATATCATCACTATCAGTAACAAACATTTATTATAGGCAAAATTCTACAGGTGAGTGTTTGTTCTGCCTCATGGCAAAGCCTCTGCTACACAACTATGTCCTTATACCGATGCACCTTCATGCTCTATACACTGATGAAAAATGGCAGGCAAAATGATTTTTTAAAAACACCAAATTATACCTTCTTTCTAGCTTACACTAGCTTCCAAAATCTTAGTTTCCCCTTGTTTCTCTTCTTTAAGTAGTTCACCTTAAATACACCACGGGAGCTTACTACATAAATGAAGACTCTGGCAAATCCTTTCATAAAAAGACAAATTATTTTGTGAGGTGACTAACCACCTCTAATTTATCAGTTTTATATGTCTGAATTATTTTTTCCACCATTGTATTATAAATTTTTCAAACATACAGAAAAACTGAGAAGAGAACTATACAGTGATAGCCGCCTTGGATGCCTGGATTGCTAACCAAGTGCAACTCATCTTTCTTTACTAACCACTTTTTTATATGCCACCTTCCTACTAAAAAAAAATTCCACTAAACTAAACAACTAAAATTGAAATGTTTTTTCCAAATGCCTTTCCTATTCCACTAACTCTATATACAACTATATTATGAATATAATTTAGCCTCCAAAATTTTTCACAAATGCAAATGCTAATGTATAAAACCATAGTTCTTTAAGAAGTATGCAACATTAACTAAAATAATAAAACATACAAAAAAACTTGAGAAATTCTATGTATTTATACAATACATAAAAGTAAACCAATAGGTGAACTTTACAGTGTGTGAATTATCTCAATAAAGCTGTTATTTAAAAAAGTAAATCAGTAACATTGGCTTTGGTTGAAATGATCAATTCTAAACATAATAGCATCCTCTTTTATAGAAGAAAAGATTCCAACGACAGAACAGGATCCCTGATGGTATTAATATGGAATATCTAAATAAAATATACTTCAAAATAGATTATATACTAATGCTACCACTGATGCTTTAGATGATTAAGGTATTCCAAATTTAGAAGAAACGTATTGGTAGTTTCTTCATCCACAATAAAATGGTTTGAATAGCTGTCTACATGAGTATTGGACAGGGACAGAAAATAGGAAAGTTAACATTAGGAGAGATTACCATCAGGGTAATATTGCTGGTTCATGCCTTCTGGAGGACCTTGTCCACCATGACTGTATTGGTCCCCATAATAGTCTTCCTGGCCTGAGTACTGCTGGGGTGGGCCTGAAAAACCACAACCAGTCAAGATGTAAACAATTTGTTCGCTAAGTTATCAAAGGTTTTCTTTCTATCTGAGGTTATGAGAGATTACTTCTCAGCTATTAGATTCCTCTCTCATGCTTTGGCATTTCATATACTTTTAACTATTCTTATACAAACATACATAAACACACAGCCAACACCAAACACATTTCACAAAAATTAATGTTAAGACCATACAGGCAATATCAAACAATACCAACTCAAAAACAAAACAAAACACTAACTTCTTAAAAAGAGGGTAAAGCTAGTAGAATAATTTCCTTTTTATTTTGATTTAGAGCAGTTAAAAATAAATTCGGGTTTGTTTCTGACCATCTACTTAGTACCTTCTCAAAAATAAAACAGTACTTCCTGCTACAAATTAGCTTTTGCTATAAAATTTTATGGTATAACCTTTTCTCAGAAAAAGAAAAAAAGAGAGCTGAATACCAAGAAGTTCCTACCCAATATGTGACCCTTTGTACCTACTATATCCACTACCATTCAGGGAAAAAATATATATAAAATAGAAAGCCTTCCCACTACTGTTATTTATATTAAGCAGGAAATTTTCCAAATGGAACTTTACCCTGTTGAGGTGGTCTATAAGGAGGAATCTGTCTCTGACCCATCATATGATTGCCTTGGTTAACTTGACCCATCATGCCCATTGGTGGCTGCTGGCCTTGGTAATGCTGCCCACCTCCCTGTGGCATATTGTACTGTTGAGAAGGAGGCTGCTGATGCATCATTGGACCTGAAAAGAGACAAAACATTATGCAACTGATTTTTTTTAAAGATTTTATTTATTTATTTTTTTTAGAGAGGGAAGGGGGGAGAGAGGGAGAGAGAGAGAGAGAGAGGGAGAGAGGGAGAGAGAGAGAGAGAAACATCAATGTGCGGTTGCTGGGGGTTATGGCCTGCAACCCAGGAATGTACCCTGGCTGGGAATCGAACCTGGGACACTTTGGTTCCCAGCCCGCGCTCAATCCACTGAGCTACGCCAGCCAGGGCAAATGATTTTTTTTACACATAACGTTTAACATGTTAAGAGAAATACAAAACTCTTTCAGTATCATATAACCCCCAAATACATAACTTATTATAATAAAATTGACTTTAATAAAAGCACATCTTTGAATTAAAGTCCCTATGTCTAAAATAATATGCACACAAGGGAAAACAACCAATCCATGGTAGCTGATCTGAAATTCACTGGAGGGGTAGCTAGTAATTTTTTAAAAAAATAAAGTAGATACAACATATGAACATTCTGAATGTATTTTTTACTCTGTACTATATAACTATGAATGTAACCCATCTAGAAAAGACAGAACCCTTATGCTATGCAAAAAAAATACACCAAAACAAAGTAAACTTCTCAAAATGACACAGCAAATCAGTAGTCAAACCAAGAGAAAGAACTCTAACTTCTGGATATCCATTTTTTACCCTTTTTCAGTGCTACTCATTACATAATAGTAGATAGGGAAACTATGCAAACATTCACTTTTCCAACTATAAAATTTATAAACTACAAAAGTCTTTTTGTAATCAAAGGGCTGTAGTATGCCTTAGTAAGTTCTAACATGTACACAATCAAAAACACCTAGGTAGACAACTGCAATAAGCCACAGACTCAGAAGTCAGAACTACATGTAGTTTCCAAAAGTGAGCAATACTGAATAGCCGAAGTACCACCACTATAGTACCCCACTGGCCATAGTAAAAATATATCACACGAAGTAATCAACAAAAGTTCTGTGTACCTTCTAACAATGTAAGCAGCTCCTCAAATGTTCACTGGGCCAAGTTATGGCATGCGGAGTTCATCATTCTGCCATTATAACCATTACTGTCTCAGAAGTATGCACGAGTTATCCCCCAGATTACAGTGCTTAAATACCTATATGCTCCTCTTTAGTAAAAGGGGACAATTTAGGAAGGCAAAGGACGTTGAGAGCCTAAAGAGTTTTACAGTCAAAATTACCCACATAAGCCAAAAGCTCGTTTTAATTATTTAAATAAAATTTTAAAACAAAGCATACAACTGATCTACAGTAGCAGCAACAATGTAAGCAAAAATAAATCAACTGTGTTCCATCTGAAGAACTGTATTCTCTAAAATACTACTTTATCAGAGCTAACTCTTTCTCCTATTTGCTTTCTTTTGTTTTTCTACTATTTTTCACATTCCTTTTTCCTTCTACTTTTACCATGACTATAAGCCTTTCAATGGTTACTATGGGATTTTTCTTTCACCAAAGAAATAAACTCTTAACAGTAAATATGATGTGGCACACTGCAGACTGGAAGGGAAGAGAGCTTAACATTGAATGCACTTACCACCACCAGCCATGCTTTCAACATTCATTTCATGTAAATCATTAACAACTACCAGAGGTAATTATGCTAATTTTCAAGTTTTAACCCAGGAATCCAAAGATCAAGATTATATATAGCTTATAGGTATCAAATGGGAGTCAGACAAAACTTGTTTGATTTCAAAGCACATGTTTATTCCAGTATTCTTCACTGATTCTTCACTACATATAACAAATTCTGTACTTCAGAGGCAAATTATGTAACAAAAGGTCCAAATGCTAATTTAATTAAGTTACAATTTTAAAAATATATTTTGTATATAATAAAGTACTGAACACTAGCATTCATAATTTAATAGGCAACATGACTGGGCATTTGTGTAATGCATTTTCAATAAATGAAGGTTGTGCTCTTTCTGTCATCAACACTGATTAAAGAAAGACCTCTTGTCTTAACAAAATTAGCTATAAAACTAAAGCATTTAATATGCATTAAAGTCAAAATTAAAAATAAAGAAGCAAAAAACATAATAGCTGAAGGAAAATCCAAAAGGATACAATGAAACAAAATTCTGAGCTTTGCTCTAAAAGAGAAAAGTATTTCTAGCTTAAGCCCTAGATAGGAAAGACATCACCACCTGTGTTTTTATCTCTGGGACTATAAGCACTTCCTATGCCAAAGAGCTCAAATACCACCCTTCTTTTAATCTCCTTCACTTTCCTCCCTCTGAGGACCCTTGACATCATTCAGGATCAAGTCTAAAACCAAACAAAATGGAGGAGGATAGCAGCACTAAAACATGTTTTCCATGTTTTTTTAGAAACTGAATTTACTGAGGTGACACTAGTTAATAAAATTACATAGGTTTCAGGTGTGCAATTCTATTACCACCTGTATATTACATTGTGTGCTTACCATCACCATTTAACCTTTTCCTTCTTATAATCACCCTACTGGCGTCTCTCAATGAGTTCTGGGGTTATCTTGCCTAACTCCTTCACCTGTTTCACCCAGCCCCCGAAACCCCTTCCTTCTGGCAGCTATCAGTCTGTTCTCTAAGAGTCTGTTTCTATTTTGTGTGTTAGTTTATTTTGTTCCTTAGATTCCACCTGTAAGTGAAATTGTTAGCTTATTTCACTTAGCATAATGCTCTCCAGTTCCACCAATGCTGTTGCAAAAGGTAAGATAAACCTTTTTCACAGCTGAGTGGCATTCTGTTTTGTAAATGTATCACAGCTTTTTTAGCCACTCATCCACTGATGGGCACTAAGCTGCTTTCAAATCTTGGCTATAGTAAATAACGTTGCAATGAACACAGGGGTGCATATATTTTTCTGAATTAGTGTTTCAGGTTTCTTCAGATAAATTCCCCGAAGTGGAATTGTTGGGTCGTAAGGCAGATCCATTTTTAATTCTTTAAGGTATCTCCATACTGCTTTCCACAGTGGCTGCACCAATCTGGATTCCCACCAACAGTGCATGAGGGTCCCCTTTTCTCCATATCCTCACCTTGTTGTTTATTGATCTATTGATGATAGCCATTCTGACAGCTGAGAGATTTATCTCATTGTGATTTTAATGTGCATTTCTCTAATGATTAGTGACGTTGAGCATCTTTTCATTTCTGTTAGCCATCAGTATGTCTTATTTGAAGAAATGTCTATTCAGGTCCTCTGCTCATTTTTTAATTGGACTGTTTGTTTTTTCTGCTGTTGAGCTGCGTAAGTTCTTTATAAATTTTGGGTATTATAAATAAAGTTTTTTATGTTTTTCCTTCAAGCCCTATCTATTAAAAAAATTACGACTTCAATTCTGATTGTTTAAGAAGCATATTATTTTCCTTGGATAAGGAAATATACTACACTGGCAAATGTGTGAATATTATTAGTCCTCACAAGGTTACGCCAAATAAGTTCTAAAAATCTGTACTGCAGAGTGAAGTTAAGAGTATAAAGTAAGACTATAATAACCATTTTCTACAAGCAATAACATCACACATTACTTTATGCTTAAAGGTTTTCTTCATCTTGTGCAGAAATCATTTTGATGCTAAGGCTCACTACAAAGTGTGATATTACATACACAAAGATACTACTACTATCTTAATTATCTACAATGTTCTTGAAAAAGTGTTTTAAAAGGATATATAACAAATGTTCATCACCAACATTATTTCTTTCCATTTTGAGTTCTATACTATAACAGATACTCTATTGAAACATCCTGTATCTTAAACACAAGTAAAATAATCCCAAATCACCATATTTTATATAACTAGAATTCTTTACTCTAATGAGACAGTTAATACTTAGTTGTATTTCAAGTTATTGAAATCCTTGTCAAATTTTTAAGTATAGAGACAACATTATTTTCATTAATATATGAATTCAGAATTATATAATTTTTTAAAAATCTACATACATTTATGTTCACATCTTCAGATGCAAACCTATACATCATAACTCTATATGTAATATCACTGATCTATAAATTATTTTAAGTAAAATTTAAAAATGACAGCTAGGGGCTAATGAGCACTTCTTATGGGCCAGGCTTACTATGCTAAGAGCTTTATGTTTATTATTTATCTACCACAAAACCTACGAAACAGGTAGAATTATTGCCAACTTCACTTGATAGATAAGAAAATTTAACACTGCAAGCATTAAGAATCTTACCTAAAGTTGCATAACTAGTAAATGGTAAGAACACTAAAGCCATGCTCTTAGCTACTACATGTATCTTCTTTCAACTCATGCTTCTCCCATGTAATGTCTCTCAGGAAAACAGTTCTATATAACATCATCACCATAATACAAAAATGCTAAAATATAAGAAATTTCTTCATCCTGCCTGTATCTATGTTATAATGAGAATTAGACTATGAAATTTCATAGACAACACCCTCCCCAAGCCTATTTTCTTGCTCATAATTCATTACATACCAGTCACATTTTTGTGCCAATCATTCAGCTCTGGCTTATGAACCAAAAGGTCACTACTTTGATTCCCAGGCAGGGCACATGCCTGGGTTGTGGGCCAGGTTCCCCATTTGGGGGCAAGTGAGAGGCAACCAGTCCATGTATCTCTCACACATTGATTTTTCTTTCCCCCTCTTTCTCCCTCCCTTGCCCTCTCTCTAAAAAATAAATAAAATCTTTAAAAAAATTCAATCTCAAAGTAACATGTACAGGTCTCACTTGAGGTTATTACTAATAAGGATTTTTTTTTTAACATGGAAAAAAAAGCCCTGTACTCTAACAAACTATTAGCTAGCCCACTACCTATTAAACAGCCATTTAAAATTACAGGATTCTTTACTTAAAAACATACACTTGTGCTCATCAATCATTTTAAACAGTTCATAATAAAAAAAATTTATAATACAATAGCAAGGATAAAAGAACAAGAGCCAAGCAACTAAGAAAACCCTAAAAGTTTAATAAAGTCATTACAACTAGTACAAATTTAAGTTTCTAAGCAATCAATGAAAAGTTAGAAACATGGCAGATTTTATTTTATTTTTACTTTTTAATATTTATTTTCAGAGAGGGGAATGGAGGGATTAAAAAAAAGGGAGAGAAACACTCATGTGTTAGAGAAACATCAATTGACTGCCTCTCACACACACCCCAACCAGGGACCAGGCCCATAACCTAGGCATGTGCCCTGACCAGGAATCAAACCAGCGACCTTTCACTTTGCGAGATGATGCCCAACCGACTGAAACACAACAGTGAGGGTTAGCACCATGAAGGATTTTAGCTAGTAAAACAGGTAGCAGTTCACTGATATAAATTTTTTATAACATAAACTTTTTAGAAAAATTCTCATGAACATATTAAAAAGTACTAAAAGCTAAGAGTATCAACAACTTTTGTTATTTTCATTTGTTTCTTTAATAACAGACCATCCTTATCTGTAATTCCTTACATTAACCACTTCTTAAAGCTGTTACAACTGTGCACAAAATTTTGCCCCGGAAGGGACATTTAGCAGATTGCAGAGATTTTGGTTGTCACAGCTGGCATGGGGGTGCTACTGCCACCTAGTGGATACAGGACAGAAATACTGCTAAATATCTCAGTGCACAGGACAAGCCCCCAAAACAAAGAATTATTCAACTCAAAATGGCAATAGTGCCAAGTTAAGAAATCCTGTATCTCAAGGACATAATTGTACATCATAGGCATCTCTACAAATAATCTAGGATTTAAATGATATATTTAGCTTTCTGGTGACTAAACAAAATGGAAAAGGAGTATATTATGGCTTAACAAATCTAGCAAAATTAAAGATTATACAGATGCTTAAGGTTAAGACAATCTCTTTTATATAGTTTCAGCTATATTATATAATATTAATCCAAAAACAAACTCCAAAAGCTCTAGATCTATGTGGTACAAGTGACAATCTACTGTGAAGTAAAGATCCTGTCTTGCCCAAGGAGAAAGCCATGGAGTTGGGTACATTAGAACATACAGTTTTGTATCACTTGGCATGAGCTGAAAAATGATGAACCATCTAACATAGAAGATATCATGCAGCCCAGAAAAATTCTGAGAGAATGGGCTATAAATAAGCATAACATCAAATATTTGTTAAATATAATTCATAAAATTTACCTCTAGAGACTCTGGTTTAGCAAGTATAGGGTGGAGCAGACAAATCTTATTTTAACAAGTACTCCTGGAGATTCTGATCCAGGTAGTCCTAGAGCTACACACTGAGAGAGTTCCAAGGTTAAGAATAAGCAATCAACCCCTTTTACCACAAAAGAAGCTATAGATTATGGTTTATATAAAATATTTAATAACGGAGTAGGACTGCCTCCCACACAGCACTTAGGGTGAGATGTTAGCTAAAAAAATGAATCCAAGAGAGTTTATGTTACAAAAATGCCAAAACTCACTGAATGATACACTTAAAAATATGTAAATGTTATCTAAATTTTTTTTATATTTAAAATGTTGACTTCTAATAATATGCAACTAAAGTATTATAGGTAAAGTATACAGATATCTGCAAATTACTCTGAAATGCATTTGGGAAAATAAGACTCATTGATGGATGAGTAAATTAACAGATGGATGATAAACAAATTTAGTAAAATATTAACTATAGAATACAGGTGGCAATTATGCAGGTACAATTCCTTCAACTTTTCTGTAAGTTTGAAGTTTCACATAAAATATTGGGAGATTTTTAATTAATCCTAAAATAATATATAAAGACTCCTTAAAACTCAACAGTGAAAAACAAACAATCCAACTAGAAAGAGGGCAAAAGACATGAAGAGACATTTCATTGAAGAGGACACATAATGGCAAATAAGCACATGAAAAGATGTTCATGCTAGTAGCCATTAAGGAAATGCAAATTAAGACCACAAAGAGATATCACTATACATTTTTAGAACAGCTGCCATAAAAAAAATATTGACAATACCAAATGCTGTCAAGGATTTGTAGAAAGCAGATCTTTCATATATTGCTGGTGAGACTATAAAATGGTACAGCCACTTTGATAATCAGTTTGGAGGCTTCAAAAAAAAAATAAACACACTTATCATATAACCCAGCTATTGCATTCCTGAGTATTTATCCTAGAGAAATGAATGCTTACATCCAAACAAAAACATGAACGTGCTCACAATTGTTCATAGCACCTTTATTTATAAAAGCCTAAAACAGAAACAACCAAAATGTTTCTCAATGTGTGAATGATCAAACTGCAGTACAACCATACTATGTAACATTACTCAGCAATAAAAAGGAATGAACCACTGATACACGCAACAACTTAAATATTAATTAAGCTGAGTAAAAAGCCAATCCGACAAAGTCACATAGTGTATGATTCCATTTACATAACATTCCAACAAGGACAAAGTTACAGAAATGGAAAGAAAACTAACAGTGGTTGCTGGGGATTAGAGATGGCTGAGGGAGGACACACAGGATCTATTACCTTTACAACTTCCTGTAAACCTATAATTATTTTAAAGTAAAAAGTTTTAGAAAATGAACTGTAATAAAACTGAATTTATAATCTGTTGGACAGAAACACATCTGGATTTTGTCTTCCAAACCCAAAGGTTTTGGTATAACTGACAATCATCTGTTTGTTGTATCTGACAGTTCCTTTTTTGGTTCACTCCTGGAATGACAGTTCATGACAATACCACAGAAAAGGATGCTAGTTTTCTAATTTGTTATAAAAAGGAAATCTAGCTCACTTAGCTGTCAACAAATAGGAAAGTGATGGAAAAAACAAGACACAGTTCCTGACTTTATAAAATGTAGAGTCTAGAGAAAAATAATTAACATAAATTTACAAATAATTATGTAATTAACAAGTACTCAAACTGCTGCCACAAAGTGTCTAAATACAGGCTATATAACCTTACATAAATGTACTGTACCTTGTCTTTGGAGTAATTTAAAACTTACAGAGCAAGATTATAGATGATTCTTTTTATTTTATACTCTATGCTTTTTTGCATTTTCCAGATATTTAAGTACAATTTTTATAACCAAAAAATGACATCATTGAAGAAAAAATTACAACCTTGAAAAAATCATTCAAAATAGTAATATTTATCATATGTATAAATGAACTACAATGTAGCTGTATATCCCTATAACTGTAACAAACAGAAACCTGAAATACTAGCAATATTGTAGTGATTTACCTACTTAACAGTGAAGAGAGGTGAGTTTACTGGTACACAATGTGACTTCTTATTTTGCAACTAGTACTATAAATTAGCAGAATATTTCTCTTTACTTTCTTAAAGAATCAATATGATAAACTGTAAACGTATGGTATCTGTTCCCTGTACTAATTTCAACCAGATTCCTAAATTACAATAACAAGATTTTTAAACTAGTTACTTTTCCCTCCATTTCATTATCAAAGCTGAGAGAGAAAAGGGAGGGTAAAAATGTCACTTTGAAATCTACCAAAATAAATCTATCTAGACTTTGACCTGCAGTGTTCTGTTTAGAAAACTACCACCATATCACCTGTTAAAATTCCCAAATATGCCACTTAAATAATAATTGCCATATAATTGTTCCTTTTTAAAACAAAAATCTCAGAATTAGTCTTTTCCCATTTTTTTGGCCACTTGACAAAGGTTGAATCTAAGAAATCCCACAAATATTTTTTCTTGACTAATATACCCTATTATTTAAAATGGTAATTAGCTTTAATACTGTTCAATATCTCTTGACAGAGAGGTGTTTAAGAATATGGAAATAGCCAAAAGATTCCAACAGTTTGTCATTAACTCAAAGAACAGCTAATATCTCTCCATAAATGTCAAAAGAAATTTTTAAAAGTCAAATGTTTTCATTTTATGAAATTTTGCTATTTTTCAAGCTTTTCTTTAAAGACTGTATTTACAATGTAGTTTCCCTAAATTTCTTCCACTTATTTATCAAAACAAAATTTTACATATAAAATATGTACCTACCCTGTATTGGGAACTGCCCTGCCTGGTTTCAGAAGCTGTAACCCCGCCATGGCTAAGGCTGAGTGAGCGACCTTCAGACCATAAGCCACTAAGGGGACAAAGCTTATCTCCCTGGCAGGGGCGCCACCTCTGCCCCTTTTACTTCACTCTTTCTGGCCCCAAAATGCAATGACGGGTAAGATTCCTCAAGGGAGGGACGATCTAAGACAGGCACAATCAGAAAGGGACTCCAGGGAAGAACTTGGGGGGCTATAGCAAAAGAGGGTGATGGACCCTCGACCCTTGGTTTTGACATAGCCTGAGTCCTCATTCTGTCTGCAAGTAGTCTCCTAATCTCTTGGCTGCCTTACTTCCCCTGCGGACTTAAGCCTGAAACAACGACAGAGGGTGGTGCAGCCCTGTGCTAAAAAGGGCAGGTTCCCTGGGGCGATGAGGCCTAAGAAAGAATGCATAAAATCCTGTAAAACCTGCTTTGCTAAGAATGTCCTCAATTAAGTGATAAGGGTCCAAGCAGGAAATGAGTTTGTTCCCAAAAGTTTTGTAGCCCTTTAGCTAACAGACCCTGACTCAGAATAAGCCCTCATAGTTCTCTGAATGTTATCTGTTGTTTGATCCTTACTGCCTGACAATGATTAATGAGCTTTATCTGTTTTCCTGTGCAAACTGAACCCAATAAAAGCCCATTGAGGTAAAGGCTCTTGGCCCCTCTTCATTCCTCTCCAAGCAGATCATGTCTTGGTAGACTTATTCTCATCCTTGGCAGCTGAGGGGGTCCGGCAGCTGGGGGGGGCCCTGCAGACAGAGTCCCCCCACAGTCCTGGCCAGGTGGCTGAGTTTGTTGGAGTGTTTTCCTGCGTGCCAAAAGGGTGCAGGTCCAATTCCCAGTCAGGGTACAAACCAGGTACAAAAAAATAACATTTTTTAAAAGAATAGTTGGCCCTTAAGTTTAAAATGAAAAACTTCTATGAAATCAGCTCCTTCCTCCAAAAACAGTAATTATTTTCCTACATGCATATTGCTACAAGCATTATTTTTTCTTCTACTTGAAAGCAAACTATGCTGCAACATCATCCAATTTTTTGGTGTACACCCTAACTTTTCTTAACTAGTTTCTAGCATATGTGCCATCATTACTGTAGTTACTGTCAGAATCACTATCAATTTTTTTGCCCTCTCTTTTGGTAACCAAGTATGTGGAGAGACATGTGGACTCCATCCTGATCTAACAATGACTTTATTTGTTTGACTATTGGTCTGAATCTTTAACTGGCCTAAAAAACCAAAGAAAATAATAACATTAAACAACTTCGGAGAAAAAAATGGAAGCAAGCACCAGTTTTGTGAAGCTACATTCACTATTATCTTCCTTTGTTTTCAATATATCTCATCAAAATTACAGAAAATATCAATATTAATATTTAACATTTAGAATGTATTAGTTTATCATAAATAATTATCAACAAATTAACACCGACTCCCTTAATCTGGATTCACTGCAGTGATTTATTTTTCATAAATAAAATCTAGCAATTTTTATCGCAAATACATTAAATCTATCTTACACTGTTAAACACACCACATTTCCTAATTGAAAAAGCTTTAGGCTGGCAATATGTCAAATGTTTTAACAGGCAATTAGCAGAACAGAGCCCCACTTACCAGTTTTTAGCTACTTTTCACAAGAATATTCAAAAGAGAAACATGGTAATAATTTCATTCCCTGATATTGGTAATACACTTTTCATACCACTCTAATACAAGAACATAGCAGCACCTCCACTAAATACTGTAGTAACAAATTATACTATTACCTTTTAAATGCTAAAACTCAGAATCAGAAAACCTCCATATAAATCAAGGGAAATTAAATCAAGGGAAATTCACATAAATTTACTTATCCTTAATAGTAAAATGAACCACAGAGTAAATATTTGTAAGGGGTGTACTTGCAACAATAAAATTATATTTTCTCAATTTTCTAGCTCTAAAGCAAATATTTGGTTATTCACTGATTAGTTTGTGTCAGAAAAAAATCCAAATTAATATAGAACCTCAAAAAAACTGTCCAAAAGACATAAAAATAAATAAGCTAAAAATAACCTAAATTAAACAATTTAATTTTTAAATGTAAAAAAAAAAAAAAAAGTATTTTAAGCTGGTTCCTTAAGCTGGTTTCTCAACATTCCTTCTACATATATATAAAAATTTGTTTTATTTTCAAAGGCTGATGTAGCATTCTAGTCAAGAATAACAGAGTTTATTTACCTTGGTTTGGCTGCATATTCATATTTGGTCTGGGGCCATAGTTTCCCATGGGTTGGCCTTGACTCATTGTCATCTGATTCTGTACTGGCATGCTCTGTGATGATGGCACGGAATGGTTGTACCCTCCCATGGATCCATGGCTACTCGAAGGCATGTTCATGGAATTGTTTGTCATACTGAGTTGATTGGGTCCAGGTCCCTGCATAGGCATATGATTAGGCCCTTTGAAGAAAAATGATCAGAACCAAAATACAAAAGTTAAACAGATAGTCTGTACAAAAGTACCTTAAGAGATTTTTTATTTTTTTACATTATAATAATAATACCAAACAATAACTTCAGTATTTCATCAATAGCAAACAAAGAAAATGTTTTACATGAATGATAGCAAATACTATGAGGTAAATGTTATTATTCCTATTTTACAGATTAAGAAATAAATACTTCTAAAATACCAGGAACATTGTGAAAAATGACAGTAATGAGGGAGGACTAATTTGATAAGAGAGCAAAACATAAAGCTGATGTAATTAGAGGTGTGAAGTATTATTAGCATATAAATAAACTAACAGATCAATGAACCCAGAGCAGAGTCTAAAAACCAACCCAAATGGGTAAGTTAGTGAATAATTATAGTAGTGACACTAAGCATCAGTGAGTAAAAGAATAATAATTTAATGCATGGTGTTCTG
The DNA here is from genome assembly GCF_019186645.2 of Phyllostomus hastatus. NCBI lineage: Eukaryota > Metazoa > Chordata > Mammalia > Chiroptera > Phyllostomidae > Phyllostomus > Phyllostomus hastatus. The sequence goes on from NW_025333960.1 coordinate 22,388,511, forward strand.
ACAATTGAATAGCCATCTGAAAAAAAAACAAGTTGGACCCCTTCCACATTACTTCCATTGAAGACTAAGTCCAGATGACTAAAAAATTAAACATTAAAAAAGAAGAGGGGGTGGGGAGGAAGAGAGAAAAAGAAAAGAAACCATAAAAGAGAATTTCAGGAAAAAATATTTTTAAAAATAATCATGGGGTGGAAGGGCCGTTTTAAATATGTCAGAAAACCCACAATCATAATGATTGACAAATTGCATGAAAAAAAAGTTGAACAACACCCAAACAAAACCAAAATTAAATACTTAAAAAATAAAGTGGGAAGAAACTACTTACAAGTCACATCACAAAACAAACTAGTTAAAATATCACATAAATAAAACACTGCCAGCAGTAAAAGAAAGGGCAAAGGACATGAATGACCAGTTCACACAAAAAACTACAAGAGGTCATAAACATAATCAAACTGTATGCTTTATTTACAATATAAAAAGGCAAATTAAAACTATGAGACCGATTTTTCATCCTTCACATTGGCAAAGATCAAATATTTTGACCCAGCTATTATAAAGAAAGAAGTACCTTCATACGTTGTCCAGGAAATCTATACATTAAAATGCATGTAATTTTAACCCAACTATTTCAATTTTTGGAATGTTACCTTATAAATACACAAGTTTTGTATGTGTACATGTGTGTATACATACCAAATAGTATGTCTTATTTACTTGTTTATTTTTAAATTACAGACATATTCTCAGAACCATAAGTTTTAATACCATCACTAGAAATAACCTATATTTCTATCATAAGGGAACTGCTCAAGTAAATTAGAAGCATCCATAAAAAAAAAGAATGCACCTGGCTGGCGTAGCTCAGTGGATTGAGCGCGGGCTGCAAACCAAAGTGTCGCAGGTTCAATTTCCAGTCAGGGTACATGCCTGGGTTGCAGGCCATGACCCCCAGCAACCACACACTGATGTTTCTCTCTCTCTATCTCCCTTCCTTCCCTCTCTAAAAAATAAATAAATAAAATCTTAAAAAAAAAAAAAAAAAGAATGCAATGTAGTCATCAAAAAGAATGAGCCAACTATATTTATACACTGAGTGGTCTCTAAAATATATCTTATATACTCATAGTCTCTAAGATATACCTTGAAGAGAGAAAAAAATGATATATTAATACTATCTAATGAATGCTAGATACTACTACTTTAAAAAAATAAGAAAAAATATATGTTTTATACACAGAGAATCTCTTTTAACAATTTTTTTTAAAGATTTTATTTATTTTTAGAGGGGGGAGGAGAATGAGAAGGAGAGAGAAACATAGATATGGAGAAGAAACATCGATCAGTTGCCTCTTGCAGGCCCCCAATCCAGGACCTGGCCTGAAACCCAGGCATGATGGGGACTTAAACCAGCAATTCTTCAGTTTGAGAGGTGATGCCCAACTCACTGAGCCACGACAGTCGAGGGTGCAGAGAATATCTCTTGAAGGACAAACAGACACCACTGACTCTGGAACAAAGTGTCTAGAGAGGTAAAGACTATATCCCTTTTGGTATCATTTGATTTTGGTACCACAGGCATGTACTATTTAGTCTTCTTCTAAAACTCAGTTAACTTTTTTTTGAAAAGGAGCCTGACACTGAAAGGTTATTTGACCAAGAACAGCAATATATAAATAGCTCTGCAACTTAGATTGTAAAATATTAAAAACTAAACTAAAATGGTAAATAAAAAGCCTAGTATAAATGTGTGCACAGAAGTTAAATGCTATATAGAACTTATTAAATAAAGAAAGTACAAGTAAGTGGACTTCTGACTTCTCCTACACCTACCTCCCTACAAATTGTTTTGGAAGCTCCACAGTATTCTGGACCACCTAGGTCACACCTAGCTGAAAATCTCTAGCTTCTAAAAATTATAACCACTCCAGATGGCCTTACATAAAACCAAAATGTCATAGTAACAATCATTATATTGCAGCTCAACTGGCCCTTCAGCCTTAGGCTTGAGTTACATGGAGAGGTTAAGTCAAAATCCTAATTAAAGGTACCACCATAAAAAATAAAAAAAAAATCACGAAACTTCTCACTTGTTACCCTGTATTTGTACTATCTTTCCAGTCTTAAAAACACTGTGTCTTAATGAGCCAAATGTTGATTCAGCAAAAATATTCCTCCTGACTACAACCTGACAAGCAATTATGTCTTTATTCCTAACTCCCTATTACTGTGTGCCACGTGGGCCACTGATTATGGCAAGCTCTAGCAAGAAGAAGACAGCCCCGGAAGCCCCATCACCCATCTACCTGATCAGTCATACATGGATCCTCTATAAATGAGGCTGCCTGTCTTCCTTACTCTGTACTCTCTTTTTACTTTATTATCTACACCCATCACCCACAGTCACTGAAGCTACCAACTAACACAATCAGCTAAGATGACACTCTCCTAAGGATGCTAATTAATAATTTTAAAACTAAATTGTTCTGTTATTTTAATATACTTTCATTATTACTATTTGTAAAACACTTCTCTTTTTATTAATGAAAATAGTCTTTGTCATTAGAAAGTGAAAATATTCTCTTATTAAACGGAGAAAACACCCCAACAATATTTATGGGTATGGGCTGTCTGTTACAAAAGCAAAATAGTTTAAAGATACTTTTCAGATTAAAAATTCAAACCAGCAAAGGTAACTAGCTAAGCCTCCAAACAGCCTGAAATATATCCTAGGTGGCTCTAAACTTAAAATGGATAAACAGTAAGGGAAACAGCTCATTATATATGAAAGCTGACATTATTTTTCAGTTTTAAATTTTGCTTTAATATCTATTTCCATATTTATATTATGTCATAAACACAAACCTATAACCAGCTTTAACAGTATCAATGAGAAAACACTAACATACATTAGCACTTTAGAGATTGTTTGTTTCTTTTCCCTATGCGTTTTTCCAGGATTACTGCTTCTGAGTCCAATAAATTTTTAATACAAAACTCAGGGAAATGTTATATCTTTTTATAAAGAGATTTTAATTCTTAAGCCAGGGCACAATGCCTTCTTTTTTCCAAAAAGCTTCCAAAACCAGCTGTATTACATAGTTTCAGACAGACTAAATTTAGCTGGTTCTGTTCATCAGAGGAATGCTGTGTGTCAGCTACATCAAAGCCCAAGGGCAGCCTGATAAACACTGAATACAGGTCACGTAGCTCTGTAGCTAACAAACTCTAAGAGAGCTTGTACTCGGGGGCATTCAAAGCAGTTTTGTCATCAACAATCTAGTATCCCTTGAGCCCCCATGTCGTTTCAGTTGCTAAGCAACTCTGGTGTTAATGTCTTAGAGGAGAAAAACTTACCAGGCATCTGGCCGTTCATCTGGTTCTGCATGTGTGGTGCAGGAGGACCCCCACCTACCATTCCATCTGAAGGCATGCTGTGGGAGCGTGGAGGTGGGGGAGGGCCACTCTGATTCATCCCTCCAGGACCCATAGGCATATTCTGTGTGGGTGGCTGAAAGAAGACAGTTTAGTAAAATAACAGAAGCAGTTATACAATATATTAAAGATGCATATGGTGTAACAGTTGCCTATATGATTAAATTAAATAGAAACAAAATTTATTTTAATGCATTTTAATCATGGACTTATTAACGTCATATTTTATATGCCCCCCAAAGTTCATAATATCGTTAGCATGAATATATCAACTGACCACCTTAGATAAAAACAACACAATAAAAGTACCTTTTGGTTTATAAAATCTGGATGAAAATAAAAACTTTAACATTCTGTACAAAAAGAATTTTCATTTATTTATGTATAAGGGTTTCCACTGTGTCCATTACTGCTGTTATTTAAATTAGGTTTAAAAATTGTCTCCTTTCATTATTATTATATTAGGGTGTATTTACTACTAATGATGGATTTTACCTGAAAAAAATAGTGTAAAAAAATTATTAAAGAACAAGAAATACCAAAATCTAATATGCTTTATGCTGTTTGAAGGTGGGGAAGGAGTAGTTTTGACGGCGGAATGTTTTAAATCACCAAGACTCAATTCAGCCCAACATTTTTGTGCCGACTGCTCCTATAGATAGGAACATTACTGATGGCCTCCAAGGGTATAGAGACAGCTGCCTCAAAAGGACGCCTTTGGCAAATTTCCTAATGAAAGTGTGAAGAAAATCACTGACTAACCTTGAGAGTTCAGAAAAGGGCGAGAGGAAAAACATAGACACAAGGTGGTCTGCAACACCTGGCTCCCTTCTTGGGGATAATTTGATGGAGAAAGCAAATGGTTAGTTTCTTTCCAAACCCCAATTTTTATGCCTGCAGAAGGACAGTGCAGTATTATTCTCTACAAACTTATTTCTGCCTTCTTTCTCTACTTCTTTATGCTCTAAATATAATATCTACTCTTATAACTTCAGTTATTTTATTTCTCCCACATTTTTAGGCGGCCGGTTAGTGACTTTGTGTGTACCATTCAGACACTGTGAACACAAACCACTCTGGCATGGCTGACAAATATACATTGCTCTTTAGCTATCACATGTAAACACTCTGATCGACAACCCTTTAATCATCACTAACATTTATAAAAACAACCAAGTACTACTCGAAATAACACTCATTTAAAATTCATAGTCTTTAAATTTCTTCCTACTAAATCCAAATATTAATTATCCTTTATTATTAAATATATTCTTTCATTCTCATCTTAAATTCTTTTTTCAATTTGTAGTCTTTAACACTTAATGATCTTGTTCAATTTTCAAAAAAAATTACCAAACATCAACTCAGTGTTCATTTATCTTAGTTTTAAATTATCCTTTAAAAAAATTTTTTTATTGTTTTTTTTTTCATTACCATTTACCCCTCTTATACCTCCCTCCCCCTGCAATCACATGGATACTACTGTCCATGTCCAAGAGTCCTTTTCCCTTTTTGCTCTATCCCTCCATCCCTAAACCCCCTCCCAGAGCTGTCGGCCTGCTCTCTATCTATGAGTCTGTCTCTATTTTGCTTGCTAGTTCAGTTTATTCATTAGATTCCACATATGAGTGAAATCATATATATTTGTCTTTCTCTGACTGGCTTATTTCATTTAGCATAATGTTCTCCAGGTCCATCTATGCTGTCACAAAGGGTAAAATTTTCTTCTTTTTTATAGCTGAGTAATATTCCATTGTGTAAATGTCCCATTTTATAGTCAATTAATATTTAACAGAGGAAGAAACACACACAATGGACTAAAGAAAGTTTATTCAATAAATGGTGTTAGGAAAATTGAACAGATAGGTGCAGAAAAATGAGACTTGACCATCACAACAGAAGAAATTCAAAATAAACTAAAGACTTAAAATGTTAGACCCAAAACCATAAAAATCCTAGAAAAATATAGGCAGTAAAATCTCAGACATTGCTCGTAGCAATATTTTTTCTGATATATCTCCTCAAGCAAGGGATACAATAAAGAACCGGGAATACATCAAAATAAAAAGTTTTCACACAGGAAGGAAACCATCAACAAAATAGAAAGACAACCCACTGAATGGAAGAACATATTGCCGATACACCTGATAAGGGATTAATATCTAAAATTTATAAATAACTTATGAAACTCAACACACACACACACACACACACACACACACACACACACACAAACAATCCAATTAAATAATGGGCAAAGGACGTGAATAGAAACTTCTCCAACTAGGACATACAGTTGGCCAACAGACATATGAAAAGATGTTCAAAGTCACTAATAATCAGAGAAATGCAAATTAAAACCACAATGAGGTATCACCTCACACTGGTCAGAAGTCTACCACAAATAAATCAATAAACAAGTGCTGGAGAGGATGGAGAGAAAGGGGAACCCTTTTGCATTGTTGGTACAGCCACTATGGAAAGCAGTATGGAGATACCTCAAAAAATTAAAAACGGAACTGCCTTATAACCCAGCGATTCCACTTCTTGGAACTGATCTGAAGAAACCCAAAATACTAATTCGAAAGAACATAAGTACCCCTATGTTCATTGCTGCATTATTTACAATCGCCAAGATTTGAAAGCAGCCCAAGTAGGTGAATGGATTAATTATCCTTTATCATCCCTCAAACATAGCTGACCTCAACCCTGGTTTGAAAATAAAAATCTTTCCTCCTACATTTGTGTCCAAATTTTCTAATGAAAATTAATATTCTCACTCTCAATAGATATCGGTTTTTCATTTCCTGTGATTCAATTCATAAGAATCAGTTTTTGCGGCTACCATCATAAGAACAAGAAGTATGGAACTAACTCTCCTAACAGACATTATCTAGACAAATGTAAAAACTCTTTGAAAACACTAACAAGCAATGCAAGGAGAGAAACGGAAAAGGTTACAACTCTTGAAAGAAGCAAAACATAGAAGATCAGCTCCATAATCACTTTGGCTTTTTCCTTGACTTTCCTGTTTAACAGGAAAATAGAGTCCAAGTAGGAAGTGGCAGTTCTACTGGACTATGTAGAAGACAGTCAGTTTGGGGCCACCATAGTGCTGGAAACTAAACAACCACAAAAGGGGAAAATCCAAGAAAAAAAACCATTAGGAAGCTAAATAGCTAAGCACAGATTTTAGTTTCTGCCCAGTGCTAGGGAGACAGAGATGAGAGTTTAGGTCCCACCAAAATAGAAGGGCCTTCACAAGCAACTGAGGCTCTCTATTCAAACTTAAAACAAAAACAAAAACAAAAGAAACCTCTGCACAGATTAAGGTCAAAACTGAAATAGATCAACCCTAAAACACTTTATAATCAACCCTCAAAAGATTGAAGGTAATGCCTTAGTACTTCCCCTACCAAAGTAAAACTTAACTCTTTGGAGGAAAATAACACCAAGTACAGTCCCTACAACTGTACGTTTATAATGTCCGACATTCTATTAAAAATTACATGTCATTCTAAAAAACAAGAATAGCCAATACCAATTAGGATGATTATAACAATTTTTAAAACTACACAAAGTGACAAGTATCGTCAAGAATGCAGAGAAGGGGAAACTCTCATAAATGCTGTTGGGACTGTAAAAACAGCCACTGTGGAAAACAATTTCACAGGTCCTCCAAAAGCTACCATGTGACCTAGCAATTCTACTCCTTGTATAGATCCAAGAGAAATGAAGACGTACATTCACACAAAACTTGTACACAAATGTTCATAGCAGCATTCATAATAGCCAAAAAGTAGGAAAAAACTCAAATGTCCATCAACTCATGATAAATTAACAAAATGTGGCATATATATATTATACATCCATACAAGGGAGTATTACTCAACCACAAAAACTGAATGAAGTACTGAAGCATGCTACGGCACTGATAAACCTTGATGCTACAGCACTGATAAACCTTGAAAACACTATGCTAAGTGAAAGAAGTCAGACTCAAAAGACTACATTGTATAATTCCATTTATATGAAATGTCCAGAATAGGTAAATCCAGAGACGAAAACAGGTTGATGAATCATTGCTGGGGGATGAGCAAAAGGGAGATTTGGGATTGAATGTCAACCCAGTCTGGAGTGATAATGTTTTACCCTTTCCCCTGGCTGGCAGCGCGGAGGCCGCACAATGCCCAGAGTTACTGTAAAAGACGTGAACCAGCAGGAGTTCGTCAGAGCTCTGGCAGCCTTCCTCAAAAAGTCTGGGAAGCTGAAAGTCCCTGAATGGGTGGACACTGTCAAGCTGGCCAAGCATAAAGAGCTTGCTCCCTACGATGAGAACTGGTTCTACACGCGAGCTGCTTCCACAGCGCGGCACCTATATCTCCAGGGCGGCACTGGGGTTGGCTCCATGACCAAGATCTATGGGGGACAACAGAGAAATGGTGTCATGCCCAGCCACTTTAGCAGAGGTAAATGTTTCTATCTGTGGTTCCAAGAGCATGGCCTGCCGGGTCCTCTAAGCCCTGGAGGGGCTGCAAATGGTGGAGAAGGACCAGGATGGGGGCTGAAAACTGACGCCTCAGGGACAGAGAGATCTGGACAGAATCGCCGGACAGGTGGAAGCTGCCAACAAGAAGCATTAGAACAAATGATGCTGGGTTAATAAATTGCCTCATTCGTAAAAAAAAAAAAAAAGTTTTATAATTTTGGATAGTGATAATAGTTTCACAGAACCGTGAATATATCAAAAACCACTAAACTGCACACTTTAAGAAGTTAAAATGGTGAATTTCATGTTATGTGAATTTCATCTCAATATTTTAAAAAGAGTATAGGAGCCCTGGCTGGCATAGCTCAGTGGATTGAGCTCGGGCTGGGAACCAAAGTGTCAGAGGTTCGATTCCCAGTCAGGGTACATGCCTGGGTTGCAGGCCATGACCCCCAGCAACCGCACATTGATGTTTCTCTCTCTCTCTCTCTCTTTCTCCTTCCCTTCCCTCTCTAAAAATAAATAAATAAAATCTTTAAAAAAAAAAAGAGTATAGGGACAACCAAGAGAAATAGAAAAAGACACATAGGCCATTCACATTTTCGAGTTATCTGCAAGAGTTTAAAATAACTATCATTGACATGTTCAAGAAAAACCACAAGATGGAGAACTTCAGCAAAGTCATAGACTTCTTAAGGGTCAAATGAAAATTCCAGAACTGAAAAATATCCTCACTGAAATTAAGAACTCAGCAGTTTAGTTAGAACAAAGAAGAGAATTGGTGAATTGAAAAAAATGTGTAGAAAATATGACACACCAAGAAAAAATAAAGAAAAAAAAATACCCCCAAACAAGGGTAAAGACATGTACAACATGGTGAAAAAGTCTAACATACATCTAACTAGAGTTATAAAAGGAGAGAAAATTAAATATCCATAATATATGAAAAATACTGGAATGAATTTTCCAAAGCTAACAAGATATAAGTCTCTAGCAAACATAAGAAGCTCTATAAACAGCGTGATATGAAGAAAACCATATCTAGAAACATCAGAGTCAAAGTCCTAAAAACCAAAGTCTAAAAGAAAATCTTAAAAGTGCCCAGGAAAAATAATATACATTGTCTTCAGGGCAACAGCAATAAGACTAATTTTCATTGTAAACAAGCAAAACACAACACAATAACATGATTTTTTTTTTAGAAACTTTCAGCTATTATTTTTTTTAAAGAGTTTTATTTATTTATTTTTTTTATTTTTTATTTTATTTTTTTTTAGAGAGGGGAAGGGAGGGAGAAAGAGAGAGAGAGAAACATCAACATGTGGTTGCCTCTCACGTGGCCCCCACTGGCCTGCAACTCAGGCATGTGCCCTGACTGGGAATCGAAACATGACTTTTTTTTTTTACTTAAGAAAATAAACCAATGTACCTCGAGTTTTACACTGAGAAAATATCTTCCAAACTATAATATGAAATAACAGTTTCAGAAAAACAAAAGCTGAGAGAACCTGTTACAAGTAAAGGGAATTCATCTAACTAAAAGAAAATGACCCCAGATGGAAGCACAGAACTAGAGAAATTAACACATTTTATGCGGGAAACGTATTTATACATTTTATGTTGACTGGCAGTAGAGCGCGTGGTAAAAACTACCCGCAAACAATGTGTTAATAGAAAGGAGTATGTAAATAAATATAAATTAATACTGTTATTTAAAATAACAGTAACAATGACTTATATGGTTTAAACATACATGTAAGTATACATATATAATAAGACTAACATAAAAACTCAATAAGGATAAGTGAGGTTAAATTGTTACAAATTTCTTGCATTTTTTAGCAAGGGTTAAAATTAACCATTTCTATTACCTCCTCCTCTGTGACCACCCCTGGCATAAGCCAACATAATCTCTCTCATGTTAATTACTGCAACAGTCTCCCAATTGGACTACCTATTCAATCCATCTCTTCTACAGTAAATTCTCCACACAGTAATCACAATAAACTGGTTAAAATATATCAACTCAGCCCTGGCTACTATGGCTCAGTCAACTGGAGCATCGTTCCATACACCAGAAGGTTGGGAGTTCAATTTCTAGTCAGAATGGTAGGGGAGGCAACGAATCAATGTTTCTCTTTCACATCAATGATTCTATCTTTCCCCATTCCCCTCTCTCACTCTCTCAAATCAATAAACAAACATATTTTAAAATTTTAGAAAAAAAAAAAAGACCTGCGATCCTTTGTGGAGGCTCTTCTGCTCCAAGTCCTCTAAGAGTTTACAATTTCAGAGTAAAAATCAAAGGCCTTACAAGACTTAAGAAAAAAAGAAAAAAGCTTACAAGACAGGACCTGTCCACACAAAAGAGGAAGAATCTGCTCCAGTCAAAACCTTCAAGTTCCTTAACAAGCAGGCACAGGACTTCGGGACCTTTCCACTACTTGTTTCTTCTGCCTCAAACATTCTTCCTCAATTCTTTGCTCACATGTCACCTTCTCAATGAGATCTGCCCTGACCACTCTATTTCATGTTGCAAATTTCATCCTTACCTCCAGCATTCCCAATACACCTCTCCTTGCTCTATTTTTCTCCTTTTCCATAACACTTATTGCCTTCAAACAAGCTATATATTATAATTGAACTATGTATTATGCCTGCCTTGCTTGCTAGAATATAAAACCAGAGAGGAGCAGTATTTGTTTTGTTCAATGATGTTTCAAAAAGTACCTACCTATTGCCTGTCACATAGTACTTACTATTTAGTAACTAAATTAATGAACTCTCAATTTAAGTGACTTACTATAAAATTAAAAATAATTCTGCCATGGCTGGTATGGCTCAGTGGACTGAGTGCCAGCTTGTGAACCAAAGGGTCCCCAGTTCGATTCCCAATCAGAGCACGTGCCTGGGCTGCAGGCCAGGTCCCCAGTAGGGGCACACTAGAGGCAACCACACATTGATGTTTCTCTCCCTCTCCTTCTCCTCCTCTTCCCCTCTAAAAATAAATAAATAAAATCCTTTTAAAAATTCCGACAATAAAATTACCTTCAATATTTATTTAAAATATAAAAATATAACTGCTAAATATAATTTTTAGTTTAATAGTTATCTCCATAACTATTGCTAATATAGCTATTATTGATAAAGTTTCCCACAAGGAGGCACTAAAATGACAGATATAACAAACTTAAAAATAAGATTATTCAAAATTGAAGATACATATACAATATTACCAAAAGCTAAAAAAGAGATGACTTCTATACACACAAATGAAAGAGCCTTGATTAGATCCAAAAGCCTTATCATATCATATTTCCCTTACTTCCTAGTCCTAAGTCAATCTCCCAAAAATGAGTTCTTTTTATACCTATCTGCAACAGTTGAGGAAGATCTCCTTGACTCCTCATTCATTCCCACATGAAATTTCAGGATGCCATCATGGGTAGGTAGCTTTGAATTTGTTCAGGCTTTCAACTTTACCAACTGATTCCCTCAATTTAATAATCTCAACAATTGTCATGTCTTTTTGTTACCCCTTGCCCCAACAGCTAATCAGGATTTCAATCCTACTATAAAACCTGACGAGCTAAACTTTCATAACTAATAATTTTCCCACCTGTTTTCACAGCCTGATTCTCCAAATTTCCTAAGAAATTAGGACCCAAAATGATTCACCTACTAATATTACTCTCCCCAGTTTTAGTAATAGGGTACCTATTAAATCCAATCTTTCTGTTATGAAACAGCAAACACACCCACCGTAACTCTAACATTAAACTATCTCAGCTCTGAAATACTATAATGATGTTGTCAATCACCAGTCACTCCAGACCCATAATCTAAAAGAACAGAAAGTAAATGCCTTCTGTCCTAGCCAGGTGATTTGGTTGGAAAGTCTTCCCATATACCAAATGGTTGCTGGTTCGAATCCCTCGATTTCTGGTCAGGGCACTTAACTAGGTTGCAAATTCAATCCCAAGTCAGGGCATGTATGGGTCGCTATTGATTTCACATCGATGCTTCTCCTCTCCCATTCTCTATCCTCCCTTCCTAAAGTCAATAAACATTCTATATCCTCTGGTGAAGATTAAAAAAAAAAAAAGTAAATATCTTCTTCCCAACCATTGATGTTTCTCTCTTATATCAAAGCTTCTCTTTTCCTTTGCTCCTCAACTCCTTCTCTTCCCCTCTCCCACTCCCTCTCCCTTCTCTCTCTAAAATCAATAAACATATCCTATATCCTCTGGTGAAGACTTTTTTTTTTTTTAAAGTAAATGCCTTCTTCCCACACCAGGAGAATTCTCTGGAATATACTTCCAAAACTAAAAAGCTAATCCACTCTGAAACATGGGGGAGATAAATTTTACGCCCATTAAAAACCAAGAAGATACACTGGCTTAATCTTGAATGTATTTTTTATATCTATACCCACCTGGCTAAATTATAAAAGTAATGTGTAATCATTATAAAACCAGAAAAATGAAAATAGGAACCACTGCTAAAACTTCATACAATACTTCAGAAAGTTATTTAAAATTTGTTTTTTGTTTATTTGAAAGTAGGATCATAGTATTCTGTGATTTCTTTTATTATACTGTCAGCATTATCAGTAAATAATTCAACCTTATTCAAAAATGTAGAATTCAACTGCATAAGCTGTTTTCACCCACCCTCAAAATTGACACTTGTTCCTAATTTGTCTTTTTCTAATATAAACAATGTTTAAATTAAGTCTTGTAAAATATTTTTCTGCACTTAATTCTATTCAAATTAAGAGTGAATTAAATAATTTCCAACATTTAGGTTCTTTTTATTTCTTACCTACACAGCAAAAAATCTGCTCCTTAAAGAGGTAAGCTAGATATATTATTTTCAACTAATGACAAAGGGTCATTATGTTCCTTATGTTCCTTAGTACATTAAAATGCTACTTTCACTGATTTAATACAGTTCTGAAAAAAATTCAGATACACACATACATACATACAAAATACACACTAATATTTTTATTCTTGCAGTAAGATGTATCCAATCTCTTTACATATCTGGACTTCAGAGAGTCTTCTGAATTTCATATAATATATACTGTTACTGTCTAGCAAACAGTTAACATGACTTTTTATAGGATTCTGAAAGGACAAGATGGGCAACAATTCCAGCAAAATGCAACCTATAATATTGTATATTAATCTGGAGATATGTGCCCCATAAATCAATTGTCCACAAAACACAGAGTTACCTCCCTTGTGAAACTTTCCCTAACACTTGGTGTAACTAATGACTTTTACTACTATGCTTAAAGTGTACTTACATATACAATGTTCTAAAATGACATGTATCATACCATCTGTTGAGATGTCTTTAATTTCATTTATAGAATTTACAGGTATATTAAAGATTTTATTTTACATTTTTTAAGGAATTAAATCAACATCTTGTTTAGTTTTCTCCTTTTTCTCAACAAAGCCTTCCTCACCTCAAAATCAGACAAATAACTGATGCCTTAATTTATACCACACAATGGGGCAGAAGTTCTATAGTTGTTCATATGGAAAATAATACAATAATTAATAAATAATATAAAAATAAACTCTGTGTTTCACATACTCCCAACTATAAACCTACTTTTGCCCACCCCTATATTTATATTGGTTTTTATTTGCATAAAAAACAGGCAGAAGTCCTGGCTGGTATGGTTCCGTGGATTGAGCACCAGCCAGAGAACCAAAGGATGGCAGGATGGATTCCCAAGCAGGGCACATGCCTGGGTTGCAGGCTGGTCCTCGGTAAGGGGTGTACAATAGGGAACCACACACTGATGTTTCTCTCCATCTCTTTCTCCCTCCCTTCCCCTCTCTCTAAAAATAAATAAATAAAAACTTTTTAAAAAATACAATTTAAAAAATACAGGTAGAAGATGGAGATAGTGGTATGTTTTCATATTACCATTTTGCAGTTTTTGATGTTCTACCCATATCAAAATATTACCTATGCTAAAATTTAGGTTAAAAGTTGTAAAAGAAAAATATTTATAAATGAAATACATTCTGCTTATCTTTAAAATATTGTGCAGTTCTAAGCATGTGTTCCTTCACTTCGATCATACCTATAAACAGTATATTCTACATTATCTAATTTTAGTCACTAAAATACTTAACAGATGATCTGCCTTAACAGATGTCACTGAACCTAAAGACTAACCTGTTATCACTTTTACTGAAGCTTGTATAATGAAAGGTTAATAAGTACTGCCCCAGGGTTGCTCAAAACATCAAGTGTCAGTGGCATCACCAAAAAATATAATTTAGAAAATAATATGTAAAGCATAAAACCTACTATAAATTAGTTTTTATTAATAGGATAGACTTTCTTTGTGCAAAATATTTACTAAACAAAAATTATCTTTTATAAATTTAAACTTTAAGAAGTATATCTGGTTAAATTTGGGGTTTTTTTTTTAAAAACTCATACTCATAATAAATTAAATGAAAGCCAGGTAAGAAATTCCAATCGGCTTTCAGCCTTCTTTTAAAATTAAGTGACATGCTTATACACTCAATCTAGTGAATGGCATCACTATCAGTCAGGTCTCCAAACTTACCCTTCATACGTAATCAGTAATTGAATCTCGCAAGTCTTGCATCAAACACTCCTGAATCTTATTTCTCCTTCCATTTATGCTTTCTAACTGTATACTACCTTCCACTTCAACACCATCAATACTTACTGAGTACCTCCTATATGCTGGAAACCATAACTTACATAATCTCTGTAACATTATATAATTAGTATTATCTTTCTCATATTGTGAAGGTAGTTCATGGTACACAACATCAGAAGAAGTTGGTATTACAGGAATAAGAATCATATTTTCCTGAAGTTTTCCATCTCCTCAGAACATCACTGAATATTGCATTTAAAAATCATGAAAACATAAGGTCCTTAAGTCCTAGCTGCATGGTAGAATCACCTCAGAAGCTTTTTAAAATCTGTAGTCAAGGTAAAGAATCACTAGGGTATTTAACTATCTAGGTTCTTTACAGCTCTAAAATTTCTAATTCTATATAAATATTTTCAAACTATATGTCTTAAAATGAACTACCACAATAGCAAGACTATTTTCTCAAGTTTTTCCCAAAGAAAAATTAAGTTAACAAATAAAAACTTTTGTGATTTAAACTGTTCTCATAATTCTTTCCTAAACCAATGATGCCTAAAACTTCTTATATGATCAAACTTATAAAGAACTTACAAAACTCAAAACCAAAAGACAAACAATCCAATGAAAAACAGACACAGAACAGACATTTCTCTAACTAGAACTAGAGACGCCCAACAGACATGTTGGAAAGATGCTCAACATTACTAGTCATAAGAGACATACAAATTAAAACCACAGTGTGGTATCACCTCATACTTGTCAGAGTGGCTATATCAATAAATCAACAAATAACAAGTGTTGGAAAGGATGTGGAGAAAAGAGAACCCCCATGCACTGTTGGTGGGAATGCAGACTGGTGAAACTACTGTGCGAAGAGGTATGGAGCTACCTCATAAAATTAAAAATGGAATTAACTACCTTACAACCCAGGAATTCCACTTCTGGGAATACATCCAAGGGAACCCAAAGCACTAATCTGAAAGGACATAAGCACCCCTATGTTCATTGCAGCATTATTTACAATAGCCAAGATCTGGAAGCAGCCCAAGTGTCCATCAGTAGATATGTGGATAAAAAAGCTGTGGTACATTTACACAATGGAATACTACTCCACTATAAAAAAATAAGGAAATCTTCCCCTTTGCAACAGCATGGATGAAACTGGAGAGCATTATGCTAAGTGAAATAAGCCAGTCAGAGAAAGACAAATACCATATGATCTCACTCACATATGGAATCTAATGAACAAACTGAACCAAGGAGCAAAATAGAAATAGTCTTAGATAGAAAACAGACTGACAGCTCTCAGACGGGAGGGGAGTTGCAGGACTAGATGCAAAAGGTAAAGGGATTAAGAAAAAGACCTCCTAGACACAGAAAACAGTACAATGTTTGTCAGAGGGAAAGAGGGGTAGGATAAGGCTGCAATAGAGTTAAGATCAAAACCAAAAACAGATTCTTTTAAAAGACTTGAAAAAAAATACATGATTAACACCCAGAATGAGTATCAAAATATATTTCACAAGAGAAGGCACAAATGAACTATGTTAAAAAAAGAAAAAATCAGCCCTGGCTGGCGTAGCTCAGTAGATTGAGCGCAGGCTGGGAACCAAAGTGTCAGAGGTTCGATTCCCAGCCAGGGTACATGCCTGGGTTGCAGGCCATAACCCCCAGCAACCGCACATTGATGTTTCTCTCTCTCTCTATCTCCCTCCGTTCCCTCTCTAAAAATAAATAAATAAAATCTTTAAAAAAAATAAAAGAAAAAATCACTACACATCTTGAGGACATTAGAAGTATAAGATATTTCATGAACCTTATACCAACAAATTGGAAAATTTAGATAAAATGCTGAAAAACACAATTTACAAAAATAGGCAATTCATAAATCATAGAAACATATAAATTATCCACTAACAATTAAAAAGATTAAGTGAAAACTTCACAAAGAAAACTCCAAATCCAGATGGCTTCTCTAAAGAATTATACCAATCATTTAAGAAATAGCAGCTCTATTATGCAAATTTTCCAGATTAAGAAAATGTAGAAATATTCTCCAGTTCCTTTTATGAAGCTAGCATAACCTCATAATAAAGACTAGACAAGGGCTTTATAAGAAAGGAAAATTAAAGGTCAATTACACTAATAAACAAAGACATACAAATCTTGATCAAAATTTTAACAAACTGAATACAGCAATATTTTAAAAGACCACGACCAAAAGCAAAAAGATCAATACCAAGTGGGTCATGAAAAAGTATGTTAATTATAAAAATGCAAAATTGAACTCCAAAAAGTAAATAAATTAGTTCACCACATTAATAGATAAAGAAGAAAAAGTTACGATCATTTCATTAGATATAAGAAAGTATTTAATGAAATTTAACATTCATTCAAGACATAAACTATTAACACAACAGAAACAAAACGGAACTTCCTTAATCTGATAAGATGTTATCTATAAAACACTACAGCAAACATCATACTCAGGGTCAAACAGTGAAAGCTTTTCCCTTTGTGATCAGCAACAACTTAAGGATGTCTTCTCACTAATTCTACTCAGGAAGGTACTGGAGGTCCTTGCCAGAGAAGTAAGGCAAGAGAAAGAAATAAAAGGTATAAGGACTGGCAAGAAACAAAACCAATGATTCACAAATGATATGTTCATGAATATAGAAAACTGAAAAGTATCAACAGAAAAATTATTAGAAATAAGAGTTGAACAACTCTGTGTAATTCAAAATCAACTGGATTTCCATGTAAACAGCAGAGAAAATAAAATTTAAACCACAAAGATTCCACTTAATTGCTTCAAAAAACATGAAGTACCTAGTAGCAATAAGGCCAATGAGAGATGCGCAAATCCTCTGCAGGAAAAATCATAAAACTTCATTGGTGAATATTAAAGGACTAAATAAATGAAAATATAGACAATGATCATGATTTGAGAGACTCAATATTTTTTTACTTTTTATTTATTAATTGATTTTTTTAGAGAGACAGCAACATGGATTTGTTGTTCCACTTATTTATGCATTCACTAAATGGCTCTTGTATGTGCCCTGACTGGAGATCAAACCCACAACCTTGACCTATGTGGACAATGCTCTCACCAACTGAGTTACCTGGCCAGAGAGAAAGAGAGAGACTCAACACTGTAAAAAGATCAATTCTCCCCAAACTGATTTAGAGTTAATGTAATCTCAATGAAAATCACAACAGGATTGTGTTGAACATGCTGAAATTTAAGTATATATGGAAACACAAAGCACCAATAGCCAAGTTACCTGAAAAAAATAAGGAATAAGAACTTCTGTAATACACATGAATATTTATTAGATTTATGACAAGTGTGACAGGATAGGGAATTTGTAAAAACAAACCAATGAAAAAGAATAGATCAGAAAGAGATGTATATGGACACCTGATATTTGATATAGACAGCATGACAAAATAGAGAAAAGATACTTTTGTTTTTCTACTAGATATTGCTAGAACAGAGAACTAACCATGTGAAAGCGAATGAAATTGAACCTATTCTTCACATTAACAAAAATAAATTCTACTTAGCTGGGAACCTAGTTCATGTCAATAATTACACAAAAAATTATTTTGGATTCAAAACTAAATTTACTAATTATATATCCTTAGTAGGACATATCTTAAGAAGCAGCATCATATTGTTAGTGGTAAACCTGGTAGTATTATATTGAAATTATTTTTATATGTAATAGTATACAGCAAATAAACAATTATAATAATGTCATTAAGGTACCAAGTATGTCAGAGTAAGACAGAGGAGATACTTATACATAAGATTAAAGCTAAGTAAAAAAACAACTTCCCTGAAGGGCAAATATCACTAATCCAGTATTTCATTTTTTTCTAAAATATGTGTTTATTAGTACTGTCCACTAAAAACACCTAAGCAATAATGAAAACCCAGTAATAATGAATACCCCAAATATATAAATTGTTGTCTCTAAATATCAATTCCCATTATAAAAGCGCTGCTTGGAAAAATAGCTTCAGCAGTATAGTTCTGGGACAAATAATATAATCAACACGTCTCTCAAATCCTGAAGGGAAAGAAGCTCCACAAGAATACCAGAATTATATCAGAAGGACATGAGCTGAATCAAAAGGCTCCCACTGACCAAAGATGAGACAACTTGAGTATCAAAGAATGGCTGCAATAGATTTAAACATATTAGATTTTCTATCCCTCCTAATGTGGTACAAAAGGCAATATACAGAACCACCAAAGAAATAAAAAAGTACACCTAACTCTCATAAAGCCTCTAATTATTAGTTTATAGGAAATAAGAGATGAGATGGATAGAACATGTTAAAGGACCATATGGATAAAATCAGCAAATCCAGAATGTGAGAAATTCTACAAAATGTATAATCCAGTTTCTTCAACAAATAAATGGAAAACAGAAGAGGTAAACTGATACAGATTGAGACTTAAGACATCAATCAATGTAACATGAGGACTTTGTTTAAATTCTGTAACAAACAATCATTAAAACATTTATGTTTTTTCCATATAATTGGTAAAGACTGAAAACAGTCTGGGTATTACAAGACATTAAGAAATTTTGGTTAATTTTGTTGGATAGGATAATAGCACTTATCTGATAAAGATGCATACTACAGTATTTATAGGTAAACTAAGATATCAGGGATTTGCTTTGAAATACTGCAGATTTATTCATAAATTATTTGTACAATTACAGATTAAACTAAACAGGTAGATCACTGGGTGTGTGGGTGAATGGATATGACATCCTCAGGGAGAGGATCAATTCTACGTGAATTAACTTGAATTAAATATGAAGGCAAAACATTAAACCTTTTAAGATCATACAGGTAAATAGTTTCATGTTCTCAGAGGGGGTTGGGATTTACTAAACAAATCTCAAAAATCATTAAACAAAAATGCGTTATACCATACATGAGTCTATAAAGATTGTCTACTTCACAGTATTTTAAAAGTACTTACTGCTGGTAAAAGAGACTGCATATTTTGATTAGAATCTGCTATTGTAGCAAGGTAGACCAAGTTTGTATGCAACATCTGCTGATACCTATTAAAACAAAACAAATATCAATATTGAAAAATAATTTTGTTCCGATCTGCTTAAATACAAACAGTATTATAATAATTTCCTAAGATTAATAAAAAATTTATATGACCTCAACATCACAGCATTTCATTTTTTCCTAGTTCCTCTGCAAAATAATCCCACTTACTACATTCAAAGATGATAAACTCAGAGGTGTTACCATGTGCTAAATATTGTTATAGTTAGTTTTATACTTATATATCTCATTTAATCCTCAAACCTACACCTTCATTATGAAGTCTTATTTGCACCATCATACAGATGAGGAAAACAGTTTTAGAAAGTTCAGTAACTTGTACAAGATTACAGTTTAGTGAATTCAGTAACTTGAGATAGGCTCTGACTCTACATACAGTACACATACTTTTCTAAGAGGTCTAGAATGAATTCAATGAAACTGATTATGCTTATTCCCTTCCCTCTGCCCCTTTCATGTTGTAAAAAACCTCAATCCCAAGAACAGTCAACATGTTCTGCTAAAATGCAGAAACGAGGTGGGAACCACAACTTTTTTTCTTTCCCACTCTTGTAGCAGTGTCCAACAATTTATAAAATTTTAAAAATTTTAAAAATTTGTAAAGATACAGCAGATTCTCATTACTGGGGAGAAATGGTTAAACACATTTATAGTGATTTTGCTTATGAATTAGCTTTGCTAAACTTCTCTTCATAATCTAATTTTTTTAATTTATTAATTTTAGAGAGAGAGAGAGAGTACACTGATTTGTTATTCCAGTTACTGACACCTTCACTGGCTGATTCATGTATGTGCCCTGACTGGAGATGAAACCCGTGACCTCAGCGCACAGAGATGATGCTCCAAACTACTGAGATATTCAGCCAGAGACTCTTCCTAATTTCAAAAACTAAGACTAAACCAGATTAAAATTAGCAGTGATCCAAATTACTAGTGTTTGTAAACCCTCAATTTACAAACTTGTATCCTGCATCAAACTGTTCAGCTGTTTTAGAATTTTGTTTCTGAGAAATATTAAATACAAATTAATGCAAATAAGTCAACTTTGTTCAGCTAAATAAAGTATTCTCATATAGCTCTCAGATGAAGCAATTTTCTAAAACATACTCCATAAAAGGAATTTGAGTAAATTCTTTCTTTTTTAAAAGGATTTTATTTTATTTTTAGAGAGAAGGGAAGGGAGGGAGGAAGAAAGGGAGAGAAACATCAATGTGTGGTTGCCTCTCACATGCCCCCCAACTGGGGATCTGGCTTTCAACCCAGGCATGTGCCCTGATCAGGAATCGAACCAGCAACCTTTTGGTCCACAGGCAGGCGCTCAATCCACTGAGCCACACCAGCTAGGACAAGGGTAAATTCTTTGCTGCATTATTTTCTTCCAATTAAAAATAACTGATTTCACTACTTTTTTCTTAATGGGGAAAACACATTATATCTCACTATTAGTGAGCACCTTAAAGCTTCCTCACTAATAAAATTATGCTTTTTTGTTTATTTTTCCAGATTTATTTAGTATAACTGATATACAAAGAACCACACATAATTGTACATTACTATACAATTATCACCTGTTGTGCTTATAGTACACATCTATTAAGACAATGAATGGGTGTTTCCAATTGCATATATATATATGTACACATATAAAAGATGTTAAAGCACAGAGATGGAGGAAATAATAGTACACCAACACCATCAAGGATTAGTTTTATAGTGAACACAATTATTACAACAGGTAATAACTGTAACAAGTACATTATTGTGTACAATTTGATGAATTTAGACATAGGCAAATACCAGTGATACCATCATCACAATCAAAGCATCAATAATAGACATTCAACACTTCCCAAAGTTTCCTTGTTTCCCTTTTTGTTTTTTGTTGTTTATGCTCTTAACGGTCCTCCTCACATTTATACTATATTGTTGCTCAATCAGAATGTGACATGTTGTTATGATGACCCTTATATAAATAAGTACCAAGAATTATTATATTATACTGAATTACTCATAACAGTTAATTATTCTGTCAAAATTCTTCAAACAGCACTAACAGGCACCACTAGCTGAAACTACTTCATTATTTTACAGAAATTGCAAATAAAATTTAAGATATGGAATTCCACAATCTTGCCATTTTTCAAAAACCCTCCTATTTTTAATAAGAACATAAAACCCATTTCAACATCTATTCCTTCAAGCTTTATTTTCTTCTCTGAGTATTAATTAGTATGGTTGCAATACACTCAGATATGAGATCTGCTGACCACTCTATCAAAAATAAAATCCAAACCTAATAAGAAACTATGGTTTATTCATGACCCTTTAAGAAAAAAATTTAGTCATGCTGATTAGTATTTAGTAAATCAATATTAAAATACTGTTAAATCTTATCTGCCATGCTCATAAGGCTTCATTTGTAAAATAGTGGTTAAAATGGATCCCAAAGCCCCTTATGGTTCTACACATCTACAATTACAGCATTTTGTATTGAGAACTTTAATTTTAAACCATTTCCCCATCTTTTTTAAGTTTGAAATTTTAAGTTTACAATTTTAAAAATATAAAGAACTCTAAGTATCTTTTTCCTACACTGTACAATCATTAATATTTTGCCATGTCTTATTCCATCCTAACATACACACCAACATACACATGCATGCAAGCACACACACGTTTTTTCAAAACCGCTTGAGAGTCAGTTACAGACATAATACCTCATTACTAATTCTTCAGTGTCAATTTCCCAAAAACATGGGCATACCTTATATAACCACTGTACAACCACTATAAAGAGGAAATTACTACTGATTCAGTATTACCACCTAATCCATGGAACCCATTTAGATTTCTCCAATTGTCCCGAAAGCACCAAATCTTTTTACCTAATAATGTAAGGCAGTAAGTAAAAAAGATCAATTTTAACTGGTCTTTTCTAACTGCAGCAGGTTGTATTTTGTGTAAATCTGTTATTTTAACAGCATCAAATAAGCTTATTAAAGGCTTAAAAATGAACATCAATAAAAATACTATATACTCATATACTTTTGTTAAGTTTGTCACCTAAAAAGATTTGCAAATATTCTGGAAAAATATGGCTTCAGCCAAGATTGCTGAAATAATAATGAAAAGGAGATTCTCCTACAAATATTAAAGAAACATTTTCCTGAAACTTTTTGTTTATCCTGTAAAAAGTATTATTACATTTGTCACTCAGTTTACTTTTTTAATATATATGATTATTTCTAAAACAGTCTATCTACATCAATAAAATAAAATTGAGTATATAAGTTAAGAGCAGGTACAAAACGCTGTTTCTGACCCTCTCCTTCCCTTCTCTTCTCTCTGTTAAAAAAAAAAGGCATTTCCCCTTGGGTGAGGATAAAAAAAAATTTTTTTAACTATAAATTCCCAGATGGCTGTCATTTACTGATGTTCCTCTTTACTTTTACTTCTCCTACTATAAAAAAAAATTAAGATTGAGAGGAGGAATTTGTTTTCTCTTCATTCACAAACCAATACTGACAACTTAAGAAAAGAAAGAATAACTAAAGAACTCTAGGAATGAAGTAAAATCCATCAGAAGGCATAATTTAAGTTCTACCTAAATCAATTTAAGCCCCTTTTGTACAAATATGTGTAAAAATGAAGTCTATTCCAATAAGCAGAGAATGGGAGAAATTATCATATCTACAAAAAAAAGGCTGAGAATATAAAGAATAAAACAGTATAAACTTTTGCTGACATAAGTTGGAAAAGATGGTTCTAGATCAGAGTATTTCCTATCTATGCCATATATTGCTGGGTCCTTTATGAACCAGTCCTGTACAACAAACCCCTTCACTCTATCTAGGGTTTTAAAAGCTATAGGTGAAAATAATTCTAAGTAGAACCTCCCAACTTTTATCATCTCATGGCTGACATCAAGGAGTTAGTAATCTCCTTACCACTGGTGATTATCTCTAGTTAAACTAAAGGAAGTTAAGATAAACTAGTTCATTTTCAAATATATTTTATTTGAAAGAATATTTTCAAACATAAACAGACAAGATTTATCAAAGAACCAATATGCATAAATGAAAATGGTCTGTCATATAAAATGCAAAATGTACTGTGATTAGAAAATAATATATCCTAGCACTCAGACCTAAGTTTCTAAACATAATTTTCCAAAAAAGAACCAGGGCTTTAAGAAATGAGTGATTCCAAACTGGGGCAGGAAAAAGTACAAGATAAACTTTTTAAATGAAAGAAAATAAGAGAAATGTCAAAAAAAAATAACAGAGACACATCAAAAAGCCAATTGAGGGGCTACCAGTGGCCAACATCAGAAACAATTTCAGAAAGAAAATAAATAGAGTAACAGATTATAACCTATGGAATACAGTAAGAATCCCTAAATCCATTCAGACATGAATGAATGAATGAAAGAATGAATAGGGGAAAGGGATGGAAAACTTCTTCCTTACAGTGGAATTCCAAATAAATGTGGAAAAAATGGTGGATTTAGTCACCATTTGGCAACCACCATGGAAATAACTGTTTCAGTTAAGAATCACTGGTGGATGCTAACATTAATGCAAGAAAAAGTACGGTAAGAAACAGCTTATGTGTGTCTCAAGGTATCTCCCCAAAAAGATAAATAAGAATTATAAAGCAAAAACAGCAACTTTACAGTAGAAAAACTGGCAGGCACCACCTTTAGTGACCAAAGTTATCGGAAACATTGGGAGAAATACTGGGACAAATCATACAGCTATCTGAGGATGTACTGAAGACACAACTTTATATATGTGATACTCCTGCCAAAAGTGCATAATGTGAATCTAATCAAGAGGAGATACCTCTCGAATCCAAAACAAGAGACATTCCACAAAATTACTGCTCTGTACTCTTAAACAACATCAGCAGTATCATTAAAGATAACAGAAAGACTAAGGATCAGTTCCAGATCCAAGTATGTTCAAGACACATGAAAACTAAATGCAGTATTCGATGTACTTGAGAGCAGACCAGTGAGATCCCTAAAAAGACAGATGTACCTGGCTGGTGTAGCTCAGTGGATTGAGCACGGGCTCCAAACCAAAGTGTCACAGGTTCGATTCCCAGTCAGGGTACACGCCTGGGTTGCAGGCCATGACCCCGAGCAACCCCACATTGATGTTTCTCTCTCTCTCTCTTTCTCCCTCCCTTCCCTCTATAAAAGTAAATAAATAAAATCTTTTAAAAAATGATATGAACTTAAAAAAAAATAAAAAAAAGACAGATGTACTCCAATATGATGGTGAGAATAAAATACTCTAGAGCTATGCTGTTTAAATAGTAGCCACTAAGCACAATGAAATGTGACTAGTCCAAAAGGTTGTTATTAGAGTAAGATGCACAAAAGAATGTAACAAAAGAATGAAACAAAATGTAAACTATCTCATTAATATTTTATATTGATTATATATTGAAGTGACATTATATTGGAAATGAGTTAAATAAAACATATTATTAAAATTAATTTGTCCTGTTTCTTTTTACTTGTTTAATATGTCTCTACAAGCAAATGTACAATTACCTATGTGGCTCACAATATATTTCTACCAGGTGGTGGTGTTCTAGAGACTTGATAAAATATTCAGTTTGTTCTTCTCCATCAAATTTTATTAAGGGATACTGATTACTTCAGACATAATACTTCAAATCAACAAACTGCATTCTTAGGAATGATTACCAATTCTCTATTTATTAGATATGACCTTTGCCTTCACAATCACATACATGGATATAACTATATATCCTATATATGTGAAGATGAAGATTTAACTTTTCCACAAATTGGACCACACACAAATTTGAAGTCATTATTTTATAATGCAGTATAAGTGGTATATGAAAAAATTAATGCCCATTCCATCCCAGAGAACAAATTTTTCTTTTGTAAATATTAAGAAAAGTCACACAAAAATTTGTACACTAATATTCACAGTAGCATTACTTATAATAGCCAAGTGAAAACAATCTAAATATCTATCATTGATGGATAAATAAAATGTGGCATCTAGGCAATTGATATTTTTCAGCAATAAAAAGAAAGTACTAATTTATTCTTCAACATGGATGAATCTAGAAAATATGCTAAGTGAAATAAGTCAATCAAAAAAGACCATATATTGCATGAATCCATTTATATGAAATGTCCATGATAGACAAATCCACACAGACAGAAAAATTAGTGGTTGTCAGGGGTGAGAAATTAGGTGTCGAAAACAAGGAGCAACTGCTCATATGTACAGGAGTTCTTTTGAGGATAATGAAAATGTACTGAAATTAATTGAAGTGATAGTAATACAACTGTATGAATATTCTAAAACCCTGAATTATATACTTTAAAATGAGTGAACTGTAAGGTAATTTGAATTGTATCTCAATAAAGCTGCTATTAAAAAGAAAAGTGAAAAGTTAACCAATACAGAAAAATGAAAAAAAATTTTAAAGCTTCACATCAATCTTACTGAGAACACTCCGAAGTCTTTCCTTTATTCTGATAGTCCATTATACACTGAATGAGATGGTTATTTTCATCCAACATCTGAAATAAAATTAGAAAAAGTTTATTATAAATCTAGTAAATCAAGTAAAATTTTTTAAAAAATCCTTCAGATTTCTAGAAATGTTTATCTATACAGAAACTGAAACCACTCAGGTCTTTTAAATATTATTTTACACCTTATATGAATGGTATGTTCAATTAACATTTTTTTTAATTATTCTGATTATTCTCCCTCTGAGTTATTACCTGAAACCCAGAAGGAAAAATATGGAGTATCTTTTGCATTCAAACACTTAATTACTTCTGCTATATGTAACAGAAGCTTTAGTCTGTGAAGACTAAAAGTTAAGTCCAAGTTGGCTTTGTATCATTCTAACACTTTTTAGTAGTAAAGAAATATTGTCCTTATCCAGAATGAAGAAAATACGTGAAAACTTCAGCCCAGGAGGCTTGAGGGGATAGCTAGTTACTTTCCACGTTTTATCTACACAGTATGGTTTTGTGATTCTCCAAATATGAAATCAAATATAGTATTTCCTATGTGTGTATAATATTTATTGCGGATTTTATGAGCTTCCTTATAATTAAGTTGTCCCAAAAGTTTAAAAACAAAAGCATATCAACTTATCATTCTATCATCTTATAACAATTTAAGACAATATTGGCTTTAATGGTTAAATAATTCACCTAAGCAAACTGACATTGAGGAAAGAGTAGAAATGTAGCAAAAAGCAAGTTAATTTTAGTGTCAACCTTGCTATCCTGTACAGAACCACTTAAGATCTCATGGTCTCAGATTTATCTGTTAGATAAAAGGGCAGAAGTCACTGTTTCTCATGTACCTGCCCCACCCTTCCATGAAAGTATGAAGAATACCATAATCACTCCATCTCAGTAATTTCGTTAATGCAAGACTTTCAATTAAAAATGAAGATGCATTTAACATTAACTATGACTTCTTTTCTGCACATGAATCATCATCTTCCTCTGCCAGAAAAAATTACATTAACATGCCCCTCCAAAAAGTACAGTTATTTCTTAAATTAGAGCCATTGAATGCCAAAAAAAATTTGTCCTTAAATGTATTAGTCCGATGTAACGATTTTACAACATATCTTCTCAGTAGATTCCTCAACCTAACAAACTTCATCGTTAGGATTACCTGTCTCATATCTAAAATCAATCCCTCACACTGTAGAATGAGGTACTTAATTTGAAATCCATTTTCCCTTCTCATCTGAGGATTAAACTAATTGATCAGCAAGCATCTCCTGAATTAATGACCGATGAGAATTATCTTAAGATGTAAGAATAACTCTGTAGAAAAAATAGAAAATCTAAGGACTTTCCAACAGTCCAAAAATAAAAAGTTAACCGCCCCCAGCCCCTGCAGGAAATACGTTTCCGTATGTACTTAGAGCTATTAGCCAGGCTGCAGACTTAGCCCAATGTACTATATGAAAGCACTGCATATCCAGGCACGACCAAGCTGCTCAGTTTATAAAATAAAGCAGCAAGCAAATATCAAATGCCACACTACAAAGAATCTTACAGTAAAGAGAGCTGAGAACAGACTGACAGCTGTCAGAAGAAAGGGGGTGGGGAGCTGGATGAAAAGATGAAGGGATTAAGCAAAACAAACTCACTCAAGACACAGACAACAGTATGGTGATTACCAGAGCAACAGGGGGCAGTGGGGAGGTACAAGAGGGCAAAAAGGAGATAAATGCTGATGGAAGGACACTTGACTTTGGGTGATGAAAATGATACAATATACAGATGATGTGTTATAGAGTTGTACACTTGAAAGCTATATAACTATTAACCACTGTCACCCCAATGAATTCAGTACAAAAAAAAATTTAAGTCTATTGGGCACAGGATGGTGCCCTTAAAACTAAAAGCTGACTTTTCCTTAATCTTCATCCTTGCTCCAGTGCATAAAACAAAACTGAAATTGAGCAAGTAACTTTTCAAAGTCTGGCTGAATAAAATTCAGAATGCTGCCTTGCTCGTGGGCAACAAGGGGTAAAGACAATAAAGAACCTGTATGTCCCTAACTGGCAGTAACACAGCAACAAGAGGCAGCACACCGCCCTCTAAAAGGAACGCAGCTCCCTAGGTATCACGACTCTCGTAACTGGTCACGATTATCAAAGTATCTCCGCCACCAGACTGTAAGCTCCCTGAAGGCAGGGACCATGGCTCACCAATGCAGCCTCAGAGCCTAGACTTGGAGATCAAAGATGTAAACGGATATGAGGTGAATCTGGAAAGGAGGAGACTCCGAGGTAACTGCTAAGTCCACCGGGCTCTCCCTCGCCCGCCTCTCTGACTTCACTAAGGCTTCCTACAGCGTCCCCCAAGTTCTCCTGGGAGCTCCCCTACTCCGCCAGAGTTTGCAGCGCAGCGGAGGGCAGCGACTTCCCCTCCGCCTCCCCGCGACCTCAGGTCTGTTCTACCCGAAGCAGCCACGGCGCGATGGGAGGGGCGACCCCAAAGTAACTCCGGAGCAACGCACGGGGCGGCTGGGGGCGCCGGCTCTTCCCCGCGTGGAGCCACCGCGGAGCGCACGCGCCCGGCCGCCCGAACACCGCCCCATCCCTAGAGAAATCCGGCGGCGGTTACTTGGGCTTTTGTCTCTGGAGGAAAGAGCTCCAACGCCTGCCTGAAAGTCTCCACGAGAGGACCGGTTTGCCTTCTTTCGCCACCCACTCAGGCACAACCCGCGGCTCTGGAGTCCCACTCGACTGCTTCCCAGCAGGCCCGTCTCCGCCCCCGGCCCGGCCGACTGCTAGCTCAGACCCCAGGGTCTCCCAAAGGCAGGATTGGCCTGGCATCCCTGTCCCCGCGAGGTTTCACCTTCTGAATCGCAGCGGGAGTAATCTCCCCCTTGCCTCGCTGTCTCGGGGCTGCGAACGCCACGGACATGTTGCCGCCGTCACTACTATCAGCAAGTCCGGAGCGCTTCGGGTGAACAGCAAACTGGGGGAAAGACGCCGGCCTCTCAGACTGAACCACCTCGGAAAAGCGGGGAGGGGGGATGCTCCAGTACCGAACAAACAGGCTGCCTGACTGGCCTAACGGAGCAATTCTGGCCGATAGACGTATTTTTTCGGCATCTGCGTTGAGAACCAGAGTTCCCAAAGAACTTGCCTGTTCTTCGTCGACCTGTCGTTCCTCAACCTTTACTTGCCCGCCTCCCCCACTCTTGTCAGCTAATGGTAGGGCCGCTCTCTGGTCCTCCCACTGCTTCAGCTATTCAGGAAATGGTCCCACCGCCGCGGGAGAGGGAGAGGCTAGAGCTGCCCCTGTCACAGGAAATGCGAGCGCCCCAGCCGGCCCGCCCCTTTCACTCGGGTGCAACTTGCTTCCCTCGCCAGCGCGCTGCTGCGTCCCTCCAACTGTGTTTCGGCGCTACGCTCTGGATCTAGTTCAGTTTTCCAACTTTATGCTCACCCCTCCCGGGAAGAAGTGGCTGCCCGAACTTGTCCCCCTGCGCGGGAGATGGAGGGAAGGCTGCCAGGACCTGGGAATTCTTGCCAACCCGTGGAGCTACAGCCGCAATGAGGCAGGGGTGAAAGGACTAGGTAAACGCCGATTCGCTAGTTTAAACGGCTTGGCTACGCCCCAAACGCGCCCTTTGGAGCCCGCAGTCTCCACACAGACAGTCGTGCCTAACAACTTGGAAGTAGCTTGACCCAAAATCAGGAAAGGAAGGTTGTGTCCAGTACTCATGGGCAGTCGGCCAACTTGGCTAGAGAGCCAGAGAAGAGGAGTTTGCCTCTTGAGACAAACCCTTAGTAGAAATGTGAGGTTGATTGCATCTGGCTTGGCGCTTTGGAATTAAGTTTTGAAACAAGGCACCCTCTTTTTTCTTTCAATTACATGTTTAGTGTCTTGTAAATTAGGCCTAAACTGTCAGACTTCAAGTCAGGATGAAGAAAAAAACCCGAGTTCTCAACTTATTGAAAGACCATGGGGAAATGTGGGTAATGTATTGGTGTGGGGGTTTCTTTATTCTGTAAATTTAATTTCTATATAACATGAAGGAAGAGTTTATATAATGAGACTCAAAATCAATTTATCAGTTCTGTATAAACTGGAAAAATAAATCGTATTTTACAGTTTTCTGTTTTAAATTATTTTCATACACAAAAAAGTCGTGAGTTTAATTGAGCAAATTTGGGTGTATTCTATGTGTCTAGGCAACCTCCAATAGAGCTCAACAACCTGGACCCAGGACCTGTTCTCAAGGAGCTTACATTCCGATAGGGCTAACATGAGAAACAAGTATGTAAAGTTATAAGAAAGGCTAGCAAACAAGGGACTGAAAAAATAACAGGCCCTCACATGAGTTAGGATGGGGAGTCTTTGTTATATTTAAACTGAAACCTAAATGATGAGAAAACTCAAGCCATCCTAAGAATAAAGAGAAAGCAATTTACACTCCTACTAGTAGTAGTAATTTAATTGTTGTTTTTCACTATCCTAAGCATTGAAAAAAAACACTCTGGTATATCTGGATTTAATGTAATGACATCAAGTTGGAAAAACTTCTATTGAACTCAGAACAGAAACTAAGTCTTGTCCAACACTAACACTGTATGTCCAACACCTGGCTTTTATAATTCTCTTATTATAAAAGTACCTAAGCAGTTAACAGTAATTCAGTAGGATAAATGAAAAATAGTCCTACTGCTCCAGTTCTGCTTGGTAGATAGCAACAAAATCTTAAACAGCAACATGAACTAGTAGGAATATTCTGATTTTCTACTAAAAAGAGGGGGCCAAGGGAACTTATATTCCAAGGAGGTACCTTCTCTGTTTAAATCACTGCTCCCCAACAACAGGAAAGGAAATCAACTGAAAACAGGTACCAAGTCAGTCCATGGTGTTTATTCCTTCAGAGTAGCATGGATAACCACAGCCTTCTATGATATCATGTATGCCATAAAAACGCCCTTTTTATTTTCTATGTGGCCTTCACATAATTTCTGTTAGGAAGCATTGGAAGTAGGGTCCAGCCAGCCCCCTATGGGAAGACACTATAAAAGGGCCCTATCTTACTCTCAAGCTTAACTTGAAAAAGTAGGAAATTCAAAGTGAGAGGGAAGATTGCAGCCTAGAGAAACTTTCTTAGAATTTTGGAGCTTTCATTACTGTAAGAGCCATGAGTTTAAGGAAAATACTGGGTTGGCCAAAAAGTCAGTATGGTTTTTTCCATAAAAGACACACTTTTCATTTTCACCAATAACAAGTGATTTGGATACTTTGAGCATGTTAGCTATCTCACATGAGGTATAATGTTGATTGTTCTCAGTTAATGTCTTGATTTGATCGCTACCAACCTCACCTGGTCTACTCTACCAAGGAGCAATCTAACTTCGAAAAGCACTTTACGTATATTATCATTATAGCACCTCCCCCATATACTCCACACATCTATTTTTACATTTCAGTTGCATTTTTACCTTTCTTGAAATAATAAAGTATAATATGCCAAAATTGTCATTTATTTTCTTCTATCTTCAATATTAAAATGGCTACACAAAAATTCATCAATTTTTATGTTTTTTTAATGCATGCTGATACAACAGCTGTCACAATACAGTCTAATAATTGTTTTGAAGGAAGTTACAGACAACTAAGCACTACTACAATCACCTTATGGAGAAAAACAAATGAAGTTTTTGGCCAATCCAATAGTTAGGAGCACCATTATCCTTCCTCACCTCACCATTAGTTTTGAAGAGAAAAATCCCAAGGTACAGACTGAGTGGTAGTAGAGCTGGAAGGAAAAGGAGAATGAAGAAACCCCAGCATTTAATAAAGGAGAAAATGGAGAATAAAGATGAGAAGTTGGCCAAGTCTGAGAAATTACTCTGGGAACTTAAAAATGAGCTACCCAGGCAACCATCTCCCCCACCAGAAAAATCAATCCCGTTATTTAGACTGCTCTGTATTGAGACATCTAAAGAAGGAATTGAAGTCACATCAGGAAGAGGTTTAAGGGTTTTTTTAGAATAACCCTAATGGGAGAATATATACAATGGCTCAAACTAAGTAAAATAATTTGCATGAACAATTAATTCTTGATTATTCACACCAATGTGTGTAGATTTAATCCCAAAAAAGGTATTAGGAAATTTATCCATGTTACATTTTCAAATATGTTTCAAATTCTAATCTATTTGAATTTGTTTGTATTCTTTAAATGCATTTCACCAAACTGATGAAGTGCTCCAGGATTATGCTCAATATTTAGTGAAACTATATAACGATGGCATTAAAATTATGTTAATCCACAAAAAACATGCAAATATTGACAACAAGCATTTAATACTTATTGTTTAATAATAACAGAATATATGTACTATCAAACTTGCTGATATTTTAAGCCCCTTTGCTGCCATAAATTCTTAGAATACATTGGGAAGGTACAGACCAAGCCTGTCTGCTCGTATCTGGGCTCAGAGCAAAACCCCTCAGGTAATATCTTTCAAAATATTTCTGCTGTCTCCAGAGCATTTGATGAGTCACTTTGAGTTGTGGCTTCCACAGCTTTCAAGACTATAAGAGGAAGAGCATACATCTATATTTATAATCATTATTCTAGCAAGACCAAATCACCTTTCCCAATTCTCCATAAAATATTTTCAATACTCCAGAAGACTTCATTCAAAGTAAACAACAACAAAGCTTATTTAGGGCATTTCCACCTCTTCTTACAGTATCAAACATTGAAAGAACTAAGGAGGAGCTGAAGCAATTCTATTTTGGGGATATTATAGGAAAGTATTGCTTTAAAAAAGCATAAGGTTGCAATAGTTATGTGCTATGCAACCTTACTTAACTTATTACTGTGACAAATGGAAAGGTTTGAAGTTGCCAGTTCGTCCATGTATAGTATGATACTGGACAGATCATGTCTGCACTTCATTCACTTTACTGAAAAACAACTACCCTATCTAAAGGGCTATTAGAAATAATAAGGTGTTTATTTACTTAGTATTTATTATGTACAGCCGATGTACTGATTATCTTACATTAGATTCTTTGAGATTGCCCTAAATTTTAACAGATAAAATAAATAAAAACATGGGATACTGTAAATTACTAAACAAGGATAAGATTTCTTAATAATCTAATAAGGAAAAATATATGTCCTTGAAGATTAAAAAAGGTTCCAAGTACCTGATAGTGCAGTCTACCCTTGGGAAATTTTCTGGCTATAACTTACAGATCAAGTGATCTTTTTCCAGTTTAGAATGTTCTCTGGCCTTTGTGGTAATATGAAGTTACTATACCCTTTAGTAAAAGAATATAGTAACTGTTCTTGAACTGCTTCACAATTTATAGAGAGGATTATAAAATACTAATTACCCTAAGAATTGGTATGAATTAGCTAGTTTTCCTATGTATGGATATGGTAGGGCAAATAATTTCATCCTCACAAAGATGACCACCTCCCACTCCAAATAACCTGTAAAAGTGATAGGTTACATGGCAAAGTGGAATTACGATTCCAGATAGAATTGAGAATGTAAATCAGTTAACTTTAACATATGAAGATTAACATGGATTATCTGAATGAGCCCAAAGCAGTCGCAAATATTTTTAAATGAGGAATAGTTGTTGAAGGGTGAAACAGATAGCATCTTGAGAAAGATTTGACTGGTTTTGAAGATGGAAGAGATCAAGAGCCAAGGAATGTGGATAGCCTCTAGAAGCTAGATAAGTCAAGGAAGTAGATTCTCCGCCCTAGAGCCTCCGGAAAAAATACCATCCTGCTAAAGCCTTAACTATAGCCAGTGTGGCCCACTTTGTACATCTGCCCTCCAAAATATAAGATAATAAATTTGTGTTGTATTAAGCCCTTAAGTTTGTGATAATTTCTCACAGCAGCAGTAGGAAACTAATACAGTAGGTTTTTTCCCATCTAACATTTATGGTTGAATTAGGCAATATGCACTAAAATACTATGAAATCATTTAATACATTATGAACTACTGTCCTAATACATATTAAACTAACCTAACAATCACATTTATTATACATTTTCTTAAAAGAATAACAGCATAATATAATGCAGTCCTATAGAAACCGTGATTTCAGCTTTGTGGCCTCCAGAATTGTGAGAAAATAAATGGCTGTTATTTTAAGCCACCAAATTTGTAGTAATTTACTATGGTAGCCATAAGAAACTAATACAGAGGCCAATATAATTCAATGAAGAAAAAATTGTTTTGGAACAACTAGATACCTGTTTTTAAAAACGAACTTTGACCTTTTCCTCACATACACAACGAAAGTTATGTTGAAATAGATTGTAGACCTCAGTTTAAAAAGTAAAACTTTAGTTCTGGCTGGTGTGGCTCAGTGGATTGAGTGCCAACCTGCAAAACAAAGGGTCGCCAGGTGGATTCCCAGTCAGGGTTCAAGCCTGTGTTGTGGGCCAGGTACCCAGCAGAGGCGCCCAAGGGACTACACATTGATGTTTCTTTCCTTTTCCTTCTCTCTCTAAAAATAAATAAATAAAAAGTAAAACTTTAAAATTTCTGCCAAAATCATAGAAAATCTTCATAACCTTGAGTTAAGCAAATGTTTCTTAGATATGGCACAAGAAGCATAAAAGAAAAATCGATAAATTGGATTTCATTGAAATGAAAATCTACTCTTTAAAGATATTGTAGAAAACGAAAAGTCAAGACATAGTCTAGGAGAAAACATGAACTTATGAAACATAAACACAAAAAGTTTTGCCCAGAATATATAAAGAACCCTTATAATTCAATTAGATAAACAACCCTATTAACAAAAATGATTCAGATACTTCACAATGATACATTAGTGGCCAATAAATACATGAAAGGTTGCTTTGTCACTAATCATCGTAGACATGAAAATTAAAGCCACATTGAAAAACCATTCATACTGACTAAAATGGTTTAAATTAAAGAAATATCAAACTATGGGGAGTATGTGGAACAACTGGAACATTCATACATTGCTAGTGGGAGTGCAAAATGATATCACCACTCTGGAAAACAACTAGTGATTATTATAAAGTGAAACATACCACCTAACTCAACAATTGCACTCTTGGGTATTAACCCTTTACCTCAAAGAAACGAAAATGTATTGTCCACACAAAGACTTGGACATTCACAGCACATTTCATAAAAATAATATATAGTTGGACACAACCCAAATATTCAACACAAGTGAATAAGTTACGATACATTCATACAATAGAACACTTCTCAGAAATTAAAAGGACAGAATGATTAATTATGTAACAAAATGGATAAACCTCAAAAACAATGGGTTGCATAAGAGGAGTCATACTGTTGATTCTATTTATATAAAAATCTAGATAAAGCAAAATGAATTTATAGTGACAGAAAGTAGGTTGCGGTTGACTGGGGATGGGTCTGAGGGCATGCTGACTACAAAGGAGAACAAGGGAACTTGGAGGGATGATAAAAATATTCTATATTTTTATTGTGGTCATGGTTATATGGGTATTTACATTTGTAAAAACTCATTGTATTGTATAAAATCTAAATGTGAAAGTAATTCCAAAGGGAAAAAGTGTTGGGATTCTTGTTGGTACTGTATTATTAAATATCTACATCAATTTGAGTTGTCTGATTCATGAATTTGATACATACCTTCTATTACATAGATCTTCTTTAGGTTCTTCCAATAATATTTTAGGCTTTTCTGTGTAGAGGCCTATATGTCTTTCCTAGAAGTATACTATCATACATGATATATTTTTTATTTTATTTTCTAATGATCTGTTTTTGGTTTACAGAAATATAATTTTTTATATTAGTCCTGTGTTCATCAAGCTTCCTAATTTCACTTACTAATTCTAGTAACATATGTATAATTTATTTTGGATTCTTTATTATGTATACAATTAAGTCATCTAAAAATAACATGCTTTTCAGTTTTAACTTCGCAATTCTTAAAGTTTTTCTTTTTTCTTGTTTTATAGTACTTAGAAGGATCTCCAGTACAAAGCCGACTAGAAGTGATGACAGCAGGCACTGATCTCAAATGAAAAAAGACCCAACATTTCACTGTCAAGTATGATGTTTTCTGGAAGTTATTTGTAGACCCCCTTTAGCAGATTAAGAAAATTTCTTTCTGCCCTGGCTGGTGTAGCTCAGTGGATTGAGTGCTGGCCTGGTTCGATTCCCAGTTAGGACACATGCCTTGTTTGCAGGCCAGGTTCCTGGTGGGGGGTGCATGAGAGGCAACCACACATTGATGTTTCCTCTTTCTCCTTCCTTTCCCCTCTCTCTAAAAACATAAATAAAAATTTTTTAAAGAAAATTTTTCTATTCTTAGATTATAAATCAATGAGATTGTAAGAGAGGTGAACTTTAATAAATGCTTTTCTGCGTTTGTTGAGGTAAATTTTTTCCATTTCATGAGTCAGCAAAGTTATAGAAATAAAGGACCAGGTAGTAAATATTTTAGGTTTTTCAGGCCATCCAGGATCCATTGCAATTGTGCAGCTCTTCATTTTAGCAGGAAAGCAGTGATAAACAATACAGAAATGAATGGACATAGCTATGTTCCCATAAAACTTTATTTACAAAAACAGGATTAGCAGTGGGCCAGATGTGGTCATAGGGAAGTAGTTTGACAGTTCTTGCTTAAATCTGTTAATGTGGTAAATTATATTGATTACTTCCTAGAATAAACTCAATTTGGTGTGATGTACATATGATGTGTATATTTGCTTACAATTTTTGTATACTTGTTCATGAGCAAAATTGGCCTGCAATTTTCCTTTCTTATACTCAGGTTTTGTTACTAAGGTTATGCTGCTTCATAAAAGAAGCGTGGAAGTAGTCTATTTTTGTGATGACTATATAAATAAGATTGGTGCTTATTTTTTTTATTGTTCAATTACAGCTGTCCCCATTTTCCCCCCGTTAATCTCCCCTGCCCTACCCATTCCTCACCTCCCACATTTAGTTCTCTCCCCACTACCTCCCCTGCCCCTGCTGTCTTTGTCCATGGGTCCTTTATACAGATTGGTGTTATTTCTTTCTTAGGAGTCAAAACTGATAAAACTCCTGGGACAAGTGTTTCTGCTTTGATGTGGAAATTATAGATACATACTGTATATCTCTCTGTGTGTATATATATGTATATATTTTTAAACTAACTTCTAGTTCCCGACTTTTCAATTAAGTCTAATGTGATAATAATGGATTTTTTTATTGGGGTGACATTGATTGATGAAATTATACAGGGTGGTACAAAAGTGGGTTTACAGTTGTGAGTACACTAAACAGTTATTTATTATTTATTAACTGTTATATTATTTTTATACAAACTGTAAACCTACTGTTTTTAAATGTATTTTGATTATGCTATTACAGTTGTCCCATTTCCCCCCTTCACTCCCCTCCACCCTGCACACCCCCTCCCACCCACATTCCCTCCCTTTAGTTCATGTCCATGTGTCATACTTGTAAGTTCTTTGGCTTCTACATTCCCTATACTATTCTTACCTTCCCCCCGTCTATTTTCTACCTACAATCTATGCTACTTATTCTCTGTACCTTTTTCCCCTGTCCCCCTCCCACTCCCTTGTTGCTAACCCTCCACGTGATCTCCATTTCTGTGGTTCTGTTCCTGTTCTAGTTGTTTGCTTAGTTTTTGTTTTTAATCTAATAATGGATTTTAGAGTGGCCAATTAGCTCATTTGGTTTGAGAGCTGTGGTGCTGATCATAATGAATTAATCCCTTTATTGAGCTCTCAATCTCAATTACTGTGGTTTTCTGTTCTACAATTTCCAATAGGTGCTTTATTGATAGTTCCAGTCACTGCTGAAAACCTTGATCTTGTTTTTAATCACTTGAATATAATTACCTTGTTTTGAAAATCTGCATTTGATATCTCCATTATCTGGATCTTAACTTGTTTCCAATGCCTGTTGTTTCTCTTGTTCTTTAATCTCACCTTTTCTTTTGTGTGAATATTTAATTTTTCATTGAGCACAGGATATTATTGCACATGAAAAACAGCAACAATTATTTGAGGTTCTGCATGATATTATTTATCTTCCTTGACAGAGGATTTATTTTTGCTCCTAGCAGGCAGCTAATCAACCAGGGGCACTAACAATACTTTATCCCTGTACTTCCCAACTTTTTAGCCTTAGAAACACTTTTAACTTCTCAAAAATTACTGAAGACTTCAAAAATTTTATTTCAGCTTTTATTTATGTGACATATCAGTATTTACCATATTAAAAATTAAAAGTAAAATGTTTTAGTAATTAATGCATGCTAAAATATTAAACTCATTACATATTGACATATTTCATATATTTCTATTTTTAAAATCTATACTTTCCAAATTTTAAAATAATTAGTGAGAAGAATGAGATCCTAAAACTCTTTAATGTCTGGCTTAATAGAGAATACAGCTGGATTCTCACATCTGCTTCTACATTCAATTGTTGCAATATGTTACTTTGGTTGAAGTACAGGGAAAAAGCTTACAAAAGAATGTATTGAAATATTCAGAGAAGTATTTTTATAGCCTTTTTAGATCACTTCAGATCAATCATTCAGTGATTTCAATCATTACATCTTCTTTGATACTAGACCAGTACTTAAAAGGTGGTACTTTCTTAAAGTTAAAAGTTATAGCCTAAAATCATGTCAGTGTACTTTCAGTGCTCTGTTACATTAAAATCCTTTGGTCTATGTAGCACTTTGAATGTCTCTTTAATTTATGCATGATTGTATATCATGCTTAGTCATTGGAAAATACTGGTCACTGAGTTATGCATATCTTCCAAATGTAGCACTATACTTTAAAAAAATCACACTTTAATATCAACATCAATCTTATCAGTAAAGTCTAATAGTGGAGAAGTCCAATTGTTCATTGTGATGGATACAAGTTTTCCGAAATTCTAATTTTTGCTTAAAAGCTTTAATTTTATCTTCAGAAACACATAATGCCTATTGCTTTTCTTAAATAAATAGGCTGTGTTCACTTACAAGAAATGTCTGCCCAAATATCTAACTCTCAATAACCACTGTATCAGTCATTCTTTCAAGTATAAATGGTGTTCTATGAAAAAAGGGGGCTGGTTTAGCCAGCAACTCAAAGATTTACAAAAGTGCTTTTTCTAAGTTAACCATCTTACTTTAAAGGCAGCAGATGTGCCTTACATGTACTTCCTATTTTGTTATTCTGAATATCAAAGTACTCAAGAGTCAAGATTTAAAAAATTGATATTTTACTGCATATTCAATGACATTCTAAAATAAAATTGGCATTTTTCATCACTGCTCAGCGTGGTAAAGAATACAATGTGTACTAGTACAGTTTGGTACTACTGCTGCCTTGATTCATGGTAAAATTCCAGCAGTTTTACCCGTTTCTTGTGCACTGTCAATGTGAAAGGGCAAATATATCTCTACAGTTTTGACATTGTGAATCACTTGAAAGGTTTTTGGATACCTCCAAAGATCTGTGGGCCACAGTTTGAGAAACACTGCTTTACCCCAATGATGGATTGAGATGATTCAAAACTTGGGCTTAGTCCCTGTGAGAACTGGCCTATTTCTGGTTCACTTTTAGGTGTTGTAGCCCTGTGGGTCCCAAACAAAAGCCTAGGTGTTTCCTGTCACCTTCACACCTTGACAGGCTTTGAGTTCCAATCTTTGTCTATCAAAGATCTGCTTCATCTAGGCATTGGAAATAGGTATTAACTACCTCAAGGAGAAAATACTAGGCTTACCCCTATGGGTTTTTCTTCTCTTCTGAATCTGGATACCATAAATCCTCTTTCCTTTTTGACCTTAGCATATATATTTTTTAAAATTTTTCTCCAGTATTTCTAGTTGTTCTCAATAGATTTGGCTCAACGTCAAGATTGCCATTTCTGGAAGCCTCAAGACATTAAACTGTTCATTAATGTTCTTTTTACTATTTAAGTATAAAGACAAACTATGTGTGTTGTAAAAAAATTTTAAATAATACAGATATACATATAAAATTTAAAACTATAACTTCTCTCTCCCTACCATGTCTCACCATTCACTTTCCCTGGCCTCCTACAAAGAAAACCACTTTTGTCAAATTGGTTTATGTCCTTTAACTCTTTTCCCTATAGATTTAGGAATAGATATTTGTGTATATATATATACATTTTTAAAATATATCAATGGGTTCATACTATTTTTCCTTCCTAATTTCTCTTATAGAATAAGCTTCACTTTTTAGTTAACTAAATGATTGATAATAACACTTAACATTTTTCATGTGTCAGACACTGCCCTAGATGCACTAATACATTATTTCATTTGTTCTTCACAACATCCTGTGAAGTAGATATTCTTACTCTCTTTTCATAAGTCAGGAAAGAAAGTTTTAATGAAGTGAAATATAGCTAACCAAAGACACACTATTAAGTTGTATCGTCAATATGAATCCTGATTGTGTCAATCCTTGTCAATATTCACTTTAATGCTATCATATATCTGAAATAGGTTATAATGTATCATAACTCTTTTTAAATGCCTTTCAATCAAATTTACGCACAATTTTATATTAATGTTAACTTCCTGGTGTTGATATTATACTAGAATTATTATATAATATATAATAAATTGGGTAAACTAAGAAGGGTACAAGGGGCCACTTTATACTAGCATTGCAATATCCTGTGTTTACATAATTATTTTTAAACAAAAAGTTATATATTATATGGTTCCATTACATAAAATTTTGAATTGAGATAGAATTGACAAATAACACATTAGTTTCAAGTGTACAACATTATGATTGGGTACTCATGTATATTGGGAAGTGATCAACACAATAAGTCTGGTTTACATCCATCATCATACATAGTAACAAATTTTTTTTCTTGTAGTAAGAACTTTTAAGATACATACATTTTTTAAATTAAATGATACATATGAAAAACAGATTAGTGGTTTCCAGGGAATATGTGGTGGGGAAAGATTGGTATGACTGTATAGTGGGCAGTGCAAGGGGTCTTTGTGGTCATGGAACACTTCTGTACCTTGATTGTGGCAGTGGTTTTGCCAATCTATACATAGTAAGTTGCACAGAACTATACATACATGCACAAATGAGTACATGTAAAACCAGTAAAATCGGAGTAAGCTTTACGGATTGTATCAATGTCATTTCATGGTTTGTTATTGTATTATAGCTATATAAGAAATTACCACTGGAGAAAAACTGGGTGAAGAATACAGGGAACTTCTGTGCTAATTTTGGACAGTCCTGTGATCTGTAATTATTTCAAAATAAAGAAGAAATTACAATTATTTAACAGAACACTAAATCACTTCTTAAATAACAGCTTCTTGTAAATGTTGGTTTTTTATAATATTGTACAGTAACCTCTTAGAGTGAATTGTTTTGATTAGGAATTACTGTTTTTCGGACTTCCGGCAAGATGGAGGAATAGGTGGACGCACCGTACCTCCTCACACAGCCAAGATGAGAACAACAATAATTTACAGATAGAATAACACCCAGAACCAATAGAGGATTTATCTGAATGGAAGTCGGACAGCCAAGAGGTTGAAGTAGACCCGTACATCCAGACCGGTAGGAGAAGATGAGCCAGGCAGGCTCGGGGCTGGCGCAGGTAGGCGGCGCACGGAGGTCGGGGAAAATTTGGCACGAAATCGGTTCGACAGCCATCCGTGGTGCAAGAATGCAGCGGTGATCCCTGAGTACGCAAGCTGCGGCTGGCGGACCCAGTGAGGCAGCGATTGTGGACCAGAGTAGAGCTCACAGCCCAGGATCCCAAAGAAGGGTTTGAGCCCAGGAGAAGGGAACTACCGCCATTGCTCCCTCCCGCTCCCGCCCCCACCCCCACATATAACGTCACAATCTAGCCACTGGGGTGCCCAGCCCCGGTGAACACCTAAGGCTCCGCCCCCCACCATAACAAGAGCGACCAGACCGGAGGAGAGACAGGGAAAGACATGTTTCCAACAGAACATATCAGTCCCCCAGGACTCATCCTTTTGAGCAACCAAGAAATAGCCAATCTATCAGATGCACAATTCAAAACACTAGTGATCAGAAAGCTCACTGAATTGGTTGATTTTGGGCGCAATTTAGATGAAAGGATGCAGGATACCACAAAAGAGATGCAGGAAGACACGCAGAGGAGAGCCAATAGTGAAAGGAAGGAATCTGAGTCTCAAAACAATACAGTGGACCAGAAGGAAGATAGAATCAACCAAGCAGGAAAGCATGATGAAATAAGAATTCAAAAAATCGAGGAAAAGCTTAAGAGCATCCAGGACACCTTTAAACGTTCCAACATCCGAATTATAGGGGGTACCAGAAGGGGAAGGGGAAAAGCAACAAATTGAGCACGTATTTGAACAAATAATAAAGGAAAACTTCCCCAATCTGGCAAAGGAAATAGTCTTCCAGGAAGTCCAGGAAGCTCAGAGAGCCCCAAAGAAGTTGGACCCAAGAAGAAACACACCAAGGCACATCATAATTACATTAGCCAAGGTAAAAACGAAGGAGAGAATCCTAGAAGCAGCAAGAGATAAGGGGACAGTAACCTACAAAGGAGTTCCCATCAGACTGTCAGCTGATTTCTCCAAAGAGACCTTACAGGCAAGAAGGGGCTGGAAAGAAATATTCCAAGTCATGAAAGACAAGGACCTACATCCCAGATTGCTCTATCCAGCAAAGCTCTCATTTAGAATGGAAGGGCAGATAAAGTGCTTCTCAGATAAGGTCAAGTTAAAGGAGTTCATCATCACCAAGCCCTTATTTTAGGAAATGCTAAAGAGACTTATCTAAGAAAAGAAGATAAAGAAAAGACATGTATAGTAAAAGGACAGCAAACTCACAATTATTAACAACCACACCTAAAGCAAAACCAAAAGAAACTAAGCCAACAACTAGAACAGGAACAGAACCACAGAAATGGAGGTCACATGGAGGGTTAGCAACAGGGGGGTGTGGGAGGAGGAGAGGGGGGAAAAGGTATAGAGAATAAGTAGCATAGAATGTAGGTTGAAAATAGATAGGGGGAGGGCAAGAATAGTATGGGAAATGTAGAAGCTAAAGAACTCATAAGTATGACACATGGACATGAACTAAAGGGGGGGAATGTGGGTGGGAGAGGGGGTACAGGGTGGAAGGGAGAGAAGGGGGAAATGGGACAACTGTAATAGCATAATCAATAAAATATATTTAAAAAAAGGAATTACTGTTTTTCTCAGTAGAACCAAAATTTTCAAAAGTTTCTAATACTAAAGAAAAAAGATGGGATGTGTATACAAATTGCTTTCAGTAGTCAACTAAAATCCTAAATTAAGTATTTTGGAATAGAAGGAATGGAGTTTTCCTCTTTTGGGGGTAATTATTCTTTTTTTCTTTTCTAGTTAAGATTGGTTTCACCAACATTAAGATTCTACCCAATGGAAAAATAACATATTAAACAATACATGGAAAAAATAGTAGTAGTTCAACTTACCTGTATAATACTATCCACTTGGCACCATTTTGAATTATTCATGCCTATAAAAACATTGAAGCCTCAAACACTTTGCTACTAATTTTTAGATATTCCTATTTTATTGATAAGGACAAAGAGACAAGAGTTGTTTCACAGGTAATAATAACTGCACCAGGTTAGCTTTCTACTATAGTTAAATTTGTGGATATCTTTTAAGTAGTATATGTTGGGCTTTTAAAACATTTCCTTGATTAAAATAGTATCATCTTAATTCCTGTCACTAAAGAACTATTTTCATTTGCTGTATTTTTACCATAAGGCGCAAAACAGAACACTATTTTGAAAATGTCTTTCCATTATGTCGAAACGATAGAAGCTAACGAGAGGGAAGAAAATGTTGAATTTACAGCCAAAGGAATTTAGCTTATCACAGGTTTGCGAAAACAAAAA
Organism: Phyllostomus hastatus; assembly: GCF_019186645.2. NCBI lineage: Eukaryota > Metazoa > Chordata > Mammalia > Chiroptera > Phyllostomidae > Phyllostomus > Phyllostomus hastatus. The sequence continues at coordinate 22,432,721 of NW_025333960.1, forward strand.
TATCTGCTCTTTGAAGTTCTCATTGTTAAGCCCTAATCTTTGATATCATTTTTATAACCACAGTGATGTGACACCACCCCTGGGGCAACACTAGTGGAAAAATTGGAACATACCCGCCAGGCACTAAGAGCAACAGGGAAATTCTGCTAAACTGTAAAAAGCAGCCTTGCTCGGGTAGGTGAGCACGAGGACTCTGTCTCGACTGGCGCGGCAGGCTTGATGACGTAGGCACGCCTGGTGGAAAAGCGCCTGCGGGCACTTCCGGGCGGCATCTTGAGGAGCCTTATCAAGCACTTCCGGGTAGCACGTGGCAGCAGGAGTGACTCCACACTCGGCCTCTGCTGTTGTGGAGTCCGACACACAGTGAAAATCACTGAAGATGGCGTCGCGGTACGACCGGGCAATTACTGTTTTCTCCCCCGACGGACACCTCTTCCAAGTGGAATATGCCCAGGAAGCAGTGAAGAAAGGGTCCACAGCGGTGAGCGATCAACTTCTTGACCACCACCCCCTGCCAGGTGTCAGGCCTTCCTTACCCTGCTGTCCCAGCCCAGCTGTCGGTGGAGGTGGACACAAAAGGGGAGTCTCCCACTTGTGAACATTGCTTCAGGTTCCTTTTATTAAGGGAGATGACTAAAATTTTGGCTGCAAGTAATAGAGTAAAATTTGGTCGATTTCATAGGCTTCTGTTGTGCAATTGTCTTCGTTTAACAATAGCCCCAGGTGCAAAATGTGTGTATGCAGGTGCCTTGACAGTAGATATTAATGGTGTTTTTGACAGTAAGGGAGGATAAAGATTTCTTTCAGCTTCTAACAGCATACCTGAATGCACTTGATCGACTTAATCAGGAATTCACATATGCACTAAAAAGAAACAGTTTCTTCACGTGGGGAGATGTTGTTTAATCATAATTATAATAAAAATTAAAAATTGATCATGCCTGTCCCTGAAATACAGACTAAGTCGATGTAAAATTAAATCCTTGTTGGTGAGGATATACTTAAAATAGCTAAACCACCTATCAAACACTTTCACTTGTTAAAAAGTATTGTACTATTATTTGCACCCAAATATTTGGCAATCTTTTAGGGACTCTAAGCCCCAAGAACCGCCAAGTGTCTTTGGGTAGGTTTTTTTGTTGTTGTTGTTTGGTTTTTAAATAATATTGAAATTCTTGGAGAGATTGTACCCTACTTTAAATTTACCTAGCCACATTTCTGAAAATGTGTAGCTGTGTACTACTGCCAAGTTTTAGTTATGTTTAATAATCTTATGGTTTATAAAAATTTAAAATGACAAAAAGTGTTCTGATGGCCAAAGATAGATTATCTCAAACCTTCTAAGTATTAGCCTTTGATACAGAATGATCTATTTTTTTTAATCTCTCAAATTTCATGAACCAGTTTGTTGTGGAATTTTAGACACCAGCTATGAGGTACACAGTTCATTTCTAAGTGTAGCACTGACTGTATTTTCTCTCACTTTCCTTACTAACTTAGTTATGGAAGGAAATAATAGTTCACTTGTATTATAAATATATCAAATGTAAAGTGGTAAAGGGAAAAAAAACACTGGAAAGAATCTTACCATTTTTAAAGTATTTTTCTACTTAATGGGACCCGCTAGTTTTGCTTCTGTTTTGTAAGTAATTTTTTTAGAATTGTAAATTTAAGAAAAGCCTGAGGTAGCTTAAACCAAAAGGGTGCCATTTTGATAACAACAAAAAGTTATATAATCCCCAGCTTGGCATGAAGCATATGGTTAGAAGATAATGCCCAAGTTTTAGAGCCTAAAATAAAGGGAGTAATGGGAGAAGACTGGGGTATAATAAGAAACCACATTGGCTCATTTAAAATGTTTTAGAACACTATAGAATTGATTGATCATTCCTTTGTAATGAGCTGTAAAAGGGTAAGAATATAAAAATACCTATAGCGGGCATTTTTAAAGATACATTGGAAGGATAAAACAGTTTTGTCTCAGGATTCTGAAATTATAATTTGCATCTTTGTATGGAGTTATTGATTGTGTTTCCATGAGGGTGCTATGACCTTTTCATGGGATAAAGTTTACAGTGGCATTGTTTATTCAAATATGTCACAAAATAATCAGTCTATAAATGATATTTGATATGAGTTATAAATAAGCCAAGGTTGACCAGTTTTGACCAGTATGTGAATATGATAGTAATTCAAAAAGTTATATGGGCCACAATTAGAGGCCTTGGGTTTTATCTCCTTCTTGATGATTATTTTACAGCATGAAGCAAGACAGGAGGCCTGTTTTCTTGTTAGTTTTCTTTTCTGTAAATGAAAAATATCTTTGAGTAATATTTTGGAGAGGTAAAACCGCTCTTTTGGGAAAAATATGAATCCTTCTGATATTCTCATGAAAAAGATAAGATTTATTATCATTCCTCATTCCGTCCTTTCCTTGACCCTAAATTGTTATTAGCTCCATATTTCCTGATTTATCAAATCTCAGTTCCACGGTCTGGCCATCAAAGTCTTTCATAATTTTTATCTACCCTCTTTAATTAAGGGGGCAGCTTCATAGTTTCACTAATATATGCCTCTGCCCTTGTAAGAGGGGAGAGGAGAAATTACCTTTCTTTCTGCCACTCTTTATCTTTACTTTTCTTCCAAGATCACACATTCTTCCTCCTTCAAAAAGCCATCTCTGATTCACTCTAGTCATCATGGATATTTTTCTTCTTCTGAATTTATAGTCTGTAACAAAGAGCATTATACAGTATTTAGTATTTGGCCTCATATTCTCCTGAATAGTCTTTTCACACCAACTGGATGGTAAGATCTTTGAGAATCTAGATGGTATAATTCCTTTTGTATTTTCACTGCATGGTATACAGTGAAGAGGCTAGGAAGGAGGTAAACAAACATTTAAGTAATACTTATTTTATACCAAGTATTTCGTGTATATTATCTAATGTTAATGACAGTGTTTAATCCCTTTTTTAAATATGTGTAGAATCTATAATTCAGAGCTTTCAGAGTTTGTTGAAGGTACAGGTAAAAAGTGGTGGAGCATGTATTCACACTTAAATTTGTAAGTTCCAAAGCCTGTGCTCTTTGCAGTGTCATGCAGTTGATTCAGTAAACATTTGTATATTAGTTTATCATTATCATGAATGTGAAACCCAGACATGTATCTTACAAGGCCATTAATTTCTTTAGGCTTGTTTTATTTTAAATATTTTATTTATTTATTTTTAGAGAGAGGGCAGGAAAGGGAGAAAGAAAAGGAGAGAAACATTGATATGTGAGAGAAACATCGATTGGTTGCTTCTCATGCCCCCAACTGGGGACCTGGCCTGCAACCCAAACATTTGTCCTGATGAGGAATCGAACCGGTGACCTTTTGGTTTGCAGGACTACACCCAGCCCAGTGAGCCACACCAGTCAAGGCAGCTTCAGCTTCTTTAACAGTAAAATAGGCATCAAAATAGCACCTGCTTCATAGGGTTCATGTGATAGTTGAATGAAGTAATGACGCGTGTTAAGTATCTTGCACAGTGTCTGGTTCAGAGCAAGTATTTAATACATGGTAGCTATTATTACAATAAATGGTAGCTATTATTACTATCTCTTTTTCCTTCAATTGTGTTTATAGTTCTTCCAGCACATTCATTTATTAAGTCAAGACATTTTGGCTGAACACTTTACATATGCCAAATATGGTGGTTGGCCCTAAGATTTCACAATACGCAAGAGAGACGCCATTCCTGTCCTTGGAAATCTTACTATCTAGCAGGAATATTATATAATCAAATAAATAGTCCTAACAAAGCCTAAATTATTATTACAGCGAGGAGACTATGGAGCATCATGGGAACTCTAGGTGTTAGGAAGGTCCCCCTGAGGAAGTACCATTTAAGTAGGCACCTGAGAGATGAAAGAAAGATTAAAAAAGTGGAGGGGAAAAGAGGGAAGAGTATTTTAGACAGACAAAATGGTATGTAGGAAGACCAGGCAGCAAAAGACAACCATGTTCTGTGAACTGGAAGGCATTCAGGATTGCTGAAGCAATGGAAAAAGGGGAGAAGATGAAGCTGGAAATGGGCCATGTCGTGGAATGCCTTTAAGGGAATAATAGGCCTTGAAGAGTTTTGATGTGGTTATTGTCATTCTCTAGGTTTATTCTGTCTTTCTAGTAACAGACTGCATTCATCCCACACAGCAGTACTCTCATGATCCAGGCAGAATCAGTTTTGATCCTCCTGGCCACAGTGGTGAGCATGTAACTCAAATCTAGCCAATATAAATCCATTCTTAGGACTTTTTTAACTAGAGAGAGTAGTAGCTTTTTTTTTCTGGGAGACTGTTATGATATGAGTCCAGGTTGCTAGTGACTATCTTTTTTTCCATATAGAGAAAACCTCTCTGCATTAAGAGTAAAATTACAATCCCTAGATCCTTTTGTTTCCAAGCCAGCTCTATGCTTTCTTAATTTTTGTAGTGAAAAATGGTCCTTACTAATACAGGTTTTAAGTAGAGGAATGCCACATTTAGATTTTCTTTTTTTTTTCCACATTTTTATTTTTTCAAAGATTTCTCAGACTACAGTATGGTAGTGGATTGGATGAAGTCAAGACTGGAAGCACGGGGACAACATAGAAGGCTATGAAAGTGGCCCAGGTGAAAGATGCTAGTCATTTATTCTAGAGTTCAGCAGAAATGGGAATAAGGCAGATTGCAGAGAAACTTTTAACAGTAGAGTCAATACAACTTAATGATTATTTGGATGATATTCGGGGCAGGGGAAGGAGAGAAAGAGGTTATTGAAGAGGGAGGAGTCAAAGATAGTGCCTCTGTTTCTGGATTTTGCCTCTCACTAAATGACACTGCCGTTTTAGGGAATATGAAACACTAAGTTTGAGGGGAAGCTAGCTGAAGCTGGACTTGCTGAGATTGAGATGCTTATGGGAGCTGTAGTAGGCAGCCTCTAAAACTGCCTCCAGTCCTCTCCACCTTCTGGTGTTCATGCCCTTGTGTACTTCTCTCCCCTTGGGTGTGGGCAAAATTATTGACCTGCTTCTGAGGGATGGGGCAGGCAAAAGTGATGGGATGTCACTTCAGAGATTAAGGTATACAGAGATAGTGACTTATATCTTCCCCATCCTCACTGTCACTTGCTCACACTGGTGGAACCCAGCTGTCATGTTGTAAGTTGCCCTGTGAAAGGATCTGTGTGGCAAGGAACTGAGGGAAATGTCTATTCAAAACTTAGTATGGAACTGAGGTTCTTAGTCCAACAACCTGTGAGAAACTAAATCTTGCTAACAACCATGGGAGTTTGGAAATGCATCCTCCCCCACAAGCCTTAATTTGAGTACAGCTAAGGGGGACAACTTGACTCCAGCATTGTGAGAGACCCTGATCCAGAGGGCTTAGCCCATATGTACAGATTGCTGATGCACAGAGACTGTGGGCAACTGAATATGCATGTTGGGAATTCAGGAGACAGTAATTTTGAAGTGTGTCCTTTCTCACCCCTTCTTAAAACCTATGTTGACAGTCAAGTAGATGAGTGTTCTTGATTACTCTTCTTCACTCAAGAAGGCAAAATATAGGCCATAGACTATATAGACTATGTAGAGGATAGCCTACAACCTTGAGGGATCTTAGTGACCAATGTATACCAGTCTACTTTGGCTAAACTGTGGGAAGAGTGGGGATAAAAACCAGGTTTCTGTGAGCTGAGGGATGGTGATAATATTTGACTTTTGAAGGGTTGAGAGAAAGGGGTAGGACTGAAGTGAAGAGGTCTTTAAGATTTTAAGAGAGACTTTAGCATATGTTTCAATGTTGGAGAGAAAAATCCAGTAGATAAAGTTGAGGTTTATTTGTTTTTAGGTTGATTTCATTCATTTTTTAATATTTTATTATAGAATATTTCAAACAAAAAGTGCATATAAAGGGAATAGTATAATGAACCTCTGTATGCCAGTTTCCCATCTTCAACAGTTGTCAGCATTTTACTGGTCTTCTTTTTTCTTTATCATCTTTTACCCCTTTCCAATGGGATACTTTTCATTGAAAATTTTATTGAGATAAGTTTAGGTTTATATGCAATTATAAGAAACTTGTATGCTTTGCCCATTATCTGCCAATGGTAGCATTTTGCAAAACTATGGTTCAATTAGGATAGTGATATAATATCCTGACATTAATTTAACAATCAGGATATTGATATTGATAAAAGCCACCTAATTTATTCAGATTTCTTCAATTTACTTGTCTTCTTTGTATGTATACTTTTTAAAGTTTTTTTAAAGATTTTTTCATTGTATTTTTAGACAGGGGAAGGGAGGGAAAAAGAAAGGGAGAGAAACATCAATGTGTGGTTGTCTCTCCTGCACCCCTTACAGGGGATCTGTCTCACAACCCAGGCAGTGCCCTGACTGGGAATTGAACTGGTGACTTTTTGGTTCACAGGCCGGTACTCAATCCACAGAGCCACACCAGCCAGGGCATGTTTGTGTGTATATTAAATTTTATCATATTTTATTGCCTGTATATGTTCTGCCATCCATAGTCAAGATACTGAACAGTTTCCAACTCCAAAAGAATCCTTCATGTTGCTCTTATATAACCACATGCACACTTCTCTACTCTCCCCCCTTATACCCTCAGTGTCCATAGCTCTAACTTCTGGCAGTATTCATCTGCCTTCCATTTCTAATATTATGTCATTTCAAAATGTTATATAAATGGTATCACATTGTATGAACCCTTTGGGGATTTGCTTTTTTCCCTTGAGGTTCATTCCAGTAGTTGTATATTGCTGAGCATGGTATGGATGTACTATAGTGTTTAACTATATACTTGTTGAAGAACATTTGGATTGTTTTCAGTTTGGAGCTATTATGAATAGAGATACTCTGAACATTCATAGCAGGTGTTTGTGTGAACATAAATTTTATTTCTCTGCATGTTTAGTTTTATAAGAAATTGCTGAACTGTTGCTCAGAGTGGCTGTACCATTGTACATTTTCACCAGCAGTGTATGACTTATCGAGCTTCTATACATGCTTTCCAGCATTTGGTGTTACTGTTTTTCATTTTAGCTATTTTGGTAAGTATGTAGTGATACTTTATGGTTTTAATAAAACTAGCCATTAATAATTAATGATGTTGAACATGTTTTCATGTGCAGTGTGTCGTTGTATATCTACTTACATGAAATATCTTTCATGTATTTTGTCTATTTTCTAATTGGATTGGATTGTTACTGTTAAGTTTTGACAGTTCTTTTTTTTTTAAATATATTTTATTGATTATGCTATTACAGTTGTCCCATTTCCCCCTTCTCTCCCTTCCACCCTGTACCCCCTCTCCCACCCACATTCCCCCCCTTTAGTTCATGTCCCATGTGTCATACTTATGAGTTCTTTAGCTTCTACATTTCCCATACTATTCTTACCCTCCCCCTATCTATTTTCAACCTACATTCTATGCTACTTATTCTCTATACCTTTTCCCCCTCTCCTCCTCCCACCCCCCCCCCTGTTGCTAACCCTCCATGTGACCTCCATTTCTGTGGTTCTGTTCCTGTTCTAGTTGTTGGCTTAGTTTCTTTTGGTTTTGCTTTAGGTGTGGTTGTTAATAATTGTGAGTTTGCTGTCCTTTTACTATACATGTCTTTTTCTTTATCTTCTTTTCTTAGATAAGTCTCTTTAGCATTTCCTAAAATAAGGGCTTGGTGATGATGAACTCCTTTAACTTGACCTTATCTGAGAAGCACTTTATCTGCCCTTCCATTCTAAATGAGAGCTTTGCTGGATAGAGCAATCTGGGATGTAGGTCCTTGTCTTTCATGACTTGGAATATTTCTTTCCAGCCCCTTCTTGCCTGTAAGGTCTCTTTGGAGAAATCAGCTGACAGTCTGATGGGAACTCCTTTGTAGGTTACTGTCCCCTTATCTCTTGCTGCTTCTAGGATTCTCTCCTTCGTTTTTACCTTGGCTAATGTAATTATGATGTGCCTTGGTGTGTTTCTTCTTGGGTCCAACTTCTTTGGGGCTCTCTGAGCTTCCTGGACTTCCTGGAAGACTATTTCCTTTGCCAGATTGGGGAAGTTTTCCTTTATTATTTGTTCAAATACATGCTCAATTTGTTGCTTTTCCCCTTCCCCTTCTGGTACCCCCTATAATTCGGATGTTGGAACGTTTAAAGGTGTCCTGGATGCTCTTAAGCTTTTCCTCGATTTTTTTGAATTCTTATTTCATCATGCTTTCCTGCTTGGTTGATTCTATCTTCCTTCTGGTCCACTGTATTGTTTTGAGACTCAGATTCCTTCCTTTCACTATTGGCTCTCCTCTGCGTGTCTTCCTGCATCTCTTTTGTGGTATCCTGCATCCTTTCATCTAAATTGCGCCCAAAATCAACCAATTCAGTGAGCTTTCTGATCACTAGTGTTTTGAATTGTGCATCTGATAGATTGGCTATTTCTTGGTTGCTCAAAAGGATGAGTCCTGGGGGACTGATATGTTCTGTTGGAAACATGTCTTTCCTTGTCTCTCCTTTTTTTTTTTTTCTTCCCGGTCTGGTCACTCTTGTTACAGTGGGGGGCGGAGCCTTAGGTGTTCACCGGGGCTGTGTACCCCAGTGGCTAGATTGTGACGTTATATGTGGGGGCGGGAGCTGGGACGGGAGGAAACAATAGCGGTAGTTCCGTTCTCCTGGGATCTCAGTCCCTTCCCTGGGATCCTAGGCTGCAAGCTCTGCCCTAGTCCACAATTGCTGCTTCACTGGGTCCGCCAGCCGCTGCTTGCATAGTCAGGGTCCACTGCTGCATTCTTGCGCACCGGATGGCTTTCGCGCCGATTTCATGCCAAGTTTTCCCCGACCTCCATGCACCGCCCACCCACACCTGCCCGGCTCCTCTTCTCCTACCAGTGCGGATGTACGGGTCTACTTCAACTTCTTGGCTGTCCGACTTCCATTCAGATAAATCCTCTGTCAGTCTGGGTGTTATTCTGGCTGAAAATTGTTGTGGATCTAATCTTGGTTGTGTGAGGAGGTACAGTGTGTCCACCTATTCCTCCATCTTGCCGGAAGTCCAACAGTTCTTTATGTAGTCTACATCCTAGCCCTTTGTCCGATATGTGGTTTGCATACCAGCCTGTAGCTTGTCTTTTCATCCTATTCACAGGGACTTTCACAGATAAAAAAAACTTTGGTGTTTTGATGAGGTTCAATTTAACAGTTTTTCCTCTTAGAGTTCATGCTTTTGATAATACATCTAAGAACTCTGCCTAGATCATAACACTTTTCTCCTGGTTTTTTTTTTTGTTTTTTGTTTTGTTGCTAAAAGTTTATAGTCTTACGTTTAAGTCCATGATACATTTGTTAATTTTGGTAAGGTTTATGTCAAAATTCACTTTTCAGTGGAGTGCTCTACCCCCATTTATTTTACATCCAGATAATGTGATATTTTGCTTATTTTATATCCAGATAACATTTCATCTGTGAATATTTCATTATGTATCTCTAAAACTTAAAGATGATTTTTAAAACCATTTTCATTTATAATAAAATTCCTTAATACTTTGTAACAGTCTACATTCCTATTTTTCCTTATTGCTCACACAATATATTTCTATAGTTACTTTGTTTAAGTCTGAATCTGAAGTCCATGTCTTACACTTTGCTGCTAGGTATCCCTGTTTTATTCTTGAATAGCATCCCTTCTTTTTTTCCTGCTTTTGGTGTCTTGAGGAAACAGGGAAATTGGGTAGAGTGTCCCACTTCCTAGATTTGTCCAATTGTTTCCTTGTCCTCATAGAATGTACTGTTTAGAGAGGTAACCACAATGAATAAATAAGTAATAATAAATGTACTTGTTGCAAGAACATAACATGTTGCTTATAGAATAATAGAGAAGGACTCCTTGAAGTGATACCTAAATTGAGACCTGAATAAGAGAACTGTTCCAGGCAAAGAAATCTCACATGTGAATATCGGAGGGGGGAAACAGAACTCTGTATGAGAAAGCCTTGAAAGAAGGTAGGTAGCCTGGCTGGTGCTTGCTTAACAGCAATGACATAATATTGAAGGGTAGGCCGGGGCCAGATAATGCCCAGCTTTATAAGCAAGAGTAAGGAGTCTGAAAACATTTTTCCAAATAAGGTAAAATGCCATGGAAGGATATTAAACTGGAGAGTAATTTGAACCTATTGATATTTTTAAGTGCTCACCATGACTGTTTTGTGGAGATTAAATGACAGTGCAGTGAGGGTAGTAAGGAGTTGGCAGGTAGAAAGGTGAAGAGCCAGAATAGAGACTGGAAAACTTACTGGGTTGTACAGGCAACAGACAATGGTCACTTGTACTAGAGTCGTGACAGCAAGACATAGATAGCTTTTGTATGTAAAATACAAACTTTGTAACTGATAGGCAATGGATGGTGTAGGAAAGGGAGCTATAGAGGATGACAACTGGGTTTTTGGCTTAAACAGTTCAGTGGATGGTGATGGATTTGCAGAGATGATTTTAGTTGCTGGTTTATAATACTTTTAACAAGTGGTAAAATAGTCTTCTTCCTGATCTTCCAGTGTTTTAAAATTAGGAGTGGGTATTGAATTTTATCAAATGCCTTTGTAGCTTTTATTTACTTTTAACTTTTACTATAGAATTGCTTTAGTTAGGACTGTTTAAGTTGGAAGCATAGAAAATCCAACTTACAATAATTGAAGCAAAAAAGCAAATCTATTAAATCAAGTACCCAAAGGGAGCAGGGGTAAACCTTGCTTTTAGACTCAATTATATGGCTACTAGAGTCTTAAATGTCCACAGAAGTTGTATGTCTCTCTGTGCCTCTTTCTCTCATCTTCTCCATCTCCATATCTTTCTTTCTCTATTACTTTCACTCTCAGACAAGACCTTCTTTACATATTAATTCCAAGAATAGCCCTAAGCTCCAGGATGGCAGCTCTGTTACAGCAGAGAAAATTATCCTATCTTCCAAACACTTCCAGTAAAACTTTAAGGATTTACATTTTGGCTAGACTGGGTAATACATTACAACCCCACTAAAGACTCAGTATTTCTCTAAAAATAATTAAAGTGCTATAATCAGAAGGTCAAAAATAACAGTTTTCCATTACCCAGTGTAACATTTATATTATAATATGTACTTTTATTGATGTTCCTAAAATTCCTAGAATAAACCATACTTGTTTGTAGTATATTATTATTTTTCTGTAACTCTGGATTCTACCCATAAATATTTTGCTTTGCATTTTTAGCATCAGCCTTCCTAAGTAAAAAACATTGGTAGTTCTATTTATTTAGAAAATGTTATGTTTCCCAGCTTTTAACATTGTTACATAGCTTTCCTAAAAACAGGAACATTTCCATTTTTATCTGTACCATAGAATTATGTAAATAGCATGGAAATTACCCATAACAGAAGATTAGAAACAATTCATTCATAAACCTTCTAGGACTGACACTTGTTTTTGTGGGATAGTTCTTTTCTGAAATTGTCCCATATTTGTTAGTAAGACTGAGTTTTTCTTATTTTTCTTAAGTGCATATGGGCTGTTTTAAATTGTTCTAGTCTGTTATCCTTTCAGTCAGGTTTTCAAATTTATTTAACTTATGGCTATAATTTTCTAGATTGTATGTGTTAGCAGGTTTGTTTTGTTTCATTTTCTTTAAAAAGAAAAAAGATGATATGCAGGGTCTGGCAGAAGTAACGCCTGCTTGAGTATGGTTGGTACAGTAATAATATAGGTGTAATAATTTATAGTTGAACATTTCACCTAAATGTCATTTGGTGTGCTTGAATGTGATATTAGGTTAGAGAATTATATGCTTATGATTTTGTAATAAAAGATTTTGATAAAAAGTGGTGTTATTTGTGTCAGGCACTGTGTATAAAATGCTTTGGATTTGGGTCAGCTATGTAGGTAATGGGGTGGGGCAGATGAAGAGGAAGAGGGGTAGCCCATGGGGATAGCAGGCAATGGGTACAGGGCTTGAGGTGGGGGTTGTCAGGCCCCGTGTGCTTTCACTGCCATCATGTTTAACTTGCCTTTTGCACCTCCCACTGAGGCCAGTCAGTCATGTAAATCTATACCTCTCTTCCTACTTTTTCCTTCCCTTCCTCTCTCCTTCCTCCCTTTCCTGCCATCTCTGGGATGAGATGGGCTGCCCGTAACTCAACCCTCCAAAAGTTAGCCCTGTATACAACTCCCGGGGTATGGCAGTGCCTCCTTGAAGTGGTACCCAACCTTGTGACCCAACCTGTTGGCAGTTTTAATTTTATAAAGTTGAAATTGTTTAGGTGAGAGTTATAAAAATTATTGTATTGTTTTGTGATCAGTGAATTTAAGTTGAAATATTTCAATTTAGGGAATATATTGAGATTTTCTTTGAGTCCTAATATATATGAAATTGTTATAATGCCCCATGACTTGATAAGAAGGCATGTTCCCTATAGAGCATCAACTTCAACATGTCTGTTAGGATGGTGGTCAGGGAAGGCCTCTTGGATAAACTGACTGAATGCAGTGAAGGAGCAAAAGCTTTGATAAATTGCCTAATTTTTATTTAATTGAAAGATGTAATCTCATGTATAGTTCTATGTTTAATATGTTCTGAATTTTTACTGCAAGAATACTAATTTAGAATATACTTCTTTTCCTAGTTATTTTGCATAAAACAGCACAACATAATCACAGTTGACCGTAAAACAATCACAAACACAAATAACAATATCAAAATATTAGATTGCCATTGTAATCTGAATTAAAATTCTCATAGAGGACTTCCAGCCAAGATGGGGGCATAGGCAGATACACTTTGCCTTTTCACACAACCAAAAAAAGGACAACAACAAAGTTAAACACAAAAAATAACCAGAACTGCCATAAAATCAAACTGTATAGAAGTTTGACAACCAAGAAGTTAAAGAAGAAATATTCATCCAAACCAGTAGGAGGGACAGAGACAGGCAGCCGGAGTACAGAGGACTCCAGGCAAGGTGGTGGCTGGCAGAGCAGGTGGTCCTACATTTGCATGCGGATAAATCAGGAGGAATGCAACAGACCATGCAACTCAGGGTTCCAGCTTGGGGAAATAAAGCCTCAAAACCTGTGACTGAAAAAACCTGTGGGGGATGAGGTAGCAGGAGAAACTCTCAGGCTCACAGGAGAGTTTGTTGGAGAGACCCACGAGATCCTAGAACATACACAAAACCACCCACTTGGGAATCAGCATCAGAAGGGCCCAATTTGTTTGTGGGTAGCAGCAGAAGTGACTAAAAGCCAGCCAAGAGCTGAGCAAGCAGCATTGTTTCTTCTTGAACCCCTTCCCCACAGACAACACCAGTGCTCTGGGTTGCCCCGTCCTGGTGAACACCTAAGGTTCCACCCCTTACAATGTAACAGGCACACCAAACAAAAAAATATGGCCCGAATGAAAGAACAGATCAAAGCTCCAAAAAAAAAAAAAATACAACTAAGCGATGAAGAGATAGCCAACCTATCAGATGCATAGTTCAAAACACTGGTAATCAGGATGCTCGCAGAACTGATTGAGCTTGATCGCAAAATAGAGGAAAAAGTGAAGGCTATGAAAAGTGAAATAAAGGAAAATGTACAGAGAACTAACAGTGAAAGGAAGGAAGCCAGGATGCAAATGAATAGTTTAGACCAGAAGGAAGAAATAAACATCCAACCAGAACAGAATGAAGAAACAAGAATTCAAAAAAATGAGGAGAGGCTTAGGAACCTTTGGGACAACTTTAAATGTTCCAACATCCAAATAATAAGGGTGCCCAAAGGAGAAGAGGAAGACCAAGAAATTGAAAACATAATGAAGGAGAAATTCCCTAATCTGGCAAAGAAAATAGACTTCCAGGAAGTCCAGGAAGCTCCTCGGGTCCAAAAAAAAGTTGGACCCAAGGAAGCACACATCATGCTATATCATAATTACATTACTCAAGATTAAAGATAAGGAGAGAATCTTAAAAGCAGCAAGAGAAAAGAAGACAGTTACCTACAAAGGAGCTCCCTTGAGATTAGCAGCTCATTTCTTAAAAGAAACCTTGCAGGTTTGAAGGGGATGGAAAGAAGTCCTCAAAGTCATGAAAGGCAAGAACCTACATAGAAAGTTACTCTATCCAGCAAAGCTATCATTTAGAATGGAAGGATGGATAAAGTGCTTCCCAGATAACGTCAAGTTGAAGGAGTTAATCATCACCAAGCCTTTATTATATGAAATGTTAAAGGGACTTGTCTAAAAAAGAGATTTAAAAAATGAACAGTAAAATGACAACAAACTCACAACTATCAACAACTGAATCTAAAAAAAATAGAAATGAACTAAGCAAACAACTAGAACAGGAACAGAATCACAGAAATTGAGATACATAGAGGGGTATCAGTGGGGAGGGGGAGGGGGAAAGTGGGGGGAAAGATACAGGGAATAAGAAGCATAAATGGTAGGTGTAAAATAGATAGAGGGAAGTTAAGAATAGTATGGGAAATGGAGAAGCCAAAGAACTTACATGTATGACTCATGGACATGAACTAAAGTGGGGGAATGCTGGAGGGAGGGGGGTGCAGAACAAGAGAGATAAAGGGGAGAAAGAAATGCCACACCTATAATACCATAATCAGTAAAATATATTTTTAAAAATTCTCTCAGATTTTTCTTGAACCTCTGAGAATATGACCATATTTCCCCAGAAGCCCCTGTTTGAGAACTATTACCATTGTACATTATTCTTTAGACTTTTTTCCACTTCCTTCCCAAGAGAAGGTGTGGAAAGAGGGGCAGTAGCAATTCTTGTTATATTCTTGTTTGAATTGAGGTTTTGTTTATCAGTGATCTAGGATGAGGGCATTTAGTCTTTCTCTTGGCTGCTTATAACCTCCAATCCCTGTCCCTTTAAATTAAGAGATACAGGGGAGAGCTTTCAGAATATATCTACTTAACCTTCAATACTATTTCAACTACCACCAGTACTGGTACTGCCCTTGTCTATAAGGAATCCACATGGATTTCCATCATCTGTCATTTTGGTTAAAATTGTTCTGCATTCATAGTTTCAGCTTTTGTGGTATTATCTGTCCAGTTTCTACCTATGTCGTCTTTGAGTGTTTTTAGAAGTCTACTTTTTCACTTTTATTAAATGTTTAAAAAAAAGCGTCTTCCTATAAATCATGTTTTATAATAATTGATTTAATGTTGAAACTGACAACTAATTTTATTTTTTAAAATGAACTTTTCAGGTTGGAATTCGTGGTACCAATATAGTTGTACTTGGGGTGGAAAAAAAATCTGTTGCCAAGCTTCAAGATGAAAGAACTGTGAGGAAGATTTGTGCTCTCGACGACCACGTCTGCATGGCTTTTGCAGGTACTTAGGGACCTACAATAATGATGGAGAGTGTCTTAGTGTGGTAGGGTAACACATCTGGACCCACTACAGTTGTTGTGGTGCTATATTTATACAACATGTGGAGTTACACTCCATTTCTTATTAAACACAAACAATATATTATACCCTGTTTTTTCTGGAAAATCATAACTCTGTAAACCAGGATTTCTGAAAGACATAAACATCAGAAGGTACCCATTTTATTATCTTAATTGTAATTTTAGGTAGCTGTTTCCTTTTTAATTTTTAATTTTGAAATAAATTAAGACCAAGAAATTACAAAAAAAACCCATAAAGTTGGTTTCTTCATCTTTTACCCAGTTTACTCCATTGGTAACTTCTTTAAACACCAGTAAATTGACATTGTCACAAGCCACAGATTTTTTTTTGAGATTTCACCAGTTTTATATGCACACATTTGCATGTGTGTATAGTTTTATTAGATTCATGGAGCCATCACCACAATCAAGATACACAACTCTTCCGTTACCACGAGGCTACCCATGCTATTTCTCTTCTATATCTTTAACCTCTGGCAACCAGTAATCTCTTTTCCATCTCTATAATTTTGTCATTTTTGAGGATGCTATGTGAATAGATCAAATGGTATATAACCTTTTAATATTGCCTTTTTCATTAGCATAATTCCATTGCAATTTATCCAAGTTGTTGCGTATATCAATAGTCTGTTACTGTTTATTGCTGAATAGTGTGCCATAGTATGAATGTACCACACTTTACAATGAAATAAAGGAAAAATGCATGTTTCCAGCTTTTGCCTACTACAAATAAAGTTGGAATAGACTTTTATGTACAGGTTTTCTGTGTAAAAAATCTGAACACAGGTTTCATTGTTCTGGGATAAATGCTCAAGAGTAAAATTGCTGGGTCATATGATAATACATGCTTTATTATGTAAAAAACTGCCATATTGTTTTCCAGAGTGTCCATACTATTTTACATTCCCCTAGCAGTGTATGAGTGATTCATTTTTCTCTGCATCCTCAGCAGCATTTGGTGTTGTTACTGTTTTTTATTTTAGACATTTATATAGGTGTGTAGTGATATCTAATTGGGGGATTAATTTGCATTTGCCTCATGGCTAATGATGTTGAACATATTTTCATGTGCTTATTTGCATCTGTATAGAAAATAAGACATGTTTCATGTTGGGGATTTTTCTCTCTCTCTCTCTCTCTTTTTTTTGAGAATATGTTTGTTAAAGCTGAGGACAGTGAAACAAGGAAAGACTTAGAATAGAAGTAGCTACAGGAGAGAGCCAAGATAGGGCTGCTCTGGCTCACTGAGAAGTCAGACAAAAGGGGGCCTTGGAGACAGCTCCAGGGCCTTAGCCTAGATGAGCTGCTGCTGCCTATTGTTCCCTTGGTTGCAAGTCTCCTGGGTTCTTTAGGGTTTAGGAGATGGGCACCTGAGAGGGAAGAAAAGGGGCAAGAGAAGGACACAGGCATGTCCCAGGGGGAAGAGCATGATTTTTTAAAAAATTCTTTTTGTTTGTTTCAAGTCATAATTTTATATTGAAATTTAAAAACCTTATTTAGCAAAAAACAACCTTTCTGTTTTAAAAAAGTTTTCTTGACATAAAACAAGTCTTAAAGTTGAAAAGATTGAATAAGAACTCAGAGCTCCCGCCACCCAATGCTCAGACTTGTCTGTACCTAGGATGACACTGGGAGCCCTGTGGGACTTCCATTCCACCACACCCGTGATGCCACTGACCCATGGGCTCCTGACTTGAGACCCACACTTGCCTCTTCATCCGCGGACTCCATCAGAGATCCAGACTTCACCTGGATGCTTGCTTTGTTTCCTTCCATCGCGTAAGCTCCCCTTCTCCGTGTGTGACCTGCATATGATTCTATAGGCTTATTGGGGAAATGTCCCCTTAATAAACCTGGCATTATGAGAAGACAAAAAGAAAAAACAATTGAAATCATAAAAAGTACCATTTCTGTCCAAAAGGAATAAAACTGGAAATGAACAACAGAAGGAAAACTATCCACAGATACATGGAAATTAAACAATACTTAAAAACCCATGGATCAAAGAAAAAAATTACAAGAGAAATGAGAACATTTCTTGAGATAAATGAAAATGATAACATACACAACATATGGGATACAGCAAAAGCAGTGTTAAAAGGCAATTTTATCGCTATAAATGCTTACATTAAAAAAGAAGACTTCAACAACCTAATTTTACATCTTTTTTAAATTGTTGTTCTATTACAGTTGTCCCAATTTTCCCTTGTTGTTCTCCCCTGCCCTGCCCACTCCCCCCTCCCTACTCCCACAGTCAATCCCTACGCTGTTGTCCATGTCCATGGGTCATTTATACTTGTTTGTTAACTAAACCCTTCCCATTCTTTCCTTCCTTATTCCCCTCTCCCTTTCCCTCTGGTCCCTATCAATTTGTTCCTTGTTTTCATGCCACTGGTTCTATTTTGCTCATTTCTTTTGTTCATTAGGTTCCTGTTATAGGTAAGATCATATGGTATTTGTGTTTAGCTGTTTGGCTCATTTCACTTAGCACTATGCTCTCTAGTTTCATCCATGCTGTCACAAAGGGTAGGAGTTCCTTCTTTCTGCATAATACTCCATTGTATATATCTTAAGAAATAGAAAAAGAGAACAAACAACCTAAAACTAGCAGAAGGATGGAGATAGTAAAGATTGGAGCAATGATATATAAAATACAAAATAGAAAAACAATAGAAAAAGCAGCAAATCCAAGAGTTGATTCTTTGAAAAGATTAACAAAACTGACAAACCTTTAGTCAAATGGACTAAGAATAAAAAACTAAACTAAAATCAGAAATGAAAAAGAAGATGCTACTAATGATTTCACAGAAATAAAAAGGATTATAAGAGCACTGTGAACAATCACATGCTAATAAATGAGATAACTTAGCAGAAATGGACAATTTCCTTGAAACATACAAATTACTTCAAGTTCATCAAGAAGAAATAGAAAATCTCAACAGATGTTTAGTAAGTAAGGAGTAAATCAGTAATCAAAAACCTCTCAATAAGAAAAGTCCAGAATCAGATGTTTTCACTGGTGAATTCTACCAAACATTTGAATAATTAATACCAGTCCTTCTCAAATGCTTGCAAAAAATCAAAGGACACTTCCAAACTCATTGTGTGAGGTCAGCATTATCCTGATGCCAAAGCTAGACAAAGACACTACAAGAAAAAACTGTAGCCTAATATCCTTTGTAAATATTGATGTAAATATCCTCAACAAAATAGCAAACCAAAGTTTAGCAACTATTAAAGGGATTAATAAACAGACTAACAGGGATTAAAGGGACTAACAGGCATTTATTCCTGGAGTGCAACAATTATTCAACATATGAAAATCAATCAATGTAATATACCACATTAACAGAACAACAGAGAAAGCTACACGATCATCTCAACTGATGGAGAGAAACAAGTTTGACAAAATTCAGCACCTTTCTTAATAGAAACACTCAAAAAATTAGAAGTAGAAGAAAATTACCTCAACATAATTAAGTCCACATTGGAAAAATCTGCAGTGAATATCATATACCATGATGAAACACTGAAAGCTTTACTCTAAGATTAGGACTAAGTCAAGGATGTCCACTTTTAAGACATTATACTAAGTGAAATGAACACTCACAGTGGGACAATTACTATATGATTACAATTACAGTATATGAAATACCTAGAGTCAGATTCATAGATACAGAATATAGAACACAGAGTTTCAGTTTGGGAAGATAAAGTCCTAGAAATGGATGGTGATAAATGCCCAACAGTGTAACTGTACTTGATTCTACTGACCTGTACCCTTAAGCATGGTTAAAATGGTAAATTTTATATATATTTACTACAATAAAAGGAAAATATTTTTAAAGAAACCATCTTTTTAAAAAATTATTTTATTGTTCAATTACAGTTGTCTGCATTTATCCCCCACCACAGCCATCCCACCTCCCTCCTCTGCTTCCACCCTGCCTTTGGTTTTGTCCATGTGTCCTTTATAGTTGTTCCTGAAAACCTTTCCCCCCATTGTCCCCTCCCACCTCCCCTCTGGTTACTGTCAGATTGTTCTTAATTTCCATGTCTCTGGTTATATTTTGCCTGCTTGTTTGTTTTGTCAACCAGGTTCCTCTTAAAGGTGAGATCATGTGGTATTTGTTCCTCACCACCTGGCTTATTTAGCATAATTCTCTCCAGTTCCATCCATGCTGTTTCAAAGGGTAGGAGCTCCTTCTTTCTTTCTGCTGCATAGAATTCCATTGTGTAAATGTACCATAGTTTTTTGATCCATTCATTTACTGATGGACACCTAGGTTGCTTCCAGCACTTAGCTATTATAAATTGTTCTGCTATGGACATTGGGGAGCAAAGGTTCTTTTGTATTGGTGTTTCAGGGTTCTTGGGATATAATCCCAGCAACCATGGAATTGCCAGGTCAAAAGGAAGATCCATTTTTAGTTTTCTGAGGAAATTCCATAGTGTTTTCCACAGTGGCTGCACCAGTCTCCATTCCCACTAACAGTGCACTAGCGTTCCCTTTTCTTCACATCCTCTCCAACACTTGCTTGTTGATTTGTGTATGTTGGCCATTCTCACCTGTGTAAAGTGGTATCTCATTGTGGTTTTAATTTGCATCTCTCTGACAGCTAGTGAAGCTGAGCATCTTTTCATATTGTCTCTGGGCCCTCTGTATGTCCTTTGTGGAAAAGGGTCTGTTCAAGTCTTTTGCCCATTTTTTTTATTGGGTTGTTTGCCTTCCTGGAGTGGAGTTGTGTTAGTTCTTTATATATTTTGGAGATTAACCCTTGTCTGAGGTATCATTGGCAAATATGTTTTCCCATATAGTTGGTTCTCTTTTCATTTTAATACTGCTTGCTTTAGCCATGCAGAAGCTTTTTAATTTGATAAGGTCCCATTTGTTTATTCTTTCTTTTATGTCCCTTGCTCTAAGGGATATATCAGTGAAAATATTGCTGCATGGAATGTCTGAGACTTTCCTGCCTATGTTTTCCTCTAGGACTTTTATGGTGTCATGACTTATATTTAAGTCTTATATCCACCTTGAATTTATTGTTGTGTATGGTGGAAGTTGGTGATCAGGTTTTATTTTTTTGCATGTAGTTGTCCAGATCTCCCAAAACCATTTGTTGAAGAGACTTTTTACTCCATTTTATGTATCTTCCCCCTTTGTCAAATATTAATTGACCATAGAGATTTGGGTTTATTTCTGGACTCTCTGTTCTGTTCCACTTGTTCTATGTGTCTGTTCTTGTACCAGTACCATACTATTTTGATTACAGTGGCCTTGTAATACAGTTTGATATAAGGTATTGTGATCTCTCCTACTTTGTTCTCCTTCTCAAAATTGCTGCAGCTATTCAGGATCATTTATGGTTCCTTATAAATTTCTGAAATTTTGTTCTATATCTGTGAAATATGTCACTAGTACTTTAATAGGGATTGCATTGAATCTGTAAATTGCTTTGGGTATTATGGACATTTTGATGATATTAATTCTTCCAATCCATGAACATGGAATATGCTTCCATGTGTTTGTGTTTTCTGTAATTTCTTTCTTCAGTGTTGTGTAGTTTTCTGAGTACAGGTCTTCTACATCCTTGGTTAGGTTTATTCCTAGGTACTTTATTTTTCTTGTTGCTATATCAAATGGGATTTTTTTTTCCTGATTTCTGTTTCTGATATTTCATTTTTCTTGTACAAAAATGCCTTTGATTTCTGAATACTGACTTTGTATCCCTCTGTTTTGCCAAATTCACTTATTAGGTTGAGTACTGTTTTGGTGGAGTCTATAGGATTTTCTGTGTACACTATCATGTCATCTGCAAACAATGACAGTTTTGTTTCCTCCTTTCCAATTTGGATGCTTTTTATTTCTGTTTCTTGTCTGATTGCTGTAGCTAGGACTTCCAATACTATGTCATATAGGAGTGGTAAAAGCAGACATCCTTGTCTTGTTCCTGATCTTAGTGGGAAAGCTTTAAGTTTTTACCCATTGATTACAATGTTGGCTGTAGGTTTCTTGTATATGGCCTTTATTGTGTTGAGGAATACTCCCTCTACATGTTCATACTTTGCTGAGTGTTTTTATCATAAATGGGTGCTGTACCTTATCATATGTTTTTCCCCCATCTATTGATATGATCATGTGACTTTTGTCTTTCGTTCTGTTTATGCGATGTATTACATTTACTGATTTGTGAATATTGTACCATCCTTGCATCCCTAGGATGAATCCCACTAAGGTGTATGATCTTTTTAACATTTTGCTGGATGTAGTTTGCCAATATTTTGTTGAGGATTTTAGCATCTATGTTCATCAGCGATATTGGCCTGAAGTTTTCTTTCTTTGTCGTGTCTTTATCTGGTTTTGGGATTAGGATGATGCTGGCTTCATAAAAAGAGTTTGGGAGTCTTCCATCTTTCTGGATTCTTTGGAATAGTCTGTGAAGGATAGGGGTTAGCTCTTCCTTAAATGCTTTGTAGAATTCTTCTGTGAAACCATCTGGTCCAGGGCTTTTGTGTGTTGGGAGTTTTTTGATTACTGCTTCAATGTCATCAGCTGTTACTGGTCTGTTCAGGCTTTCTGCTTCTTCATTCAGTTTTGGAAATTATATTTTTCTAGAAATTTGTCCATTTCACCTAGGTTTTCAAATTTCTTAGCATATAGTTCTTTGTAGTAATTTCTTACAATCCTTTGTATTTCTGTGGTGTCACTTGTAATCTCTCCTCTTTCATTTCTGATTGTGTTTATTTTGGTTCTCTCTTTTTTCTTAATGAGTCTCCTTAAAGGCTTGTCGATTTTGTTAAAGAAACCATCTTAATATAAATGATGGGATGAATGATAATTTTGGTAAACATATCTTTCTAACCTTAATGTAAAAATAATTTTAATGTGTATATAACTTTTTTGGAGAGTAAAATAATCATTCACTAATATTTTCCTCACTTGTCAATTGATTTTTGAAATTAGAAAATACCTACATGTATATTATTGGAGAATTGGTGTAATAAATCATGCTATATCTAAGCAATTGCTTAAAAATACAGGTTTGAGAATCATACCAACTGAATTCTACACCAGACTCCATTGTCCACTACTCCTGTGACTGTGGGCAAGGTATATTGATGCGGATCCTGGCCAGCAGGATCCGTGTATGTTGTGGCTGCTAGTGAACAAATACACACAGACAACAGAAGTCCTGTGAAGAAAAAGGGATGGCATGGCCACTCTCTGGAGAGGGAAGGAGGGCCCCAGCCCCTGCCTGGACAGGCTTTTCTTGTTTTTCTGGGTACATTACATGGAGGGTAGTCCTCATTTACTATGCACAGGTTTGCTATAAGTGATTAACTTTTACAGATAACTAAGGGAAGAATGTTGCTAATTACTTCAAAGAGAAGGATGTTGCAGACCAAGGGGAAAAGTAGTTGAACCGGTCATACTCCATACTTGGGAGGTTTAGCTCAGATTTTAGGAAGTTGCAGTAAGCACTTGCTGCCTCAATTCAGGGTGAGGGAGTTTTAGCAAAAGCAAGTCTCATAGCAGTCAGGGTACAATGCAGGCCTGGTTCCCCGTGGGAAAACCTCTCCATGGGCATGATCCTGCGTGCCACTTGCTCCACACTGGTTTTCCACATGGAGGCTGAGCTACATTTCCACACCATGTGAAGCAGTTCCCTACAGTATATAACTGTTCCTTGTACCAGTTTAGTCATCTGATAATGTCTACTTGTTACAAGGATTGAGTTAATACATAAGAAGTATTTAGAACAATGTCAGGCATATGTGAGTGTTTAACAAATATTACTATTACCACTACTACTACATCATTGTTATTATTGTTATTATTTAGTGGCAATTTAAAAAGAAGGATGTATTGGCATGAGAAAGTATCCATAATATATATTTAAAATAGTAGGCTACAAAAAATGTGTATGATACAATTCTATTTATACATTGTGAAATTATATGTTACCTCTTATTCCTTCTGTTGGAATAGTTTAGAATGAGCACATATCAGAAAGACATAAAGTTCCACTTTGAAAAAAAAATACATTCTTTTGCTGGTATTGTTATATTGTGCTTTTGATGTTCAGAAAACAGCCCTTAGGAGAAAAAAAAATCAAAGAATCTGAAAAGAAATTATTTCATGTAGCAGGTGGAATTCCATTTAATAATAGAAATTTTACATTGTGATATCTTCAGATAAAGCTGTGGTATAAATTTAAGAGCACTAGACTGAGGACTCATTTCTTCTGTATTTGCTTATTTATAAACAAAGTGAAATTACAATATTCATTGCTATTTTTAAATAGAATTTGTTCTCTTTTTCCTAGCCATTTAGTATTGATTAGCATAATTGCCACTTACTATGTTAAAAGCAGACACACACACACATGTTATTCATATGGTTTGGCAAATTTATCACTAATTTTTTTCCTAATGAAAGAAATTTTTTCCTCTGAATCAATTATAGAACTACTTTCTAAGTCTGATATATTTATGTTTCTCTACTTTTATATCATATTTACATTATAAATGGAAAATACTTAGAAATCTCCTTTCTGATCATATTTTCTAAATGAGTGAAGCTTTTAATTTATAGGATAAACTAAATCAATCTCATTCCACTTCTTTATCTCAGATAACATGTGCAAAAAGAAGAGAATCAGTTTCTCTCCCCTTAACTATCTGATTGTGATTCTTTTCTTTTTTAAGATTTTATTTATTTATTTATTTTTAGAGAGGGAAGGGTGGGAGAAAGAGAGAGAGAGAAACATCAGTGTGCGGTTGCTGGGGGCTGTGGCCTGCAACCCAGTCATGTGCCCTGGCTGGGAATCAAACCTGCGACACTTTGGTTTGCAGCCTGCACTCAATCCACTGAGCTACGCCAGCCAGGGGTGATTGTGATTCTTAATAGTGGCATATTCTGACAGCTTCTTCATTGTTGACTGCTATTAACCATCTTCAGAGACTAGCAATTCTTTCAGATTTCTAGAAACAAGATTTGAAATGATATGGTAGGAGAACAAGAGTTTGTAACTGCAAAATACTGATGGTTATGTAAGAAATGAATGTTTCAAAGACTTTGGGAATGACTTTTTGGGAAAAGTGATTTTAACAGCCTGGGGAAGGAAACAAAATGGCCTTGGAAAGGTCAAATGGCAAAGAAGTCTTTAATATAATAGAAATGTTTGCATCCATTGCACCTGTTTAACTTTTTGCTCACTTCATTATTTCTTTAACTGAAACATTTGATTTCCTTACAGAAGTGTTAGGAATTAATTACATGATGTTTTTGGCATGACAAAAGTAAAGCAAGGTGTTTTCTTTTTTCTTTTGTAACATTTTTGATTTTCAAATCCTTAATCTTAGACAAAAAGCTAAGAAGAGATATTTCACAGTTATATTGAATGAAGTTTGAATTCAATGAATATGTGTTTGATAATGAAGTGTAATATTCATTGTTTTCATAATAATAAATGCAGCTTACTCTGTGGTTTAGGTAATAAGTATATTGGTTTGGGAACCAAGATAAACCATCCACCTTTGAACTATCTTCCATTGCTGTCTTCCCCAAAAAAAGTTTTTAAAAATATGACTACAGAGATTTTTTAAAAAATACTTAATAAACCCAAATAACCAGCCTAGCTATTGTGAATGAAACCATTTTAATCTTTGGGAAATAGTTTACTTAACATTAGGGTTTAACCATTGTTCTTCAAAACCATTTTCTTTAAAAAGTAAATCAGAATGCATCAAATTAAGGCCTGAAGGAAATAGAATGTCAAATGAGTGAATTTTACAAAGTCTTTATAATGGATGCACATTAAAAAAACAAAGGACATCATAAGAAAGGTTTTATGGTAGCTAAACTGCTTGTGACAATGAAAGAAGTCATTCTTTTTTTTAATGTATCAACTACTTCTATAGGACTGACTGCTGATGCTAGAGTAGTGATAAACAGAGCCCGCGTGGAGTGTCAGAGCCATAAGCTTACAGTTGAGGACCCAGTCACTGTAGAATATATAACTCGCTTCATAGCAACCTTAAAACAGGTAAGCCAATAAATATAGCAACAAATTGCTTTAAATTTCCTCCTTTATCATTATGGGTCTAGTCATGAAAATACTTCATTTAGTCTGTTAAATCTACCAGATTCCTTATTCTTTCTCAAATTTCCTATTCACACTCTTACTCCAGTGGAATGAATTGACTTGATCACTAGGCATCCCAATCAGTATCAGTTCTGAGAATTATATTAAAATTTCAAAGAGCAAGAAATCAAATATTTTAAGGGTATTTCTTCACTTCTGGAGATAAAGTAATGAGAACCATTTTTTAGAGTTTACCAAAGCAGTACCTATGATTCTTTCACCAACAAACCTAAACACAACTAATCAGGTTCAGGTATGACTTCTGAATTCCTGAGTAAGTACATTAACATAAGTATAGTCATGATATATACAAGTGTTTTTTCACTTATTGTGTTATGTACTTTTTATATGTGCCAATATAGTCCTTATATAACTAAATATAGACAGGCCTCCTCCTATTGTGCTTCACATTATTGCACTTCATGGATGTTGCATTTATTACAAATTGAAAATAAGACTCTTAAGCAAAAAGATTATGACTTGCTTTATTGTGATAAATTCTCTTTATTGTGGTGCTCTGGAACCCAACTTGCAATATCTCAGATGTATGCCTATAATATTGTTTTTAGTTGCTATCAGTAATTCTTTTTTTAAGTATAGTTTGATTATGCTATTACAGTCGTCCCAATTTTGTCTCCCCTTTATCCTTCCTCCACCCTGTACCCCCACACACACACTCCAGCATTATCCCCCCTTAGTTCATGTCCATGGGTGGTACATATAAGTTCTCTAGCTTCTCTATTTTCTATACTATTCTTAACTCTCCGCCCCATCTATTTTATGCCTACCAATTATGCTACTTATTCCCTGTACCTTCCCCCGCATTCTGCCCCTCCCCCCCCCCACTGAAAACTCTCCACATAATCTCCATTTCTCTAGTTCTATTCCTGTTCTAGTTGTTTGCTTAGTTTTTGTTTTTGTTTTTTAGGTTCAGTTGATAGTTTGAGTTTGTTGTCATTTTACTGTTCATAGAGTTTGATCTTCTAATATTTCTTAGATAAGTCCCTTTAACATTTCATATAATAAGGGCTAGGTCTCCTGGCTATTGTGGCTGGGTGGATTGAACACTGGCCTGCAAACCGAAGAGTTGTAGGTTCAAATCCCAGTCAGTGCGCATGCTTGGGTGGCAGGCCAAGTCCCCAGTAGAGGGTGCATGAGAGGCAATCACACATTAATGTTTCTCTCTCTTTCTCCCTCCCCTCCTCTCTCTAAAAATAAATAAATAAAATCTTTTTTAAAAAATAAGGGCTTAATAATGATAAACTCCGTTACTTTATCTAGGAAGCACTTTATCTGCCCTTCCATTCTAAATGATAGCTTTGCTGGATAGACTAATCTTGGATGTAGACCCTTGCCTTTCATGACTTTGAATACTTATTTCAAGCCCCCTCTTGTCTATAAGGTTTCTTTTGAGAAATCAGCTGATAGTCTTATGGGAAATCCTTTGTAGTTAACTATCTCCTTTTCTCTTGCTGCTTTTAAGATTCTCTTCTTATGTTTAATCTTGGGTAACTTAATGATGATGTGCCTGGGTGTGTTCTTCCTTGGGTCTAATTTCTTTGGGATTCTCTAGGCTTCCTGGACTTCCTGGAAGTCTATTTCCTTTGCCAGACTGGAGAGGTTTTTCTTCATTTTTTGTTCAAATAAGTTTTCAATTTCTTGCTCTTGTCCTTCTCCTTCTGGCACTCTATGATTCAAATGTTGGAGTTCTTAAAGTTGTCCCATAGGTTCTTAAGGCTCTCCTTATTTTTTTGAATTCTTGTTTCTTCATTCTGTTCCAGTTGGATGTTTATTTCTTGCTTTTATTCCAAATTGTTGATTTGTGTCCCAGTTCCCTTCCCTTCATTGTTGGTTCCCTGTACATTTTCTTTTATTTCACTTTGTATAGTCCCTCACTTTTTCCTTCACTTTGCGACCTAGCTCAATCAGTTCTGTGAGCATCCTGATTACCAGTGTTTTGAACTCTGCATCAGATAGGTTGGCTATCTCCTTATCACTTAGCTCTTTTTCTGGAGTTTTGCTCTGTCCTTTCATTTGAGCCATATTTTTTTTGTCTAGGCACACCTGTTATGTTGTAAGGGGGCACAGCCTTAAGTATTCACCATGGTGGGGCAACCCTCTTAGCTGCGTTGTGGCACTGTCTGTGAGGAAGGGGCCATAGAGGGGACAGTGCCGCTGGCTTTCTCCACTTTGGCCCCACTTTCCATTGAATGCTCCTGAGAGACTGGAAGCTTTGTCTGCTGTTGCAGTCCCCACAGTACTTTACAGGTTTGAGTCTTTAGTTTCCTATTCAGCCAGCCCCACCTCACCAGCATGGTCCACTGCTTTTTGTGGGTCCTGTCCACTCAGCTGCCCGTCTCCCATCTCCTCCCCTCCTACTAGTCTGGGTGAATGTTTCTTCTCCTTGGTTGTCAGAGTTCCATACAATTTGATTTTCTGTCACCTCTGGTTATTTATTGTTTTTAAATTGGTTATTATCCTTCTTTACATTGTGCAAAGAAGTAAAGCATTTCTACCTATGCCTCCATCTTGGCCGGAACCTCTTGTTTTTAGTTGCTATCAGTAATTCTTTAGGTTGTTTCTAGTTTCTTTCATTTTCTTATTCCCTCTATCTGGCTCAATGGCTCTCAAATTGCTACTTTGATAACATTACTCTATCTTTGAAATAGCTTTTATTTTTCTTTTTTGAATTATATTGTTAAATTAATTTTCAGTATGGAATTACTAGATTAGAGATTATAATGGGTTTTAAGACTCTTGTTATATATAGCTAAATTACTTTCTAAAAAGATTGAACCAATTTTTATTGTGCAACCAACAATGCATAATTATACCCCTGAAGGATCATCAGCATTGTTTTTTTTAATTTTTATTTTATTTTGAAAATAAGCACAACGTGGTGCTTGTATAGTTGTTTTAAATTATATTTTATAATTAGTGGTAAAGTTTATTTTTTTCACTTATCAGTGAATTTTTATTTGTCCTAAAATAAACTATTTTCCCTTTAGATAATATGCCCTCCAGTGGTTAAGAATGTGTCCTCAGGAACCAGAATTTTGGGATTTGAATCCCAGCTCTGCTACTTCCCATTAATCCTTTGGGCAAACTACTTAGCCCATTTTGCCTCAATTTTCTTATTTATAAAGTGAGCATTACAGTAATACCTACTCTGTTGAGTTGGATTAAGTGATTTAATACATTTTAAACATTTAGAACACTTCCTGGCATGGATTTTACCATTTGTCCATGTAGAGATAATTTTATCCACCATATATTCTATATATTAAAGTTGTAAATTATATACTCATTTAAAAATTGGTCTATTCTCTAAGTTTAATTTATGGAGCTGGGAAGTCCAACATTTTTATATTTTTCTGCTTTTTTTTTTAATTTGCTTTGATTTTCCCAGAGGTTATAAAGCTATCCAGTAAAAAATAAGGTGTAGAACATTGTGTATACAAGATTCCCAATTGTAATTTTTAGGTTTTCTTCTAGAAATATAAAGTTTATGCATAGAGAACATTTACAAAAATAGACATTTTAAAACTGTAACAGTGAAGTTGCCACTGGGGAGGGTCCTGAGTTCTGGGCAAAAAAGTTATATACTTTTAGATACACTTTTGGTACTTTTAAATTACTTTAACCATGTGCATGTATTACTTTTTATTTTTTAAAAAAATGGTTGATTAAGCAAATAAACTAAAAGAGTCTGTCCTCTAAGGCATATTTACAAAGCATCTTCTTCATATTTTGGTATGATGTAGGAACATTAGGAGATACATAGAAATTAAAACATAAACTCTTTATTTTTTAAGAGTTTATTTATGTTTGTGTAACCCAGTTATTTGCATCTATAATTTGAAGTGGCTTATTAAAATACATATATAATGAAATGTAAAAATAAAAAAGATATAATACATAGACAAGTCCAGGAAGAAAGTGTGGTATAAACCTATTTCGAGCCACAAAGTTATACACATACAATTTCTAAAGCTGCCTAAAAATGTGGTCTTGAGCTTCTGTCAGAACTGCCACTGCACAGCTTCTAGCAGCACCAGCCTCAGGATTAGTGTGAATTCCACTCTCTGGAGCACAAGTCCAGGAAGTTCCTGGCACTGAACTGAAAAATACAATTGGTTTCCAGTGCCCTGTTTTCTGTGAGGGGAAAACATACTTTTTCTTCAAGGGAAACAAAGATTTCCTTGTTTTTGAACTGAAAGAAATGTTTTATTTGGGTTTTATATAGAGATAACTTAGTATATTGTAGACAGAATATACTTGATGATAATAGTAAGAATATTTGATAGTAATAATAATTGTAGTGTCTTCCAAAGTAAACCATGGCATGATTCCAAAGTATAGTTCGCTAAAATCAGCTTTACTGGCAACCAAAATGGTGTGACATATACAGTTCTCTACTGTATTAAAAAGATTGTAATCTGTTTATGTTACTAAAATCTGTATAAAACAAGAAAAGAACTTTAAGAGCATATATCAGTAAACTTAGAATTTTATTTTATAGACTATGTACAGTAATTTTTTTTGTAATTTCATCATGGATTTGAGGTTAGTCCAGAAAGTCAAGGAAGAGGATCCAAATGATATATAGACTAAGAATCAGTAAAGATCACTTTGGCAAGAATACTTTACTATTAGAATTTGTTACTTGATAAATAATAATATGGTCTTTGTATGGCCTATACAGAAAGTAATTATGAAAACATTTTATTTTTCAGAAATATACTCAGAGCAATGGACGAAGACCTTTTGGTATTTCTGCCTTAATTGTGGGTTTTGATGATGACGGTATCCCAAGATTGTATCAGACCGACCCCTCTGGTACTTATCATGCTTGGAAGGTGAATCATGAATTTTTTAATACATTTTTAAAAGTTGAATAAATGTATTCACTGTAAATGCTTTATCACTTTCAAGGACATGACAAAACTGTTAAAATATTGATAGTAGTAGAAACTTTATGTAACCATTTAGCTAGTCAGCAATTATGATGGTTTTGGGCAGATAAAGAAATATTGAATACTTTGGCTCATTAATCACAGGGCCTTCTCCTTACATTTGAAAAGATGTGACAAACCTAAGTGTATACAAATGGCCAACTAAAAGAAATATCCAGTTCCTTGTTCATCATTCATTCTTCCAAATTAGTGCTGTATCATATTGTTGCTTGCTTTGAATAGAAGAAGTATGTAATCTTTCAGCTTTTAACAAAGAATTAAGTGAGCTTATAAACTCCATACTGAAATCTTTAATACATCCTCTATTCTAGGAGAGTCAAAGCACCACAAACTGTGAATTTATTCTTATGTGTCAGTACATTGCAATTACCTCCATATAGTTCCTGGGATATAGTTTGTTTTTTGGTTAAGTCATTATTCTTGTTTCAGTCCTCAACTAATAACTTTGTTTAATATCACAAGAATCTAGGACCTAACGAAAGAAGTGGCAGTTTTCAGAAGTGAATTTTTTTATATTCTCATATATAAGAATAAGACTACATTATAGAATCTAAGTGATTTTGACTCTATTAAAAGTTTAAATACTTAAGCCTTAAAATAGGTTTAGGAAGAGTTTATTTTACTATTTTTAGTAAGCATATAAATTAATTGGAAAATAATTGCCTTGATTTTTAAGTTTATATTAACTAAAGTATTTGATTTGAGCAGTCCTCATACAGTTTTATAAACCAAGTAACCAAACCAGCAAAAACAGTGGACTATATTCTTACCATAAAGATCTGAATACTCATGTTAGCTGTACATCTTCTTTTAAGATACCTAGACAATCTTATTGGTAATCAGAAGCTATGAATTTACCTGCTGCAAATATCAGACTTTTTTGTCATATTATGAATTTTACTCTGAGCAGGAACAGATGTCAGTGTTAGCAAAACAAAAACATTAAGTAACTTTTTAAAAAATGATCCTTCTGGCTACCATGAGAAAAATTCATGGAGAGAGGGCACGGATGGATGTAGGTAATATAATAAAAATTCAAGTAATTTGAGGCAGGTGGAAGTGCTAGAAATGGTGAGAAGTGGTTAGATTTCAGTTTCATTTTGCTAAATGAGGAGTGGTGTGAGGCTTTCTTGATGGATCTACGGTGTGAAAGAAAGGAGAAAGGAGTAAGAATAACTGAAATGTTTTAGAATATGTATAGATTTATGAAAATGATATAGTGAAGAGGGAAATTTTGATAATGTGTAGGAAAGTGGAAACATGTAAGAGCAAAGACCGTCAATAGATACAAGTCGTGAAAGTAGTTAGGGAGAAGCATAGACAGTTTCAAGGTTTAGCTTTCAAATAAATAATTGTTTTTAATGGAACATTTCAGACATATACCTAAGATTACAAAATTTAAAAATGCATTCATCAAGTTTAAATAGGTGTTAACACTTTACCATATTTGCTTCAAATCACTTTTTAAGTGAAATATTACAGACTAATGAAAATAATGTTTAAAGCACTCCTGTAACCACCAGCCAGCTTGAATGTTAGAGAAACTTCCTATGTATCCTCCTTATCTCATTCCCCTCCTACTAGATCTCCTCCTACCTGCTGCAGAAAACTGCTTTCCTAAATTTGATGTTTACTTTTCTATGCATAACTTTACACTTTCACTGCACATGGAAGTATCCGTAAATAATAGGCACTGTTTTGCATATTTTAAAATTTTATATAATCAGTATTATGTATATCACTCTGCAACTTACAATTTTCTTTGTTTAGTTTGACATTAGGTAGAGGTAAGTGTAATGATGAAACCGAAGTGTTGGACTATGTCCTAGAGCACAAGAGGGAGCTGACTTTGATTTTCTACAGAGGAACATTTCTCCAAGGAAGTGACACTCACTGAACTGAAACTAAATAACAAGGAGCCATCCAATCATAATCCTTGACTATATTAGGACAGGGATTTTTCCCAGATTATTTTAATGTAAAAAGATACAATGTTAGAAACTTATAGGTAGGTTATGTGGAATCTATATTGTGTAGGAGTTTCTTGGCCTTATAAGCTTACAGGACATAGCCATAGTATAAAGCAGCAGATCTCAAAATGTAGTCTTCAGATCCACCCACCTATATCAGTATTCATTGTATTCTTTACCATTATGCATTTGTAGTAAATAAATTCAACTTTTGCATAATTGTCTTTAATGAAACAGTACAAATTATTAATTTTATTGAATCTCAATCTTTTTTCTTATCACAAGAAGAAAATCTAAATCTGTGTGATGATGAATGTTAACCAGACATATCATGGTGGTCATTTCACAATGTATACAAATATTGAACCATTATATTGTATACCCAAAACTAATATGTTATATGTCAATTATATCTCAGTTTTTTAAATATTATTTAAAAACTCCATTCTTAAGTATGCACATTTTAATATTCTGTGTTATATACTAGAAGTGTGCTTTATTAAAGCACATCTGCTGCAGGTGCAGTGGTAGTTTTGAAGAAAAACAGTTATGCAGTTGGTTGAGTTGCAAGCTGAACCAGCCCATTTTGAACAACAGATAGAATAACTGTGGTTATTCAGACTTGGAAATTTGGCGGGATATCTTCTCAAGAATGAATGATACACCCTGGCAAGGTAACTCAGTTAGTTAGTATCTTCCCAATAAGGTAAGGTTGCTGGTACAATCGCTGGTCAGGGCATATACAAGAGGCAACCAGTGAATGCATTAATGGGTAGAACAACAAAATCAATATCTCTTCCTTTTCTCTCTCTCTAAAATTAAATAAGTAAATACATTTTTAAAAAAAGAAGGAATGATCCAAGCCTTTTACTTTAAGGAAACAACTGATAGTATTTGTAGCCAGTGATAATAGCCAAACTTTCAAACAAAAATTAAAATTTTGGAAAACATCTATTTGTCACAATGAACTTGACAGTTTCTTAGTAAAGACTTCTCTGATGAGATTCGTCATGAAATTAATAAGCATAATTATTTGCTATTACAGAAATCAAATGAGTCAGTATTTGAAAGATCTTTATAATTCAGTGAAGCAGTATTTTTCAGGTGACCAAAGCTTAGTATTACAAAACTAACAATGTTAAAGCTTTTGGAATCATGTTTTGCTCTTGTTAGTAGTACTTCAAAACAGGAACAAAGTTAATGATATATTGTATACTTCAGACAGTGTTTTCCAAAATGTAATTCTTTTGATGTTAGTTGGTAAAAGTAAATAAGCTCTCAAGTTTTGGGAGATGTTTGTTTAAAGAAATTTACTGAGTTTTATTAAGTTCTGGATCTTCTAAAAAGCATTGTATATCTTCTACAAGCAGTAACCCCCCAAGATTACTTCAGTTTAGAGCCCTTTCTCCATTCTGGTGTTCCTTGGAAAATACTGCCATAGAGACATAGAACCTCAGGACTGAAAAGACTTTTGAAGGCTGTTTAACCACCATTTTTAGGAAGTATATGAGGAGGACCCCAAAAAATGGAATTTATTTATAAAAATTGCATATTCGTTCTTCCATTTTAAACTTCAATCACCTTCAAAGTACTCTCCATTAGTTGCAATATACCTATCAAGATGCTTTTTTCCACTGCTCAACACACTTTTTGAACTTATCAATTTTGATGCCTTTTAGTGCTTCTGCCATTTTTTGTTTTATCTAACGAATCAGCAAAATATTTCCCTTTGAGGACTTTTTCATCTGGAGAATACAAAAGAAAAAGTTGATTGGGGCAAGATCAGGTGAGTAGGGAGGGTGGGGCACAGGCATGCGTTTTTTCAGTCGGGATCTGCTGAACACTCAGTGCTGAGTGGGCAAGTGTGCTCGCAAATCAACCGTGAAAGGGGCAAATGTGTTGAAAGAGTCTTCAGAAAAAATTCACTGAAGCTGTACACAGCCTCTCACACCACCATCAGCTGGTACACTGATACAGATGGGTTCCTGGAACACTCACATAAGCAGGGGATGCCTGTACTACAAGGACCCCACTGTCCAGAAGATAATTCTAGTTTTGTTTTGTTTTTTGGGGGTCTCCCCTCGTATTAGAAAGTGCTTTTAGGATCAGCATTTGTT
The DNA here is from genome assembly GCF_019186645.2 of Phyllostomus hastatus. Taxonomy (NCBI): domain Eukaryota; kingdom Metazoa; phylum Chordata; class Mammalia; order Chiroptera; family Phyllostomidae; genus Phyllostomus; species Phyllostomus hastatus. The sequence goes on from NW_025333960.1 coordinate 22,467,404, forward strand.
GAAGGAAAGGGAACAGGATTAGACAGAGGGAAAAGTTAGACTCAGTAAAGACCTCATCAACCTTTTGTGAAGCTCTGGATCTGGGGTGGCTCTTCAAAGTTGTTCCAAGTTGGAATGAGAGGACTGGACATTAATAGCACTTTGTCAGTCAAAGTGTTGAGGTTAAGAACACTCATTTTAACCTTTCCAGCCCTTCATTTCTTCATCCATGAATTAGGGTTTATAATATTACCTACTTAACTGTTTTGGAAATGGTTAGGTTAGGTGAGATAATTCATGTAAAATGCGTAACATACTACCTGGAACACAAGTGCTCGATTAATGTAAATTACTACTATCATCACCCTTATCACCATCACTAGCACTAGTCTGGAATTTAGACCACCTGTAGCCATGCAGCTGGGGAAATTTGCTTGCTGCTGTTTGTTTGTTTGTTTGTTTGTTTTCCTTCATTTGATGAAAAATTCTGAAGAATATAGAAAAATGCAAAGTGAAACAGCAGAAGCCCTTCTCGCTTATAGAGTCAAAGAAGTTAAGGAATTAATAATTAGTATACTTTAAGTTCTAAGAAAATGTTGTACAGTCCAATTCATGTAAACAGCTTTCTTCATGTTGATTTTTTTTCCCTTTTGTCTGTCTTATTTTTGCACCATATTGCAAAGTCATACCTTCTTTCCTCTCCACATCTTTTGGAGCTACAGCTCTTTCCATCTTCTCTGTCTGTGAAGAACTTGGGAGCCATTAAAGCAATAGAAAGCATTGGCCAATATAAAGCACTGGTATATTTGAAAAATTACTCATGCCATCACTACAGATTATTCATGTAGGACCAAACGAGCTGCTGAAATGTTAGCTGAGTTTTCAAACCTACAATTTTTATTTAGCAATTATGGTAAGAAGTACTAGAATACACTGTAAACCTTTAAACTTCATTTAGTAACCATAATGTCCTTTATATCACAGTGATGTTAAGAGTTATTTTCTATTTTTCTAGGCAAATGCAATAGGCCGAAGTGCTAAAACTGTCCGAGAATTTCTAGAAAAGAATTACACAGAAGATGCTATAGCAAATGACAATGAAGCTATCAAATTAGCAATAAGAGCTTTATTAGAAGTAAGTGATCTATAAAGCATATTCAGAAAAGCATAGTTTTTCCCTCATTCAATTGTTCATTAAAACACAGAGTTTCTTGAATTCTAATGTTGCACTTTTTGTACATCAGGTTGTCCAGTCTGGTGGCAAAAACATTGAACTTGCTATAATAAGAAGAAATCAACCATTGAAAGTAAGTCATTAACCAAATAGGAAGAAACCACTGTAGTATATTTTGACAAAAGTTAAAATATTGACACCTGTGAATCTTCATTATAATCCTTAAATATCCCTTAGCATCCATTGACACTGTGGCAATTTCTCTTTTGTTTTTGTAGGCCAGTACTAATTTGTGTGTGCTTAATGCAAGCAGTTACCCATCTCTAGCCCTTTGTAAAGATCTAGAGGTGCTCTGAAGACCTAGAGGTACTGATATGGACCAGTCCCATTTAGAATATGTTCTTTTAAGTACATGTACTAAATGTACTAAATCAGTCCTTAATGGGATCCATATAGCATATTCCCTATGGAGATTCATTCCTGGCACCATATGGAGGGCACTTACTCTTCCTGTATTTTTAGTTCTTCTGAAAACAAGATATACTTCCAGCTAGTGTCATTCAACTGCCATTTATATACTTGTTGGCTTTCTAGGCTTCTAACATAGTATTATCTTTCATTATATCAAAAAAACTCCACCCATTCTTGGTTTTTATCTGTTTTTTCCACTTTTCACTTAAAAGTGCCTTGAGCCACTGTTAAGACTTAAATTTTAACAGCTAGTGTGATAAACCATATTTCTTTGTGACAAGTCTAACACTATTATTTATTTATGTTTTATTATCCATTATGGGTTAAAACTGCTGGACTACAAAATAAATTGTTCAGAACAATGCAATAAATTGTTCTGAATTTTATGGTAGAGGATTCATTGGCTAAAAAACACTTGAAACATGGTTCAATATAGTTCATTAGGTAGAACTTTACAGTGTAGTTTGCCAACCGGCTCTCTTCAGTTGAGAGCATACAAAAGCACTCAAAGAATAGGAAACTATATGAAAAGTGTGTTAAGTTATTTTACATATACCTTTTGTTTCGGGGAAGTGTTTCAAAGGGAAATAGTGAAGTGAGTGCAGTGTGGAGCAGTGTGGGGTTTTCATTTTTGTTCTGAAGGAGGGATTTGTTGTTGTTGTGACACCACATTGCCATATTTCATTAGTTAACCAATGGACAGGGATATGGGGATGGGGCAGCAGCTGAGTTTCTGCAAATCAGAGAAATAGGGACCGGGTGATCTTCCCCTACACAGCCCCACATAAATAATCAGGATGCCAAACACAGAATGTAGAGATTGCAACTATGTCAGGTTGTCATGCCTGCTACCAAGGGCCTGGGTACATGTGTGCCAACACTGCAGGGACAAAGAACCACTGAGACCAGAGTTGCCTCTCCAGCCCTATCACATGCGTATATACACCAGATAGACATATGCACACGCACACAGCTATATACATGTTTCTCACTTATGGGTGGTAGGATAGTATGTGTCCTGGCAGCGAAGCTACACTATCCTTCCACATGATATTTCAGGACAGGCTGTGTGGCGAATGGAGTACACGCTTTGGAATTGGATAGATCTGGATTTAAGTTCTAGCAGATCAGTTCATTTAACAGTATGACCTTGAGCAGTTTGCTCCCTTTTTTTATTTTAAGTAAAATATTGCATTGGCCAAAAGTCCACTATGGTTTTTTCTGTAAAATAAAAGACATTTTTTCATTTTGACCAATAACTTGATTGATTTCAATATTTCGAGTATGTCAGCTATCTCCCACTATTGGCTTCTAGTGTGTAGAGGCCAGGGGTGCTGTCAAACATCTTCCAATGCATGAGACAGTCCCATGGCAAAGAATCTTTGGCCAAAATGTTAATAGTACCAAGAAACTTCACAAACCACTTTTGACACGTTCAGTTAGTCACAGCACCTTCTCCATACAGTCCACAAATCTTTTTTTGGTGTTTCAGTTGCATTTTTACCTTTCTTGAAATAATAAAGCATAATATGTTAAAAATGTGTATTTTACATCTTCAGTATTAACATGGCTGCACTAAAATTCACAAATTTTTATGTTTTTTTAAAAATGCATGCTGATATGATGGCTGTCACAATACAATCTAACAAAATTGTTTCAAATGAAGTTAAAGACAACTAAGCACTGCGGAGATATCGTATGGAAAAAACATAATGAACTTAATGGCCAAACCAATAAAAATGATTTAAATAAAAGAAAAACTTTTTACTTTGTGTGTAGTGAAGGAGTTGTAAATAAAGCAGTGTAAATCATCTTTTCCCTATCTTTCATGGCTATTCTGTGAGCTGATGAAATAGTAAAACCCTATCTGGGTATCACACAGGGTGGGGCTAGAGGGAGTTCAGTGATGAGTTATTTGCTGTTGAATAGAGTAAGTCTTGCATTAAAGTGGTTTTAGAGTTGTATTTTATATAGGATATATAATTCCAAATCACATTTACGCAACTTTCTTTTTTAGCACACTGATAGTGGAAATGTCATAGAGTTCTGTTACAAATATGTTGCTGTTGAATCTTTTAGAGCATTCCATTATATATTTGAGGACATAAAGTTATAAATAGAAAACAGATATTTATAAGATAAAATAGGTTCCTTTCATATTGTGAATATTGAGAAATTATTGGTATAATTGCAATTTTTTTTTCTTTTCAGATGTTCAGTGCCAAAGAAATTGAATTACAGGTCACTGCAATAGAAAAGGAAAAGGAAGAAGCAGAGAAGAAAAAATCAAAGAAGACTGTCTAACTTTTAGTGTGAAGACTGGGAGCTTTCAATGTTTTGTTGTACTTCTTGGAATTATTAAGTGAAGTTTTAAAGGAAATAAGTTGATTTATGTCATTACATTAATAGTTAATGTGCTGTTTTGAGGATGTCAGATTTGTGGCTCTCTTTAGTTTATTACACGGCAGACATAATTAGTATAAAGATTTTCTTTGGAAAGATTTAGTAATTGTTGAAAGCTTCATAATTCCACATAAGCCTGAGATGATACTCTATAACTTGTCCAGAGTGTTACATTTCTTTTTTTTTACATTTATTTATTTACATGCATTTTATTATTATTTTATAATTCTTTTTCTTTTTTAGATTTTATTTATTTATTTACAGAGGGGAAGGGAGGGAGAAAGAGAGAGAAACATCGATGTTTGGTTGCCTCTCATGTGGCCCCCACTGGGGACTTGGCCTGCATCCCAGGCATGTGCCCTGACTGGGAATTGAACCTGCGATGCTTTGGTTCGCAGCCTGTGCTCAATCCACTGAGCTATGCCAACCAGGACTACATTTCTTCATATAACGTGTTCCATCAAATATATGAGTACTTAGTACATTGTGCTAGGGTATTGAAAGGAACAAAAGGAACGTAAAAATGATCCCTACCCACAGAGGGTGTTTAATCTAAATGACCCATGAAAAGAATGTACTTCATGCCTGTAATAAAGTTATATTTTTGAAAGCAAGGGATATTAATAAAGTATAAAAAGAAAAGCCCATCTACCTTTATTACTTCAAAGTCTTTGTCTTCAGGGCTTTTTTTTTTTTTTTAATGTTCATTTTGAAAATGGGGGAGAGGTTGAATTTTTGCAAAGAAATGGAATGCTCGAAGGAGATGGTTAAATCAGTTTGGAATAAGGTCTAATCCATTGCTGGTTGTAGTGCCCTGAACAAGAGCAAAGGGAAGAGCAGAATCAGAATTTTAAGAGATACGAAAACCTTACATAGCCACCTCAGTTTTTTGTCATGGACCAAATTCCAGTGGCCTCCTGGTGCTGCACATCACTTACTCTGATGTGAAGACTATAGGGCATTTTCTAGGATGGAGTGTACAATCTGTATTCCACTCTGCTAACTTCACTGGAACCATGGAATTTCATGGCTCTCTATACCCTTCCTCTTTAAAACTTAGAGTTAAAGCTGAATATTTGTTTCCTGTCACCTCCTGGCCCTGCTTAGCTACCTAGAAGCAAAGGTGCTTCCCAAGCAGAAGGCTTACTAAACAAAATTTTAGCACTTCAGCGGGGAAAAAACCCCACAACTTTTGACAATCAGATCAGCTCCCACTGAAGATATGTCTCAATATGACATGCATACAACACAGGAAGGGCAGGATGTTCCCATTGTGCTACTGCAGTAAACCCATTGTAAATCCTTAATACTCTAGATACATGGCTTAGCATCTTCCATATATCTCTTGGCACTCATACTATATTGAAATTACCTGTTTGATCAACCTGCTGAACATTATAGTGATGGGAAGATACCACACATAGACAATGACTACATACAGAGTCCCTAAAACTGTATTCAAACCCTGGTTAATAAAGTGGGGGGCTTCCAGGAAAAGAGGAATTTTATTGTATTTTTTCCATTACCATTTATCCGCCTCATACCCTTTTCCACCTCCACCCACCCCTGAGGAATTTGTTGTTATGCAACATAGGATGGCCCTGGGAAACCTTCTAAAGGTGTCACTCCCCTACTATTCATTCCTGATTGAACATTTGTTTTCCAGGTACCAGAACTGAACAAGATACGGACTTACCTTAAACGAGGTCATACTACAAAAAAAATTGAGCCTATTCTTACAAGTTATATGAATAATGAAAAATATATCTCCCTTACAGTCTGTGAATTTAATGTGGAGCAGTTTGCTAATGGTTTCTGGAGTAATTTATTTAAGTCCCCTCATAAGCCCTGACCATGGCTCAGTTGGTTGGGTGTTCCAAAAAGCTAAAGGTCACCAGGTGCAAGAGGCAGCTGATCAATGTTTCTCCCCCTTTCTCCCTCCCTTCCCCTCTGAATGAAAATAAATAAAACCTTAATTAAAAAAACTGTTAAGTGTAGCCACATGCCAGATCTTGTAAAAAATGAGAACTATTTTGTGTATTGATAAACAAAAGAAGTGGGTGATACTTCTGTTTCAGTTTACACCTCTGATCTAAAGACAGGATACTCTACACCTCTGGATGGATTTAGCTATAAACAGATACAATATTAATGACTCTTGTGCACCATAGCTCAGCTGTGTGGATCCCATGTTTCTTATCTAGGGGGAATAGGAACACATCATCCAAATGATACAGTTATAATTCCACTCCTTATTTTTACTAGTATTCACATAGTACTACATGCCAGACACTGTTCTGAGTTGTTTTTAATTTTTATTGAATTTATTGAGGTGACATTGGTTAATAAAATTATATAGGTTTCAAGTGTACAATTCTGAAATACATCATCTGTGTGTTCACCATCCAAAGGCAAGTCTCCATCACCATTTATCCCTCCTTTACCCTCTTCTACCTCCCACTGTGCCCCTTTCCTCTGAGTAATCACCATACTATGTCCATGAGTATTGGGGTTTTCTGTTCATTTTTGCTTAACCCCTTCACTTTTTCCACCCAGCTCCCCAACACCCCTTCCCTCTGATGGCTGTCAGTCTGTTTTCTACATCTATGAATCCATTTCTATTTTGTTCATTAGATTTCACATATAAGTGAAATCATATGTCATTTGTCTATCTCTGACTGGCTTATTTAACTTAGCATAATACTCTCCAGGTCCATCCATGCTGTCACAAAGGGTAAGACTTTTCTCTATTTAATGGCCAAGTAGTATTCCATTGTGTAAGTGTACCACAGCTTGAGTTCTTCACAAAAATTAACTTAATTCTCTCTACTCTCATTAGACATGTTACCTAGTTTATGTCCATGTTAATCCTTCTGGTGCTTTGCCACTATTGAAACGATCTCACTCAAAGTGGAGACATTTCTCCCAACTCTCTGCCCCAGACTTTCATGAGAGTCAAGCTATTATGGCTGATGGCTTTATTCTTCCTGTGACAGGCATGAAGGTCTAATGATTGATTGCTTTGTTTTCTTTTGGAAACCTAAATATTACTCTGACCAGCTTGCAATGATCTACACAAAGCAACTATTTAATAGAAAGTTTTAACCAAAACATACTTAAACACTGCTATTTAGTTTCATTTTTACTTCTATTACTGAGAGAAATATCCCCAACATGAAACACTTTGTGCTTTTTTTCTCACTCATATCCTCAAGGTGAGATCATCACAACCATTTGGTTTTAGGAATCAGTTAAACAGTTTCTCTTTCCCAGTGGTCACTGGGAAATGGTTAACTAGGCAGTCTGAAAAATATTTCTCACTGCAGATAGAGAAATGCTGAACAAACTCTAACATCCTTTTAAAGGCATAACTGAACTCATAAGTAAAGGAAATACCAGAGGCCAAAAACAGTGACTTGAAAATCAGAGAAGGCATTTGAGCAGATGCCGGTGCTGCCCCAGAGGGTTGTATTGGCACAGGGAATAAGCAAACCAAGAATGAGACAACAGCCTAGAAACAGCCTTACTGGGATACTCAGTTTATGGCAGCTAGCATTTTGCATGTCTGTGGCAGAGGATAAGTGGTCATGCAACTACTGGTTTTCCACTTGAAGCACTGGACCTCTACATTAAATACGATTTCAGATGAACTGACTTAAACATAAAACTATAAAACTTCTATTTAGAAGAACATAAAAATAACTTGAAGACCTTGGGCTTAAGGATCGCTTTCCTAAATGATACAAAAAATGGTAACATTAAGGGAAAGATTGATAATTCAACTACTTGAAAATGATTTTTTAAAAAATCTGTATTTTTAACAGGTACATGCCCTTTAGCCAGCAATTCCACTCTAAGAAAGAGCTTACAGAAACTCTAGCACGTGTACATAAAAATAATCATGTGCAAAGGCATCATTTGTGAGAGCAAAATGTATTAAAAGTACCTAATGCTCATCAACAGCAAAATGAAAAAAATTGTGATTTACCATACAGTAGCATACCATATTGCAGGAGACAGCACTACAGCTACATGTATCAACCTGTATATGTCTCTAACACAGCTTATTGGACAAAAGTTAAAACCAGTTGTGAGAGAGCATACACAATGTAATTTTTATAGAAAGCTTAAAGACCTATGAAGCTAAATGTAGTATTTAAAAGATACAATATTTGAAGTAAAACTGAAGAAAGCAAAGAATGGTTGTTGCAAAATTCAGGATAGAGATTAGTACTTCTGTTGGGAGCCCTAGACAGGAATGCACAGGAAACAGTAATGGTTTTGTAAAGCTCCATGGTGAGCACATGTTTCTATGGTGCATGTTCACTTCATTATTCTCTAAAATGTACATGTAAGCTCTCTGCACTTAGGCATTTCATAATTATGAATCAACAAGATATTCAGTGCAGAAAAAGTAAAATTGAAACATGCATACCTTGTCCTCAAGAAGCATGCTGAGAAAAATTAAAAGCATGCATAATTACAGTATGCCATGTTGTCTGTGGATGTATCTGTGTGTTCTTTGGCTAATCCTTTCCCCCGCTTTCTTCCAGTCCCCCTTCTCCCATCTCCTCCAATAGCTGTCAGTCTGTTCCATTTATCTATGCCTCTGTGTCCATTTTGTTCATTGGTTTATTTTGTTCATTAGATTCCATGTATAAGGGAGATCACATGATATTTTTTACTGACTGGCTTATTTTGCTTAGCATAATACTTTCCAGGCCTATCTATCTTGTAGCAAAAAGTAAGAGTTCTGACACTGTAAAGGTTGCAGCCAAGATGGAGGTGTAGGTAGAAATGCTTCGTTTCCTCACACAACCAAAAGAAGGGTAACATCAATTTAAAAACAATAAACAATCAGAATGGATAGAAGATCAAACAGTAGGGCACTGTGACAACCAAGGAGTTAAAGAAACATTCATCCAGAGCAATAGGACAGGTGGAGATGGGCAGCCGAGCAGAGAGAACCCACTGCAAGGCTGCAGACTGCACGGGCAAGGCAGGGCTGGCTGACAGGGAAATTAAAGATTCAAATTCTCTAGCTATAAAATCCTGTGGGATTTGCAAAGGCAGGAGAAACTCTCAGTCTCACAAGAGAGTACTTGGAAAGTAGGACTAGAACAAAGTGAGCTGCATTGTTCACTCTCTGACTTTTCCCCCACAACACAGCAAAGAGAGTTACTCCACTCTGGCAAATACCTAAGGCTCCACCTGCTTGCAACATAACAGGTGCACCTAGAGAAAGAAATACGGCCCAAATGAAAGGACAGAGCAAAACTCCACAAAAAGAGCTAAGTGATGAGGAGATAGCCAACCTATCTGATGCAGAGTTCAAAACACTGGTAATCAGGATGCTCACAGAACTGATTGAGCTAGGTCGCAAAGTGAAGGAAAAAGTGAGGGCTATACAAAGTGAAATAAAGGAAAATGTACAGGGAACCAACAATGAAAGGAAGGGAACTGGGACACAAATCAACAATTTGGAATAAAAGCAAGAAATGAACATCCAACTGGAACAGAATGAAGAAACAAGAATTCAAAAAAATGAGGAGAGCCTTAGGAACCTTTGGGACAACTTTAAGGACTCCAACATCTGAATCATAGGAGTGCCAGAAGGAGAACAAGAGCAAGAAATTGAAAACTTATTTGAACAAAAAATGAAGGAAACCCTCCCCAATCTGGCAAAGGAAATAGACTTCCAGGAAGTCCAGGAAGCCCAGAGGGCCCCAAAGAAATTGGACCCAAGGAGGAACACACCCAGGCACATCATCATTAAGTTACCCAAGATTAAACATAAGAAGAGAATCTTAAAAGCAGCAAGAGAAAAAAGAGATAGTTAACCACAAAGGATTTCCCATAAGACTATCAGCTGATTTCTCAAAAGAAACCTTACAGGCAAGAGGGGGCTTGAAATAAGTATTCAAAGTCATGAAAGGCAAGGGTCCATCCAAGATTAGTCTATCCAGCAAAGCTATCATTTAGAATGGAAGGGCAGATAAAGTGCTTCCTAGGTAAGATAAAGGTAAAGGAGTTCATCATCACCAAGCCCTTATTATATGAATGTTAAAGGGACTTATCTAAGAAATAGAAGAAGATAAAAAAATATGAAAAGTAAAATGACAACAAATTCACAACTATCAACAACTGAACCTAAACAAAATCAAAAACTAAAACTAATCAGACAACTAGAACAGGCACAGAATCACAGAAATGGAGATCACATGGAGGGTTTTCAGTGGGGAGGGGAGAATGGGAGAGAAAAGGTATGGGGAATAAGAAATTGGTAGGCATAAAATAGACAGGGAGAGGTTAAGAATAATATAGGAAATAGAGAAGCCAGAGAACTTATATGCACAACCCATGGGCATGTACTAAGTGGGAGTGGGCACTGGAGGATATGGGAGTTTAGGGCACAAGGGGGATAAATGGGATAAAAACACTGGGAGAACTGTAATAGCATAATCAATAAAATACACTTTTAAAAAGGTAAGGATTTTTTCTTTTTCACTGCCATGTAATATTCCACCATGTGACTGTACCACTGTTTTTTTATCCATTTATCTAATGGTGGACACTTGGGCTGTTTTCAGATCTTTGCTATTGTAAATAATGTGGCTATGAAAACAGGGGAACATATGGAGGGAGAGCCCCCCTATCTTCTGGAGGGCAGGCCCCTTTTAATACAGGCTTCCCCCACTAGGTGAGTGTCCTTCTGGATCTCTTTTTATGGCCCTTGTTTTGAAGTCTATCTTGCCTGATATAAATATTGCTACCCTGGCTTTTTTTCCCTGTCCATTTCCTTGGAATATTTTTTTCCCAACCCTGTACTTTCAGTCTGTGTAGGTCTTTTGTTCTGAAATGAGTCTCTTGTGGGCAGCATATGTTGGGTCACCTTTGCTTATACAGCTACCCTATGTCTTTTGATTGGAGTATTTAATCCATTTACATTTTTTAAAAGATTTTATTTATTTATTTTTTAGAGAGGGAAGGGAGGGAGAAAGAGAGAGAGAAACATCAATGTGCAGTTGCTGGGGTTCATGGCCTGCAACCCAGGCATGTACCGTGACTGGGAATCAAACCTGCGACACTTTGGTTCACAGCCCGCGCTCAATCCACTGAGCTATGCCAGCCAGGCAATCCATTTACATTTAAGTTTATTATTGATAGGTACTTATTCATTGTTGACTTCCTTCATACCTGTATTCCTCTCTTTCTCACTCTTTTTCTTCCTTTTCTTGAAACACTCCCTTTAGCATATCTTGCAGTGCTGGTTTGGTGGAGGTGTATTCTTTGAGCCTTCTTTTGTCTTGGAAACTCCTTATTTCACCTTCCATTTTAATTGAGAGCCTTGCTGGGAAGAGTAATCTTTGCTGCAGGCCTTTGCTTTTTATTACTTGGAATATTCCTTCCACTCCCTTCTAGCCTTCAGTGTTTCTGTTGAAAAGCCAGCTGCTAGCCTTATCTGGGATCCCTTATATGTTACTTCCTGTTTCTCCCTTGCTGCCTTTAAGATTCTCTCATTGTCTTGGAATTTTGCCATTTTAATTGTGATGTATCTTGGAGAGGGCCTCTTTGGGTTCCTGTTGATTGGGACCCTCTGTGCTTCCTGGATTTGTGCGACTTTTTCTCTCATCAAATAGGGAAGTTCTTGATCATTACTTTTTCAAACAGGTTTTCTATCCCTTGCTTTTCTGCTTCTCCTCTGGTATCCCTATTATATGGATATTATTACATTTCATGTTCTCCTGCAGTTCACTTAACACCTCTTTCTTCTTTCTGAATCTTTTTTCCTTTTCTTGCTCTTTCTGGGAGTTTTTTCCTACCTTATCCTCAAGTTTGCTGATTTGATTTTCTGCTTAATTTAGATTCCTTCTACTGTGATTCCTTCTACTGTGTTTTTCAATTTAGAAATTGTATTCGTCATATCCTCTTGGACCTTGATGATAGTTTCTATGCCCTTTTTCATATTGATATAGTTTTCAGTAAGTTCCTCATAGTTTCCCTGTAGTTTTTGGTAATTCTCAGTGAGCTCACTGAGCTTCCTTATAACCAATTTTTGTGAACTCAATATCTGATAGTTGACTTGCCTCTATTTCACTTAGCGTTCTTTCTGGGGATCCCTCCTTTCGTTTTGTTTGGGGGTTCTGTGTCTTCCCATTATTTGTGAGACTCTTCTTGTTTGCCTCTTCTTCTTAAATTGATCTGTTTTGACTCCCTGAGTTTGTGGTGTGAACTTCTATGGTAGGAGACCTATGTGATTCAGTGGTGCCGTATCCTTGATCTCCTGAACTTCATACTTTTGGGATGCCCCTTATGCCATTTATGTTGGCTCTCTGGGTCCTTCCCTCCAGTTGTTTGAGTGATAGTCACTCCACCAACCACTTCTTGTATTCTGTTGTACAGGTGCTGCCTGAACAAAACAACAAAGCCCAGGGAACAAACACACTTCCACAAAAATATCTACCCATCCTACAAGCCCACTATCAACAGCAAATGAACCAGGATTAATAAGGGTGTAAAGAGTTTATTATAGGAAAGGAGAGAAATAAACTGTACTATAAAATCTCATGACTTAATATGCACAAACTTGCTGGACAAGAAATGAATGTTAAAAAGCTCTGCAGGAAAGAAAATATCACTAATCATGGAGAAGACCACAGTGGATTTCATCTCAGTAGGCTTTAGTATTTACCACTGTTTTTTCTTTCTGGATCTATCTCTGGTGATGTCAGATGTTGACCCTGTCTGGCGTTATGCACCCTGTTTGAGACTTCTCAAGATCTCCTGTCTGTGTCTGTCTCCTTCAGTTGTCAGTCTAGTCATGCTGCACTTAGCAGTCAGTCTTAAGCACCAGAGAGCTGAGGTGGAGTCTCTCCTGAGGTCAGGGCTGTGGTTTCCCCTCAGGCTGCCACTGCTCACAGGGGAGGGGTCTTCCTGAGCTGGATGGCTGCTGCCTTATGGGGGATGACTCAGCATTGGGATCCTGCTGTTTATTCTCTCAGCTGTCTCCCCAAAGCGTCCGCCCCCAGTCTCTCCTCAGGCGTCTTTAGCCCACTCTTTCCCTCACTTTGTCAGAGCTCGGGGTAAGTGGCTTCACATGAAAATTTGTGGCCCTTTAGGACTGCTCTAAGGAAAGGAAGGAAAAGAGGAACACAGGTATGACAATGGCAATGAATAAGTACCTATCAATAATAACCTTAAATGTAAATGGATTAAATGCTCCAATCAAAAGACATAGAATAGCTGAATGGATAAGAAAGCATGACCCACCCACATGCTGCCTACAAGAGACCCACTTCAGGACAAAAGACCTACACAGACTGAAAGTAAAGGGCTGCAAACAAATTTTCCATGCAAATGGACAGGGAAAAAAAAAAACAGGGTAGCAATACTCATATCAGACAAAATAGACTTCCTAAAAAGGGCCATAAAGAGTAACCCAGAAGGTCACTTCATAATACTCAAGGGAAGAATCCACCAGGAAGACATAAACACTGTAAATATATATGCATCCAACATAGGAGCACCAAAATACATAAAGAAAATCTTAGTGGACTTCAAGAAAGATATTGACAGCAACACAATTATAGTAGGGGATTTTAACACCCCACTGTCAAAAATGGACAGATCTTCCAAACAAAATATCAACAAAGATATTGTGGCACTGAACAATGCCCTAGATGAAATTGACTTAACTGATATATATAGGGCCCTTCATCCCCAAGAAACTAAATACACATTCTTTTCAAATGCACATGGGAAATTTTCAAAAGTAGACCACATGATAGGACACAAAACAAGCCTCAACAAATTCAAGAAAATTGAAATCATACCAACCATTTTCTCCGATCATAAGGGACTGACTAGAAACCAACCCCAAGGGAAAAAACCCCAAACACTAAAAATCAAGGAGATTGAATAGCATGCTACTAAACATTGATTGGATCAAGACTGAAATTAAGGAAGAAATCAAAAGGTTTCTAGAAACAAATGAAAATGAACTCACAACAACCCAAAACTTGTGGGACGCAGCAAAGGCAGTCCTGAGAGGGAAATTCATAGCATTACAGGCCTACCTAAAAAAGACAGAAAAATTTCAACCAAACAACCTAACTCTACAACTACAAGAATTTGAGGAACAACAACAAAGACAGCCCAGAGCAAGTAGAAGGAAGGAAATAACCAAGATCAGAGTAGAATTAAATGACATAGAGACTAAAAGCACAATTCTAAGCATCAATGAATCCAGGAGATGGTTTTTTGAAAAGATAAACAAAATCGACAAAACTTTAAGCAAGCTCATTAACAAAAAAAGAGAGAGGAGTCAAATAAACACAATCAGAAATGAAAGAGGAGAGATTACAAGTGACACCACAGAAATACAAAGGATTGTAAGAAATTACTATGAAGAACTGTATGCCAAGAAATTTGAAAACCTAGGTGAAATGGACAAATTTCTAGAAAAATATCATCTTCCAAAACTGAATGAAGAAGCAGAAAGCCTGAACAGACCAACAATAGCAGATGAAATTGAAACAGTAATCAATAAACTCCCAACACACAAAAGCCCTGGACCAGATGGTTTCACAGGAGAATTCTACAAAGCACTTAAGGAAAAGCTAACCCCTATCCTTCACAGACTATTCCAAAAAATCTGAAAAGATGGAAGACTCCCAAACTCTTTTTATGAAGCCAGCATCATCCTAATCCCAAAACCAGGTAAAGACATAACAAACGAAGAAAACTTCAGGCCAATATTGCTGATGAACACAGATGCTACTTAATCTACTCATATTTCCTTAGGGCTTTTCATTCCAAGTATTTCCATGCTTTATGTAATTTAATTAAACATACATGCACACATATACATTTACACCCTTTGAGATTCCTTTAGAAAGAAATTAAGCAAATACTTTATCATAATGCCAATAACCTTTCAATGGTTATTGAAAGGTCATACAATTGCTTAATCTGCTTAAACATTACAGGAAGTTCTTTTCACTGTATTTTCAACAAAGGGTTATAAAGGTATATTGTGCGTTACATACATAACAGAAAAAACAGGTAACTAAGCTTTTTTTCCTTTAAGATCTCGATTTTAAGAGGCATGTATCAGAAATAAATGTGAAGAAATTCATGTCTCATAGTCTCATTAAAACAAATTTGTATATTCTTACTCTTAATAAGTAATAACATTCATACAATACATTATTTTTTAAAAATTATGTAGTCAAATATCCCACCTTGTAATAGGATGCAGTCAGGGGGGAGGGGCAAATAGGGATTTGTAATGGGGTCCAGAACTCAGGGTGTCCAGGAAATATTTAAAAATATAGGATGTCCTCACACCCACAGGTCTGAACTGGGGGATGGGACACATGGAGCAGGGCCATTGAGAGTTGTTCTGCATAGCAACAGATTTTCAACTAACCTCAGGCATGGTCACATTTAACATATCTGTAACTTTTGACTGGTTTCATGGATATGTTAAATAGCTGTGGCCATGCTTTGAGCCAGGGAGATGGGGGTAACCTTCACCCAGGATATAACTGGGAGGCAACTCCCCCTGGTTACAGCGCCTGCATGAGAACTTGCAGATGATTCGCTCCACACCACACCATGGGGCTGTGCCTGCTTGGACTTACCATGGCAGCCCAGAAAAGCTGGAAAAATATGGAAATGCTGGGAGGTGTAGCAGATTGTGGGAGCAGACAGAGGAAGATTAGCACTGGGATTTAAACCCAAGCGTGGCAGCCATGCTAGGTTGGGACTATGTGGCTTTGGGGCTCCCTTTGCCACACAGCTTAGAAAGGTGGAAAGCAAGGTGTAGCAGCGATGCAGAGCTCTCTCTTAGCAGTTTGGAAAAATGCAGGAGAGATGCTGTGGGAAGGAAAGAGGTGAAGACTCTTGCTGGTGGGCCACAAGAAGGTGTCATGTGGGTTTTTGTTAAGAACTGGAGATCATGGCAGCAACATAGCTGATGGTGCTGGGAACCAACCAAGCAAGGCCCGCCATCTGAGCACGGATTATTGAGAAGAACCGGGAACTACCTGAGTGACGGGCTTCTATTTTTTTTTTCCTGAGATATGGTACCCCGGACTGGGCAAAGGAGGGAAGGGAGAACTGTGTGCATTTGTGGGTGTTTTAAGGGACTTTGGGATCTTAATGAAGACTTTAAGTCATTACTCTAAGTCTGTGTAACTTTTGAATAAATAATTCCTTTTCACCAATCTTTGACATTGAAAGCTATAATTCCCTGGGGCCAGGCAAGGGCAACCTAGTACAGGGCAACCCTGGGAGAAAGGGGGGTCCATTCAGTAATAGTATTTTGTTCCCCGCCACAGGTCCATTCTGTAACAATCTCACTTTTGTCTCCCCATAACTAAGTTCTTCTTCTTGGAGGAACTATGTTTTCAGTATGTTTCCACTGATGTTTTCAGTACACCTCTGTTGATATACAAGCAAATTTGAATATCTTTTAGTGCAAATATATTATGTATGTTTTGTAGCCTGCTTTTTTACTTAAAAAGTCTTTGAGGATTGCCCTGACTGGTGTGGCTCAGTTGGTTTGGTATTGTCCCGCAAAGCAAAAGGTCATCAGTCCCATTCCTGGTCAGGGCATAAGCCTGGGCTGTAGGTTCAATCCCCAGTTGGGGAATGCATATGAGAGGCAACTGATCAATGTTTTTTTCTTACATCAATGTTTCTCTCTTTCTTCCTACTTTCCCTTCTCTCTAAAACATAAATTTGTTTTGTTTAAAAAAGTCTTTAGGGTCTTCTCATATGAGGATGATTCTGTCCAATGTACAGATGTAACATTAAATTTTTAACCAGTCTTCTATTGATGAACATTATGTTCATAGTGTTGCAATTGCAAATAATGCCACAGTGAACGAACATTTTTGTCATTTTACAAAAGTGGAAGTATGTTTACAGGATAAATCACTCTAAGTAGAATTGCAGTGTCAAAGGTATATTATATAATTATACAAATTTGTATTTCTACTAACAGTGTAGGTGAGGATCCCTCCCCAACATTTTTACCATTGGAGTTGTGCTGGTTTTGTATGGTGTCAACTCAGCTAACCTGGAACTATTTCCTAGAATTCTCTCTCCTATATGTATGGCTGCAAGAGAAGTTTACACAAGATGTGAAAGGCAGAAAGGAAGCAGCTCAGTAAGGGTTAGTAAGCACTGTAGTAGGGGGTTCAATGTTTTGGTGTGGGAAGGCAGCCAGGCCAATAGCTACTCCAGTTACTCCAGATCTGCTGCATCTCTTCCTTCAGACACTTTGGGAACAGGGCCCAGCATATATGCATGCAGCCCACAGTAAAGGAAACCAGCTTTTTTTGCAGATCACTAGCATCATTCGTGTTGCAAATGGTGAGAAATACATGTGGGTACTGTTTGTCCTCCCCTTCCCACTTTACATCCAGTTATCTTTCCTGACTGCCAGACTGAGCTAAACATAGTGCAGTCAGGTCCAGCACAGAGGCAACAGTTTTGCAATGCCTTTTCCATCACAGAAAATTGCTTTTCACAATGGTTTTCTCTAACTGAACCCAAACTGATAAAATACTGACTCAAACTTTTTTTGAACAATAAACAGGTAAAATCTCAATGCCTTTTACTTAAAATTGTTTTCCAGTACTTGATTTGCATGTTCTTTTATTATAAATGATGTTTAATATCTTTGTGTTTTAGAGGTTTTTTGAATTTTCCTTTCACTAATTGTATATATCTTTGGCCTAATTTTCCCATTGGGTTTGGGTATTTTTCTCACTGATATGTAAGACCATTTTATATATTGGAAAGTCACCCTTGGCTTATGCGTTAAGGCAATGCTAGCTACCATAATAAATGAACCCACACAATAGAGGTGAATTTCTCAAAAATCCCACTGCTGATAGAAAGCAGTTCTCAAAGCAAAAATCTAGGAACTGATACTCCTCCCATTTTGTAATTCTGCCAAGTTCAACATTTTCAAACACTCTCAAGATTTCTGTATCCACCAGCATTTAGCTAGCAAATAAGAAAAAGAGTTGTGTTGGCTCAATTGTGATGAAAAACAATCAGTAAACTAAAAATAGAAGGAGACTTCCTTAACATGATAAAGACCATTTAAGAAGAGCCCAAAGCTAGCATCATACTCAACAGTGAGCGCCTGAATGTTTACCTCCAAGATCAGGAACAAGACAAGGATGCCCACTACTGCTACTTCTATTCATCATAGTACTGGAAGTCCTAGCCAGAGCAGTCAGGCAAAAGATATAAAAACCATCCGAATTAGAAAAAAAGAAGTAAAATTACCTCTGTCCACAGATATTTGTTTATACCTAACATTTTTAAAAAATACAATCATTTTTTTAAATGCTAATTATTTTGCCCTGGCTGGTGTGGCTCAGTGGAGTAAGCACTGACATGTGAACCAAAGGGTCACTGGTTCAATTCCCAATGAGGGCACATGCCTGGGTTGCAGACCAGGTTCCATGTAGGGGACATGCAACAGGCAACCACACACTAATGTTTCTCTCCCTGTTTTTCTGCCTCACTTCTCTGTCTAAAAACCAATAAATACATAAAAATCTTTAAATGCTAATTATTTCAGTAAACATTTTTTTGTAAATTTTATTTAGTTTTAGAAAGGGGAGTGAGGAGGGAGAAAGAGAGGGAAGGAAACATCAATGTGCAAGAGAAACATAGATCAGCAAAACATCCATCAGCTGCCTCTTGCATACCCTTAAGTGGGGACCTGGCCTGCAACCCAGGCATGTGCCCTGACTGGGAATTGAACCATTGGTCTTTTGGTCTCTAGGCCAGTGCTCAATCCACTGAGCCACATCAGCCAGGGTCTAAATATACTCTTTAGAGTAGAAAACAAAGTTGCAGGATAAAAAAATCAACACATAAAAAGTAGTTGTGCTTTATACACTAACAATTTCTGATCCAGGAAGAAAATTAAGAAATTCTACTTACAATAGCATCAAAAAGAATAAAATACTTAGGATTAAATATCCAAGGAGGGGAATGACTTATACTCTAAAAACTACAAAACATTGCTCAAAGAAATTAAAGAAGACATCAATTAATAGAAAGATATCCTGTGTTCATGGATTGGAAGTCTTAATATTGTTAAGGTGTCAATACTAGCCAAAGCAATCTACAGATTTAATGCAATCCCTTTCAAAATCCTAATGATGTTTTTGCAGGCATAGAAAAGTCCATCGTAATCTGAAAATTAAAGGAAAGGTACTAATTGTATTTTCCTCTTTCTCTGTGGAAGAAAGTTACTTATGTAATCTAAACTGGTGCTTCTCATACTTTAATGTATATATGAATCTCAGGATATTGTTAAAATACAGGTTTTGACCCAACAGGTCTGGGGTAGAGTCCAAGTCTTTTCTGTCCAGCACCCAGGCGATGGATGCCTAAGGTGGATGCACTAATGCACTTATAAATGTGTTGGATCTTGTTAGCTAAGTATTGTGGACTCTGAGAAAAAAGATACTTACTCAAAAGGGCTCCTGGTAGCTAACTGGGTTCAAATTAAAAAACAAACAAACAAGCAAAAACCCCCAAAACTCAAGAGCCTTGCAGGCATTTCTGCACAGGGGCCTCTCATACAAACTGCACTTCAGGGAGAAACCTGCACTGAACCACCTGCCCCTGCACTGAACTACCTGCTCATACTGTGTTTCTGCCATTTGAATCAGTCCTTATAAAGCAGTTCCTGGAATCCTATTTCAACCAATAGAACTGAGACCTTCCACATCCAATCAGAGCCAGGCATCTATATTTTTATCAGTTTGTTCACCAACCAATCAGTGGGTCTGTTTTGAGAAGCCAGGACAATGCTTTCTGGACCAAAATTTCGAGGGTTTGGAGTTCTCACTTACATGAGGACAAGCTGATCAGGGACTTTTGTCTCTATAATTCAGCCCCCGTCTGTCTCCGAGAGAACATTTTCCCTTTCCACCAAAGACTGAAGACTTTGTTTCCCTGGCTGGAGCTGAAACACTTAAGATAAAACACCAAAGATGTCTCCCAAGAACAGAATAGAGCAGGGAAGACCAGTGCAGCCAAGAGCAGAGCAGACAAGCACAAAACAGAGCAGAGCTGTCTATCAGGGGAGTGGCCTGGCCCCAGGGATGCTTGGCCCCAAGGCCACCTGGCAGCCATGCTATATGACAATTGAGATGTTTTGTACCAAATAAACTTTCCTTCTTCACCACACCCCAGATTGGGGATTCCTGTTGACACTGGAATGGTGCCAAAAGTTGACAGTGATTAGGAGAAATTTACATGTAGCCCCTATTATGGCCTATGTCCCATCTCCACCTCTTTGCTTTACCTACTGCTGTTCCAGCTATTTCTGCCCTGCTTTCTACAGCCACTCAGGCCTCCCTGCTATTCCTCATATACATTAAGCAGGCCCCTGCCTCAGAGTCTTGTCACTAATTGTGTCCTCTGCATAAGGGACATAACAGGAGAAAATACTAGCAAGAAAACAGAAACACAATGGAGGATATTTGTTGGGGAGGAGGTCAAAGAAGACTTCTTTGAGGACAGCTTTTCCCTCACCTCTTTGCCTGGCAAGAGGAGAATGGCATCACAAGAAAATTGGTGTGGGAAGAGGGAAGTAGCCAGAAGTGATGCTAAACAGGGTGATGCCATGACATCTATGTTTGGGTTTTACTCTTACTTTTTAAAAGATTTTATTTATTTATTTTTAGGGAGAGGGGAGGAAAGTAGAAAGAGAGAGAGAGAAACGTTGATAGGTTGCCTCTCACATGTGCCCCAACCAGGTACTGGGCCTGCAACTCAGGCATGTGTCCTGACTGGGATTTGAACCAGCAACCTTTCACTTTGTAGGATGACGCTCAACTAACTGAGCCATGCCAGTCACAGCTGGGTTTTACTCTTGGGACATTGAGGGAGTGTAGGGGGGAAGGGAGCCATGGAAAGTTTTAAGTATGGAAGAAACCTCACGTTTTTGTTTTAGAGAAGCAAACATTAAACAATTAAACCACTTGAGGAAACATATGAAAATCAAGTCTAAGAAGCATATCATTTTTATTCAACATTTTTATGGAGATTATATATAATTAATGTAATGATAATACAAAAACTCATGATCTATAAATTAATTTGTTCAGTCAACAAAATTTATTAAACAGCTACTATAAGCCAAACACTGATCTAAGCTATATGAATATAGCACTGAACAACAAAAAGATCCCTGTCTTCTTAAAACATCATCTGAGAAGAGACAAATTAAAATCTTGCTGACCTCTCAGCATTTCACTCAGGTAACACTTTATCTCCACTTCCTGTCTTCACCTCTTTTGATTTTTTTTCACCTTAACTTCCTGACTTACTGCTTTGGGTTGTTTTTCATGATCTCTCCAACCTTTCCTACTTCTCTGGTTCCATTTATTGGCTTCTTTTTCTATGCCATTACTAAATGCTGAGGTTTGATATGGGTTCTCTCTTTACTATACCTTCTCTCTCTTGGAAATAACATCCAGTCTCATTAGTTCAAATATAATCTATACTGTGTCAGGAAGTGCAGGTAGAAAAGTGATATAAAACCTAGTCTGTTTCACTTTCAAGTTCCATTTGATCTTTCTTGAACTCGAACTCTTGATCATTCTCATCAGAGTTGCTCCATTTCCAATTTTTCCTATTAATGTGAATGTAATCACCATCCACTCAAATTTCTCCAGCTAAAAATTCAAGAGTCACTTTTAATACCTTCACTCCCTCAGCTACTTTATTCCATCTACTACTAACATCCATTGATTTTTACCTCCAAAATATACTTCAGATCGGTCCACCACTACCATCCATTTCCAAAGTCACTGCCTCCACCCTATTTCAAGCCACCTTCATCTCTCACCAGGCTTATTACAACAGCCATCTAACTAGTTTGTTTTCTCCTTTGCCTTCTTGAAGTCTATTTCCCCTATAATAACTAGAATGATCTTTTAAGAATGTAAGTTACTCAAAAAATGTAGTGTATTCAAAAAAAGAATGTAAGCTACTCAGAAACATCAAATAAATACAAGAGACAATTTAAAGGAGATCCTACTGTCCAAATCTGGGACAATTTGAGAATTAAAATAAATTATGATAATAGCTGATCACTATTCATTGACTAAAAAAGAATGCATAAATTCATACTGATACATACATGCTAGAATGGAAAAACTACTTCTGGTAGAATGTCAAACAACAACGCAGAAGAAATGATGATGTAGGAAAGAACACCATTTCTCAGCCATCATAGTAATAATTGATTCAGCCAAAAGTCATTAATGGATACAAAAATTAACAAGTCAAAAAGCTTGATGAAGAATAGGAAATTTACATACTCCTGAAATATGACCACATACTGCATATTAATGATAAGGAGGAAAAATAGTAACTTCACAGTGAGAAACCTGACAGGTAACATCATAAAGGAATCAAATTTTATGTAAATAATAATTACACAAACTTACATCATGTGTCTCTTAATGTGATACAGAGGACCGAACATCACTCATGCAGTTTCTCTGTCAAAATGCATAACTGAAATTAATCACGAGGAGACAACAGACAAACACAAATTGAGGACATTCTACAAAATAAATGGCCTGTTCTCTTAACAAATGGTAATATGAGCCCTGGCCAGTGTGGCTCAGCTGGTTGGGGAACCATCCAGCACACCAAAAGGTCATGGATTTGATTCCCTGTCAGGGCACATAACCAGGTTGCAGGTTCAATCCCCAGTTGGGGAGCCTAGGAGAAGAAGGCAACTGATCAATTTTTCTCTCTCAGTTTTTCTCTATCTATCTATCATCTATCGTCTCCCTCTCTCTAAAAGCAATGAAAAAATGTCCTCAGGTGAAGATTAAAAAATGGTATTATGAAAAACAAAGAAAGGCTGAGGAACTGTTTCAGATTAAAGGAGACTAAAGAGATAAAAACTATATGTAATGAATGATTCGGGACTGGATCCTGGACTAGAAAAAAGCCTGCTCTAAAGGACATTATTGGAACAATTGGTAAAAATTTAAAAAAAGATCTGTTGACTAAATAATTATATCAATCTTAAATTTTCTAATTTTGTTAATTGTATTATAAGTGCATGTCCTTGTTCATAGGAAATATATATTGAAGTATTCAGGGGTAAATGGGCACGTCTGCAACTTTTAAGTAGTTTAGGGAAGAAAGGGTATATATAGTTGATTCTTATTATTTATAGTAATTATGTTCTACTAAGTCACCAGAACTGAATGAGTAAATACTCAACAATTGCTTGTAAGGGAAATGCAGGGTGAGGGTCTTCTAAGCCTTTGTGTTAACATTGTATCCCACCATGAATATATAACCTGGTTTTATGTGTTTTCCTGTTTGAAGACACCTTATTTAACACATGTAGTTGATTCATTAACCAACAGCATTATAACTCATGCCTGGATGAAGCTTATCTGATACATATTTTCTCTGTAAGGCACGTCACAACCTTCTTGTGCTTAGGAACATTAGCACTTCATTCACCACTACAACTGGGGTCCATTTTAAATAGCAAAATCACCAAAAATAGCACAAAAATATGAAAAATGTGACACTAAATAAACTGCAGAAAGGACATTGGTTTACAGTATGAGAGCTAAAACGAGAAGGCACAGCACCATCTTCCTCAACCTCAACTGGGAATGTGAATTTTTGGCAACTCAAATTTTTTGCTGTTCTGTACATATCTGCAAAAGATCTTGAAAGCAGGCTTCCGGCCAAGATGGAGGCATAGGTGGTCACACTGTACCTCCTTGAGCAACCAAAACTAAGGACAAAAAGAATTTACAAACAAAAAACAACCAGAACGGAGAGAAATGAACCAAACAGAAGTCCGAATACCATACATCCAGTCCGGTAAGGAGGGGCTGAATCGGACGCCTACAGAGAGGGGTCGAGGGGTCTCAGCAGGAAAAATCGGTGGCTAGCAGACTCGGGCACACAGGACGCAGACAGCAGTTGGCGGACCCCAGAGGTGCAGGGGCAGCTGACGGACCGGTGGCAGACCCTGGGTGCGGGAGGCAACGGGCAGACCCAGTGAGGCGCGCAAGGCAGCTGGCTGTCCGCAGCTACACACTCGCGTGCAGACAAACTAAGTGAAAACAGGCAGTGACAGAGACTGAGCAACCCAGGGACCCAGCGCCAGGAAATAAAGCCTGAAGGCACCAACTGAACACACCTGTGGAAGTTGAGGCCAGAAGATTCTCTCAGCCTCCCAGGAGGCTCCTTGGAGAAACCCACAGAGTCGGAGAGAGTGCACAAGCCCACCTGCCCTGGAGCCAGCACCAGAAGGGCCCAATTTGCTTGTGGGAAGCAGCAAGGGGGACTGGAGTCCTGGTGAGAGCAGAGCAGGCGCCATTGTTCCCTCTCGGACCCCACCCCCACATACAATGTCACAACCCAGAGAATGAGGTGCCTGCCCTGGTGAACACCTAAGGCTCCGCCCCTCATACGTGACAGGTGCAACCAGATCAAAGGAAAAAAAATAAAATAAAATAAAAAAGATGGCTCAAACAGAGTTAAAAGCCCCAGAGCCAGTTTTTTTAAGCAACCGAGAGCCAGCCTATCAGATGCACAGTTCAAAGCACTGGTGATCAGGACGCTCACAGAATTGGTGGACTTTGGCTGCAAATTAGATGAACAAATGCAGACTACAATAAGAGAAATGAAGGAAAATGCACAGGGAACCAATAGTGATGGAAAGAAAACGATTTCAAATCAATAGAGGGGACCAGAAGGAGGAAAGGAACAACCAAACAGAAAAGAATGAAGAAACAAGAATTCAAAAAAATGAGGAGAGGCTTAGGGTCTTCCAGGACACCTTTAAATGTTCCAATATCTGAATTATAGGGGTACCAGAAGGGGAAGAGGAAACACAACAAGTGGAAAAGTAATTTGAACAAATAATAGAGGAGAACTTCCCCAATATGGCAAGGGAAATAGACTTCCAGGAAGTCCAGGAAGCTCAGAGAGTCCCTAAGAGGTTGGACCCAAGGAGGAACACGCCAAGGCACATCATAATTACAATACCCAAGATAAAAATGAAGGGGGGAATTCTAGAAGCAGCAAGAGATAAGGGGACAGTTACCTACAAAGGGGTTCCCATCAGAATGTCAGCTGATTTCTCAAAAGAGATCTTGCAGGCAAGAAGGGGCTGGAAAGAAGTATTCCAAGTCATGAAAGTCAAGGACCTACATCCAAGAATACTCTATCCAGCAAAGCTTTCATTTAGAATGGAAGGGCAGATAAAGTGCTTCTCAGATAAGGCCAACTTAAAGGAGTTCATCATCACCAAGCCCTTATTATATGAAATGTTAAAGGACCTTATCTAAGAAAAAGAACATAAAAATATGAACAGTAAAAAAAGACATCAAAATCAATTAGTAACAACCATACCTAAAACAAAAGCAAACTAAGCAAACAAAGAGAACAGGAGTGGGACCACAGAAATGGAGATCACATGGAGGGTTAGCAACAGGGCAGTGAAAGGAGGAGAGAGGGGGGAAAAAGTATAGAGAATAAGTAGCATGGACAATAGGTAGAAAATAGACAGGGAGAGGGCAGGAATGGTGTGGGAAATGTAGAAGCTAAAAAACTTATGACACATGGACATGAACTAAAGGGGGGGAATGTGGGTGGGAGGGGATGGGCAGGGGGGAGGGGAGTAAAGGGGGAAAATGGAACAACTGTAATAGCATAATGAATAAAATATATTAAAAAAAGAATACCAGATTTAAAAAAAAGACCTTAAAAGCACAGTGAGTATTGATTTGGGGGGTATAAGTACATTTTAGTAAGTAAATGAATATGCAAATATAGAATCTGCAAATAACAAGGATCACGTGTTCATGTACACACACATATATATAGAATGAGAGAAAAAGAAAATGATGAACAAATCAAAATGTTGAAATTGGTGAATCTGGATGAAGGCAACATGGGAGTTGTTGGTACTGATTCTTGCAACTCTTCCCGAAGTTTCAAATTATTTCCAAATAAAATGTTGAGAAATGTAAATAAATGTATTTTACTCCTCTGCTTATAACATTTCAGTTGCTTGCATTTGCATGTTACACAAGACCCTGAGGGGGTCAGGCCCCTCTCTGCCTCTCCAATAGTCTTTCAGGCCACTCTTCCTCTAATTTACTCTGCACCTGTCTCACGGATGTTCTTTTAATTTCTGGAGTACTTCCCCAGCTCCCTAGCTAAATTAGATCCCATGCATTATCCTCTTTTAAAGGTCCTTGTTCTTTTCTTTTGTAACACTTGTCACAATTTGTAATTATATGCAAACAATTGTGTTCTTATTTATTAAATACCATGCATAAAATGATAATTATGAGGACATTTTAGAAATATGAAATTATGCAAGTGATCTGACTTAAATGTTTAGCCATGGAAAATCATTTAGGTAAAGTTGAGTTCGAAATAATATACAAAATCAGAAATACACTTCACATACTAGCAACATATAATGAGCAAGGATTTTACAGTAATATGAAAAAATGAGAATTCAGCCAGAATGATGAAATTAGAAATAGTTAAAAATAGATACTACTGTCTTTTTAGGTTCATTTCAGTAAAAAAGAAAAATAATACTAAACCAAAGAATGATGATAAAAACTATAATGTTAACTCTTAAAGGAACATTTTGAATAAATGCCTTTCTGATTGCAGAATAGAGAATAGAATGAAGGAGAAACAAGGCTGGAGACATGGAGGGAAACCAGTGAGCATAATTTAAGTGAACTAACTTGAACAGGGACTAAAAGGGTGACAAGGGGAATGAGAGAAGTCAATGGACTCCAGGGGTGTCGTAGATATGACACAAGGATTAACAGGATCTAGTGACTCTTGAAGTAGGGGTGAAAAAAAAAGAGAAAAAATTCAAGGTCAATTCCTAATTTTACATCATGGGCACCTGGAAAGAGGCTGACTGGATCACTGAAATAGGGAGCCTTTCATTACAGAAAAAGCAGGTTAGTTTTGAACCTGTGGGACAGGCAGATGGGGACAGTAAACAGTTGCCTACATAGATCTGGAGGCCAGGAAAGAAATCTGGGCCCAAGATAGACAGATGTGAAAGTCATCATTATAAAGATAGAAATTAAGCTGTAACTGAGAAAGTTATCACCCAAAGAAAGTATGGCCTGGAAACAGAAAGCCTGAATATTAACCTCCTATTATTATATGGAGAATTGCATTAAACACCAGGGTTATACAGACAAGACAAATTTCCTGCCCCTAGTAGCCAGTCTAGAGGTTGAGAGTGAGCTATGAGTCTGACAAATACTCCTTGTCAAATGTCTACTATTAGGTTCTCTCTTCTGATCCTGAGATAACATGACAGCCTCACCTACCAGGAAATTTACAGTTTAGTAGTTTAGTAGAGGATACACAACAAAAACAACTTGAAGACTATAATATAATAAGTGTTATGGTAAGGTGCTATGGGAGAAGAAAAAGAGACACTGAATTCATCCAGTGTGGGTTATTGCCTTTTGAAGGCCAAGATGCAACTGGCCAGGTAGAACATGAGTTTCAGATGGGAAAGGTCTTTGAAGGGAGGTAAAACAATGTATGAAAAGGATAAGGCTGAGCGTTTAGGATATTTGGGCAATTCCTGTAATCTATAATGGCAATGGAAGGTGTCCGTGGACCCACAGTAAAGTGATATTGCTTGGACGAATGAGCAAGTACCAGACGGTAATGAACCTTATTACCATGATAGCTATTTGAGATTTTATCCTGTGAATAATTAGAAGATGTTAAAAAGTTGTAAATGTAAGAATTGCATAAGTAGATTTGCATTTTAGGAAGATCAATCTGGAAACAGTGAGAGATATGGGTTAGATTAAGACTCTGGCTCTCTTCTCCAGTTTACACTCCCTTTTTCCATGATCATACTGAGTCCAACAGTGTTAAAAAATACTATCTACACACTGTGAATGTATGTATGTATATATGTACATATTCAGCCTGGACCTCTTCCTTGAACTCTGGGTTCATATACCCAGCTTCCTATTCCATACTCCGTTTTAAAAAAGATTTTACTTATTTATGTATTTTTAGAGAGAGGGGAAGGGCAGGAGAAAGAGAGGGAGAGAAACATTAATGTGTGGTTGCCTTTCACATACCCCTAACTGGGGACCTGGTCTGTAAACCAGGTATGTGCCCTGGCTGGCAATGGAACCTGTGACCCTTTGGTTCGCAGGCTAGTGTTCAATCCACTGACCCATACCAGTCAGGGCTCAGTAAACAATTCAAATTAAGCACCTAATTCCCAACCTTTACAGCAGTTGTTCCTATTCCAATTAACAGCAACTCACATTTCCAACTTGCTAAAAACCTTTGAGTCACACTTACCTCCTGTCTTACACCTCACACTTCATCCATCAAGAAAATCTCTTGGATCTACTGTAAAATATTCCCCAAATATCACTTTTTACCACTTCCAATGGCATTAGCTTAGTCTAAGTCATCATCTCTTACTGAATTTTTCAGTGGCTTCCTTGTCCTTTTGGTCTATTCAAACAGCAGCTTTAGTGAGGCTTAACAAATATAAGTCAGATAATGTCATTTTGTGCTCAAAATCTTCTAATGCCTTTCCATCTCACTCTGGGTAATAGCTAAAAAGTTTACACAGGGCCCCGTATAATTTTGCTGACTTCTCTCTCTTCCCTCCTCAACATACCTACAGTATTTCCTATGCTCTTGTTTTATTTTCTTTTGCATGAAATTTATCATCAACTAATATAATTTACTTTTTCATTTTGCCGTTTTCCACTGGAAAAATGTATGTTTCACAGGGACTGGATTTTTCTTGTAAAGATATTTTATTTATTTATTTTTAGAAAGAAGGGAGGGGAGGGAGAAAGAAAGGGAGACAAACATCAGTGTGACTGGATACATTGATCTGCTGCCTTTTGCATGCCCCTAACTGGGGATCTGGCCCGCAACCCAGGCATGTGCCCTGACTAGGAACCCAACCAGCAACGTTTCAGTTCACAGGCCAGTACTCAATCCACTGAGCCACACTGGCCAGATCTGGGGACTGGATTTTTGTCTTTTCTTTTTTAACTGACATATTCTCTACTGTCAAGCACATAGTAAGCATTCCGTAAACATTTGTCATGTGAATGATGGACTGACGGGAGGGGCTGTGGAGAGGGTTCTAAGAATATATAATCTAAGAAAATGAGTTTTGTAATAGATAGTGCAAGTATATAGTTCTGTGATTGCAGAATCTTCTGGAAAATAAGATTATTTCTGGAATTATAGCTTCTTGAGCAGTCATTACTTTTTCTACAATTAATATGAAATTAAAGGAGGTGAATACTATTAGAAAATGGTCCATTTTCCTAGGTTAAGGCAGTGTTTGTAGTGAGCTTTTGCTTGGCATAACTTGAGCAGGCTAATATATTTGTGTGTCTTCATAAAGTTGAGTGAGGTTTCTTGTGTGCTATAAGGAGGAGACTAAGGAGTACTTAGCTATACTTACAGAAATGTTCCTAAGAATACATATTTTAAGGAAAAAAGTGTAATTTTTATTATGAAAATATTATTAATCCATTGTAAAAAATTAGAAAATACAAAAAAATAAAAAGAAAATGACCACTTACAAAGTCTCCAAACAGAGATGTTCTCTGTTAATAGTTTGGTATATAACCTATATTTTCTTATGAACATATATTTATCTGCTTATTGGAGAAAAGTTTTTTTATTTTCAAAAAAATAAAATCATACTTTAAATACTATTTTATAATTATAATCTCTTTTTTTATTTAACAATATATACCAAAATCATTTTTCCATGTCAATAAGTGAACCTCTACAAGTGTAAATCTTAATGGCTGATTAGTATTCCACAGTGTGAATGGATCTCTTATGTTAGGATTGGTTGGTTGTATCTAGTTTCTCTAGGAGCATTACTTTAAAATACTAAAAATTTAAGAAGTGTCTCAGTCTTCATTAAAACCTTAATGAAGGCATCAACATGGTTTCACATTAATACCTATATTAATTATTATGTTATAAACCTGAAACTAATGTTAGATCAATTATATCTCAATAAAAATGATAAAATATATGATAAAAATATTAAAATTTAAAAAAGGAAAGTCAATAATAAAGTCAAAACTTTTTAAAAGTATAAGCTGCCTCCTTTTAAGAGCAACAAAATGACAGATGGTGATGTAGAAGTGTGTTGTGTTGCAGAAAATTTTAAATGCTCTGATGCAAAGGCACACAGATACTAGACCATATTCAAGGTATAAAACATGAAGGCATTTGTTTATGGATTACTTTGAAGCTGAGGCTACAAGTATCTTAGCCAAATAGTTATATATCTATATATCTTCTCAGGCAGATTTTTCAACTGATCTCATGTCACAGATAAATAGTGCTTCCTCCTTAAATTCTACATAGTAGTAAACTTTTATTTATTTTCTGAGACTGTAGGCACTTTAAAAATCATAAGGACAATAAAAATGATTTACATTGTCTACCCAATAATCAGACTCTAAGCCTTTGGTTTTGTCCAAGTTAAATTGTGTTCTTGTGTGTGTGTGTGTGTGTAAAATAGTGAAATATTGGAAATATAAAACTTTGTATTTATTTATAGTTTTGTTTCACTACCTAAATTGGTGAGCAGAATATTTGGACAATTAATGATGAAGTCCTTCATTTAAAGTCCTTCATTTAATGGTATGAATGCTGTGTCACTCCCAAATTCAATAATGAAATCCTAACTCCCAAAGGAGATGGTATTAGTAGGTGGGGCCTTTGGGAGGTGCTTATGTCTTGAGGGTGGAGCTCTCATAAATAGAATCAGTCCTTTTAAAAGAGGCTCCAGAGAGATCTTTTCCCTCTTCTGCCATGTGAGATTACCTGGACAAGTTCTCACTCTGGAAAGCCCTCCCCTGGCCATACCGGCATGCAGGCACCCTGATCTGACTTCTGGACTCCAAAACTGGGAGCTAAATTTCTCCCATTTACAAGCCACCCAGTCTGGTTATCTTGTTACAGCAGCTCAAACGGACTAAAACAGAAGGTATTGTAAATAAATATTTTTCAATTATCTTTAATTTTACCAGTATTTTAACAGACAATCGTAATAAAATCAAGGTATAATCTTCCTCTTCCATTTTTTCTTTTGTTACATACAATGATAAAATGTATTTTGCTTTCTTACATATTGTTTTATTAATGGGTTTTTTGGGAAGAAATGTAATAAACATAATTATTACTAAACTCTAAATTCAAGACAGTAGTTACCACCTGTGCTGAGTAAGGAGAAGTATATTTTGCAACTAGAGAATTAAAATCTCCATCAGTAAGTCAAATTTTCAAGAAAACAATAAGAAAACTATGCTAGGTCATCTTAAAGAGAAAGTCTGCATACTCTGCCACACCTCTTTGTAACTTGATTGAGGTTATTTACATACCTAAACAAAATAAATGAGTTGGGAGTGGTGGTGTAATGGAAGTTTGAAACGGGAGAGCTCTCAGTGCAAACTATATCTTCCTTCCACCAGTGTTTATTGAGCTGCCCTATATGGAAGGAAAAACACCAAAGCTAAACCATTTGCTCAGCTAGTGAACAGCAGATCTAGGATTCAAATCCACTTCACTGAAAATGTTGCATGGATCCATTTAATTAATTCATTTAGCACATATTTATTAAGTACCTTTTATGTGCAAGGCATTTTGCCAGGAGCAGTGTGGGATAAGGTGAATCAGACATTTGTGGAGTAGTAGAAAGAGATGTACTTTGACAACATACAGACGGGTTTGAATACAGCTTCTTGGATATATTACTCTTTTAACTGCATTTTTTAAGTCAGTAAAGTGAAGTGGTTGGGGGAAAAAAAAGAGACAAGGAAATGTATCTCTTAGTGATCAGTACTCTAAGAGGTGCTCAATTAATTGAGTTTTTCTCCCCTCAACTCCACTTTGAGGAATTTTCTAGAAGGTGAGTGATAAGCTAAGTCTTCATGGAACGAGGAAGGATGCGACTGATTTGGATCATAGACAGGTTCTTGATTTGGACTTACTGAGATGTGGGAGACAGTGAACCTGTAAAGACTGAGTAGATCTTGTCCATTAGAGTTAACGAGGAGGAAGAAAATTAGAAGCTGTAAACGCCAGGTTGCCTGTCTACTTGTAAAATCTTCAGTGCAGTGTCAGTTCCTACAAACTTAATATTAT
The DNA here is from genome assembly GCF_019186645.2 of Phyllostomus hastatus. Taxonomy (NCBI): domain Eukaryota; kingdom Metazoa; phylum Chordata; class Mammalia; order Chiroptera; family Phyllostomidae; genus Phyllostomus; species Phyllostomus hastatus. The sequence continues at coordinate 22,499,700 of NW_025333960.1, forward strand.
TGCAATAGCCTGAAATCAAGACATCTTCCCTGTAGAGATCTGTAAGGGGCAAGTTTTTCCATGTGTGACTGTACTATTGATTGGTTCGGCAAGCACTTTTCACTTATTCAGACTATCTAGGATTGCACCTAAGATCTAAGTGTTCTGAGGATGTAGAGGTCAAAGACGCTGTCCCAGCTTTCAAGGAGACAGAAATCTTTCGAATCTTTTTTCCTTCGAAACGCAAGATGGGAAAAATAGATTTTTCTCTCTAAATTACATGAAAATAGGCACATCCTACAGACTATGCAATATTCTTTCTTAAACATTTAAAAGAGGGGAAAAAAGGACATTAAAAAATTCACAATGTCAATTGTAATGCTAATTTTAGCAAAGCTTTAGAGAAAAGCCCGCAGAAAAACACTGAGGAAGCGGGATCGAATTCTTACTGAGTTACTGGTTTCCAAAATCAGTCTCCACAATTTCTGCTTATAAAGTAGAATCCTGTAGAAAGTCTTGTCTTGGCTTTTACGATACACGCAACTGGGAATACCTAAGAGATGAACGCGGAGGCCGCAGTTTTCAGTGCGCAGCTTGCCCCTCCCACACTCTAGACTTTCGGCAACTAGCCTCTCCGGACTCAGGATTCGGAGGAAGATTCTAACGCCCCTCCGGAGCGGTCCCTAGCGACGTCAGGAGCGCGATTTCAGTGTTTGGCCAATCAGGAGACCGGATTCTGGGGAAAGCCCGGGCGGAGACGGTGGTCTGTGCGCGTGCGCGAGGTCTCCGCGTGGCTATATAAACATGGCTGGCGTGGTAAAGTGGCTGGGAAGTGCTGAGCGTGCCTAAGGTTCTCTGGGTGGCTGGGGTTTGTGGTTTTGAAATTTCGGCAGGGTAACCACATCGCAGAGTTAAGCTGGGAGGTGAGAGCCGAAGTGACGCCCTTCCGGGAGCCGCACAGCCTCGAGCGCTGCTGCTGCGGGACCCGAGGCTGAGGCGCGGGGCTGAGGCAGCGCACGTGGGAGCGCCGCTGAGGAAGCGGCAGAGCGGGTATTGCTGCTGGCGGGGCCACGCGGGACCGTAGGAAGGTCTCAGACGCGTGTGCCTGCTTCCCAGCCGGCGCCTGTCATTGACTTCTGTGTCGCGGCCGCTGCGCCTCTTCCTAGCGATGCTGTGGAGCCGGAACTTCACTGGAGTCGGCTGCCGCTTGTCAAGCCTCCGCTCGCTCGTGGTCCCGGAACGCAAGCGCTGCAGCTGCCACTGATCCACCTGGGGGATGTCCGCGGGCCTCACGGAACCGGCCAGCGCCGTTCCTCCCGCTGGTGTGAGCTCCTCCGGGACCCTGACCGGGGCTCCTGCCGGGGCTCTGCCGGCCCGGGTGGGAAGCACTTCCATGGCCGTGGGCGCAGTGACTAAGGCTCCTGTTAATGTCTGCGTGGAGTCCACGGTGTCCCAGCCCCTACGGTCCCCCGTGGGGACCTTAGTGACCAAAGTGGCTCCTGTCAATGCTCTTCCTAAACTCAGCAGCGGCCCTCGGCTGCCTGCTCCTCAGATAGTCGCCGTGAAAGCCCCCAACACCACAACAATCCAGTTGCCTGCAAATTTGCAGCTTCCTCCAGGTATGTTGATCACCTTTTCCAGTTTATCCATCTGTCCAGCCAGCGGTGGCAGGAAACGTCAGAGCCGCGGATTGCGCCTTATTTCTGGTAGCTTTAGAAAAATAACTCAGCCAAGAGCATTTCATAATCTTGACTTTGCGGGACAGTGATTTGGCAATTGATACAGCCTCTTTGAGTCTTTACTGCATAGTTTTTCTTTACATATGTAAGGAAAGAATTTTTCACTTACATGACACAGTAAAAGCTGGAGCAGCATATTCTGGAAGGCCTTTGAGGCACTGGCTCCTACTTGGGGAAGTATGCTAAGTTTATTTCCACGTGGAGAAAGGGTCAGTTTATATATCCACACAATTACGATGTTAACAAAAAGTGTATTTAAAAGATTCTTGGGTATTAAGAAAAAGATATTTTAAATTTGAGCAAGATTATTGCTTTATAGTACCAGAAAGGAATAATGTTGCTTTGTGCACAGTTTTTACATGTGTGATGTAACTTGCGGTTAGAAGAGTCCCTCTTCCAGGGAGAAAGTGCCAGAGTACAAGTAGATCAGAGCAATGCGGTTGTGATAGCAGGCTGTGAATGCTACAGTTTATGAGTATGCGACTTCTTTTTATCCTAGAGTTTACTCTGTTGGGCTGTTTTTCATAATTTATGCAAGGGTTTTGCTCTGTGATCATTTAAATATTATAAATATGATGAAGGATATTTGAGTTTTCTACTTGGTTTCCTCAACTGAAAGTCTCTTGGGGTTTCAGTAGGTGGGGCAGAAAGCACATCTCACATTCCTCGGATTGAATTTTGCTGAGCAGTAATTGGAGCTCTGACATACCAAAGAAGTAAATAAGTCAAAACATTTGATTTAAACGATTTCAGTATCCCCTAGCAAAATGATGGGGGCTGTTTTGTAGCTAATGTTCTATTTGGTCATGAACATTGCACAACGATTGTTCTTCACTTCTGATAAAGTTCTGTTTCAATTTTTTATGGTACATAGGTATATACACTTGTTAAGCTGTGTGTATTACTGGATACATTTTCCGCTACTTCTAAATTGTCATCCTGCATACATTCTTGTAAAGTAGTTATGAATGTGTTTGAATGAGGTCACCCCCTAATTTGTTAAAACTAAATGTCTGTCTAGTCAATGAAGTTCGTTTAGAAATAATCAAAAACAGTATTAAAATGCACTTATTGAGAGTATACTGATCACTTATTCGGGGCTAGGCACTTTTAATACATTATTTATATATTTTGGTTTGTTGGTCATATAAGGTAGGTAGCAAATAAAATATTTCTCTATCAGTAATTTGCCCAGTGCAAAACTCATAGGTGTCAGAGGAAATTTAAATCCAGGACTGTTTTACTTTGCTTTTTCCACAACATTTGCTTACCACTTGGCATATGTGTACTGTATTTCTCATTGAGTATCAGGCTAAAGGGTGATTTATAAAATTTTAGAGCCTAATCTTTTTAAGGCATGGAGAAACCAAACTGAAACTTGCTAGAGCTAACAGCAGTAAACTAGGACCACAGCCTAAGGATGTATGGCACTAACACATTTTATGCTGTTGACCATGGAGAAACTCCCATAAAAGAGAGGAGATAAATTGCCTTTAGGAATTGTTAGTTACAGAGAAGGTGGGAAGGTGCTTTTGAGGAGCAGCTTTTGGAAATTTCTGCTGGTGTGTGGCAGAAGAGCATGGTAAGCTTTGTGTTTTCATTGGTGCAGAATAAGATAAACCAGTAGTTTGAAGGATGAAATGGAAGCACTGATAAATATTTTTAAAAGGTTATGATTCTCATACTATTTCTTTTATATACTGAACATTAGCAATTGATTACTCAATGTTTTCTTTAATTATATAGAAGTCTTATTCTTTAGTATAGTATATTGATAGTTTAAATATTTGTTTTTCTCTTCAGAAATTCCTCTGTGAACAGAATTGTTTTAAAAATATAAATATTCACCACAGGTTTTTATAGGTTAACTGGGGCTGGAACTAAAAAGGAAGAGATATTTGTGAAGAGATGAAAGAAACTATAGTAAAGTTCTGAAAAATTATTCTTCTGTTTAGTGTTTTTGGTAAAACCTCTTCAGTCTTCTTGCTTTGTAAAGATGTGGGATTTTGGGCCAGACTATGGCTCTCTTCATGGTATTCTGTGTGTCTCCTATTCTGTGTCTCTCCTATCAATGAGCAAGGACTTGTTTATTTCTTTTGTCATAAACCCTGGTGGTAAATTCTGCTTGACAGTCACACTGTACAGAAAGTTTCTGCTGAGACTGTTGAGGTCCTTTTTCATTAATTCTTTGTGCAGAGAGGTGGCATAGGATTTGCATCTGCTTTCTCATATTCCTGAAGCAATTCCTCTATAAGCTAGTGCTTCTTGTTTCTGCCCCAGGTTTATCAAAGGAATATTACATGGTCATCAGCTTCCACAGTTGTCACAGTGCTGATGGGTCTCATGAAATGAGAGACTCTTCTTTTCATTGCTCATCTTGTGCACCATTGGCTCTTTGGATTTCAAAGGCTGTGGAGTCAACTTAACCCTGACAATGTCAATTGCATTGGTCAGCCTAGGATAGTCATCCCTCAAGTGAAAGCGCTGGTACTCCATTCGCGTGTGCAGCCCTTTTTCAAGTCTTGGAGGGGGCAGAATGGGAAGGCATGAGATTTCATCATGCACTCAGAATGGTGTTCAGTTTAAATCTTAAGAATAGTTTATTCCTGGAATTTTCCATTTAATATTTTTGTTCTACTGTTCACTGTGGTTAACTGAAACTGCAGAAAGTGAAAGTGTGGATTAAGGGAGGACTACTGTAGTGTTGTCTGTTTGCTGCTGTTCTAATCTTATTTCCTAGTGATACTTTGAGTACTTAGTTGAAAAAAAGTGTGGATTGTGGACCTTTTGGAGTTAGTAATAACTATTACTGGTAACTTTAAAATATGAACTATCCTGCCAGGGCTGGTGTGGCTCAGTAGATTGAGCACCAGCCTGGGAACCGAAAGGTCACCACTTCGGTTCCCCTGTCAGGGCACATGCCTGGGTTGTGGGCCAGCTCCCCAGTTGGGGGCGTGCGAGAGGCAACCAACTGATGTTTCCCTTACTCATCAATGTTTCTCTCCCTCTTTCTCCCTTCCCCTCTCTCTGAAAATAAGTAAATAAAATCTTGAAAACAAGTAAAATATGAACTAACCTCTCAAAAGTATTGTTTCATTTGATCCCTTTAACAATCCTTCAAGTTAGGTATTAGGTCTTTTGACGATGGGGATATCTTTTCATTTATTTATATTTTCTTTAATTTCTTCAAAAAACATTTTGTAGTTTCCAGAGCATTAGTTTTGTACTCATTTTGTTAAATTTATTTCTGAAGTATATTATTCTTTTTGATCCCTTGTAAATAGAATTGTTTTCTTATTCATTGCAAGTGTATAGAAATACTTTTTGTATATTGATCTTGTATCTGCTTGCCCACCTGAACTCGTTTATTAGTTTTAATAGTTCTTTTCATGGATTTATTAGGATTTTCTATATACAAGATTGCATTACTGCAAGTAGTTTTACTTATTTCTAATCTGGATACATTTTGTTTTATTTTCTTGCTCAATTGCCCTGGCTAGAACTCTCAGTACAATGTTGAACTGACGTGATGATTATAGGTATCCATATTTCATTCCTCATCTCAGATATCCTTGTCTTGTTCCTATCTTAGAAAGAAAGCATTTAGTCATTCACCATTAAGTATGATGTTAGCTGTGGGTCTTTTGTAGATCCCCTTTATGAGTTTGAAGAAGTTTCATTTTACTCCTGTTGAGTGTTTTTATCATGGAAAAAAGGTGTCATATTTTTGTCAAATACTTTTTTTTCATCTGTTGATATTACCATGTGGTGATTTTGGTTTTTATTCTATTGATAGGGTATTTTACAGTAATTAATGTTGAGATATTTCTGAAACCAGCCTTTCATACTGAGATACCACTAGGTTATAGAGTTTCATACTTTTTATATGATGCTGGATTCAGTTTGCTAATACTTTCTTGAGAACTTTTATATCTATTCATAAAATATGTTGGTCTCTAGTTTTTCTATGTCTTTATCTGGTTTTGGTATTATGGTAATACTTAATTTACAGGATGAGTTGACACATGTTTCCTTCTCGTATTTTTTGGAAGAGTTTGTGAAGGATTAGCATTGGTTTTCCTTAGATGTTTCTTAGAATTCACCAGTCAAGTCATCTAAACTTAGGCTTTTCTTGTGGATACATTTCTTTGTTAGAGGTCTATTTAGGTTTCCAGTTTTCTTGAGTTAGTTTCAGTAGTTTGTGTTTCTAGGAATTTGTTCATCTCATGTAAATTATTTATGTGTTGATTTACAGTTGTTCCTAGTATTCCCTTATAATCTTACTTTTATAAGGTTAGTAGTAATGTCTTCTCTTTCATTCCTGATTTTAGTAGTTTGAACCTTGCCTTCTTTTTGCTTTGTCAGTCTAGGTAAAGGTTTATCAGTATTGTTGATCTTTTCAAAGAACCAACATTTGCTTTGACTTTTCTCAATTATTCTTTATTCTCTGCACTACAGGCATACCTGGGATATATTGCAGATTTGGTTCCAGACCACCACAATAAAGTGAATACTGCATTGAAATGAGTCACATGAATCTTTTGGATTCTCATTGTGTATAAAAGTTATGTTTGTACTATACTGTAGTCTTTTAAGTGTGCGATAGCATAATTTATAAATTCTTCATTGCCAAAAAATACTAACCACCATTTGAGCCTTCAACGAGTAATAAATAGTCTTTTTGTTGGTGGAGGATCTTGCCTTGATGTTTATAGCACTTATCAGGGTGCTGGATGCTGAAGGTTGGGTGTCTGTGGCAATTTCTTAAAATAAGATGCCTTTGAAGTTTGCTGCGTTGATTGACTCTTGTTTGCATGAGTGATTTCTCTGTAGCATGTGATGCTGCTTGATAGCATTTCACTCACAGAACTTCTTTCAAAATTGGAGTTAGTCCTTTCAAACCCTGCTGCTGCTTTATTAACTAAGTGTATGTAATATTCTAAATCCTTTGTTGTAATTTCAACAGTCTTCACCGGAATACATTCCATCTCAAGAAACCACTTTCTTTTCTCATCCATAAGAAGCAACTCCTCATTTGTTGAAGTTTTATCATAAGATTGTAGTAATTCAGTCACATCTTTAGGCTTCACTTAAATAATTCTAGTTCTCTTGCTGTATGTCCCCATCTGCAGTTACATCAGCAGAATCACTATGTATGTCAGCTGTAGTCTTATAAAATATATATTTCTTTTTTATAAGATTTTATTTATTTCTTTTAGAGAGGGGAAAGAAGGGAGGAAGAGAGGGAGAGAAACATAATGTGTGATTGTCTTTTGTATGCCCCCTAGCAGGGACCTGGCCAGCAACCCAGGAATGTGCCCTGACTGGGAATTGAACCAGCGATCCTTTGGTTCTCAGACTGGCACTCAATCCACTGAGGCACACCAGCCAGAGCTTACAAAATATATTTCTTAAATAATAACACTTGAAAGTTGAAATTACTCCCTAATCCATGGGCTGCAGAATGGATGTTGTGTTATCAGGCACAAAAACGACATTAATCTCATTGTATTTCTCCATCAGAGCTCTTGGGTCAACAGGAGCATTGTCAATGAGCAATACTTTTTTCAAAGAAATCTTTTCTGAGACATAGGTTTCAACGGTTGACTTAATATATTCAGTAAACCATGCTGTAAACAGTAGCGATGTCATCAAGCTTTTTGTTCCTGGTCCAGTAGATTCAGCATAATTCTCAAGGGCCCTAGGATTTTTGAAATGGTAAATGAGTCTTGGCTTTAACTTAAAGTCACTAGCTGCATTAGCCCCAAAGAAGATAATCAGCCTGTCCTTTGAAATCAGGCATTAACTTGGTCTTTCCAGTTGTGAAGGTCCTACACGGCATCTTCTTACATTCTAAGTCTGTTTTATCTGCATTGCAAATCAGCTGTTTAGTGTAGCCACCTTCGTTGTCTTAGCTAGATCTACTGGATAATTTGCTGCAGCTTCTGTCAGCACTTTCTGCTTCATCTTGCACTTTTATGTAAGGGAAATGGCTCCTTTGTTTTTCTTTTTTTCCTTTTTATTGAATTTTTTGGGCTAATACTGGTTAACAAAATTATACAGATTTCAGGTGCACAATTCTACAACACATCATCTGTACACTATGTCGTGTGTTCACCACCTCAAGTCAAGTCTCTGTCCATCACCATGTATCACCCCCCTCCGTATCCTACTCCATCTCCCCAGCCCTGCAATCACTGTACTGCTGTCCATCACCTTGAGTTTTTTCTCTTTTTTCTTAATTCATCCACCCACCCAACCCCCTCACCCAATAGGTGTCAGCCTACTCTCTGTTTTTGAGTCTCTGTTTTATTTATAGTTCATTTTGTCCATTAGATTCCACATATGAGTGAAATCACGTTACTTGTCTTTCTATGTTGGATTATTTCCCTTAGCATAATGCTCCAGGTCCATCGATGCTGTCACAAAGCGTATGATTTTCTTCTTTTTTTTTTTTTTGATGGTAGAGTAGTATTTCATTGTGTAAATGTACCACAGCTTTTTAATCCACTCATGTACTGATGGGCACTTGGACTACTTTCAAATCTTGGTAATGCTGCAGTGAACATAGGGGTACATGTATTCTTTCAAATTAGTGTTTCAGGTTTCTTTGGATAAATTCCCAGAAGTGGCAGTTCCATTTTTTCTTATTTTAATTTTTTAGAGAGAGGAGAGAGAGAAACATCATTTTGCTGTTTCACTTATTTATGCATTCAGTGACTGCACCCATCTGCATTCCCACCAACAGTAGACAAAGTTTCCCTTTTCTCTGTGTCCTCAACAACACTTGTTTATTTATTGATGATAGCCATTCTGACTGGTGTGAGGTGATATCTCATTGTAGTTTTAATTTGTATTTCTCTGATGATTAGTGATGTTGAGCATCTTTTTATGTTTGTTGGGCATGTATATGTTCTTTTTGGAGAAGTGTCTATTCAGGTTTTTAGCTCATTTTTCACTTGGATTGTTGTTTTTTTTTTCAAATTATTATTATTTTTTAAAGATTTTATTTACTTACTTATTTATTTTTAGAGAGGGAAGGGAGGGAGAAAGAGAGAGAGAAATATCAATGTGTGGTTGCTGGGGGCTGTGGCCTATAACCCAGGCATGTGCCCTGACTGGGAATCGAACCTGCGACACTTTGGTTCGCAGCCTGCGCTCAATCCACTGAGCTATGCCAGCCAGGGGACTGTTTTTTTTTTTTGTTTTTTTTTTAATATTTCTTTTTTTGATGTTGAGTTTTAGAAATTCTTTAAATTTTGGATATTAACCCCTTATCAGGTATATCATTGGCAAATATATTCTCCCATTCAATGGGTTTCCTTTTAGTTTTGTTGATGGTTTCCTTTGCTGTGAAAAACTTTTCAGTTTAATGTAGTCCCATTTAATTATTTGTTCTTTTGTTTCCCTTGCCTGAGGAAATATATAGAAAGAATATTATCACAAGAAACATCTGATATTTTACTCCCTATGTGTTGGGCAGTAAAAGATCAGACAATATTTTACTCCCAGGATTTTATGGTTTTGAGTCTAACACTTAAGTCTTTAATTCATTTTGTGTTTCTTCTTATGTGTGGTGTAAGAAGGTGGTCTAGTTTCATCTTTTTGCACATACCTGTCTAATATTCCCGGCACAATCTATGAATAGACTATCTTTATCTCATTGTATGTTTTTGCCTTCTCTGTCAAATTTTAATTGACTATAAAGGGGTGGGTTTATTTCTGGTTTCTTTATTATGTTCCATTGATCTATCTGTTTTTATGCCAGTATCATGCTGTTTTGATTACTATGGCTTTGTAGTATATATAGTTTGATACCAGGTCGTGTGATTCCTCCAATTTTGTTCTTTTTCTAGATTGCTGTGGCTATTCAAGGGACTTTTGTGGTTCCAGATAAATTTTTAGAATATTTGTTCTAGTTCTGTGGAATACACCATTTGTATCTTAATTGAAATTGCATTGAATCTATAGCTTGCTTTGGGTAGTGTGGACATTTTAATGATGTTAATTATTTCAATCCATGAACATGGTATATGCTTTCCCTTATTTGTATCTTCTTCAGTTTCTTATCATTTTCTGAGTATAGGTCTTTTATATCCTTGGTTAAATTTATTCCTAGGTATTTAATTATTTTTGAAGCAACTGTGAATGGGATTGTTTTCCTAGTTTCCTGTCATGATAGTTCATTATTGGTGTATAAAAATGCAACTGATTTCTGGATGTTTTTTTGTTTTTTTTTATTTTTTTAAAGATTTTATTTATTTTTAGAGTGGGAAGGGAGGGAGAGAGAGAGAGAGAGAGAGAAACATCAGTGTGCAGTTGCTGGGGGTTATAGCCTCCAACCCAGGCATGTACCCTGGCTGGGAATTGAACCTGTGACACTTTGGTTCACAGCCCGCACTCAATCCACTGAGCTACGCCAGCCAGGTAGATGTTTATCTTTGTAGTGTGCTTCTTGACTGAATTTATCGGTTCTCATGGTTTTTCTTGTCACCTGCAAATAATGGTAGTTTTATTATTTCTTTTCCAATTTGGATGTTTATCTATTTATTTCTAATTGGTATTACTAGGACTTCCAGTACTATGTTGAATAAGTGGTGAAAGTGGATATCCCTATCTTGTTCCCAGTCTTAAGGGAAATGCTTGTAGCTTTTGCCTATTGACTACATACTTGCTATGGGTTTATCATATATGACCTTTATTATGTTGAGGTCATATTATATTCCCTCTATTCCTACTTCGTCAAGAGTTTTTATCATAAATGGGTACTAGGTTTTATCAAATGCTGTTTTTGAGCCTATTGATATGATCAGGTAATTTTTACCCTTCATTTCATTTGTGTGGTATATCGTGTTTATTAATTTATGGATATTGTACCAAACTTGCATACTAGAATAAATCAACTTGATTATGGTGTATGATATTTTTAATGTATTGCTATTGATATGTATTGATATGTTAATATTGTTGAGGATTTTAGCATCTGTGTTCATTTAGGAATATTGGCCAATAATTTTCTTTTTTTGTAGTATATCTAGTTTGGAATTAGGTTAATGCTAGACTCATAAAGTGAGATTGGGAGTCCTCCCTCTTGAAGTTTTGGAAATAGTTTGAGAAGGATAGATAGTCTTCTTTGAATGTTTGGTAAAATTCACCTGTGAAGCCATCTGGTCCAGGATTTTTGTTGGGAATTTTTTGATTACTGCTTCATTTTCATTAGTTGTAATCTGTCTGTTCAGATTCTCTGATTTTTCCTGATTCAGTTTTGGAAGATTGTATGTTTCTAGGAATTTATCCATTTTTTTTCAAATTGTCCAATTTGTTGGCATATAGTTTGTGATATTTTCTTACAACTTTTTATATTTCTTTGGTGTCAGTAATTACTTCTCCTCTTTTTAAAAAAATTCTACTTTACATCTTCAGAATAAAGTTTGTTATTCCATAGCTTACTATTGTTTTGCCCTGATAAAAATAGCCAGCCTTGGGGAGTCAGTAGTTGGGTGGAAACCAGGGGAATGTGGGATGAGGAATTGTTTTTATTTTTAAGTATATTTTATTGGTTATGCTATTACAGTTGTTTCAATTTCTTTTTCCCTTTACCTCTCTCCACCCGGTACCCTCATTCCTCCAGCAATCCCCTCACCTTAATTCATGTCCATGGGTCATGCATATAAGTTCTTAGGCTTCTCCATATACGACATTATTCTCAACCTCCTCCTGTCTGTTTTGTGGCTACTATTTATGCTTATTATTCCCTGTACCTTTCCCCCCATTCTTCCCCTTCTACCTCCCCGCTGATAACCCTTTATGTGATCTCCATATCTGTAATTCTATTCCTTTCCTAGTAGTTTGCTTAGTTTGTTTTTGCTTTTAGATTTAGTTGATAGTTGTGAGTTTGTTGTAATTTTAATGTTCATAGTTTTGATCTTCTTTTTCTTAGATGAGTTCCTTTAACATTTCATACAGTAACGGCTTGGTGATGTTGAACTCCTTTAGCTTTACCTTGTCTGGGGAACACTTTGCCCTTCCATTCTAAATGATGGCTTTGCTGGATAGGGTAATCTTGGATGTAGGTCCTTGTCTTTCATGACTTTGAATACTTCTTTCCAGTCCCTTCTTGTCTGCAAAGTTTCTTTTGAGAAATCAGCTTATAGTCTTATGGGCACTCCTTTGTAGGTAACTCTGTGCTTTTCTCTGGCTGCTTTTAAGTTTCTTTATCTTTAATGTTTGGCATTTTCATTATGCTGTGTCTTGGTGTGGTCTTTGGGTTTAACTTGTTTGGTACTGTCTGTGCTTCCTGAACTTGTATGTCTATATCCTTTACCATATTAGGGACATTTTCTTTCATTATTTTTTCAAATAAGTTTTCAATTTCTTTCTCTTCCTCTTCTCCTTCTGGTACCCCTAAGATTTAGATGTTGGTATGTTTGGAAATGTCCCAGAGGCTTCTTATTCAATCCTTGTTTTTTTGTAATTCTTTTTCATTCTTGCTATTCTGATTGAATGCTTTTTTTCTTCCTTATGTTCCAATGCTTTTTTTCTTCCTTATGTTCCAAATCGTTGATTTCATTCTTGGCTTCATCCCCTCCACTGTTGGTTCCCTGTGGATGTTTCTTTATTTCACTTAATGCAGCCTTCATTTCTACCCAGGTCTTTTTCATGCTGTTGCAGTACCCAATGAGTCCTTTGAGCAGCCTGATAACCAGTGTTTTGAACTTTATATCTGATAGATTGCTTATCACCATTTCATTTAGTTATTTTTCTGGAGATTTGTTCTGTTCTTTCATTTGGGCCATATTTCTTTGTCTCCTCATTTTGGCAGCCACCCTATGTTTGTTTCTATGTATTAGGTAGAGCTGCTTTGTCTCCCTTTCTTTGTGTACTTGTTATGTTGTAAGGGGCCTTAGGTATTGCCAGGGCTGGGCAGCCTACTTCACCACTTTATTGCAGTGTATATGGGGGAGGGGTCAGAGAGGGAACAATGCCCTTTGCTTGGCCCTTGACCCTTGACCCATCTGCAGTCACTTCACCCACTTCATGTATGTGACTGGCACCCCACTAGTTGTTGCCCTGGTGGTGGGTCCCAGAGGGTGGATTTGGGTACCTTCTACTACCATGGTGAACCTTTGTATATACTCTTTTGAGAGACTGGAATTTTTTTCTGCCACCCCACCCTCCCACTGGTTTTGCAGCCAGAAGTTATGAGGTTTTATTCATGGGTGCAGTACCCTGGGCTGTGTGGTCTGGCATGGGGCTGGGATCACTTGCTCCTCAGGTGCCCCTCCCGGTTTTTATCCACCACACATGAATGTGGGACCACCTCTTCTACCAGCTGCTGCCTCACTGCCACCACACTGTGTCCTCTCTGCCTCGGCTCCACGTCTCTGCCTCAGCTCCACATCTGGATGAGTATTTCTTTAGATTCTTAGTCGTTGGACTTCCACACAGTTTTTCTGGAAGTTCTGGTTGTTTTTTGTTTTGAGGTTAGTTGTGATCTTTCTTATGGTTGTGCGAGGAGGTGAAGCGTATCTATCTATTTACCTCCATCTTGGCTGGAAGTTCAAGTTCTCTTTTATTTCTGATTTTGTTTATTTGGGTCTTCCATCTTATTTTCTTGAGTGTGGTTAAAGATTTGTCAGTCTTGTTTATCCTTTCAAAGAACTAGCTCTTGGTTTCATTGATTTTTTTTGTTTTTGTTTTTTTTTTAGACTATTTTATGTTTATTTCTGCTCCGATCTTTATCATTTCCTTCTTCTACTCATTTTGGGTTTTGTTTGTTATTTTTTTCCCCCAAGTTCCTTTAAATATAAAATTAGATTGTTTATTTGAGATTTTTCTTGTTTCCTGAGGTAGGCCTGTACTTTTTTTCTTGGGACTGCTTTTGTTGTGTCCCATAGATTTTTGATTGTTGTGTTCTCATTTTCATTTTTTTCAAGTTATCTTTTGATTTCTTCTTTGATCTCATTGTTAACCCATTCAGTGTTGAAGAGCATGTTATTTATCCTCCATGTCTTTGTGTGTTTTTCAATTTTCTCATTGTGATTGATTTTTTGGTGTTACGCCATTATGGTCAGAGCAGATGCTTGATAGGATTTCTGTCTTAAATTTATTGAGACTTATTTTGCATACTAACATGTAGTTTATCCTAGAAAATGTTCCACATGCACTTAGAATGTATATTTAGATGTTTTGGGATGAAATGCTATGAGGTTATCAATTAAATCCATCTGATCTAGTGTGTCATTTAAGGCCATCTATTCCTTTTCTGTCTGGAAGATTTATCCATTGATGTCGGTGAGGTGTTAAAATCCCTGACTATGACTGTATTACTGTCAGTCTCTCCCTTTATTTATGTTTATCAGAATTTCTTAGATGTCCTGTGTTGGGTGCATCAATGTTTACAAGGGTGGTATTCCCTTGGTGGATTGCTCCCTTTGTCATTATGTAGTGTCCTTCTTTGTCTCTTACTATAGCCATGTTTAAAGCCTATTTGGTCAGATATATCTATTGCTTCCTCAGCTATTTTTTTCCTACTATTTTCATGAAATATCTTTTTCCATCTCTTTACTTTTAGATTGTGTGTATCTTTTTTTCTGAGGTGGGTTTCTTGTAGACAGCATACATTTGGGCCTTGTTTTCTTATCCACTCAGCTACCTTATGTCTTTTGATTGGAGCATTTTAGCCATTTACACTTAAAGTGATTATTGGTATATATGTATTGCCTTTTATTGTTTTGACTGTGTTCTTCTGTTTTATTTTTTCCTCTTCTCCCTCACTGTCTCCTCTTCCCTTTCCTTCTGCTCTCTCTCTTCCTCCTACCTTTCCTCATCCTTGTACTTTTTCCCCTCCTACATTCCTCCCCATTATTCTCCTCCTTCCTCCCTCTGCCTCCTTCTCCAAAGCTCTTTAATATTTCTTATAATACTGGTTTGGTGGTAACAAACTCCTTTAGCTTTTTCTTGTCTGGGAAGCTGTTTATTTCTCCTTCAATTTTAATTGATGGCCTTGCTGGGTAAAGTAGTCTTGGTTTCAGGTCCTAGGTTTTCATCACTCTGAATATTTCATGCCAATCCCTTCAGCCATGAAGTATTTCTGTTGAGAGATCAGCTGACAAGTCTTATGGGAACTCCCTTGTGGGTAACTGTCTTTCTCTAGCCCCTTTTAAGATTCTCTTTTTGTCTTTAACCTTTACCATTTTAATTATGATGTGTCTTGTTTGGTGTGGGTGTTTTTGGTTGTTCATCTTGTTTAGAAATCTTTGTGCTTCCTGGACTTAGGTTTCTTTTTCCTTCACCAGGTTAGGGAAGTTTTTGGTCATTATTTCTTCAACTAGTTTCTTGAACACTTGCTCTCTCTTCTCTGTTACCTCCGATGCAGATGTTGTTATGCTTCATGTGGTTTATAGTGTTGAGGTATCTGATATCCTTGATCTTCTTTTTAGTTGTCTGATCTTTATTCAAAGTGTAGATAGGTATTAACAGTCTACCAAGTATTACTGAATTACCAAAATTTTCTCTCCATTTATATCAGCTTTTGCTTTATATATTTTTGGCTCTGTTGATTGTTGCATATAGGCTGGGGGGAGGAGTAGGTTTACGGTTGTTTGTATGGAAAATAATACAATAACTAATGAATAATAATACAAAAATAAGCTCTGTGTTTTGCATATTCACAACTGTAATCCTACTTTTGCGCCACACTGTATATGTTTAGAAATGTTCCATCCTTCTGATCCACTGACTCTTTTATTAAAATGCCCCCTTTATTTTTAGTAAGATTTGTTTTAGTTTATTTGGTCTGGTTCTAGTATGGCCATTTCACCTTTCTTATGGTTGCTGTTGCATGATATTTTTTCTCTGTCCTTTCACTTTTAGCTTTATGTATCTTTGAGTCTAAAGAATGTCTCCTGTAGCGTATCTTTGGATCTTATTTTTTTAAATCTAGTCTAACATTTTTTTTGCCTTTTGATTGGATTATTCATCCCTGTTTGATGTTACTGATATATTGTGTTTAGGTCTGCCATTAACTTTTTTTCTTTGTTTCTCTCCTTTTCCCCTTCAATTTCTTCTTTTCTGCTTTCTTTACATTAAGTAAATATTTCTAGTATAACATTTAACGTCTTTACAATTATAAAGTACATGTATTTGTAGTTATTATATACATTTGTATGTATTACAAACTGCTCTAGAGCTTACCATATACCTTTTACTAGAATCTGCGTCACATATTAACTTATTTCAGTGAGATATAAAAACATTTAGCTCAATTTTCTTTTTATTTCTAGGCTATTACTATACTACACATATTACATCTAGATATGTTATAAACCCAATAATTCTTTGCTGTAATTGTTACTTTATATAATTTTATATCTTTAAGAGGATGACAGAAGAAAGAAAAGCAAGGATGTATTTGTAGTATTTGTTTTATTACCTTCTTATTTACCATTTCTGGTTTCCTTCATTTGTTGCTCTGGCTTCATTACCATCAGAAGTAAATTCCTTAGTGCAGCACAGCTTTGCTCTCACCCACCTCCTTTGTGCTGTCATTTACAAATATATTTCTATATTATTGTTATAGGTCCAAAAATACAATTATATAAATATCATGCCCTGGCTGGTGTGGCTCCATGGATTGAATGTTGGCCTGTGAACCAAAGGGTCACGGGTTCGATTCCTAGTCAGGACACTTGCCTGGGATGTGGGTCAGATCCCCAGTGAGGGGCATGCCAGATGCAACCACATATTGATGTTTCTTTCCCTCTCTTTCTCCCTCCCTTCCCCTCTGTCTAAAAATAAATAAATAAAATCTTTAAAAAGTATTTAAAATATAATTATATACATATTGTTTTATATAATTGTTTTTTAAAGCTACTAAGAGACAAACAAAAGTTATATGTATTTCTACTGTCAAATTACATAATTATTAGTTCATTTTTTTCATGTGAATGCAAATTATTGCCTGGGGTCATTTGTTTTCAGCCTGAAAGTCTTTATTTAGTAATTCCTCTATGGTTTGCCTGCTAGCAACCAATCCTCTAGATTTTATGTGGGAATGACTTTATTTTGCCTTCAGTTTCAAAAGATGTTTTTGTGGATATTTGATTTTTGGTTAACAGTTTTTTTCTTTTAACAATTGGAATGCTTCATTCTACTGCCTTCTGGCCTCAATTGTTTGTTTCTTTTTTTTTTTTAAGATTTTATCTATTTATTTTTAGAGAGAGGGAAAGGGAAAGAGAGAGGGAAAGAAACATCATGTGGTTGCTTCTTACACATCCCATACTGGAGACCTTGCCTGCAACCCAGGCATGTGCCTTGACTGGGAATTGAACCAGTGACCCTTTAGTTCACAGGCCAGTGCCCAGTCCATTGAGCCACACCAGCCAGGGCTGACGTCCATTGTTTCTGATGAGAAGTCAGCTGCTAATCTTGTAGGGGTTCTTAGTATATAATGAGTCATTTTTCTTTTGCTGCTCCCAAGATTTTCTCTTTGTCTTTGAATATTTTTACTATGGTGTGTCTTGGTGTGGATCTCTTCGAATTAATCCTACTTCTAGTTTGTTGAGCTGTTTGGATGTCTAGATTGTTAGATTTTTTTTTTTTTTAAATCAAATGTAGGAAGTTTTCAGCTGGCTATTCCTTGAATTTTTTTTTCTGATCCTTTATATATTTCTCTTTCTCCCTCCTCTTATATTCACATTATTTTTATGTTGATGTCTTTATCTATGGCCCATGTTTCTCTGAGGCTCTTTTATTTTCTTCATTCTTTTTTCTTTCTGTTCTCTGAATTGTATAATCTCTATTAACCTATTAATATGTCTTTTTGATAGGTTTTATTTACTTTTAATTTTATTGAATTTATTGGGATGACATTGGTTAAAATTATATAGTTTGAGGTGTGTATACATCATCCATGTATTGTATTGTGCATTCACCACCTCAAGTCAAGTTTTCTTCCTTTACCATTTATCCCTTCTTTATTCTCTTCTACCTCCCCTACCCTCTTTTCCCTCTGGTAATCCCCATACTGTTGTCTATACGTTTTTTTTTCTCTGCTTAATCCCTTGAACTTTTTTACCCATGTCCCTCTGACAGATGTCAGTCTGTTCTTTTTTTTTTTTTTTAAGATTTTATTTATTTTTAGGGAGAAGGGAAGGGAGGGAGAGAAACATCAATGTGAGAAGGAATCATCAGTCGGTTGTCTCTGGTATGCCCTCCAACTGGGGATTGAACCCACAACCCAGGCATGTGCCCTGAGTGGAAATTGAACAGGCGACCTTTTGCTTTGCGGAACAACACCAAACCAACTAAGAACAACACCAGTCAGGGCTGTCAGTCTGTTCTTTGTATCTATTAGTCCATTTCTTTTCTTTTTTCTTTTTTTTTGTTAGTTTACTTTGTTTGTTAGATTCTATATATGAGTGAAATCATGTGGTACTTGTCTTTCTCTGAATGGCTTATTTTACTTAGCCCAATACTCTCCAGCTCCAACCATGCTGTTGTAAAAGGTAAGATTTCCTTCTTTTAATGGTCAGGTAGTACTCCATTGTGTAAATGTACCGTAGTTTTTTTTATCCACTCGTCCACTGATGAGCACTTGGGCTGCTTCCAAATCTTGGCTATTGTAAATAATGCTGCTATGAACATAAGAGTTCATATAGATATTCTTTCAAATTAATATTTTGAGTTTATTCAGATATATTTCTGGAAGTGGAATTGCTGGGTCATAATCTTTCTTTAAGCTCATTGATCTTTCTTTTGCTCATTCAAGTTTATGCCCTCCAGTGAATTTTTTATTTCAGTTATTATACTTTTTAACTGCTAATTTTGAAATTATATCTATCTCTAATGGTATTCTTTTATTTGATATCATCATATCTTCCTTTACTACTTTAATCATGGTTTTTGTCAGTCTTTTGAACATATTTATAATGGTTACTTCGAAGTCTGTTAAATCTGACATCTAGTCCCTCTCAGTGATGGTTGCTGTCACCTGCCCTATATTTCCCCTTGTCTCACTTCTTTCTTTGTGTATCTTGTTATTTGTTTTTCAAAACTAATGTTATGTAACAGTCTAGTACTGGACTCTACCACCTTGAGTGTATTATTGTTGCTTGTTTATATTTTAAATGTCTAGCTGAATTATTTTGAAGTCTTATGTTCTCTGCAATGGGAAGCCTTTTATGTTTCTCCTTTTTTAGAGGGCACACAGCCTTGGGCGTGAGCACAGGCACCCCTGCTGGGATGGCAGTAGTTGTAGTAGGGCTCTCTTTCTTTGATGTCTCTGGAGAGCTGTTTGCCTCAGCTGGTGTCACACCCCGCTATAGGTCTTTCTTCATTGATTTCTCTATTGTTTCAACAATGTCCTAGGGCCTACTTGCTCCATAGTCTGATTTAATTAAAATTTGGTCTCCTTTACAGGGATAGTTTTTAAGGTCATTGTTTGAAATTTGTTCTGATCCCAGAGGGCTCTTCTTAGTTGTCTCTTTGGCGCTCTCTGGTAAACTAGAGCTAGGCCTATGGCTTAGTTTGTATCTGACATGAAGCTACCAGTCTTTTGTTTTGTTTGTTTTGTTTTTTTTGTCCATTAGATTTGGGAGTGTCCTTAGTCTTGAGCTTCCTTACACTCTGAAATACAAAGTTTCTCTAGGGAGATACTTGGAGAGGGTACCAGGATTGTGGATGTGTCTCTTTAAGTGATATCCATGCTTTAAAAGTGAGGACTGGCCATGCATGGTAGTTTCTGGTCTTGTCTGCCTACCTCTCCCACCATGGTAACTCCACCCTATGAAAGAACTGGGGTGAGGGCAGTCAGGGCCCAGGTATTCTCTCTTCCCCACCTGACATAAAAGTCTTCCATATGTGAGTCAGAATAGGCGGAAAAAAGTGGAACCTCTTGGACAAATTCGTCCGATGAAGTTTGGGGTGGGGGAGATAACAAAAACTGGTGGCGTGCTCCTTGTACCGTGGCCCTTGACTTGGAGTTTGGGAGATAAGAGAGGCTCTGCATTGATCATATTGCCTGGAGTGGAGTTCCTGTCATACTGAGCTAAAAAGGGAAAGTGGGGTGTGGTTCAGATGCCACAGATTCTTGGTGTTCTTCCTGAGTTTTAGTAGATTTTCTTTAATAATCATGTACATTTTCAGTATGCCTTAGGGCAACTTTCAAAGACTTTAATTTGTTGTTTTTTAAAATTATTTTTACCAGTTATAGTTGTTTTGCTGGGGAATGAATGGGTTTATTGTGCTCTTCCTGCTGCCATTCTGGAATATGAATATTATTGATTGTGTCTTCTACTGAGAAGGGTAAGAATTTCTTTATATTTGGAACTACTGCATTTAAGTTTATGAAAATGGAAGTTAGTATGGCACAATCATAAAATTGAACGAAGAAGTACCAGATTATACCGACACTAACAAAATAGAGTTCCTGTTGCTACACATCTCTGTAACACTCAATATTGTCATTAGGACTATTTAATTTTTGCCTATCTGGTAGTATAAAGTGATATCTCACTGTGGCCTTAATTTACTTTTCCCTGTCATTGGTATCTGTATTCCTATATGCATGTTGAATATTCATCCTTTTAATATATGTGAACTAAAATTTCCTCTCATTTTGTGATTTATCTTTTTTTACCTGGTGGTACCTTTTGCTAAACAAAAAAGTTCTTTGATATGTTCAAATCTATCAAACATTACATATTTAAGAAACTTTTATTCCAAGTTAAGAAAGCTAATTTTTTACATTGTTTAAGAGTTTAAAAGGTTTTACATTTTTACCCTTGTATCTTCAGTGGTTTTCGTGTATGGTGTGAAACTTTCCATTTTTTCGGTGCAGATAACTCATTGACCCAGTCCTATTTATTGAATAGCTTCTCTTGTCCTCATTGATCTGCAGTGACTCTTAGGAAAATGCAATATTACATATCCCTATGAATTATTTTGTGGTTCTCTATTCCATTAGTCAGGTTGTCTAGTCTTATACCCTTACCATACCATTTTACTTACTGTAGTTTTATAAATAGTTTCATGTCATGAAGAAAAAGTATTTTGCCTCCTCTAGGAATACCTCAGCTGTATGCTTAGACTTTTAAGATTTTAAGTAGCTTTGAGTAAAAAATCTTTTCATATTATATATGATAATAGGTAGACATGGAATTCAGTATGTACTAATCAATTATTCAGGCCATTTACATTATTGAAAGAAATATGAGAAGAAATATATAATGATTATACTTCATTTATTAGCTAAGTCACATTTTTTTTTCTTTTTAAATATAGGAACGGTTTTGATAAAAAGTAACAGTGGTCAGTTGATGTTGGTATCACCTCAGCAAGCTGTAACAAGACCCGAGACCACAAGTAACATAATTTCAAGGCCAGCTGTACCAACGAATACTCAAACAGTCAAAATCTGTGCGATGCCGGTAATATACTTAAAGGTTTTTTTTTATCTTTAGTTTTCCAGCTGTTATCGTCATATAAACATGTATGTAATTTGCCAGTAAAAATAATCGAGGGGTGGTTTAGTTCAACTTTTGCAATTAAGCTACCTTCTTTGAATATATGTTTATTTAATCAAGATGTTTGGTGATTGCTAAAACAATAACAATTCAGTCTTCATACTAAAAGATTTTGTAGTCCTCAAGGGAATGTTCACAGACTATTTGCATCTTTAAATGGAAAGAAAACCATTCTGCTTCAATTTTAATTTATGGCAAAATATTAATACTACAGTTCAGTATTCAATTTTATCCATATCTTATAGGAATTACCTTTAAGAAATTCAGAACTCTGTTGTAATATTTTATTAATTTGGCATTGTTAAGGAATGATTTATTTTACATACATGATGATCTCTCTAGGTACCTGAAGCTTATCTTGTGTACCAGAATTAAAATATATGTATACACACACACACACACATATTTTATATATATACACACATACGTTGTATATATACTTTTATGGATATTTTTCTTTTACTTAACAGAAAATGCTGAATACAGTACAACATTTTTTCATCCTAAAGAAAGATTGCACAGTGTTCTGTGGTTAATTATCACCCTCTGCCAGTTCAAAATCCCCCTAGACCCATTTTGTTTTCTTCTAATCTGATTCTGGGTTCTCAACCAAACATTTTCTCTTGTTACTGTATCTGTCAGTCCCTTTCTAGTTTGCTTTATCTAACTGCTGTGGGTTGAGAAGATAGGTTAGCAGATTTTTGTTTATAGTTAGATAGCAAATAATAATCCATGTTTCTGTATGCGCCAAACAATAGAGTTCAAGACTTTAATGCTAAAATACTGTGATATTTATTTGTTAAACCAGTTGCTCCCTTAGATACATGACATGAGT
Organism: Phyllostomus hastatus; assembly: GCF_019186645.2. Lineage (NCBI taxonomy): Eukaryota > Metazoa > Chordata > Mammalia > Chiroptera > Phyllostomidae > Phyllostomus > Phyllostomus hastatus. Next base: position 22,521,779 of record NW_025333960.1, read on the forward strand.
ATCATGAGTATCAACCTAGCTGGCCAGTTGACCAGGTAGGTTCATAGTAAAGAACGTGCATGGAATTTGTAAGGTTATAAAGCCAGTTATAACAAAGATATTTGCAATGGTAAAGTGTTTTAATATTTGCCCTAGTACTGAGTTTTTAAAAAATTATTAATGTCAAAAAAATTATTAATGTCAATGACTGTATTATTCCCCCAAATTATCCAGAATTCTAATTCACAATTAATCAAGAAAGTGGCAGTGGCACCTGTTAAACAATTGGCGCAAATGGGAACTACTGTGGTAACCACTGTTCCGAAGCCTTCCTTAGTACAAGTAAGTTGTGACAGACTCGTGGCCATGTGTGCACTGGTTACTCTCTCATCTTTATTATTTAGTTACTTTCTGCCAGAGTATAAGGTGCTGTGGGACATTGAGAGAGCAATTCAGTGATATGTGATGATATTTACCAAACTGGTAACTATCAGAGGTATGGGACACACAAGATAAACACAAAGTATATTTTTGGAATATTAGTTATACTTGAAAATATTACATTAATACAAATGCATCAAATAGCCATGTGTCACAGTGTCAGGAAATGGGTGCTGGAACAGAATTTGGTGTATGGGATGTTAATTAGGGAAGTGATATCTGTGGAAGCGAAGGGAGAGTAAGTAAGAGTTTGAACTAGATGAAGGCCCAGTAAAGCCTCCATGAAATGGTGGAGAAATTTGGAGCAAATTGGCCTGTCAGAGTTGGCCTGTTTGTGCCAACATGGGCTGCTGTGCCTTAAGCTCCCCCTTGTGATCAGTGATTGGATGTGCACTCTCCAGGGAGAGTTGTGCTCTTGGGTATCTCTGCAGCTGAGTTAAAACCTGAAGGAACTGACAACTACACGTTTTCTAATAGCATTCCCAGCAGCTAGAACAACGCAGATCTCTCTTTGTGGCAGCATATCACCACAGTATACTCCTTTCATTACTGGGATCTGCTTCATCATACATTTTGAAGACCTGTTCTTTTGAGATTTCAGTAGATTACTTCCTTGAGGAAACAAGGAAGGAAGGAAGTTAGTAGGACTAATTACCTAATACTCCTCATCTCCTTCTTTCATTATTATTCAGAGTCTCCTTACTCTCAACTACCACTCTGCTGGTCATGATAGCTCAACTGGTAGTATGACCAGACCTTAATCCCTGAGGATATGAGGTCCTAATCACCATGCTCTTTTGAGGCAAGAGTTGCTGCTGTTGTCCATTTATCATCACAGTTGGGCAAGGAAATACCAGGAGACACTTAAGTGGATCACCTGTATTTACCACACATATCTCTCTTTGCTTCCACTATGTAATAGTAACCCTGCCTATTCCAGATGTCAGGTCAGATACCCCATCATGATAATGAATCCTCACTTCCCTGCTGGTCTGGATACAAGGAATCTGAAGTGCCCAGGAGGCAGCCATGGCATCTAGTTTATAGGGACTCTTGCTTTGTCCTTTGGTGAAATGTGACCCCTGTGGTGGTCTTAAAGGTGGAGTACCCAGATAGCAGTCTCAACCAAACAGATGGGAAGCTGAGAGACAGCGAGGGGGCAAGTGCCTTTATTGAGAACTGTTAGAGAGTGCACAAGCAAAAGGCATGAGGAGATTTCACTGGTGTATTTGAATGTCACTAGGTCACAGTGAGACGGGGACAGGCAGGAACTAACTTTATCACATCGGTACACCTACTCACCTTGATGGAGTGCTCAGAGACTATTTGCAGGCATGTTGAGGTAACAGAAAAATAGGAAGTTTAAAGAATTATTATATGATTATTTTATGGAAGGGTTTTTTGTCACTTATATAGTACTTTTGAGTATATGAGTTTTTTCATTGGATCTGTTTCTCAAAGATTTAGTACTTAGCGTTCTAAAATGGTATATCTGGGTTGTTAGTTCTTTTCCTTGGATTTTTAAAATTTATATATGTCTACCATTGATATAGTCATATAGGTTATAACTTTTTCTGCTTTGGATTTTAAGCTAGGCTACTCTTCAGTGGTAGGCCAAAGCAGTAGAAATTATCAAAGAGTGGAGTTAATATTTGTGTTCACTTGCAGGGCTAAAGCATCTCAGTTTTATGCATTTCATGGAAATAAAGAGCTAGAACTTTGAAATGAGAGAAGATAAAACTCTTTGTACTTAACTATTTGGTGATAAAGACAGATGTGTGTTAAGAAATTTTGAAAAGTATTTTCCTATTTGTAGGTATTGATATTTAGTAAAATGTCTTAAAACGTGGTCTGGTCTAGTAAATATAACACAGGAATTAGTTTGAAATCTTTGTTCAGTTTTATATTGTATTGATGATGAAGACATCATTGACCCATTGTAAGGTTGGAATATAATGTGCAAATGATTACATTTAGAAAATAGTATTTCTAGTTACAAATAAATAAACCCAAAGTTGATCGCTTTTTCAGACAGGTATAGAAAATTATCCTCCTTGAAATGCAGTTTACTCTGCTAAATGTACATACAACTCATTTTACTGGCTCTATGAATAACTGATTTTTCACAGATTATTTCACATATGCCCCAGGTTTTTTTCCCTCCCGTTCTTCACATATACCTCATTAGTGCCAGTACAGTCTTGCAAAGAGCATGGAAGTACCATTGACTGGTCTATAGAGAGTCTACGGCAGAGTTACGATTGAGTTAAGGTGGTTCATCTACTACGACAGTGAGGTTATGTAGCTAAAGTCTGGGAGTGTGTACCTCTCCATGCCTTTTAAGAGGTGGAATTCACATGGAAAGTGAATGTATCTTATAGGGTCACGAAGGACAAATTTTGTCCCAGGCACAGAATAAAATATTGACAAGGAGTGTAGAAATGCTGTATTTCCTCTACTAAAAAAAAAAATAGAACACCTTTCCTGTGCTCACATTTCATTGGGCCTTATTTTGCTTGTAAGAGAGAGGGACAGAACTCACTGGAGGAACCCCTTCTACCAGTATTGAAAGGTAACATACTCATCACCTAAAGTTCCAGATTATACCTCTTAAATATAGTAACACAAAGAGTTAATGACTGAATATAAAATAGACTCACTGAAGAAAGAATTTACTTACTGTATATAAAACTAAAAAATTTATTAGAAAAATCTTGAAAAGGGTTCAAAGGAAAATGTACTGTAGTTGTCTGTGGAGAGCAGGACTCAGAATAGGAATAGGAAAGAGATGTCATTTCCATTGATGCCTTTGAGATCTGGTCATACTTAATAAAATTGAACTAATTTAAGTTCAGTTTTTTGTTTTACCCTTTTTTTGCTTAACATTTCATCATTATGCCTATCAGTGTTTTTAACTTCTTTGCCATTTTACCCTCAAAACATTCTTGTCTAATACACGCTCCAGTTTTTATAAAGTGGTACATTCAAATTTACCTATCTTTACTACTACAGAAGATTTTCTTGAAGATGATAGCAACCTGAACTTTTTGTTACCTATAGAACACAAGCATTTAAATTAAAATGATGGTGCAGTATTCAGTTTTATGTGTGAATTGTAAATACTATTCTCCCTATACCCCCAAACTTTACTCACATTCTCTAACTTTAGTGTCTGTCCTTAAAGTAAGACTGTTGCTTTATCTCAATATGGTTTTCTAAATTCCTACCTGACTTGTGATTTCTTGTACGAAACTTTTTATCCTGCAGGTGGTGCTATAATCATACCTCATTTCATTAGAGGGTGGAAGAAGCAACAGAAATTTTTTTCAGTGTGAAAATAAGATATCACTTTTGTAATATACAAACATTAAGAGTAATGCTTACTCTTGTGGTCTACATAAAAGCAGCTTACCTGAATATAAGATGATCAGCAAATCTCTTTGCTTTAGACTTATGAAAAAGCAGAGAATTACAGGACAAGAATTCTGTATTTTCATATAAAGGCTTACTTTTATTATTTATATTTCAAATTCTTTTTAGAGAAATATAAATAATATTTTGTGAGGGCTGTGTGCTTGGCACTGTGTTTCATAAATTCTAAGATAGTAGATACCATTGCTATTCTTGTGTTTTGTTTTTTTAGGAATCAGAAGGTTAGCAGGATTAAGTAACTTGTCTCTTGAGGTTAACACTTAGTAGGTATCAGTGAAAAGGAGGTAGGTAGGCAGATGAGACTGAAACCCAGATCTCCTGGAGTCCAGAGCATGTTTAACTGTTACATTGCCTTAGACTAGTAGAACGTAAGATAAAAGCAAAGATTTCAAGTCCATTTGTAGTCTGATAAGTGTGAAATGAGGCACCCACTACGATACATATCACAGTAATACATATCTGAATATATCTGACTTTCAATTTCAGTCTATGGCTGTGCCAACCAGTATTGTCACAGTTACTCCTGTAAAGCCATTGAATACTGTAACTACTCTGAAGGCTTCAAGTTTGGGAGCAGCACACACCCCCGTAAGTGAGCCCAGTCTCAAAGCAGAGAGCTCAGCAGCTGTTCAGACTAATCTTTCTCCGGTAAGCTCTCATTTCCACCTCACATAAATACAGCTCTTTACATTTTATTTGAACTCTCTTTTCTACCTAACATTTATGAATGTTTGTTTATATTTCTACATGTAGATGATGCTAGAAAATGTGAAGAAATGTAAGAACTTCCTTGCAATGTTAATAAAACTAGCGTGCAGCGGATCACAGTCCCCAGAAATGGGGCAGAATGTGAAGAAGCTGGTGGGACAACTTTTGGTAAGTTAGTAAGAATCCATAGAACAAGTTTTAAATGGGAAAGAAGTATTTTTAAGTGAGGTCTGTTTTAAATGGATTTTTTTAAATAAACTTTGCTTTTGCTTCTTGAAAACTTTGTAATGATTATAAATCTTAGATAAGGAAATATGCTGTAGTGTATTACTTTCTGTCAGTCCCTTAGCCTAAAAAGGGCCTTGGAGAGAAGGTTGATTGTTTAGTCAAATAAAAAGTTATTAGAATTTTAAGTGCCAGAAAGCCAGACTGTTAACAAATAATACAATTCAGTTCTATATATGTCCAAACAACAAACTTCGGGACCTGTGATAGTAAGTTAGCTTCCTCGTGTCTGTTTCCTTCTCAGTAAGATGAGAAGAATAAATGTGATGATCTTTGTGGTTTATATAAGTGCCAAGATGCTGTGTCTTTTAGCTACCAAATTACATATCCTTGGTTTCTTCCATCTTTTTCCAGGCAAAATGCTGAGTAGATGTGTTAAAAAACAGATGACGGTAGAAACTAGCAAATATTGCATGTATATGCTTAAGAAATATGCTGTGGATATAACAAATACAATTTTAGATTTTTAAAAACAGTTTTATAAGAGTTTATTTGAGCCAAGCTGATGACATATGCTGAGGAGCAAGATTCCCAATGCTCTGGAAAAGAACAGTTTTGCAGCTCTGTCTGTACAACCCATTATTTTTTCCTGTAGGTTTTGTTTGTTGTTTTGGTGGGAGAAGGTGTGGTACATACTCCTCCAAGGGAGGGTGTGACTACCTAAGCATGAGTATACTGGAGGCCTGTTAACTCAGATTTTTATCTTGCTCCAGAGCACCTATTGTTATCCTGTTAAAAACAGATACATGGCTGAAGGCAGTTAATCAAAGTTACGAACTTTTGCTGCAAGTACTATAGTGCCCCTCCCACCCCTCCTCCTTCTCCTAAAGCTCTGCTTAAGAAAGGAAGCAGTTACTAACTTGACATTTTCTCTATCAAACCTTGGGAGTAGTGTAAGATGTCTCATTTCAAAAATGTCAGCTCATAAGTTTCTTTCTCTAGGGATAGGTAAAATGCACTGTGAGGTAAGAAGGAATGCAAAAACCAAAAAAGTGGGTAGCCAGGGAGCAGGGAAGAACCAAGCAGCTATTCAGGCTTGCCATGGCTATTTGTTTAATGTACAGCCATTGCTTATCTGTACAATATATGCTAGAAGTTTTCATCACTTATTTTATAGTGCTTCTCATGCAATTTTAAATATTTTGAGGTGTTCTGAAACATTGAAAAGTTATTTCTATGTAAACTGAAATTTTTTTAAAAGATTTTATTTATTTATTTTTAGAGAGGGAAGGGAGGGAGATAAAGATAGATAGATAGATAGATAGATAGGTAAAGAAATATCAGTGTGCGGTCGCTGGGGGTCATGGCCTGCAACCCAGGCATGTACCCTGACTGGGAATTGAACCTGCAACACTTTGGTTCACAACCTGCAGTCAGTTCATTGAGCTACGCCAGCCAGGGCATAAACTGAAATTTTTAACCCTTAAAAAACATCAATTCGTAGTGAAACTAGGAAGTAATCAATTACCATTTTTTAGCTAGACATTTTAAAAACTCTAGAAACATTTTTAATAGATATAAAAGTACATTATTAACATGGATTTGTTATATAAAACTCAGGCAGAATAAAGACATCTGTTATTTAAACTAACAAACAAGCTAGCCTTTATTGAGTTTGCCAAAAAGTCTTGCTTTTTCTGTACAGTGGCTCTAGTAGCTCTTTAGGTGTCTAATTTCATTTGAAACAATTTTATTAGATTGTATTGTGACAGCTGTCATATCAACGTGCATTTAGAAAAAGCTTTCCAAACTTGGTGAATTTTTGTGCAGCCATTTTAATGTTGAAGATATTCAACATTTTTGGCACATTATATTTTATTATTTCAAAAAAGGCAAAAACAAAAATGCAAAAAAAGATTTGTGGAGTATATGAAGAAGGTGCTGTGACTGATCAAATGTGTCAAAGTGCTTTGTGAAGTTTCTTGGTACAATTGACATTTTGGCCAAATAATTCTTTGCTGCAGGGCTGTCTTTTGCATTGGAAGATGTTTAGCAGTATCACTGGCCTTTGCCCACTAGAAGCTGATAGCAGGAGATAGCTGACATACTGAAAATATCCAAATCAATAAAGTTATTGGTGAAAATGAAAAATGTGTATTATTTTACACATTTTCTTAGAAAAAACTAACCAGACTTTTCGACCAACCCAATATTTACTAAGGATTAATGTTAGTTCATGTGAACTTGAAAAGCATTTGAATTAGTTCTGTATTTCTGAGAATTTTGGAATACTCAAATCCTTACAAGTGCTTGCTTTTAACGATCCCTTCTGAAGGTAGGAAATTAATTTACACTTACAATACATATATAGACATACAGAGACAAACAGGTGCATCCAAATTTTGTTTTCCAGGTATTTGCAATTTATATCTGTCTTTTCAAGGCAAGTTCCAAATGAGCTTCCCCCTTTTAAAATAAGGACAGCCATTAATACTTCAAACAGTTGAATTGATACCTACATGACATCATAAGTTGATCTATTTATTGAAATCCTCTTTAGAAGTTCTGAGAGACCAATTAAATATGTTTTTTTATTCATTCTGCCTAATATATAGCTAGCTTTTTCTAATTGTGTACAAAAGATTAATTTAGAAGTATCAAAGGATCTTCCTTTTGACCATGTTAGTATTAGTGGGAGGCTGGCAACTGTCATGGGGCTTGTCAGCATGTGAGGCACAATTTCCCATGTTAATTTTGAGATCTATAGAGCCTGAACAAATTTATAGGGAAAACTAGTCCTTACATGCATGCCTGCAGACGAGCCAAATGTTGTGGATCTCTCCATAAGGACTGCTTTACACTCCAGAGGAAAGTTTTTCTCATATAACCCCACAAAGATTCATGATCATTTAAGAATACCAAGCAGGGGCCAGCGAGAGCTAATGGGATGCTGCAACCTCAATGCTTTCCAAGGCACTGGCCCTGCTCTCAGGATGAATACATTCCAGGGCTCCCTGCCCTTCTCCTTGGGGCTTCTTCAGGCTTCCCCAGGATCAGCTGTGCTACTGCATCAGACAACTCCTGGCACCTACCTTCACTATTCCAGATTCAGGGTTCTGAACAACTATTGTCACCCATTGGCTATCGGGTTAGGAAAGCAAGCGTCCTTTCTCTTTTGGAGCTAAGTAAAGTTCAGTTTCTCATTTACCCAACAGATTTTGTTCAAACTCTCAGTAGGCAATCCATTTAAAAGCTGAAATTAAAAGCAGCAACACATTTTTTCCTTTTCCTGGGTTATCCCAACCCTCATCCATCTTGAGGATTTTTCCACCAACAACTCAAATAAAACCAAGGCCTACTACTTAAAGCAAAGAGGCCCAGATATTTGAGAGAAACTCATCCAAGGTCAACTATACACGGCCAGGAATGGATGGGGTCTAGCACCAGTCCATGTTTGCAGGGTTGTTGTGGGTGGGCTTGTTTGGAACCCTGACAGGTAAATGGTGATGTAAGAAATTTCCAAAACTTAGAGAATTTTTATAAGAGTTTATTGTAGGTAAACTGGTGACATATGCCAGTGACATAAGATCTCAAATACCAACTAGATTTTTTTGAACTACTAAAATATACAGATTCCTCTGACTATATAATGATAATTTTTGTCTCTTTTTAATATAAAAATGGTTACTTTTTTTCCCCAGCAGAATCATGTTGACGTGCAGTTGGCTCTTGAACAAAATGAGATTGAAACTGTGTAGGCCCACTATGTGCAGATATTTTTCAGTAAATATAGTTGGCCCTTTGTATCTGTGGGTTTTGTATCAGTGATTGAACCACCTGCTATTGAAATCAGTATTTTCACACTCCCAACTGTGGTTCCTAAATACTGTTTTCAATCCTTGGTTGGTTGAACCCAAGGATGCGAAGGGCTGAATGTAGAGTCAAAAGTTCTATGCAGACTTTCTACTGTGCAGTGGTTGGGGCCCCAACTCTGTGTTGTGGGGTCAACTGTATTGCAGATAGTGTACAGAAAAACAAGCATAGTTTATAAATATCAAAATACCTTCTTTATTACTGTTTATGCTACTTATAATTTACTAGGAATATAGCACATTTGAAATGATTAGTTTTCTATTTGGGAAAACTTTTAGATATTTAAAATTGTAAGTGATATTGTTACCTGGCAAAGTGGGATTTGACTGCCTGCTGCTGTACACATGCTTAACATAATATTGGTAAGGAATGGAAGAGGGGGCTGGCTTCTCTGCTCCCCCTAAGTCTCTCTCTTCTGTGAAACACAGAAATCCTCTTGTTCCCCAAAAGACTGAAATCTAAATCCATATGCAGAGACAGCCCCTCCCCTCTCCCCTACCTTCCATTTTTATCTGCCCTTTTGGAATCCAAGGCTGCTCTTCAGACAGATCTCCATCTCTCTGGCTTCAGTCTGTCTCTGTGTCTGGAGTGTGCACTTGTGAGGCCAGCATCTCCATTGCCTCACCTCAGCTCCTTCCTTCTCCCAGGGCTGGGGTACATTGCCAGATCACTGCAGCTGGTAGTGCTAAGGGCTCCATCCTTGGAGCCCTGGCTTCCAAAGCTGCTTGCACCCCCGGTGATAGCCAACTTTGCTGGCCTGTGCATCTGTGTACTGCCTTCACAAGTGAGTAAGAGCAGTGCAGGGCCACAGCATCCCATGGGCCAACTGCTGGTGGGACATACATCCACATCAGCCCGCTCCTGACTGTGCGGGGAGCAGGGCGAGGCAAGAGCTAGGAGCAAAGTCCAGTGTCCACTGGGTCCTGTGAATGCCCAGTCCCTCCTGACCAGATGGGGTGAGGGGAGCATAAAAAAGGGTTGAGTTTCTGCATACCCTTTGTTTTAAAATTTTAACCCCTAAATCCCATGTCCTGTGGAGGTATCTAACTTGTTAGCCAATTCAGGCTAATGTACACCATGTGTGTCAGCTTGCACAGTGTCTCTGGCCACCATAATCTGGAAGTGGGTAGGATGGTTTTCTAGCTGCCCACAGGGGTACAGTGTCTCTTCCCTGGGTGGGGTGTCATGTACAGTTTGTTTACCCTCACCTGGGCATATGGCACACCCCAGCTGTGGCTGCAGTCTCTGCTGCCTTGTGGTTTCCTGTTGACCCTTCCCCCTTCTCCAGGGATGGCAAGCTCTCTCATCTTCTCAGGGATCCTTCCCCGACTCCATGGAATACAGCCTGTCACATGGGATCAGGGTTCCCCCACTCCCAGGGATCAACCTCCCTCTTTCAATATGAACAAGTTTTTAACTTTTGAGGGTCTTTTTAAAGCCGACATTGAGCTTTTGGCTTTCCATTTTCAAGGTATGCTACTTTTCAAAGGGTGTCTGGTGGCTTGTTTCTCTGAGATGGAATACTCTAAATTGGGAGGCATAATAGAAAGGAACATGTATTCAAGAAAATATTAAAAAATTTCTAAGTACAAAGAATTTCTATGTATTTTGTGGGCAGCTAGGGGCAGTTAGAAATTAATCAAATATCTATTCTAGCTTAAGGTCTATTTAGCTTAGAACAGCAAATAACAATTCTCAAACATTTTGGTATTAGAATACCTTTATATTCTTAAAAATTGAGCACTCCCAAATTCATTTTGTTTTAGTGGGGTTGGGATTAAAACCGAGAAATTAAAAAATAATAATTTACTAATTTATCTAAAGTAATAATAAACCCATCACATGCTAATATAAACAACATATAAAATGAAAACTGTCGTTTCCAAAACCAAAAATTTGAATGAAAAGAGTGGCATTCCTTTATATTTTTGCAAATTCCTTTGATATCTGACTTAATAAATATTATAATGATACATTTTGGTTATTTGGGAAATGTTGATTCACAAAGTGGTGCATATCTCCCAAATGTTGATGGGTTTGTTATTTGAGTTACGCCAAAATGATACTTGTAATCTGACCAACAATTTTATAAGGAAATTCTTTAAGTACTAGGAAGCTATCAAACTTAGGATCATGGTTACAGATTGTCCAAAATTCTACCGTATTGGATCTTTACCGAAAGGTGTAGAAGCCATCCAAAATTCTAATTTTAGCTTGAGAGGTCTAAATTTGATATTAACCACAAATGCTATCAGTTTTTTTCCTTACAGTGATAGACTTGGTTGGTTTGTTTTTGAGAAAATGCCTGTTGGTCACATACCCAAGTCTTCTGAATAACTGGTTGGTTTGACATTCTTTCTAGTAAATCAGCTAGTTCAGTTAGCAACTCAATCACAAAGTACTTTTCTGTGGGCATCTTAATTTGGTCTGCAGCAGAAATGTTCTATGTGTGGTTTCCAGCTTCTTATACATAATTTTAAAAAGATGTTTACTGAAGGGTTGAGATTTAGTAAAATTAATTTTTACTGCTTCACTGAGCACATTTTAAAATGAAACTGGCTCTATTTTTTTATTTTTTTACCACTAATGCCTAGTGATGTAGAATATGGTAACACCTTTTTAAATTTGTTACCATTGTGCTTCTTGCCAACAGTTTTACCTACTGTTGCTTTTGTACCATCAGTGCAAGTCTCAGCACAGTGAAGAAGGCAAACAACCTTTTTAGTATTAATATGAAAATAATTTAGATCTCATAGACCCCTGAAATACTTAGAATGTAGGGCAGTATGGAAGACTTTCTAAGTCCTTTGGAACAATAATATATCTCTTATTATGGTCTTACAATAGCATTCTAAAAATGTAATCTTATCCTGATTAAGGTAATTTCAAAATTGAAAAAGCAAAACAAACAAACAAAAAAACCAACAACTCCCGAAACAAACCAAAAAAAACCCCCAAAACAAAAATACCTCAAGGTCCCCAACCCAAACAACTTCTTATCTTCTACCCTAAGAAATTTAGGACTCCTGTGTCTTCACTTTTTAATTGTTCCTAACAGACTGTGTGATGCAGTAGCTTTATTCAAGCTACCAGCTCCACTCATATTTTGCTTTCTGGGATCATCCTTGTATGAACAAGTATCTCTATTGTTTATGATTATTCATCTCACAAATGACATGAAAAAAATGTCTCCATTATCACTGTTCAGAGCTTGTTATGTCTACAGTCATCATGAATTACATACTGCTCTTGTTTAAAAATATTTATAAACCTTAAAAAATGCTGTTTTTCTTTTTCCCATCTTCAGGATGCAAAAATTGAAGCAGAAGAATTTACTAGACAACTGTATGTTGAACTCAAGTCTTCACCTCAGCCTCATTTGGTTCCTTTTCTTAAGGTAGAATTATGTATTTATTACACTGAAGAAAGTCTTTGTTTACTTCAAAATAATTTAAAATCCTGAATATTTCAACATGACAGCAATTTAAGGTGAAGATAACTAACAATGAAGGAGAAACCTCTCAGTGTTGTTGTAATCTGTAAATTACACTGAGAATTTATATTCTTTGGATGAGAACACATTGGGAAAATGGAAGTACATTCTGATTCATGAATATAGCTTGATTATGTTTTTTAATGCTTATATATGCAAAATTATTGACATTAAAAAAAATAGGACCTTCTGCTTTGTCCTAATGACTCATACAATTTTCTTACAAATAAACCACATAATGTCAAATTTAGTGAAAAGGCTATTTAAAAAATTAATTATTTTTTTAGTAGGCATGTTGTTTTCTAAGATTTATTGAATAAAATAGAATTTTGATGGAGAACGATAACTTTAAGAACTTGGTTTAGCAGGCTGAAAATACATATTTTTGGATACTCACAGGTATCTAAATTGAATTAAATTTATAAAGTCATTGAAGACCTGGTACTGTAGTGAACCAAAGACTCGTCCATGAATTTTGAAATAATGGAATAAGGCATTGTCTTTAGAAAAATTTGGCTTAATTGTCTGGGGGACATGAAAAAGGCTTCATAGTATATTTTCTTGGTTGCCTCATGAAAAAAGTGGGAAGGGAGATGGAGCACCACATTTTCAGAAGGAAAGGGAAGGTTAAAGGGTCAGCATAATATCTAGCATCAAGGGACTAATGCTCTGTTTTCAGAGGACCCTCTTGATTGAGAAGTTAGAGTCAGTCTTCCTTGGGTCCTTTTCAGTGCAAAGGTTGTGTGAGCCGTAGGTGCTCTACATGACACTGACAGTTCTATTGAGTTTACAGTCATACCCAGTACTTGTGGTCTTCAGAACTTGTCAAACCCTGTACTCATCTCATTTTGATGAGAAAAAAAATATTTCAGCACTAGGCACTTGCTCATGACTCTTCGCACTTGATAGAACTTCTGTGGGTCATGACACTGCCTCATAACAGAAAATGCTTCATCGCTCGTCAATTGCTTGGCACTCATCGGTTTTGGCACTCGTGACAAGTTCCAGAACAAATTAACCACGAGTACTGAGGTGCCACTGTATTTTTATTTCATAGTCACTGGAGACACCATGGGGAAGAAGAGGAGAAATTAGTAGGCACCTACTGAGTATCTGATGCTTTGCTAGATAGTTTACTTTTAATTTGCGTTGTTTTCATTTAATTTTCATGTCAGTCTTGAGAATAGCTGCTAGACAGTACTTTCCATTTTAGGGATGAGAACACTCTGTAAGTTGACTAACTTTAGGTCAGACTCACAGGTCCAGCATTTAGCCTATCTAACTTTACTTGCTAGCAAACACTATCTGGAGGTTACCAAAAATTACCATGAAGTAGTTGGGCTTTTTTCTAAGGACCTAGTAAGCCTTATGCATTTTCTTGAGAATTTTTTTCTCATTTTTGGGAGCTTTTGGGGTTGGATATTGCATAGGGATAAGGGATTGAGACTTTATTCTTAACTCTAACCAGAGGATCAAGAGATAAATTTAGTATCTTTTTAAATCTTATTACTTTAATATGTCTTTCCAGTTGTGTTTTTCTCTGGACTCCCTCATCTTAGATTTCTAGCTTAAATTTAATTAATCAAATCACTTCATTTGTTTATATATTTTTAAAGTGGCATAATTTTTCTACTTTTGAAGTTTGAAAAAAGATTATGAGAGACTTTCTTTTGTTATTATTTTTACATATACTTGAAAACCTCTTTGGATAAGAATTTTATTGGTTCTTCTAATAAAAAAATTAAAGGAAAGGAAAGATAGAGGAGCAGTAGTTCTCATTTGCTTTTTAAGTAATGGCAGTCTGACATTTTGTCAAAACAAGGAAATCTTCCAAAATAGCCCATGAACTTGCCAAGATAACCTACTATCCCCTTGCTTTTTCAGCTTTGTTTTCTAACTAAAAAAAAAAAGAAGAACCCCAAACCCTAGGGATAAAATGCAGAACCTTCTACTTTTTAGCTTGAACTGTCTTTAAATCTTTTAACAGCATATAAAGATAAAAACCAACTTAAAATTCGGTCAGAAGATATTCTAGCTCTATTAAGAAAATTGACCATATTTTTATTAGCTTTATTTTGATATGAAGACTATTTCTGTCAAAAGTTTGAAAGTTAGCCTTGGCCAGTGTGGCTCAGTTGGTTGGAGCATCCTCCTTTGGAACAAAGGATTGTGGGTTCAGTTCCCTGTCAGGGCACATACCAAGGTTGCATGTTCAACCTCCGGGCCAAGGCACATATTAGATGGCAACCAGTCAGTATTTCTCTCTCACATTGATGTTTCTCTCTCTCCCTTCCTCTCTCCCTTTCTCTGTAAAGGCAATGAAAAAATGTCCTTGGGTGAGGATAAAAAAAAGTTTGGAAGTTATTTAACCAAAAATTTGTTTAGTCTGCTTTTGTTTAAACAAATTTACAGATACTGAAGTTATTAGTAATCTGTTATGGGATTTAGATGGGTACAGACAAGTATGCAACTGTTTTTATTTTATTTTTAAGATTTTATTTATCTTTAGAGAGAGGGGAAGAGAGAGAGAGAAAGAGGGAGAGAAATATTGATGTGAGAGAAACACATCGATCGGTTGCCTCTGGCACACACCCAGACTGGGGACTGAACTTACAACCCAGGCATGTTGCCCTGACCCAGAATCAAACTGGTGACCTTTGGCTTTGCAGGACAATGCCTGATCAACTGAGCCACACCAGTCAGGGCAAAACTGTTTTATTTTAAGAAATTGATTTTCAGGTATGCAAAATAAGCTTAATCCTCAGACATAATTTTGTATTGAAAAATAAAGCACTTTTGGGTTTTAAGTTAATTGAATCTTGGATATTGACAGGATATAAATAAGTGATATCAGATTTCCTCAATGGAATTACTTAATGTACTTTTGAATTATTTTCTGTTGAAAGATAAGAATTCAAAGTATTTCTGTTGTACTAGTAGCTAATTTATTCAGTTATCAGTGTTTTTTTTCTCCTTCCCTGTTTCTAGAAAAGTGTGAGTGCCTTACGGCAACTCATGCCTAACTCCCAGAGCTTTATTCAGCAGTGTGTTCAGCAGACTTCTGGTGACGTCAGTGGTACCTGTACCACACCAGTAACAACTTCTGTGGCGACAACAGTTTCCTCAATACAGCCTGAGAAGCCTATCATTGTTTCTGGAGCAACAACACCCAGAACTATGTCTATACAAAGCCTGAATTCTCTTGCTGGTTCTGGGGGAGCAAAAACTGGAGTTGTGACACTTCATTCTGTGGGTCCAGCTGCTGTAGCAGGGGGAACAACAGCTGAAACTGTTTTGCTTCAGACTCCAAAACCACTTGTGACATCTATACAAACTACAGTTACAGCTGTCTCACTTCAGCCTGAAAAACCAGTAGTCTCCAGAGCAGGAGTGACACTGGCTGTTCCATCAGTAACTGTTGGAGAAACTTCAACACCAGCTATTTGTCTTCCACCTGTGAAACCTGTTGTTTCTTCTGCTGGGACCACATCTGACAAGCCTGTCATTGGCGCTCCAGTCCAAATCAAACTTACACAGGCAGGACCCATCCTTTCACAACCAGCTGGTATTCCACAGGCAGTTAAAGTCAAACACCTAGTAAGTAACGTTTCATTCCTTTCCCAATTTCTTAGTTTGAAAGTTTCAAACATTCAGAAAACTGGAAAGACTAGTGAATTGAGCCCCTGTGTACCCTTGACCAAGTTTGACCACTGGCTAACTTTTTATCACATTTGCTTTGTTCTTTCTTTCTCTGTTCACATACTACAAAACACACACATGCAATTTTTCCTGAACCATTTGAGAGCTGCTTGCAGAAATTGTGACACTGAATCCTTCCTTACATACTGTCTGTCCCTTAAGAAAAAAATCGGTTTGTTTTTTTTTAACATAAGTGCGACATAATGTGGGAAGTTAATATTTTTGGTACAATAAGTATTTCCACAATTGTCCCAACAATGTCCTTTATAGCTGTTTTTTCTGATGTTTCCAATAAAAGATTGTATATTACATTTACTTGGCATTTCTCTTTAGGCTTCTTAATTTTAGAACAATTTCCCAGTCTTTTGTGGTTGCTTGTTAGGTTGTAATATTCTCAGTGCCTGGGCTAGTTGTTTTGCAGAATGTCCTTTATTCTGTTTTGTCTGACTGTTTCCTTGAGGTTAGATGCAGATGAAATATTTTAGCAGGGTTATTACAAAGGTGTTATTATGGTGACATTTCTTTTTAAAAATGTGCTGAGGTGAGAGGGAGGGGTGGGGGGAAAGGAGTAGATAAAATGTTGTGTTTCCTAAATTTAATAGGTTGGAAGGTTCTTGGGTAACAGAAATCTTAGCTGTTTACCAATGAGTGTTTAGAACATTCTACTTTATGCTAGACCAGAAAACTTTTATTAGAAGACTATGAAAGTATTGTTAACCTATGTGAGATAGTACATGGTAAATTAATTAAAAATCATGTTTCTTTTTTTTTTTTAAGTAAACTTCTCCCCTACCTTATACAGTAATTAAGCTAGCTTTTTTTACTATTTTTAAAAAATTGTTGGCAATTGCCCTTATTCTCTTTGTGGTAAAGGCTGTATTTTGAATCTCTGTTTTTAGTTTATTCTGCTTGGAATAGTAAAATCTAAGTGAACTTCCCAGCCATGTTTGTGTGATCAGGAAAAGAGGTTAGCATCTGTGGATGATTATCTTTGAGTCAGAGGACAGCTTTGAGCATAGAATGAAAGGGAAAGATTAATTTGGACAGCCATCAAATTCTTGGGTAGGTAGGAAGTAATAGTCATTTCCTGGATGCTAATCTTTTTTCATCTCTTTCTGCTCTGAGACTGATTTTCAAATGGAGAAATAAACCTGCCTTGCAGAGGTTCTCTTGAGTGTCTGAATTTAATCTCAGATGAAACCTTTTTAGAAGCAGTAATTCTTAAACATTGGTCAGGTTTGGGAACCACTGGAACAGAGTAATCGCCCCAAGGAAAGGCCTCTTTGTGGTAGTACTGAACAGAATTGAAATCCTTTTTTTCAGTTGTAACTGATTCTTGAATCAGTGTTAATCTTAATGGAACATCTGTATCAGTTCCTGAAATGAAATAATGCTTTATAGCTACATAGAGTTTTAAAAATATGTCATGTATGCACTGTGGATTTTAAAATAAATTTGTGATGCCAAAAAGTCAGGGAGAAAACTTAGAGTCTGGAAATTTAAGTGACTCATCCACTGGCATTCAGTGAGTAATGGATCTCAGACTAGAACCCAGTGTCCTTTCCATTAGGTTATGGTGCTCAAGGCAGGAACTTCTAGGTTTCTGGAGTATCCTGAAACAGAAAACTGTCTGGTAGTAATATCTTGGCAGTATTTCCATTTTGTAGTTTTGACTTGTTATACATTAGAAATAATTTCAGTTAAAAAATGTAACAAAATCCAATGGCAAATATTAAGGATTTTTAAAAGATTTTATTTATTTGTTAGTAGAGAAAGGGGAAGGAAGGGAGAGAGAGAGGGAGAGAAGCATCAATGTGTGGTTGCCTCTTGCATGCCACCTACTGGGGACCTGGCCTGCAACCCAGGCATGTGCCCTGACTGGGAATCAAACCAGCAACCCTTTGGTTTGCAGGCTGATACTCAGTCCACTGAGCCACACCAGCCAGGGCTAGGATTTTTTTTTTTAAACTTCCTACTTTTGTTCTTGTAAGATAGTGAAATAACTTAATTTTACTTGTGAATTCAGCTTTCCTGTTTGTCCTCTATTTCAATTTTAGTGAACAAAATCTAATGTCAGTATTCATATCTTCCTATTTAAAATGGCAAAAATGCAGCTAGATGCTGCATATGCATTCCAATCTGTTTTACAGCAGATTTTTTAAAATTAGTATATTGTTCATTCATTTATTCCTCACCTGAGAACATGCTTATGATTTTAGAGAGGGGAAAGGGAGGGAAGAGAGAGAAAATCAATGTGATAGAGAGGCATCCATCAGTTGCCTCGCACATGGGCCCCGCTGGGGACCCAACCTGCAGTTTAGGCATGTGCCTTAACCAGAAATTAAATCTGCGACCTCTAGGTTTATAGGATGATGCTCCAGCCAACTGAGGCACACCAGCCAAGGCAATATTTATTTTTATTTTTTATACTGTTACAGATATCCCTATTTTCTCCCCCTTTGCCCACCTTCACCCAGACCTTGCCCTCCCTTTCCTTAGGCCATCACCACACTGTTGTTTATGTCCACGCATTGTATATATATAGTCTGTTCTTTGGCTAATTCTTTCACCATCTTTCATCCAGTCCGCCTGTTTTACAACAGATTTTTACATAGGTCACTAAATAACATAAACTAGTCTATAGTAATGCCACAGAGAGGATTGAGCTAGGTTCAAATTTGAATTATTATTTCTTGAATAATTAAGAATATCATCAGTAAGTCCATTGCAAACCATAGTCCAGTGTAATTCTAGGTATATGTGAAGAGGAACACTCAGGTTGCTAGAAACATCAGAAAATGTTTAATACAGCTTAGAAGAATTATGGCAAATATGATTTAAAATATGGGAATTGCTGTACTGGATCAAATCTGTGGTTCATGCAACTCAGGATACAGTCCGAAGAATACAAGCATGGCTGTCTTGTCCAGTGCTAGGTTTAAAACTTGTGTAATTTTCTTTAATAATTGACCACGAATTTAAAAATTTCCCCTACTACTACTACTTACTACTTTATTATAGCTTTTACTAATTTTCCTGAAGAAGTGTATGTAGGTTTCTTGCCTTCTGGATAAGACCTTTTAAATATCACACTTTCAAGTTATAAAAATTTTGTCAGCCTACCATTGCTGAGTTTAGGTTTTATACAGTTGTTATTATTTTATTAATTTATACACTTTTCTAGATTAAAGATATTCTTTCTGATTTTTTTAAAATTTAGATTTATCTTATTAATTATTGTATGTTATCCTCTGCGATCATCTGAAGCTCTCATCCAATAAATGAACTAGATATTGCTCAGTTTCTTCAGGGGTAAGTTTTTAATGTTGTACCAGTAACTCAGTGCTTTGTGTATTTTGGTCTTCAAATACTTGAATACTTGAAAGTAGAAGCTTTCAGGAGTTTCAATGCTAAAAAGTTTTTCTTAGGAAATTTGTGAAAAAACTTTTACTAATAATTAAACAAATGATAAATTTAGTTTAAATGAAAGACTTATTTTAATTTAACTTAAACTTAATTAACAAAAACTAATTAGAAAACCTTAAATTTTAATTTGATAATTTTTAAAATTATATTTGGTAAATTTTAATAACCAATTTTACCACATAAAATTAAACAGTAAGCCTCTCAAATTTATAACATGTGTGAATAAAATTCATGAATGAGAAAGTAAATTGAAAATTCCTAGTCTTTGTTTTTAGATAAAAGGCCAATAATTTTATAGAGTAAATTGAATATTATTACTCTTAATAATTTTGTATTTATATATTACTTGAATATCTGTGAGCATAATTTATACTTAAAGTTAGGGCAGGCAGCTTTAATATTGTCATAGATATTTTTGCTTGTGTCAAATACATATATATTCCCCCAAGTGACTCTGTTACTTCTTCCTTAATGGAATTGTAAAGATTTGATAAATAAGTGGCCAAGTATATTCAACAATAATTCTCCACATATAACTGTTCTATGGATATAAGAGAAAAACAAATCATTGTTAGCATATTACTAAAGTGGCAATTTTCCATTTCATTACATTGAAGTAAAACTTATCCCCTAAAATTGACCCAGAATATTAGAAAAAAAATTTTGTTGCATCATATTTTTTGCTAGGACCTAGTTATTTTGAAGTAATGGGGAACCTTTAAAGAATTTTCAACAAATACATTTTTATATGAAGTACTTTGTGAGACTTAATTCTTCTGATTAACTCTGACTTCAGTTCTCACTGGATAAAGAGAAAAAAATTAAGGTGTAAATTTTAGTCTGTAGTATACTGGTCTCCAGTATTTTCATTAAAGAAGTTGAAATAAAAATTGAATAGGACAAAAAGTATCATTGACTGTTTTATTGGCTCAAGTAGTTCACTCTCAGTGTCATATTAAACTGACCTAGGATCCAAACTTAAGCTGTTTGTCCATTTTCTTCCTGTTTCTGCATTGTTAAGAGTGAGAAGAGAGATGGTATTATTCAGCTGGTGATTATAACAACTTATATAGGACTAATGAAAGGTTTGGTGAAGAAAGAGATTGAATCCAAGTAAGGCCTACCCTTTATTTACCATACGTAGTTAGGAGTTGCATAGAAAAGTCTTCATGGGCCATCATTTAGTGAAAGTTTATATAATAAAAGTCCTAATATATAGGTTGATTAATGCTAGTTCATTTCAATTTACTTGAGAAAAAAATATATATGAGTTTGTTAAGGGTACATTAGAATTTATGGAAAATAAACTAGAAATAATATATATGTCATGTAAATCATATTTTTACATTATTTGAGAAAATATTATGAAAAATTTGAAACATAACAAAGTTGAAGTTTATGGTGAACACACCCATATATCAGACCACCTAGGTTTTACTATTTATAATTAGTATACTTGATTTATTGTGTATTTACCCACTGCATCAATCTTAATTTTTTTATGCATTTCAAAGACTTCTTCCTAAATATGAAACGTGAACATTATTAACTACAGTTTAACATTATTTACTTTTTTATTTTTTTTAGCTAAAATTTACATGTACTGACATGCACAAATTTTAAATATACTATTGGATAAGTTTTGAGTTAGTGCATACTTGTGTATAACTCATAGCCCCTATCAAGATACAGAATGCTACCATCACCTTGAAGTTTCCTGTGTCCCTTCCCAATTGATCCCCACCCCCATTCCCCCAGAAGCAGGGACTCTTCTGATAATTTTCTCTCACAGATTAGTTTTGCTTATTTTAGAACTTCATATAAATCAAATCATACAATGAGCACATTTAAATTTCTTTAAACAGAAATTTGTAGGTTCTTGATTTGAAGCAGCATTACTGATTCCTAAAACCTGGTAATATAATTAAAAAATTCATTTGAGCAAAATTTAAAAAGTGTTTAGAAGACCCTTTAAATTATAGAAACAGCATATCTTGAGGTTAATCATGGTTGAGGTTTTTTTTTTTTTTTAAGATTTCATTTATTTATTTTAGACAGGGGGAAGGGAGAAAGAAAGGGAGAGAAATATCAATGTGTGGTTCCTCTTGTGTGCCCCCTACTGGTGACCTGACTTGGACCACAACCCAGGCATGTGCTCGAACCAGCGACCCTCTGGTTCACAGGCTGATACTCAATCCACTGAGCCACACCAGCCAGGGCCTGAATTTTACTCTATATTGGGCATGACATTAATTTTAACCCCTATTGTAGGATTTTGCTTCAGCTCTGTGTTCAGAGATATTCTGAGGCTGGATGTGGGCACATAGAATTGCTAGCATTTAGTGGAATATGCTATTGTCCCAGAAGTTAAGGAGTAGTGGCACAAGACCCACATTGCCTGTTCCTGAGGAATAATTGGCAACCAACATATATTTTTTTACTTTTATGCTACAGCTTTTGTTTAGTTGGAGCCCTCTATTTTCTAGAACTCAGCCTTAGTGAGTGCATGCCAGTAATCACGTATTGAATATTAAATAGAAATGAGAGGAAATAGTACCCATGGTTCCAGTAACTTGTGTGCATGTACTGCATGAGTTATTTAGAGATAAGTATTTGGTTGTGTATTTAAGAACAGGGAGGTGGGTTTCGGTTGAAATACAGAGAAAGCACTGTGCAGCGTTTTCTCAATAACTTGTTCAATCCATACTTGTGTTTCTGTAGTTTCTTTCCATGTAGAATTTAAGAACAGTTCCTTGTCAGATATCCCAGATCATAGTTATGTAAAAATCATAGTTAATGTAAAAAGACCCTGTAACCTAAAGAGTATTATGTAGCTCTCAATCTGTATTTTCTATAAACTACTAGAACATTAATTTGTTAATATCCAAATAAAACATCAGAATTTGATATGTCAAAAGAAGATGCTAAGTAAGGTATTTAGGCTTCCTTTCTAGCAGTGTTTTGGAGGGAAATTAAATAAAGGAAATTAAATAAAGGTTTTAAAAAATGTAACAGCTTTCTTTTGCTTGCCAAGTACTAGCAAATATCTCTTCCTTGGACCAGTTTCCATCTCTGTCAGGTAATTTCAGTCTCCATAAGATGCCTAACACAGGGGTGAGAAATGGTAGGTTAATAATAATGATAATAATAAACACAACAACAAGTCTCTCAGGTACTCACAACTGTAAACCTACTTTTAGCCACCCCTGAACTATGTTTTAAATGGTACTTTCTTTGAAAGACCACTAACGAATTTTCTTACATATTTTCACTCATAATTTTGCCTTGTTCTCCAAATGTGCAGGAATATGCTGCACATGTGCTGCCCGAAGAGGTATAGTTATTAAGATGAACAATGATGGGAATCCCAGATTGTTAATCCCAGCTCAAATTTTTGTGATATATGTAAATATCCCATATCATTCATTTTACATGTATATATTTATATATGTATCATTTATTTTGCTTATTTATTATTTGCCTATTTATGTATTTTTTCTTTGACGATTTTTTTAATGTATTTTATTGATTATGCTATTACAGTTGTCCCATTTCCCCCTTCTCTCCCCTCCACCCTGTACCCCCCTCTCCCCACCCACATTCCCCCCCCTTTAGTTCATGTCCATGTGTCATAGTTATGAGTTCTTTAGCTTCTACATTTCCCGTACTATTCTTTCCCTCCCCCTATCTATTTTCAACCTACATTCTATACTACTTATTCTCTATACCTTTTCCCCCTCTCTCCTCCTCCCACTCCCCTGTTGCTAACCCTCCATGTGACCTCCATTTCTGTGGTTCTGTTCCTGTTCTAGTTGTTTGCTTAGTTTCTTTTGGTTTTGCTTTAGGTGTGGTTGTTAATAATTGTGAGTTTGCTGTCCTTTTACTATACATGTCTTTTCTTTATCTTCTTTTCTTAGGTAAGTCTCTTTAGCATTTCCTAAAATAAGGGCTTGGTGATGATGAACTCCTTTAACTTGACCTTATCTGAGAAGCACTTTATCTGCCCTTCCATTCTAAATGAGAGCTTTGCTGGATAGAGCAATCTGGGATGTAGGTCCTTGTCTTTCATGACTTGGAATATTTCTTTCCAGCCCCTTCTTGCCTGTAAGGTCTCTTTGGAGAAATCAGCTGACAGTCTGATGGGAACTCCTTTGTAGGTTACTGTCCCCTTATCTCTTGCTGCTTCTAGGATTCTCTCCTTCGTTTTTACCTTGGCTAATGTAATTATGATGTGCCTTGGTGTGTTTCTTCTTGGGTCCAACTTCTTTGGGGCTCTCTGAGCTTCCTGGACTTCCTGGAAGACTATTTCCTTTGCCAGATTGGGGAAGTTTTCCTTTATTATTTGTTCAAATACGTGCTCAATTTGTTGCTTTTCCCCTTCCCCTTCTGGTACCCCTATAATTCGGATGTTGGAACGTTTAAAGGTGTCCTGGATGCTCTTAAGCTTTTCCTCGATTTTTTGAATTCTTATTTCATCATGCTTTCCTGCTTGGTTGATTCTATCTTCCTTCTGGTCCACTGTATTGTTTTGAGACTCAGATTCCTTCCTTTCACTATTGGCTCTCCTCTGCGTGTCTTCCTGCATCTCTTTTGTGGTATCCTGCATCCTTTCATCTAAATTGCGCCCAAAATCAACCAATTCCGTGAGCTTTCTGATCACCAGTGTTTTGAACTGTGCATCTGATAGATTGGCTATTTCTTGGTTGCTCAAAAGGATGAGTCCTGGGGGACTGATATGTTCTGTTGGAAACATGTCTTTCCCTGTCTCTTTTTTTTTTTTTTCCGGTCTGGTCGCTCTTGTTATGGTGGGGGGCGGAGCCTTAGGTGTTCACTGGGGCTGGGCACCCCAGTCGCTAGATTGTGACGTTATATGTGGGGGTGGGGGCGGGAGCGGGAGGGAGCAATGGCGGTAGTTCCCTTCTCCTGGGCTCAAACCCTTCTTTGGGATCCTGGGCTGTGAGCTCTGCCCTGGTCCACAATCGCCACCTCACTGGGTCCACCAGCCACAGCTTGCGTACTCAGGGATCACTGCAGCGTTCTTGCGCGCTGGATGGCTGTCGTGCCTATTTCGTGCCAAATTTTCCCCGACCTCCGCGCGACGCCGCCCTGTGCCAGCCCTGCGCCCGCCCGGCCCGTCGTCTCCTACCGGTCTGGATGTATGGGTCTACTTCAACTTCTTGTCTGTCCAACTTCCATTCAGATAAATCCTCTGTCAGTTCTGACTGATATTCTCTCTGTAAATTATTTTTGTTCTAATCTTGGTTATGCGAGAAGGTACGGTGAGTCCACCTATTCCTCCATCTTCCTGGAATGTCTATTTATGTATTTTTAATGGCATGTTTGCCTCTGGCCACTGGCATGAACTTGACCATGGTTGATCTCTAGACCAGACCATGAACAGCCCTGGATGTGAGTTGGCACTGAGGCTCCCCTTCCCAAGCTTGTTCTATGCTAAGGTGATACAACTAGCATCTGGTCCAGTGGGGGCTGGCCCCCCTGCCTCACCCTCACTCCCCTGCCTGGTCCCTGGGGAGTGGAGCCCCATCCCTTGTCCACCTGAGAGTATAATAGACTTCCAAGCTGTTATATTTTTGTGTACTCATCAAAAATAGTATGAGGACCAACTCATAAACAAATTTCTAATATTTTATTACTGTCTTTCATAATTAAAATGCTGAAAAGAATACCTAGTAAAGGATATAAAGGAAGAAAATATGAACAATAGGAAAATAGGCCACAATTGTTGATGAGTATTTTTGTTGAGTTTCTTTCTGAATGCATAAATGAGACTGTGATTGCATATATATATTACTTTGTAGAATTTTAATCTGACCCCTAGGATTTTATAATACATAAGTAGATCTCAACTTGTTGAAATACATCATTGCTTCCAAAAGTTTTTTCTGTCTTTTCAAGAGTGTTTTTAGAATGACAGAAATTGAGTTATTGCAATTTGTGTTTCTTCTGTAAAGGCATTAGTTCCTAAAAGAGTATTTACTAGGGAATTTGGAGTGTCCTGAGTTACTTTTGTTTAGTGATGCATACTGGATTTTAAATTTAATTCAGAAAAAATTTAAGCATAGAATAAATTTTACTTTCAAAGTTCTATTTAGAAGTCTATTTCATTCCTCATTTATATTAGGCAAAAATGAGTTGAAGGACTTACACATAGTTCACTATCAATAGCAGGCTCAAATACATGGTGACAATTTTTCTTCTTTCAAGTGAAAAAAAAAATGAAGCCCTGTTATTCTGGGTTTTTTTTTTTTTCTTTTTTGAAGCTAAAAATAAGATCATGCTATTACTTTAATTTTGCTTCCATTAACCCCAACCCTCATCCTCTGGACTTCTTGAACTGTTTATCTTGGAGAATGCCTTTAGCATTGTCATTTTCCAGATATTTTTTAAAAGCAGCCCATTAAAAATTCTTTTTTGAAATATATTAGCCAATATTTATAGATGAAATGATATATCCAAATGTGCTTTAAAATAATTGAGGGTGGAAGGGGAGTGGGTGAGGTTATAGATGTAATTAGATGGGTAATGAATTAATCATTGTTGAAGTTGGGTAAGAAGAGCATGGGTGGTTTCATTTTGTTTCTTCCACTTTTGTATATATTTTGAAATTTTCTATGATAAAAGTTTAAAAATGAAAGGATTCATATGAAGGTTTAAATTGGGTTGTATATAATATACTTTGAATTCCGCTCTTAAAAATATAACAAAGTGTAAGATACTCATGGTTTTTACCTTTGAACAAGTTAATTTTGTCACATACAAATTTAAATTTTAAGTAGGCTTTCTTGTTATGCTAAGATCAAGGTATATTTATAATTAGGTGAGCACAGTTCTTTGTTCTGTTATTACAACTGAAGTGGATTTAGTTGAATGACTATAATGATAGTTCTCACTGTTTCAGGTAGTCCAGCAGCCTTCAGGAGGCATTGCAAAACAAGCGGCTACACTTTCCCATTCCTCAGCATTGACCATTCAGAAATCTGGACTGAAGAAGATGCCAGTGAACACTGCAATAACTACTGTTCAGCCATCTGCAGGTAGGCTCTGACTCATCACACTAGGTTTGAAACATGATGGGGTTTTGTACTCTTATTTTTATTATGCATTTTAAAAATCTACGAATATAAATGATATTTTATTAACATGTTTCTGTCACCTTTTCTGAATGATATTTTTTAGTGTTGGTAATTCTTTAGACAATTTGAAGACTGGAGGTCTTGATTTTAGTACATTATTTTATGTTTAGGGAATAAATTCATTGTCATGTTTGAATTTAAGCATAGTGTTAGGGCAGTTACAAAATTTTTTGATTATTGTATATATATTAAAAGCTGTTATCATGAATTTTTCCTAATGTGATGTGATTGCCTATTTTCTTATTAGTATACTTTTTTCTTTCTTCTTTTGTTTTATAGCTTCCATTCTAAAGCAGATTACCTTGCCAGGAAATAAAATTCTGTCACTTCAAGGATCTTCTATTCAGAAGAATGAAATAAAAGAGAATGGAGTAACATTCTTGAGGTAAAGAAAAATAATAGTTAAAGCTTGGTGTGGTTTAAGGAAGTAATATTTTTTAATAAAATAAAAAAGGTGATAGAATAATACTTCTGATAAATATTTTTGTCTTTAAAAAACTAACAGTACTTTGAACATAATTTATAAACAAAAAAGTACACAGATTATTATGTGTCCATCTCAATGAATTTTGACAGACATACACCTGCAATCATAATCCAGATCAAGATGTTGAATGTATTTATCACTTTTATGTTCCTTTCAAATCAATTATCCCCAACCCCTGCCTCTAATAGCCACTATTTTTATATCTATCACCACCTATCATTTTTGTCTATTCTTGAACTTTATATAAATGAAAATTTATATTATCTGCTCTTTTGCATACTGCTCTTTTTTCACGCAGTATGTTTTTCAGATTCATAGCCTATATCATTTGAGTATTAGAAAATTGTTCTTTGTATTGGGGAAAAGTATTTGTTATACAAATATAAATTTGTTTATTCTTTCTCCTGTTGATGAGCATTGGGTTGTTCCCAGTTTTTTACAGCTATATAAAGCCGCTATAAACATATTTATGTACAGATTTTTTTTGTAAATGTAGTTTCTCATGTCTCTGTAGTAAATATTCAGCAGTATAATGGCAGGATCATTAGGTAAATAAATGCATGTTTAGCTACAGAAAGTCCTGGATTTACTGCAGTTTAACTTAATGGTTTTTTGACTTTTTAGTGGTTTGAAAGCTCTATGCATTCAGTAGAGACCGTACTTCGAATTTTGAATTTTTATTATTTCCTAAACTAGCAAAATGCCTTATGTTCTGTTGGGGTGTGGGGCAGCAGCCACCAGATGATTTTGCCTAGCTGTCCGCTAAAATAAGTGTTCTGAGCAGGTTTAAGGTAGGCAAGGCTAAGCTATTGAATTCGATAGGTTAGATTGTATTAAATGCATTTTTGACTTACATTATTTTCAACTTGTAATGGGTTTATTGGAATGTAACCCCATCATAAGTCCAGGAGCATCTGGAAACCATTACACTGTTTACCAAAGAGATTGTACCATTTTATCTTCCCACCTACAATGATGAGAGTTCCAGTTGCTCTCTAACTTTGGCAGTGCTTGGTATTTTCAGTTCTTTTGATTTTTACCATTTTAATAAGTATGTAGTGGTTATTATTGTGGTTTTAATTTGCATTTTCCTAATAACTAAAGATGTTGAGCATCTGTTTTTGTGCTTATTTGCTATCCACATGTTACTGGTGAGACGACGAGACCTTGTTTCTTGTCTTCTTGAAGGAAAAAGTTTAGTCAAGAGGCAAGCTGCTGTAAAGCAAGCAGGGACTTGCCACAGCAAAAGCACACCCAGGGCAGTGAAATGAGGAAGGGTTTAGCATAGAAGAAGCAATAGGAGAGCTTACGCTGGGCTGCTTTGGCTCGTGGGGAAGTCAGAGAAAAGGAGACCTTGGAGATAAATTCAGGGGCTTAGCCTGGGATGAGCTGCCACTGCCCCTTTTTTTACTGGTTGCAGTTCTTGAGGGGTTCCTTGGAGTTTAGGAGATGCATGCCCATGGTGCCTATGGGGAAGAAGCAGGGGAAGGTAAAGACCTCAATGTGCTCCTGGGAGGGAGAGCACGCTTTGGGTCTTTTGTCCTGAGGGTTTTTAATTGCTCTTGCAGGCAGGAATCTTAGGGGAGGTCTCAGGGCGGGGCATCTTAATAGAATATTCATCAGCTTTCCAGGTTTGCCCTTTCAGGGTCGTGGTCTCCACTGATTGGTTAGTGCCAGGGTAGAGGGTCATTAGTCAATAATGCTGGTCCCGAGGCAGCCATGGCATTGCTTGTCTGGTTTTGGTGCTTTTCCGGGCCTGAAGCTGAAACACAACCAAGGCCTAGATGTTCTCTTGAGGGAGGAAAGGTCAGGGGGTCCAAACTGCATGACCAGCAATATGCTAGGGTAGGAAAGGTTAGTTTTGTCCGTTGCTAGGCACCCTGGGCTCTGCCCTCTGATGACCTTCTGTATCTGGCCCATTGTCCTTGTTCTGCTCATGTGTCTTAACTGTATACCACACACGTATCTTCTTTGGTAAAGTGTGTGTTCAGATCTTTTCCTCATTTTTCCTTATTGAGTTTTTTTTTTTTTTGTTCTAGTTCAGTTTTTAGAGTTCTTCATATATTAAAGAACCAAATTCTTTGTCACATAAGGGATTTTGAAATATTTTCTGTGTTGTGTTTTATCATTCTCAGTATTACCAATGTCTTTCATAAAGCAAAAGTTTTTAATTTTGCTGAAGTCCAGTTCATGGATTTTTTTGTAGGTTATACTTCTCATGTTTTATCTAAGAAATGTTTGTGTAATCCAAGTTTATAAAGATTGTCTTGTATGTTTTGTTCTAGAAGTTTTACAACTTTAGGTTTGTTCTTTTTGTATTGATACTGTTTAACTTTCACTTATTATAGGCAATAACTTTCACTTATTGCCTATGTAAAAATTGTTATGTAATAATCTGTTTTCTGGCTACATCACAAGTCACTATACCAGTCATGTAGACCTTTTACCTGGGGAGGCAGCACAGCTATCAGCTAGCTATCAACATGCCGTTTTTTGAAAAGTATTTTAACCACCATATCATTTCCTTCCCCCATCCCCTAACTATGAGTTGTGTGGGGGGGTATTTTGGGGGACGCCCACTTTGCACCCTGTTTCAGTTGTACAGGTCTTTGCTTCTTTGTTTAAATTTATTGCTAAGTATTTTCTTTTTTTATGCTCTTTCTAAATTTTCTTTACAGATTGCTCATTGTTAATGTATAGAAATGTAGATGATTTTCAGGTGTTTACTTTCTATTCTGATACTTTGCTTAATGAATTTATTAGCTTTAACTTTTCTTTCCTTTTTTTTTCTAACTGCTCTAGCTAGAACTTCCAATAATGTCTTGAATAGAAATGGCAAAAGTGGTTATCCTTTCTTTTTCTTGATCTTAAGAGGAAAAGCTTTCAGTCTTTCATTGAATATGGTATTTGCTGTGGGTTTTTCATATATATTCATTTTGTTGAGGTAGCTTCTTCCTGTTCCTAGTTTTTTGAGGGTTTTTATCATGAAAAGTTGTTGGATTTTCTAAAATTCTGTACATCAGTTGAGATAAGACTTTTTCCCCTTCATTTTTGTTAATGTGGTATAAATATATCAATTGATTTTTGTATACTTGACAAGAATAAATCCCACTTGGTCATGGTGTATAATCCTTTTTAATATGCTTCTGAATTCAGTTTATCAATATTGTTGAGGAATTTTGCATCAGTGTTCATAAGGGATATGGGCTTATAGTTCTCTTATTGTATCTGTCTGGTTTGGTATTATGGTAATGCTGGCCTCATACAATGAGTTAGGAAGTGTTCTCTCTCTTATTTAATCTTTATTGAAAACTTTTAGACGCTTTGGTATTAGTTCTCTTATAAATGTTTGGTATCATTCATAGTGAAGACATCCGGTCCAGGGATTTTCTTTGTTGGGATATTTTGATTACTGATTCAATCTCCTGTCAATTTGTTATAATTTGACAGTTTTACATCTGTTGGTGATTTCTAACTCCATCCCAATGTGGTTAGAGAAGATACTTCGTATGTAATCTTTTCAAATCTGTTGAGACCTCATTTATAGCCTAATTTATGGTATATCCTGGAAAATGTCCCCTATACACTTGAGAAGAACATGTATGCTCTTGTTTGGGTAGCATGTTCTATAGTATATGTCTGTTAGAGTTAATTGGTTTATTGTGGTTTTCTTTTTCTTTTTTGTATCAAGACATAAGTATCCAATCAAGAGTGAAAGAAAAAGCTTACCACTCTAGCTTGCTTTCAAGGCTAATGCTACTGGATTAGCCAAAACTTTAATTTTTCTCAAGATGTTGCTAATGCATTCAGCCAGTGTTTTTTATATGAACGATTGTGTTATTATTTTGGTTTTATTCCATATTGTCTATCAGGAGTGTCATGAGGCATTTGACAATTATTATTTGGAAATCAATATATCTTTAGTCCTAGGCATTCCTTAACCTATCAATCTGGAGGCTTATTTAAAAAGCAGTAACTTGGCAGTTTTCAGTCATATTTATTCACTACTTATACTGCACTGGGTGCTATATTTAGAAGATAATTTGTATAACATCCTCTTTTCCAAATATCTCAGTAATGTAGACACTATCGTTATATCCATCTTGTAAAGGAGGACATGAAGGTTAAAGAAAAATTATTACTTGATCAAAATTACATAGGGTAATGGCAGACTCAGGATCTGAACTCAGACTGCCCTATATGAGTGATATTTTTAGACTCCTGACAATCCTCCCTCCCTCCCTTCCTCCCACCATTCTTTTCTTCTTTTAATTAACAAAATATTTTCTAATTTTTCATTTTAAAAAATGCCACCTATCAATATCAATTCAGGTATGAATTGAAATCTGAAAATCTGGATTCAAGTCTTCTCTCTGTTGTGCAGTACTCTGATTTAACCTTTGATCTTTGACCCTATTTCTTATCATCTATAAAATTGAGATAAAACTAACTCTTCTACATAGAACATGCAGATTTTAAAAGTATAAAAATCAAAACATACTGGAAAATACCTTGAAACTTGTATCACTAATGTAAAAGCAGAATATGTGCACCCTTAGAAACTAGTATAAGTGTAGCTACACTGCTTTATAACTGCACAGACCTCCATAATCCATGATCTATATAATCTTTATAGTTTTAAAGAATCCTTTTACTCAGAAGTGAGAATTTTTATATTTAAATTTTATATGATCACTATAATATTATATATCTAGAAATAAACTAATGAAGTCCAAACTAATATTGAATAAAAGGGATATTTGGGTAAATCTAAAACTGGTTCTGTTCCATCATTCCATATTTGTTGTACTGTGTAAGATAGGTGTCTCAGCAATGCCTACATGTAGAATTCTACTCTCCCTGTTACTCATAATATGAGTCTGGTCTATTAAAAAGATTTTTTTTGTTTTAGTTTGTTAAGTCCTCTGTATCCTTAGTTATCTTTTGTCTGGTCTATCCATTATTGAGAGTGGGGTATTGAAGTCTCCAGCTGTTATTGCAGAACTGTGTATTTCTCTTTCCAATTCTGTTTTTACTTCATACATTTTACTGTTTCTTAATAGGTGTGTAACTGTTCATAATTATTTTATCATTTTGCTGTATTGAACCTTTTATTTATATATAATACTTTTTGTCTTTGTAACCTTTTTTGATTTAAAGTCTATTATGTCCTTTATTATTAGTATAGCCATTCCTATTCTCTTATGGCTACTATTGATACAGAATATCTTTTTCTATCCTTTCATGTTTAGTCTGTGAGTGTTTTTAGATTCAAAGCAACTCTCTTGTAGACAGCATATAGGGTGTAGCAAAAGTAGGCTTATAGTTTTTCATATGGAAAATACAATAATTAAAAAATAATAATGGATGGAAGAATAAACTCTGTGTTTGGTATACTCACAGTCGTAAACCTATTTTCCCCCACCATGTATATTAGCATGGTGTGTTTTTGTTCATTCATCAGTTGTTGTATTTTGAATGGAAAGTTCTGTCATTTACATTTAAAGTAATTACTAATGAAGGACTTACTTTTGTCCTTCTGTGTATTTGTTTTCTATATGTCTTATAACTTTTCTGCCCCTCATTTCCTGCATTACTATATTCCTTTGTATTTAGTTGATTTATTTTGTGTGAAATGTGTACATTTTTCTCCTTTGTAAGTGTGTATTTTACAGCCATTTCCTTCGTGTTTACCATGGGAAGTACATTTAATACACTAAAATTATAACATTGTAATTTGAAATTGCACTTAATGTGCTACATAATGATGTTTCATTCAATGGTGGACCGCATCTACCACGGTGGTCCCATATGATTATTTTGAAACTGAATTTTCTGCAAGAAATGGAAGGATATATGGTTCAAAAGTAATTATTTTTTCTCTGATGGGAGCAATATCTGTGGGGATTGGCACTAGATTTCCTCTCACTCACAGCACCTCAATTTTGAATGCACAGATTACATCTTCAGTAGTCAGCCACTGACCTGTTTTGACACCAAGGTGCCTGTCCCCACAGTGCTACATATTTATAGGGTGCTATAGCCCTCCAAGATCTAGCTTGATGGTCTTCAGAGTACATTACTGTAAATTTTTGGTTGAGGGCCTGAGATCCAGTGCAAGGACACAGGTTCACAAGAGCTACCTTAAAAAGTAGTAAGTGCCACTACCACTTCAGTAAAGCTTTCTGTGGTAGTGTGGAGCTAGCCTCTTCCTGTGCTTTGGAAATATTTTCAGATTGTAATGGTGTAAAGCACAGATAAGTGTTATTTCTTCCATCAGTTCAATGCCAGAGAGCCCTTTATGCCAGAGTTTCAACAGAACCAAACGCAAATTTCCGAAGTCAAAACGAGTCCTCAGTTGTATACCCTTTTCATGTTAAACACCATCTTTTTTTTTTTTATGAATACCACAGAGTTCCTTAATCTGATCACTGATTCATTATGCACTAGCCAAAACCACATTGCCATGACAATTCCCAGTGTTCCTTTATCTCTCTATTTTGACTTCTTATTCCTCCTTATCCTCAGGGTATGTTTCACTCCCTCTGACAAATCACTCCCTCCTGTACCTCCAGGTGATCTATACCTTACCCTGTTTCTCATTGATATTTTCAGTCAATTCAGTCCACATCCCTGTTTATGGAGCGGCATTGGCAGCTTGAATATAATTAATTCTGATCCTATCAGAAAGACATAGGGTAAGGGCTTATGAGACATGTTTATAAAGTATACAGTAGTGTATAATAATGGTCTGGGCCTTCATATTCACTCTCCACTCATTCACTGACTTGTGCAGAACAACTTCTAGTTCTGACAGCTCCATTCATGGTATGTGCTCTTCCACGTGCACCAGTTTTTAATCTTTTTTTTACTGTATCTTTTCTATGTTTATATACACAAGTACTTAACCATTGTGTTACAGTTGCCTACAGTATTCAGTACAGTAATATGCTATGAAAGTTTGTAGTCTAGGAGCAATAGGCTACACCATATAGTCTACATTTGTAGTAGGCTATACCATCGAGGTTTGTGTAAGTTCACTGTGTGACGTTCAACACAACAGCACAATTGCCTAATGATGCATTTCTCAGAACACGTCTTTGCCATTAGGAGAGATGTGACTGTATACTAGCTTAATTTATATAATGTACAAAATCTCTCCTTTTTTTTGTTCTTTTCCTATTCCTATAGGTGGTTAATGTTGCAAAATTACATCTTTATACTATATGTGCCCCAAAACATAAAACTTAACAATCTTTTAAATGCATCAGTCTCTTAAAGTATATGGAAAACAAAATGTGGAAATAGAAGTTAAAGTTATAATAATTCTAACTTTTAAACCAATAACTGTTTTTATTTAGTGTTTCTGTCTCTAAAGTCATAGAAAACAAAAGAGGACTTAAAACCATTATGGAAATAATGTTAGTGTTTATAATTGCCCATGCATGCTTTATTGAGATTTAATTTCTTCATGTGGCTTCAAGTTACTGTCCAGTGTCTTCTCATTTTACTCCGCAGGACTCTGTTGAGCATTTCTTGTAAGGCAGGTCTACTGGTAAAACAAAACCTGAACTCCCTCAAGTTTTGTTTCTTTGGGAACATCTTTTAATTTCTTTTTCACTTTAGGACAATTTAACCACATATAAGATTCTTGGTTGACATTTTTTTTCAGCCCATGCCTTCTGGCCTCCAAAGTTTCTGATAAAAAATCTTCTCAGAATCTCATTGAGGATGCCTTGTATGTAATAAGTTGCTTCTCTCTTAGTGCTTTCAAGATTCTCTCTGACTTTGTCTACTGACAAAGTTTATCATGTGTCTCCGGTGGGTCTCTTCAAGTTCATCTTGGAGTTTGTTGAGCTTCTGAGATGATTATATTCATGTCATTCCTCAAATCTAGAATGTTCTCAGTCATTATTTCTTCAGATATTCATTCTGCCTCTTCCTTCCTTCACCTTGTGAGACCCTTGCAGTCAGCATGTTTGACTTGATGGTATCCCAAAGGTCCTGTAGGCTTTGATCATTTTTCTTCAATCTTTTTTCTTTTCCTGACAATCAATAATTTCCATTTTTCTATCTTAAAGTTCACTGATTCTTTCTTCCACCTTCTCTACTTTGTATTTAAACCCCTCTAGTGAATTTTTTCCCCCCCATTTCAGTTATTGTACTTTTCAGGTCCAGAATTTCTTTTTGGCTTCTTTTTCAGTTTCTGTCTCTATTGATATTTCCATTTTGCTCATACCTCATTGTCTTGATTCTCCCTTGTCTTCCTTTTGAACACCTTTAAAAGTTTTTATTTAAAATTTTTTTATCCTCACCTGAGGACATTTTTTTTCATTGCTTTTAGAGAGGGAGGAAGGGATAGAGAGAAGTATCAATTGGTTGACTCCTGTATGCACCTCGACCAGGAATCGAATCTACAACCTTTCAGTTACAGGACGGCACTCCAACCAACTGAGCCACACCAGCCAGGGATAAAATAGTTGTTTTGAAGCATTTGTTCAGTACATTCACCTTCAGATCTTTTTCAGGGACAGTTTTATGGATATTTTTTCTCCCTTGAATGGGCCATACTTTTATGTATCTTTTTGTCTTGTGATTTTTATTTATTTATTTATTTTTAGAGAGGGAAGGGAGGGAGGGAGGGGGGGAGAGAGAGAGAGAGAGAGAAACATCAATGTGCGGTTGCTGGGGGTTATGCCTGCAACTCAAGCATGTACCCTGGCTGGGAATTGAACCTGCGACACTTTGGTTCGCGGCCCACGCTCAATCCACTGAGGTATGCCAGCCAGGGCTGTGATTTTTTTAATTGTTGTTGAAAACTGGACATTTGAACTAATAATACAGTAACTCTGAAAATTCATTTCTCCCCATCCTCCAGGATTTACAGTATTTTTTTTTATTGTAGCATAAACCTAAGATAGAAACTTTAGATCTTTTCAGATATGTTTTAGCATGTGTTGGACTTTCTGTTTTCCCCCACATGTGCAGTTGCCTTTGAATGTCTAGTCTTTTATGTCTGGCTTTTAAAAGGGAAAAAAGGAAAGTGAAGGGAATGGGAAAAAGGATGACTGACCCTCTAAATGGAAGTTACTTTGGCTGGAGGGTAAGAGACTTGCAAAAAGGGAAGAGTTGCAACAATAGTGGCCTCTCACTTAGTTGTCTGCTTCTCTGAGATCAGAAACAACAATGAGAGCACATATTCCTGATATTTGGAGGACAGATCATTTTTGTCAATCCTAGCTCCCACAGATGTGGGCAGACTGCTCCAATACATGTACATAGCTGTCTCCCTCAGTACTGGAGAATTGGTAACCCCTGCCAAACTAACAGCTGAAATTGACCGGAATTAACCACAGTTTACCTTCGAAGTCTTCCCCTGGACCTTGCAAACCTTCAGTAGATTCCAAAGTCACACAATGTTGAATCAGGCAGATTCCTGATGCTTACTATTCTACCATCATCCCAGAACCCTCCTCTTCAGAGTGCTTTTCAATAAGCTTTTTGCTGGCTTCTTTGACTTTAATTCTGCAGAGCTTCAGTGCCTTGAGGGAAAAAATCACCAGACTGCATCTTTGTGCCTCATTTCTGCATAGCATCATGGCCCACCCCTCACATCTGGGCGGCCTGGGAAGCCTTAAACTCTAACTTTTTGTCTGTCTTTACAAGATTGCCTAATTCTTTTTTGGTTTTTCTACTTCTTAGTAGCTGCCCCCTTCCATGGCCTCTTAGTATCTTGTTCCACATCAAGATTAACACATACTTGATGGAAACATATGGAGAACATTGGGAGTCCTTCAGTGAGGTCTTTTTTGGGGGGGAATGTTGCCCTTTAAGGCTTGGTTCTCTTGGCACTTCTCTGCCTTCAGACTTACTTAAAATTCTCACCAGAGGATACGTTTATTGATTTTAGAGGGAGGGCGGGGGTGGGGTGGGGGAGAGAGACAGATAGGCAGACAGACAGACAGACAGACAGACTGGCATCAGTGCAAGAAAGAAACATTGATTGGCTGCCTCCTGCATGCGCCCTGACCAGGGATTGAGGCCACAAACCTCTTGGTGCATGGGAGAACACTCTATAGCCAACTGAGCCACCGCGCCAGGGCTCAGACAAACTTTTAAAAATTATTTTTCTGGCTTAATTAGTTTTTCTTGATGAGGACAGTTACCTGTTATGTGTTGGTCCATAACACAAGCAGAAGTTCTTGTGTAATTCTTTATATATTTTTTGTGTGTTGCAAATATCTATTGGAGTTAGTGATTTCAACTTACTTTATGGTGTATTTTGGTGAATAGAAGTTGCCGATTTCAAAGTAGTTGAATTTAGCAATTTATTTTATGAATTCTTT
This sequence comes from Phyllostomus hastatus, assembly GCF_019186645.2. Lineage (NCBI taxonomy): Eukaryota > Metazoa > Chordata > Mammalia > Chiroptera > Phyllostomidae > Phyllostomus > Phyllostomus hastatus. Next base: position 22,559,042 of record NW_025333960.1, read on the forward strand.
ATTGATATTATTTATTCTCCTTGGTATCATAAAGAGAGTCTCCTTTATAGTCTGCTAAAGGTTTTGAAATTTTACTTTTTGTGTTTAAATCTTTGTTATGACTGTTTAATTTTTTTTCCTATGGTATGGGGTAGGGATAGTGCATCACTTATTCACATAAATACAGTGGTACCTTGGTACTCATTGTTAATTCATTCTGATGAGTGGCAAATAAGCAACGATTAATGAAGTGTTTTCTCTTACGGGTGGTGTCGTGACTCACAAGTTCTAGCAAGTGTGACCAGTGGTGAGCAAGCACCAAGTACTAAAACATTTTTCTCATCAAAATGTGATGTGTACCAGGTTTGACAAGTTCTAAAGCCAACCAGTACCAAGGTACCACTTGTCCCACAGCATTAAGAAATAGTCTGTTCTTTCTGACTGAATAGTGTCTTCTATGTCATATATGCGTGGCTCTTTTGGGGGGCTATCCTTTTAGTTTATCTTACTGTTATCTCTATCTTCTTGATTAATTTGTTCATTTTCAATAGCAGCATACTGTTCAATTTGTTATAACTTCAAAATAAATTTTGTATCTGTCAAGGCATATTTCCTACTTACCTCTCCTTTATTTTCTTCCACATTCCTATCCTCCTTCCCTGTCCTTTTATGCATGTCTTCTTTAACACCTTTCAATGAAGTGATACAATTTTATCTGTACAGGTTGTACACAATTTGTTTAATTTATCTGTAGGGTTTAGTCCTAGGCAACTTCTTATTGCTATAACATAATATTTTTGGTAGTTGCCAATCTGTTTTTAATATATAGAAAGCAGATTTTTAAAAGCATTCATAAGCCAACTGCCTCATTAAATTCTTATTACTGACAATTTTTATATTGTTTTGGGTTACTTATATAGACAGTGTCAAGAGTGAGATTATAATTATGGGTTACCTTTTCCCCCCTCTCCTTTTAGCACTTTAAAAATGTCTTTTCATTGTTTTCTGGAATCCATGTATGTGTTCACTTTCAAAGATAAAACATACAAGGAAAAGTCACCCTGAATGAAACTATAGGGAAACAGCAAAGCATTTGGAACTCTATAAAGACTTCAGACATTGGATGATCATATATTCTGTATTAAAAACTATTACAACAGGGTTAAAAATAAAATCTAGAATCCCAAAAATGAGCAAGTAAAATTATCTATTAAGAAATGAATACAAATATTTGAAAAAGAGCCAAATAACACATTGAGAAGTGAAAAATGTAATTGTTGAATTTAAAACCTTATTGGATAGGTAAATCAAATTAAACCTGAGGGCCCAAATTGAGTTTGCTTTATTCCAGAGAGGATTTATGACTGTTCTTATAGCAAACAGGAATGACTATTGACTTCAGACCACTTTAGTCTTTTTCTAAGGAACCCAACTTGGGTAAAATTTCTTCACTTTAATGGAGGCCCAAGAACTAACACTGGCCACAGGCATTTGCCCCTAATGCAGTTCTACCTTTACAGTGTGCTTATTTTTACTAGCACATTTTTGACAACTTCTGTGCACCCGACTCTGGAATGAAAATGTCTTATGCTGGTCGCGTTGTAATGCCATGTAATTTCTCCTCAGTAAATCTAGTCCACTTACTGCCTGAAGCAAGTGTCACCATTAGTATTTTGTGTGTTTTTTTTTAGTTTAATTTTATTTTTTTAAAGATTTTATTTATTTCTAGAGAGACGGGAAGGGAAAGAAACATCAGTGTGTGGTTACCTCTCACGCGCCCCCCACTGGGGACCTGGCCTGCAACCTGGGCATGTGCCCTGACTGGGAATTGAACTGGTGACTCTTCTGTTTGAAGGCTGGTGCTCAATCCACTGAGCTACACTAGCCAGGGCACCATTAGTATTTTCTTTAAGAAAGTTTTATCTAGCTTATTACTTCTGCTCATTTATGTACTCAGTACTTACTGCTTTTCAGATTCATATACATAAAAATGAATAATGATTTTTTAAATATGTTTTAAATATTTAATCTCTGGCTTAAATTGTAGTATCTTTTGTTATATGAAGATTTTGTCAAAATTAGATCCCTATATGGCTTTTGAATTTTAGTTTATTCTAAGAAATCTTTCCCTGTCCTGAATTTACAATGATGTGATCAGATATTGTTTTTTAAGGTATCTATATACACACACCTCACATATGCACACATACCTTTTCATATTCAGTAGTTCTTAATTTTATCTTTGTAAATGTGCTATGCTATAACCTCTATCTAACTGACTTAATATTTGCTATTTTGCAGCTTCCTGTGAAGAAAAAAATGACTTTAGATTTATGAGTTCTATTCACATAGTGACTTAGAGTTCTGTTCTGGGCAAAGGAAATTACGAATTTTTCCCAATTGGATTGCTTATCTCAAAAGTAGTTACTGAAGAATTCATCATCCTTACTTTTCTAATTTGAAAATGCTACCATTTATCTTTTTTTCCATACATAGGCATTTTATTTTATTTATTTTTAAAAAATATGTTTTATTGATTATGCTATTACAGTTGTCCCATTTTCCCCCCTTTATTCCCCTTTGCCCTGTACACCCCCTCCCGCCCGCATTCTACCCCTTTAGTTCCGTGGGTCGTACATACAAGTTCCTTGACTTCTATATTTCCTACACTATTCTTAACCTTCCCTCATCTATTTTCTACCTACCACTTATGCTACTAATATTCCCTGTACCTTTTCCCCCTTTCTTCACTCCCCGCACCTGATCTCCATTTCTGTGATTCTGTTCCTGTTCTTGTTGTTTGCTTAGTTGTTTTTTTTTTTTTTTATAGGTTCGGTTGTTAATAGTTATGAGCTTGTTGTCATGAAATGCTACCATTTATCTCATAGTCAATTCTCATTTATGCAAGGGTACATTTATAGAATTTCATTTTAGTACTTTATTTTTGTTTGATTTCTATGCTAATATTTTTAAATTTTCATTATAATTTATTTTTATATCTGATAGAACAAGTTTTTTCTTTTTATCCTTTTTTTATCAAAGGTATCTTGATTTTATTTGTTATTTTTCTGTTGCACATTAATTTTAGAAACAGGGCAGTTCTATGAAAATTTTGTATTGAGATTATGTGAGTTAGGTTAATTTTGGGGAGAATTGACTATTTTATGAACCCTAGTTGTAGATAACAGAAAAACTAAAAAATAGTGGTATAAGCAAGATAGAAGATAGTCTCTTGTATTCAAGTAAACCGGAAGTAGGTAGACCATTGCAAGTATACTGGTTCATGGTTTTAGGGACTTGAGCTCCTCATTTGCAATTCTTTCTGCTTTTTAAAAATTTACTTACTTATTTAATTTTAGAGAGAAGTGAAGGGAGGGAGAAAGAAAGGGAGAGAAACATTGATTGGTTGCCTCTCACATGCCCCCAACTAGGGACCTGGCCTGCATTCCAGGCATGTGCCCTAACTGAGAATGGAACCAGTGACCTTCTAGTTTGCAGGCCAGTGCTCAGTCCACTGAGCCACACCAGTCAGGGCTGCTTTCTGTTCTTAAACACATTATTTGTGTCCCCACTATATTTTTTACATATGATTTCCCTAGACTCTCAGTTTAAATGTTGTTATCTTTTATTTTTGCACTAAGCTACAGTTTTCCATTTTGTGTAATGCTGTCTAGTAATTTGCGTCATATGTGATTTTATGTGCATCTTTTCAGATTGATGTATTTTTATTTCAATTTGTATTCTTGGGTATTTAAGATCAATATCATTTCAGTTATTGTTGAAGTGAAGCTTAAAATAGATCCTTGATGTTGACTTGTTTGTTAAATAAGAGGAGGTATATTATTGTGTGGCATTAAATCATGTCTTCATTTACCTGAATGAGATGTAATAGCTGGGTGATATATGACTATGTTTTCAAAACTACCTCTTTAACTGAAAAAAATCTTTTTCTGCTTAGAAAATCATTATTTTCTATTCTGCTTCTCAGTGTACTTGGGATGAGTAAGGGAAGCTATATGGTTCTGAAACACCAGAGGGTGCCAGAGATTCATGTTTTTTTCTTACTATTTCAGAAGTGGCAAATGCTACAACCTCTGCATGTTTGTATAGTTAAGCCTGTTTAAACTGACTGGTTATTTGATGATAATAAGGAATTGTTGATTTTTCAAAAATGTGATAATGCTTTATGGTTACATTTTTTTAGACTCCTTATATTTTAGAGAGAAATAATAAAATATTTGTGGATGAATAACGCATATATGAGCTCTGTCCTGAAGGAATCCAGCCACGTAATATGAAAAGTAGAGACGTTTGTTGAAGATGTAAGAAACATTGTATATAAGACTATGATGCCTCAGGACCCTTCAAAGTAGGCACCTTGGGACCTCACACAGTTCTCCCAGTTGCCATCAGCTACCCCATTGTATTTTCATGAATCTTATTGATGGTCTGAAATCTCTTCCTTTTCAAAGGTGATTTTAGTTTTGGGAAAGGCCAGAACTCACAGGGTACCAAATCTGGGCTTTAGGGGGTGCTGTGTCACCTGGTGATTTGATGTTTCACCAAAAAACTCTGCATAAGACATGATGTATAAGTTGGGTACGTAATCATGATAAAGCTGCCAATCACCAGTTGCCCATAGCTGTGGCCTTCTGAATCATCCATATAGTTTCTGTGGAAGAATGTTCAAGCTTAACACAAAATTGATGCAGATTCATTGCTCTACTCACTTTGAATAAGACAGCCCCACAGTACATGTTGCTAAGTCAGTGGCATCTACTGCCCCTTCTGACTAATACAGTGAAGTAATCGTTGTTCACACATGCATATTCCAGTCTACTTTCCTTGGCTGCTAGGTTACATCAATGTTGTGCAAACCATTCTCATTATATTAACAATAGTTGGACCTTTTCCAGACAAATTTTGTATATTACTTATAATACAAGGTTAGTGAAGGTCTTTTAAAAGCTAGGAGTTTAAAGTGATATTTAAAGCTTTTCTTTAAAAGCTGCTTTTAGAAAATAATATAGGACAAAGGTACATGTTATTTGCATAAATAGTATTATTCCACCAACTTCAATGTCCATTTTTTCATATTGGAGGAATCAGATTCTCTAGTGTAGATGAAACATGTTCTCTACCTTGCTTCATACATAATTCATTGATTTGTTGTACTGAGTCTGTTTGTCCTTAAATGTACAAGTATATCAATAATACATATTGGTTTTGTAATATATGGCACAGTATATGCGGTTAAATCATTACAGAGCAGGGACTTAAAGAGAAAACAGTTTCTGACAGCAAAAACCCTCTCATCTTGGAAAGACAAAAGAGACTGCAAAGAAGCATCCACGTGAGCTGTGCCTAGATTAACAGTGAATCTAGGGTCAAAATTAGACAAAAAAGTCTTCTTGGAGGAGTTGCCTCATGGTAGATCTTGTTAGAAAATGGATCCTTGAACATTCTTCACAGGGGGATTATAGGAATGAAGACTTGGAGATGAGATTGTGGCATCTTTCAAAGTTTTTAGCCAGATTTTTGTCATAGAAAAGTGTTATTTAGGAAAAATTATATTTTTACTTTGAGGCAGAATGAGCTGGGAGGGAGAGACTTTAAAGACAGGTGCACCATGAAGTAAAGGTTGGAGTTAGGAGGGCAGGAGGCAGGGCATACCATTTTTATGTGTAATCGGCATCCTCAAGAAGGATGAAAGTAAGAGACAGTGATAATACTGTGGAAGGATTTATTGTAAACATTTCCTAACAAGATTAATCATTCAATTAAGAATATATAATATAGGGAAGGGATGGTAGATACTTTTGAAACAACTTATAAATATTTGCTAGTATAGTAGATACCAACAATTTCAGAGTTCCCCAGGGGACTTGTTAAAATTCTTCATTGTGGGGCTTATCTGAAATGAAATCCCTGGAGACTAGACCTGGACAGGGATCTGTATTTTTAAATTGGTATCTTTTTATATTCAGTATAGGTTTAGGACTGTAAGTACATACCATCACGTCTCAAATTGTGGTCTATAAAATAGGTTTGAAGCTGAGATTCTTTCTGGGGGGTTGGTGGGGTCAAAACAGTTTTCTTCTTCTCCATCATCATCACCATCACCACCACCACCATCATCATCATCATCATCATCATCATCATCATCATCACCGTGTTATTCACCCTTTTCAGTATATTCGCACTGATGGTTTAAAAGTCGTGGTGAGAGAGCTGGCACCTTAGCATTGATTACAAGGGCACAAAACCGTACTTGTAGCCATTTATTCTTTACCCACACTCACAATAAATAAAAAGAAAAGAAGCTAGTTTTTGTAATAAAAATGTTTTCAGTGAAGCAGTCAGCACACATTAGTATTTTTATAAAGTCTCAACCCTTGAGTGCATACCTTTTTAATACTCACTGTGACAAAATGGGAAGTTTGCGTAAAGCCCTTCTTTCTGTTCATGTCAAAGTATTGTGGTTGCCTCAAGTACTTGTGCTTCTGTTTCAGGTGAGAGCTGAACTAACCACGTTTTTTGTGGACCATAATTTTCACTTGAAAGAACAAAGAACAACTGATAGACTGGTTACTTAGACTTGGGAATTTGACAGACATTTTCTTGAAAATGAAAAAGTGAATCTGTCACTTCAGGGAAAGCAACTGACTGTATATTTTGGCAATAATAAGGCTTGAGCTTTTCAAAGAAAAAAATGAAATTTTGGAAAACTTGTATCTGCTACCACAGGCTTAACAGCATCTCAGATCTCATCATCTCAACATCTCATCATCATCTCAAACAACATCTCATCATCACCTACATTTTCTAATTGGTGCAGATATTAACATGTGATTTTGGATTATGTGTAATGAGTATAAATTTGGAAGATCTGTATAACTCAGTGAACTAATATTTTCTGAATTACCAAGACATTGTGTTATAAAACCATGCATCTGTAGAAGGAACCATTCAAAATGAAGAGGGCTGATGGATTTTTAAAGATTTGCAAAAATAAAAAACATTTCCACTTTTAATTACTTTTAAATTTTGATATATTTAGTTTTCGGAAAAATGTTACTTATGTTAATATGTAACCATTCTACTATATTCCAATGACTAAATAATGCCCATTTTTAGTTTCTAATACAGTTTTTATTCAAAATTACATGAGGTACAGTTTTCACCTCCATTCTGCAGATTAGGGGGATTGATGAATAGAGATGGTAAGAAACTTGCTCACAGTCATCCTCTTAATAATTGTCAGAGCAAGGACTGGAACCTCAGCCTCTTTAACTACAGAATTGGTATTCTTAATTTTATTAGCTCACTATTTTTTCAACCTTGTGTAGTTCACAGACTATTTCCATCAGTCACCTAGGTGTGTTTCTTAGAAAACTCTGGGTTTCTGGTCTCTGTCATAGCACCACTGAATGAAAATCATGGGTGCTGTGTGGGTGTGGGTGTGATTGTAAGATCTACATTTTAAATGTACTCCTAGGTGATTCCTAAAATCACTAAAGTTTGAGAAATAGTAAAATACACTACACTACATTTGACTTAATATGAACAAAGACAGTTTCCCATGAGAAAACTTCAAAAAGGACATAGAAGGAAGAATAAAGAGGGTGCTGGTGAATTACATACTGGTTGTGTTAAGTGGTGAGGTTATGCCTGAGAGTGGTGGAAGAAGAATACTGAATATTCTTTACCAGGGATTAGTAATCTAAGGCAGTGATTTTCAACCTTTTTCATCTCATGGCACACATAGACTAATTACTAAAATGCTACTGCACTCAGAAAAACATCCTTTGCCAATCTGATGGAAAAAAAATAGGTATAATTTTGCTTCATTCACACCGGATGGCTATTGTTGTGTTGACTGTTGTTATAAAAATTTGACAACCTAAGGGAAATCAGTGCCCCTAACTAGTCAGGTATTGCATATTTTAAAAATTCTTGTGGCACACCTGTTGAAAATTGCTGATATAAAGGAAAATCTTGATTTTTTTAAAATAAAAATTTTAAAGCAACTTATTTACTTGACTACATAGTATATACATTTTTATATAATTCAGATGGTACAGAAGGATAAACAGTGAAAAAAAAAATAAGGTCCTCAGTTGCTTCCTTTTCATTCTGCTACCCATGCCCAGCTTAGAGCTAACCATTCTTAGCGGTCACTTATGTATCTTTTTAGATATATGCATATATAATGTTTTCCATTTTGGTTTTTGCATCTTAGTGGTAATGAATCTTGGTGATTGTTCTAAATCAGAACATATTTCATTGTGATTTTGTATTTTTAACAAAATAATATAATGATGGACATTTAGGTTGTTTTCAGTGTTTTGGCCAAGGAAAACAAAACTATAGTGACTTATTTACATAATTGCTGGGAATAACAGTTTATTCATTTTAAATTGTCAGATAATGTCAAACTAGTCTCCATGGAGTGTGTGTTAACAAATTATACTTTGACCAACAAAGCTGAAGGTAGCATATTTTCACATGTTCTATTAAACTTAAAAAAAATGGCCAGTCTAATAGGTTAAAACATATTGCTCTTACGTATAGGGTAGAACATATTATATTCGAGTCATTTTAAATGTTCTGTTAACTGAGGATTCATGTTTTTGCTTATTTTTTCCATTGAACCCTTGGTCTTTTCCCTGGGTATTTTGTAGGAGCTCTTTCTATATAATTTTAGGATAACTTTTCTGTGATTTACTTCCTTCAATCCTTAGTATAAGGTGTAGGGGCTATAATGTCCCCATTTTACTGAAGATGCAAATGTAGAGAGGCTAGTTGATTTGCTGTATTTCACATAGACAGTAAGTGGTAGAGTTGGTATTCTATGCTTATACAGTTTGACCAAGAGCCATCGTCATTGTTACCTGCTAATCTGTTTCCCAGGACATTGTAAGATGAACAGCACCCTATCTGAGCACACAGAAATTCCCCAACCATTTAAGTACCTCTTACATACTATGCCAGGATTGAGAGGTAATAAAGATGATTTTATGTGGTCAATAAAAATTTATTCTACTTGGAGTGTAAGGCAACTACACTGGTTATCAGAAGACAGAGTAAAACCTACCATAGCAGAGATAAAGTGTGTTTCTCAGAAGTTAAAAAGTTGTAGCAATTGGAGGAATGCCTTAAAAGTATAAAGACAAATTAAACCAGTGTTTCAGAGGTGGGCATTTGAAGTAGGCCTGGGATATAGATTAGGTTTTGACAACTGAATGATAACAAATCAAGAGGAGTCAATGACTAGATCTGGAAGGGAATAGCTTGAGCAAAGGCCAGAATCAGTGGGAGCTAGTTGATAGTTGAATGAATAATGGGAGGGTAGAAGGCTAGTTAAGGTCCTGGAAGGCCTTGAAATCAGGTAAAGTTCATGGGAACATGAAAGGTTTTGAACAGGAAAGTGATGTGATTCACTCTACTTCAGAAGAATTAGTAGTCTGGTGCTATTATCTATTTTAGGATGAAAGAAATTTAAGGCAGGTACAAGTAGTGGTTAGCTTTATCAAAAGCTAAAGAATTAGATCAGTTTGAGAAGCCAGAATGCAAGGCATTAATGATAATTAGTTAATACTTCTTTAATTTATGCATAGTACCCTATTACATGCCATAGAATTTTAAGTTGAAAGCCTTTTTCTATTGAGGCAATACTAAATTTCTTTTTTGTATGTCTCTTAAAACATTTCACAGAGCCTTCATCAAAATGCACTACATTAGACCAGAAGACTTGAAGATTTAGTTCTAAAATTCTTACTCTCTTCTTTAAAATTAAAACCAAATCAGAATCACAAATATGCCTCAACATCAAAACCTTTATCACTGTCCAGGCCTGTCTTAGCCTTATTGATAATGTTGCTACATCACCGTGATGTCTTTCCTTCAGTCTGCCTCCTTTCTTAGAGGAAGTTTTAAATGGCTTGGGTACTATTTATTGCGGCACCTTTTCCTCTTCCCTCAGGAGGGGTCTTCCTCTACTCCTGCTGCTCTCTGTAACCATAGCAACTGACAGCTGTACTAGCCAGAGCTGTGTTCTGCTCAGGGCCAAATAATGAGGAAGGAAGACAGGAAAGAACAAATCTTAATGGGTGGTTAGTTCCCTGCTTATTTGCAGAAAAGGTCTGCAAGAAGATGCTATTAATACAAATGGGACTGTCTTGTCCTTGATGAATTCTATTGCATTCTAGTACTTTACTAGGTACTGGTAGTAAGTGGGCCTGGCTTTTTCTCTCCAGCCTATGTGTGAGATCTTATTAGGGACTGTACAGGAACTCTCCCATGGAAGCAAGGTGCAGTTTGCAGGGCCCATGTACTTGCTGCACATCTGAGATTGTACGCAGTCAATGTTGTGTGTGCGTGTGTGTGTGTGTGTGTGTATATAAAGACTGTTTTACACCTTATACAATTCTGATTTTATTAAGGGAAGGTTAAGGGTCTAGGTGTAAACTTCATCTTAAATTTTCCAGTTTTTTCCTCTAAATGTTTATTTACTTATTTTGTAAAATATCACTAATCACTTTGGGTAATCCCTGTATGTAGTATAACATTCAAAAGGTAGAAAGGTATATAATGTGGCATAAGTCTTCTTCCTAACTCTGCTCCTCTATTTCCCTCTCCAAAGGAGAATTTTCATGTATATTTCTAGAAATATGTTATGCCCATGTGTGTATGGATGTGTGTATGATTTTTTCAAGGTGCATTGTATTCTGCGCCTTGTTTTGTATTTTCACTTCACAGTACACCTCGATGATTGTTCTTTATTAGGTCAATTGCCTCTTGTAAGCTGCTGAGTGGGAACTTAGAAAGCACCTATTCTAAGTTACTCATTTTTCAGAGGATGAAAAAATTGAGTCCTCTTGATATAAAACAACTGTTTTGGAGTGAACTGACTTTTCATTGATGTGTACTAGGTCTTTTTTAAAAATAGGCTTTGTTTATTAGAACAGTTCTAGATTCACCATAAAATGAAATGCAGAGAATTTCCTTTACTTTCACACATGCTTTCCTCATTATCATCATCCCTGGCCAGAGTGGTCCATTTGTTAAAATTGATGAACCTGCATTGATACATTATCATCCAAAGCCCATTGCTTAAATTATGGTTCTTACATTCTATAGGTTTTGACAAATATATGTTATGTATCCTCCTCTATAGTATTGCACAGAGGAGTTTCATGGCCATAAAAATGCTGTGCTCCACCTATTCATCCCTCCTCCCCTTTAACCTCTGGCAGTCACTGGTCTTTTTAGTCTTCATAGTTTTGACTTTTCCAGAATGTCCTAATAGTTGAAATTAATAATATGTAGCCTTTTCAGTTTGGCTTCCTTCACTTAGTAATATGCATTTAAGTTCCCTCCATGTCTTTTCATGGTATGGTATCTCCTATCTTTTTAGTGCTGAATAATATTTCATTGTCTGGATGTACCAAAGTGTTTTTACTTACTAAAGGATATTTTGTTTGTTTCCAAGATTGGGCAGTTATGAGGAAAGCTGCTACAAACATTTATGCATGTGTTTTTGTGTAGCTGTGAATAATCACCTCCTTTATTAGTAAACACCAAGGAGTAAAATTGCTGGGTCACATAATAAAGAATATGTTTAGTTTTCTAACAAATTGTCCAATTGTCTTTCAAAGTGGCTGTACCATTTTGCATTCCCACCAGCAATGAATGTAAATTCCTATTGTTCCACATACTCACCAGCATTTGGTGTTGTCAGTGTTCAGAATTTTGACCATTTAATAGATGTGTAATGGTCTCTCATTGTTTTAATTTGTATTTCCCTGTTGACATAAGATATGGGTCCTCTTTTCAGATGCTTATTTGTCATGTATTTATCTATATTCTTTGATGAGGTTTCTATTCAGGTCTTTGCCCCATTTTTTAACAGGGTTGTTTTCTTATTGTTGTGTTTTAAGGCTTCTTTGTACATTTTGAATAACAGTTCTTTATCTGATGTGTCGTTTACAAATATTTTCCCCCAGTGTTGTGTGGCTTGTTTTTTCTTTCTCCCTTTTAAAAAAATTTTAAAATTTATTGATTTTAGAGGAAAGGAAAGAGAGAGACATTGATTTGTTTTTCCACTTATTGACGTATTTATTTGTTGATTCTTTTATGTGCCTTAACTGGAGATTGAGCCTGTAACTTTGGTGTATCAGGATGACACTCTAACCAACCAAGCTAACCGGCCAGGGCTGTTTTCGTTTTCTTGATACTTGTTTTTGTAAAAATACTTTTTCTCAGCTCATATATATACACACACACACATATGTATACACACACATATATGTGTATATGTAAATAACTTCAGACCTTGGTTCATCTTTAGGATGGTCTCCACCATTCTTATACTTTAGATGTTTAAGTGTTTAGATGTTTCTGGACATATTACTTTATTTACATAATTTACATAGATAACAAATTGATTCTTAGAACCATTCTCAGCCTCACATACTTCTGATATTTGATAAGGTGGAGTCTAGCTATTTACATATGGTTTCTTTTTTTTTTTTTTCAGTGAAAATTTTTTTAAAAAATTTATTTTAATTGTTCTTGCAGTACAATTTTCTTTTACTCCCATCCCAACCCACCCACCCAGCCCTCCCTCTCCTCCCTCCCATTTCCACCTGCCTCTAGGTTTTATCCATATGTCCTTTATACTTGTTCCTGTAAACCCTTCCCCTTTTCCCCTGAAATTCCCCTGAAATTCCCTCTTCTCTCCCCTCTGAACTCTGTCAGTCTGTTCTTTATTTCAATGTCTTTGGTTATATTTTGCTTGTTTCTTTGTTTTGTTCTTTAGGTTCCTGTTAAAGGTGAGATCATATGGTATTTGTCTTTCACTGCCTGGCTTATTTTGCTTAGCATAATACTTTCCAGTTGCATCCATTCTGTTGCAAAGGGTAGGAGCTCCTTCTTTCTTTCTGCTGCATAGAATTCCATTGTGTAAATGTACCATAGTTTTTTGATCCATTCATTTACTGATGGGCATCTAGGTTGCTTCCAACACTGGCTATTGTAAAATTGTGCTCCTATGAACATTGGGGTGTATAGGTTCTACATATGGTTTCTTTATAGCTCATATTTAATTTGGTGGTGTGAGGTATCGATTTATTTTTTACTTTTTTCCTCATTGCAGAAACACACCTTTTAATGTTAAACTTTTAAATATACTGTTTTGATTATAAGATCATTGTTCTTTCTCTTTACTTTTCAACTGTTGTGTCTAGTACTGTACTTTCTTTCATTGATTTTACATATCTTATCTATGTTTTGAGTACGAACCCTTCCACCCCCGAATGTGCTGCTGTTTAAACATCAGAGGCCCTTATTTCTTGAGCACTTGACAATTATAATTTATTTCCCTTTTCTGTGCACAGTGCATTACCACAGGGAGGTTCATAACTTAAATCTATTGACGTGAGACCTCATGATATACCATTTGGCTCACACAGTAAAGAGAAACATCTTTTTATATGATCATGTTTGTGTAAATTATGTTTTGCATTGGTGTGTGAGTTATGATTGATAATGTTATATATGGTGATAAAAGTGCCGTGAAGGAATTTTAGTCTCCCTTTCTCCCTTCCCCCCTTCTCTTCCTTCTCTCCCTTAAACATATATACTCTTCTTAGTACTGTAGCCATGTAGCAGTTTTATTAGATAAAAACAATTATTTAATTTTACTGGTGCAATATAAGACACTCAGACATATTTTATGTTTGATATGTATGTCTTTTATCCCTGTGTGCGTATAGTTTTATATGTTGTATGTAGGCCCTTCACAGCCATTTGCTCAAGGTCATGGTTTAATTAATGCAGTTGCTTCAGAGTTGGAGGACACCTAAAGTCTGAAGCAGAAAAATCAAAAGAATTTTAACCACTTGGTTTCAGAGTAGCTAGTCAACAAAGCTTCTTCTCAAGGGCCTTTATGAGGGTATGAACCTTTTAGGACTAGGTAAGTTCTGCTGTCCCTCAGTGGAACAACAGAGTGCAGTGGAGAAGTTTGAGGAGCTTTTAACCATCCTGGATGAAAACAAAGAAGTCTTGTTTTCATTTTCATGTCTTTCATTGTAGGGGATTTGTGGATAACTTAGTATAAGTTCCAAATTTCCTCTTAGTTTATCTCATGTACTAAATCAAGAGTGGGAGAGCTGGGCTCTAGAACAGGGGTCCCCAGCCTCCCTCCTGCCCAGCCTGAGCTCCACCTCCTGCTTTTGCCCCTCCATGGTCTGTGGAAAAATTGACTTCCACAAAACCAGTCTCTGGTGCCAAAAATGTTGGGGACCACTGCACTAGAAGACAAAGTTGCTTCTGATTTATTTTTTCTATTAAATGTACACAGTGGTTAGAGATACCAATTAATTTTAATGGCTTACGGGGAAAAATAGCAGCCATTCTTTATTTCTGCTCTTGCTTGGATGAATTGAGTAAAATCATGTTTTCTACTATAAGGAGAGATCTATAATTCTTTGCTCTCTTAAATCATTCATACACATAAACCTTACCACAAAAGCTGTATCTTTTTCTCTGTTAGAGATGAAGATGACCTCAATGATGTGACTTCAATGGCAGGGGTCAACCTCAATGAAGAAAATGCCTGCATCTTAGCAACAAATTCTGACTTGGTTGGTACACTTGTTCAGTCTTGTAAAGATGAACCATTTCTTTTCATTGGACCTCTACAAAAGAGAATTTTAGACATTGGTAAGTACCAGCTTATGATTGACCTGACAAGTCTACCTGTGTCAGGGAAAATAGCAAGAAATAGTCTTGGTTGGTCTTCCTGGAACTCTGAGGCTTATATGAGACTCTGAAAATATTAAGATTTCATGAGTGTTATAGAAAGAAGCCTTTTATTTTATTTTTTAATTGTTTATTTATTTTCTTTAATCCTTACTGGAGAATATGTTTATTGATTTAGAGAGAAAGGAAGGGAAAGAGAGGGAACACCAATGTGAAAGAGAAACTTTGATCACTTGGTTGCCTCTCGTACTTTTCAGTTCTTGGTAAAGCACAAACTTGTCTTTTAATATGACAAGAAATTGCAAAACTCCTTCTAAATTATCTAAGCTTAAAAAAAAAGACTATGGAGTGGATAGAATTATGTATTTCTAGAAATGTTTTTCATTTATAGTAGTAATCCCTTTTTACAGAACAGTTAAAAACTAAACCATTCCTTAATAACTAAAATTATAAATTTACCCCAAAAATTTTTTGGAAGATTTTTCTACTTAAATATCTTAGGAAAGTAACCATTCCAGTGTTCTCTCTTTGTAATTACCTAAGTTAAATTGCACAGATATTCTGTAAAAACCCATAACAAGCTTGCAAGCACCAACTATGCCTCTGTAATCAGTTATGTTGACTTTGTTAAAGTGTTGTACTTAAAAGTGGGAATTTTTACAGTATCACTTTGTAACTTTGTCATTTTCTTATAGGTTTAGTGAAGATATTAAAGTGTTTGATTATTCACTAAGCCCTAGAATTGTTTGCAAGCACCAGCCTTGTTTATTTCTAATATTTTAAAAATATGGTCATTTCATAGGATAAACTATGTGCTTTAGAAATACATGTAAAATTATTTTCAGAGTTTTCCTTCTAAACTAAATATTTTTAAATGACGTCTTAATTTAAGCAGGAACTAGCATGTCATTCCCTGTCTACCCTATGTTTAGTTGTAATTTTAATCATTGAATTGTTCTGAAATTGTAGTGTCCCTTTTGTAGAAGGCCCCCACTATTTGTTTATGCTAATGGTTTTGGTGAAGTAGATTTGACTTTGTAGTTTTTGAGTTTTCCCCTCTTGAATCTAAAATTGGTGATGAACTCAGTTTTGCTAGAAAGAAATGAACTACATTTTAAAGGTTTGGCTTAGGATACCTTCTTCCTATCTGGTTTACTGTAGTCCTCATTTGGAATTACAGTTTAACATTTATTATGGAATAATGTTGACGAATGTATGTAAGATTTGTTAGCTGCTTTTTTTTTTAAAGATTTTATTTATTTTTATTTTTAGAGAGGGAAGGGAAGGAGAAAGAGAGAGAGAGAGAGAAACATCAATGTGCGGTTGCTGGGGGTCATGGCCCGCAACCCAGGCATGTGCCCTGACTGAGAATCGAACCTGTGACACTTTGGTTCACAGCCCGAGCTCAATCCACTGAGCTACACCAGCCAGGGCTAGATTTGTTAGCTTTTAATTAAAGTTTATTTTTGCTATACTCATTCACACTTTGATGAAAACATAAGTATATTTCAGATAGAGTGCAAAATCAAACAGTGATGTTTTAAAAACTTCTGTGTATATGCCTTGTTAAAAATGAACACAACAACACTATTAAAAGTTCATTTCAATTAGACTCCCTAATTGCCTATATCTTTAGATTTAGGTCTCTGTTGATATAGGTGCTTTCACTAAGCCGGACAATTACTATTTAAATAGTGATAAGGTTGATATATAAATGGACTTCTGCCTTTGGCTATTGGTCCAAATTGTTTTCCTAAAAGTTTCTTCCCAGTTAGAAAAAGGAAAAATAAAAGTTTGGTTTATTTATGGAAGGAGATATAATGAAGGAGAAGTTACTCAAATGGATGGGTGAAATGATGAGGCTTTGAACCCATTTCAACTTGTAAGTTAATTAACAGGTCAATTTATCCAATCATAAGCATGATTGGTAATGGACAAAACGAATATAGGTATGTCTGTAGACAAGGCATTAACAGAGACTCACAATCTGAATTCATTGAAATGTCATAAACTGTTAACAGTGTCAAACAGAATTAAATGTAATTTCCCATTTTTTTAATTACTAAAATTAACAGAATATGGCACTGATTTCTGCAGTTACCATTTTTCTCCCTGAACGCTAGACTTGATTTGTGTTCTTATTAACTTTGTCCTATAAATGACCTTGCAAGGAGAATGATTCTAGAGGCTAAGTAAAACAATGTCTATATTTTCTGAGGCTTCAGGCTAGGTTTTATTAATATAATGTCTAAGATCTTTGAAGTTGTGACTTTACCAGGAAAATCATAATCTCTAAACCTTTATTCATAATGGGTATGGCTTCCAGGGGGAACAGAATACCTGCTGTGCTAATTATTTCAATTATCAGCCTCCACTAAAACACGTAATGGATTTTCTCTGCTTCCACAGGTAAAAAGCATGACATTACGGAACTTAACCCTGATGCTGTGAATTTGATCTCCCATGCAACACAGGAGCGATTACGAGGCCTTCTAGAAAAACTGACAACAATTGCTCAGCATCGAATGACAACTTACAAGGTAAAGGAAATCATTAGAGAAGTACAGGCTCTTTTTCCTCTTTGTCATGTTCAGGGTAGTTTTCAGGTATGTATTAATATTCTACGTATATTTTTAGAGAAAATGGTTGAGGCATATTTCATGTTGCTAGAAAATCAAAGTCTCATTCCTAATTTGCTTTATTTAGATACGCTTACATGACAAATAAAATTAAAATAGAGTTAAAATGGTATCCAAAGCGTCTATGTCAGTTTAAATTGAAATATGCATCCAACCTGCCTGAGGCTTCTCCTCCTAAAGCTTTTGATTGGGAAGGAAGATATTTTAGTGTGGAATAGCTCTGTTCTCTTCAGTGTGGATAGTTCTGTTCTCTTCAGTGATCCATACTCTGCTAATACTCCTGTTCCTTTTACTAAGTTAAATGATTATACTGAATGCTAATCCTGGTGTCACTCATTATCATTATTGACTGCTTTTATAAATTAAAAAAACTAAATACAAGAATAGCCTGCCTGTCAGTCTGTAATGATGTGAACCAAATTACTTGCCATCATCAAATGGAAGCCCCTGATTTATTTGAATTATGGTTTTGGAGGAGAGGTGATGAGGGATGAAAAAGAAAAAAGATAAACATTTTTCCTCTCTATCAAGAAGTGTTTATAGCTAGATTTTGTACAATGTGGTGTGTGGGTAACCTCCTGAGGTTTTGAGTTTGAAAAAATGGTCATTGTGATAATGTCTGAGGCTTAGGTTATACGGAATCCAGGACAGTATCAGCTACCATATCACTGGTAGTTCCCTGGAGGAGCATTCTGTTTTCTCTCCTTTTTGTTTTATTTAGAACCTTAGAAGGGTTATTTGTATAATTGCTAAGGTCCTCACTTGTATAAATCTTTCTGAGAATTTGCTGGACTGACTTAAAAATACGTGATCATCAGAAAAAAGTTTTTTAAAAAAGAACCAATTATCAGTACTTCTTTGTGTATATTTCTAGAATTTCTGTTTCTTCTAAGTTACCTAATTTGTTGGTATACAGTTGTTCATAGTATTCTCTTATAACTGTTTTATTTCTGTAAGATCAGTAACAATCCCACTTTCATTTTGATTTTAGTTCCGTAAGGTGTAAAAGTAAGTTACTGATTTGAGATTTTCCTTTTTGAATGTAGGCATTTACTACTATAAATTTTTCTCTGAGCAATGCTTTTACTGTATTTCTAAGTTTTGATACATTGTATTTTTGTTTTCATTTATCTCTATTTTCTAATTTCCCCTGAGATTTCTTTGATTCATTGGTTGTGTTAGAGCAGCAATATTCAACTGGTGTGGTGCGCCTGGCACACTGGTGTGCCACAGGAATTCATAAACCATGCAGTACCTGACTGTTGAGTCAGGGGCACTGACCTCTTTTTCCTTAGATGGACAAATTAAAAAATACCAACAGCCAACACAAAAATAGCCATCTGATGTGAATGAATCAAAACTATGCCTTTTTTTTTATCAGATCAGCAAAAATGTAATTTATTTTTTTTGTGTGCCACGGAATTTCAGAAATTAGTGTAAGTATGCCATGAGATGAAAAAAAGGTTGAAAATTGCTGTTTTAGAGTATGTTGTTTAATTTACACATTTGTAAAATTTCCAGTTTTCCTTTTATTGTTGATTTCTAGCTTTATTTTATTGTGGTGAGAGAAGATTCTTTGTATGATTTAATCATTTTAAATTTATTGGGGCTTGTTTTGTGGCCTAACTTACAGTCTGTCCTGGAGAATGTTCCATGTGCACTTGAGAAGAATGTATATTCTCCTATTGCTGGATGGAATGTTCACATATGTCTGCTGGATCTAGCTAATTTTATGGTGTCAAGTTCTCTGTTTCCTTAATGGTCTTATGTGTAATTATTCTGTCCATTATTGAAAGTGAGGTATTGAAGACTTAAGCTGTTACACAAAACTGTCTATTTCTCTTTAGTCCTGTCAATGTTTGCTTCATGTATTTGGTATTTCAAGTCTGTATATCTTCTTGTTGTATCTTCTTGATGAATTCGCTCTTTTTCTACTATATAATGTTCTTATTTATCTCTTTTAACCGTTTTTGACTTAAAGTATGTTTTGCTTGGTAATAGTATAACCATCCCTGCTTTCTTTTGGTTCTTACCTGCATGGAATATCTGTACGTGTCTTTCACTTTCAATCTGTTTATGTGCTTTCATATAAAGTGAATCTCTTTTAGACAGCATATAGTTGGATTATGTTTTTTATCCATTCTACCAGTCTTTACCTTTTGATTGGGGAGTTTAATCCATTTATATTTAAAGTAATTACCATAAAGAAGAACTGCTATTTCACTATTCTTCTGTACACCTTATAGCTTTCTGTTTCTCATTTCCTCCGTTACTGCCTTTTTTGTGTGCTTGATTGATCTATTTATTGTGTATTTCTCATTTCCTTTTGTGTATTTATTTTTTTAGATATTTTCTTAGTGGTTACTTTAGGAACATTCTAAATTCATAATATTCTAGGTTGAATTGATAACAGTTTACCTTCAATTTTAGGATGTGGGGCATTTAGCCTTCCATTTTTGGCTTTTTACTGTAACTTTTTTAAGAATCTTACAATTTTTCAAACTTGGATTTGCCCCTGTTCCCACCTCAATCACTCCATTGTTTCGGAGATAGTGTACTTTCAGTATTGCAATGGACAGTTTCCATACAAAGTGTAATGTGTACCTTGAATATGACATGGAATTTTTCCAGGTAGAGTTTACTATTCTGAGTGGTATTTAAAACTCCATTGTGTACAGCCTTTAGATGGAATTCTAATGTCAATAGCATATGTTCCAAGGATTTAGTTACCCTTTGCAAAATGGGTAGTATTTATCTCACCTGGAATCTCTCTAAATAACTTATTTTAAAGCTAATACCTCCTTAACCTACTATCTGTACATGGCCTATCCTGATTGATTTCCACCTTCTCATTCCTTTCTCCAAACTCATTCCTTAATACAGCTAATGCGACTGTGTGAATTTGAGCATATAGAAAGGTAGCTACATTGTCATCCTTTTTTGAACAGAAACAATAATCATTTAGTTAGATTGGAATCTACCTCAAAATTATACTTACTTTGTAGACTTTGATGGTAATAATCTGTGTGTCACAGATTTGGCCCTGTCCTTATTATTTCAGTTCATCCGTGATAAGATTTATTTTTATCTGTACAATGTGGGAAATTTTACTCCATAAATTTCACAAAATGAGCTACTTTTATTAAAAGCAAAATTCCACCATTTTTTTCTATTTAATATCCATCTACTTTTGGTAATCTTTTACCTGGTTAGATACAATTCTCCAATCTATCACAGTTCATAAACTGAGATTTCAGTAAAGAAGTAGAAAGTGACATGTGGACAAAGCTTTTGATCTTTCTGCCCTGTGGTTTCCCACTGAAGAAAAATTATAGGCTTCTGCATATCAGTGGCTGTGGAGAAGCTTCAGTGTTTTCTAGTTGAAAAGGGGCTGTAATGCTTTCCTTAGGTAGAATTCACTTGATGGTGTTATCACTTTGTCTAGGTCCTTATATTTTCGTTGCTAAACCACCGTACTCTGTGGTGCATGAAGACTTCAGTTAGGCAGGCCAGCTAGGGAGAAAGAAAGGACCGTGGTAAGATTGGGGTTACCATTGTTTAGGTAAGGATGGGGACTCAATAGGAGTAGGGGATGCCCTCATTTGTTTTATATGTGGAAGAGTGAAGGAAGAATGCATACATTAAGCCAGAGGTGGCTGTATCCAAGTTGGGGGAGAGAGAAGGAATCTTAGCATTGGAATGAGATTGGGTTAAAGTTTAGAAAGTCTGTGTCCCTTTTTAATTTCTTGTTTGTTATCCTTTTAAACTTAAATTGTTGGTAAACTTATCTCCAGTATATCTGAACAGTATTTCCCACAGATATGGGAAAGATGAAGTATTTAACAAACTGCTGGTTATTATGTTTATATCTCTATGGTTGGCCTATAATGTAATCCATATTCTATCTTGTATTATTTAACTTTAAAAGCATTTGAAAATTCCTTTTGTATTATACATGAAGTAAAATAAGTAGCACTAATACATCCTTGTTTGTTATACTATGTAATACTCTTTTGATCTAGTTAACTGCCAACGATAAAAATTTAATTTAAAAAGAATCCTGGACATGTGAAATCTCTTGGTCCCAGTTAATTGAATCAGCCATAAGCATGGGATAAAACAAAGATGGGAGTGGTGCTGTACTCATGATTCATAAGCCAGGCACTGACTCTTGGACTGACTGTTTAAAAACCATTCCTTTTTTCAGTTATACAGTTTCCCTCACTTCCTCTCCTATAGCTTGGATGTCTGAATTACTGAAGTGAGTAGATCGCAGGATGTTTTAAATACTGATTGGGAAAATTGCCCTCTGCTATGCCCCCGGGAAGCATGCACATACTCATATAAATATGTGAGAGGAGGAATAGGTTGTCGTATCAGGTGAAGAAAATAAAGTGTTTAGATTGGAAAGCACTGTTTTATACTCCAGAATATCAGAATTAATGAAACAATGTAAACTTTCTAATTTTATGGAACAATGAAGATAAATAATTATGTTATGGCTCTCATTTATAAATTGTATACTTAATATCTTTGACTGAAGAAACTGTAGTTCTGTCCAAGGTCATAGCTTAAGGGAAACCTCAAAACAGGGTTTGGGATCTTAATGTTTGCCTTTTTTTCTTATGTTGTTATTTTGTTGGAAGTTGTATTCACTTGACAAGGTAAGACAAATTCAGTAATGAAAACAAGGTTGATGACTTTCATCTTTGGTATATTTTTCAGTGAAGTGATTGTTTCTTGTTGTTTTTTTTTTTTCCATTCACAGACCTAAGATTTAATTAATCATATTAAAGTCTGCTCAGATGGACAATAATTTATCTAAAAAGATCTAGGTTATAGTTAAATGCTACACTCTATTTGCTTTCCATTTCCTATTTTAGGGTCTGCTTGGCTTAATCCCCTACCACTTTCCCAATGAGGCTCACTAGGAAAGCTCTTTGAAATTTAAATGCTTAATCACTTCTCAAATGTGAAGGTGATTAAAGTTTTTTTTTGTTATGTTTGTCCAATAGAAATAAAAATATTACCTCCCCAAAATTTAGGTCCCTATGTATGTTGGTGTTCCTGCCTTTAGCTGACTTATAACAGTACCTAATGTAGAAAGTGTTTTTGGGTTCATCATAAGACTTTTTGTTTTTCCAGACAAGTGAAAATTACATCCTGTCTAGTGATACCAGGTCACAGCTCAAATTTCTTGAACAGCTGGATCAACTGGAGAAGCAGAGAAAAGATTTAGAGGAAAGAGAACTGTTATTTAAAGCAGCCAAGGTAAGGGCCTGCCTGATTTATGAGTGAACCTGGCCTGGCAAGGAGGTCAGAATTGGCATTATCATTGGTTGATTGTCTTGGTTTTAGTAGGACTTTAGATTTCTCTGAAGGATATCTTAAAATAAAGTTATTAATAAAATCTCTCATGCCTAGGATGGTATATAGTACAGTGCTTTCACTTAATTTAGTTTAATGAGTTATCTTTTGTCTCCTCATTCTCAATTTCTGTGTGCCTAACATCATGCTAACACCTTCCCCCAAAAATGTTTTATACAATTTTCATGGTGCTTTTAATGATTTGATTGATATGTGCCAAGTTGAAGTTTAGAAAGTAGACAGGCAGAGTATGAATAAAATTAAGAGTAATTATATGGAACAAAATATAGGGTTCCAGATATGGGTGAGAGAGAGAGAGAGAATAAAAGAGAGAACAAGTGAAGTTACTATTTATTTCCTTCCTCCCTTATTTAAGACATTTTCCTGGACTCCAGACAGAGCGAAAGCTAATTCCATTCCAGTTTGCATTTTGTTGCTCCACCTTTCTTTGCAGGTCTGGGGCCTTTGTGTGTGAAGTTTGGGCATCAGTTTTATTTTGTGTTTCAAACACCTTAGTTTTAATTTCTAGTGTTCTTGGCAGCCACCCCTTTTAGAGTATTTGTTCTAGTCATATGTGAATCACTTCATAGAAGCTGTTTTGAAATTATGTCATACTTACAGAAAAGTTGCCAGAACTATACAAAGAACTCACATCTCCTTCACCCAGATTCCTCACTTTTTTTAAAAAAATTTTATTTATTTATTTTTAGTGAGGGAAGGAAGGGGGCGGGGGAGAGACATCAATGTGCGGTTGTTGGGGTCCGTGGCCTGCAACCCAGGCTTGTGCCCTGACTGGGAACCGAACCTGCGATGCTTTGGTTTGCAGCCCGCGCTCAATCCACTGAGCTACGCCAACCAGGGCTCAGATTGCTCACTTTTAACATTTTACTTCATTTACTTCATCTCCACCCTTTCTACACACACACACACACACACACACACACACACACACAATATCATTCTTTCATTTTCTGTTCAATTCAGAGGCAGTTTGTACATTCACAATGTTGTGTAACTGTCATCTCTATTATTTTTCTGAACTTTTTGAAAGCAAGCTTCAGATATGATGTCCCATCAGTCCTAAACATATCTGTGGAAACAAGGACATTCTTTTGTGTAACATTCCAAGTCAGGACGTGAACAATGTAATACTACCATTGAATCCACAGACCCCATTCAAATTTTACTAGTTACCTCAACTCTCTTTCCCTTCATGTTCCATTTTCTGATACAGAAATATGTTATATTCAGGTGTCATATCTTTTCAGACACTTTCAGCAGATTTTCTCAGACTTTCTTTTTCTTTCATGTCTTTGACAGGTTTCAAGAGTATAGACCTTGCCTTTTGTAGGTTGACTCTCAGCGTGGGTTTGTCTGATATTTCCTCATGACATGACTTAGACCATGCATTCTTGGCAGGAATGGATAGAAGTGATGCTGCATTCTTCTCAGCTGATCATACAAAAGGCAGCCTTGATCACTTGGTTGTGTGGGTGCTTACCAAGTCTTCCCATTTTAAATTCACCATTTTCCCCTTTGTAATCAATGAGTTTTTCATAGAAAGGTATTGCAGGATTATATATACCAGTATGTCCCATTCCTCATCAAACCCCTATGTGTCAACTTTAGCATTCATAGATGATGACTACCTGAATCAGCCACCTCTATTATGTTTGTCAAAACGTGGCTCTTTCTTCTCATCATCTCTTTTATACTTAACAGCACTCTGGAAAAGCTTTCCCTTTTCTCTTATTCATTCATTCATATCAGTATGGGTTCTTGAATGTCTTTGATTCAACAGATTGTAATCCATTACTATCATTTATTTTGATGCTCAAACTGCTCCTGGGTGGGAGATCCTTCAAGCTGGCAATTCTGTTCATTAGTCATGTCTCTCTCTTTCAGTGAACATGCCCTTACTTTCTGGCACAAGTTATTTCAGGCCCAGCTTTTACTCCTCCTTCCCAGCCCTGGAGTCTGCCATTTCTCCAAGGGAATCCTTCATATTTATATGAAGTTGAAGATGATATCCAGAAACCAATTAGAGCATACTGTATGCTCATTGCTGATGGGGTGTCATTACATGTAGGACCCTCAATGGACAGATCTAGAAAGTATATGTATAGTATTATGTATGTACACACACAATTATACACCTGTATTTCTTTACCTGTGTGTTTATGTTATAAAACCATGAGTTTATATGAATACTTCCAACTCTAACCAATATCTTAGGGTTCTTTCTAAACTTAACTTTTCTGTGTTGATAAATACTTTCTCCATAGTAAGAAACTTGGCTCTTATTACCTTCAGTATATTTGCTTACGTCCTCAATTTAGTTATTTGATTGATGTAACTTATCTCCCAAATAGCTACGCTGGCTGACTTCTCTTGTCTGCCACTACTGTGACCGTGGCCCTCATTTCATTGTCCATGTCATTGGCTTCTGCTCCCACTGGCCCATACCTTGGTGAGTTTCCTCAAGTCTCCCTGATCACCCTGCATTCTTGGCTGCTGGTCTGTACCTTCATGTGCCCCAATCAGCCACAAGGATGTGGAACACCACAACCTTGTTATTGTGCAGCTTCCTGCTCTCCCACAGTCTCAGTCCCCATGCTGACCCCTCCTGTGATGGGAATGACAGCTGGGAGAGGAAGATGTTCTTCCTTGAGCCCTCAGGTATTATAAGCAAGCACATAGCCAGTGTAATGAAATGGTTTATTGGTATTTATTTCTAATTACTACGCTGTAAACAAGGTCACGAACTATTAAATACTAATTAGTTATTATTGGATATAATATATTATATTTCCTCTCACTCTCTCCTGGCTTTTTCTCCTCTACTGGACTTATAAATATGGGAGTGTCCTAGGATTCAATTCTAAGACTTCTTGTCTGTCTATATTCCCTTGTAATTTGTATTTCCAACTCAGTCTACGTTCTGGAATTCTGGACTCTTATAGCCAACTGCCTACTTGAATCTCCCCTTAGTTGGCCAACAGGCATCTCAAATTTAATGTAGCCAAAAGAACCCCCGATTTTCTTCCCACTCAAAATATTTTTTAGTCTTACAGGTTTTCTTAACTCAATAAATGGCACCATTATTCACCTGGTTCAAGCCAAAAGGAAAACCTAGGAGTCATCTTTAACTCTTTTTTCCTCTCTCCATGTGTATTCTGTTTCTTAAATGTATCCATCTTCTCTTCATCACCATTGTTACCACTCTAGTCTAAGTCATCTTTCACATGGACTTTTATAACATTTTCTGACTGAGCTCCTTTTTTTAATACATTTTTATGCTTCAGAATATCTTCAGAATAATGTTTCATAGCAAGTCATGTGTGTCTCTGCTGCTTCCCCTTGCACTAAAATAAAACCCAAACTTCTTACCAAATTTGAAAAGGCCTTATGTGGTCTGGCACCCCTCCCCTCTCTGAGCGTGCTTCATATCACTCCCTTTTTCACTTAGTCTGCTCCAGTCACACTGCTTGTGGTTCCCCACCCACCTTAGAGTATTAGACTACTGAACACTGAGTTCCTTTCTCCTAAATCTGCTAACGTCTCACAAAGTTGAAATTATCTTCCCAGTTGCTTAGGACAGAATCCTAGGAGTCATCCTCAACTCGTCTTTTTACTTCATACCCCCATGTCTAACCCATCAATAAATCTGGTTGGCTCTACATTCAAAATATATTTTGAATCTAATCACTTACCATCATCTCCTCTGTGACATCAGTCCAAACTGCCCTTGCCTTCTCCTTAGTCTTGTGTTCACAATGTTTGTTTTAAAACAATCTCTAATTGCTCTGTGTGCCTGGGCCTCCACTCTTGAATGCCTATAGTACACCCTCTACATAGCAGACAGACTGACCTTTTGAGTGTCATGTTAGTGGCTTCTCCCTCCTGTGCATCAAACCCTCTGGTAGCTTGTCTCATAATTAAAACTGAACCCCAACTCCTTGTCATGGCCTACCAGGCAAAACATGGTGTCTGACCTTGTCTCCCTCAACTTTTCTCTTGTGTTCCAATGACACAGGCTTTCTTTGTTTCCTCAAGCATTCCAGGGTTGTTCCCATTTTAAGTTACGGCAATCACTGTGCCTTCTGCTTGGAGTGTTCTTCCCCCAGATCTTTGCGTGGCTGCCTCCTTCTTGCCATTCAGATCTCTACTCAAATGTCACTCCTCAGATGGTCTTTTCTGCCATCTTAGCAAAAGAAGTGCCTCCCCCACCCCTCTCTTCTTTCTATCACATTTTTTTTTCTTTGTAGCTCTTATCATTATCAATAATTATTTGTGTTTTATTTTTCTTAAAATGTAAATTCTTGAAAACCGGAACTCTGTCTTGTTATTTCATTTCTATATCTTCAAGGCCTAGAACAGTGGCACAGAGTAGAATTTGTACTATGGATAATCAATTAAGATTGGTTGGCAAAGACTCAATAGCCAAATGTGCCTATTTTATACTAGGACAAAAAAATTATACACACACATACAGATATATACTATACATATTTTCATATAAATATGTATATATGTACTCATTCTCTTATAATATTATAGGTGGAATAACAAAGTAGTTTGCCTTAGTTTGAGCTGAAATGAAGTTGTTCTAGTAGTTTGGGGACAAAATGAAGGATAAAGTTACTAGTTTTGGGTAGAATCTTAAGTAGGTATTTAGCTAAGGTGTTTAAAATTAGAAGACACTCTTAAATATAAACAATTTCTTTCATTTTCTGTTAAAAAAAGTACTGATAAACCAGTAAGCCTGTCACATAAACTTAGTAAATTATGAAAATAACTTTTAGCTTTTATTTTGTTAGCTATCTTTAATTAATTGACATTGCATTTTATAGAACAAGCATTCAGATTTATAAGGAGTTGGATAGATTTGTTAGAATGAGAAGGATACACCTACCCCAAGCATATTTGTGGACAAATGTTCATGGTGTCAGAAATAAAGTTCTTTACCCTTTGTTTTATCATAGCATTAGCAGTCCTGTAAGATTGTTCCTTTCTAGAATGTTAAACTGAGTCAGTGTGGAAAGTAACATTCAAACATTCAACAATCATTTATTACGGACCCAAAGATGATAAGATACTCTAATGGGAACATGGGGACATATTTTCTACTTAATTTTTTTTAAATTACACTTTCAAAGAGATAGAGAGATTTGGTTCAAAGTTCATCAGGTTCTTGATTTTAGTCGTCCTTGAAATACCATATGGTTTTTTCCAAAATGTGTTCACCGAAGGTGTAGCCAGTGTTGATTGTTTTCATTCATTTAAGCCAACAGTTAAACTCCTTTTCTTTTCCTTTCCCCATACCATCCATTTTTTAGTTCTCGGTGTTCAAACAAGAACAACGTCATGCCTCAACTGGACCTGACTGACACCGTTAGCGTCATTTTCCGCATAAGCTTCCTCCGGGCTGGAACTGTAGCAGCCACCCTGACGATGAGAGGGAGGGGTGGTCAGAGAGGGAGTACACAGGACTAGATTGAGGCATTTTCCCCTGGAGCCAAGGTTTTCAATCATAAGAGAAAATTGTCATTTATTAAATATTTAATGGCAAACTGTAGTGTTTAGATGCTAGTAATTTCTATTAAAATTTTCTTTTCCTTTGATAGAGTCGTTCCAATAAAGAAGATCCAGAACAGCTGAGATTAAAGCAGAAAGCCAAAGAGGTAGGACTTTCAAGTTACCATGTTTGTCTTTGTGTTCCAGGGAAGGCTGGCAGCCCTCTCCTGGCAATTAGGTCAGGGTTTATTTTGCTGTTGCATACCATTTGCAGAAGCCTTGGGGAAGGACAGGAACTGCTGAAGGCAAGGGCAGTACTTCAAATGAGGTCAATGAGTGATGTGCTCTCTTTTTAAAATTTATTTTCAAGGCTTAGGCCTGTCTAGAAATGGCTCTTTGTAAACTACAGCAGCATACTTGGAGGAATATAACGTGGGATTAAGAAAAAAAAGAAACTTCTGAGATTTAGCATCTGGGACTGTACAATAGGCTACATTTTTCCAGGGTAATTGTTCGTTTTGTAAATCTGATACTGCTTATAATTCTTTGGCTGGGAGGCGGTACTGGGATTTAGTTTTAAATGGAAAATGCCTCTGGCTTTTAATTTTCTGGGCCCAGCAGTTTTCTGTTCTGGAATGGAGCCCTTGTTTCACACAGTTCATGTTTAGCTGCAGGGGTTTTAGTTTATAGCTTAGACTGGTTAAGCTTTTACTCCCAGAGGCCTCTGCATAGCAACTGTAGAAATCAACAAATAAGTTCATTTATGTCTGCAGCCTCCTCTCAGTAGCTGACTTTTTACATTTCCCAATATCCATTTCCTGACTTTTCTAGCCCCAGAGAAAAAAGCTCCACTAATTGGAGCTTATTTTAATTGAGCCTTAATATTGGATCTCACTGGAGTTGCCCCCAGAGCTGCTGAGAACAGAAGGAAATGAAAGTACCCAAGGTTGAAGATGTGGTGCGTGTATGGGGGGGTGTGTGTGTGAAATTTTTCACTTGACCTACAGATTCTTTTCCCTGCTGAATAAATCATCAAGCCTGTTCACATTTCTGATTAAGGATCTGACAGCAGACAATAATAAAGACAATTGAGGTGTGAGACGTGTGACATGGAGCTGAAGAAATTGGTTTCTATAGTTACTCAACTGATTTCATGCAATTTTTAAGGATCTTTGTGCTAAATTTCCTAAGCAACCTTTTTCCTTAACTGTGCCTCTTGAACTATGAAATTTGTTGTTGCTTAACATTGCTGCACTCGGCTTCTAGGTGCCAGCAGCAGCAGGTTATTTATGAATGTTTTAAAGGCCCTTATTGTTTGGATTAATGTAGGAGCTAAGGCAAAACAAATGGAAATCTAGTAAGAATCTTACCGTCAACATGGTGTGTTTTCACTGACATAGAGAAGGAAAATACAGGACCTCTGGATGGGAGGGTTTCTGGATTGGGATGAGGAGAACTGGGAAGGGAGAATGTTAAAAAGAATTGAAACCAGAACATTTAATTTTGACAAGAAAAAATTTCTCATACTCATTTCTTTCCAGTTGAAAATTTATCTAAAAATATTATCTGAAAAACTAATGTGAGGATGTACTTATAATCCTTTATAAGCAAGTTTGGCTTGATGATAGATTATTTGGGGATGGGCAACTATTATTGCTCTGAGTCATGGGTATTCCTCTTTGTTTTAATTAAGGACTGGTAAGATGCTTATGTACTTCCTTCTAACTGTATCCCTCTTTGGAAAATATATATCATAAACCTTATCCTTTTATCCTTAAAGAACTTACCCTGTCTGTTCCTCCATAAATATCTGAATTGTAGATTAATTTTTCCTTCAGGTTTGCATGGGATGGTTTTGTTTGTTTGTTTTAATCGTGTGTAGTATTATTCCCTGAGGGATGAATAGGTGGACATTATTTTAAAAAAAGAAAAAGTTGTAACAGTAAATGTGATGGAAAAAACCCTCTCATAATGAGAGCAGGTGATACCAAACCTGTTTTTCCCCCTCCCTTGTACCTTCATTTATTTCTTTTTCCTAGCAAGATGAAATAGACTCAATATAATTTCTGTCCACAATATTTTGGAAGTTTTCTAGTTGCTTCCTATCTTGTATCCAGTTGATTGAAAAAGGAATCAAATACATTGCCCCTGTTCCAAGAATAGAAGCTCTCTGTATTAGTTGCAAATGTTCTGCGAAAGTAAAATATTCTTATTTTGTCATCCCCCTGACCCCTAGAGCTCTTATTAACTTTAATATTCTAAGGGCCTCTAATTTAGAATCAGACATATACCATATTTTATTTAGTTGCAAAAAATCACTGATCCTATCTTTAACATAGAGTTATGTCTTGTATGGTCATTTGTAAGGTTATCATTTGGGATATGCTAATTATTATCACATTGGTATAAAATACATAGCTTTAGTTGTGATTTTGTGGGGGAATTTTCTTTGTTTTAAAAAATTAGCATGGAGTCCTTATTATTTCTTGGTTTAGAACTATTTTGCTTTCCTTTTCCTACCTATCTACCATGTTGGTTATAGGAGATTAATGACAGTATTTTATGAAAGCAGAACTCTGAAGAACTGTTTAGTGAAGTTACAGACATTATTGTTGCTAAGAAATGTTTCAGCAATGATGTTTGTCATAAATGTTAAGTCACAACTTGAATCCCCTTCATACATAATTTCATAATCCATGTTTGCTTTCACCTGTTAAGGACTAGAGTTTTATCTTGATCATATTTCCCCTGTGGGTTTTCTTCTCTCTAATACAGTTTTAGAGGATATTCATTTCTTCTTTGCATTGTGGGTGTAAGGATAAGCTATTAAATTGGGCCAGTTTTTATAACATGCCTAATAATTTTTGTTTTTATTCTTCCTATTGACTTCTTCCAATTTTGTCATTCTCATTTGGCACTTAAAAAAATAGGCAGCCTTTGGGTTTGCCTCCAACCTAGTCTCATTTCATTGAAGTAGCTCCTGCTGCATACTGTTCTTATTGACCTGACAGATTATCTATTTGAAAACCGTATTTGTTGTTTAGCTAAAATGTCTGGATATTCCTGTGATTCAAACATTTTAGTTTCAACTTTGGGGCTTTTTTCCCCTTTTTCTATTTTTGCCTGAAAAAGTATTATATGTGTTCTCTATTGTAACTTTATATTTTAAATGCTAACATTTTAAAATGTGGTTTTTAAATAATTTTCCTAGATACCTTTCCTAAAATCTAAGTACTGACAATCTTCCATTTCACCCTTTATTTGAAAAAGGTTTTAAATAGATTACTAATTGCCCAATTCTAATTTCAAACAAGCAGGCAGGCATATCTTTGTTAAATGCAGCTGCAGACTTGTCTGAAATGTATGCTTTGTGTCCTAGATCACTATCTAGCCATCAATGTTTTCCTTTCTTACCACATCATCCAGAATTCTGCAGAGCAAGCCATCTGACCTTGGAGTTCAGGCATCCTGATTCCTTACACGTTTGTTATGTACATTGCAACCTTTATACCCCTTTGAATATCTTCTTTCTCCTTTGGGAGATGTGAGTTGAGTGCATCTGTGAAGAGTAAGACAAAGAATTCATTTACTTTCTAACAGTTTCTACCATTCCCACTTTCATTTGTTATCAAACAATAGAAGAAAGAGAAAGGAATGCTGTACCTGCTGACACATTTAGTTTCGTAGTGCAACCTGTAGAAACCAGGCAAAAGAATAAGTATCGAATGATTAAAATGCATAACAGATTAGAAAACTTGTTACCTGAAGTTTTTAGGATTTTTGTTTATACAAAATATAGGATATAAACACTCTAAAGAATGCAATTCTCTGTAAAGATTATTGTACAAGAAAAAAGATGATAAGGCTCATCACTGATTAGAAAAATATATAATTTAGATAGGAAAAAGCCAAGAGATATTCTTAGAACAAAGTTTCAAAAGGTACAGAGTCAGTGAAACATATTTAATGCTAACTATTAAATAGAGCAATTAATGTTTAAACTTACACTAGCTCTGCATGAGCCAAAACTTATGAAACTCTGGAGAGGGCAAAATGAAATTTGTCATTAAAAGTACTTTGTAGCAATCAAATTAATTCAGTATGGAGAAGACATTCTTAAAATGACTGGATGTAAAGAACTTATATACATAGCAGAGAAATAGATGCAGATGTTTCAAAGCATTGCTCATCTAGGATAATGGTTCTCAAACTGGCATGCATGAGAGTGATCTGGGAGAGCTTATTAAAAATACAGATTGGTAGGCCCTTCCCCCAGGGTTTATGGCAGGCGTGTCAAACTCATTTTCACCAGGGGCCACATCAGCCTCACGGTTGCCTTCAAAGGGCCAAATGTAATTTCAACTCCTTAACAGTTAAGGAGCAGTTAAATTTATACAGTCCTAAAATTATTTCGGCTCTTTGAAGGCAACTGCTAGGCTGATGTGGCCCCTGGTGAAAATAAGTTTGACACCTCTGGTTCTATGGTATATTAGTCTGGGTGAGGCCTGAGAATTTACATTTCCAACGAATTTCCAAGTGATTTCTGCTATTGCTGCTCTAGAGATCACATTTAGAGCTGTTGGTCTTAGGAGAAAGAAAGGGAGACTTTAAAATCTATCACTTTTAATATTCCATTGACTAAATGGTCATAGAAGTTTAAAACGAAGTACTGTCATTTGGGAAGCTGAGAGTTGGCATCTTGAACTGCCATAGTTCACTTGCTACCAATTACTATTTCAATAGGTGCTCTTTTGGAACCGGGGAAGCTACACTGGGTTTTGTTTTTAATAGATATTTTCATGAGACCTTTATTGGTTATATCTCTTGATTGCTTGGTATACCTTACATAGAAAAGATAATATTTTTTCCAGAACGTCATGAGGTTACTTGCATCTTTAATTTTGAAGTATAGTATCAGTGTGTCTTGAGAGATATGTTACTCTTTTGGTAGAAGAGGTGAGGTGTGTATTATTTAAAAAGTATCAGTGAACTAGAAGTCAGGAGTTTGGGATTTTTTTTTTTTAAAGTTTTGGATTTTTTATTTAGTCTCCCATTATCTAGATAGCACTTTGGGGAAGTTAAATTTCTTTGAGCTTAGCTCAATTATCTTGTATTTTAAAAAGAATGTAATAGTACTTGCTCTGCTTATGTTTCACAGTTGTATAATTTAAGAAAGGTGAAGTATAAGAGGCACACCAGCCCTGGCTGGTGTGGCTTGGTTGGTTGGAGCATCGCCCCATAAATGTGAGGGTCATTTGTTTGATTCCTGTTAGAGCACTTGCCTAGGTGGCAGGTTTGGTCCCGAGCTGGGACGTGTATCAGAGGCAACCAGTCGATGTTTCTCTGCCTGCCTTCCCCCCTCTCTAAAATCAATGAGTATGTCTTCTGTTGAGGATAAAAATAAAATAAAATGATTCTGTTAAAAAAAGGGTAGTCTACAAACATTACTTAGAGAAACATTTAAGATAGATTCCATTGAGCTCTTAAATGTAAGCCGGAGAGATTGACCATGGATATTTGAGGGGATCTCAACCCCAGAGAACCTGGGTTGGGGAGGTTCTATAATCTAATATGAACTCAGCACAGCATATTTGTTTTAAATAATACATAAATCAAGTATTATGTTTAAGTGCAAGGGAGAAAGTATCTAATTGAGATTATATAGAATATGCTATTTTCCTGAAAGGCAGAGATGGAGTAGAAAGGCTGACTAGGAATGCATCAGATTATGCATTTCAAAGTCCAAGAATCTCAGGTGTCCTGATATTATAAGAACTAGCCTTAGTTGTTGGGAGAATAAAATAATCAGTCCCCATACTGTTTGATTGGTAGAATGCCTGCTTAATAATTATCTTGAAGGGGTTGAAAAGGATCCTGTGTTTCTATTGTGGTATTCTTAAATTTTGGGTGGGGGGGTGATTTTTTTGATAACTTGCTTTTTTGGTTTCTTTTGTTTTAAGATTTCTTCTGTTGCCCTGTCTGGTGTGGCTCAGTGGATTGAGTGCTGCCTGCAAACAGAAAGGTCACTGGTTCAATTTCTAGTCAGGGTACATGCCTGGGTTGTGGGCCAGGTCCTCAGTAGGGGGCATGAGAGAGGCAACTGGGCCATGTATCTCTTGCACATTGATATTTCTCTCTCTTTCTCCCTCTCCCTCTCTCTAAAAGTAAATAAATAAAATATTTTTTTTAAAGATTCATCTGTTAATAGGTTTTTGGTATGGTGTTTGTTTTGTTCTGTAGTATAATATTTTGGCATTAATCTTGCTTTCCCCAGTAAATTACAGTAATTCAGAAGTGATTATATAAGCATTGTTGATTTTTTCAAATTTTTTAATTTTTTTACATTTGAGTTTCTTTTTTATAATATATATTATATATTATGCTATTACAGTTGTCCCATTTCCCCCCTTCATTCCCCTCCACCCTGTACACCCTCTCTCACCCATATCCCCCCTTTAGTTCATGTCCATGTGTCATACTTATAAGTTCCTTAGCTTCTACATTTCTCATACTATTCTTACCCTCCCCCTATCTATTTTCAACCTACAATCTATGCTACTTATTCTCTGTACCTTTTCCCCCTCTCTCCTCCTCCCACTCTGCTGTTGCTAACCCTCCATGTGATCTCCGTTTCTGTGGTTCTGTTCCTGTTCTAGTTGTTGGCTTAGTTTCTTTTGGTTTTGCTTTAGGTGTGGTTGTTAATAATTGTGAGTTTGCTGTCCTTTTACTATACATGTTTTTTCTTTATCTTCTTTTCTTAGATAAGTCCCTTTAACATTTCATAAAATAAGGGCTTGGTGATGAACTCCTTTAACTTGACCTTATCTGAGAAGCACTTTATCTGCCCTTCCATTCTAAATGAAAGCTTTGCTGGATAGAGTAATCTGGGATATAGGTCCTTGTCTTTCATGACTTGGAATATTTCTTTCCAGCCCCTTCTTGCCTGTAAGGTCTCTTTGGAGAAATCAGCTGACAGTCTGATGGGAACTCCTTTGTAGGTGACTGTCTTCTTATCTCTTGCTGCTTCTAGGATTCTCTCCTTCATTTTTACTTTGGCTACTGTAATTATGATGTGCCTTGGTGTGTTTCTTCTTGGGTCCAAGTTCTTTGGGGCTCTCTGAGCTTCCTGGATATCCTGGAAGCTCATTTCCTTTACCAGAATGGGGAGGTTCTCCTTTATTATTTGTTCAAATATGTGTTCAATCTGTTGCTTTTCCTCTTCCCCTTCTGGTACCCCTATAATTCGGATGTTGGAATGTTTAAAGATGTCCTAGAGGTTCCTAAGCTTCTCATTTTTTTGAATTCTTATTTCTTCATTCTTTGCTGTTTGATTGTTTTTTTCTTCCTTCTGGTCCACTCTATTGTTTTGAGTCCCAGTTTCCTTTCCATCACTATTGGTTCTCCATGCATCTTCCTTCATCTCTTTTATGGTAACCTGCATTTTTTTTCATGTAATTGCACCCAAAATCAACCAATTCTGTGAGCTTCCTGACCACCAGTGTTTTGAACTGTGCCTCTGATAGATTGGCTATCTCTTGGTCACTCAAAAGGATGAGCCCTGGGGCATTGATCTGGTTTTCTGTTTGAGACATGTCTCTTTCTCTCTCTCTTTTTTTTTTTTTTGGTGTGGTCGCTCCTGTTACAGTGAGGGGTGGAGCCTTAGGTGTTCACCGGGGCTGGGCACCCCAGGTGCTAGATTGTGATGTTGTATGTGGGGGCAGGGGTGGGAGGGGACAATGGTGGTAGCTCTGGTCTCCTGGGACCACAGTCCCTTCCCTGGGATCCTGGGCTGCGCACTGTGTCCCGGTCCACAGTCGCTGCCTCACTGGGTCCGCCAGCTGCCGCTCATGTACTCAGGGTCTCAGGGTCGACCTACTGCGATCCTGCACGCCCCGGTTGCCCTACGCGCCCACTGCTCTCTGCTCTCCGCGCCTCGACCCTTGCTGCAACCCGCGCTGGGCTGCTTATCTCTGCCCGTCCTACCGGTCTGGATGAACCGGTCTGCTTCAACTTCTTGGCTATCCGACTTCCATTCAGATAAATTCTCCATCAGTTCTGGGTGTTATTCTGCCTCTAAATTGTTGTTGTTCTAATATTGGTTGTGTGTGGAGGTACAGTGCGTCCACCTATGCCTTCATCTTGCTGGAAGTCCCGATTTTTTTTTTAGTTTGGTTAATTCTTCCAAAGCATATCAAAAAATCTATTTAAATTTTCATTATTAAAAAAGTCTATTGTTTGGTGGTAGGTTTTCACCGTTATCTGTACATTTAACTTTAATTTTGACATTTATGCAGCAGATCATTCTTAAGTCTCTGTGTGCTAAGTTCAAAACTGGTAGTGTACTTTGTTACTCTTATTTACATTCTTTCAAACATTCCTGTTCATAGTATTAGCTGTTTCTTATTGTTACTAATGTATTTATTGTTGGACAGCACTCTCAATCCTTGGGGGAGACGTCAATTTACCACTCTACTCTTTCCTTTACTTTACACCTTATGATATCACTTTCCAAAAGTTTGTAGCAGAATCAGACTGAAATGACACCACACCATATTTTTGGATCATTTATTGTGAAAGACAGCTCTGCAGTTGTTTCTTGTAGTGTCAGTGCCTGCATTTTTTATATCTTTTTCCTTAAACATGGAAAATAAACTTTTTTTGATTTCCCATACTGTCAGTATCATAATTGTCTAGATAATTTAGTCCTTCCTCTTAAGTATGTCTCTGTACCTGCTGAGATTTGGCTATATGACACTTGGTTTATTCATTATTCATCTAGTCCTTTGTATCTGCCTAAGCTTTTGGTTTCTGTTTTCATTAATTTTATTTATTTTTTCAGTATATTTTGTTCTTGAAATCTGTATTTAGCATCAAGAAGTACCTTTATTGAACTTTATCTCTGGGAGTTTATGTGATCTTTAAGGTAATCTTTTAATGTGTTTTGGGTCTTGATTAAAGTCAGTACTATCATAGTTAAAAATGAACAAAGACAAGTATTAAATTCCAGGGATGAAATGATCTCTAACTGCTATTGCTCTGTTGTGCTCTAGGGCACTGACTTCAATTTTATGGGACCTCTACTTGATATCAGAGAGACTGTGATAAGTGAAATGCAGGCTTTGTCACTAGCCATAAAGGAATGAGGGAGGATCCTCTCAAAAAAGTATGTCAAGCCTGTTAGGAACAAGGTGTGTTGAGAATAAAGTTCTAAAATGGAAATTTTATTGCTGAAAATGATAATGGAAATAAAATCCTCACTGGTTCAGTTGGACATTAGGAAAAAGAAAACAGTAAATTTAGAGTCAGTTAACTTGGATGGAGACATAGAATTTATCTAATCTGAAAATCAGAGAGGATAATAGATCAAAAAGCAAAATAGCACTGTAGAGACATGTGGGCCTATGATCAGAGGCTTGACATTTGGTTATTAAAATCTCAGAAGAAGATAAAGAGTGAAATGCTAGCCCTGGCTGGAGTAGCTCAGTGGATTGAGCGTGGGCTGGGAACCAAAGTGTCCCAGGTTCGATTCCCAGCCAGGGTACAATCCTGGGTTGCAGGCCATAACCCCCAGCAACTGCACATTGATGTCTCTGTCTCTCTCTCTGTCTCTCTCTTTGTCTCTCTCTCTCTCTCTCCCCCCCCTTCTTTCTCTAAAAATAAATAAATAAAATTAAAAAAAAAAGTGAAATGCTAAAACTTTTTTGGAAAAAATAATGGCTAGACTCTCCTATCCCCTAATTTAGAGAAAGCAATAAACCTAAAGATTCCAGCTCAGTGAACCCCCAAGCAGGGTAAAGAAACTCTGGCTCTGTCACATCATAATCAATTTCAGAAAGTAAAGATATAGAAAAAAATTTGAAACTAGCCTTAGAAAAGGACATTTTTTCAACAGGTGTAGACTTCCTGTCAGAAACCATGGAGACCAGTAGGAAGTAGCAAAATATTTTTTTTTATACTTTTTCTTTTTCTTTTTTTTTTTTAAGATTTTATTTATTTATTTTTAGAGAGGGAAGGGGGAGAGAGAGAGAGAGAAACATCAATGTGCGGTTGCTGGGGGTTCTGGCCAGCAACCCAGGAATGTACCCTGGCTGGGAATCGAACCTGGGACACTTTGGTTCCCAGCCCGCTCTCAATCCACTGAGCTACGCCAGCCAGGGTGCAAAATATTTTTAAAGTCCTGGAAGAAAACAACTGTCAGCCAATCCAAAATTCTATGTTCAGTGAAAATATCCTGCAGAATGGAGGTGAAATAAAGCCATTTTCAGATGAAGGAGCATGAATAGAATGTTGCCAGCCAACCTGCTCTAAAAGAATTGCTTAAGAAAGTTCTTCAGAATGAAGTAAAATGATACCAAAGGAAAACATTAAATATCAGGAGGGGAAAAAGAGCAACAGAAATGGTATTATAGACTTTGTCTATTTTTGAGTTTCTAAAAATGCTTAAGTGAAAGCAAAATTATAACATTGTCAGGAATTTTCAATGTATGTGTATGTAATATCAAAAAATATAACAAAGCATGGAGAGTAAAAGGACATACATATGGGTCATGTGTCTGTATTCTACTTGATGTGGTAAAATATTGATTCTAAGTAGACTGAAATTTAAAATATATATTGTAATCTCTAGAGCCCCCACTAAACTTTTTTAAAAACTATATAAAAAGACAGTAAAAAATAGATACATTGAAATACTAAAAGTTTATATGACCCCAAACAAGTAGGAAAAGGGAAATAAATAAAAAACAGAGGGAAGAAACGGAAAACAAATAATAAAATGGTAAATGTAAATTCAGACACATCTAAATCATTATATCAAGTGTAAATGAAAAACTGGCTCAACTATATCTGTGTGTAAGAAACTCACTTCAAACGTAATGAAATAGGTAGGTTAAAATAATACGATGGGGGAAAATACTTTAGAAAAGAAGAAAGTTCTCAAATTAATAATCTAAGCCTTTACCTTAAGAAACTGGAAAAAGAAGAGCAATATACACCCAAAGCAACAGAAGAAAAGAAGTAATAGTAAGAAGCAAATCTCAATGACTTTGAAAACAGAAGAAAAGAAATAAACATCAAATAAGCAAAAGCTGGTTCTTTAGTCAATGAAACTGATGAGTCTCTTAAGACTAAAAAAGAAAAATCAGATATACATCACTATTGTGAGGAAGAAAAAGATGGGAAATCATGACAGACCCTGTGGATGTCAATAGAATATGAAGGGATTATAACGAACAACTCTTTGCAAACAGTTTGACAAGTTGGATGAAGTGACCAATTTCTTAAAAAGCACAAACTATCAAAACTTGGCCAAGATGAAGTAGATAGCCTCAGCATTTCTGCAGTTATTAAGTAAATTTCAATTTATAGTTAAAACCTTCCAATTAAGAAATCTCAGGTACAAATCATTTTACTTAGTGAATTCTCCCAGTTACAGAACAATTAACACCACTTCTATACCACTTGTGTCAAATCTAGCAATTTATAAAAATTGTATGACCAATTAGAGATTATCCCAGGAGTGCAAAGCTGGTTCGATATTCAAAAATCAGTCAACATAATCTACCATGTTAACAGTCTAAGAAAGAAAAACTATGTAATTGTGTTAATTAATGTAGAAGTATATTTGACAAATTTCAACATCCATTAATAATAATAACCCAGTAATTTAGGAATAAAAGGGGGGCACTTACTGAATCTGATAAAGGACAGCTATTAAAACCTTACCATTATACCATTCTTAATGGTGAAAGGATTGTTTTCTTCCAAAGATTAGGGGAAAAAAGCAAGGATGTCTGCTTCTATCACTATTACTCATTTAATGTTGAGTGATTATAAGTCCTGGCCAGCACAATAAGTCAAGAAAAAGAAATAAAAGGCACGTAGATTGGAGAGGGAGAAATAAAATAGGTTGTACTTTGGTTCTCTTAACTGTTTCTTTCACAGAGCAAAAGTTTTTAATTTTGATGAAGTCCAACTTGTCAAAACATAAAAAACCCTTTTTTTATGGACCCTGCTATGGGTGTCCTGTCTAAGCACTTTTTGTTGGACCCAAATTACAAAGATCTTCTCTTCTGCTTTTTGCTAGAAGTTTATAGTTTATATTTGGAGTTAATTTTTGTATAAAGTGTGAGGTGTTGAAATCAAGGTAGTGTTTTTTGCATGTGGATGTCCAGTTGCTTCAATATTTGGTGAAAAAACTATGTTTTCTCAATAAAATTGTTTTCTATTCTGATCAAAAATCAATTGGCCATATTTATGTTCTATTTCTCAATTCTTTTTTCTGTCCCATATCTGTGTCTATCCTTTGTACCACATTATTTTAATTACTGTAACCTTATAGTAATTCTTAAAATTGTGTGGTGTAATTTTTTCAATTTTGTTCTTTTTTTCCAAAGCTGATTTAGCTTTTCTAGTTCTGCCTTCCCATGTAAATTTTAGACTCAATTTACCCATATTTATAAAAAAAAAAACCACCTTATTGGAATGGTGTTAAATCCGTAGATGAACTTGGAGAGAATTGAAATCTTTACTCTGTTGAGTTTTGCAATCCATGAACATACAGTATTTCTCTCTACTTATCTATACTTGTTTTTATTACTTTAATCTGCATTGTGTGGTTTACAGAATACAAATACCTGTACATGATAGATATATCTGAAACTATTTCATTTGGGGGAGAGCTATTCTTATAAGTGGCATTTTAAAAAATTTATTTTTCCCAATGTACCTTAATGTTATTTAGAGAGATGATTATTGAGTATGTTGACCTTGCATCTTGAAACCTTGCTAAACTCATTTAATAGTCCTAGGAGGATATTGGTTTTTCTTTTTTGTAGCTAACTTGAGGTTTTCTGTGTAGATAATCATGTCATTTGCAATCCTGTTTCTATAAGCAAGCAGTTTAGTTTTTACTGAACTGAGCCTGTTGTCTTCACCCACTATTTATGTCAAGCCTGCATGAATGCCCAAAACTTCCTCCCTTTTCCCTTAAAAAAGCCTAGTTTTTCTGTACTGTGCTGGCCAAGATAGACTGTTTTTGAGAAAGTTTACAGCCAACCAAAACTATGGTCAGTTTCACTTTTTGTTAGGGTTTTGAAAAATTTTCTAAAATGTATATGAGATTTCAAAACACCAAAGTATAATTCACAGAATAGGAGAAAATGTTTTACTACATGGGGAGAGAAATTTGATGACAGAGGTCAATTTTGAAACTTTATTTATTTATTTGGTATGACTATCTTGCAGATGCCATTTCTCTACAAAGAATAAAAATATAGCTTGTTTGATTTAGGTAGATTAACTAAAATCCATTCTGTCACCTAGAATTTCAGGATGTGACATCATCAGACTCTAAAACTATATATCTTATTATGAAGGTCAGCATCAATAAAAGACCATTTAAAACTCTTGAAAATAGTTTGCTAGCAATTTATACATAAGTGAATACCATTTAAAAGGATTACTGCCCTGTAATTTGTGGAACAGATAGACAATGGTTTTAATTTTTAGTTAAATGGTTTCTGCTTTACTTAAGATTCAGTTACCTGTGGTTTATTCTTTGTTATTGTCTAAAATAATCTGAAGTGACCTTTACTTTGTACCTTCTTGAAACCATCTGTTTCACCATACACTTACTTCCTGTTTTCATCCTGCTGTTTTTTAAATGTTAAAACTTTGATCAGTGTTCCTCTAAGAATATCCTTTATATGTATTATATATAAAATGTAAAAATATTCATATATATAAGGTTTCCCAACAGGTTACTTTCAGTTGACTGTCCTGGAGTTTGATCGTGCTGAACACTCACCAAGCAACCAGAGCCAGAGTCTTTCCACTTTTCCTTCCATAGTGATAAGACTTTGATGGGAATTGAACATTCTTGCTCTTCTGGAAAAGGTTAAGGACCTGTACAATGATATTTTATTTGACTTCCTCACCTTGTGTTTTTGAAAGAATACCATGTGACACTTACTGCTTTGGTAAATGATGCTATATTCCGTGCTTTTATTTTCCAGTTTTAATATCTTGTTGATCTGACTTTTAATGGGTCATCTTTCATGAGCACCCTTGTATAGTTTAGTACCTCCCTACTAAAAAATTATATATTGTACCTTTGGTCATTTTGGGGTAAGTATGATGGAAGTTATACAGTAATACTAACTGACTTTCAGTATTTGGCATGAAGATAAATGTAAAGTGAATCTGTGAGAAAGTGTGCTATGTTGAAAATGATGTGATGAGAACACTTGGCTCTGAGTTCTGCTTCTTCCATTTAATATTTATGTGACCTTTATGAAGTTTTTCTAACTTCCTAGAGCCCCACTGCCTCCTTTAACTTAAAAAAAAAAGGATGAAGTATATGTATAATTTTCATGTGTTGTAACAATTCATGTGTACCTTTTGGTGTGGTTATGAGAGTTAAATGAGTTAATTTTTAGTGAAGTGCTTTATAAATCATACAGCATAGAACTATTTCCTTTAAAATACAGAAACTGTCTTTAAGTGATTTTCTTTTAATCTGAAAAGGTTGACTGTGGTTTGACCAATTTCTCTCTAATTTAATGTTCAATTTTATTCTTCAGGCATTTCTTACTTGTGTTTAAACTAAGAGATTTAGCTCTAGATGCCTTTCCTTTCTTTCTTTTTTTTTTCTTCTTGTATTCTGTACTTCTTCTTACCTAAATTCTGCCTCTCCATTTAGAGATTCAGGACTAAAGACTTTGTTGCAGTAAGTGAATTAGGAAATGATGTGCCCTTGGTTAGGAAAATCTAATGTTTATTTTACACTGAAACTATTTGATGAATAACACAGAACTAGGCTTAGTGATCAGTTTCTTTCCCCCTCTGAGCATGACTATGAGTAAACATTGCCTTTTTTTTTTTTTAATTTCATCTTCCAGTTACAACAGTTGGAGCTTGCACAGATTCAGCAAAGAGATGCTAACCTCACAGCCCTTGCTGCTATTGGACCAAGGAAGAAGAGACCACTGGAATCTGGGTCTGGAAATGAGGTAGTGATACAATGTTTGTTATTTTATTTTTCATGTGCAGACAGCATGCCAAAAGGAAGAAAAGACATGCAAACATTATAGTTTACCCTACCTTGTACACTATTGCTGCCACATGCTTATGAAAATTCCACTTTGTCTGTTTCATAAAATCTTAACTTTTATTGTGTTTTGAAGGTTTGTATTACCTTGAACTTTACTCCTCCTTATTACGTGTTTTATACTTCTTCCTATTACCCATAGCTAGTCATGCTGAGTCTCACTATCTCATTTTTTTATTTCTGTGCATTCTTTTTAGTGGTCTTATGTAATTCTTTCTCCTCTCTGTGTATCTAAATCCAGCCTGTCTATTAAGATAAAATCTGCCACCTTCTTCATGAATCCTGACTCTTCTTTCCCACACTGACTTGTTTTCTGAGGACATAGTGTTTGCATGGTATTGATTTGGTCTCTGTTCCTTGTGTGCATGTTTTCTTTTGTGAGGTTTAAACCTCTTGAGCAAGACTATAATCCTATTTTTTGTATCCCCCACAGAACTGGGCATATATATACTCAATAAATATCATTAATTGTGTAACACCCAGGAAGGACCTTACTTAATCTTTAGAGCAGTTATTTGATATAATATTAGATTTACAGATTGATCATCAGATCTAAGATAGAGGTACATAGAGAGCCCTGAGATAGGGTTAACTATAAAGAGCCTGACTTAACTGTCTGCTCTGTAAAATTTAAATGTGCTTTGAGACATGTTCCTCCCCAGCATTGACCCCTTAACATTGACAATTCCTAAATGAATGG
Source organism: Phyllostomus hastatus (assembly GCF_019186645.2). Classification (NCBI taxonomy): domain Eukaryota; kingdom Metazoa; phylum Chordata; class Mammalia; order Chiroptera; family Phyllostomidae; genus Phyllostomus; species Phyllostomus hastatus. The sequence goes on from NW_025333960.1 coordinate 22,603,119, forward strand.
CAGTCACCTCAGTAGAGAAAGGATTGTTTTTATTATAAATGTAATGTATGCAATGTGCATTCACATGCAAAAAAAAATTCACAATATAAAAATATTTGAAAAAATAAATATTTACTCCTCACAAATGTGCAGTCTCCCATCCTCTGCCCAGTCAGGTGTAACCACGGTTTAGGTTTTAACATAGCCTGAAAGAAACCTAATGAATGTGGGCACGTATCACATGTGCATTTACAATCCCCATATTTGATTTTGTTTACACTTAAATGAGATCAGACTATACCTATTGTTCTGCCCTTCAGATTTCCCCTTTTTCCATAATCTCCCTCACATAATTTACTTCCATACTTTTAAAAGTATGACTCACCGTCAGCCGCCCATATCCACAGGGCCTGCATCCTCAGATTCAAACAGAAGGAGTATACTTGAAAAAATGTTACACTGTTCTGATGCGTACTGTGTAGTTAGGCCTATGACGGTTCCATCTGTACTGAACGTACATAGACTTTTTTCTTGTCATTATTCCCTAAACAATACATTATAACATCTGTTTACATGGCATTTACATTACATTAGGTATTATAAGTAGTCTGGAGATTATTAAAGCATATTGGAGGATGTGTGTAAGTTATTTATGTATTCATTGTTTGATTCTTATATGTGCCCTGACCAGAGATTGAACCCATGACCATGGCTTATTGGGCTGACATTCTAACCAACTGAGCTACTAGGCCAGGGCCAAACCTTTCTTTTTCTTTTTTCTTTTTTTTTTTTCCACATTGAGATATAATTGACATACAACATTGTATTAGTTTCAGGTATACAATATAATGATTTGATATCCTATGTATACATTGTAAAATGATCACCTCAATAAGCCTAGTTAACATTCAGCACCACACATAGTTTTTTTCTTGTGATGAGAACTTTGAAGATTTACTCTCCTGCTAACTTTCAAATGTATAATACAGTACTATTAACTGTATTTTCCATGCTGTACGTTACATCCCCAAGACTGACTTATTTATTTTATAACTGGAATTGTGTATCTTCCTTAAAATTATGTTAATACTTCTTTTATTTTACCTTTTAGATACAAATCTTTGATTCATTCAGTTTCTCTTTAATAAGCATTGAGATACAGAGTTAGCTTTATTGACCTCAGTTCTCCCTCATTCTCCCTCAGGCTAGCAAATTGCCCCAACACTATTCTAATTTTTTCCTCAGTGATTTGAAATACAGCGGTACCTTGGTACTTGTCATTAATTTGTTTTGGAACTCATGACGAGTGCCTAACCAGTGAGTACCAAAAGATGAAGCCTTTTCTGCTGTGGGGCAGTGTCATGACTCACACAAGTTCTAGCAAGTGTGATGAGTCCTGAGCAAGCGCTGAGTGCTGAAACATTTTTTTCTCATTAAAATGCGATGAGTATGGGGTTTGACAAGTCCTGAAGCTGATGAGTACCAAGGTATGACTGTACCACCTTTATAACACACAACTTTATATTGATTACAAATTTCCTCATGTATTCGAATGTTTCTGTATATTGAGCCAGTGCTGTCTGATGAGAACTTTCTTTGATGAAAATGTTCTTTGTCTGTGGCCACATATGGCTGCTGAGCAATTGAGTTATGGCTATGTAACTGGAGAAGTAATTTTAATTTTTAAAAGTTAATGTAAATTTTAAGTGTCACATTTGGCTAGTAGCTACTGTATCTGTGTAGCAGGACTACTGTATCAATGTATATCTGTTTTTGCTTACTTATGTATTAGTACTAGATCTTTTTTTTTTCACCCTTAACCTCTTTTAATGTACAGTCAATGTGAATCATTTTCACATTGCTATGCAACATGCCTCCAGAGCTCTTTCAGCTTGCTAAACCACTCCCCATTTCCCCCTGCCCCAGCCCCTGGTAACCACAATTCTACTTTGATTCTATGAATTTGACTACTTAGATGCCTCATATAAGTGGAATCATACAGTATTTGCTTTTCGTAATTGGTTTATTTCACTTAGCATAGTGTCCTCAAGATTCCAAATCTTAATATGGTACATTTAAAAATATGGTAAAACTAGGCTAGTAGAGAGTTTTTTATGTTTCTACTTCCCTGGCACAGAATAACCCACTCCCCTTTATTTTTGGTCTATTTGTATATAAATGTTTGTGAGTGTTTTATTAAAACTGGGGCATGCCATTTCATGATTAAGAATGTTCCTGTAAATATGGGCTAGTTAGCATACTATTTTATTTTGTGGCAAGAACAGTTATTTATAACTTTTTTCGTTCATATAGTTGTTATTATTTATAATATTATAACTCCTTTAAGAAAGAGCTACAGGGGTTTTTAAGTTCCTGTCCTACTTTTCTATATGGTAGCATTATTTAACAAATTCTGTTAAATGTTTGCTTGTGGGGAAGCATTGTAGCTTGTTGAATAAGTACATGTTCTTTGACTCAGACAAATTTCGGTTTGGTTCTTCACTGTCAAGTTTTGTAACCTTTGACAAGTTCTTTAAACCCCAAACCTCACTTACCTTCATCTGAGAAATGGGTATTATAATGTTTTATTATAAACCTGCCTTATAATGTTTTAAGGACTGGATTATGTAAAATGCTTAATTAGTTCTTGGTCTAAAGGTACAGGCTTAATAAATTGACATTGTTGTCATTATAGTAATAGTACCATTATTGTAGCTTTTAGTAGTATTTTTTTAAGTAATATTAATGAGCCATAGTGAATTTGAAATGTCCATTAATCTCTCCAGAGCTTCTCTTCTCTGTCTCATTTGAGTTTGTCACAAATTTTAGAAACATTAAACATTTTATACTTTATAAAATGTATTTTCATTGATTGTATATTTGAATCCAACAAGGTCCATAGGGAGGGGTTGTGGAGTTGGAGAGAGAAATGTACTGTTTCAAAACAGTGATAAAAATCAGTTTATATGATTTATGTGTCAATATCAAAATGAAAAAATTGTTTTCTAATTTCAAACCAGATGTGTTTTAAATTGGGTGTAAATATACTGCATTGTTTGTTTGCTTGGTGCTTCTTTTGTTTTGAGAATTTAAGCTTATGTATTTTCCCCTGTATTTTCTGGACTTTCCCCTGTATTTTCTGGACTCTTCAGCCTGCATAGTTGTCAGATTTTCACTGAATTATTCAACAGCCAGTACTTTAATGCCACCCTGAATTGAAAACATCTATTTCTTTAATGAGCCAGTGACATTTTAGTACAGCCCTTACGTTGAAATTAGCAGAAGACTGTCTTTTTTGTTAATTTTTTTAAATTCATGGTGTTTTAACTTTAAAGGCAGTTTTCTTTTAAAATATGGGAAACTGGAGAGAAACCTATTCTATGGTTTTTCAGTGTTTATTAAGAATACTGCTAAAAAAAGAGAGAGAGGATATTGCTGACTTATTTGCCTCTTCAGTTACTTAGACTGCATTCATCAGGGTTGTTAAAAGCCCTTTATTCACTTGTTTTATTCTCTCACAAATAACAAAGAAATTATGTATGAAAGCATTTATATTTTTAATATTCTAGACCTTGGAAACCAAAGCTTTACTTTTTGTTTGCTTTTTTCTTTATAGACGAGAAACTGAAATCTTACCTATTAATATACATTTTCTGGAATAAGCATATAATCCGAGAGAGTAGAGAGGTAAAGTCTAGTTCTTTGAAGACTAACTCTTTATCTTTAGTTCAAATGTAGGTCTTTTCTACTGATGGAAGAGCTTTTAGTTTAGAAGGTTGAATATAATGATGGTGGTTAAAAAAATTGTGCAATTCAGAAAATTTAGCCTAGTAAATTAAGCATTCATAGTTACTGGTTTTCTGTGTAATGAATCAACAATAATGATAAACTTGGAGAAATTAGTTTTAGACCTTCATCCTTTAGTGTGTGTTTTTATTTTCCTGTTGTGTAAAGCAAAGCAAAACTGCCTCTTATCCTTAAAAAGACTTTTCCATTTGTACAGTTTTGGGTCTGGCACAAATAACATACCCTTTTTGTTACAAAATCTTTTATTACAAAATCATAAGCATGTAATTCTGTAACATAACAATATCATACTCAAGCACACCATATGGCATTTTAGGTGAAATGTTCAAATTAAAACTATAAATTATTACACCCGTATTACTACCCTACCAATCACACTGAAGCAGGTGTTACTTCTGCCAGATCCCGTATATTATACTGGCCTCTTTACATAATTACACTTGATATTCTCAGAAGTCTTGGTAAAGTTGAGTAGCATTAGTTACTGTCTCCTTGTGGTATCCTGGCAAAAAACAAGTACCGATTATTTATATAACCCGATATTTATGCAGCCTGTTGGTTTTAGCTGAGGAAAATATTTAAAATTTACTACTTGGGAGTACTTGAATTTGTCCTGAATTTACTGCTGTTGTTTGAAGTTTATATATATAAATATATATAGTTTTTAAATTAATACAGGCTATATAAATACTTAGAATAAATTAGAACTTTAAGATTTAGAGTTTTTACATGTATGTATTGTGTGTGTATATTGCTTAGGTGATGTGTTTGGGGTTTCTTAGAATGTAAAGACATTAATAATTTTACTTCCTGTATTAATTTTAGATCCTTGGTTTAGAAATCATATTTTTTCCTATTAGCAATACTTTCAAATAGTTCCTGTAACTTACTGATGATTCCACATTGATATAACAGTATTTCTTTACTTTTGTTGAATGAGTCTAAAATATCATGTCATTATACATAAAAGTGATTTTAGAGCTATGAAAGTACAAATTTTGGAATGTCAGCATGCAGTTTTTTACAAGTGTAAATAAATGAGGCCTCCTGAGAGCATTTAATTATTCATTTGTCTTGAAAATGCTGATTTAAAAAAAAAAGTGGTTATAGTACCAAATCACTACATGGTACTTATACTACACATGTTCTATTTTGTGATGCTTAAAATAGTGTTCATTTGCTAACTGAAATGAGGAAATTACCATGTGGATAAGTATATGCACTTTCTATCTAGAAGCAGGTTAGAGTACTCCCTTGGATAATTCTAACTATTGGGGATAAAAGGAAAAGGGGTTTTAAATGAAACTTTGCTTAGTAATAAATCAGAAAATTTGATTGAAAAATTAATTCTGATTTCAGACCAATGTATTTTTTCCACAGTAGGATTTCAGTTCAGAGATGGGTGTTGATAACAGTTTTGTTTTCACTCCTCACAATTAAGGGTCTAGTTCCAAAAGGCATTTCTTCTTTATAGTACTTTTTAATTTGTACAGCTTGAAAATAAGGCATTTTATTTGGGGTGTTCTTGTAAATATTTATTTTTAAACCAAACATTCTTTACGTATTAACCAACTATTAATCTATAAAAATATGCTTCTACTGCAGAACCCTAAATCTCTATTTCTAACCATTTACGTTTGATGATCTCATTGCTGGATTAATAATAGAGATTATCACATTGCTGTGTTTTATGAGTGGATTTAATGAATTTAGAGGAAAGAAGATGATAAGGACCATGTTTGAATAACATGTTAATTTAAGTTCCATTGTCAGGGGTAGTTTGTGCTGTAGGTTACAGAAGAGTGGTTGTTTGGGAAGGAGATGAACTTTTTGAAAAATCCTGTACCATAAATCACTGTTCTATAGCAGTTTTCTGTAGATATTGTTAGAACTTTTTGTATAAACCTTAGGTCTTGTCAGTATCTGTTTAGCAACTACCTTTTGTATCAACTTACATTTCCGTTTAGCTCCGATTTGATGTTTACATCTTTAGGTAGGTAGTGTGTTTTAACTAGTGGGGAAGGACGTAGGCAGAGGAAAGGGAGTTTTCAGAAAGTTACAGGTAAACAGCAATTAAAAAAAACCAGAATAAAGACAAATGATGTTGTAAAGGAAACAGAAAAACTGCAAGAATTTTTCCCATGTGTTTATTTTGGTGATTACTTGGTGCATCCGAGTGCCTTAAACAAACAAAATGTGGTTCTGCTCTGCCAGACACCCAGTCCTCTGAAGGTTGGAGCATGTCAGTAGTGCTTCATGCACTTGAGATTAAAGGTATCCCAAGGTTCAAAAATTCACCCCATCAATTTTTTTGGCATTAGTCATACAACTTTAAAAATTACATAGGAAATAAAGCTCTTTTGAGAAAATAAACTTATTTGAAGAAAAATCAAAAGTTGTCTTTGAATCAGTACTGAGGCACTATAAAAGTAATAAAATGCATTATGTTTTCAAAATTTTTTCTTGAACTTTGTAACATAACAAGTATATGATAGGGTTTGAGGTAGCAGACTAGAAATAATTTGTATTAATTTGGCAAATTTCTATTGAGTGCCTACTGTTTTGAAAATTTTTAATTTTTTTGAAAAAGAAAAATATCTGTATCCACTTTAATAGATAGCCAAAATTACCTGGGCATTCCACTAATTTGAATATATTTGAGAAAAAATTTATCAGCCATAGTGGCATAAACATTCTCTCTCTCCTCTGTTACTCATGATTTAAAATACACCTTCAGTGCCTTGGGATGTCATTGGTATTGAATAAAAGAATTGCTTGATGGAGTCCCAGAACTACCCCGGGTCTCTGAAGAAATTTGTGTAGAAGGTAGCCACTTCCCTCCCACCCTACTGATCTGTGTACTATAGTAGTCCCTCTCTTCTTCCCACTATTTCTGTGTGTTGATGGTGTGCCCCTCCTGGGAGGTGAAAGCCAGCTAGTTAAGTGCCAGCTAATGATGCGTCTAATTTTTAAAACAAGCACAGAAAGCACTGAGCAAGGCAGCTTCCTGCTTATAACCAAAAAATGAGGTGTGGGAAATCTGCGTTCTGCAAAGGCAGTGATAGTCTTGGAGAGTATTCTATTCAAACTCATGGTATTTGTGTGTGTGTGTGCATCAAATAAGAGGAAAAGTCAGAAGACAGAGTGAGATGGAGTCCTTTGCTTTGTCTTTTTCAGAGAAGATAGTATTAGGGATTTCTGGACTTAACTATTTTCCCCATTATTGCATTTCCAAGAATCATTTCAATGTAGAGCAGGATAGGGCTTCCAAAGTACTAGACCAGTGGTAGCTTTCTCAGAGTGCCCTATGCATTTCTTTGTACCTGGTAGAAAATATTATTTTGTTTTTAATTTCTTGATTTTTCTTCACTGTTCCCACCCATTTTTATATAGATAGTTATATACAAGGATAGTTATATAGAATTATTAAACTAGAGCTCTTCGGAATATACTTAGATTAGATATCAGAGATAACTTTCTGGCAGTATTAAAGCTAGCATGGATTTACTTAGGTATGTAATCTCTATGATCCTTTCCAGTGCCAGCATTTAAGTCTTTAAATTTCTCTGAAATGGAAATGACTTTTTCTAGAAGAGTATTATTAGAAGGGAGATTGTTCTTTCAACAAATGATTATTGATTTTGCAGGAGAAAGAAGTAGGTCTTGAATATCTGACATGCTTTTAAGATAACTACTATGTAAAGCAGGGAGTGTAAAGCAGATAGCTTTTTATTTGGGAGAAGGGAATGTTTGTTAATCTGGTCAAAATGTCTAAATGGTACAGAAGAGTACTAAAAACAGCTCTTAAGTCTCTTGGGTATCCTTTCCAAAAATTTTCATGCATATATTAGGTTAAATTATATGAATTTAGCACTTTTGTAGGTGAAAAACTATTATTGATAATTATATAGTTCAGTGTAATGCAATCATATTCATATATGTATGTATACTCACACACACACATTTTCAAATGCATATATAATAGTACTTTATTAGACACTTAGATTGTATTATCTTCTTTAGTCCTTGTAACTCCTCTGTAAGATCATACTATTTTTCCTCAATGAAAAAATTATAGTATAGGGAGGATTTAGTTACTTTTTCAGAGTTCTACAGTTAGTAGATAGAGAAGCCCAGATACATATCCAGAGAATTTGGTGTTAAGGACTTTGATGGAATGATGCTAAAAGTACTGTTCTACAACTCGTGGAGCAGTGTGCCTTGGACATTTGTTCATAGTGGTACATACTTTTGGTGGCATAACTCACTGGTCCACTAATAGACTTTTAGAATATGTTTGTTCTTTATAAACTGAACATCCTGTATCTTCATATACTAATTTATTTTGGAGATTGATTTCTAGAAGTGGAATTTCAGAGTCAAGGATTAGATTTTAAGAGATATTTCCATAATGATTTTCAAACAGTTTATGCCAGTTTCCATCACTGTGTGAATGCATATTTCCCTTGTTAGCAACATATGTGATCAGTTGTTTTAAAATGTTCTAAACACTTTTTCTTTTTTGTTTTTATGTATGTATGTATGTATGTATTTATGTATTTATTTATTTTTAATATATTTTATTGATTATGCTATTACAGTTGTCCCATTTTCCTTTCACTCCCCTCCACCCTGTACACCCTCTCCCACCCACATCCCCCCCTTTAGTTCATGTCCATGTGTCATAAGTTCTTTAGCTTCTACATTTCCCATACTACTCTTGCCCTCCCCTGTCTGTTTTCTACCTACCATCTATGCTACTTACTCTCCATACCTTTTCCCCCTCTCTCCTCCTCCCACTCTGCTGTTGCTAACCCTCCATATGATCTCCATTTCTGTGGTTCTGTTCCTGTTCTAGTTGTTGGCTTAGTTTCTTTTGGTTTTGCTTTAGGTGTGGTTGTTAATAATTGTGAGTTTGCTGTCCTTTTACTATACATATTTTTTTATCTTCTTTTCTTAGATAAGTCCCTTTAACATTTCATATAATAATGCTTGGTGATGATGAACTCCTTTAACTTGACCTTATCTGAGAAGCACTTTATCTGCCCTTCCATTCTGAATGAAAACTTTGCTGGATAGAGCAATCTGGGATGGAGGTCCTTGCCTTTCATGACTTGGAATATTTCTTTCCAGCCCCTTCTTGCCTGTAAGATCTCTTTGGAGAAGTCAGCTGACACTCTGATGGGAACTCCTTTGTAGGTGACTGTCTTCTTATCTCTTGCTGCTTCTAGGATTCTCTCCTTCATTTTTACCTTGGGTAATGTAATTATGATGTGCCTTGGTGTGTTCCTTCTTGGGTCCAACTTCTTTGGGACTCTCTGAGCTTCCTGGACTTCCTGGAAGTCTATTTCCTTTGCCAGAATGGGGAAGTTCTCCTTTATTATTTGTTCAAATACGTGTTCAATCTATTGCTCTTCCCCTTCCCCTTCTGGTACCCCTATAATTCGGATGTTGGAACGTTTAAAGATGTCCTGGAGTTTCCTAAGCTTCTCCTCATTTTTTTTTTTTTTGAATTCTTATTTCTCCATTCTTTCCTGTTTGGTTGTTTCTTTCTTCCTTCTGGTCCACTGTATTGTTCTGAGTCCCAGTTTCCTTCCTATCACTATTGGTTCCCTGTGCATTTTCCTTCATTTCTCTTATCACAGCCTGCATTTGTTCATCTAATTTGCAACTAAAATCAACCAATTCTGTGAGCTTTCTGATCACCAGTGTTTTGAACTGTGCATCTGATAGGTTGGCTATCTCTCGGTTGCTTGAAAGGAAGGGTTCTGGGGCTTTGATTTGTTCTTCTGTTTGAGCCATCTCTTTTTATTTATTTATTTATTTTTTTGGTCTGGTCGCACCTGTTACAGTAGGGGGCGGAGCCTTAGGTGTTCACCAGGGTGGGGTACCCCAGTCGCTGGGTTGTGATGTTGTATGTGGGGGCGGGGTCGAGAGGGAATAGTGGCGGTCACTCCGCTCTGCGTGGGACCTCAATCCCTTCTGCTGCCTCCCCCAAGCAAACTGGGCCCCTCTGGTGCCAGTCTCCATGTGGGTGGGTGCGCTGTGGGACCCTCCGAGGACCTCTCCTATGAGGCTGAGTGTCTCTCCATGTGCCTCAACTCCCACAGGTGTCCTCAGTCAGTGTCCCAAAGCTCTATTTCCCAGCGCTGGGATCCTGGGTTTTGCTCACTGCCTTGCTTTACAATCGCCGCCTCAGTGGGTCTGCCCGTTGCCATCCTACGGCCGGGGTCTGCCAGCTGCCCCTTGTGCACTCAGGGTCCACCCGCTGCAGTCTTGCGTGCCCCTCGATGCCTTATGCCCCTGGTCCCAACTCTCTCTGCTCTCCACACAGTGACCCGCGCCTGGCTGCTCGTCTCGGCCCCTCCTACCAGCCTGGATAAACGGGTCTATTTCAACTTCCTGGTTGTCCAACTTCCATTCAGATCCATTTTCTGTCAGTTCTGGATGTTACTCTGTTTCTAAATTGTTGTTCCTATCTTGATTGTGCATGGAGGTATGGTGCGTCCACCAATGCCTCCACCTTGGCCGGAAGTCTGAACACTTTTTCATTAATTGTATCTCCAGCTTCTTCAGAAGTTGAGGCTCTATTTTCTGTATGAAAACAAATTGTAGAATATGAAACTACTTCTTTAATACCCTAGGAGAGAAATAACGTGTATTTTTAAAACGTTTAAGTATTACAATTATTGATGGACAGGTTTTGCCATAACTTAGAAATGTGTGTATTCTGAAATAGTGAACTTTAATGGATATTTGAATGATCTTCTGTAGATGTCATTTTTTTACCATATTTACTAGTTTTCATCATTTGAGGATATGTGTAGATTATAATTGAAATATGAAGCCTGAAATGATTTGGGGAAACTCAACAGCTTAAAATCTGCTAGGGAGCAAACAATTTGTCAAAGGTATTTGTCTCTCTTCCTGGTTTACAGTGGGTGATTCTTCATTCCTAAAAGTGCACAAGTTATTTAACTAAAAGGCTATTGACATGAAACGGTACAGCTTTAACCTTCATGTCCTTGTGGGGCACAGGTAGTAGTACCGTTCTTCACCTCCGTTCTCTTTTGCCAGGCTACGGGGAGCCGTAATTACAGCTGACTTATTAGAGATCTAAACAGATTTATTGTCATCTAACACTTTCTGTAAATATCTTGTAGACTCATTAGGATTTAGAGCTTGTTATTACTTTGAATAAAAAAAACGGTCCTGATATTTTGTAATTTTTTTCTTTTTTACTTTTTATTTTGTTTGCACTTTCATAAATTAATCTGCCTTTTTCATTAATGACTTAAACATAAATCTAAATTTTACTGGGGTCTTTTAAATTCTCCAGAGACTTAATGGTTGACTGTCAGCTATCTTCAGGGACTTCTATGAAATATGTTGAACTGTACATTATGGGTTTATCTTTTCTTCTCAAATTCCCCTTAAATGTTAGTAAAGGAGTAAAGAGGACATAAATACACAAGAGAAGAGAGGAGAAAACAGCAATAAGAGTATTCAGTAGTATTTCAGTTAAAATTGACTTAGATTAGAGACTAGGGGCATTCTTTCTGGGAAAATAAATAAGTGGCCAAGAGAGGAGGTCTCAAATAAAGGGCAGAGATGATGTGGTGGATTTGTATTGTGTGCAGTTATCTAAGAAGGAGCCTCACTTCCCAACTTCCCAGGATCCTTTTCTCTCATAGCCCCTGGTTAGCACAGGCCTTGAGGCATTTTGATTTTGAAAGGCAGAAGTAGGGCTGCAGTCACGTTCTTCTTATTCTCCAGAGGTCAGTGTGGGGACACTGGGAACTATTGCAGCTCACGAACAGCGTTGGCGCGGGAGCAGTGGGGCGCCTCAGCTCTGCCCGGATCTTCTCTTTCAGTTTCTCCTAACCCTGGGCCAGACCTGGCACCAGATGCACAGTTAACAGCAGAACATAAACTGTTGGACCAGGTTCACAATGACATAAGGCCTAATCTATGTTATAGTGCTATATTCTGTGTCATCCGTAGTGTTTGGTCCCATGCTGACCAATACCGATTGTGCTCTAGTAGCTACAGAAAATCAGCACCTTAATGATGGATTCAGGAATTAATCCTGGGTTTTCCATGATTGATTCTCTGATCTATTTAGATTTAAAGGCATTAATTACCTTGTTTCTAGTAGCAAAGGGGACACTGGTGATCCATGGAACACACTGGTAAAGCAGGCACTTTATCACCTGTAGACACTAGTAATCAAGTGCCTGTATTAGATGAGGCTTTGGGAGACAGTGTTCACTACCACAGAACATTTTAGTGAAAATAAAAATAATGGTATAGGTTGGTTCCTTAATTGTATGCTGGGGAACATAGGGAAGGAAAGAGCTTTAGATTCTGAATTCTGTGATTGCTCTAAAAGAAACCCTTCATCTTATAGCCAGAGCAGAGATTTGTGAAAGCCAAACCCAAAGTCCAATCCTGCAGTTGGCTGAATTACAATGCAAATTGAATTTCTAGTCTTGCAGAGTCTCTTGTGTTAAAGTAACTACATTGGGAAAGACTAGAAAACCAAAGATTAGGTTGTGAATATGGGCAGATTCTAGTGAAGCTCAGCACCTCAAACTCTTCAATTCTGCCTAGCCACCTTGCCAGTCCCTCTACCTTTGTCTGAGGGAGCTTAGTCTCCTGAGGAATTGGTAATGACTACCCTTTAGTTGCCCTGTAAGAGACTACTGATTTTCTGAGGACCTGTCCTTACCACCTCTCATTCCTTCTATAGCTATAACTAAACTAGTCTCAAGTTCCAGAAACCCCCAGGGGGTGAGGTACTAAATGTTACTACCCATAAAGAGGTGTGACACATACGGAAAGAACTGCATGATTCTACCTGCATTTACCTGGATTATGGTGTGGAAATGGATCTTACAGATGTGGAATCAGAGTAGAAAGAATACAAAGTTTGATCAGGCTGACTGTATTGATATGGGCTCATAAGCAGAGATTCCAGATTGAAGGTATTAGGCCAGAGGATTAGGAGTGGCTCTAACAGTTTGGTTGACTGAAAACTACATTAAAAGGTGACCTAAGTTAAATAAAGTCGAGATACATGTTAAAAGTTTATTTGTATACTGCAGAGGGGGTTGTCTAAAGGCTTAGGGAGGTTAGAATGCTAGAGTGGGTTTTTTCATTTAAAAAAAAAAACCTAAAAAACTTGATCACATGTGTCCCCTGAGTAGGTCTGGAGGACACTCCTTTTCTCAAAGCTCTGAGATATACATTCATGAGGGGAGCCTCAGCGTGCTTAACGGCTCTGTTGGCTGTTCTCTTTAAGCCAGGAATGATGGGAGTTGTTGCCATCGAACTAGGGCCCTAAATTTAGCGGGAATGATAGAATCTCAGGTAGCAGAGACAGGTGGCACTTAATTGCTAAAGACAAATTAGGTGTAATCACTGTAATGGGCAGGAAAGCCAAAGCACTAATATCAGAATCTGAGTTGCAAGGATCTTTGACATAGTTATTTGATCTTAGTATCCCCAGAACTGAATAGGTGGGCAACCTATTAACTCTTCACTGATTTGTAAAAACAGAAGAGCTCTAGACCTGGGGAACCAGCAGTGTGACTTGGATGACCTTAGTAAAGTGTGAGAGCCCCTCAACCAGTCCCTGGACTTGAGCCAGTTCACAGACCCAGAGAGGTCCTCTTGAGGGAAGACCCTGCTGTAAAACCAGAAATTTATGCTGTGAATCTCCTTCTAGCCTATCCCCAGAAGACTTATAGCCATTTACTGGAGTGACTGGGCATTGGGGAAGGGAAAAGGATCAGACTTTTTGGGGATTGCTGAACACTGACTCTGAACCTAATGAATTCTAGGAGACCCAAAACACTGCCATTTTCCATCAGTCAATGTAGTTAGGGTGTAAGTCCATCTTGCAGTAGGCCCAGTCTGGTTATTTCCATATTTCTGGAATTCATAATGGGAATAGTCACACTTAACAACTATCAGAGTTCCCACTCACATTGGAAGTGAGAGAAGGCTGAATGGAAGCCACTAGAATATCGCCTGCCTACCAAAATAGGAAATCGTTACCTGGAGAGACTGCAGAGCCACCACTAAGGATTTGAAAGATGCCTAAGTCTTGATCCCTACCACATCTCCATTCACCTCATCTATTTGGGATTAAAGAAGACAGGCGGATCTCGGAGGAGGAGGATTGATTGTCATAAACTTAGTGTGACATTAGCTTCAGTTGCAGTTATTGATTGTTCCAGCTGGGGTTTTATTGCTAGAGTGAATCAGTGCAAATCTTGGCATTTGGTATGCAGATACTGATCTGACATATGTTTTTTTTTCCTCCTCCCCTCTATACTTTTTAGCAAAGACTGTCAGAATTTGTTTGCTTTCAACTGGCTGACCCAGCAATATACTGTCACTAACCTACCCCTAAATCAAGCCTTATTTATAAGCTAGTCTTCAAGGACCTGGACAGCCTCTTCCTTCCACAGGCCATTATGCTGATTCAAATACTGATACCATGTTTATTGGAGCTAGAAGCCATGTTCTATTGAGCTAGAAGTAACGATTCCTATAGGCATTTTGCCAGAGTGCATATAGGCCAGAGGGTGAGAATCCCACAAATCCAGGGGCCCACCTTCATGGTGAACTTGCTAATAGTCTAGTGGTTTAGATGATGCTGAAATAACCTTTGCATGTAAAAGACAACTTGCTATATCTGTCTTTTGCCATCACAAAGAAAGGGACACATTTGGATTTTAAAGCAGCATTTGCCTCATTTCATCTGAAATGGGGACCATCTTCCTTTTCTCAAACTCCACTCTGCTCTGTTTCCCTAATCAGGAGCTCTAAAGCTTGCCCTTTTCTCCTTCACCTAGGTGTCTGGAGTCTGTTCTGTCTTCCTCTTTTCTTTTTCCAGTGGGTCCTTTACTGTCAGCTCTTCCCAGGTTCCTTTCCTTGTCACTCAAACCTTTTGATTCCTCAGACTGGTGCTTCATTTAAAGGTTCCTCCCCTGATTCTGTAATATGAACTTTTATATCTAAAATGTTTATTTTCATCAAAATAACAAGTGTATTGTAGGAAACTTAGAAGAGGACATTGAAGTTATCCACATTCATGTGTTTACGAAATTCATAGTAATATTTTTGTTAACCTGTTTTTTTACTTAATCATATAATGTGTACATCTTATCCATGTCAGTAAATGTTGTACACATTTCATTGGCATATTACAATTTATCCATCTCCCTATTGGACATGCTTTAGCTGCCAGCGTAAAGTTGTGTGGTGGTAGCTTCACGGAGATGAGTAGGTGAGATAGTTGTTAGAGGGCTGAGTAATGCTTGGGAATAAGCCATCAAGAGACTTTACCTTTCTATTTTTCTTCCAGATTTATTTATCGTAAAGGTAAGAATGACAGAAGGGTCTTAAATGCTCCAAAGCCCGTAATATGGCTCATTTCCACTGTTCATTCATACAAGTGATATTATTGGGCACTAGACACTTGGTCATACTACAGACATTGATTGGATATCGACTAAGTGCCAAACACTGTATACAATGTTCAGAGGTACAAAATCCTTCTCAGGAGTGAGAAAGTTAGAGGCAGTTGTTTTACACTGAATACCTGTGATGGTAGACTCAAATACAGAGTGGTACTAAAGTACACAGAAGCTGCACATCATCGAGACTTGGGGTTTGTGTTTGTAACATTGGGAAAACCTGCTACTTGTGTTGTGTTAAAGAACTTTGATGATGGGATACAAGGGTAGAACAAAGAGTTTGGAGAAGGAGTTCCAGGAGAGAATTACTGTTGGGAGCGAAAAAGAAACAAATATTTTGTGGCATGATCAACAATTTGAAACAGGAAGAAAGAAATGAGAGAGAGGAGACTGTGGGGAGAAATTTGGATGTGCTTGTGGATACTTGGACTTGGTCCTCTAGGAGGTTTTCAGCCATTGGAGTATTTTAAGCAGGAAAACGTATTATCAGATTGTATATTTCTTTTTTTTTAAAGATTTTATTTATTTATTTTTAGAGAGGGGGCAGAGAGAGGGAGGGAGGGAGGGAGGGAGAGAGAGAGAGAAACAGAAACAGAGAAACATCAATGTGCAGTTGCTGGGAGCCATGGCCTGCAACCTAGACATGTGCCCTGACTGGGAATTGAACCTGTGATTCCTGGTTCGCAGCCCACGCTCAATCCACTGAGCTACGCCAGTCAGGGCAGATGGTGTATTTCTTTAGAAATATTCTCATTGCCGTGTGAGCAATATTAAAACTGGTAATAGGGAGATTTCTTAGAAGGTTGTTGGTGTGATCTAGGCAGAAGATAATGGAGGTGAAAATGTAGAAGTAGATGATTTGGAAATTGTTCTAAGGTGGAACTGATGAGTGCTGGATGGAATGTAGATGAAGAAAGGGTAAAGATGGCACCTAGTTTTCTGGTTCGGGCATTGGAAGTTCACTCGAGGAATATGATTTGAAACGTGTTGAATTTATGATACATTCAGTTAGAGACTTCACTAGGAGATTGAACAATGAGGTCTGGAATTGAAAAAAGCAGTCTTTTGGATAAAGATGGGAGGGTTGTCATTAACACAGGAACCTATATTACCTTGACTGTTCTCTTAAATACACAAGTAGTTAGGAACTCAGAGCCCACGATTACAAGTCACATAGTCTGTTTTGACATACTACTTTTATAAAAACTGTTGGAACAGATTTAGAAGTGACAAAATTCTAGGGCAGATGTTAACATGCAGGGTTGTCAGTGTTCTGAAATAACTCAAAAGGAATAAAAGGAAAGTGATAAAAGGCAATTCCATTGCTTCAAAAGTTCTGCTTGTTGACCAGCAGAGGGCAGTCAGACTCGAAGTTCAGTCTTTCCTGCTCTGTGCTGCCCTTCAGCCTTACAAGCTCAGGTCTTTTGAATACAGATTTTCAGTGTTCTTACAAAAGGCTAGGCAACCAGGGTACCTTTTATTTATCCTTGTTTCTAAGACTTAGAATATGTTTGTTTTTTCTTCTAAAGCAGTATCTTCATTTCACCCCCTGTTCCTATGTCTAGTTTTTTTTTCTTTAAAATTTAAGCTTGAATTATCCCATAAGAGCTGCCATGGTAACATGAGGTTAGAGTGAAACCAGGTAGATAGTCCGAGAAATGTAATGAACCTTTTCCACTCTTTATTAAAAATGACAATTTTTGTTTGTGGTTAACTATTAAGATTCAGGGACACATTTCTCTTTCCTTGGTCTTTGATTCAAGGAATAGAGTAGAGGAGGTTGACATTAGCTTCTAGAGACAGTATTGATAAGTCTGGTTGATCCTGTAGAGCAGCAAGCTCCTCCACTGTTCGATTGGTGGAGCTTATGAAAAACTTCCTGTCCCAGGATATATCCTTCATTTGCCTGCCACATGTCTGAAATGCCCATTAGTCTACGTTTTAGCTTTAGGCATTCAAAGCTCCACTAAATTCAACAATTTCACTGGGACAGACAAGGCAAGTGTGGCAGGACAAATTAGTTCTTTAAGTTAGCTGGGACTTAGGAGAATAGAGCATGTGCAGGAAAGTTTAATTAGTTTTAACTAGGGGGTGGGAGGAAAGGCCTGGAACTAGGATTACATTGTGTTTCCTGTGTATAAGCCTTCCATGCCTCCCAATTGACTAATGAATTAACTTATTATAGTAAGGACCAACATTTATAGAGTATACTGCATACCAGGCATCATTCTCATTTAATTTTCAAGCCAACACTATGAGATAATCACCATCACTATCTGTATTTTGCAGATTAAGAAACTGAGACACAGAGAAGTTAAATAATTTATGTGAGGTTGCTTATTGGAGGAGACAGCTAATGTTTACCACTCTTCAGTCCTCCTGTATGTCTTATGCCGCCTAAAACACTTCCTTGCCCATAGTAGATGCCCAGGAACCCAGGTAACTTTTGAATTGAATTAAAACATGGACTAGCATGACGCTAAGTTGTCTTGACTGGTGGCTCTTAGAAACAGAGGCCCATGTGAAGTCACTGAGAACCTCAGTGGGACTCATGAAGCCCCTGGGCTCATACAGATGTGGTTTCTGCTTCTCAGTAATCTAAGAGGATGTGGAAAGGGAATAGAAAAGCTCCTAAAGATTTAACGTCACAGAACCTACTTTGTCAAGTTGAGGGAATAAAAATTTGGATAAATGGTTATTTTTAATTATTTAGTGTCATTCTTAAAATGGTGTTATTTCTTTGAAATTGGTGACTGACAGTCTTTACTTTTTTCTTATTAGAGCAGAAGAGTATCTCAAAAGTTTTGTTACAAAATAAGAAACTTTGTTTAGTGATTATAATTGAACAAATTAATGAAGGCTAACTTAAAGGACCTGGCAGTGTTAGGATATGTTAACATTTAGGTTTGATTATACTTTGTTTTGCACTTGATAAGTGAATTATTTCTCTGCATCTTCATTGAACTTCATCTTCCATTTTACCATCTTTTCATCCAGGTGAAGAATCAGATTAAGGAATATAGGCATGTAGAAAGTCAATTAGGGAAAAAAAACCCTGTGTTTCAGAAATAGTACATTGTCACACAAGTCTTTCTCTTCTTCTTCTTCTTCTTCTTCTTATTATTATAAATTCTGTTCTCTTAACTACATTAGTGTTCTCTGGCATTGGTAGTGTAGTGTGACCAGAAGTCAGTCCTAAGTAGGTTTAGGGAAACAACTTGGTGGGGTGAAAGAAAGTTAAAACTGATGCAGGCTTGAGTTTTTATGGCTTCAAATTATCTGTTCATGCTCTACCTTCTCACCATGGTCAATTGAGAGGTAACTGATTACCCTGCTAGGTCATTGTGAAAAGGACAAATCAGATTGTGGACTTTCCCCAATCATAAGCACAGGAATAAATAGTATGCATTTGTATCCAGGTTCAAGAGAGATTGACTTTCTAAGTCACTATTTGGGGGAAGAGAATGCTATCTCCTTCGTAAAGTTGTGAATTATGAAAGATATTTCTGTGGGGTTACTGCATGTCCCTTGGGGTTGGTTTCATTTATAACATTGCCTCAGGCCTTCTGCTGCATCCTGTTGGAATGACCTCCTTTTCACCCCTGTGCTGGCAGCTGTAATATGGCTTTGTCCTCTGGGTCCTTCAGGCCTGTCACATGACAAGCATGCACTGTGACCCCTTTGTTCCTTACCCAGATCATTGGGTTTCTGTAAGTTTTTTCTGTTTAACCGTTTTGCCTTGTTTTCTTTTCTGTTTCTCTCTTTGCTCCCCTTTTTATTTCCTACCTAGCCAAAGTTTGTTTGCAGGTTTTTTTAGTGCTTTTTTTTATGAAGTATGTAACATGGATGCAGAAAAGTACACAAACCATAGGCTTACTGAATTTTCACAGCACAAACACACCAATACATGCAGTACTCCGATCAAGACAGAGAACATCACCAGAAAGCCTTTCCTCTCCCCTCTGGTCACTAGTCCTCTCTCTCAAGAGGAATCTTTATCCTGACTTCTGTAGCTATGCCTGTGTTTGAACTAGATAGGAATGGAAACAAACTATGTGTATTTCTGTCTGTCTGCATCCTTTCGTTTAACATTTTTGTAATATTCATCCATGTTACTCAGTTTGTTTTTTTATGCAGTATTCCACTTGTATGAATATCCACAATTTATCTGTTCTACTCTTAATGGGCATTAGGATTGTTTCTGGTTTAGTACTATTATGAAATGTAGTGCTGAACATTCTCATTCATGTTTTTGGATGAATACATGACATATTTCTCAGTATTTACATAAAAGTAGGATTGCCATGACATAATGTATTCATCTAACTGTTCAGTTTCAAAATTTATATAAAGTACTACACAAGTGATTTTAGGCAAACTCTTGGTAGGAAACATTTGTAAAAATATATAGATTTGGCTTGAATATAATATATACAACTTTTGGCTTAGAAAAGTGCCCCTACTTAAATGTACTACAATTTCAAACAGACAACTCCTGTATACAACAAAATTGCCACTCACTGTCCATGACACACATTATTAACTTTCTTCCTAATATGTACTTTGCAATCTAAAGCAGGTAGGCCTGTTCTGTAAAAATTTTATGAAAATATTTTGATGGTGATAATTTACAATAGTTAAGATTGCATCTGAGTTATACAGCCTCTAAGTGGTAATGTTACTGGGGAAGAGTGATGCACTTGTGCTTGACTTGTGCTCTTAGCCGAAGGTGTACAGATTGCATCCACTACCTGCAGAAGAGGTGAGAGACTGGCTGTGGACTGTACAGGCGCTCTGTGGTAAGCAGCCCAGCCACTGTGCAGCCAAAAGTCATCTTCTTGTCCTTTTTTTATAATATGGGCTTTCTGAAATTTGTTGCACGGCTACTTTTGAACAAGTTTAACCTAAGGAGTATAGAAATGTGATTGTGACATCATATTCCCCCAAACTGAATGGTATATTTTAAGGAGAGTTTACGTGACCCATTAGATAAAGCACCCCCCTTTGTCATTCTGTGAACATTCATGAATTAAGTTGAAATTACATTACCTTGTTTTTACCATAGTGTTTTGGAGATCATAAAAAAGATTTTCCTCCCCTCCAGCAAAAAAAAAATGTATAGGGAATAATTATAACTTGATGGTTATAAAAGGATAGTGACAGAACCAGATTTGCTTCCTTTGGTAAGTAAATATCTTTTCTTGTGTCTTTTGGGTGGAGAAAGGAGGGTTCCTAGCCCTATCAAGATGTTTTCAAAACAAAGTATGGTTAAAAAAAATTAGAGAATCAAAGATTTTGTTTTTATAACATTATCCCTTATCTAGGAATTCTGCATTTTTTTATTTCTTCAATCTTATTTTTAAAATAGTGGTATGCAGACATACTGGTATTTGGACAACTGTCATAATACAGGTGTACTGTGTCATTCATTTTTTATTAAATTTATTGGGGTGACATAGGTTAATATAATTATATAGGTTTCGAGTGTACAATTCTATAATACATTACTTGTATATAGCATTGTGTACCCACCACCCAAAGTCAAATCTTCCTCCGTCACTAGATGTTTGACCTCCTTTACTCTTTACTGCCCCCCACTTCCCTCTGGTAACCACCATACTCTTGTCTGTGTCTATGAGTTACTGTTTATTGTTTGTTTATCTGTTGCTTTCAGTTTTATGTCCCACATATGAGTGAAACCATATGGTTCTTGACTTCTCCTGTCTGACTTATTTTGCTTAGCATGATACTCTCAAGATTCATCCATGTTGTCACAAATGGCAATATTTCATCTTTTTATGGCTGAATAGTATTCCATATGTATCATATCTTTATCCAATCATTTATTGAAGGACAGCTAGAACTCACATTGGTTCAGTTTTGAACTACTACATTCAATTCAGGAATTGTTGCTGTTAATGTACATTCATCTGTGTACTCTACTGAGTCCTAGAGATCATGGAAATGATAGTCCTGATCCTCAGAAAGCTTGTGTATAGGGGGTGTGGAAGGGGGTGGTAGCATGTACTGTAATACTATGTAAGGTAATTGCCATAGTGAGAATTCCTTGCAGGAGGAGGGAAGGTAAGCATACCTGTTTGAAATGGGTCTTAAAAGATGAGGAGATTTGCCTGGAGTGGCCTTTCACCAATCTTTGCCTTTTGGCTGGAGTTAAGATGCTTTGTGAAGGAGCAATGGGAAGTAAAGCTGGAGAAAAGCCAGTGATACGTCTGTACCTGGTGCGACGGGTAATACAGCACAGTGACTGAGAGCACTCCCTTTGCATCAGACTAGGAATTGAGCCCCAGCTCAATATTGGTACCTGATCTTGGACAGGTTGCTTACCCAAGGAAGCTTAGTTTCCTCACTTGATAAATGGGACATTACCCATGTAACTTGATGCAATTTTATATAAAGGAGAAGAGATTATGTGTGGAAGGTGCTTAACAAATGCTCAGGTAGCTACTCTGGACAATGGGGAGCCGTTGGAAGTTGACTTGTTTTGACCATATTGGTTTTGGAGACTATAAAAAAGGACTTCCCTCCTTTCCATAAAACCAACCAAAAAAATGTAGAGAGAATAATAATAATTTAATGGTTATAAAAAGCAACAAAACCAGAAGAGTTTTGAAACCTAGAGTAGTGGGATCTGAGCCATGTGTTTAACTTTTATTTTTATTTTTGACACACAAGAGACTACACACACTTAAAGTGTATAATCTGATAAGTTTTTACATATACACACACCTATGAAATCACCACCACAATCAAAACAGTTGACTGTACCCGGTACTCCCAAGAGTTTTGTCCAAGACCTTTAAAGGGAAAGTGTGACCTGCAGCACGCAGCAAAGAATAGAATGAAGTTGAACCTGGAAACAGAGAAATCAGTTAAGAGGCTATGGCCGTGGTCCCGGTGAGACTGCGTGAACGACATCAGGAACTGTCTGTGCTGGCAGTTGGGCATCCCCTGAAGGTCGGGCTCCTGGAGGACAGGGTTGAGCCTGTATCACTATCTCCAGCACTGACCCCATGGTCAGAGGCTTTCACTCGATGAATTGACATGTTTCCCATCATGAAAGATTGCTTATTTTAAATGTGTTTTTCCCTTTCTTCTATTAGGGCTTAAAAGACAACTCTCTTGCTTCTGGGACATCCAGCCTGATAGCCACCAAACAGTTGCTTCGTCCAAGACTCACGAGAGTCTGCCTCAGGGACTTGATATTCTGTATGGAACAAGAAAGGGAGATGAAGTATTCTCGAGCGCTGTACCTTGCCCTTCTGAAGTGACCACTCCACTCCATCCAGATCCTTGCTGTTGACTGCCAAAGAAGACACAAAAAGTGTTGTCGCACTCTCTTGAAATTTCAGTTTCTGGGAAAAAATCACCTGTAGGGAAGACTACTGTTTACAGTTGCAGACTTTTATTAAATCTTACTTGTACATCCCATGGGGTTCTTAATGATCAGAATTCAGCTTTGTCTTCTGAAAATTGGTTATGTAATCAGATCACACAGAAATGGGCATATGCCTAGCTGTGCATGTAATCACAGCAAGGTAAGGCCCTGTTTGTTACTGCCTGCTTCATTTGTCAGACTGTTATAGGTGATGTGTCTTTGCCTAATGTAGTCTGGATTGAGATGCAGGGGAAGGAAAGGAAGAGTCGCTGCGGACCAAAGAAATTGTACTTCAGCCTGTAATGAACCTGTCTCAACGTGTTAGGTTTTCTGGGTTGGAATCAGATGTTGCTTAGCTAATTATGAGAGTTGCCTTCTGTAGTTGAAGGGGACAAGCCACAGAGCTGGGGCCTGTGGTGACTTTGATCAGGTGAGTTCCAGTGTTGTCAAAACCGAGACAAATGGGGATAGTTTGTGCCTGGGGCTGCTGTTCTCTGGTTCATGTCACCATATTCTGAAATGAGGGGATATCCCTGATAGGGAAACCTTAAAATTGAAGCTGATGATATACCTCACTGAAAAATGGAAAAGGGGGAAAGTATCAGAAGGAGTGAGGAGGCATGACGTTCAAACTGATGAGGGGGAACTGGGAATGGAATCATATAATAGGAAATGCTCCACGTGTGCCTAAGGAGGGCAGTGGTGGAACTGGAACGCCAGAGCAACTGTTCGTGTTTTGTTGACAGAAAACAATCACAGCCCATCCAAAAAGGAAAATGTAACTAAACATTTTCAAATTACAGTATTTCAAAATAAAGTTCTTTTTGTTTTGTGTATTGTTTTAAATCTCAAGGGCAGTTTTGTAAAATCTTTTAGTTACCATATGTTTTAAGCATCCTGCATTAAAAATAAATCCTAATCGATGACTAAAAATTCAACGATAGGGATTCTATTTTAGATTCTATCCTGAAAAAGTGCATCTCTCAGACTCTTAGCTCTAAATATATTGTGAGAAGCATGTTATATATATTCATCTGAGGAGGAAGCTCATGTTTTGCAAATCGAACCCTGTTTTTCTTTTTAATTCCACTTGTGTGACATAGAGCTGGTGGGAAATAATAGCTATAGTTACTGACACGTAAAGAAAGAATAAGTTCTTCTGAGCAAGTTTTAAAAAGTGGAAAAGTTGTGCTTCATAGAAAAAGAATTCTTGGGAAAAACACCTCAAGTATGTTACTCTTCACCTTGTTCTCCCCACTGGGATTGTTCCGGCCATATTCTGTACTCAAGTAAGTTTTAAATTGGCCACGTTTTTGTTTCAGGAAGTTATTATGCAAAATGTTATAAATTATGTATATGTTAAGAGTACTTTACAAAGAGATCTTATACATAGTTGTTTTGTATATTTAAATGCTTAGCTTTATTTTTTGTAAAGGGCAGCATATTCTCATATTTGTGTATAATCTTATTGATCAGATGTCTAGTATTATTTCAAATACTTCATTAAAATAATTATTTTATTATAAGAATAACTTTGTTCAGTCTCTGACTTTGAAACCTGGTATGTTCAGTAGTCAGCTCTGAAGCTGGGGCTGGGCAGTGCGGCATATCTGCTAAGGTAGTGGAGCTTTCTCGTCTGATTACATTGGAGTGTCAGCTTTAGGGTTTCAGAGCTTCATATCAGATATACGTTTTGCTATATCACTTTCTTTGAAATAGTTGTAAATTTGCTGTTCAGTTAGACTCACAAAGGAAGCTTAGAATTTTCATTACAAAAGCTTTTCCTGGCCCATCAAGGTACAAAGGTATTCTTTTTCAAAGTTTATTTATTATTTTTAAAATTTTTCACTTGAAGCTATCTTTATTTATTTTAGAGAGATGGGAAGAGAGAGAGAAAAACATAGGTCTGTTGCCTCCTGTACATGCCTCAACTGGGGATCGAACCTGCAGCCTTTTGGTGTATGGGACAATGCTCCAACCAACTGAGCCACCCGACCAGGGCCAAAGTTATTCAGAAGTCGAACCAGTTACCCTTTGCTTTGTGGGATGATGCTCAACCAGCTGAGCCATGTTGGTCAGGGCTATTTCTAATATATATCTTAAAACTGTGTGTCTTGTGTACAGGGTGGAGGGGAGTGAAGGGGAGGAATGGGACAACTGTAATAGCATAATCAATAAAATATATTTTTAAAAAAAACATCTAACAATAGCCAGAGGGGAGGGGGAAGGGGACAGTGGGGAGAAAGGTTTTCAGGAACTACTATAAAGGACACATGGACAAAACCAAGGGGGAGGGTGGAAGCAAGGGGGAGGGAGGTGGGTTTGGCTGGGTTGGTGGGGAGTGTGGGGAGAAAATGCAGACAACTCTAATTGAACAACAATAAAGTAATTTAAAGAAGGTAAAAAAAAAAACCCAAACTTTGTCTTGAAGCATAGTTTTTATGTACAAAAGAATGAATATAGTGTATCCAAGGTATTATTCTGGTCAGTTTGCAAAATGGTGGCCTTGGAGTGGATTTGATTTATAAATGTATTTTCTGTGACTCACACAATGTTGACAATGTTTTAATTCACAAAAATCTCTATTTCTACTTTCAAAAAAAATTAGAAGATTTGGAATCACTAGGTATAGCCTTTGTGTGTTAATGCCATGGAGCCAGTGTCCAGTTTATGTCCAGGGGGTGTGTGTGCCTTCCCTTGTCTCATCCCTCTACGCACTGAACTTGGTGACACTCTGCCTGCAGTATGTCTTGGGTGATGAATAGTGAAAGAAGAAGGTACCAGAAACTCTCCATCTGTTTACTTTTTTTTAAAGCAACTCTACTGAGCCATATTTTACATATAAAATTTACCCATTTCATCCATTTTCCTTTTAATATGACCAGTTGGCCTTTTAAATGGTTTCCTGAACATCTGTAAGATCTTTTTCTTAAGAAGAAGCCAAGTTTAACATTCTTTTAAAGCCTGTATTTCTTAAAAGTTGCATATGGGGTAAATTTTGTTTCATTAGATTTTGGCAAAACTTTACTTAGAATTAAGACCATTTATACTAACTTATGTCATGGTTACAGCAAAAAACACAAGCAACGTTAAGGGCATATTCTGTAGAACAAAAAGGAACCGAGATCTCAGGCTGATTGAGTTGGACTTTATCTCTGTACCTAGTTGTACAATGAACCAACTACGTGTTTATAAAACTTTGACCTCAACAAGACTCAGTGATATATATAAGTATAAAATGTCATGTGTTTATACATGACCTGGTAGCCAGTTTCTATTCTGCTGTTTTTAGCATTATTTCCAGATATTTCACATGCTTCACCAACTGAGACGTGTTTTTTTACGTGTCGGCATGACTTACATCTGGTATCAATATCTTTTTCTTTGACTTTTAACTCTCAGTATTTTCTTATGTACTGCAGTTGTATTGCATTGGTGCATTCCCTTTTCCACTGAAGCCGTTCCACTGGTTGGAAATTGGCCCTCGGTAGAACATGTTTGCCATGCTTTTGGGGAATAGAGAGACCTGTGCCGTGCACGTGTTCGCCACCACATACTTGAATGCTGACTGGTTAGGTGAGAGAAACGTATACTGCTAATATGTTTAAAATCACTACACCTTGCATATTGAATAGTTGTGAGAAAATACTCCTATAAACTCGTTTTAAGACTTTGGACTTTGTTGTTAAACCATAATGAGAGCAATTTCAATAGCAACTCTTTAAAATAGATTGCTAAATTGAGATCTTTCTAAGTTCTCTTATTGTAGATGGTGTTGAAGCAATATTGCCTGGGCTGCCCATCTCAGTCTTGCCTGGACACGCAGCTGGAGTATGTTTCTGCTTCTCCCTGTAGTTACATGTGGCTTGTGTGCCTGAGGTCTGGCCCGTGACACGCAGGCAGAAGTGATGGGTGACATTTCAGACCTGGCTCATGACAGCCTGTTTGACCTGTTGTGTACGATCTCTTTCCCTCTCCACAGAGACCTCAGAGGGCCCCTGAAGAAGATGGCAGAGCCACCGGGAAGGAGCCTGGCCACCGAGCTGTGGCTTAGAACAAAGCCGCCTGCTAACCAGGAACACCAGTTTGGGATACAGAGTGGGGCATACACATCCACTGTAAACCACTGACACAATATATGTTATAGCAGTTAACTAACTAATCTATATGATGAGTATACATATTACAATGTATAACTATGGCAGCTGAATTAACTAATACAGATAGCTACTGCTATTATTTCTATTCTACTGAAAAGGAAACTGGTGTGTTAAGAAATTTGCCATTTAGTGCAAGTTGTAGAAAAAGTAGGGGAGTTGGGATTTCAGCCCAGAGCCTGAACCCTAGATCCCTATACTGATCTAGGAGTTTGTTGTGTTGTGCGTGTGTGTTTTAATGCTTTGGAGCTAATCTCTGTCCCACGTGATAGCACTTTAAATATCGAAGCCTAGCTGTCCATTTCCTTTCCTACACTTAGTAGTCCTCTCTGTAGGCTGAACTAGAATCTACAATATAGATTCTAGTTCTTAGTATTAGTTATTGTTTTCTTGGTCATACTCTGCTATGCTAAAGACCACTTAAAACATGGTTCCACTCTGGCCCATGCATGTCGCCCCTAGCCCCGCCGTGCCTGCCAACCTCAGTGGTGACTACTTTGAGGGCTACCTGTGGGCCCTAGGTATCGACTGCCACTCATAAGGTAGCCAAGTTGCTGAAGCCAAAGAAAGTGATTGAACAAAATGGGGACTCTTACCATCCACACATTCAATAGTCTAAGGAACCACCTTGTTCAATTTAAATTTAGAGAAAAATATGATGAAAATAACAAAGGCCTGGGTAACAGAAGATGCAAGAGCTTGGACACCTGGGACAATGACAGGCTTACTTATATCCAAAGGGGGAAGAGGAAGAGAAGAGAGGCTGGGCTCATTAGACTGCCAGGGATGAGCTCTACCTGGAAACATTCCTTGCAGGCCGAGCATGCAAGCAGACATTCCAGAGAGCCTGATCTGTATCCAAAAGCAGCCACGTGTGTGTGTGTGGCTTAATGCCAGATTATATATATATTCCGGCATGAACAGGTGTTGAGCTTTCCTGATTTAGTGGTGGGGTCACGTGGTCAGAGAGATGTCACAGAGGTTACACCAGAAACCGTCTGAATTGTGGGGAAACCGCTCAGCTTCCATAAACCTGTCCATTGACTAGAAGAAACAAACATGCTTTCTCTTTGGGTGGTGAGCATACAATGCAATATAGAGATGATATAGAATTGTATACTTGAAACCTCTATGTGATTTTATTAACTAATGTCACCCAAATAAATCAGTACAATTAAAAAGCAAAAATGGTTCCCTAGGCTAAATGCAGCCCAGCAGGTGGGGCTGGAGGGAGGGAGGATAGTGGGCCCAATCACTGCTTAGCTCAGAATTCCATACTGCTGTCTCTGTGCGAAGTCGGATTGTGGCGGTGTGAGCCCGTGGTTTATCACTGCAGGGCTTTGCACTCTCACTGTTCAGAGTAGTGAGTGGACCAGCAGCATCATGTTCACGTGGGAACTTGTTACAAACACAGGATCTCAAGCCCCGCTCCACACCTACGGAGTCAGAACCTGTCTGTTAGCAAGATCCCTGTGCTCACTAATCTTTAAGAAGCACTTCTCTTAACTGATCAATTAGATCAACCTACAGGGAGAACAGTACTATGTTCTGCTATGCTTCATTTTGTTGGTTTTGGCTATTCTAGCCAGTCAGGATCATTTATATTTTGATTCTGTCACTTATTAAAGACATTTGCATTAAAATGACTAAATCAACTATTCAATTCATTGTCCCTCTCAGCCTCATGTCTTCCACAGCTTTCATAAGCATGTTGACTCAACTTGGTCCATGATATGTTGAACTAGAAGCAGGTATAAAATCATGAAGTGTCTTGTCAGCCTCCAGCATCAATCTCTTAATTAGCAGATACCACTCTACAGCCAAGTGTGACTGTATCTGGCTGACAGCACTGTTGCAGCATTCACAAAGCCTTCACGAGCAACTCTGGAGCACTTACTCAGTTCTGTGCACTGCCTAGCACGGGTTAACTAGCCTAGCCATTTCAAAGAAGAGCAAGGCAATGATTTGGAAGGTCCTCATCTGTTATGAGCTAAACTGTGCCCCACATTTATATGGTGATATTCTAACCCCTTGTACCTCGGAATGTGACTATATTCAGAGAGAATGTCTTTAAAGAGGTAGGGAAGTTAAAATGAGGTCATGAGACAGGCTCTGATCCAGTATGACTGGTGTCCTTACAAGAAGTGATCAGGACACATGGGTACAGAGGGAAGGTTATGAGAGGGCGCAGCAAGAAGGTGGCCATCGACAGGCTAAGGAGAGAGGCCTCAAACCCATCCTGCTGACACCTTGATCTCGGACTTCCAGGCTCCGGTTACGAGAAAATAAATGTCAGCTGTGTAACAGCCCCTCCCCCCACCTGCCTTCCCCATTCGTGCTGCTGTTACGGCAGCTCATGTGAACTCCTACATCGCCACTCCCCTCTTTGTGTCATCTTGTCATCTGGCTCTGGCAAGGTGATCTGAGTTGGCACTTTACTGTCTGTGTGAGAAACTTGGGCACAAACTGCATTACATTTAAAATATCTCAAGGGTGTTTGCTACAGTAAAATCCTGGGGAAGTAAAGGATTGCCTCAAAGGGAAGACTTGCCTTGAGGGTCACAGGGTACAGAGGAATGCTGGAAGTGTCTGCACTCATGGCATTTAATCAAAGCTTACAGGCAAAGTCAGAATACAACACCCTGGAGCCAGGCTTCTGGGAGGACAGAAAAGTCATTCACTATGGAGCACACAGTCTAGCAGCCCTGTCATCTGTACCCTCAGTGTCAGGATCACTTTCTGAGCTCTAGGGCTTAGATACGACACTGCCTCAGCTGCTCTGTGCTTCCCCTGCTAACTCTCCTGCCATTGCTTTCTCTCTCTGTTCAGTGTTTCCGAGCACATTTTTGCATCTGGGCTCAAATCTCTGCATGTCCCATTTAAACCTCCTGAGAGAGAGGAAGTGGTTGCGTGCTTTAAATAGTCTTCTTTTTGGATCTCATAGGTGGCTGGCCACCCTGCAGACAGCTATTCTGGAGTCAGGTGCTAGTCCCTGGTGCAGACAGCTGTGACCAGCACGGCAATGTCATGGTTATAAAGTGAGGCAGATCACGTGCAAGGAAGCTCCCTTGGCAGTGTTGTTCCGAGGGAGGTGTTAACATGCTACACTCTTACCACTCCAAGTGTGGTCTGTGGACCAGCAGCCTGGGCATCACCAGGAGCAAGTTAGATGCAGAATCTTAGCCTCGCCCCAGAGCTGCTCAGTCAGAATCTGCGTTTTATTTAACAAGGTGCCCAGAGTATTAGTATATGTGTCATAAATTTGTAAAAACACTTCTACCAATACTCCCATTGATTTTTAGTAAATCTGGACTGTTCTGTATATTAGGTTTGCTTAAAACTGCATACCCCTGTGGATCAGATCAGATCCAGGCATAGGAATTTCCAAGTTCTACTGAACCTTGCTGTATAATCAGATTGCAGAGCGATCAGGTGATTTGCCTGAGGGCATAGCAATAGAATGCATCTAATGCACAATTTTCCAGGAACGCTGGTAATATAAAAATATTTTTTCTAATGCAGACTGGCAATGCTGAGTCAGTTTCTGAGCCAGATAGACTTAAGAACTAGGCCTAAACTTAGTAAAGTGATGGACAAATTAGCTGACTACATACAAGTGCACTCAAAGGGGTTAGGCAGTGGAGGGTAGAGAAAAGTTAGGGTTGCCAAAGAGCAACAGCACCATCCTTCCAGTTAGAGGGGCCAGCCCGTGGCAGGTCTCTTTATCTGGCCTTACCGTCTTAGGAGAGATTATTAAAGTTTGTTCTGTTTCTAAGCAAGTTCTCCCACATCTTTTATGTTTTAAATTTCCTGTTTGATTCCCATCAAAATACTTGGGCCCACACAATTTTTTAATCTAAACAGGCACCATGATAATAAAAGTGCTTGTAGTAATAGCGCCAATAGA
This sequence comes from Phyllostomus hastatus, assembly GCF_019186645.2. Lineage (NCBI taxonomy): Eukaryota > Metazoa > Chordata > Mammalia > Chiroptera > Phyllostomidae > Phyllostomus > Phyllostomus hastatus. Next base: position 22,633,854 of record NW_025333960.1, read on the forward strand.
AATAATAGTAACAAATCATTTTAGGTTCACTATGTGAATGAGTTATGTATGTCACATGAACTGATTCTGAGAAATATGTCATTATAATCTTATGGATTTTCCCTGATGAGTTTTCCATTTGACTCATTAATGGAGTATATTTTAAAATTTTTTTGTTAAGTTTTATAATGGTCATTGTTCATTTAATATTTACCTACAGAACATCCTCTTTACTGAGCTTTTGAGGTGGTGGAGTTATACTCATGAATTACTCAAAGGAATTTTAGAAAGCCTGGAATAGGCACCTAATTTCACAGGTGAGGAAAATAATGTCTATAAGTGGTTGCCGGCAAAGCAGAAGCTGGAGCCCAGAGGACAGAGGTTTGAATCAGCCAACAGGCCCATCAGGTCTTCCCTGTGGCCTCCCTGAGCCTGAGAGCCTGATATCCAGGCCTGTGCTTGGGCCACCTGGTAAGATATTCACCCCTGTTCCTTTCAGGTCTACAGGTTTCTTGTTTAGCAGTTGGACACAATTCGATTCCCTCTCCCACTTTTCCGCAAGGAGCGGCACTCAGCTCTTGTCTGTGGCTCTCTTCACTGGTTTTGTCACGCATCCAACAGACGTGTGTTTGGTGCCTACCGTGTACCAGACTCTGTGTCTCATACAGAGGGTTCCAGGGCGAAGAAGACAGACGCCCTGCCTCTAGGGGCTTCCCGTGCAGGAGAGGAGGCAGCCGGGCAGCAGGTGATCGGACACAGTGCTGCCGAAGTGAAGCACGAACCGAGTGCCGTGGGAGGTGTTTTGTTGTCTGCGTCAACCTGTTTGTTTCACTCCCTGCCTTTCTCCCTGTTTCTTTTTCTTCTTGAAAAAGAATAAATGTCAGATAGCTTAAGGGAAGTAATACCTTGTTTTATTTTATCACACACCCATTGTACCCAAACATGGCGATGCATACACAGAGATGAACTGTGTGGGGAGACAAACCTGTCACCGAATAACTTCCCGGGGCGCACGAGGTGCTGTGATGGTGTGCAAAGCCCCATGGGGACGTGAGACGGGGGGCAGCCGTGGGAGAGATGGGGACTTGGAACTTTTACGCTGACACTGAAAGAATAAATAAGATTTTACTAAATGTATATATATTCCTAAATAATGTGTTGTTCTGTTGTCCTCATTTTGGGGGCACGCACTTGTGAGACTCATCTCTGTGGGTGTGTTGTAGTTAGTTTACTTTTTATTGCTGCATATCATTCATTGTATGACTTTGCCCCTGAGTATCCATCCTCCTGTTAAGGGATATTTGGGGGAGTTTTCAGTCTTACTTTTTTAATTTAATTTTCACTTTTTTATCACTAAAAGCTGTCTTGTTACTAACATTCGAAAAAGAGAATAATTATGAGGTGCCCAGGCTGCTGAAGAAGGTTGTCCAGGCAGAAGCAGAGCCACCATGACACTTCTTATTTGGGGAATTGTTGCGTTAACGGTTGAGTGCTGGGACACGTCAGGTGCACGGTGCAGAATGACAGCCTTCAGAAGCCATGCTCCGAAGTACAGGGTGGCCAGACTGCCTGGTCCAGCCCCTCTGGTGGTCGCGCAGGGAGGGGCATGTATCCCAAACTCCCTCAACTCTGAAACCCTTTAAAATTTACTATAATACGTTCTGTTACACAGGCCTCTCATGAGAGATAATGCCCCCTTGAATTTAGGTACGAGAGGTCTTCAGTTTGCATAGTCTTCACTTCTGCCCGCTGTTGACTCACATCCGTTGGCTTTGGTCATTTCTATGTGGCTGGTCTAGTGACGAGGCATCTCCTGGGAGCCCTGCCTGCCAGCCAGGCACCATCGCACAGAGAACAAGAGAACAGCCAAGAGGTGGGTCAGCTGCCCAGCGGCCTGAGCCAGCATTTGCAGGAGCCCCGCTGAGCCCCTGCCTTGTATAGCCCTGGGCCTCCTTCTAGGGGCTCTTCCACCCCACCCCTCCCTTTCTTCCTTTTTTTTTGTGATTGGTGAGTGTGGGGACACAGGTCCAGGCTGTGTACAGAGGGCCTCACCTGTGGTGTTGGCCCGAGGCCCATATTTGATGAGGGGTGCCCCAGGAAAAGAAGTGCCCCTTTAGGGCAACCTCGCTTCAGAGAAATGCACATCTGGTTAACGATGTGGAGGCTGAGGGAGGGCTTGTGGGCCCCGGCAGGCCTGGGGGCTCAGGGCCAGCAGGGGCCCCCTTCCCCAGGCACTGGGCACCTGGGAAATTTCTTAGCTGCCTGCCAGGTAGCTTGAGCCTGATGGAGGAAGTGCCTACAGAAGCCATAATTAGGGATTTTATCATCTTTTTTAGTTCCTCTGGAAGAGAAATTCTGGAAGTCAGCAGCAGCCAAACCGGCTGGGCAGGGCCTGGCAGTTCTGACTGTTGGTGGCAGCACAGGCCACCTTTGAGTCACGGGCTCTGTCCTCCGGGCTCTTCCCAGAGGGCTTAGGTGAGTCCTCCAAGTGCGGACAAGTCACCTCCTGGAAGCCACAGCCAGCCGGGTCCCTTGTGCCATGTAAACTATGAACCATGGTTAAGCATTTTCAAATGTGTTCTGTAATAAAAAGATTCCCCCCGGCTTTCTAGGCATCCATCCATGGGTCCACGGGCTCGGCTCAGCCCTTCTTTCCAGCACGCACTTCGGACCTGGGAAGCCAGCTGTGCCTCTGCCTACTGCAGCCCCTTCTCCCGCCGGTGGACGGTCATGTTGTATCGCAGCCATTTCTCCCCCAAACTGGAGAACAGAGGAGAGAAGCTTGGTGTGTTCCCCTCTCCTCACCTTGTTCTGGGAGTGAAGCATCCAGCTCCACATCAGAGTGGATAGACCTGTTTTACTTCCAGATGCTTCTCTAACCTGAGCTCCATGTCTCCCACTTCAACACCAGCAGAAGGCCTGCTAACCAACTGGTTCCCTAGCCGTTTTACTGGGGGAATTAGTTTGTCCTCCAAGAGTCTAGTCTGTTGTAGGAAGGGGTTCGAGGGAAAAAACTGCTTTCCAGATGCCATTGGCTCCTAGTTGTGCCCGGAGGAGTTATTTGGGGCCAGGTGGGCATTAATAAGTGCCTAGAAGAGTAATCTCCTGAGACCCATACAGCACTGTCACCGTGTGACAGAAAGAGGGGAGCCCTGAGTTACAGCAGGTCCAAGGGGTGTTGCCTGAGCAATGAGAGCAGGGCAGAGGCATCTCCTGGCTCACAGGACAGGCCACATGTCAGAGGTCCCGATTCACACTGTTCAGGAGTGTGGGGCTGGAGTTCGGGACACTAAAGACATTTGTTCCGCATCCGAGTGTGGGACAGACCAGCCAGTGTCCCTGGGGCACACTCCCAGGAACACCAAGGAGAGCGTACAGTCGCTGAGGCCCCGCAGTCAGTGCCACGTCTTCTACTCAAAATCCGGATCAGCGGCTTGACCTCAGAGCTTATAGCTGCTGTCTCGGCAAGGAAAGCGCCTGAGGAGCCAGCTTAGGTTCACCCTGTAAGTCACGGGGTGCCCGTGGATCTCACAACTTGCCTGTCTGGATGGTAGAAAGGCCCACCGGAGAGGAGCAGGAAGGGTTGCGGGGAGAGAGAGTTCCGGAGGCACTGCAGCTGCTCTGCCTCCCAGTCCCTCCATGACCGAGCAGCCTAGCTCCTAGGCGCCTAACTCTCCGCTTGTGCCACTGTGGGTCAGTCTGTGCAAGGACAGGTGATCACAGATGCAAATGGCCAGGGCCTTGGCTAGGAAACTAACAGGTAAACCAACAAACTTCCTACCAAATCCAACACTCGGTAGACATTTCCTTCTAACCCTGGACAACTTTCACTTCAAGAACTGCAGCCGTAACCCTGGCTGGTGTGTGGCTCAGTGGATGGAGCACCAGCCTGCCAAGCAAAGGGTCACAGGTTTAATCCCGTCAGGGCACCTGCCTGTGTTGTGGGCCAGGTCCCCAGTAGGGGGCACGCTAGAGGCAACCACACATTGATGTTTCTCTCCCTCTCTCTCTCCCCCTTCCCCTGTCTAAAAATAAATAAATAATCATAAAAAAAAAAAGGAATTGCAGCTGTAGAGAAGTTAGATGGAAAAGAATTGTGAAATCTTCCCTGGCAGGGAGCACACAGTTTGGAAATGTCTTCGGCTGATCAGTAATCGTGAACCGGAAAGAAGCGGCCGCGGGGGTTCACTGCCTCTGCACCACCCTCTGCGAGCTCACTGGTGTCCACGCCAAACCTCTGCAGGGTCTAAATAAGCAAGACCTAATGCGATATATGAAACAAAACCACGGGAGTGTCTTTTCATCCTGGATTTAACAGTTTCAAACTTTCATCTAATGTTTTTTCAAGGAAGGGAAGGAGAGGGTCTTAACTCTTAATAAAAACACAGATGTCAGCGTGTTCTGCAGAGCTGAGGCCTCTAGAACTGGACCTGGAGCCTTTGAGCTCCCAGAGTTTATTGTAAACATTAGTACCGCCAAAACCCACAACTGTTACTGGGAAGTGAGTGCGTGGGTGACTTTTTTTTTTTTAATTCAGCTGTAACGTGGCTTCAATCTGCATCTTTACTTCTCACAGGCTGTGAATTTGCCAAGCTGGTCAATCTCTTTTATAGAAAAATATGCACCCATTTTATTAAAACAAAAGCCTCTTAAAATGCAGATGGTATGTTTCCTGCTTGCTAGTCTTCACAGATTCCTTGTTGCAACCGAAGCTGGCGTGTTACTTTGATAGTCCTATGAAATAACCTTAACTTTGCCTGGGGATATTTATAACAAAACATGCAGAATTATTGCACCATAAAGCCTGCTTCGCTGATTCTTGCTGATTAAAAACTTGAAGACTAATGTAATAAAAACCAAAAAGACCCAACAGCTGGAGCTCTGAAGACAGCCCAACTGGGGCCTCAGCCGCTCCCCCTCTGCCCTTTGATTCCAACCGGGTGCTGGGAGAAACTGGCCAGCTCCTCAGCCCCTTCCCAGAGGCACTTCATGCATCACCTACATTCCCGCCTCAAGCTGAGGCAAAGAATGAATGGCCTGGGAGGGACAGGCTTGTTTTTCTGCCATGCTGGAGGTCAGCGCCAAGTTTTGCTTCAGGAAAAACTACGGCAGAGCAATCCCTGGTATTAGGCAAGACGGAGTATTCCACCCTTTCCCCGGGCAGACAGGCCCAAGAGGACGGAAGCATTTTTAATTGATGCTAGAAGCTTGCAAGCATAAGAAGCTGGCAGGAACTGACACAACCCTTTATTCCTCCTTCCAAGGTGCCCATTTACCAGGCACCTGCTCGAGGGCACTGTGAAATCGGGCCCAGTGGGGTTTCTTTCCCTTGGCTGTCGGCCAGAATCAAACCGGCTTCATCAGGCCCTGAGAGTAGATGCGGTGTGCGTTAATTGGTGCATTCAGAGTTAATCCTCATTTTTCTTTGGGTGTTATGAGGAGCTTTCCCATAACCTCTCCCATGTGGCGCCTCATCTTGCCGGCTCTGACCAGCAGCACCACCACCCTTTACTCCTTTCTCACTGCCCTCTTCCTGCGTCAGCCCCGCCCAGGGCCACACACAGGCTCACACATACCTAATCCCCAGTCATCGCAGTCAGGTTTCCCTGAATCCAGCTCAGGTGGAAAACCTGTTTTAAAAAGAAAAAAAAAAGTATTTTCTTATTCCTGAGGGATGACTGAAGAATATTCTTCCCAAGGCCCGCTGGCTGGAAGCCTGGGCTGAGTAGGAATTGCTCTCCTGTGGAGACACCTCTGGTCACGCCAATCACCAGTCCCGGCTGACCCTCACTGAGTGTTCTTACTAAGATTGAATAGAATACAAAGACCAGTGATTCGGGGAACGCCAATGTGCCCAACACTCACTCGAAATAAAAGACCATCTCTCCTACTCTGGTGTCTCCTGGGTCCCCTCCCTATTCTGTCCTTTTCTCTCTCCCCTTAGGAGTGACTCATCATCCTGAGTTGTGTGTTCAGCTTTCCTTTGTTTTTCTTGGTATTTTCACATCTGTTGGTATCTAACTCAGAGATTCAATTTGTATGTTTCTGGGCTTTACACGATGGAAGAATATTCTTCCGTAACTTGCTTCTTTCTGACAGATAGCATCAGGCATCTGAGAAACGTCATTTGGCTGCAGCTGTGAATCTCTGTCTGGTTTTCCCGTCGCGTCGACTCCCGTTCTATAATGGAGATATTGATTCTGATGGACACTTAGGTTGTTTTCAGGATTTTACTATCATGGACTTGCTATGCTGTGAACATTCTGGATATGTCTCCTATTTAAGACTTTCTCCAGAAGTGAAATTATTCAGTTCCAGGACATGTACTAGGTGTGGCTAGATGAGTTCCCACCCTGCCATGCCGTGTACTAAGTGTGCTGTATGTTTCCTCACTAACACGTGATGTTCTTTTCAATACTTGCCAATCTGGTGGGCAGAGCGATAGCTCACTGGGTCAAGTTGAGTTGCTGAGGATAGGTATCTTTTAATGTGCAAATTAGCTATTGTGAAGCACCTATTCAAATCTTTTGCCTGTTTCTCTTAGTGGATTTGTAGGTGTTTTTATATACATTTTGGATTCCAATCCTTGGTCAATTATTCGTGTTACAAATATATACTCCCAATTTTGGCTTTCACTTCATTTTCTTTGTGGTGCCTTTTAATGAGCAGAAGTTACTAATTTTAAGAGTTAAACTCTTTCATCTTCCCCTTTAGAATTTGTATAACTGTGTCTGGTTTCAGAAATCCCTCCCTATGTCATACAAATTCATAAAGATAGTCTCCTATGTTGTCTTTTTAAAGTTTTATAGTTTCTCTATTTTATGCATTAAGTGAATGTTGATACTTTATGATGCTCTCCTCCTCCCCCATTCTCCTTCAAAACTTTCTTGGCTGCTATGCTGATCTTCTTCCATATACATTTTAAGATTAGCTTGTCAAGTTCTAGTCTGTGGGTATTTTGACTGCAATTGAACTAAATTTGTCAATAAATTTGAGATCTTTATTGATTAAAAAATTTTGCTACTCAATGTCACCCCAATAAATTTCAATAAAAAAGAAATTTTTTTACTTCTCTAAACTGTGTTCTCAGAACAAATTTTCTAGCATTTGCTGTCAATGGATGAAAGTAAACTTGGTTTCATATATTGATTTCCTGTCCATCTACCACCTTACTAAAATTCCGTCACCGCTGACAATCTTCTATAGATTTTTTGAGAGTTGTTTTTAAAGACAACTGTATCACCTACAAGTAATGACACATTTTTTTCCTTTGCGATCCTTACACTTTTCTTACTTTTCTTGCACTCCTCTGTTGGCTTGAATATCCAGTACAAAATGGATTGGAAGCAGTGAGAGTAGACACATTAGTTTGTGCCTGATATTGAAGGAAGTACATATGATATTTTACCCTAATGTCTGTGTGTGACATCTAAGCTGAAGAAGTTCCTTTATCCTTAGAGCTTTCCTATTGTTAGAGCTTTTTTTGTTTGTTCTATGTTTTAAATCATGAATGAATGTGATATTTTAACAGCTACTTTTTCTGCTTTAATTGACAGAGAACTGCTTTATCCTTTAATCTGCTAATGGAGTTAATTGTATTAATTGATTTTCTAATGTTTATGACCAACTAGGTCATAATGATTTTACACAGTGCCAGAGTTTGTTACTGATCTGGTTATCGCTTTCTGAAACAAACTACCTTCAAAACTTATTGATTAAAATAATATCTACTTTAATTTGTCTACACTTTTGCAGATCCGGAATTTGGGCAAGATTCAGCTCAGGGATTTTCCTGCTCTATCCGGACTCCTTAAGGTCACTTGGTAGAATTAAGTTGGCCAGTGGGCTGGTGTGGCGGGTCCAAGACAGCCTCACGCATATGTCTGGTGCCTTGACAGAGATTGCCAGAAGACTGGATTGTCTGGGTTTGTCTCAGGGTAGTCTTACTCCTTACAGGCAGCTAAGGGCTCCTAGAGAAAGTTTCTAATAGATTAAGGTAGAAGCTATAAGCATCTTCTCACTGGTCTAGAAAGGCAGTCTTTTTTTTTTTTCAATCACCTGTAACCTGACCTTTGCCCTCACATCTCTATTGAGATTATGCTCTTAAAAATGAAAACTTTCCAAATTCTTGATCCTGGCTGTGTATCTCAGTTAGTTGGAGCATTATCCCAATGTGCTGAGGTTGCAGGTTAAATCCCTAGTCGGGGCACATGCAAGAATCACCCAATGAATGCATAAGTGGATGGGAAACAAACTAATGCTCCTCTCTCTCTCTAAAATCAATAAGTTAAAAAAAAATGAAAGTTTTCTTTTGTTACCACCACCCCCTCTCCTTGGCTTCTTGTACCAGATTCTGAGCACCCCTGCTGGGATAGTGCGCTGTGCTCCTGGCCACTGTGCTGTGTCTGGTTCTTCCCTGCCCTCCGGCTGCCCTTCCTTCACGCCCACCCCTCCCCCTAAGCCTGTTCCCAGCTCCAAAGCTCTTCTGTCTGTACTGGAGGATTCCACTGCCTTTGTGACTTTAGCTTTTATTAATGTGGCTGCCTTTCATGTCTTGATTCTCTGACTATAAACTAATTCTCCTTTAAGTCTAAGATCTTGCATTCCTCAGTTCCTCCCAAACACTCATTTAGTGTCCTTATGCTCAGAATGGCTCTCTTCCCTAAAGTTTGTGCATTCATCTCTTCCATTGCCACTTAGACTCAAAAGTCTCAAGTTAGTTGGGTCCCTCCCACTTCCTTACTCCTCTCTCACCTTCTATCAAGTTGGTTCAACCTGCACGATTTCTCTTTCCCTTCCAAGTGCTGTCCCTCTGGCTTAGGACCTCATGCTCTGTATTAGAGTGCCAGGCTGCCTGCCGATCTCTCTGCTGCCAGTTCTTTCCATTCCCAGCCATCTCGTACGTCATTGCCTAGTATTCCAGAAATGTCTATATCCCCCATCAGGATATTATGTAAGGAGGTGGGAAAGGACTATGGATTTTGGATTTAGACAAACCAGGATCTGAATCCCAGCTCTACTCTGGACTGACTGGGTAACGTCACTTTCCTCAGCTTCTACGAGGAAGGTCACAGTCTATAAAGCAGAGCACAGTCTAGAGACTTTTCATACACCTCACAGGTCAAGGTGAATATAAGTCTTTACTGGTCTAATTAATGAGTTCATATTCCTCACGTCCGGAAGCAAATCCTAGATTCCTCTAATTCTTTAGGATCCAGAGCAGACACTGACCGTGTGGGGGCTGGAGCAGGCCCGCGTGCTCAGGAGCTGGGAGCTGGAGGGAAGACAGGCGGTGTGAGTCAGTGTGCAGGCCACCAGGTGTGGGCACTGGGGTGGACAGGTGAGGTGGCAGAAGGACTCCTGCCCAGCACGACTGTCACTGGAAAATGAGAAAGGATGTGGAGCTCGTTGAAAATTTTTTGAGGTTGAGTGAATTTCATCATTTTCTGCCCTTGGCAATTCACCCTTCATAGGGGTCTTGGGGGGTTGGCTAATTATAAGAATGTCCGTAGTGATACTAAAACTCATTTCATGAGGTTAGCAGCCCTTCCTTTCAAACCATAAATTCATCCTTTAAGAATGAATGCTTTGAAAAATTCCATTTGATGATGGAACAGTCATAGAAAACACAAAACAAAACCCAGGATGCCCCCTTCTGCCTCGGTCCTGGATACGAGCTGTGGTCAGGTGTCTGGTGCCACGGGAGGGCCTGGAGCCTCTCACACAGAAGACGGCTTTGTGGCTGACGCTGCAGCTGAACAAAAACACTTAGGAGCATGCTCTTTTAGAAAGGTGGGAAAGAAAAAGGAAGGGGGATACATTTCAAGGCATGACAGCCTACCCTTTGCTTGTCTCCGGGGTCATGCATCTCACTTCTCCGATAGGGCAGCAGCACGGCCTGACTTCTCGCCCTCTCCTTGTGTCCAGGAGCGGTGTCCTCTCCTCTTGAGCCCTGTCCCTAGATCAGTGCTTGAGGAAGCCATTCATTCAGAGCTCCCCCAATAAAAGCGTTTTGTGATGAGTTTTGTTTGGGAAATGCTGCACGTTACTCTCCCTTTCTGGAGATTTACAGTGAACGTTGGCAGTTGTAATTAAGACTCTGGTTTTTTGCTACTAGCCTTCAGAGCCAGGATGACAGTTCTCGGGTTGTCTCCAGGGCCCAAGTCAGGCTCTGTAGGAGTGGGGCTTAAGGAGTTACAGAAGTTCTCACATTTCACAGATTTCCCGTTTCCATTATTTTTTGGCAGCAGTTCCCTGGCGAGTTGGTCAGAGCACATCGTGGGGCGGGGGGGGTGCGGAGCTGAGCTTCACCTTCCAGCCTGCTCAGGGCCAGCAGGTCTCAGCTGTTCATTCTAAAACCCTTTAAATAATTTCCCTCCATTCATTCCTCTGAGAGAGGGGAGAAAACCCATTTTTCTGGGCTGACAGACATTCTGTTGCTAGTTTAAACATGAAAAGAATGCTTCATGGATGGAAAAACTTGAAGTGGTGTTTTGGGGAGCAGCTAACATTGTTGTGACAACTAGAGATGTTTGCAGGAGTGCAGTGGGCACGGGGCAGTGGGGTTGGTGGGCAAACTCCAGAGAATCACCGGGAGTCCCATCTATGGCCATTGGCAGGGGACAAAGGAGACAGATAAATCCAGGCGAGTGGGTTCACAGGGGAGAGCTGGTGCCATGGGGTGGGCATCCCACAGGGGTTAGTGTGGGCAGTGAGGACAGCAGTGGCGTCGGGGGGAGACATCCTTTCATCCAGAGCATTTCTACCTGCTTGACTGCTCTGAACCCTCCAGCTCAAGAATATTTGGTTTGGGAAACTGGGCAGAAATCATAGTAGTTAGCCAACATCTGTCAGACTCCCTGTGTGCCAGGGTTAGAAAATGCTGCATGTCCATCTTCCCACTCCATACTCACAGCACCTCCATGACTCGTGGCAGCAGAGTTTTATTATGCCCATTGTACAGATGAAGAAAGGGGGGCTTAGTGAGGCCAAGTCACACCCTCCCTGAAGCTACTAGGGAGGAAGCCCAGGCGTGCTCTGCTTCAGGGTACAGTTTGGAGCCTTCTGTGGAACTTTCCTCACATGCCAGGCAGAAATGTAAGCACTAGAGAAATAAGAGCCTCGGCATCACATCTGTGCTCCAAAGGCTGCCTCCCTCCTTCCGCATCGCCTGCGTGGAGAGGGCTTGGCGCTTCTCAGCAGGATGAGAACAAGCAGAGTCTTCTCTCTGCCGGGGTCCCAGTGTGAAGAAGGGGAGACTTGGTCATGGGTTGGGCCCTCTGGTGGGACGCAGGGTGTGACCCTGAACCCTGACAGTATTCTGTAGATCACAGTGGGCAGGGTGCACAGAGAGGGGTGGCCCCAGGGTTCAGGGGCAACGGAAGGTAGGCAAGCTCCCAAAAGGAGGGTCCTCACCTACCCTTTTAAATGTGATTTCTTCTCTCCAACTCTACCTCCTCCTACAGATGTAGTGAGAGAAATTCGTAGGGAGTTTTGGGATGCATTTGGCTGGCTTTGCTGCAAAATATGTAGAAGGAGAGTTTCAAAACTCCACTGTTGTGGGAACTTAAACCTTAGGTGTTTCTGCACAAAATGGGCAAGGCTGCGCCATCTCCTGACCGAGCAGGGAGCAGTGATCTGTGTGCCGGCCCCGGGGAACCCTGGACAGCTGGCCCGGGCTTTGGCGGCAGGCTTCAGTCTGGAGAAGGGAGATTCTGGAAAAGTTGTCCTTGAAATAAATTTCTATTAGTGTAGTCATTTGTGTATTTAATAGTATATAATGCTTAAAATATATCAATATCCCCAGAAAAGACTAAAATATATATTTTAAAATCTGGCACTTAAAGAAAAAGTAAAATAGCTATAATACAAAGACAATATGCATGCAAGGGCTCTCCTGCCTGAGACTGAAATTGCCATCTGCTGGGGTAGGATTCATGCACCCAGGGTCAGCTTCCAAGCGTGTGGCTCCTGGCACTCCCCACGCAGGTTCTTGGCCCTGGCCTTGCTCCTGCTACCCTGTCCCTTCCACTACACCCTCCCTGAGCATCCCTCCTCCTGGCCCTGTGCCATCTCCCGCATCACCTGCCCTGTGACACCCTCATTCTCTGCATCTGTCCCCCACTACTCCGCAGCCCCTCCAGGCAGGCACTGCCTCCCAGCCATCCCCACCCAGATGGCAGGCAATGCCCGACACGCCGCAGGAGCCAGCAGCATCGAATGACGAAAGCAGCTTTGTTCTGGGATGGGAGCACTCTGTGGGGGCTCCGCACAGGCATGTGCTCCTGTCCAATAAGATGGAATTTTTTCTGTCTTCTCCAATACCCCTTTTTAAAACTCAACTCATTGTCCAGCTGGAAAACCATTGTCAAACATGAGGCTCTCGTGTGTGTGTGTTCACTAAGGCTACCAATAGATTCAAAACCCGTTGTTTAAACCTGCCCTCTTTCACTTCTCGTGGTGTCAGTACTCTGGGGGAGCTTCAGGTTTGTTCAGCGGAGGCCCTCTCTAGGGCCTTGTTTCCGCACGTGCAGACTTCTGCACAGAGCCTTCTTTCACTCAGCCGGCTTGACCTCCAGGGAGACGGTTGGCTTCTCCGAAGGGGGGTGGGCTTTGGGGTCTGGGCATGGCCAGGCCCTTCAGTATTCCTGGTTTTGGGGCCAACTTCACTCGGCACAGAACACACGGGGCCTAGGGCCCATGAAAATGTTTTAATTTCTTTTCAAATCAGAAGGAAAATGAATATAATTAATATAGAATATGTAATATATAAATCCAGTCTGGATTACGTTTGTCTTCATGTCAATGTAGTCGTAAAATATGGAGGAAGGGGCCCATGGAGATGAAGTTGTGTTGGGCGCCCCCCCAAAGACACAACGGGCCCTGTGTGTTTGGTATTACCTGTGTTGTTAGACACTGCCCTTCTGCCCTTGGGTCGCGTCAGTGGCAACAAGGTAAGCCAGCCAGTTTTGAGAGTTTAGTAAGAGTGGGTGGGAAAGCATTGTGAGACCCCTGGCCCCCAAAGCAGCCCTAAGAGAACACGGCATTGTGATCGTGGCTCTAGGGATGGGGGGCTTCTATGACTGCCAAGCCCCCCAAGGGCGCTGAGGCAACTCGGAGCTGAGGCCAAGGCTGGGCCTCACTTCCTCTGGATGAGCGCGCTCCCGGTGAGGTCTGGAGTAGGGTGCACACTGCCCACTCTCCTTCTGTGCAATGGATGCCCTCTGGGGTCCTGGGGACCTAGGCAGCCCTCAGGAGTCTTTGCTAAAGTACTTGCCTTTCATGGAAGCTTCATTTGTGCATTTATTTATTTATTTATTTATTTGTTTGTTTATTTATTTATTTATTTTAGGAAAGTTCATTTTAACTCCTGGGTTTGTGAAGGATTGAGAAGTATGTGTTGAACAGAAAAGGTGCTCCATGCCTCATGGGTACATTCATTATCCCCTGGCTGTATGCTAGAACAGCAGGCACCTGGGGACAGAGGCCTACTGGTAAGTCATGAAACTCCCCTGAGGTCAGGCGCTTGGAGCTGACAGTGCAGTGGGCTTAGTGGGGCAGCCTTGTGTCACTCACTGCAGGGGCCCCAGACCAGCAGTGCATAGGCAGTCTGGACCCAGGTGCTGACTGTATGACGCCGAGCTGTGGGCAGCGCAGAGGAGTTTCCAAGCAGTGAAAGTATTCCCAGTTCTGGGAAAAAAAATTCTATGCTCAGTCTCCATTTTAACTTCACTACATTCTTCTCTGGGAGGTGCTATTGTACCCATTTTACAGATGAGGAAACTGAGTTGCAGAAGGCTGTGGAGAGACAAGTGAAATATTCAATGGATGACACCGGAGTTGCCTAGCAACTGGTTCTCTGGGACCAGATGCTCCTCTCCCTGAGGTGGGAGGGGCTGTGTGTGGTCTTGACTTGCTAACTATCTCTAGGTCCTGGGCACTAGCATTCCCAGTACCTCCCTAAACAGCCCATGTCTGTGCTCAGACTTCCTAGTAGCCTGGAGTGATTTGTCTTTCATCCTGCAAGGTTGCTTGTATGCCCAATAACAAGGGAGCGATTTCTTCCCCTGGAGCACAAGCATGGTGCTCCACACTCAAAGAATGCAGTACCTGGGCCCCAGCTGAGCCTTCTCCCTGAGTTCCAGCCTGCCCAAGATGCTGAGCAGTTGCCTGTGTCCATTAGCATGAACGAGGTCAAGAAGTTTCCACAGTCACACAGCGAGCAAGGGGCGGAGCCAGGGCTCAACCCAGGCGGATGGGGTCCAATAGCTGTGAGCTGAACCACACTGCATTCTGTGTAAGCATGGTTTCTTCCTCAAAAACAGCTTGAACGACCCTCAGCCCTGGCTTTCTTACCAGGTTTCTGGGAAGGAAAAATGAGATACCATATGCCAAAGTACAGTTTAAGTTCAAACTGCCACGTTTCCTGGTTTAATGCCCCCTCCCCAACCCACTCAGCGTCCTTCATCTTTAAATTCCTCACTCGGCAGCCGGTTTGGTTGTCTTGACTGGAGCAGTAACAATTTCCGAAAAGCAAAGTTATTGGTATGTGCAAGGTCAAGGCCCTTTAGGGGGTTGCGTTTCAGCGTGGTGTAGTGATAGGAAGATAGAAGACCGATATAGGATATTTGATTTCTAGTCTTGGCAATGTCATTGTACTTAATTTCCACCTTTCAAAGGGCACTATCCCTTCATTACTGTGCATTCTACTATAACCGGATTCTGTGCTAAGCACTGGGGGCACAGGAAAAGTGATTCTGGACTGCAACACGTTCAGCCTAGTCTTCCTGGCAATGTGTGGAGTCGTGCAGTAGACCACACTACTGTTTGCAATTATTTTCTGCCCTTCTTGTGAGAGGACTAATCTTCTCTACCTCATTGATATTGGTTTGGGCACATGTGACTTAGGCTGGCTGATGAGATGTGAGTGGACGTGGCATATGCCACTTCTGAGCCATTGCATGTCACTGCCAATTCTCTTATTGTTTTCTCTCTGCCATGAGACCAGCTTGGTTCTGGAATGAAAGAAAAGCTGAGTTGACCCCTAGAAGATGTGAAATATGAGCAAGAAATAAACCCATTGTTGCTGTGAGACTCAGATTTGGGGGGCAGGTATTTGTTGTGCAGCTTAACCTACTGAAAGCCGAGTGATACAAAAGGGAGAAAGTGGGCCATATTTTTCTGATCCCTTGTTTGCAGCAGTTTGGTGATAAGAACGGTAAGCTTCGTGTCTCAGGTTATTGATTTCATGGTGGCTTAGACACTCATTTCATTCATTTGTTGTCTTCAGAGCCTTGGGGTCTGGGTAGGCAGGACAGTCCAAATCTATGGAAGTTCACTGGCCACTTGCCTATGGTCTTGGTGGCCCTGAGGTCCCAGGCTTGCATGTTTCTTTGCCACTATTTCCAGTGAATGGTTGTTCTTTGTCTTAAAATTGCCCTGAGTTACTTCCCAGCCCACATTTGTAAGGCAGGATCCCAGGGTTGTTTGGTGTTGGGTGAGGACTTCACATTGGAAAGAAACTTTCTACTAGACAATCCTGAACTGGGGGCAGAGCATGCTCTGGCCTGTCTACTTTTCCTCCAAGTGACCTGTAAAGTCCTTCTCTGAGGGGCATCCCTGAGTCCCTTGCCTGTCTAGTCCTCCTGTATCTTTGCTTTACTCATGGCTACTTTTTGACTTTCCTTCCCATTTGATGAAACGGAAGGGGCAGAGTGAGTTCCTTTAGAATGTAAAACGTGGAAGAAAAGCTAACCTTTCTTGTGCTAATACTGAGTGTCTCTTACAGCCTAACTTTCATGTATGATGACACTAACCAGGGCTCTTTCCTTCCCTCTCCTTCCCTCCCCTCGCCACCCTCCGTCTTCCCTTATTTCCTTCTTTCCCTCCTTTCTTCTATTTTTTTTCTTCCAGCAAATATTATTGAGCTTCTGTGATATTACAAGGCACTGCACTGGGCAATGGTGTGATTGTGGTGAATTAAACAGAGCAATAGCTCCTCCCAAGGCTCTGCGGGAATGGTACAGGGTGAGTGGGCAGGGAAGACAACACACACCTGTTATTCTTTTGTATAGATATCTGATATATTGGTATAACCTTATTATTTTTTTAGTTATTGTAAATGTAGACCTCTGAGTGGAGGTGAGATAAGATGGAAAGGTGAGAAGACGAAGGAGAAAAATGGTAACAGAAAGTCACCAACAGTTTTTTCTGGCATCTTCTAAAGGCTGGTGCTAGATTGGGGATTAAAGATCATTAGGCCCAGCCCTGGCTGCTGTGGCTCAGTGGATTGAGCACCTGCCTGTGAACCAAGGGTTGCCAGTTAGATTCCCAGTCAGGGCACATGCTTGGGTTGAGCACATGCTGGCCAGGTCCCCAGTAGGGGGTGCTCAAGAGGCAGCCACACATTGATGCTTCTCTCCCTCTCTCTAAAAATAAATAGATAAAATCTAAAAAATATATGTTTATATATTTTTTAAAAAGGCCATTAAGCCCAGGGTTTCCCAGTCTGCAAAGTGGCCCTAGGGGCAGAGCAGCACGAACCGCTGTTCCTGAAGGAGACTTACGTTTAGCATGAAACTGTCAGACATGGGGGAAATTTCTTCAAAGTATCTTTTGTGAGTTAGAAATTAATCTGTTTTACATGCTTTTAATAACATAGCTGTTTGTTTTAATATAAATGTTATTCTCTCTATTGTATGATTCCATTCATATGAAATGACCAGAATAGGCGATTCTAGAGAGACAGAAAGCAGATTAGCAGCTGCCGAGGGCTGTGAGGGCTGGGAGACCTGGGAAGTGATGGCTCAAGGGTATGTGGTTTCTTTTTGGGTGATGGAAGTGATCTAAAATTAATTTATGTGACGGTTTCACAATCTGTGAACATATTAAAAATCACTGAATTGTATGCTTTAAATGGGTAGATTGTATGGGATGTGAGTTTTATTTTCTAAAGCTGTTTAAAAAATGTTGTCCCTCTCATTATCCTCAAATAAAATTGGCATTCTGGGAAGATGAGTAAGCTGGAGTTAAATGCACCCATGTAAGAAGTGAGATTCTGGTACAACCCATCAGTTTACAGATTTGCAGAAACCCGAGGAGGTGATGTGACTTGCCCAAGGCCACCCAGGGGAGGGAGCAGAGCCAGACTTCCTGAGTCCCAGTCTAGGACAGCAGGGTCAGTCTCCAAATGTACTTTGCGCTGGACTTGCATTCACCTCATTTCATGTTCTTGAGTCATTTACTTACCAAGTTGGTTCAGCTACCCATGCTCCTTGGTCTTTGTCAAGCCTTCTACTCTCGGCTTTTTCCTGGCTTTCTACATCCTCACTGTTCCCAAAAGAAGGAGCTAAACCTGCAGATCCCTCACGCCGACCTTCCACAGGTGCTGGGTGGGAATGGCAGGAGGAGGAAGGGCCTCACCCATTCTTGCCTTGGGCCCCACAGAGCCCAAGGCTGGCCCTGCCTTCCAGAAACTGTGGGAGTAAGATCCACTATCTGTTTAATCACAGAAGAACTAGTGGTATCTGGATACAATCTCAGCCTGGACACTTTCATCCTAACCTGCTCTGCATTGGGCAAGCCCTCAAAATGAGCTGCAGGGATCAGATAGGAGGAGGGATTGTGTAGTAACTTGCAGTCCCCACGGCCCAGTCTTCTCCACAAAGCCTCATGCCCCGGGGTCCATGGGTGTGTCCAGAGCGTGGTCCCTTCCTGCCCAGCCGGACTTCATCAGTGAAGGGCAGCTCTGATGATATCTGATGAACTCGGGGCCTCCCTCTTGCGTGGTTCTACATGTTTCTTATATCCATTCTTTCATGAAATCTTTATGAGGTGGGAGAGGAGGATATTATTTACCTTCATTTTTTTAAAACATGGAAACCAAGGCTTAAGAATGCAAATTATTAGCCCAAGGCTTTTAAACCAGCAAGTGAAAGTGCTGGGTCTGCTCCACACCACAGACCAGGCCCTTTCCACCAGGTGCTGCGCTCAGATTAGCAGTCCTGCTGGAGAAGGGTGCAAAAGGTTGCCCCGGGCCCAAAGGACAGTGTGGGCATTAATTGTCAGTCTGTCCTCCATTTGAAGACCGCTTTGTTTTAAATTCATGCCCCAGGCTGAAATTGGATTGAAAAGATGTGAGAGACAGCAGTCCTAAGTGTACTTGGAAGTTTTTCCTCATAGCTGACTCTCTCTCCCCTCCTCCCTTTCTTGAATGCCAGAGGTTAGGGAATGAATGCTTGGTCACAGGCAGAGATGGCGGTGTGAGCTATCTCACAGAGGAGGTGTTTCAGCACCACTAGTGCAGCAGACGAGCAACTGGCCCTGCAGTTTATGCCAACAAGGAATTAGTCCTTACATGGCCTGGTGAAGGACGCTTGTAAAGTTCAGGGCTGGAATTCTGGGTCTGGGCTGTCTGTCACACTTTCCCTGCCAGGCAAGAACCGCAGCCCACCGTGATAAGAGTTCAGACATCTTAGGCTCTTTTTTTTTTAAGTCCTCACCTGAGGATATGTTTTTATTGATCTTAGAAAGAGAGAAAGGGAGAAAGAGAGTGAGAGAGAGAGAGAGTGCAACACCTATGTGAGAGAAAAACACACCCTGACCAGGGGTAGAACTTGCAGCCCAGGTGTGTGCCCTGACCCAGGATCAACCCGCAACCTCTTGGTGCATGGGACAACGCTCCAACCCACTGAGCCACCCAGCCAAGGCCATCTCACCGTCTTTTAATTACATTCATAGGATTAAAACTTATCTGATTATCTAGTCCAGAATTTTTAAAGCACATTAAAAAAATCTGAAGGATCCTTTTTTTCCCCCAAAATAAATAAAAATTTGCCCTTACAGACGTGGCTCAGTTGATTGGGCATCATCCTACAAAGCAAAAGATTGCCAGTTCGATTCCTGGTCAGGGCACATGTCTAAGTTGTAGGTTAGGTCCCAGTCAGGGCACATACAAGATTGATGTTTCTCTCTCACATCGATGTTTCCCCCTCTTTCTCCCTCCCTTCCCCTCTCTCTAAAAACAAATTAACATTTTTAAATAAATAAATAAATACTTCATTAATCCAAGAAAAGCAGAGCTGGAAAAAAGAAGAGGGGTGAGTCAGACAATGCAAAGTAATCCTAATAGTGTCTTCAGAGGTTGTCGACCATGGAACTGGGAGTATAAATGGTCAATAATGTTCCTCTAATGTGTTTATTTTTAAATTATATACATGTGTGTCTGTGCTATTCTGTCCTATGCATATTTAAGTCTGCACCCAAAT
Organism: Phyllostomus hastatus; assembly: GCF_019186645.2. Taxonomy (NCBI): domain Eukaryota; kingdom Metazoa; phylum Chordata; class Mammalia; order Chiroptera; family Phyllostomidae; genus Phyllostomus; species Phyllostomus hastatus. The sequence continues at coordinate 22,653,098 of NW_025333960.1, forward strand.
AGAACTTAAAGAATTAATTAGCACATACAGGTGGGAATTCTAATATTTTCTTCTCCCTGGTTGGACTGGGTCAGGAATAGGTTTAGAGCACTCAGTTTGGAGACCTGTGTATCAACCACCCTACCGACTGGGAAAGTTAGGGACCCTGAGGTCAGATGGTCAGTTTTAGGTGACTTTTTATTCTGAGCTGCAACCCCACTTATAATATCACTACTTCATTAGATTCTCTTATTTAATAAAATAGACATAACATAAAACTTACCAGCCTTCACGTTGTTGTGTGGCCATCACCACCATCCATCCCGAACTTTTTCATCTCCTCAGACTGAAGCCCTGTGCCCATCACACAGTAACTCCCACTCCCCCAGGCCATGATACCCAGCATTCTGCTTTGTGCTCCTGTGCACTGGGCTACTCTAGGTCGACAATTATTTGTAAGCTTCTACAAAGACTCGGGTGGTTTCGAGTGTGGGATTCAGTGGGGAGCGAGGTAAACGATATTCCTGCCCTCTAACCATCAGCAACGTCTGTTTTAATTAACTTAAACTAACCTAGCCTCCGTTAATGTCTTTGGAGAGGCCAGGAGGCGGGCTATACCCAAACTTGGGGCCAAGTGCGGCAGTCAGGGCAGGCTTGGTGAGAAGGTGTGGGAGGGGTGAGGCTGGAATTCAGGGAGATGCGGCAGGTGACTACAGGAGGAAAGAGAAACACCTTCCCAGGGAATTCGTTAAAAACTGGGAGAGAGGTGGGTCTTCCTGCATTACGTAGGTTGAGACTGAGTTTATTTTAGTCGAGTGCTATAGGTAAACGTGATCCCAAAAGGCTAGGGGACATAAGAATATTAGGGTGCTGTCATTATCAGCCACCTTCCACTGACTCAGGCTTCAGGGCTGGGGAAAAACAGGTTTCAGGTGTGGAGGAAACACGGGAGGGACCGGGAGCACCTCCCAGGGCAAAGCCGTGCTGTGTGACTGAGAGCCTGCCCGCGTCTACTGGGTTCCCGGCTCTGCCCCTCCACCCGTCTTTCCCTCAGGGTAAAATTATTCACTGCCAATTACAGGGCTGGTCAAAAATCAATACAAAGGTGGGAGAGAACAGATCATTTTTCTTATGGAAGTAACTGTTTTCATTAATTTTTCATTAGTGCTGCCTTTGTTTGCTATCCATCACTGGTGGAGCCATAGCCTGCATTTCGGCCGGGGCGCATGCTTCTTGGATTCAGGAGACGCTGGTTGGGAAAGCCAGCAGGTTACTGCCCAGGATGACTGCCTGCGGAACCGGTTTAGGTGACTGTTTTAAGATCATTGTGTTGGTTAAAACGTGCTTCAAAACACTGTGTTTCCACTCACCAGAACTCAGTCCTAGCTCTCTTGTGGAAAGTCTATTATAGAATCAGTGCATTTTGAGCATCTGTCTTCCTTACTTTCGGTATATAAGTCCATCTCTCCTCGGGCACCCGTGGTGGTGAGGGATGCGATGGGTTGGTGGGGCTGGCACACTGGGCTGGGGGTGCCAGATTTATGCCTTGGGGACCTGGGCTCTTGGATGGGGAAGAGAGGAGGGCAGTTTCTTGTGTCTTTGCATATGTGCTTCCCTTTGCTTTTAAGGTGGTTATTTTATTTTTAAACCCTTCTCAGTCCCTAACCTTGACCTGCCCCATCCTCTCAAAACCTTAGATCTTCTCTGTGAAGCCCTGTCAGCTCCCCACCTTAGCAGATTGCTCGACCAGTGAACCTCACCCCATCCACATGCCCTTCATACCGTACAGTGTGCTGTTGTCTGTTTACGTGGGCACCCCCGAACCATCCCTGAGTTGTCTGAGCACAGGGGCAGTGGCTTTTTACTTTTGGATTTTCTAGCACCTAACAGCGTCTGGCCAATGGCAGGTGGTTAATGAATGCTTGTTAAACGGTTAAAAAAAAAAAGACTGGAAGTCATTCCTGGCTTTGTGTAAGCGAGGGTAAGAGCCCCCAACAGCAGCGGGAGGAAAGGGAAGCCTGACACTTCTCCAGCTGACTTATCCTATTGATGTAAAAGCACTAAGTGCTAATCCCAGCTCTGTGGCTAATTAGCTGTGTAACTGTGAATAAATCGCTAACACTGGGTCCTTATCTTTAAAGGGGGGATTCTCTCCAGCCCTAATGTCCTTACCCCAGGAACACGTGCCCTTGGAAAAGAACACTCCCCTGTGCTTATTCCTCCAGCTGAATGACGCAGGAGCCTTCCAAGCCTTCCGAGGCCGACTTACTCAGCTGGCTCCTGTCCAGGCCACGGGCCGACTCTCCTTCCTTCTCCGGCCTCCAGACAGGCCTCTGGAGCTAAGCCCATCTCTGGTTGTTAACCCAGCCTCTCAGCCTGCTCTTGGCCTTGCTCCATCAATTGTCTCTGGACCCTTTCCTATTTTCTAAAATCTTCTTAGATATGACTACATTTGGGACAACTGCCTTCATAGAAAACATCTTTGTTGCCCCAGAAAGTTCCCCCGGGCCCTTTTGGAGCCATTAGCCCCCACCCCTCACCTCCACACCACAGGGAATCACTCTTCTGCCTTGGGTCCCTGGGAACTAGTTTTTCCAGTTCTGGGACTTCATATTAACATTGCCATACAGCATGTACTCCTTCGGTTGCCCAGTTTTTCATTCAACATAAGTTTTCTGACATTCATTCATGTCATGGCAGTTGTCAGAGTAGTTCATTGTTTTTATTCACCGAGTTTTATTTTGTTGTTTGAATAGACCAGAATTTATTTAGAGTCTCTTGTTGGAGGACATTTGGATTGTTTCCAGTTTTAGACTTCTTGTGTTTTTAACTTCTTCTACATCTGGCTGTTTTCCCTTTGTTTCTAAGTATAATAAAATCATTAAAAACATTCACCTCCACTTAGTAGATATGTGACTGTGATTGGGTACTGAAGCTCTTTGAGCTACAGTTTACATATGTAAACAATGGGAAAGTAGTATCTTTTTTATAAGATTGTTGTGTTTCTTTTTCTTTCAAAGGTGAAAAATGTTATATTTGAGAAATTTTATACTGAAAAATTTTCAAATACGGTCACATAAGAAAGCAAAAAGCTTATCCTCCCACATTCTAGAAATAAATAAGAAGGGTATAAAATTTCCTTTTAAATGAGAACATTTGGAAGTTTAGCACTAGCATCCAAAATGAAGAGAAAAGAAAAAAAGGCATTTACTATATATTTCAGATTACTTTGGTTGGGGTTCTCCTCATGTGGTATTAATATTTCTTTTTTCAATTCTTATTACCCAAACAGCAAAAACCAGGGGAAATATATATATTTAATATGTTCACATGAATACATAACCAAATTATAATGACTAGGTTCATATATTGAAGGACTTAGGATATTGCCTGGAATATAGTGAAGACTGTGAGTGTTTGCTGTTATGAATATTATTATTGAACTGCTGTGAGGATTAAATGGGTCACATCCTGTTCACAGCAACACGTCTGTCTGTGGTGCCAGAGTTACGCAAGAAGTGTGGATTTTGAACCTCCTTCTTATCACTTACATTCCTTCTTATAAACATCAGGTAAACTCGCTCATAACTTTGGTATTAATGTTTTACAGCAAAAACATGAGATGGTATGCATAGATAAAGTTCTCAAATATTCAAACTGAAAACTATTATCACCCTAACTTGCTGAGTCTTTATCCTCTGCAAAGACATTGTTAGGAATTGATGCAGTAGAAAATATTTCTAACAAGTCTTGGTCATAGAACGTAGAAAATAGCAACTATATCGAATGACTCGTGTTAAGGCATGCCATTTTAATGAAGGACAGTTTGAAAAGAAAGAAAAAGGATCTGTGCATGTCATTCTGCCATTTCCCTTGGGCTATTGCCCCGGCTCTCTTTTCCTTCACAGGTTCTGCAAGAATAGTCTGCAGTCGCTGTCCTCACTTCCTTGCCTCTGATTCCCTTCTCAGGCTGCTGCGTCAGGCTCTGGATCCCAGCGCTTCACGACGGTTTCCTCCAGGGCTGGCAGTGGCCTTGTCTTTGCCCTACCCAGTGGACAGGTTTCGGTCCTGTTCCTATTTGACTTCTCTCAGACACTGGACTGAATGTCATCCTTCTCTCTTTGAAATTCTCCATTCACCCTACCCCATTTAACACTGGTTTTTCTCCTCCCTCTGGGTTCTTCCTCCGGGGTCCCCACCCACCTCTGAGAGTTGGTGGTTTCTCCAGGCCAGGACCTCAGCCCACTACACGCTCTCCCTGGAGTCGTGGGCAATGTCTTGTCAGTCACCACTCCAAAGCCATGTCTTTGGTTCAGCTCCTCACCCCCGCTGCCCACTCTGACTGCCAGTGCCCTGTCTCTGGACATCGGGTTGCTCCTGGGCACCTCCCCTGTCACATCCTCACAGCTAAAGTCCGTCGAGAGACCCCTTTACCTGCCCCACAAATGCAGGCTTCTTCTGGGCCTCCATTCCCTCTTTCTCCTAAGATCTCCCCACCCACCTGGAAGCCTGAGGTAGCAACTTCGGAATTATTCTTGATTCCTTTCTCTCCTTCACCACCCACATCTAATTGCTCATCAAGTTCTGCCATTTCTACCTTGGAAATATCTCATGAATTCACCCCCTTTTCCACCTCCCAATTGCTTTCATTTATCATAGCTCCATGAGACAGCTGGAACAATCTCCTGATTTATCTCTTCAGTCTCTGCTGTACTTCTGTCTCCATTCTGCCACAAAAATAGTGTCTCTTAAAAGCAAATCTAGTTACACCACTCTTCTGCTTAAAAATGCTGATAGCTGGTTTCTACAGGGGACCCACCTGGCTTTAGTGTCACCTGGAGGTAGATTTCTGGGGCCTACCCCAGGGCTTCAGTGTCAGTCATGGGGCCCAGTGGGCATCTGCAGTAAAAAGAGCTCCCTTTCTAACTGCCAGGACAGGTCTCCAGCTCACTCCCTTGTCCCTGCTTCTGGCCCATGGTGAGCTTGCTATTCTTAGTACACTGGCCCCCTGCTCGTTCAAGCCCCTGTGCTTTGCCAGGACTATTGTTTCCACCTGGAACCCCCTCTGCTTCCCACTCCCCTTCTTCCTGATGGGGTCATCCTAACAAGGTTCCACTCTTGCCCACAGCTGTGAAGCCTTCTCTGGCTCCCTAAAATGAATTAGTCGTTCCCCCCTTTTGTGTTCCCAGGACAGTGTGTCCATAACCCCGTTAGGGCATTTACCAACTCTGCTAATATATGTACAAGGCCACCTGCCTCTGCTTGCTGGGAGCGTCTTCCTCTACGGCAGGACACCACCTCTTCTCGCCTGCATCCTTGGTGTCTAGCATGTGCCTGGCACATTAGCCCCACTCAGTGCTTGGCCATGCAACGAGTGAATGAATGAACCTCACTTCTTCCTTCCCTCTTCACTCCCAGCACTGCTTGTCAGATGGTGCCATCAGCGCACTAATAGTTAACTAAAGCTGAGTGTGGTTCTGTAAATGGTGCTTCAGTTAGGGCCTCCAGTTTCTCTGCATCAGTTTTGCTAAATTTTATTTCACTTATTTCTTTTACTTCAATAGAAGAAAATTAAGGTGGGGTTGAGGAATGCCTACAGGAAAGAGAATTCTGGGCCTCCCTCCAATGTGAGCCTTCTCAACTCTGACACCTACCAAGGCTGTTTTATTTGGGTAGAATAAGACTCCTCTATTTCTCTGTGGAGAACTCCCAAGCTGAAAAGCCCCACTGAGACAGTTTTCCTGGTTCCTGGGGGTAATGTTCATTTTTCCCCCAGCAGGGCGCTGCCTTTGGGACTAACTTTTGTAGTGTGGGGAGGGTAGCAGCAGCTGTACCCCAGGACAGTGGAGGGGGCTGTCTGGGGAGATAGGGTGGTCTGGAAAGACAAATGTAGGGTCAAGCACCCATTTGGAGGGTGTGGTGAGACATTCCAGGAATGAGTTCTTATCTGTGGGCTTGGCTTTTTAACTCAGTAGTTGGCCTTGGTTTTATTTTCTTTCTTCTTCTTCTTCTTCTTCTTTTTTTAAATCTTTACCCAAGGACATGTTTATTGATTTTAGAGAGGGGAGTGGGGAGAGAGAGATGTGAGAAAGAAACATCGATCGGTTGCCTCCCATATTTGCCCTGACCAGCAATCAACCCATAAGCTAGGTATGTGCCTTGACCAGGGATCACACCTGCAACCTTCTAATGTACGGGATGATGCTCTAACCAACTGAGCCACTCAGCCAGAGTGGTTTTATTTTCTTATTCACAAGAAAGTAGGGGAGTTCCAGCCAAGACAGAGGCATAGGTAGAAATGCTTCACTTCCTCACACAACCAAAAGAAGAAAAACAACCACTTTAAAAACAATAAGCAACCCGAAGTGTCAGAAAATCAAACTGCATGGAACTCCAACAACCAAAGAGTTAAGAGCAGAGCAAGCGAGTGGCATTGTCCCCTCTCTGACCCCTCCCCCACAGATAGAGCCAATGCAGCAAAAAGGGATGCCCTGCCCCAGTGGATACCTAAGGTCCTGTCCCCTTACAATGTAACAGGAGCACCGAGACAAAGAACTATGGCCCAAATGAAAGAATAGATCAAAACTCCAGAAAAAGAGCTAAGCAGAAAGGAGATAGCCAACTTATCTGATGCAGAGTACAAAACACTGGTAATCAGGATGCTCACAGAATGGATTGAGCTCAGTCACAAAATGAAGGAAGAAATGAAGGCTACCCAAAGTGAAATAAAGCAAAATATATAGGGAACCAACAGGGAAGGCAAGGAAACTGATACTCAAATTAACAATTTGGAACAAAAGGAAGAAATAAACATCCAACAGGAAGAGAATGAAGAAACAAGAATTCAAAAAAAATGAGAAGAGGTTTAGGAACCTATGGGACAACTTTAAGTACTATAACATCCAAATCATAGGGGTGCCAGAAGGAGAAGAACAGGAGCAAGAGGTTGAAAATTTATTTGAACAAATAATGAAGGAAAACTTCCCCAATCTGGTGAAGGAAATAAACTTCCAGGAGGTCCAGGAAGCCCAGAAAGTCCCAAAGAAATTATACCCGAGGAGGAACACACCAAGGTACATCATCATTAAGTTACCCAATATTAAGATAAAGAGAGAATTTTAAAAGCAGCAAGAGGAAAGGAGAGAGTTACCTACAAAGGAGTTCAGCTGATTTCTCAAAAGAAACCTTACAGGCAAGAAGGGGCTGGAAAGAAGTATTCAAAGTTATGAAAGGCAAGGACCTACATCCAAGATGACTCTATCTAGCAAAGCTATCATTTAGAATGAAAGGCCAGATAAAATACTTCCCAGATAAGGTCAAGTTAAAGGAGTTCATCATCACCAAGCCCTAATTATATGAAATGTTAAAGGGACTAATCTAAGGAATAGAAGAAGATCAAACATTATGAACAGTAAAATGACAACAAACTCATAACTATCAACAACTGAACCTAAAAAACGAAACCCAAAACTAAGCAAGCAAACAACTAGGACAGGAACAGAACCAGAGAAATAGAAATCACATGGAGGGTTTTCGGAGGGGGTGGGGGTGGGGTGGGGTTGGAGAATGGAGCAGGGAAAGGTACAGGGAATAAGAAGCATGAATGGCAGGCATAAAATAGATGAGAGAGGTTAAGAATATTATAGGAAACAGCAAAGCCAAAGAACTTATATGTATAACCCATGGACATAAACTAAGGGAGGGTGAATGCTGGGGTGGGGGGGTGCAGGGCAGAATGGGGATAAAGGGGAGAAAAAATTTGGGAAAGCTGTAATAGCATAATTAGTAAAATATACTTAAAAAATAAAGTAGGAAGATCTTAGGAAAAAAATTTTAAATGTGAAAAATGACAAGAAGACTAAAAGTGAAGCTTATAAGAATTTTGCACACACAAAAATCTTTTAGCCTTAGACTCAGAAGAGAAAAAATAATAGTGCAGATTTATTGAGCCTTGTCCTCTTTACATGTATTAATTTTAATTATTCAAATCCTCACAAGAGGTAGGTACTACCATCACTGTTGGTTTAGAGATGAAAACCCTGAGGCACAGAGAGGTTACCCAACTTTCCCAAGGTCGCATAGCCAGTGAGCAGAGGGCAGGGATGAACCGCACCAGTACCTGTTGTACACAGAGCTCCTCAAGGCAGGAGGAGGGAGAGGCCTGCTGCCGAGAGGAGTCAGTGAGACGTTACCTGTGGCTGCAAGAAGGCAGATAGACAGCACTGCTGTTTTACTTCTGCCTTCCTGGTCTCAGGGAACAGACCTCAGGTTGGGAGTTGTGGAACAAACACAGTAAGGAGGGAACTGGACTTGGGAATTGGTGCAGAATAGGGGCTGGCCCCTGGCAGTTTTACATGAATTTAGGTCTCTTGGTTTAGATGACATACATTTCCAGATGAGGAAAGGACTTGCAGATGTGTTAGCCAGTGAGATTTCCTGGAGAAGGAGGGGAGAGAGTAAAATTGAAAGTCAACGATGTCCAATGATGGAAAAGGACCTAAAATGGGACCCTTGATGGCATCTTTTTCTATATTATGTCATAGAAGGGATTTTTACATTGCAAATGACATAAACTGTTTTAAACAGATTCAATAAACTAGAAGTTATTATGAGGTTACAGAGCTGTCTCTCAGAGGGGAGAGCAGGGGTCCAGGCCTCCAGAGTGAACCGGAACCAGGGAATCGATTGCTGCTTCCACTGTACATTCGCCTTTCAATTTTCTCTTGGCCGTGAACTTGGTGGCTCTCTGCATTCGGTCTCTGCTCTCTACAGTTGGTTCTCTGCATTCCTGGGTTTCAGATCCATGGATTCAACCAACCACAGCTCAAAAACAGTGTTTTCAATCTGAGGTTGGGAATGCACAGATGCAGACTGGGGGTGGGGAGGGGGCTGCTGACTGAATGCATTGCACTGGCTGTTTTATACAGAGGACCTGAGCATCCTTGGATTTTGGTATCAGCTGGGGCCTTGGAACCAATCCCCCTTGGACTGAAAATTTTATAGTGGATTTTTAACTCTGCGGGGGAGGGAGGGTCAGTACCTCTAACTGCTGGTTGTTCAATGCTTGGCTGTAGTGTCAAGGTCAAGGGCATTTTAGCTGAAGAAAATGGGACTGCTTAATCTGGTGAAGAAAATATTAAGGGTAGATCGAATGCCTCTTTTCAAACAGCGAGGGACAGTGGACCAAGGAGAAGACAACCAAGATAACAAGGGCTAGTTGCGACTGGTGGCGGCAATGACTTAACCTTTGTGCAGAGCCTTGCCTTCCAGGTTCTCTTTGTTGTTTGCTCCTCACAGAGCCTTCGGGTGGAGTTGAGGCGGGCGATGATGTTCTCTCATTACAGCTAAAGAAAATGAATGGCAAGAGTGTTTCAGTGACCTCTGCAAGGTCACATAGCTCACAAGCTGCAGAACTGAGACTGGAGAGCAGGTGTTCTGGCTTCCAGTCTGATGGACCCCCTGAGCTGCCCATGATCAAGGTGCTGAAGGGGAAGCTGGAAGGCCATGGCAGGGGTGCCGTGGAGGTGAGTCATTTCATGCTGCCTCCCCGCACCCCCTCTAAGCGTCTGACTGTGAGGATGCCCATGGGGGCTGTCATCCCGTGCAGGATGTCTGCGTTTCTGACTTTCGCAGACGATGAGAGGTTGGGACCAGATTCACATGCCAATGCTCCCCATTAGTCCCCCTCCCCCCAGCAAACCCCAGCATGGCCTGTGAGGGGAATATTTGATGTGAGGACTGGAAGACAGTGTTTTCCCTTACTCCAGCACCCTGCATCATTTTTCAGTGACTTATATTATTTATTCAAAAGGATGGTTTAATGAAATATTCCTTCTGCCTTTTGAAACAATGTGTCTCCTACTGGAACTTTACTTCCAGGGTAATAGCTTCTGAATTAACTGCAAAATCAAGTTTTCACTTATCTGAGATTTTCTAACTGCTGTGAGTGGCAAGTCAGACATTTAGTGTGGGTTAAAAAGTGCTCAGTAATATGACAGCTAAATGCAATAAAAGACGGCTTCCGGGTCTGCAAATGAAACAAGACAGTGCTAAAAAAATTACTGGGACAATTAGGAAAATTTGAATATTGACACTGTGAGAGAGAGAGAGAGGGAGGGAGAGATTGACAGTCACATCAGTTAATTTCCTGAGCGTCATGTAGGAGTATGTTCTTTTTCTTGAGAAATTCGTGCTGGAGGACTTACGGTGGGTTCTCAGGATGGTTGCTGTTTACTTTCAAATGGTTCAGCAAAAACAATATGCAAAGAGAGAGGGGGGAGAGCAAATGTGGCAAAATGTTAATAACTGATGAATCTAAGTGAAGGGTGTATGGTGTGATTTGTACTATTATTTCAACTTCTCTGTAGGCTTGAATATTTTCAAGTGAAAGTTTGGGCAAAAATAGTTAACGCTGAAATAAAGGCAAATTTCAAGAAATACTTGTACTGTATCATGAGCCTAAAAATGAAAAGTTCTAGTGGTAAGCAGGCAAGTTGAGACAAACCATATTACCGCTCCTCAGCAGCAGAAAGCCAGCAAGCCACAGAATAAAACAAAGGATATTTTGTGTGGTAGATGAACTCATTTATCAGCCTCATTCAGGCTGGAGAGGCAGAGGGAAAGATCAGACTGTTTAAGTTTCTTTTCTCCACCCCATCCAATTGCTCTCATTAACCCTATAGTTTCTTCCCAGTGCTTTTAAGGAGAGGAGGCAGCCCTAAAATTAAAATATAGCTAGGATTCAAGTATGTTGCCAGGCATAAAGCACCTTTGAAGTACAAGCCATAATTATTTTTGATTTTCTGGCAAATATTCTTAGTTTAAGAAGAGTACAGAGTTTAAGAATCTACTTTTTTAAAAAATATTTTAACGTTCTATGTCAGATAATTTTTCTAACAAAGAAGAAATAACTTAAAAGAAATTCATTACAAATTCATCTAAAGAGTAAGTTTTTTTCTTTTTCTTTTTAATCAAAAAACATGTTGCTGGGCAGTGTTTGGGTTGCAAATGTGTAATTTGGAAGGTTATTAGACTTGTTGGAGACCCTTTTATGGACCTAGGAAAAGTTACTTTACACGAGCAGCACCCAACCTGTTTGTCAGTCTGGGGTGCCGCTCTGAACCCTGAGGAGCCCATGGGGTTCGGTGTGGTGGTTGGCCCAGCCTGCCTGAGAATCTGGGCTCCTTCGTGAACTCATGGCTTAGCTCATTCCGGGTGCTGTGTATTTGCGTTGTCTCCCATTTTTCTCCCTGATCGGAGCGTCTAGAGGTGCACAGTGCTACTGGTTTTCTCAGAGAAACAGCTTTTGATTTCATTGCTTTTCTCTCTTGTTTATTATTTTCTATTTTCTTGATTTCTGTTCTGCTGTTTATCATTTTTCTTCTGCTGCTTCCTTTGGATTTCATTGGCTCTTCTTTTTCCTATTTTTAAGGTGGAAACTGGGGTTGCTGACTGGAAACCTTTCATCTTTTCTTGTGTGGATGTTTAGTGTTATAATTTTCCCTTAAATATTACATTAGCAGGATCCCATACATTTTGATACGTTGTGTTTTCATTTTCATTATATACTTCCTAATTGCTCCTTTGATTTCTTCTTTGACCTAGGATTATTTAAAAATGTACTACTTGGTTTTCAATATTTAGGGATTTTCCAGATATCTTTTTGTTATTGATTTCTAATTTAATACCATTGTGGTTAGAGAACATCCTTTGTATGACTTAACTCATTTCTCTTTTAAGTTGTTAAGGTCGTTCATGTCATCTGTATCCTCACTGATTTTCTGTATACTTTTTCTATCAATTCTTGAGAGAACTGTGTTGAAATTTCTGATAATAATGGTTATTTGCCTATATCTCCGTGCAATTCTATCAATTTTTAGTTCCTGTTCTGTTGCTTTGTTGCTAAGGGCAAAATGAAAAAAAAAAGAAAAAGAAAAAAGGCAAACTGTTTGTTTTCCTGACCAGTTTATAATTATGAAATGCCTTTTTATCCCTGGTAATATTCTTCACTCTGAAATCTGTCTGACACTAATATAGCCATTCCAGAAATATAGCTTTCTTTTGATTAGTGTTAGTATAGTATATCTGTTTCCATTCTTTTACTTTTAACCCATTTTTAATCGAAAGTGTGTTCCTTGTAGGCACCGTATAGTTGAATGTTATATTTTCATCTGATTTGACAATCTTTGTCTCATATTTGAGGTGTTAAGCCATTTACATGTAATGTGATTATTGGTATGGCTTGGTTTCATTCTATTTGGGTGCTTTTTTAAATTACTTATTTGATCATACTTTGTTTGCTTTCATTCTCTTTCTCCTTTCTTTTGGACAAAATGAGTATTTTTTAATTTTCCATTTTATCCCTGTGGGATTACCAGCTGGAGCTCCTTGTTGCATTGTTTCAGTGGCTGCTCAGTGTCTGCGGTCTCGGCTCCATCACGAGGCAGTCTGCCTTCAAACAGTACTGTGTCACCTGACACACGAGAACCTTATACCTCCATTCCTCCCTTCCTTGTGCTATTGTCATACAGTTTACTTCTATAAATGCTATAAACCCACAGTATGTCTTTTGTTCAGAATTCATTGAGCTTCTTGGATCTGTGCATTAATAGTCATCCTCAAATCTGGAAAATATTCAGCTATTATTGCTTCAAATATTTTTCTGTTCCCCCCCACCCTCCACACTCCACTCACATGTGCATTTGGGCCCACAGCTCAGCGGTGCTCGGTTCATTATGTTTCAGCCTTTGGCAAAAATCTGTGTTTCACTTTGGGTGGTTTCTATTGCTCTGGCTTCGTTTTCACGATATTTTTTTCTTTTCTAATGTGTAAGCTGCTGTTAATCCTATCAGGTGTCATTTTCAGATATTGTAATTTTTATTTCTAGAATGTTTTAAAAATATTTTCCATGTTACCACTTCACATGTTCAGTCTTTACTTTGGCTTCTTGGACATGTGGAATATTGTTTAATAACTGTTTTAATGTCTTTGTCAACTACTTCTATCATCTCTATCATTTCTAGATTGGTTTAGATTGATCGCTTTTCTTCTCTGGGTTGTATTTTCCTGATTTTTTGCATGTCTCATAGTTTTTTATTAGATGCCAGATATTGTGGATTTTACCTTTTTGGAGGCTGGATATATTTGTATTCTTTTTTTGGGGTGCTTTTTAATTTTTATTTTTCACTTACTGAAGTGTAAATATTTTCTTTTCTTTTTTTAAAGTATATTTTATTGATATGCTATTAGTTTCCCCAAATTTTCTCCCTTTATCCCCCCTCCACACTGTACCCCCAACCCTCCAGAATCCCCCCTCAGTTCATGTCCATGGGTTGTACATACAATTTCTTTGACTCTCTTTCCTATACCATTTTAGACACCTCCCCATCTATTTAATGCTTACCAATTATGTTTCTTCTTCCCTGTACATTTCCCCCCTATTCCTCCCTTCCCCCTCCCCACTGAAAATCCTCCATGTGATGTCCATTTCACTGATTCTGTTCCTGTTCTAGTTGTTTGCTTAGTTTTTGTTTTTGTTGTTTTTCTTTCTTTTTTTTTAAGGTTTATTTGTTGATAGTTGTGAGTTTGTTGTCATTTTCCTGTTCATATTTTTTATCTTCTCTTTCTTAGATAACTCCCTTTAACATTTCATATAATAATGGCTTGGTGATGATGAACTCCTTTAACTTGACCTTATCTGGGAAGCACTTTATCTGCCCTTCCATTCTAAATGATAGCACTGCTGGATAGGGTAATCTTGGATGTAGGTCCTTGCCTTTCATGACTTCAAATACTTTCTAGCCCCTTCTTTCCTGCAAGGTTTCTTTTGAGAAATCAGCTGATAGTCTTATGGGAACTCCTTTATAGCTAACTCTTTCTTTTCTTCTTGCTGCTTTTAAGACTCTCTCTTTGTCTTTAATCTTGGGTGACTTAATGATGATGTGCCTTGGTGTGTTCCTCTTTGGATCCAACTTCTTTGGGGCTCTCTGGGCTTCCTGGACTTCCTGGAAGTCTATTTCCTTCGCCAGATTGGGGAAGTTCTCCTTTATTATTTGTTCAAATAAGTTTTCGATTTCTTGCTGTTGTTCTTCTCCATCTGGCACCCCTATAATTCAGATACTGGAACGTTTCAAGTTGTCCCAGAAGTTCAAAAATCTCTCATTTTTTTTTGAATTCTTGTTCCTTCATTCTGTTCCAGTTGGATGTTTATTTCTTCCTTTTGTTCCAAATTGCTGATTTGAGTCCTGGTTTCCTTCCTGTTACTGTTGGTTCTCTGAATATTTTGCTTTATTTTGGTTTGGGTATCTTTCATTTATTCTTTCATTTTTTAACCAAGCTCAATCAGTTCTGTGAGCATTTTGATTACTGGGCTTTAAATTTTCCATCAGATAGGTTGGCTATCTCCTCATCACTTAGTTCTCTTTCTGAGGCTTTGCTCTGTTCTTTCTTTTGGGCCATATTTCTTTGTCTTGGCACAGCTGCTAGGTTGTAAGGGGACAGGGCCTTCGGTATTCACCCTGGCAGGGCAACCTTCCTTGCTGCACTTAGAGGCTGCCTGTGGGGGAGGGGCCAGAGAGGGAACAGTGCAGCTCAACTGCTCTTCTTTAGCTCACCTTTCAACAAACTCTTGTGTGAGACTGGGAGTTTCTCCCACTGCAGCAACCCTAGGTATAGTCCCCAGCCACCTCTGAGTCTCAGTTTCCCCTTAAGTCGGCCCCACCCACGTGGTCTACCAGCTCACCATGGGTTTTCTCTGTGTGCCGCCTTACCGGTCTGGTTGTTCTGTTTGACTGTTTCTGTAATTCTGTGGTTGTCGGAGTTCCATGCAGTTTGATTTTTCTGGCACTTCTGCTTTTTATTTATTTTAGATTGGTTGTCATCCTCCTTTTGGTTGTGCAAGGAAGTGAAGGGTTTCTACCTGCACCTCCATCTTAGCCGTAACTCTCCCTGTATACTTATAAATAATCCTGAGCTTTGTTTTTGCATGAGGTTGAGTCACTTGGAAATAGTTTGATCCCTTGGGATTTCCTTTTAAGGTTTGTTAGGTGGAAGCGGTACTATCTTTAGCCGAGGGCTAATTTTCCCCAGTACTGAGATATTCTGAGTTATCTAGCCAGTGACCCATTAGTTATGAGGTTTTTTACTTTGGTGGATGGGAATAGGAAATTTTGTAGGCCCTGTGTGAGCTATGGGTTTTTTTTCCCCCCTAATTCTCCTACATAGTTCTTTGCCTAGCTTTGGGTAGTTTCCTCAGACACATGCACCAGTCAGTACTTACCTGAAGACTCCACGGAATCACTCTCACGTTCTTTGGTCACCTGTGTGTGTGCATGTATGTGAGGCTCTCTCCTCTCTGTTACTCCACTCTGTAAAGTCTGTCTGCCTTGGCTTCCCTAGACTGCCAGCTCTGCCTCTTCAGCCCAGGGAGACCACTGGCCTCTGCCTTGGTTTCCCTTCCTGCACCATGCCTGGAAACTTCCTGAAGGCAATTTGTCAGGGCAACTCTTACCCACCTGTCAGAGACCACTGTGCTCTGTTGTTTAATATTCAGTGTCTTGAAAACCATTGTTTCATATATTTTGTCCAATTCTTTAGTTGTTTCTGGCGGGAAAGTAGATCTGTCATTCTAAACTGGTTAAATGTGGAAGTCTTCTATGATTTTTAATTGAGCAAAATCCAAAGAAAATGTTAAAAAACCTATAGTGCTTGAGCATTTACTGTTGCTAATAATTGATTCCCTATTACACCCTAGTTCCTTTACACACATCTTCATTTAATCTAGTTTTTATAAGTACTGACAAGCTGTCCAAGTGAGGGAGTTAGTCACATGCAATCTGTACTCTGCTTTGTTCTAGGACTAATAGACTTCACTTATTTATTTAATCTATCACCAAGAAACATTTCTTTAGCACTTACTAGGTGTGATGTACATATAAATAAGTCAGATTTCTCCCATTGAAGATCCAAGTTTAGTCCTTAGATATAGATATGTGATAGATATTTCAATATTATGTGGTAAGTGAAATAATAAAAGTACAAATAAGGTGAGTTAGAACCACAGGAGATGGTGAGCCAGGTGAGGGATCCATGGGAAGGTGGCAGTAGGTGACAGAGGTCTTGATGGATAAATGGTAGGGATTAAGCAATGAGGAGGATCAATATGTGCATGTTCCAAAGCAGCAAGACTTAAAACAATGCGACACATGGGGGAGCTAACATCATTATGCAGAAGGCTGGGGCGGCCACAGATGAGGTTGTAGGCAGAGTCAGATCAAAGAGGACCTGGATGTCACACTAAGGGGACAAGATGGCTCAGGAAACAACAAGGAAACACCATTGGGCTTTTAACAGGGCAGTGAGTGGGCTGCAACATGGAGGATGCATTTTAGGGGCAGCACTCCCAGTTCCCAGCAGAAAAACGAACTGGGATCTTATAGAAATAGTCCACGTCAGAGGAGTTGATAATGGAGAAGAAGAGACTCATTTGGAAAACGTTTGGGAGGGAGACACTCTCCGTAGAACTTGGTGACCAACTAAAGTGGGGAAGGCAGGAAAAGGATGCCCGGTGTGGACAGAAAGGAGCGTTTTGAACCTAAATGGGAAATGTAAAAGGAGAAAGGAAAGGTCTAGGGCCAGAGTAAGTTTAGTTCTGTATCGGCAAACGAAAACATCTTGTAGACCCTTCATGTGTTAATGCTTTTGACCAAATATATTGAAATGATCTGGTTATGTCTTACTGTCACTGTGTCTCCAGAGCTGGCTACCCTGCCTGAAGCTCTGGGAGAGGTCAGGCCTGAAGCACAGGTGCCAGGGAAGCCACCGAAGGATGAGATCACCCGAAGAGAGAGAGAGAGGACAGCGAGAAGAGCAGTGACACACAGGAGAAGGATGTTCACACCTTGGGGTGAGCATTTGAGAACAGAATGACCTGTGGTCTCACAGTATCATGTGGCTCTTCCAGGGGCCCTGTGATATGACACCTGGATGCAGTCTCATTGCTTGGTCAGTATTTCTGTTTTAGGGAAGTCATTCCCTGTGTATGTTTTAAATTTTAACAAAATGCTTTTAATGACTCTGCAGAGATCATTTCAATTCATCATCTGACTAGCTTTGCTCAGAAGAAAGGCTCTGAGGAGTGGGCAGGGCTGTGAGTGGGGTGTGGAGGCAGACCGGACAGAAGCAGAAACCTATTGGAAGGGCTGGGGCTGGGGTGGGGGCGGCGGGGGGGGCATAGTCTGTCTTCTCCCCCTCCGCCCCACGTAGCTATGGGAAATAGATCTGACTTTGACATTGTAATGGCAATAGGGAAAATATTATAAGGCCAATGTTACATTTTAGAAACACATCTATCTTGCTTGAAGTAAGATGTATAACTGAATTATTTTCATGAATAGGTAACCTATTAAACAGAATTCTCAAATTTTAGGGATCTGTAGATATTTGGGAATGCGATGTATAGGAAAACAATGTTGTAAACAATAAAAGAATGTTTCCAATGAAGAATAATAAAAGAAAAATACAAGTTTCAGCTAACCCATGAGCAATCTCCCTCTCACCACACCGCTGCCTCTCGCCAATCCCCTTGCCCATGACTGCTGACTAACAGGAAGACTGGCCTCATCAAGTGGGCTGCTCCAGATGCAGGTCTGTAGATGATCCGTTCAGTCTCCCTCAGACTGGAGGTACTCACCTGTCCCTTCTGGTCTTGCTTCTCTTCCAACTAATGTGATGCTTCCATGACAAGGATTTGGTTTTCAGCTTCCAGAACAGGCTTTCTGGATCAAGTTCCAAAGTTTGAATGGCATACACAGCAAGTGTTTCTCTGGCTTTTCCCATCTTGTTAATCAGCAGCATAATTTAATATCTGTACGGTCTGTTCCTTCCTCAGACAAGCACAGTCTGGTAGGTGGATGGGGAGGAGTGAGGAAACACTGCGTTTCACACTGAGAGTGAGGGGAAGGAGAAACAGAGAGAGAGGGAAGGAGCCCGGAGGTGTGGGAAACAGAGGGAGCTCTCTGACTCTGATACATCGAAGCAAGAAGGGGATGCATGTGCATTGTGGTAAATAGTTAGGGTTACAGGTTTACACACCTCTTCAAATTCTAAAGTTTGAAATAATTTAAATTCCAGGGATACTGACAAATTAAAATATAAAGGGAAAGGGGATTCCAGCACACCTGCATGCAGTAAGGTATTTTTACAGGTGGTAGATGCTACTGTAATTATTTCCTGTTTTTAAAGTCTTCTCTCATTCATGTCTCTGATAGCTTTTGAAAAGGAGGTGGAAGAATTCTGTAGCTGGTGCACTGTTTTGCATGAGACGGGGCAGTTCTCTACTTAACCAGGAAAGGATGAAGGTCCTTGGGTTAAATTTCAGGTAAGTGCTTCTCCATCCCACCACATCTGACACATTCAATCAGGTCCTCGAAAGAATAGGAGAAGCCAACCATTGTTTAATAGATATCAATGAAGTCATAAAAAGGTATGCCACAGAAGTACTCCCAGAATATTGTCTACTGCTCTCAGCCTAGATTGGGGAAGCACACTTACCCAATCTTTTCCAAATTTGCCTGATTGCAGAGTTGCCTACGGTGGGCACTGTTAAAATACAGATTCCCAGGCTCTTCAGTTAGAAGCTGAGATTCAGGACATCTCTGGGGAATAGGGGCGGCAAGGGTGGTGGTGGAGTAGAATCCATAACTTTAACAAGTGCCCTTTGTGTGTCTTCCAAACAGGCAAGTTTAGGGAACCCGATATAACCAATACAGACTTTTACTGTGAACAGCTGCTTGACTGTCAGAAAGTCAGACACGAATGTCTTCTCAGGGCTTCCGTTAGTCACAGATGCTATTAGTAATTCCTACTATATAAGCAGTAGTTACTATAGTGACATATTTGTCTAGTGTCTTGGGATAAAGTGCACTGCAGTTGTCAGTGACAGCAAAATCATTTTTTGCATGAGTTAGGGAACCAGAAAGAATTGAGTACAGGTATTAATCAAACACTGGGTGTGTGCTGCTGTTGTTGCTCCACGTTTCTTGAGGACTTTGGGGATTTTTTTTTTACTTACCAGTGATCTCATCTACAAAATTGGGACACTAATGAAAGCTACCTTCATAGGGTTTCTATGAGGACTGAAGGAAAGAGCATCTGTAAATTTCTTAGCGCAGTGCCAGCACGTGGTGAGCATTCAGTGAGAGCAGCTTATTATTGCTACTGTCGGCTATAGCAGGACTTAACTCTTTACAATCAAGTGGTATTATTCCTAAGAGTTTGCTTCAAATTTTCATTTTTTAAAAAACTTATGCCCTCAAACGATTTAGTTCTTTTGTCATCACATATGATTCCACCCAAATGGGATTCTTCTAGAATATCTAAAAGTGTTCTATTATTTCATAACTTTCATCAGTTACCAACTCTACAGATGTCTTCTTTTGTCTGTAAATCTGAAAACATGAATTGGTTCCAACATCTGCACATCTGGCGATTTCACAGAAATCAGGTTAAGTGTATAGGAGCCTTGTTCTCTTGCTGGAGAACCTGGGGAGTAGAGTGGGGGCTGCCCCTTTGAATGGGCGCACATGCTTCTGCTTGTCTCTCTCCTAATTGATTCAACTCACCTGGCCCTTGTAGGCATCTGAATCTGTCACCCCTACACCCAAGGTGTTGTCTTATTTTCTCATATATCTTTGGATTGTCAGCTCTTAGCTAGGTAGGTCATGATGGATGATATGGAAAAATGGCCACTTAACTGCCTGCCACATCAACAGACTGTTCCCGTCAGTCAAGTCTGCAGACCCTCAGGTGACTATTCATGCAGCCCACCTCTGTCTCTCCAGCAACTCCTGAATGGAGTCAGACCCCCAGCCTGGCACTCAAAAGCAGCCCTGCTCCAGTCCAGTTCCGCCTTCCTTTTGTAGCATGTTCCACTCTTCCCCAGTCACCCAGCTGCACCCCACGCCAGGTCTGAGCCTGCCTTCTGCTTCCCCAGCTGAGCCTCTGCCCTCCTTCTGTACCCCTTCTTTTGTGAAGAGTAGCCATCTTTCAAGTGCCATCTCCCCTGTCGTGCTTTCTAATGTCCCCAATTAGATGTGATCCCTTATCATTTGGTATGTCCATACCCTTGGTTTGCGAATATCAAATGGCACATAGCCCTAGTGCCTCATACTGTCCTTAGCTACATACACCCCCTCCTCCTGCTGCTTGTTGTGTGGGTCCCTACCCACCCCAGCACCCCGTGGCAGAAGCCATGTCACGGTCATCACAACACTACCAGGACTGAGTGCCCAACACATTGTAAATGATGCTCGAAATATTTAAATACAGGCATAAGTTTCCATTCTAAGGAGAAAATGCTGTTAATTAATAACCCACCTTCTTCCTCATCCCAGTACCACATGAGAACTTACTTTTTCTCAGATACTTTGGGGCCCTCCTTATAAAGCTTAACTGCACATTATCTGATGTCTTGGAATCTTAGTTTCTTTAACCAAGAGGCATGGATAATACAACCTCGAGTATGATCATAAGGATTCAATGAGTCGATGCAAGTTGACGGGCTCCACACAGTGCCCAGCATGGAGCAAACACTAAGTGCATGACTACTATTATTACTATGTACAAACTCACTGAATATTTAGAAACCAGGTTAGAAATGGCTTGCCTCTCTATACTTTTCTAAAATACTTCATAGAAAAGAGGTCAGGGATTATAGTTTGTGTGCCCTAAAGGACTACATTTTGCTTAAAAAAAAAAGGTTCTTTCAAATACCTATGATGCAGACAATAGTTGTTTTTGTTTGTTTGTTTGTTTTAGTATGCTTTTATAACCACGAAGGTAAATGACTGATTCTGGAAAAGATGACCGAGGAATGTTAAAATCACTGGTGAAAGTGTTTTAAGGGACAGGATATTTGTCAAGTCGACTATTTATTAATTGCAAAGGGAAAAGCTACTTTTGCATTGGAGAAATTTGGTAGCTGTCACTTCAACCAAGTGGTCAAGGTTACCATCACCAAAGAAAAACCACAACTGACATGCAATAAGATTTATAGTAGCAAAAAAACAACAAAAAACCCTAAAAATAGAAATAAAACTGTACTGTCACCATCATGGGCCAAACAGACCCTTATGATGTGATGCAATGAGGACACAGCATCACCTGTGCAGTATTCCTGCCAAGAAAAAAATTAACTTGAGTTTACCAATGAGGGACCAACCAAATACGGACTGTGCAACAAACTACAAAACAATTGACCTAGACTCTTTATATAAACTAATGTCACAGAAGACCAAAAACAGGGGGGTGGACCCTTTCTAAATTAGAGTCTAAGGAAACATTACTAATCAATTCCATATGCCACCCTTGGTCAGATCCTCCAGGGGGAAATAAGCATGGCTGCAATGATCCGTATCATGACAGCTGGGGAAGCCTGGGTATGACTGTGTATTGGATAGTAAGGCAGGGGAAACATATTGTGATTGACCAGCTTTTTCCTGGAATGTGATCTGTGGGAATCTGTGTTGTAAGACCTAGAAATGTGAAAACTGCATGAGATATGGTGGCTCCTCGAAGCTGTGTCAGTTCTTATGGAACAGGCAATCACACAATGGAGTGTACAGATGTCATACCATAAGTTGTGCACCTGCAATTGATGTTATTAACCAAGGTCACCCCAATGCATTTCATTTTCAAAAACCCAGAGAAGAATGTGCCGCTGGATCGTAGTTGTATAAATGGGCACAGAACTTAGAAAAGAACAAAGTGAATGATAACAGCTAAGGCATAGAGTTTGGTGGAGTGACTGGTCAGGACAGTACCAACTGTGTGTACATAGGGAGTGCTGGGTGAATGTGAACTGATGACAACCACCAGCAGAGTGTCCCAAGGTGAAGACTCTTGATTTGGGAAAATTCTGCCTAATGGGAGTGGATTGCTAGTAAAATCATACAGCAATCACCTTCTCCTTTCAGTAGGACGTGGACGACCAAGCAGCCCGTGGGAGCAGCCCTGGCTGTCTCCGTCTGAGCCAGTGCTGTGCTAGTTTCAAATAAAGGGAAATTAAACAACTACATGGAGGCCTGGCTGGCAGTCATTAGAGTAATTGAGTGTTCTGACCATCTCTGTGTTTCAGGGGGCAATGGGAGCCATTAACAACTTACTTTTAGTTTCAGAAGCCAGAGATATTTTCATTACTAGTGTCCTCAGGCACAGACTTTTTAATTTAAAAAAAGAAAGTTCAGGATGGAAATAGCCTGTCACCACAGGAACACCTCTGTAGCAGAAACACACTGTAGTTTGCCTGTCAATCTTATCATGCCAGATTTATTCTGAGCGTCTGGAAGGAGCAAGAGGAAGTAGGGCAGAGAGGTGATGGCAGGGCTGATGGAGGAGCTTCCCGAATCACTAATGCCTTGGAAAAGCTGAGGGCTTAATCCCAAGGTGGTATTGAAATTTCCCGTTTCTTCCCTCTCTGGCTAATAAGGAAGTGTTCGTCTTGGCACTGTGATTTTCCTTACTTTTTCCAAAGCCATGATGCCCTACTTTTTGCATCTTTTAGACAGGTGTTCCAGCAGGTTCAGGTTGATTACAAATTCTTTGCCCATCTTCCTAACAGGTGGATATTATTTCCCTTTCTCTGGAACCAAGAGTCTGCTGCTGAAGTGCACAGGACAGGTCCAGGCCTAGCCTTTCAGAAGACTTCGACTTCTGCTTCCTCTCTCCTGCAACACCTGAGCTCAGGACACTCCCTCTTGGAAGCCAGCACCCAGGCTGGGAGGGGCCCAAGCCACTGGAGAGGCAGGCAGCCAGTATCAATTGGCAGCCCTGTGGGGGAAGCCATCTTTGGCGCCCCAGCCCAGTCACACCCTGGATGACATCACAGAGGGCAGACGGAGCCCAGTGAAGGCCAGTCCACACAAGAGAACAAGCCCAATGAACCAGAGAGAAGAAAATGTTGTTTTAAGCTGCTACATTGGTGTGGTTTGCTCTGCAGCAATAGGCAACTGATATTTGTAAAGGATGAGTTCAAAAGCAGCAAGATGTATCTTGCTCCCCAGTGCAGAGCAACAAAGCGCAGGACGAGACAGTAGCTGAGTGGGAACAGGACTGCTTAGCACTGGTGACAACACCCTCACCCTTCACTGGCTTTTGACCTCAAAACTGGCCTTAGTTTTTTGACCTCTTTTTGATGCTCAACACAGAAAATTTTAAAAAGGAAAATTTCATTTTAATATAGTTTCACCCCAACATGTGTTTCACACAGACCTTATTTTTTAAACAGAGTTTATTGTATTTAATACATTATAAAATTTGAAAAACTGTAGGAAAGCAGCAGACTCAAACTGGTGCAACTCTAACAAGTAATAATTCTGGCCCCTTTGCAAAACTGATCAGTTTAAAAACAAAGTAACATTCACATCTGTGAGGCGGACAAAAAGTGTGACTTCTGTACAAACTACATTTAAAATTTCATGTCTAACGTCTTTTGAATGCAATGTGCTCATGAGTTTTTCTGAAGTCCTGCCTGGTCCCAGCCTAAAGAGAGACATGAAACCTCCATATGTAAAGATACTGAGTCAAGGTGTGTGTTTAAAAAAAAAAAAAGGAAAAAAGAAAGACAAAGGAAAAAGAAACAACGATGGCTGTTGGCAATGGAAACCGCAAGGACGCGTCCTCACTGCTCATGGCTTGTTCACCGGTCAGAGGCCTCAGGAGGCCCAGGACACTTCACGGCCATCACAGCACCAACTGTAGCTACCACTTTTTTTTTTTTTTTTTGCATTTCCTACCTTTTGACATATATATATATTTATATATTTTTTACACCTTGAAGATATCACTATTCCAATTGTTCCCATATGAATACAGGTGTGGTCTCTATCGGATATAAATGTGTCTTTTATTCAATTTTAGGTCCAGGACTTGGTTTGCTGTTCCAACTGCACATAAATGTCCCTTTTTGTGGTTTGCGTTACTGGGTGTGTATTTTTTTTCCTTTTTGCGTAAGAAATATGTCCATTTAGTCCAGAGGCTCTTGCTTTATCCGGATGACAGAGGGGCCTCGGGGCGTCCGCCTCAGCTCCCGCCGCAGGACGTATTCGCTGAACTGAGACGAGTCCACTCCTCCCCCACAGGAGCCCACGATTTCAAATCCTCTTTGCTGCAACCTCTCGAGGACCTGTGAGGGCCCAAGACAAGCATCCAGTTAGGGGCGAGACACGTCCTTTGGCCACATAAACAGTCCAAGAACTGTCCTAAAGCTTAAAATCATATACAGCTCTGGCCAAGCTTCTCCAACCCCTGAGTCTCTTGAAGTTTCTGCTTTCAAATGAAGACTGAATTAAAGGATAGGAAGGGAGGGAGCAAACATTTGTAATATCTAAAATGTGCCTCTACATGGTAGCTTTCCATGTGCCAAGTTCATTTAATCATTACAACCTCCTGGAATAATGGGTGGTGTTAGCCTGTTTCACAGATGAGAAAACTGAGGCCCATTCTAAGTGATGGAGTTGGGTTTCTGGCTGAGATCCGTTTGGCCTAAAATCCTCTTTTTTTGCAATGTGTAACTACTTTCTCTGGAGGAAAAATGGCTTACATTTCAAAGCTCATTTGCCACTAAAATATATTCTATCCGGTGAAGGAAAGTCTGATATTATTTGAATTTACTCAGCCAGTGATTCACTCAATTCATTCACTCTTAACCGTGCCATTGTTTGATTTTCCCGATACCGAGTTAATATATTTCAGCTTGGAAGAATGGTGTCATCGCAAAAGCAGAACAAACTGAAGACAGCTGAGGTTTACCTACATGTTTTCAAGTTTGTGGCATCTGAAATAGGTTTACCGCCTTGTGTGCATTCAGGGAGGCAAGAATAAATGTGATGGTGATATATTAGAATACGTATCCAAAATAAATTCTAAATGTCTCAATAACCATAAGCCACCTAATCTTTCTTTGATGAATCAAATACCTAACGCCTAAAAAATCCCTGGTTTGTCACTGCATGTCTGACACTCTGAAATGCTGGAAACAGTTCCCACAACTCTTAGGCAAAGATACAGAAAACTGAACCAGAGCATTCTGTTTCTTTAGGAATCCAACAAATATTAGACTTGCAAATGTTCCCTGCCAGAATTCTGGATATAATTAAGTTGTTTCTATGACACTCTCAAGGAGAGATGGCTCAATCATAACTTGAAAAAATGTATCTGGCTCCATTTTTTTTGAATGAAGGGAAATGTTACCAAATAACTTTCAAAACGTAGTCAATGTAAAGTGAATCCTTATTGTTTTTTTACACTTATTATTCTTTTTCAGTCACCTAGCTTTATATGGACTATGATCTGCTATCTTGCAAAAGAGCTAAGTAGATATGATTAGAAAATGAGAGTAAGCTTTCTGAAATTAAAACTTCAATTGCTGGCAAATTAAAAGAAAGTCCTCATGAGAGAAAAAAATGGATCTTCTACCCTGCACGTCTCTGTTCCTGGAGCTACATTCACGAGACACGTGTGCGCCAGTCTATGAAGAGCCGGATGGAGAAGACACACCCGAGCGCACCATCGAGACGGGCTCTGGTGAACACTCAGGTGAAGAACGGCTCAGTCTAAGGAGATGTTCCCCAGCAGAGGCAGGAATGCTGTCTGTCAGCCAGAAAAACCCCAGTTTGCTGGGCCCAACCACCTCAGAAAGGACTTTTTGCCATGATGAGGAGAGGAATTAAAAAGGTAGAGGAAACTTTGAACAATAAAGAGCTGAACTCTGGTATCTTTTGTCTTTCAACACTGTTATAGTTGCTAAATTGCTAAAAAATAGGAAGTCCCAAAGCTTCCTCCCAGGGGGTTCAATATGCATGATATGATAATTTTTTAATATGATCCAATGTTACCTTGGATGTGGTCGAAGCTTATTCCAACAGAATGCAAATAACTTACGCTTTTTGGACATTTCTTTTTAAACATCAACTTAAAAGTTCCTCAAAGTTGGCAATCTAATTTGAGAATATTTGAGAATATTCTCTTTTGAGAATATTAAAATCACCCCATGGGGTCTTGGGTCTCAAGTGCCTTGTCTCAAAGCCTCTGAAGGCCGAGAGGACAGTGCCTAGTTCTTGGTCAGTGGCGCAGGAAGCCAGAGGGGGTCATGATAAAGTCCTATGATGACATGAATACAGGTGAAAATCTCCACATGTGCTCAGACTTGAATGATGGGGAAACTTCTCAGGCACATGATTTTAGGACAGTTATTCAATGGACTGAGGGGTGGACTAGAGGTTCTGTGTGGGAGAGATGGAGCCCTAGAGAAGTGACCCTGGCTCTGGCCCTCCCTCTGTGGAGAGGAGAGGAGAGTGCAGGGGGTGTGTGAGAGGCCCCACTCTGCTCCTGAACATTTCCCAGGGTGTGTGGGGTGCACCTCCAGACCTGGACAACCTGGCAGCCTGTGAGTGTGTGACCTCCTCTAGCATGCCCAGGGCCCAGTCCTGCCAACAATTCCTGCTATTCTGCTCTCAAACATCTGTTCACCCATTTAAACAATGATAGACAGTTGTGGAATACTCGTCAAGAAGCAGAAAGATAGAGTGGGTCCTTCTAGGCCTGGCATGCAAAGGTTGCCTGTTTGATCCCTTTCGGGGGCACATACAGGAATCAACCAATGAATACATAGATGGGTGGAACACCAAGTCAATGTTTCTCTTTCTCTCTCTCCCCTTCTCTCTAAAAATCAATAAAAAACAAAAGTATATATATTATTTTTAAAAATTACCACAACAAACTTTAGTCATCTTTGGCTTGTCTTAAAACCTGCAGCCATCATCAGAAAACCTCATTAAGTCCTGGCTGGTGTGGCTCAGTGGATTGAGTGCCAGCCTGTGAACCAAAGGGTCACTGGTCGGATTCCCAGTCAGGGTACATGCCTGGGTTGCACGCCAGGTCCCCAGTAGGGGGCGCATGAGAGGCAACCACACATTGATGTTTCTTTCCCTCTTTTTCTCCCTCCCTCCCCCTCTCTAAAAATGAATAAATAAAGTCTTTTTAAAAAATGAAAGAAAGCCTCATTAGCTCTACATTCAGAATATTCAGAATTGGACACTTCTCCCAACCAAGTACTAACCAGACCCAACTCTGCTTAGCATCTGAGATCAGATGAAACAGAGAGTGTCGAGGGTGGTATGGTGGTAGACAGAATAGACACTTCTCGGCTCTTGCTTGGCCCATAGTTTTCTAACTGGTCTCCTTTCTTCCACTGTCTTCCACCTGCTGCTGGAGTATTCATTTTCAAATACAAGTTGCATCATGTCACTCTTGCTCAAAATCCTCAAATAGCTTTACATTTACTCACACCAGCAAATGAACCCAAACCAAAAGAAAACAAAACCAAAAATCCCAGAGTGCTCTGGCCACCCACTGGTCCAGTGTCTTAGCACTCCCCCTCCCACCTTTCCTCTCTTCATGTCACACTAGCTTTCCTGACATTCCTCAGTATCCCAAACATACTACTGCCCTAGGGTCTTCAGAACTTGCTGGCAACTGCTAGAGTAAGCGATCCCAGATATCCTCTTCTCACTACCTGACCAAATTCGTGTTGGTTACTGTTTGCACCACACCCTCAACTCCATCCACATAATGTAAGTCCCATGGAAATGGAGCTGTTGCCTCTGTTTTGTCGTTTTTATCCCCAGTGTCCCAACCAGCACCTAGCACATAGTGGATGTTCAATAAATATCTGTGGAATGATTGGATGAATGCTGTAGAGGGCTGAACAGGTTTAGTAACCCAGGAGAAGTGTCATCACGAGAGTTTCTCAGCTCTTTGGAAGACAGGCACCACGTGAAGGCAAGGGGAGGTAAGCAATAGCATTAGGAGTGACATTCAATGCCACAGTGTATGACATCACAGTGTACCTGGACTGAGTTGAGGTGACAGTAGCCATTCAGTGGAAACCTAATGACGTGCGTCGAGTCGTGATTCCAGCCTGCGTTGACAGAGTTACACATCACGTCGCCAATCTCTGGAAACACTTCTTCTATCAAGGATTTGTCACCACTGAGTGTGATCCTTTCTCCGAGGTCTGGGGCGACACGCACCACTAGGCACTCACAGGGCCTTGAAAAGCGACCGGTTTCTCTGTCCTGCTTCCATCTTTCCATCTCCAACAACATGGGCTGAAGCTGGAAATATTTTGCCTCTTCATATAACAAAGTGTAGTCCTGAAAACAAACAAACAAATACTTCACAGTGCGAAATACAAACAAAGTACCCAAAATGTCCACGTATGAGATGTGAACTTTTCACCTCTGTTATTTCAATAATTACACCTAGGTGTGAATTTTTCACTTATAACACATTTGTACGGACTCAATTTGCATTCACTCACTCAATTCATTTGTTCAGTGATTAGAAAAGCAGCGAAGAGTATAAAGGACCGACCAGGTGGGCCCTAAGTGCTTCACGTGAATCAAGCCCTATAATCCCCACAACTGCCCAGGGACTTGGGGATTGTCAGTATTCTCATTTTGCAGATGAGAAAACTGCGATTGGAAAGATTCACTCAAGACTCTTCTCTTTTTGTAAAGAAATGCCTCTGAGAATTTAAAGTCTGACTGTGTTGGTGGGAATCCACGTGATATCCTTTCGGGTGAAACACGAACATCAGCCGAGTGAAGGAGACACAGCTGTGCACCTTCCTCCAGAAGCCTGAGCTCTTTCACCAGAAGCCTGTGCTCCCCACCGCCTGCAGTGGCAGCACCAGAACTTTCTGCAGAGGAGCAGGGGGCAGCGTGAGGGTAGAAGTGGAGCTGGAGAAGTGGTGGGTGGGCTCCTGGAGGCCACGCTGCTTTCACCTAGATTCAGGGGCTGATCTGTGAGGTGTGGGGCAGGCAGATGGAAATGCGGGGGCTGGCGCGCTGCCCTTGGCCACTGAGTCATGCTGCCGTCAGAGAGTGAGAGAGGCAAACACACTGGGCCTTGACCCCTGCAGGACAGAGGTGCAGAAAAGGAAACAAGTCCATTTCTGAAAGCACCATCACCCTGTCTCTAGGCTTCCTTTTCGCTTGCCTTTAAAAATATATTTGAGTTAAAACAGAAATCTAGCAAACAGGTATCAAGACACACACACACAAGCCACGGAAGGAGAGAACAAAGCGGGATGAGGGGGAGGCAGCAACTTAGGAACAATGTTATCAGTCAGGTCAATATTATGTCTAAACGTAGCTATGGTCACAATCATCTCCGGGTGTGAGGTAAGTGGATGCTTGTCTGGACACGTCGACTGAGAACATTGTAATCAACTGACATAGGCATTTCTGCCTTGTCCTGGGGCGGGAGCTGGCAGGGGTGCCTGGTGCCTGCGGGAGGGCGGATGCTGCATGCCGGCCCGAGTGCTGGCGGAGGCCTCTGCCTTCCGCATGGGTGGGGCACGGGGCAGGATGACCACAGGAGAACTGGTTTCATTGGGCACTCGCTCTTTCTCTTGTACATCAAGCAGCAGCATTATGGAGGTGTCCAGAAAAAATGGCGTGGAGGGACGAGAAACACCGGTGGGCCTCTAGCTGGCTCATCCACTATCTATCATGAGAAACTTGGGCCGGGGGAAGAAGCTATCATTGGCACTCATGGCGGAATGGCTGCTGCTTTGTCTTTCCCTGCAACCCCATTACACACAGGCCCCTTCTTTCCCTACAGGAGAGCAGCCCATCGCTCTGATCGTCTTCATTTCACGTCCTGCTCCCTGCTTAGCCTCCTGACCCACAGGAGACACTTTGATTTGAGGCCTTGAGCACTGAGCTGAGGTGTGGCCACTGTTAAAATGGAGCAGAACTGAGGGCAGGAATGGGGAGACTGCAGGGTCCTCCTGGTCGACTTACGGCCCGCCCCCCCACCGCCCAGCCATGGTGACCTTGCTGTCTTTGAAGTACAGCTATGAGATGCTGACCTCAGTGTTTTACTTACTAATCAAGATGATGGCTCTGGCGGAGATTTAAAAACAGCACTGAGAATTACACAAGTGACAGAAGTGAGAACCCCTATTGCCACCTTATATTTTCCTATGAGACTAACTACAAATTTTAGCACAAGACCTGGACTGCAGGGAAAATGTGCCTTGTCTTTCTAGAGTCATCGAGTCCTCAAACCATAAAGGTGCTTAGATCAGTTTTCTGGGCCAGTCCTGACCCGGCGGAGGGGCCCTTTCTAATACCTCTGAGTAGTGAGCACTCAGCCTCTGACTGAGCACTTCCAGTGATGGGAAGTTCACTACCTAACAAGGTGCTGCATTTACTCTGCAGCTCTGATTGGTGTAATGTTTTCATTAAATGACCTGAATTTCCCTGTAACTCCAACTTATTCTAATTCTTTCCTCTGGCGTTTCAGTGATCTTAATCTTTCTCTGACATGTTAACCCTTGAAACATTTGAAGACAACTGTTATGTCTTAACATTATTCAGGGTGGAAATACAAAATCTTTTCAGCTCCTTTTAACTTGTTATGACATAAAAGTTCTTCTACACTAGGTATGTATTTGACATTGTCAACATCCTTTTTAAAACTCAGACCGGAACTGATGTGATCACGTTTTAGATGTGATCTAATGAGAGCATCGCACAACCTTTGCTGGCCGGACACTCCAACCACTGTCAAGGCAGCCTGTGTTAGCTCACTATGGCTGCTGTAACAATGACCACAAATGTACTGGCTTAAAACAACACATGCTTATTATCTTATAGTTCTAGAAGCCAGAAGTCAGGAATGGGTCATTAAAGCTGCGTTTCTCCTGGAAGCTCTGGGGAAGAATCCATTCCCTTGCCCTTCCCAGCTTCCAGAAGCTTCCTGCACTCTTTGGCTTGTCCTGCATCACTCCTACCTCTGCGTCTGTTGTCACATCTCTTGCTCTGACCCTCCTGCCTCCTTCTTTCACTGAATGTCCTGTCAGGACATTGGGTCAACCTGGATCCCTATCTCAAGATCCTTAATTTTATTATATCTGCAAATTCCCTTTTGCCACGTAAGGTACGTATTCACAGCTCCCACAAATGAGGACATGGACATCTTTGGAGGCCAGGAGTCTACCCACCACACAGCATAAGACTGCATTAGCTTTCTTGGCAGTCCCATTACTCTCTTCGCATTTTGCTTACAGTGAAATCCTATACCTTTTTCACAAGAGCTGGTATTAGGCTAAGTCTTCCTCACTCAGCATTTGTAAAAAAATTTAAACCTCGATTATTTAGCCCTTTATTTTTTTAAAAGTGATTTTTCACTTACAGTCGATGTACAATATTATCTCTCTTTAAATTGTACAACATAGGTTCTGAATCTGTTCCAACGTATTGAGAAAAACATGGACTCTCTCATGCTACATTCCAGGTCTCCCTTTCCTTTTCATGTCATTTCAAACTGGGGGTTCTGTTTCTGTATGTGAATCATTTCTTAAAGTCCTGAGAGGACAGGGCTACATACAAGGCTTTGTTCAGGCTGATGATCAGGTTCTAAATCAAGACTCTGGATTTTGGCTGTTCAAGCAGTTACAAAACCTGTAATTCTAAGATCATCCAGCCCATAATTGTGGCCTTTGCTGGATGTCTTGTTGAAATATCATGTGTTTGGGTGGGACTCCCAAGGAAAGATGGGAGGTGTAAGAGGGCCTGGGTCTCCATACTGCCCAGTACATTCAAGGTGCATCTAGTCCTGATACTCTGTGACTCTGTGTCCGTGGCAATGCCCTTATCTACCAGTTTTTCTAGCATAACCCAAAGGCAATGATGTTAACAGGACTTGGGGCTACAAGTCCCCCTGTGCTGACTCTGAATCTTCACCGTCACCTTTTCCCTCTGAGCTCACAAGCCACATGTGTAATAATCCACTCTGATGTCTGGCTGTGGACTGACAAGAGTGCCTCCCTCTGTAAGGCTGTTCACATGCATTGTGATCTGCTTTTGGAAAATTACAGAAGCACTGACCCATACAAGACTTGGCCCTGCTCAGTGATGTCTCAAGGATCCTGCTAGTGGTCATTAAAGTGAAGGTTTAAAAGGGCTCCCCCAAGGTCACCCTGCACTTAGGATGCAATCTCATGGGCCTACCCTGGACCTACTTCAAGCCATCAGGAGTTGATTCCTCGACTCTCTTAACTGCCTGGGCTCCATTTCTTGCTTTATCACACTATTCCATCAGGTCTGTGCTGGGGGAAGCAGACACTAGGGAGCAGGTGAGCACATGGGCTTCGAGCAGCCATCAGCTTCCGTGCTGACTTGCCTCCCAGCGTCGGCCGGCCCAAGAACTGAAAAAGGTCCCTGTTGTTGTGTTACCATTTTCTGCACGGTTAAGCACACGCTGGCCATTCGTTTTCTTGGCAGGCTCCTTTGTATTTGTCTTCTTCGCCTTCCTAATGCACACTTCCAGCCTGGGCTCCTCAGAGAATTCCCTGCAGGACAGACTCAGTCCCCACGGCTGCTTTCTTTAGAAACCTTGTCCTCCTTTCTCTCCTCCATCAGGATCATTTCACTTTATTGTCTAAATCCCCTATTTTTAAGAGTTTATCATGCTTCCTTTCAGATTTTCCAGCCTTGTTCATTTCCTTCTGGTCTCTGTATCTTTTGACATCGTCCTTCCTTGAGGCTGAGTTCTCATCTGACAATGCCCACCATTCCTTTCTTTGACTTTTACAAACTCCGTCTGACTCGGTCTCTTATGCTGAAGGTACAAGGTGGGAACGAGCAGGAGTTTATGGGGCAAAAGGAGGTTTGGCCCCTGTTGGTCTTTGAAGGAAATGAATCCAAAGCATCCACGTTTACTTGTAGCAAGGCAAGTCCAGAATGTTCTATATGCCATCACTTTTCCCTCTTCCCATGCAGATTTGATCTTCTCAAATGAAGAAAGCCATTACGCATATTTTTGCTTAGCCTAATATCCAGCTAAAGGGAAATAGGTTATTCATGTATCTATTATTATGCTTAAATAGTTTTAAAATCCTAGAAGATATATTTTTAAAATAATTATCTTTTAGAGATTTACAATGGTTTTTCAAGGAAGAAAGCTCAAGATATCACTTTATAGATGAATAAATGGAGCTTCCCTAAGACCCTGGAGACAGATACATGGAACAAGAAAGTAAATACAGGTGGACTCCAAAATGCAAATGGGTCATGTTTCAAAAGCTTATCTCTTGAATAAATATTTGGAGTACAGAAAACATTTTCTTTAGAAAGAGAAAAGTGATACATTTACACACACAGTGTATTGTTTCCCTATTGCTGCTGTAAGAAATTACCCCAAATTCGGTAGCTTAAAACAACATGCATATCTTCTACTGTTTGGGGGTCAGAAATTGGAAACAGGCCTCACGGAGCTACAGTCAAGGCACCGGCAGCACTGCCATCCCTCTGGAGGCTCCGGGGGGGACCCGCTTCCTTGTCTCTTCCGGGTCCAGGGGCCGCCCACATTTTGGTTCGTGGCCAGCAGTCACATCCCCTCCTTCATCACATCTCCTTGTCTACCTCTGCCCCTCCGGCCTCTCGCTTTCACTTCTAAGGACCCTGCTGATTGCTTTGGGCCCACCTGGGTGATCCAGAGTAAGCTCCCATCTTCAGACCCTTAACTTAATCACCCCAGCAAGGTCCCGTTTGCAAGGTAACATATTCACAGGTTCTGGGATTGGAGACGGACACCTTTGGGGGCCATGATTCAGCTTACCACACATCGTTTCTAGTTCTGCAACCCAGTTCAAAGGCTTATTAAACACCTAGTGTACTTGAGGTTTTACATGGTAGTTGACGGGTTCTTACACTCAAAAGGCAACTCACCCAATCATTTTAAGATCTGTTCACGTGCCAGATGCCATGCTGGGCACTATGGGTACAAAAAGGGTTGAACCTATCCCAGTCTCCCAGCAGCTCTAGCAGCTCCTCTCCTACCACTGCTGGGGGCGGTGGGTCCTGCTACCGAGCCCCGGGCGGTGCTTGCTTCCCCCCGAGGGAGGGTACACACAGGGTCCAGCAGAAGTAACGCCTGCTGGGGTGTGGTTGGTAGGGTGACAATATGGGTCTAATAATTTATAGTTTTACTTTGAACATTTCACCTAAAATGTCATATGGTGTACTTGAGTGTAATAATGTTATGTTACAGAATTATATGCTTATGATTTTGTAATAAAAAATGGGGGCATTATTTGTGTCAGACCTTGTATGCATGAGGGCACCTGCAAAGTAGAGACACAAAGAAAATGAGGGGAAATGAAAAGATTTTATATTTTACATTTCAAAAATAGCACTGGAGCAGCAGTCATCTTCAGAAAAAAGCACATCTCTGCAAGACTGACTTTCCTTTAAAGACTCTGAGCGGGACGTGAGCCACCGTAGTTTTTCAGTGTCTGCCTGCCCAGTGGCGCCCACTTCCAGCCTCTCCCGGCTACTCCTGTTTTTCTGGGGCAAGGATACCCAGCCTGAGATATATCCTGACAGCTATTAAAGGAAACGGAAGCAGTAGCAAAGTGCCCTTTGTTTGGCCACTGTCTGCAGCCTCTTTGAATCTTGTAGAGAAAGGCTAAAAGTATACATAGGTGACAATGACGGGGTGCTGATGGCGGAGCCGAAGACAGATCCCTCCATCCCTTGAAGCCATACTATTACTTGGCAAGTCACCTGGACACCATGCTGCGGGAGTCAGGCCCGATGCGTTGGGCATGGTGGTGAGGGCAGGGGCTGGGGAGGGGTGGCGCTGGCTGCTGCAGCTAGGCTTGCCTCTGAGGGAGAGAAGGGGCCTGGGCAGGAGTACCAGGAGAACAGTCTACACATCGGGGACATAATTCGCGAGGTTGTGGCAGCAGAGACTGTGGGCTGCAGTGGGTGTTCTAAGTGGGCATGCCCTCAGGTACCTGGCAAGAAGAAATTTCCTGCGGGTCTACCCAGCTCAGCACTCTGCCTTCCCTGAGAAAGTTCAGCCCCCAGGAGTGGGAAGCTAGAAGCCACACCTAGTGGCTAGTTGCTACAGCCGATCAACTACAATGTAAGCACTGGAGCCACCCTAAGCCAATCAGACGGTCTCTCTGCAAAGCTGAGGAGGGAGAAAGAGGCCCTGAGCACCGCTGGCACAGAGCCACATGAAGGGCGGTGCTTGCTGTGGAGCCCACACACTCTCATGACCGAGGTCCTCAGAGCTGCCCTGCTGTTTCCACGCTAGAGAATGTTCCCACTAGTTCTGTGAGACAAACTAGTGTCCTTCCCATAAATACTGCCTTCCTCTTTTCCTTCAGTCACACTACTGTTCCTCAGCTGGAAGTTATTTTGACCCTAAAGGACATTGTAGCCGTGGCTAGAGACATCCTCGACTGTCACGACTGGGAAGAGGGGTGCTATGGCATCTGGTGGGATGCTCCACAGCTTCCACTGCTCAGCGCAGCCACAGAGAATTTAATTTCTACCACAAAGAATTATTTGGCTCAGCCCTGGCTGCTGTGGCTCAGTGGAATGTGGCCTGTGAACCAAAGGGTTGCTGGTTTGATTCCCGGTCAGGGTGCATGCTTGGGTTGTGGAACAGGTTCCCAGTAGGGGGCGCATGAGAAGCAACCACACATTGATGTTTCTCTCCCTCACATTCTTCCTCCCTTCCCTTCTCTCTAAAAATAAATAAGTAAAATCTTTAAAAAAATTATTTGGCTCAAAATGTTAATAGTGTACAGTGAGAAACCAAGCTTGACAGAGATAATTTTTCTTGCAACCTAAGAAACACATAAATCACCCTGATCAAAGGGTCACTTATCATCATTATCAATGGTTCAACCATATGTATTTGCTGCTGTGATGTAATATGAGGCACAATATCACTAGAGATATATTCCTAAAATGTTTAACTTAATCCACCAAGTCTTTAGATATAACTTACAGTGTACAGGAAACTAGAGGATGGAGTAATGAGCTAACTACATATGACAAGGCGATCACACAAGTCAGATGGTGGGATGTTCTGTAGGGCAAGTGGCACAGTCTCTTCAGTGAGTTGGCATTGTATGAAAAGAGACCATGGTAGATAATAAAAGGAAGGGACATCAATGGATTCAAGTGTAGTCTTGGTTCAGATACCAACTTGGAAAAACCACCTACCTATAAAGGGCATTTTGGGGTGACCAAAGAAATTTGAATACGGGTACAATATTACAGGAAATAAAATTTTATCAAAATAAAGAAGTAGAGATTATCATCTGAACTAAGTATAGAAAGTTCAGAAGACTAAGCACTAAGGTTTTAATGCTGACAAACTCTGAGTGGTGGGACTATTCTGTTTAAACTTTTTTATTTTGCTTGTCTATTTTCAAATTTTTTGCAATCTACATATATGAGGGAGGACCCAAAAAACCCCAAAATTATCTTCTAGAGAGCGAGCCCCTTCTAGTACTGGCTTCCCCAGCTAGGTGAGTGTTCTAGGAACCCATCTGTATCAGTGTACCAGCTGGTATTGTAAGAGGCTGCATTTGGCTTCAGTGAATTTCTTTTGAAGACTCAATGTGTTTGCCCATTTCACGATGGGTGATTTATGAGCATCTGCCCACAAGGTGCGGAGTGTTCAGCAGTTTTTGACCGAAAATCGGGATGACTCCCGCACCCCACCCTATCTATTCCCGACCTCACCCCAAGCGACTTTTTTTTGTTTGTTTCCCTGGGTGAAAAAAGTCCTCAAAGGGAAACAGTTTGCCAATGTAGAAGACGTGAAACACAAAACAGCAGAAGCACGCAAAGGCATCAAAACTGACTAGTTAAAAAACTGCTTTGAGCACTGGAAAAGCCATCTCGATAGGGGTACCACATCAAATGGAGAGTACTTCGTGGGTGACTGAAGTTTAGACATGAAATAATAAATACACGATTTTTTAGAAATAAATTCTGGGTTGTTTGGGCCCCCTCCTCGTACTTCTATAATATTCAAAATTTATTTAAAATTACTAATTGACTTCTGAATGTAAGCCACTCAGGGATAGGTGAGTTGGGGGCTGCCTGCCAGAAAATTTTTCTGTATCTAAGGAGGGTGGACATTCACCCAGAGACCACAAAAGATGCTAGAGACCTGGGGGACACTGACCAAAGATGTTCAGAATAAAAGGCTCGAGAGAGAATGGTGTGGTTCTCCATCAGAAAGGGAACCAAAGCTTTGGACTCCTGGTGCACTGGGAATCATAATTGTGTGTGTGTCTGTGCATGTGCGGAAGCAAAAATAAAGCAACAGTGAACCAATCAGCATAATTGGGAGGAAGGGGAATTAAGGGAAGACGAAGACACAGTCATATCCATAACAAAACGCTGCAGAGAAGCTCTACAACAGCTGATCTAGAGAACAGATTCCAACAGCCTTCAGTGGGCTCAGGGCACAAGCAGCTGCCACTCAAATGGTGTTCTGAAATACGAAATTATCTAAATTGTTAAATGGGTATCTAGCTCAGTCAGCGCATTTGCAGAATGAGATTCTGAGGCATAGGATGCTGTGATTTTGAGATGTCATGCATTTGCTCAACCCAGCATTAAATAGCTGGAGAGGGAAGCAGGAATCAAAGAATGCTCTCCCTAGCAAATCCAGAGAGTAAAAGTCTCTCCACCTGCCAAATGCTACCTATGTCCCTTTCCCAAGGTCAGGAAACAAACTCTGATGAGGAAGAAAGAACCTATTACATTGTCAGGGACAGGCAGACTTCAGAGCTCATCTGTGTGCCTGTATTTGTGACTCCTACATACTGACTGGTGCTGTGGGTGCAATTCCATCATCAGCCACAAGGGCTGAAAGGCCGCCCCAGTTTACTGCTCCACCAGGTTCCAGAATGCCCAGTAATTTATAGCCTGTCACCCAGAGTTTCCGTGGGAAACATTTCAGGGCTCTGAGATACGTGAGTTTCATCAGACATGCTTTTAATCTTCTGTCTGCCTGATGTTCTTTCCTCAGCCTTTATTTGTCACTCAGGCTCATCATATTCATTATCATTACTAAGTCACCTTGTACCTAGTCCGGCTTAGGTTTGCCAGTACCCACCCTGACTCTCTGTGGTCGCAAACATTGCATTTGTCATTATTCATCTCTGTTGTTTGGGGAAGAGCATCAGGCAGACAGAACGGTCTCTTCTGAAGAGGGCAAGAATATTTTGTGTTTGAGGAACCAAGAGATGCTCTGTAGGGCACTGTCTGTAGGGTAAGAGTCAGGTGAGGTAGGCAGGGGCTGTCACCTTTTGGGTCTCGTGGGCTCTGACAGGAGTATGCTGCTTTGTTCCATAAATAAGAGAAAGCCCCGGCAGAGTTTTAAGCAGAGCGAGTTATGATACACTGTCTTTTTAAAATTCATTCCTAGGTGAGGGATAGGGTGGAGATGGAGGAGGGGATGAGGGAGAAGGATGTGGCTAGAAGAGCAACAGGAGGGGTCCTGGCGATGATGGAAATGCCATGGACCTCAACTGTGTCACCATCACTATCCCAGCTGTGATGAACTGTAATTTTGTGGGGAACTGGGTAACATCAGATCTCTATTACTTTTTATTTTTTAAAAGATATTCTTTATTTTTAGAGAGGGGGAAGGGAGGGAAAAGGAGAGGGAGAGAAACATTGATGTGAGAAACACTGACGGTTGCCTCTCACACGCCCCTAACCAGAGACCTAACCTGCAACCCAGACATGTGCCCTGACCGGGAATTGAACTGGTGAACCTTCAGTTTGACCCTTCAGTTTGCAGGACAATGACCAATCCACTGAGCCACAACAGTCAGGGCTCTATTATTTCTTACAACTGTATGAGAATCTACAAAGACCTCAAAATAAGTTTAATTTTTAAAAAGTGTCTCCCAGTCTCAACACGGAGAGTATATGAGAGGGGTTAAGGGTGGGAGAGGAGACCAATTATGAAGTGACTCCAAGCCATCCAGTGAGCTGCTGGGCCTTGGACTAGGGAGGGGGATGAGAGGCATGATTGATTCAAGATGCATCTGGAAAGTGCTACGGAGAGACTCACTGAGGGACCTTGTGTGGGAGGTGAAGAAGAGGAAAAAGCGCAGACTGGCTCCCAGGCTCCTGCCTGCAGCAGGCAGGTGGACTCCGGCGTCTTTTACTGAGACAGGACATGAAGGAAGAGGAGCAGGTTTCATGGTCGTGGCAGCGGTGAAGGGGAGGCCAGCTCATGTTTTGGCAGCTTAAGTGTAAGGAGCCAATGAACTACCCAGGTGGAGATTCTGAATGGGCATTAAAACGCAGTCACCTTAAAACATACTAAAAGTGAAATTTCCCCCCCTCACCCCCTTTCCCAACTCCAAGGCCTTCCTTCTAGGAAAATATGAGAGAGTAAGAAAACATCAGCCACCTCCCTTGCCTCCACATCTCACCTTCAACCCTTTCTCGCTGCTCACTTAACTGCTCTCCCACACGGGACAAAGTCCAGACCTGAGTGGTGAACGCCTGACACAGGTGACGCCAGGTTTGATGAGGGGGGCCCAAGTCCTGCCTACGAATAGCAGGCCCTGTCCAGATACCTTGTGTGTCACGTGGGGCCAGTGCCTACTCGCTAGAAACAGTTCTTTCTTCCTAGCCCGCTGTTGCACATGCAGCGAGCGTGCGAAGCGGCCTGCTGTCCTCAACTCTGCAACTGGTCGACTGAGCAGCCTCAGGGCCTGCTGTCTAAATGCAGCCGGCTCTCTTGGCAGTCCAGCTCAAGCAGGTATGTCCCCAGGCGTCAGACTGAGGACTGAAGGTAGAGGACTTCGCTTTGGCCTTTGCATAAGATGCTTGCCAGATGAATGCAGTGGCATCAGGGGAACGGAAGAGGTCTGAATGTTGGCACGGAAAGAAACAGTGTACAGTCCAGGGGTCCCCGACCGCTGGGCTGTGGACCAGTACCGGTCTGTGGCCTGTTAGGAACCGGGCCGAGCAGCAGGAGGCGGGCAGAGGGAGAGTGAATGGAGCTTCGCTTGCATTACTGCCTGAGTGTCTCCAGTCTCCCCCTGCCACCCCTGTCTGGGGAAAAATTGTCTTCCATGAAACCAGTCCCTGGTGCCAAAAAGGTTGGGAACCCCTGGACACAGTACATGAAAGGTGTCATATTAGAAACAGACCCTCAGTGCCTTTTCCTTCCTGAGTTGGAAGAGATCATCACTGATGAAGTAGTGGACTTTAACTTAGGAGCCATGTTGCACAAACTAACTTCATGTGTCTTTTAATCCTGGAATCGTGCCCAGTCAGCAGTGGAAGATGCATGCTCTTTGAGGAGCTCTGGGACCTTCCGCTGACTGAGGAGAGCAGGATCTCGAGTCTTCCTCAGGCTCCTTCCAGGGCTGCAGGGGACTGCACATGCTAGCTGCAGTTATTTCTCTTATTTTCTTGCCCAATGTACATAGTTGCTTTCATGTAAGATAAATGTATACATGATATAGCTCTTCTGTATTCTTTTCCATTTGGCTAATCACCCTTTTGTTGCTCAAAATCCTGAAGGAGAGGATGAATGAGAGGCTTCCTGAGCCCCTAATTAATTTGGGGTCTATTCTCCCCAATCTTTTTTATTCATTTATACATACATGCACAATTTTTTTACATAAATAAGAACATACTAGCCCTGGCTGGTGTGGCTCAGTGGCTGAGTGCCAGCCTGCAAATCAAAGGGTCACCGGTTCTATTCACATGCCTGGGCTGCAGGCCAGGTCCCTGGTAGAGGGCGTGCAAGAGGCAACCACACATTAATGTTCCTCTCCTTCTCTTAAAAAAAAAGAGCATACTATACATATTCTGAACTTAGTATTTTTGCTGAATGATAAAATTGTGGTGATTTTTGCCCCCACAGACCAACAGATATGGAGCTACCATATTCTTTTTAACTATCCCAGAGCATGGATATCCAATAATGCTTGTGACTATCTGCCAGTGTAGAACGTCTTCTAGCTGTGTCCGGTTTTTATTACTGCAAATATGACCACAATAAACATTCTGTGTGCATATATCTTTGCATATTTACGTGGACATGTCCAGAAGATATATAACAGACAAAAAATTGCTAGCTCAGAGAGCATGTATGGTTAAAAATTTAAAAATTACTGCTGAATTGTCCTAAAAAATGTTTAATTTTTACTCTCACCCACACTGTAAATTTCCCAAGACTGTATATTATTAATTAAACATTTTTTTGCCAATCTGATGCATTAAAAACAGGTGTCTCATTTAGGTTTTGTTTCTCTTATACTAGAAAGATTGAATATCTTTTCAAATGTTTATTGGTAATTTCAATTTTTTCCTTTAGGAGATTTTTGCTGTATTTAAAAGTGTTTTCATCAGGTTGTTTGCATATTTCTTGTAGATTTTTAGGAGCTCTTTTATAATTGATATTGATCTTCTGTTGCAAATATTTCTTCCAGTCTGATATTTGTCTTTTATTAATATATAGTATCTTTAATTTAAAAAAAGTTTTGAAGGATGCCTTCTGGGTATTAAGTCTTGCTTAGGTAGACCCTCTCTGCCTCAAAATTATACCTTTAGAAATTCCTTTATATTTTTTCTAATACTTTTTTAAAAAAAGATTTTATGTTTTAGAGGGGGGAAGGGAGGGAGAGAGAGGGGAAGAGAAACATCAATGTGTGGTTGCCTCCCACGCACCCTCTACCAGCACCTGGCCTGCAACCCAGGACTGTGCCCTAGACTGGGAAGTGAACTGGCAACACTTTGATTCGCAGGCCAGCACTCAAATGTTGAGCCATACCAGCCAGGGCTATTTTTTTCTGATAATGTTATAGCTTTAAGTTTTATGTTTATTTCTAGAATATTTGTAAATTTATGAGGCAGGACTCTGATTTTACATTTTTTCCAAAGGTCTTTATGCTTATTGTCTCAGTGCCGATTACTGATGATTTCTTTCTTTTCCCACCTTTATAATATGTCCAATTCCTATGTACACACATTTGCCTCTGGACCCTGTTCTTCTGCGCTGATGGATCTGTAAATTTTAGCCCCGTCAGGATCACACTTCTTCATGACTACTGCCCTATAGTATGTTCTGACATCTGGCAGAACACATTCGCCGCTGCCC
Organism: Phyllostomus hastatus; assembly: GCF_019186645.2. Lineage (NCBI taxonomy): Eukaryota > Metazoa > Chordata > Mammalia > Chiroptera > Phyllostomidae > Phyllostomus > Phyllostomus hastatus. The sequence goes on from NW_025333960.1 coordinate 22,695,098, forward strand.
ATGACTACTGCCATTTTTACCATTTACAATAACTGATGTAGCTATTCTTAAGCATTTTTTCTTTTATACAAACTTTATAAATGAATCAAATTTCATTTTTAAAAATATCTGTGACTAAAATGGGCTTGCACTGAACTGAATAGGAAGAGTAATTTGGGGACAGCTGACATCTTAACAACACTGAGGTTTCCTGTTCAGGGACACAGACAGCCCCTTCATTCAGTCAACTCTTCTTTTACACCTGTACACAGTCATTTGCAGTTTTCTTAATCAGGCTTTGCATTCTTCTTGATAGGTTTATTCCTAGTTGTTACAGTTGTTGTTTTTACTGTGAATGGTATTTTTTCCTTTATATCTTATAATTGGCTCTTGCTTTTTTACAGGAAAGCTATTGATTGTAATATATTGATCCTGAATTTAATGCTTTAATGAGTTCATTATTAGTTCTATTAACATTTAGTTGACTCTTTAGAAACTTCTATTTAGAGGGGTATTAGCAGCTGCATTTGATTACATTTTTGTATATTCTCTTCTAATTAACATGTTCTATTTGTTCTTCTGATCTAATTCCACTGCCCATATTTGCCAGTGTATTGTGGGACTAACTTTAACACTAGGTACTAACTTTAAAGAGAAGAATTCTAAAATTTTACTGCTAAATGTTTCCTTTAAACTTCTCAGAGAAAACGTCTTTATTAAGCTAAGGAGATTTTCTTTTATTTTCTACCTCATTAAGACTTATCAGAAATAAGCTATGAGTTTAACCAACTTATTTTCAGTGGGTTAAAACAAATTTTATTTCAGTTCTCTATATGAAAAGCAGTCCTCTTTTGCTCATGTAAAACTTTAATGACCATGTACTCTATTTCATGAAGAAAGTATAATGGAGTCAGAGACCTCTGATGCCATTTGAGTTGGTATATATTAAAAATGTAGAATTAGAAATATTTGGCAGGGAGTACATCAAGACAAATCATATATTTATGCTATTGGTAATTTAACATGAATCCCTCACCTTGAAATCATCGGGAATGAGGAGTTTTGATGTTCGTAGAAAATTCAAGATATATCTGAACATCTGTCCATCTCTGTCAATGAAATAGTGCTGTTTGAGACTGTCCAAAACAATGGGCTCTGTACCATCAAAAAGTCTTCCGATTCTGTGATAGAAAAGAGGGAACAGTGAAGACAATTAGAATCAATTGTTCAGCCACTAAAACTAAGAGCTACCATTTTGTGTTGCTGTCAAAGGTAGCAGTTTTGAAGATGGCAGGCAGGAAAAATTACCCTTTAAGTAGTTATGGTTCTTTGAGAAGTACTGGTCCCTGCTTGATAAATACCTCAGGACCAGGCAATTCAAAGTAGTCTCAGGCTTTCTCAAGTAAATTCTTTCGTTCACTGTCTTTTTTCTGTAGAGAAGATGTTCCTGACATGGTGATTATGGCTGAGTGCTGTCGGTGTAATGGAAGATCGAGTCTTTACCCCATGTTACTTAAAACAGTCTTTTCTGTACTTAAAGATGTTATTGTTCCAAACTGCCTTTTAAATGAATTTTTAAAAATCAATTTTGTTTTTAAGAATCTGTTTTCTGAGCTTTCCCCACCCATAAATCCCAAACTTTTCAAAAACAGAACAATACCTCTATGCTAACACCTACATTTAATTATAAAAAAGAATAACTGAAAAGTATCACTCATCTAGGAGAATATGTTTTCCATTAACAATACACAGTCTAATTTCTTAGGTCTCAACAAAAATCATTTGTAACAGCCAGGTATCATTAGAAAAATTTCATATTTGACCACCCCCAAAATACAATAAAAAATACATTAGACCACCCCCAAAATATGACCTAGGTTCTGCAATGTAAGTGACTACGGGTAACTTTTAAAAACAGTAATCCATATGTTTTTCCCATTTGTAGAGTAAACAATTGAACAGTGTGCTATAGTCAAAGTATATTGCATTCACTATCACTTAACTCTTTAAAGAGGGCTGAACCCAGACACTTTAGCATATATATTCAGTTAAGAGAAAGTGATCACATCTATACTATGAGAAAGTAAAGGACTGACTAATGACAATTAATTATAAAAAATAAATAAAAATAAATAAAAGAAAATTTTAAAAGGTGCCTTTTTTTTTGCTTTCCATTAACAGTGTAGGCAGAAAAATGGCTCCATTTTCTTAATGAAAAGCTTTTGTAGAACTCATATTTTTTATTTGGAATATCATCTGATTGCTTTGAAGATGATTTTGAACTCATACATTTTTAATCTTATGTTGAAGTGGGAGATATGTAACAGATCAGTAATTCCACCCATTAAAATACAACAAACAAGTAGGAAAGCTGCCCCCCCACTCCCGCAAGAAAGGCACGTGAATTTCTGTTTCAATAAATATCTTTCAATATAGTTAGAAAATTCATGTCCTACTTGAAAGTAGTAAATGCAAAGAAGAAAAAAACTAATTATGGTCAGGTCACATATATTTTTCTCAGCTAATGTACTTCATCCAATTTTGCATGAATTGAGGGTGATTAACCAGGGTGTGGATTACAACCATCCCAGGATTGCTGCAATGCATTCTACCTTGTCATTCATTCCTCATTAACACATCAATCAAACAGTAGGCTACATGAAAAAGAGGCAGTGAAACTAAAATACACTTAGTCACTTATTTATAGTGTTTCCAGGATGAGAAAGAATGAGAATGGTCTATTATTAAAACATTTTACCCTTTACTGTGAATAACATAAATTTATGGAGGAAGAAAAGGGAGATATACTTATTAAGTGCTTTCCAGATACCTTCCACTGTCCTCAGCATCTTATATGTGTAACAAAACCTCCTTTTAAAGATGAAGAAATAGGCTCGAAATGATGAATAACTTGCCCAACTAGTTAAGTAGCATGGGGGATTTGTGCATGGTCTGTTTGATCTTAAAGGGGCCTCCTAACAATGACTGGAATGAAAAGAATTACCACCACCTAATGAAAGCTCAGTCTAGCGTTTTTATTTCTATCTTATATTTGTTCAGCATGAGCTTTATAATGAAACATAAGCATGTACAATTATTATTATTATGGCCTGAAAAAATTAGTATCAGTGATTGCAAATCACTTTAGTAAGGAGATAAAAAGTAAATATTCTCTTCTTAAATAAATCTTACGCTTTTTACACTAACATGCTCATTCCCAAAATCCAGACTTGGATGGACACTGGCACTCAGTGAGTGACTACTGAGGCTCTGTGGAGTGGGACAAGTGAAGCAGGGACTGTGTGGGGAGTGGAATGAGGCTCGGCCAGTTACTAGCTCTAATCTGGGTAAAATAAATTCTCTGGATCCATTTCTGCTATAAAATTGCCTGTTTCTTCTATAAAATTGCACTGACTTTTTCTTGGAGTTGATGAAAATATCAAATAGGGTCATGGCTGCTCAAAAAGAGTACAGCAACAGAAGGTATCCCAAAGTAAACAAAAATTTCTGTGAGAACACTTTTTCAAAGATTGCAGGCACTAAGAAAGACTGGGATTTAAGGAATAAAAGAACAATCTTGATAGAAGTGTATTGCTATAGTTTTCTAAGAGGAGAGACCTGCTGTCTGAACAGTTTCTAGGATGCCAAAACAAAACACAACGAAAACCACCTCTCGCAGATGGAGCAAATTGGGCATAGCTGCAATCAGAAGCACCTTCCCATCTTAGGTGAAATGGGAAAAGGTGAGAAGGAGAGAGCAGGAGGGTAATCTGAAAACAGGCCCAAAGCAGTGAGAGGTGGGGGCAGGAGGGGGTGAGCAGAGAGGTGGCGGTAGCCTCTGAGCAAGATGGTGGGAGAAGTGGAGTCTCCAGGTGTAAGGAGACTCAAGGAGAACGGGCACAAGTTGAGGAGGAAAGACTGGCCCCCACCAGGCAGGTAAGAACCTCCAGCCGGGCAGCGGTCTGGTGTGCGGAGCTGCGAGGGCCGGAACCTGCGGAGGCCCGGAACCTCCCTCGAGAGCTCGCAGCAGGCGGGGAAGATGAGCTGCGGACCCGGAAGGCCGGATGATGGCGGGGAAAGGCCTCCCGGCGGCCTGCGCCTGGAAGAAACACTGGGTGGGCTACGCAGGGCTGAGAGGGAACCGGCTGTGAGGAGGAGAACTTAAAGGCTTGGAAAAGAAGAGCCTGAGGGCCGCGCTTGATGCATATACTTGACTCAGGTAACAGACCTCTCAGAGAGGAAAGAGTCCCCACATTTGAGGCAACAAATGCTAGGAATAATAAAAGAAAACACAGTGGTGCTGATTTTCGCTAACTTAAAAGGCAGGAATGTTTAGGGTCCTAAAATCAACGTGAAGGGCAGGGCTGTGTCACTGATCATAAAAAGGCGTCCTGGGTGGGTTTTGAGATTGGGCTGAATGTGCTGTGGAAACCATTGTTTGGCTAAGCAGATAAGGGGGAAAATCGACTCAGGCCGTATTTCTTGTGGACATGTGAATGGACGTACAGATCAAAACTGCAGCGATTTGTAAACCCTGGTGCCTGGAAACTGCGTGGAACCGATTACAGTTTACTAACCTTGGAGAACATTCCTGTTTTTCAACCGACCAAGGCCAAGCTGGCTCTGGATGATGTGTCGTTGTTTTGTTGTTGTTGTTTTTTAAACACTCCTTGAACCATGTGGCAATGCTGAGGGAAACTTCTTCCCACAATTTCATTTTTTTTTACATTTATTTTGGACATTTTCAAACTTATGCCAAAGCAGAGAAAATAATATAAGAAAGTGCCATGTGTCCATCCAGTTTCAAAAGCTATCGACTCTTGGCCAATCTTGTCTTACCTTATACTTCCATGCCTCACCCTCCCCACTGGGTTTTACGAAGTAAATTCCAAACATTTGTCATTTTATTTGTAAATATTTCATTGACTGCTAGGATTATAAAAGTTCACTAAAACTATACCCAGATAATGAAATATATTCCTCTTTCTTGCTTTTTAATATTACCACACTGTTGATTATTCTTGTTTATGGCGCAAATAATGCAGAACCAGATCCCTGAGGAAATTAAATTCCTTCAGACAGAAAGTAAGTCTGGTTCCCCACTATGGCTCCCTGCTCTCTGGTATTAAAGAATGGTCTGGAATGAAATGAAGTGAAATGCAAGTACAGGGGTAGGGCCTGATTCACCTGGCTCAGTGTGAATCAGTCACTAAGAATTTATTTTTTCTTGTGTATTCATTCATTTATAGGACCTGGTTTCTCTAATTTACAGTGACTCAGTTTTTTTTAAAGGATTTCTCTTACTTCCTTTACAGTGCACTCATTCAGTTACTGATTCATTCTTTATTCACTGGGCCTGACCATGAGAAGTAGAGGGTACACAGTCGTGAATAAGCCACCTTCCTTGCTTTCGTGGAATTTAACAGTCTGTGGGGTGGGAATAGAGAGCAAGTGTAGTGTGATGGCGTGTGTCACTGGGTGTGTAGACAGAGCTCGGGGTGTGCACAGGAAGTGCGCCCAGCTCAATTTTGAGGAGGCAGGGAAGAAAGAAAAAGTTCACAGGAGACTTGAAGGATGAGCAGAAGTTGGCCAAGTACAGAGGGGAGGTAAGGCTAGCTAAGAAAGGAGAGGGGTAGGGAAGCTACAAAGGCTTGCAGCTGGAAAAAGTCTGGCATGTGATTACTCTCTACTGGGCTGTAGAATCAGGTCAACTGAAAACCGAGGCTGGGGCAGCAGGAGCCAGATCATGAAGAGCTGTATCAGCCAGGTCAAGGACTTGGTTTCGAGGGTGATGGGGACTGATGCCAGGCTACGTTCTCAGCAATGTCAAGGAGAAGAACAAATTTAGAAGTGAAACAAAATTGAAATACCATATCTGAAATCACATCTCACAGATGCAGCTTGTGGCTTCTCCACATCCTGTCTTCTTTGCACGGCCTTTGACTGTGTCATTTGCATAGAGCACTGGTTCTTAACCCTGGCTAGACAATGGAGTCACCTGGGGACCTTTTAAAAAATGCTGATGCCTGCAGCCAAATATTCTGAGGTTACGGATGGGGTCCCCATGTCTACTTGCATTCTAAAAACTCCCCAAGTGAGTGTAATGGACAGCTGAACTGATAGCCAGTGCAAATAAGGGTGAGCAGAGAGACTAAAGAGGAGCAAGTCATCATCATCCCCTTGAGATGCTTTCAGTTAGTCATTCTGACAGAAGTGTGGTTGGCCATTTACGAAGAACTGTTAAAGCACTTCTTAAATAGCCAACCACACTTTCAGAAGTGAAAGATCTCCAGGATGACCTGATTCAGCCCCCCGTTCTACAAATGGAGAAACAGTTCCAAATATGTAATGCTCAAGGATGCAGAGCTGGCTAGACACAGAGCTGGCTCTCATGCCACCATGCTGTCCTTGGAGAGAGGACAGTCCCATTCAAGCCCATGGAGGACAACTGCTCCAATGCTAGTTACTATTTATTGAATAGCATTATGGGCCCAAGAATGAGCTGGCTCTTTGATGGGCTTTATCTTGTTTCATTCTTACAGTGATCCTGTGAGGTAGCCACCATATTCCCATTACATAGACAAGGAAAATGAAGCCCAGTATGGTTGTCACTTGGCTTAGATTTCAACCTAGGTTTGATGCTACAGCCTGTGCTCCTGACCACTAAATATACTGCTTTTTTGGGTTATAATTTCGGAAACAAAACACAACAACAAAAACAACAGCTAAACAACTCCCCTTGTGAATTGCGCAATTTTTGTAATTCAGTAGTGTTTGCCAATGTATGTTATCCCAAGCAAGTTTAGTTATATATGCTTTGTAGATGTAAAAAGTTGAGAGGCTCAGGGACTTGGTGTACTTGAGGTCTGGGTACACTGAGAAGATACCCTAAGGTGAACCAAACCAAAACACCCCAAGACTTCAGAGGTTACTTTCAAACAGTTCGTATAACTGTGGAGTGTGTGACAAGATATGGAAAAGTGAGGATTCTTAGGACAATGAAAACCTTTGGGGAGAGGAATACACATGAGGTTCCAACTCTATTTATCTTGAGCTCTTGTATTCCATTATGTGCCGTGTCACTACATTTAATCCTGACAAACCCCTGTGGGATTTGTCACTTTACAGCTAAGAGAATTTAACTTAAAGAGGCTTCCAACCCTTCCAACCCTTGGGAGTGTGTGGCGCCACACTCCCAAGCCTCCTAACACACCCAATCCTCCTAAGCTGCCTAAACAATGTCCGTCCAGCACCATGGTATGTTACATGACACCAGGCCCTGCTTTCCCAGAGGCAAGGGTTAATCCTTCCGACTCTCCGGAGCTGGTACACACATGGTAATTACACAGGGAGGGAGGCTGTTAACAGAAGGGCTCATCTGCACTGCCCCAGGGAAGGCGGCACAGACTCTACCCAGGGGTGGGGCTGGGAGTGAAGTGCCGAAGACAGACTCAGGGAGCACTCAGGGAGCACGATGGTGAGGAAAGGGCAGGACACAGGTTGCTGGGCCTTCCCCCCTACTGGCTCTCCTTGGCCAAGAAATGCCCTCTTTCTCCATCTCTGGGTTTTTCAAGCCATGGAAAATACCATTTGGACTTAAGAAGAAGATTTATTTTGCTAAGCAATTCAGAGGCAACTTCCAAATTACTTCTTTAGCATTACTTTTCAGGGATATTTTTAATTATAAAAGTGACACCTACTCATTGTTGAAATTAGAAAAGTATGGAGGATGAGGAAACAGCAAAACTGATAAACAATCTGCCATGAGTCCACCAACCAGTAGGGCATTACTTGAAAAAAAAAATCCAAGTTAAAGAGTGTTTTTCCATTGAATAATTTTGTTTTCAGAAGCAGTTGTAGCTTCATACATTTTTCTGTCTAACTAATCCAAGTTAGTAGATTCCCAATTAAGTTTCTGTCCTAATATCTGAAAGCTAAGAAGGATGGTGAATGGGGTTAGAGGGCTGGGTGAGGGTATGCATGTTTGTGCACAAACAATCGTGTGTGTGCGCACGAGTGAGAGGTGTGTGGAGAGCTGTCATTGTAGGTAGAACCTGTACTCAGAATAGCAGGGAGGGAGGGAGATAGCACAGAGGGGGCAGCATTGCAACCAACAGAGGCCTTTCCCTCTTTTCTGTTGAGATGGGAAAGGAAGGAAACAAAATGGGTGAGTGGAAAGAGAAATGTTAAATTCATAGCTGAAACTTTTTAATTTTTAAAAATATTTTATTTACTTATTTTGAGAGAGAGGGGAAGGAAGGGAGAAAGAGAGAGAGAGAGAAACATTAATCAGTTGCCCCTCACATGCCCCCAGTGGGGAACCTGGCCCACAACCCAAGCATGTGCCCTGGCTGGGAAACGAACCTGTGACCGTTAACTTTGCAGAATGACACCCAACCTACTGAGCCACGCTACCCAAGGCCATATTCAAAAACTTTTAAAAATATCATGGTTCATACTGTTTTCTCTCTATATATGCATATATATTTTTAAATGCCTATAGTAAAAATTTTTCTTTCTTAAAAAGGAAATACTATGCTAGACATAATTTTAATGTAAAAAAATAAAAAAAACCCATCAGTCAACTTACTGTTTTAAAAGTATGAATGATCATAAACAGCATTTACTTTGCTTAAGTATTATAACTCTTTTAAAAAGTCTAGGAATAATTCTTTATAGTTTCCACACTTGGGAAATTTCATCTATATTTTATGAACACAGATAAAAATTAATTCAGAGCTTGTTAGAGAAATGGATAGAAGTAATGTAAGAGAAGAGAGACAATACCTTCTCAGTAAAAACAAACAAAACAAATTACATCTACTTATGGGGAAGTAATGTCTCCAGTACGTTCCCTGAGGCAGCATCATTTTCTTAAATGATACACAGAACTGGAGAAAGTAGGGGAGAAAGGAAAGGCAAGTCTAAAATATGAGGGAAAATCTAACAGCAAAAACAACTCCAGACTCGGCGTTTTGGAGAACTGCTTACTGAAGGTGACACCGATGGCTGGTGGGGAGCCAAGGCCACTTGGGGCTGCCACCCTCCAGGAATCCTGGGGGTCCTCTCATGGCTCTGGCTAGAGATATTTTTTTTAAATTAGCAGTTACATTGTTTACTATGAAGAATGTATTATTATAATTAACCTGATTTAAAAAAACACCAGCATTTACATAAGCAGACTTTTAATTTTTGAATTTATTGACTGTCTACCCTGTTCCTGGTGCCCTGCCAGGCCTTTAAAATGACACAGTCCCACTGGGAGCTGTGCAGGATACAGGAGAAGACCTCGCCGGCCTGGAGCAGGTAGGAAGGCTTCCTGCAGGACGGGATGCCTGGGGAGGGCTTCACCAATCACCAGGTATAAGGAGAGAGGCACACAGGGGCTTGGAGAAGGGATTTCAGGGAAGAAAGAACATGATGGGGGAGGTGGGGACACAGCAAGTGAAGAGCATCTCTCTCAAAGTGTTGACCTCAGCAGAGCCTGTGAGGGCCCCATGATTCACAAGAGCTTAGGTATGGAGCTGTCAGTGATGTCCTAGGAGCCCCTGGCACAATCAGCTCAGAAACTCAAGAGACCTGGGTTTGAATCCTGGCTTTACATCTTTAGGACTAAATCAGTTTGAGTTTTGATTTTGTCATCTGAGAAGTGAGATACTAGAGAGCCCAAAGAATTCTTAGGAGGAATAAATGACTGTCCAATAAAAGCTACATTTACTGAGTGTTCACTACAGGTAGGACATGGTACTGAGTCTTCAAAACAACTCTCCCAGGTAAATACTATCATCCCCATTGTACAGAGGAAGACGCGGCAGCCAACTAATTAACACTGAGGCCAGAGTTAACCATCAGGTGGTGGGACTGCTGAGCCAGCTGAGAACCACACCCTTACAGCCCAGCGACTCTCTTACTGCTCCTACTTAAACACTGTGCCTGCCTGGCACGGGACCAGTAAAAGCTGACAGAGTCTCACCCTCCGAAGAGTGTGTGCTGTGCCAAAATGGAGTTCTGACTGCAAATACTATCCTGCCGTGCATCTGGAGTTGGAAGGAAACTTTTAAGATTACCTAGCCCTGCCCTTTGGTTTGAGCAAATGCCTGCTTTAAGATGATTTCTAGGGGAAAGGACTATTTTTCTAAGATCAGTCCAGGATCAGATCATCATAATCTCCCTTGGGGGCCCACTTCAGTATCTTCGGCTCCAGTGGTTTCTGCCGAGGTTTCTTCCTGCTTTCTTCCGGGGCGTCAAGCACACATGTGCACCAGAGCCTGCCCTGCAGCCCATCTCCACCTTCCTCCCAACAGTCTGTCGATATTTGGAGGAATTTCCAACAAACTCTATTTTTCTCCTGATTTAAAAGTCTAGGATAATTTTTCCATTAATAATTACTATTTGGAGAAAAACATAATAGGTAACATTTTTTTGAGTTTGTGTTAGACATTCTGCTAAATTTACAGATGATTTGATTTAACTCTCACAACAACTCTGTGAAGTATTTACACATAACATTTTGATCTGACTGATGTAGAAACCAAGGTGCAGAGCCATCGGATAACTTGCCAAGGGTTGCCAGTTATGCAGTCTCCCTGTCCCCAGGAGTGAAGGCCAGCCCCCCTGCACGCTGTCCCTGACTCCTAGTTTGCATCTGCCGCAGACCTCCCAGCTCCTCTCTGGCTCTGGCACCTCCTGCCAATCCTTCTCCATCCTGCAGCTGCACTCCAGTTCCTGTTTTCTAATTTCTTGTCACGTACACTCTTTAACATGTGTTCCCATTGAATTTACTCTATTTTTGAGTAACTGCTCTTACTCCTGGGCTTCTGAGAATCACCAGCCCTACGTATTGAACCAGTGCCTTCCTATCTAATGACACGTTCCTGACTCTTCCATCTGTGCCATCGATTTAATAAACGGAACGGACTCTAGGCCCTCCCCGTGACTGCTGCTCTCCTAGTGGCCCCACCTTCTGCGGTACTTTGAGATTATCAATGACAACAGGACACAGAATGGAACCTGTCCCCGTTCCCTTTGGACTTGACTCTCCCAGACTGTCGGGATTTGCTTACAATGTCACAGTAGTCACTTCAAATGAAGGCATCATGTTATTGCATGACACTAAGAGAGGACCATGGGAAAGCCGGCCGTCTCCGTCTTCAGTGGATCAGTTTTTTCTTCCTTGTAATGGGGCTAGCAAAGCAGCAGCTTACAGTGGAGTATGTAAATTTTTTGCTTTGTACCTACAAGTGGAAAACCAGAGGCTTAATACAGTGCTTAATAAAAGAGAAAGAATAAGAAAAAATATAATTTACCAAGAGGCTAGGTAAATGCCTTTCTAAAACCTCACAGAAGCTGTGTGGAAGAAAACAAGTGAATCTACCCCAATGCACCTGTACCCGTTCCCACCTGGACACAGACACGCACTGCTGACACCTTTCGAGGGTCTTCCAGCAGCGAACATTGTTCAGATGCTCTGCTGTCAAAAGGTGGCTGGGTGGTGAAAATGAATGGATTATTCTCCCACTGCATGACTTCAGAATGACTAGGAAGCTTAAGAACACTTTCAGAAACTGGACTTTATGAGGACAAAGCCAAAGGGAGGAGATTTCGCCACAGAACTGTGAGTTCTATTCCTTAGAGGAAGGGAGGAAAGCTGAAAAGTGGAGAAGAGTTATATTTATGCAGCTCCAAAAGTATCTAAATATTTTAAAGAATACATAAAATTATACCTCCCTTTCACTAAAAAAAAAAAGTCTCATTGCTTCTTCAGATCACAATGGATGATGTGCCTTGTTGGCCTTATACTCTGAGAAGCTTAAGATTTCAAATTTATGTCAAAAGATTATGTAAATAGTCACCAAATCAAAGTGACATGCAAAATATTAAGTATAAATCAGCTCATGATTCAAAGACAACATTCTCGGGTGTGTGAGGTTGGGAAATAATGAAAGCGGCTGCTGACAGCACGGTGCCTTTGGCTGCACCACAGCCAACAATGTGCTGTCGTAGGTGTGTGTCTTATGTAACCTGCTGTAACCGTCGACACCCTTCTGGGGCTCAGGCTTGGTTTATCATAGTTCAAGAATTTACCCAGAGGCACTGAGCCGGTCCCTAGACACGTTGGGCGGTAGGTGTATCTATTGGTTTTTCTCCCTATCCCTTTCAACAAAATACAGAACCAAGTCCCAACCTGCAAAACATTAAAAAAAAAGTTTCCCAAATAATGACAAGAATTCCTCTTTTTTTTCTCTTCCTTTTCAGATGATCGTCTAGAGAAGTGGACACCTTTTAGTAATCACTGGATGCCATTCTTTCCCATTCTCGTGGTCCCTATCACTTCATTTGGAAATCCTGTGTGAGAAGTGCAATAAATCCAAATCTCAGTTTTCAAATACATACTTCTGCTAAGTTTTAAAAATCGACATAGATTACACATGGCTTCTCCAGGAGCCCAACAGGACCTGTACTCAGAAGAACCGTACTGTCACTGTTTGGTTTTCTATTCGTCAGACATCTTGCCATGGTGAAGAACAGAGTTTCATTCATATTTAACATGGTGCCCTGGGTTTGCTTGGTTGTTACGAACTTATTCCAGTGCATTTTAATGTGTCCAACAATTTTCTCTGAATTCCACCCTTCACGCCTTCTTGTTCCTCCCGCAATGTATCATCAGAATGATGTTTTGATAAAGTGCCTTCCTTAGGGCCCCTAAGATTATGGATTACTGGGATATACTTAAAAGATCCTTCTTTTTTCTTTGGTATTGACTGTTTGCACTGCTCTGAGGCTCAGGAGAATTTTCATTTTTTAGGTGAGCTCTCAAGCCCTTAGGGCCTTCTAAGCTGTTGCTTAAAAAAATCAGTTTTCGGAGGGGTGGCAGGGGCCTAGCCGAGCCTAATGAGGCTGGGTGGGAGTTCTGGAGCGCAGTCAGCTCAAATCACAAAAACAAGCCTGGGCGAGCTCACATTCACTGTTCAGTTACGAAGCCCTCTCTGCCTGGCAAGGCTTCCCACTGTTTGAAAGTGGTGGTTGGCTATTAGGCACAGTTGTACTTTATCTTCTGAATATGGGGAACACAATAGGAAAAGTTGCACAAGAGTAAAAATAATCATTACCAACAAGAAAGATAAACAGCAAACAACGCCCTCATGAAGAACACTGGCACGTGCAGCAATGGGAAGCCATTATCCAGTGACAGTGCCATTTTCACTGAACTGCCTCTCAATTAGATTCAGATAGCCAGAATAGTTGTGGGGCTGAAATACGGGTTTTTAAAAAATATTTTTCTCTTTTAGACGGGATTGCCAAACTGACTGGTGTTTCTGGGTGTCTGCCTTTGGCATGTGAACACACGGAATGCGCACACCTGGTAGGGGACGACGGCTCCTCCCCCTCCACCCACCAATCACACGCCCTCGTTCTCCCTCTGGACCGCCCCTGGCGGTTCAGAAGCCCAGCACGTAAAACACCACGCACCCACTTCGGCGTGCGGCTTTGGGGACAAGTTACTCCTGCTTTCTATCTCCAGGCAGAATATTGATAATTTATCTGTTTGAGGCGATACACCCTGCATTTCTAATGAAAAGAAATGGCATTTTAATGAGTTATTTACATAATAGACTGAAATGTCTGGGAGACACAGTGACCTGAACTTTTCTGCGAACACACCTCCCGTTTCAGTAGAGGGCATCGTGTGTTCAGTGGGCCCCTAAGGCCTCCCTCAGTGTGGCTGGTTCAGAGGTTTTTTGTTTTTGTAGGAGGGATCCTCGAAGTATAAATGCAAGTTATACCATCATGAGTTTTGGTTGTGAATAAATGCTTCTGTTTGGAAATTAAGAAGGCAAAAGCTATTTTCTGCACTGGCTTAATAAAAAGGGATCCCCCCCCCCGACTTGAGAATAACTTGCACACTGTTTTATTCCAGTGAGAACACACCCACCCTGACACCTCACTGTGTTCTGACGCAAGGGAGCTTCCTTCCGGATACAAGACTTCACATCTAGGTGAAGCAGATCACGGTGGCTTGGGAAGGTGATCTCAGACTAGACCACACACACAAGGCTAATGTTCTGGGGTGTGAACTCCCACCCACAAAGCTCTCTACATGGCCAAAATATGGTCGGTCTTTTGGAAATTCATCTAAAGTGCTTTAGTGTTGGTCCTCACTGGCCATAAAGAAGCTCTCAGATGAAGAACTAAACCTGAATCAGCATCATGTGATTGACAGAAACTACGGGTTCGAAGGGCCAAAGTCACGAGATGTGGGAGCTGGGTGGTATGAAATAACAATGTCAATTTTAAGCCCTTTTGATGAAACTGTTCTCAAGAACACAGTAGATTATATTTTTCCCACCATCACCCTGTAAGAGATTACTGTAATCTTCTATGAAATTAATTTTTTAAACAATAAATAAAACAGTTTATTATTATAAAAGCTCTTTCTTGTATGATTAGGGGAAGCATGAAAATATGATCATGAAACAAAAGGGCAAAATGACCTTGGCACTGCTGACACTATTCATGACAGATCAAAATGAGTACAGCAGTGTTATTGTCCCAAGTGATAAGAACCAAGCCAGAATCAATAAGAAAAGCCTTGCTTTAACAACCTGTCCCCTGCCACACCACAGCTGTTCCCACCCTTCTCTGCAAAGCCGGGCCCCAGCCCTCAGATGCAGGTGGGTTGCCTGGCGTTGATGAAAATGGCAGATTTTCCTCACATCCTGGGATACAGATTATGTACATGGTGGTCAGAGCCCAGGAATCTGCATTTTCAAGCATCTCCAGGTGACCCCTGATGTGAGGAATTAGGGAGTTGGCATCAGATGGAAGAAGTGCACTGAAGGCAGGTGTCACCCTTCTGTTAATGTTTCCTTGGGGTCCGAGTTGTGACTGGGTTGATTTATTCCCTTCTCCTTATTTTTTCCCTTCAGGGTAACTAGAAAATCCTTCTGTGGACTTTGCCTTGAAGAAAAAGGATGTAAATCTTTGCTACCCAGATTGGACTAGGCCTGCCATTGTGTCCTAGTGTCTCCCTAGCACCTGATGATCCAAGATATTTGACTTTCACGCTGCAGCAGCCCAGATCACAGCAAAATGCATTCCACAACATTCAACGAATACTCGTCGAGCATTTGCTGTGGGCCACGCACAGTGGGCAAGGTCCTGAAGACTACTGGTGGATCTCTTATTGTTTAAAAACCTAAGACATGTATGCAGAAGGCATGTTTTAGAAATGAATTTTGAAAGTCCTTATAGTTGTTTTCTGATTGGTAC
This sequence comes from Phyllostomus hastatus, assembly GCF_019186645.2. Classification (NCBI taxonomy): domain Eukaryota; kingdom Metazoa; phylum Chordata; class Mammalia; order Chiroptera; family Phyllostomidae; genus Phyllostomus; species Phyllostomus hastatus. The sequence goes on from NW_025333960.1 coordinate 22,710,347, forward strand.
ATGCATGTGTTTTATGCACAGGTGTGAACCCTGAGATAGTCTGCTACCTTGGTGGGCTCTCTGGGGTCCACTGTCCTATTAGCAACAGGAAGGGAGGTGTCCAGCGGGAAGTGGGTGACTAATGACCCACGGGCCCAGACACCCCCAATGTGGTTGGCAGCCCTCTGTATCCTGGTGTGGTCCAGTATGCCTCTCCTCCGGGTAGGCATAGCCTGCTAGGGCCAGCACAGGTCTCTGCCCGTTTTGCTAATGATTTTCTCTTGACAGGTACAACTAAGCAGCCATCAGGAAGTGGCAGGGTCACTGGTCCAAGGCCAACTTTGCCCCTTGCAGTGGGCAGACTTCATATTGTATACTGGACACGGGGCCCTGAAAAGAACTTCCTGGAATCCACAGGCAAATAAGAGTATGAATCACTTATCCCACTGCCCAGGCTAAGGTGGCACTTTTTGGACCTTTCAGGGTCATGGCACACAGACCACACCAGACAAGAGAGGCTGCTCCTGGCTGGGGGTGACTGGCCCAAGAGCACCAGGTACCTCAGGGCTGAGGGGGATTAAGTGAAGGCCATCATGAGAATAGAGTGGCTTGAAATATTGTAGGTGGCCTGCCCTCTTGGCTAAAGACCACCTTTAGAACATAGTTCCAGAAGGTGGTAAGATGGACCATGTGGCTGAAGATGGGAAGCATTAAAAAATCCCATGGCCCTGCCCTGCCCCAGACCAATAAAATCGGAACCTTTGTGGGCAGAGCCAGGTTTTTAAATAAGGAGTCCCGATGATTCTACCTTGCCCCTGGATTTGAGAAGCATGGCTACAAAACAGGGACAAACAAGGGGCCTGGAATCAATGTGGGAGTTGGAGTATGTGCACTTCCCCACTGGGTGAATACGACTAAACAGGCTGCTTATCTCTTAAGAGTTTCAGTGTTCCCATCTGTAAGCGAAGGCCAATCACAGCCACTACCTAACAGGCTACATAAATGAGACAACACAGATGATGCACCCGAAGCAGCCTTTAAACTTGCCTTTCCATTTGAATAAGTGTACTTGATGATTTGCCCTTCATTATTTCGAGGATCCGGCCTCTGTCTACAATATTTTACCCCATAATTAGTTCATATGCTAAAGCAGCTTTTGGATGTCCACTCTGTGGCAGGTGCAGCGCTAGGTACCAAGAATACAAGAGTGACATGAAGTGAGAAAGAGCTCTCCAGCGAGAGGGTTTCTGTCTAAGTGAGGCCGAGTCCTTGATAAGTGAGAAGTTAATAAAAATCAAGACTGACCCACAGTCTCACCCCGAGTTGTGTCCCAGAAGATGCCCAGGGTTGTCCCTGATGTCACTGCTCTGCCATCACAGGCACAGGGACAAGGTCTGCACGCTCACAGTGCCTTCACCTTCCTCCTCTCTGACTAGGAAAGGGCTAAGGGGTACACCAGCCTGTCTATTGCTGGCCTCCAGGGAACTCTGCCCGCACTGATTTCAACATCTTTTACTTTTACTTTAGTCAAAACCAAATATGACATCAGTGACCAAGAAATGAAAATTTAGAGGGTATGTATCAGAAACGGTATTATGGGTAATATATTAGTAAGGTGACAGGAAGATGATCTGACCTTGAGTTGTCCCACATCTGTGGCCCAGAGAGTAACCTTCATCACGTATTTCCCTCCCACTGAAATGCAGGGTGAATGTATATGAATACAGTCATCTGTATTTGCCATACATTAGATAACAGGAGGTGAAAAACAAAACTCGGAACAGGCAATGGGCCATAAATTAGGGATGATCTCTAATACTGAAGTGACAAAAATCTGCTTTTAAATTTAAACTAAAATAAACTAGATTTTTGTCTTGAAAATGTAGATGAACAAATAAAGATGTTTCTTAAAAAAACAAATGAATGAAATTATCTTTAGGCTTACAATGAGGGCAAACTATATCCCAGAGCGGGCCTATCGGTTCTGTTATTTTTCTTCCTACTTCACTTGATACTAATTCAAATATTGTTAATCGATTGTTCACTTGTTGATTGTCTGTCTTCCTTCTTTCCCAAGGAAGCTACAAGACAGCAAACACTCGTGTTGGCCAGTATATGCCCTGGCCGATGGGGCACATGGGAACCATCTGAATGAATGAAAGGATGTAACAGGGAAAAGCTATAGGCACAGGAATACGGCTGCACTTTCCTTTGAATTATGCTCTATGACAAGACTTCATGAGGTACTTTACTTTACAAGTTCGGCCTGTTTTGTTCCCAAGTGGCAAAGGAAGTTTGCTGAATATACCAGAAGCTCAGAGTGTTTACTGAAGAACTTGCTTTTCAGCATTCAGAAAATTCAGTTTCATCATTTAAAAAAAAAGGCTTTTGAAGCTGGTTTCACTTACTCCTTGCCTATATAACTGAGGAGCAATTTTAGGAAAGCAATATTGCCAGACAAAGAGACAGGGAAGAGGAAAATTTCTCCTATCACCCTGAAGAAACTTGCCATTTCTCATTTGCTAGGGACTTTTCCTCCTTTTAAATCCCTTCGTAAACTAATTTTTTAAAAGATTAACCAATCTTACCAGTCAAAACTGCTCACCACTAGTTACACTGTCCTGCTTTTATTCATTTCCATAGACATTTTCCCAGCAACAAAGACACACTCTCTCCATCCACACATGCGAAGACCATAGCCCTCAGGTTGACTTCTTACCTACAGACCCCACAACCCATTCTGGGACTTGTTCACTTGACATACATATTGAATTATACATCATGATGATCTAAGGAACAGGTTAGAATTAAAAGCTTTCTACTCAGAGTTATGCAATCATTCTGAACGAAAGCTCAAGGAACTGTTTGGCAAATAGGGGTGCATTTATTTTTTTGCTTTTTTGCTGAGATTCTGACACGTGGGTCTGATGCTGCTGGGGTCACGTCTAGGGATGAACTGTGACACAGGAACTGTGAAGCCCTATGGTCACAAACAGCATCGCCAGCCCTAGCACAGGATCACAGAAAACTCCCCAGGGTTGGCACACAGTGGTACCGTGGAAACCCCAACGATAGAATTCAGTCATCCTGAGAGTGTGTGCACCAATCCCTTAATACTGCTCTCGCCCAACTTTCCTCTCGGGCAGGATGGCTGACACATCAGAGCGGAGCAGGAGCCAGATCTCTGCTGGGAAAGCATCTCCATCCTCCAGCTCCCACTGCACACACCACACCCCTTGGGTGGCCATGGGTGTCGACGGCAAGGCTGAGTCTCTTGAGTTTTGCAATTACTTCCATATGCCAGAGTGCTTAGTAACTCTGCTGCTATTTAGGAGAGCCCAATTTGGCATCTTCTACTTATGTGGGAGTTAACTCATGTACTGGGTTTAAAATACACAAAAGCTCTGTCCAGCAGTCAGATCGATGGCTCAGGATTGTAACATGAGATCTTATTTTTCACCTCTAGGTCACTGGCTGGCAGTCAGCTCTTTTCCCTAAGACCCCTGTCTCATTACCACCCCATAGGCTTAGCTAATTAGGAGTATCAGCCCACTTCCTGTTTTTAAAAAGTCCACCGTCAGTACAGCTGTTATTAATATCGATTTTGTTCGAGGTGATAGCAGAGGATAAAATAGACCTAACTTTGAGGTCTGACTTGTGCCTACTTTTAAAGCAGTCATAGAATGTGTCTTCAATATCACACACACATTTGGCTCAAAAGATATTTCAGCGTGCCAACAGTAGATTTTAAGAAGGCCATGTAACTTGGCACCAATCTTAATTACTTATGATAAATTATTTAAATATCTTATTATCAATGATGTTAACAATGATTTCTGCATCAAACATAATAAGCTCTGTCCTTAAAATTTGCAGGGCCCAGGTCAAGAGAGTGTGAGTGAGGCCCAGCTCCCATATGTCTAGATATTTACGACTTACAAATCAAGCTGTTAAATAAAATACATTTTATCTTCTTGTATATATCCACTCAAAATCCCTTTATGAGGGCAATATATTTATCTTGACTTTTTGTTTTACTTATTTGATGTAAAATTATTGCCGATCTGAGCTGAGCACTTTTCCTGGTGATTATAACTCAAACCAGCAATCAAAACTGGAGACTCGAGGCTCCTCTGTGAGGGAACAGCAGTCACCACGGGGGCGGGGCACCTGTCTCAAAACCACCACCAAAGAGGGCTTTGCAGTTTACACAAAAGACTGATAGAGACAGAACACAGCACTAATGCGTGCAAAACTTCAGTTAATGTCAACATTTCAGTCCCTTAAGCTAAAAAATACCTGATGACGGAAGTGAGTAACAATGTGAGTGGTTAACCTTGCTGTGAGTTCAAGAAAGTCAACTTGCTTAGTGAATTCCTGCTCAGTCAGGCCTTACAAGCCAAAACAGCACACAGGTGCACACACAGTAGACCCAGGTAACCCTGGTAATTAAAGAAATGAAGATCCAGGTATTTTATTTTGGTGGAATGGCCATTAGGATATCAATGGAATATTCCTTAAGGAAGAGGCCTATATTTGTTTGGAGAAACCATACACTTTAGTGTTGTTCAAAGCCAGATGGTGAAAATCAGAATCTCTTAGGGAAATTGCAGACCTTCCTATTTTATTTGTTTGGGGCAGGGCCTCACGTGGCCTTTTGATGCTTCTGATGTTTAGCCACGTGGTCCATCACACCACTTCCTGGGGACGGCATTCTAAGACAGTCTTTAGGCAGAAGGGGAGTAATAGAGACAGAACAAAAAAATCACAGTATTTCAAAAGGGAGTAAAGGCTCTTTGCAGGGCCTTTGAAATTACATATTTTAAGATCATTTGTTACAAACAAATTAGTACTTTTACATTACAAGTTTGCCCTTGAAATCCTAGAAAACAAAGCTGAGGAAAAGCCCTCTTCCCCTCTGGGCTACACCAAGGAAAGGGTGGCTGAGAGGAACCAGGGCACTGCTGGGGGTGGGATGGGGCAGGGAATGGTCCCTGAGGGTGAGAGGGCTCACAGTCCCTGGAATCTAGAGAACCAGCATTGGAGTTATGTAATTCTGTGTTCACGGGCATTCTAGTGTCCTAGGCTTCATTCCAAAAGGGTTGCTGATATGCAGGAGCTTTTCCCAGAAGTTGGTGGGAGCACCTGGTATCTATGGGGGAGTGTGAAGAACTATTTCTTTTCTGTAGCTTTGACTACGAAAATTAGTGTGTGGGTCCCATGAAACTTATGGCTGCTTTGAAACGAATATTTAATTACTTACCAAAAATAAAAACATAAAAACCCAAGAGGGAGCAAAGAAACACACAGCAGTCAGTTCAACATCTAAACCAGCGTCACCTGCTTGTTTCAAAAACAAGTCTTGACATATTTTTAAAAATATCTCCTAACGATAAAGATGATCTTGGAATGGCTGAGCAGCTCTGTAACAGATGGGGGCATTTAAGATAAGGTGCCAGAAGATGCAGGTGAGGAATCCTTGAGCCTGTAATAATTCAGGCAAGAATCCAGAAGTAAGGCTGTTTCCACGGTCTAGGAAATGAATGAATGAAATATATTTGGAATTTGGAAGGCAGTTTTAAAAGAAGCAATTACTGAGTTTGGCAGAAGAGTAAGTCTAAATGTAATACTCTGTGTTTGGTATGGCTGTGGAGTGCTTTCTGTAATCAAATTTAATCCTCCCCATAACCTTGTAGTAAGGCATATTTGTGTTGACTTTTACAAGAGAGAAGACAGTCGCTCAGAAAGTGGACCTATCTGTGGCCAAACAACTATTGGGTAAATGACAGCATCAACACTCAAAGCTAGGGCTGATGAGCCACAAGTTATTTTTGATGTTGTTCCTGTGATGCTGTGACCCATTGGTGACAAGGATGCACAGGGAAAGGTTGGGGAAGGAAGATGAACAAGTCGATCTTTTCTAATTAAGTAGGTGAAAGAAAGATTCAATATACAAAGCCCAAGTATCAGGTTGGGGGAAGGGTAGAATTAATTTGATTTTTAAAAAATCTGTGTAGTTTAGCACTGTCCAACAGAAATAAAAGTGAGACACTTACATAATTTCATGTTTTCCAGTAGCTACATTAAAAATGTAAAAAGAAGCCCTGGCTGGTGTGGCTCAGTGGATTGAGTGTTGGCCCAATTAAAGTTTGCCAGTTCAATTCCCAGTCAGGGCACATGCCCGGGTTGTGGGCCAAGTCACCAGTAGGGATGCGCAAGAGGCAACCACACAGTGATGTTTCTCTCCCTCTCTCCTTCCCTTCCCCTCTCTCTAAAAATAAATAAATAAAATCTTTTTTAAAAAGTAAAAATAAACAAGTGAAATTAATTTTAATGACATTTTATTTAACTTAATATGTTATTATTCCAACAGGAGATCAATATAAAAATTATTGGGATAGTTTACATTTTTGGGTACTCTTTAAAATTTGGTGCACGTTTCACACTTAGAGGACATTTCGGTTTGGACCAGCCACATTTCCAATGATCATCACAGGCATGTGGCTGGTGGCTGTCACGAAGCAACCCAGATACCAAGTACTGAGATTCAAGGTATCTTGGGGTGTGGCTAATGAGGGATAAAAAGTAGACTCTTAGAAATACCTATGAAAAAAATACCCCCAGGTGGGGAAAATAACCAGGGAGAGGAGGCCAGAGAAAGACTCTCCCAGTGAGACTATTCGAGATCTTTAATAATATGAAGAAGCACCAAAGTGATTAAAGTGGCAAATTATTTCAGAGAAAGGAACTGAATAAACGGAGTCTCTAACCACTGCCAGTGGGCCAAGTGATACTTGGGAACTTCCCAGAGGCTTAAACCCCTGTGGGGCCTTAGTCTGTGGGAAGATACCCACCCCTCTACAGTGAGCACTGGAAAACCTACTGCTTACATCACAGGCAAACGGCATCATTATTAACTTCCCTCCCGGATCGGAGTTTAAAAATCAGATTGAAGCAAAAGGCCATCAGGCCAGACCAGTGAATTTTTCTGAGATGAGGATTTGCTTGTTGACCCTTATATATGTTTTGTGACTTGCCCCCAGAATTAAGTGTTTGTCTGAAGAGACATGGTGATTGTCTATTGTTGATGCTGGTATTGGCAGAAGGTTAGAAAAGTGCAAATAGATATTTTTTTTAAAAAAGTCACTACTCATACAATAGTACTCTTGAGAAATACAACTATCACATAACATATTTTGTAGACCTACCACAATGACCTCATGTTAAGGAGGGGACTCAATAACACTAAGTGACTGACACGATCATTTCATTTGCAAATATTAGTTATTTTAGATAATGGTGAGATTAACTAAACAAAACAAAAACAGTCTTTGTGCAGTTATCAAGATGACCGTGATTTGTAAGTCACTGCTATCTACACAGGCTGTAAATTATCTGCTATTTTATAAGAGAGACTTAAAATGCAACTGGTGCCTTCTGGAACCTCAAGTGGTATGTTTCCATTTCACAGGCGCAGACACAGAGACACCCCCTTTTTCCTGACATCAGCCACAGGAGTTCATGCCTACTCCCCTATGAACCAGCAGAGCTGGAGAGGATAAATTCCCTTATAGGGCCTGGGCATAGGCCCCAATCTAGGCAGAGTCAGGTGGGCTGTCCTAGGAGGGGACCAAAGTCAATTGTTTCCGTGGAACTCCTTCACCAGTGGCAGGGTGGGGTTGTGGGAGGACCTGGCTCAGAAGCACAGCATATCCTGCCTATTTGCAAATCACCCCTCCTTCTATATTTTCTATATTTACTTATCGGCCTTGAACTCTCATAAGTTCCATTGTTCTTAATTTTTTTTTAAACAAGACTATCTTTGCTTCCTGGACTTCTGCATACTGTTCTAAATACACTGCCTCACTGATAATAGTCTCTTTTATTTTTTTCCCTGAGTTCACAAGTTGGTAGATCAAATGATCACCTATGAAACTCTAAAAACTGATAAGCAGGTACATTTTAGAAGAAGAAGACAGAAGAAGGATCCAGGGTAGAAACCACTGTCCTTTTTGTACTGCACTAAAAAATGTGAAGATCTTTGCAGACTGGAATAGCACAGACCTCCATCCTCACGTGACATTTTTACGTGTCCTCGACTAAGCTGTGCGTCAAGCCCTGATACGCAGAAGACCTGCAGCATGTCTGAGGGCAGCCTCAGGAGCAGGGTGGCCCGCATGGTGCTTTCATGTGCTTACCCCAGCCGGGGCCAGGCCAAGCTGCTATGCTGGTCAGAGGAGAAAGAGTTAGCTCATCAAATACATGCACTTCTGAGTGTGATTTTTCTGTTTCTGAGTTACCTTGATTCAGGGTATTTGGTGAGGGTGGCCAGGCTGCTGGTGTACATGTGGCCGCCCACGTCAATGTGGACAGGCGCATTGGATTTCGTGAGCTGTGCTGGAGTAGGAATGCCTTGGTTGTTCAGTGGAGATGCAGGAGATCTAGTGATCAGAGGTCTTGACATATTGGGCCGACTGTCCTACAGAGAGAGAAGCAAGTTAGACACGTTTTCCTTTTTCAGTGGAGAGAAAGGAAACACATACATCATAAAGAATAAGCCAGTGACTAGAGCTGATGATACTCATTAAGCAATAAAACCAGCAAGCTCTCACTTTTGCTATAATGAATGTCAGAAAAACAAATTTGGTAACAAAGGAAAAACTTCCTATGCTTAGAGTCAAGGAGCTGAACTAATGCTCACTTCAAATCATTCTGAGCACTATGACAAATTTTCTCATGAATCCTCGCATTTAGCAACTGGTAAATGGCATATGGAGAAGCACTACTCATTCCAAATGAAAAGCTGATCAACATTTAAAACAAAACAAATCTAAATAAAACATGTATGCTTTATCTTTCTCTTTGAAAACTTCTTAAATGTGATGCAGTTGAGGTTAGTATAGACTTTTCAACACCTGTGTTCTACAAAATGTTTTCTTCAATTGCTATTTTTCAAATCAGGACAAAGGGGGCATGACTGGTTTACCCATCAGCTCACATACTCAAATCAACCTTGTAAATAGGTACTGTAAGTTTATCTGTCAACAGATGAAAAAAACTATCCACGGTCCATCATTTGTTCCCTGTTTCTCTCCCTGTAAGGCTGTGGATGTGGGGGTGCTTTGAAAAAGTGTACAACAGCCCCTCCTATTCGTGGTCTTACTTTCCGAGGTTTCAGTGGCCCACAGCCAACCGCAATCCAAAAATACAAAATGGAGAATTCTGGAAAGAAACCATTCATAAGTTTTACATTATATGCCATTGGGAGTAGCATGATGAAATCTCTCTCCAACCCGCTGTGTGGCACACAGGATGAATCATCCCTTTGTCCAGTGTATCTACCCTGTAGACACTCCCTACCCATGAGTCACTTTGCCAGGTGGTCTCGGTTATCAGATCGACTGTCACAGTATGGCAGCACTTGTGTTCAATAACCCTATTTTATTTAATGGCCCCGAAGCACAAGAATAGCCTAAACTTTATTAACACGTACACAAGAAAAAACATGGTATATGTAGGGTTCTATATATAGTACTATATATAGTTTCAGGCATACCAAACAGGTAAGGAGACTACTGTATGCTCCAGTGATAAGGATGTGGGCTTATAAGCCCCAAGCAAGCTGTTCTTCTGTACCAGCTTCTTAAAGGAACCAAATTCCCCAGGTGCAGCGGAGACAGATGTCAATGTGGCAGGTTTAGTCCTACAGGCAGAGGTGCAGTGTGGACAGAGGAGGAGATCCACGGTGGCAGTAAGAACATGGAGAGGAAACTGCACTCTCTGGGAAAATGAAATATTCCATTCTTTCCATGGAGACAATACAAATATTTCAAACACTGTCCAAACAAAGTTGATTGCCTCTAGAGCCCACACCACAGACAAGTCGAGTCAGATCTCGGGCACTCAATGAAGGCGTCAAATACGTAAAGTCTACAATTGAGGAATAAGCTAAAATAGCATTTATGTTTGAATTCTGAATACCACAAGTATACCCTCGGACTCATAATGTAGCCAGGGACTGTCTTCAAACATGCAAACAATGTGTGCCAAAGCCAGTGATGAGGCATAATAAAAGGATTTTAAAACATGCCTTTGAAGGAGATTACAAAGGGGAAGTCATTTAATTTTTGTACTTACAACCCAGCATGATAAAGTATAAATTTGCAAAACACATAGATTTTATGATCTGAAACAGCTTTAGGAGTCACCTGGGGCACGACTATGAGACTACTTAGCATTAAGCACAGGTCTGGGCAGGACGGCAGATGCCCGTGCTTTCTGAGACCTCAAATTGAGCTGTGAGCCGGATGGTGATTGGGCCTTTCCCTACATGCCGACCACCTGTGTGGTGCTGGTTGCCACGCTGAATTAAACAGAGCCCAGGAGCAGTCACACAGAAAGAGTGAATGTTTTGTTTCTTAAATTGAGTGGTGGGTTTGTGGGTGTTCACTAATTATTCTTTATCTATTCCTGGATATTTTCAATAATGCAAAATAGACATTAAAAAACCCCAAAGGATGTGTGTAATGCAGAGAAGTTAAAGAGGTATTGGGGAAGGCAGAAAAACTAAAAAAACAAAAGCATACTTGGTAGGAAATAGAAAAGTTAAAGCACGGAAATATTTAAAGCAGCATTTTAAAATCGGGATGACAGAAAACACATTTTTCCTTTGAAAGTGCAATCACGTGACCTCTAGTTTTAAGAGATGCATACTACCTAACTTCCTTTTAGAAAATGATTTCCTGGCTTGAGATCCCCCCAACCCCTCCCTGTTATAATTCAGCCCATCACAGCACACTGCAGTGTCTGTAATAGTTTTTCAATTGGACACATTCTCCATCCTGCCGGAGGGTGCTTGGGCGAAAATGAACAGATTTGCAGGGTTAATACTGCAGTTCGACTGTGACCTCATTCGGCACAGCTCGAACACTGCGAGGTCTATCCAGAAGGAGGGAAAGAAGCATAACTGATTGGTTGAAGGATTCCAGATTTCTCAGACTATATGCCATTTACACTGTAAATCATAAATGTATGGATATTGCTAAATTTAAAATTAAGCCAGCGTTTCTTTAGCTGGGGTCAGGGAGGGGAGTTAACCCCTGAGGGCAAGGAGGGCGTTTCCTGAATGGCTAGGCTCGGGCTGCCCAGGTCTCCGGTGGGCCCAGCCAGCTCTTTCTGATCCTCTTTCCATCTCTGAAAGCTTTTCCTGTTCTGTACTGTCCGCTTCCTTAGTTAAGGTCACTTCTAAGGCATTAACTGGCATTAGCTAAAGGAGTCGGTTTTCATTCAGTATGTTCTGTACTGGTGCAGGCTGACAGCACTTTTAAAATCCACAGGCTGGGGCTGGGGGAGGATACCTGGGGCTGAGAGGTCTTGGCACATGCAAGGGGCTACTCAGTATCTACTGCGTTTACTGCAGTTGATTTAGGTGACACTTTTGGCAACCCCCGTCCCTCACCTGTGACTGGAGCTGACGCTTTCTCCTCTTCATCTAGACCTGAGGATGGGATGCCTGTCCCCGCGGCAGCCATTTCCCTCCCAGCCTGGGGAGGAGGTCAACGCTCAGAAGGGCTGTCAGAGAGCAGGAGAGAACCTGGGTTCTCACCGACATTGTGGGGACACCAGATCAACCAACTCTGAGCCGCCTACCTCAAGGTTTCTGTTACTTGGGAGAATAAATTTATTTTTAAAGTGAGTTTGAATTGGGATTTCTGTTACCTAATCTGACAGAATACCCACCCCTCCACTCTACTTTCCATGGCTGCCTCCCCATGAGGTTGTTGATTTGGTGACACTTGCTTGGACCACGATGCCAAGGGCAGCTGCCAGCTGATAGATGCAGCAGAATTTTCTATCATATTATCACCATTCTTCAACTCTAATTCCCCATCGGCCCTTCCCTTGAATCACTTACCCATCATCATCTCGGTTTGCATGAGTTTTCATATGCTTCTCACAAAATGAAAACCGTACACTTTAACCAGGAAAGGGTGCTGATGATTTAGATGTGCATCATCACTACTGAAGAAACAGCCCAGAGCACTGGTGTGTATTCTGAAAGGTGGCTGGACAGAAGGCTGTCTCTGATGAACCCCCTTCTGAAATGGGCTCCTCACCCAGGGGAGAGGAGCCCCGCCCTAACACTAAGCCACTCAGTCACTGCCCCTTCCTTGTGCAGGTCCATGTTCCTTCCTTCCACATTATTTATGAACAGCTCCTATGTGCCAGGCACTGTGCCAAGGGAGGGGCTTACAACACCAAAGATGACAGACTGGTCCTTGGCCTTACCGGGCTTGCTGTTCAGTGGGAGACAGAAGCAGAGAACAAGCACCTACTACCAGGCAGGGAGGCCAGGTTCTACGGTCTCTTAATTGAAGAGACACGTAACCCAGGCTTGAGGACAGGGAGGTGGGACCGGGAAGGTTCCCTGGAGACAGTCTATGTTGAGATCTGACCAGGTAGTGTGGGACACTAGAAGGAGGGTTCCAAGTACTACTGCCAAGCCCAAAGTGGGAGAGTATACTTCTTCCCAGGGTGGAGAGATAACACAGGGAACAGAAGCTTGTAACATCATGGTCTGAGAACCACAGAAGTGCAGTAGACACTTGAACAGCAAGGATTTGAACTATGCAGTTCAATACACACAGATTTTTTTTCAATAGACACCCCTACTGTTTTTGATCTGTGGCTGGGAGTCCACGGATGTGGGGCACCAACTATATGCACTGATCTCCACCATTTTATATAAGGGACTTGAGCATCCTCGGATTTTGGGATCTGTGGGGAGTCTGGAACCAACCCCCCATGGATACCAAGAGACAACTTAAGTTCTGGGAAAGTGAAAAGTTATAATAAAATTTTTGACTGCACAGTGCTTAGTGGTCATAATCCCTACATTGTTCAAGGGTCACCTATAAATGATAATTTACAATTAAAAAAAAACACACCACAACATCCTTATGTCTGGAAAAGAGTAAGATGATGAGGAAGGGAGCTAATAGCCAGCTTCCTAAACAGCAGCATCCGGCAGAACTTTCTGCAATAATGGGAAAACCTGTACTTTCTGTACAGGAACCACTAGCCACCTGTGGCTCTCTGAGCACTTGAAGTGTGGCTAATGCAATGGAAGAACTGAATTTTTAATTTTAATTTAATTAATTTAAATTTTAATTAAGGCTGCCATAGGTAGCTAGTGGCTATTATTTTGGACAGCCTAGTAAACTCTGTTTGGATTTTGTTAATACATGAAGCCCAAATCATGACAAACATGAACTTATCACTCATGTGGAAACAGAGAGACAGTGGTGTTTTAGAACTGAGTACAAATGCAACACATGCATTCCCTCTCCCCTTCTAACACTGTCTCCCTTCTCTACTGATTTTATGAAAATAAAAGAAATTAATAGCCACACAGTGAGGAAAAAGAATGATGATGCACACACAATATTTGTGGATCTCACAGAGAAAGTGCTGGGAAAAGGTGCCAGACGCAAAAGCATATTCTGTATGACTCCATTCACACGAAGTAGCAGACAGCAAGGTGAACGTGTAATGACAAAGCTCAGAACACTGGCCACCTGTGGCAAGTACTGACCGGGACAGAGCAAGAAGGAGCCCTCTGGAGAACTAGGAAAGTTCTAAATCTTGATCTGGGTGGATTACACAGTTGTCTCCATATGGATACCTAAGATTTATTCACCTTTCTCTCCTAAGTTCTACTTTAAAAGAAAATCATTCTTGGAGCTTCCAGCAAATGTGGAGGCATAATAGATATGTTTTGCTTCCTTGTACAACCAAAAGAAGAATAACAACCAATTTAAAAACAAAAAATAACCAGAATTGCCAGAAAATCGAACTGTATGGAAGTTCAAAACTAAGGAGTTAAAGAAGAAACATTCATCCAGATCGGTAGGAGGGGTGGAGATGGGATGCCTGGAGGTGAGGATGTATGACAAGGCCACGGCTGGTGGACCAGATGGTCCCACATTTGCATGCAGAGAAGCTGGGAGGAACAACTGGGGAATGAGACAGACCATGCAACCCAGGGCTCCAGTGACTACTGAGTATGGTCACAAAACAGAGAAAGAAGTGAAGGCTATGCAAAGTGAAATAAAGAAAAAACACACAGGAAACCACCAGTGAAGGGAAGAAAACCAGACTTTAATCAATGATTTGGAACAGAAGGAAGAAATAAACATTCTAACAGAATAGAATGAATAAACAAGAATTCAAAAAAAATGAGGAGAGGCTTAGGAACTTATGGGACCACTTTAAATGTTTCAACATTTGAATCATAGGGGTGCCAGAAGGAGAAGAGGAAGACCAAGAAATTGAAAACTTATTAAAAAAAAATAATGAAGGAAATCTGGTGAAGGAACTAGACATGTTAAGTCTAGGAAGCTCAGAGAGGCCCAAAGAATTTATATCCAAGGAGGAACTCACCAAGATACATCATAATTAAATTACCCATGATTAAAGATAAGGAGAGAATATTAAAAGCAGCAAGAGAAAAGGGGCAGTTACCTACAAAGGACTTCCCATAAGACTACCAGCCTATCCCTCAGTATCAGCTGATTTCTGAAAAGAAATCTTGCAGGCAAGAATGGGCTGGACAGAAGTATTCAAAATCATGAGAAGCAACCACCTACATCCAAGATTACTCTGTACAGCAAAGCTATCATTTAGAATGGAAGGGCAGATAAAGTGCTTCCCAGAGAAGGTCAACTTAAAGGAGTTCATCATCACCAAGCCCTTATTATATGAAATTTTAAAGGTATTTACCTAAGAAAAAGAAGATCAAAACTATGAAAATTGAAATGAAAACAAACTCACAACTATCAACAACTGATCCTAAAAAACAACAACAAAAACAAACTAAGCAAATGACTAGAATAGGAACAGAACCACAGAAATGGAGATCACATGGAGGGTTATCAGCGGGGAAGGGGTGCAGGGAGAATGGAGGGAAAAGGTAAGGGAATAAGAGGCATAAAGGGTAGACACAAGATAGAGAGGGGGAGGTTAAGAATAGTATGGGAAATGGAGAAGCCAAAGAACTTACATGCACGACACACAGGCATGAACTAAGCGGGGGCGGAGGGGGAAAGGGATGCTAGAGGGAGAAGGGGTGCAGGGCAGAGGGGGAGAAGGGGAGAAAAAATGGTACACTGTAATAGCATAATCAATAAAATGTACTTTAACAAAATAAAAGAAAATCAATAAAAAATAATCTTGTAAAAAACTCCCCCAATCAGAACACTTTTCTGTTCAGATATTCATTTAAATTTGTGTGAAATATTGCTTTTTCTAAAAATCCAAAACAATGTTTATTATGTTCTCTCATAGGATCCACCAAATTTGACTAAAATACTCTGACGTGAAACAGCCATCTGAGATTTTATTTCTAATTCTCCTTTCCCTACATCTACCCTGGATGGATCATCCTGGCATGTTGATTGGTTTATTCTTAACATTCCCATTTCCCAGCTGCTTCTACTCTTCGGCTTCCTTGTAGCTTAGTCATCCATCTCGCCTACCCAACACATTGAGTAGCGCCAATGAGTTTTTGGTAGGAAAATCCTTCAACGGATTTGACTTCAGGCATCTTTTGGAAAAAGCTAATGAAAAATTTGCCTCCTAAATCTAACCTAGCTGTGTGCTGTTCAAATAGGAGCCCCAGGGGCACTGCCTTGAACAATGGAGCTGAAGTTTAAATGGAGAGTGTTAATGACTTTATCTGTTATGAATGTATGCCCCTGTCTTACGTCCGGTTTCATGACCAAGTCAGACTATATTACCTCCTTCCCTGGGGAAAGAAATGTGTTTCTTAGGGATATTTCCAGAAAAGCATGTCAATAGTAAAAAACTTACCTATATCTTTTGATATTATAATTCTTATCATTCAGTAGAGCAGCAGAGGAATTTAATACAAATCATAACTTTTCCATGAATTTCAACCTGGTTTAAAACATGTGTTCACATACACATATCACGCACACACGCTCAAGCAAGCATGTATATTATACAGACTGTCAGGAGCATAGAGTGTTTTGATGAATTCTATTTCTGGAGAGTTGGCCAAGCATTTAGGGCATGCAAACTGTAATCAAAGTACCTTAGCCAAGGACCCCGCTTCCTAGGATGGTAATTTGTGGTTGCCTCGGGAGTGTTATTTCAGGACTGACACAATCCTATTGGACTCATCATAATGGTTCTGTAGAGAAACATCACTTTACTGACCACAGTTACTTAATCATATAATGAGACTCTCCACCATAATGTTAGTTTATTTTGTAAGAGGCCTCATTTGTTTCTTCATTCATTCAAGTATTATTTATTGAGTTCCAACCAGGTGTCAAGCTCTATGGTTTCTATTGACAAACCAAATAGAAGAAAGATCCTGAATTCCAGGCAAGACGTAGGCGTAGGTAGACACACTGTGCTTTCTTGCACAACCAAAAAAAGGACAACAATTTAAAAACAAAAAACAACCAGAAATGACAGAAAATTGAACTGTATGGAAGTCCAACAACCAAGGAGTTAAAGAAGACACATTCATTCAGACTGGTAGGAAGGGTGGAGTCGGGCAGAGAGGACTCATGCCAAGCTGAAGGGCCCAGTGAGGTGGTGGATTGCATGAGTGGGGCAGGCAAGGCTGCAGCTGGTGGACCGGGAGGTCCCACATTCTTGCACAGATAAACCGGGAGGAACAACTGCAGAACAAAACAGACCACACAACCCAGGGCTCCAATGCAGGGAAATAAAGCCTCAAACCACTGATTGAAAACACCTGTGGGGGTTGAGGCAGCAGTGGGAGAAACTCCCAGCCTCACAGGAGAGTTCACTGGAGAGACCCACAGGATCCTAGAACATATACAAGCCCACCCACCCGAGAATCAGCACCAGAAGGGCCCAGTTTGCTTGTGGGAAGCGAGGGAAGTGACTGAAATCCAGCAGAGAGCACAACAAGTGCCATTGCTTCCTCTTGGACTCCTGACCCACATACAACATCACAACCCAGCAACTGGGATGCCCCACCCTGGTGAACACCTAAGGCTCCACCCCTCATGCGTAACAGGTGTGTCAAAACAAAAAAAAATTGGCCCAAATGCAAGAAAAGATCAAAGCTCCAGAACAAATACAACTAAGGGACAGAGATAGCCAACCTATCAGATACACAGTTCAAAACACTGGTGATCAGAATGCTCACAGAATTGGTTGAATTTGGTCACAAATTAGATGAAAAAATGAAGGCTGTGCTAAGTGAAGTAAAGGAAAATGTACAGGGAACCAATAGTGGTGGGAAGGAAACTGGGACTCAGATCAATGGAGTGGACCAGAAGGAAGAAAGAAACATTCAACCAGAACAGAATGAATAAATAAGAATTCAGAAAAATGAGGAAGGCTTAGGAACCTCCAGGACATCTTTAAATGTCCCAATATCCGAATTATATGGGTACCAGAGGAGAAGAGGAAGAGCAACAAATTGAAAACTTATTTGAACAAATAATAAAGGAGAACTTCCCCAATCTGGCAAAGAAAACAAACTTCCAGGAAGTCCAGCAAGCTCAGAGAGTCTCAAAGAAGTTGGACCCAAGGAGGAACACGCCAAGGCACATCATAATTACATTACCCAAGATTAAAAATAAGGAGAGAATCTTAGAAGCAGCAAGAGAAAAGGAGACAATTACCTACAAAGGGGTTCCCATAAGACTGTCAGCTGATTTCTCAAAAGAGACCTTACAGGCAAGAAGGGGCTAGAAAGACGTATACCAAGTCATGAAAGGCAAGGACCTACATCCCAGATTACTCCATCTAGCAAAGCTTTCATTCAGAATGGAAGGGCAGATAAAATGCCTCTCAGATAAGGTCAAGTTAAAGGAGTTCATCATCACCAAGCCATTATTCTATGAAATGTTAAAGGGATTTATCTAAGAAAAAGAAGATAAAAATATGAACAGTAAAATGACAGCAAACTCACAGTTATTAACAACCACACCTAAAATAAAAACAAAAGCAAACTAAGCAAACAACTAGTACAGGAACAGAACCACAGAAATGGAGATTACATGGAGGGTTAGCAAAAGGGGAGTGGGAGGAGGAGAGAGGAGGAAAAGGTACAGAGAATAAGTAGCATAGATGGTAGGTAGAAAATAGGAAGGGGGAGGGTAAGAATAGCACAGGAAATAGAGAAGCCAAAGAACGTGTATGTACAACCCATGGACTTGACTAAAGGGGAGAATGTGGGTGGGACGGGGTATGCAGGGTGGCGGGGAATAAAGGGGGGAAATGGGACAACTGTAATAGCATAATCAATAAAATACATTAAAAATAAATAGAAGAATGATCCTAAAGACAGAAAAAAAACATTTTCTTATAATTTCATGAGTTAAAAAAAAGCCCCAGAAGTGCTTTCAGAACAATGAGTACTGTACATATGATTTATTTAGAGGACAGGTTCTGTCAACCTCTGAAGTCAGCAGAGAATCAGAACGAAAAGTTTTCTGAACATCCAAATTTGATACCAGATCTTCCATTCACTTCATTCACAGGAGCTGCCTTCAAACTCACAGAGCCTATTGACTCTAAATTCATCCATTCGTGTAACAAGTGTGGTCATTGGTTTTTCAGCCCACACAAACATCATCCAAAATTAAGTCATCCCAAAACTGAACCCTGAACTATCTTAGATTGGCAAGTATATAGCATACTATTAAAGAAAGATTTCTGGCCAAAAAGGGTAAAGGAAAAACATTTTTAAAAGGAAAAACAATGCATATGGCTAGGTAAGTCACCTATACAGAATACCTGGAGGGGACCAGAGAAAGCACTGTGGTCTTTGGAATCTGAAGATGTGGTCTGAGCTCAGGCTCAGCCTTTGTGTCATCTTGAAGAAGCTACCAAACCTATTGGACTCGTTTCCTCATCACTAAGACAGGGATGAATCTCCCCACCCTATCCAGAGGTAAAGCCAGCAGTGAAAGTCAGAACATGTGTGTGAAGGCGTACAACACAGCGTGTGGCACAGAGGAGGATAAAGAAAGTTGCTTTCCTTTTGCACGTGAAAAATGAAATTTGACAAACTGGATGTACAGGGGAGACTGGATGTATAGGGGAGACTTCTATGGTTCTAGTAAGATGTTCAGAGAACTTTCAAAGTAGTTGAGAAGGTAAAGATCCATGGGTGAGAAAGATAGCATTTTATATTGACAAAACATTACACTGTGGGATATACAGATAAATCCTAAAAATAGGAGATCATAGCAAGATGCTGGTTATGCACTTTGGACAAAGGGTATGAAAGGGAGCAGAGACCAAAATCATCACAGCAAATTCATTAAATGAAATGGCACTTAAGCTGCATTGATTTTCTTTTCAGATCGAAATCTTAATTTCATAGCTTAAAAAACAGAAATAAAAAATAGGAGGCTTCAAAGTTGTTTCAAAATGACTGCATCTGTGTTAAATTAATCTGCAATCACATCCTAATGTGAAATAGCAAAATGCTACTCTTCTTACTACTGTTTATTTCCGTGCACAGCCTCTGCCAGACATGCAGAGAGTGACCTCAACACACCTTTTTGTTCTTTTCTTTTCCCTGGAGAAATAGGTACCTGAGAAGCTCCCTTATAAGATTACCAAGCTGGCACCATGAAAAGAATGACTGTTTGACAAAATTTCCCTGTTTCCCTCCCCCACCCCCAAAAGGAAAGTTAACTTGAAAAGAGAACATTTTGATAGATTTTGCTGTTTTTTATAGTTGGATTAATTTTTAAATTAGATTTCTTGGATATTTTTAAATATACTTGAAACATCACAGTATTTTTATTTATTTTTCTAAAGGTTTTATTTTGAGAGAGGGGAAGGGAGGGAGAAAGAGAGGAAGAGAACCATTCACGTGAGAGAGAAACAATGACCAGCTGCCTCTCATTCACTCTCTGACGAGGACTGCCCTGCCACCCAGGCATGTGCCCTGAATGGGAATGGAACCAGCGACCTTTCGCTTTGCGGGATGATGCCACACCAACTGAGCCACACTGGTCAGGGCTCACAGAGTATTTTTAAATACACACTCTAGCTCAACTATAAATGTTACTAATTTCTTAGCAATTAAAACAGCACTGAAGTGAAAGCAGTCTCTGTAATGACTCTAAACAGAAAGGCCATTTTTGCAAAAGTATGAGTACGTAACAATAAAAAATTCTGGAATCAAACACACCTAATATCACTAGGGATTAGGACCAGGTGATGAAGTTGCAAGCAGATTTTGATGGTGTTTTTATTCTTTTGTGCTTTATGGTGTTGAACATTTATTGCTTTTGAAATTTTTAAAAATGCCACTTTTGAAAAGGGAGAAACTTATTGCCCAATTAAATCAACTAGTACTCAGCATACTGCTATATTTTACCTTCATAATCAGGATTTGGGGGGGTATTTTTAAATGAAGGAATGAATAAAGAAATACAGAAATGAAACTGAATGTAGGGACAGTGCTTCCTTTCCTTTTACTTTCTTGCCAGAGAAGAAAAATGTGGAACTTTGAATGGGCCTCAGGTCATGGTAAGTCATCTTCAGCTGACACAGAAGTCCATTTACTTCGATATTGATAGAAAAGGGCTGGAGCCTATGGTTTCCAACTATCTGGTCATCTGACCACTCCCCCAGCTCCCCTCCATTCCCAGATCTAAAACACAGCAAGAGTAAGATGGTAAAAGCTATAAGTGCACACCTGCGTTCAGAGAAGCCGGTGTTCTATACACGCACTCTTGGGTGGAGGATGCAAGCAGCAAAGGCTGGCAATGAAGTAGTAGCCAGAGCTCACAGAGGGCTTTGTAGTCTGAAATCAGAAACCTCTGCACAGTGTTAAGTATTATCACCATTTCACAGAGAAGGATGTTGACTCTGAGGTGAAGTAGCTCAGCCTGTAATTATCCAGTAATGAACTGACTGGGAGAGTTACACGCTAGCCATTGTGCACCAGAATGAGGTTGCCACTCTCCATTACTAGGCTATCTGTGCTCTGCCTTCACAAGACGAGGGAGAAGTCTGTCTTAGTCCACCCACATTCTTCCAGTTGGTCTGTTCCAGGATGAACACAGGGCTAGAGGGTTAGAAGGATGACCAGTGGTCACACAGAAGGCAAGAGCCAGCAGGCCCAGGAGGTGAACTCCTGCCCCCACCATGGACTCTATTTCCCCACCACAGAGACCTGTCATTTTATTTACTCCTCTAACTGCTAGTCCTAGATGTTAACTACAGGGCACATCTGCCTCTAAACAGACAATAAACTTGGCTTATTGACTTTTTGGATGTGGTCATAAAAATTCCTTGTCCAGCAGTGTCAACAGCTAAATTCCTTTTAACCTTAATTGAGTCCCTGGGAACCTCTTCTTAAGACTCTTAGATGCCTATTGGACTGTTTGCATAAAAAAATAAAAAATTAAGATACACAGGCTTGTAAATATACTGGCTCACTCTAACTTGCATAGTAGGTGTGTTCAAGAAGTTTATTTGCTCTCTTGTACATTCATTCAGAAAATGTTGGCTAGCCTCTCTTTCTGGTGCTGGGTGGGACACTGAAGAAGTCACCTTTTTAGGGAGTTGAGAGTGTAATGTGGGAATTAGCTACATGCACAGGGAGTTCCTGACGACAGGAGATCCCCATACAAATAAAATTTTTAAAAATCAAGTTGTGCTTTAAATTATTTATTGACACTCCTAAGGGAATCATTTTGGGGGCAAGTGAGAGTTTGGTATAGCAAGGAACACACCATTCTCAGTTTTATGAATCCGGGGCACATTATTTTAAATTAAGACATACCTATATTTGGTAATTCCACATTATAAGGATCACACTCCCAACTCTGACCCAATTGCCTTTTAAAGAGGAAAGCAGTCGCAGTGCTTCTCATGGTGTTCACATCGATCAAGGTTTCTAAATTCAGAAAGTTTCCCAAGGATTCGAGAGAACACAGCCGCACGTTCCAGCCTGGACCAGCTGATGGATGAGCTGTGTGGCCTTGGCAAACTCTTTCGTCTCTCACTCCATGTTTTCCCATTTACAACACATGCAGGTGAATCAGTCGGTCCATTACGCTTATTTTCAGTCCTGATTTTTCTACAATTTTATGATTTTAAAAAGTGTAAACCATAGAAATTTGAATGTCTTAAGAAACTTAGCATTTTAGGAGGTCAGAACTGGAATTTAAAATCCCGCTGAAAGAAGGGAGATGTGGTCATGAAATGAAAGGCATTCAAAAGTATCGGTGAAAAAATAAAAAACCCAAAGAAGCCAACACAGAGGGATCTCTCAACAATCACAGCATTTTCTCTGGCTGATTAGGAAGATTAATTTTAATCACTACTGCTTTTTATTTGCCTTCACTGACAGGAGGGGACGGCCAATAAAATATGCTGCTTCAGAGCAGAAGGCCTCCTTCAGATTCTTGACTTTGTCCCATTTCACTGGAGTCTTGTTTACTTATTTACATCTTGCACTGTTCTAAAATACTAGAGCTGTCTGAAAGCAGGTATCTCTTTCCAGATTCCCCTACAAAACAGAAAAAGAACTGTTTTGGTATTATAATGTAAAACAGATACTTTTTAGTAAAGTAAGAATCCCTAACATGCAGAACCAGTGTCATCTTTTCAAAAAGACACACTGAATAATAAAAGGTTGGGGTGATTGAGGGGGGTGGTCTCAGTGCTTATAACACACACAGGGGCAGGGGCGGGTGGGCTGCTGTGTCGGGAGGCATGCCACAGGTCCGGAGTTCGCCAGCAAGGCCTCTCCTAGGTGACACCTGGTGCTGGGTATCTTTATCCGCACAGATGATTCTCTTCTGGCTGTTTGGGTCACTCTGGTTCTTGGTTACATTATTCCCATGCGAATTACATTATTCTCATCCGAACTGGTATGAAATAAGAGTGGAAGTGAATCAATGGGCTGTTTTTGCTCTGTTCCTTAAGAGGTGGCCAAAGCCGGGTCTGCTGTGAGTCAACCGTGGCCAGGGACCCTGGGAGGCCAACAGTGCCTGCAGCTGAATCGCTAGCCCTGTTATGAGCGCTTATTTCCCTGGATATTTTCAATGGGATATTGATTGACAACACTTCCTGCTTGGGACCAGAGAGGAGAGGAGGTAACATAGAAAGCACAGATTAGGGTAAATATGAATAAGCAGTAAAGACAGCAGCGATGTAATCATCCTCCTTGGTATTTTATTGCAACAAGCCATTCTTTACAATATTCACACTATAAAGGAGACATCTATGTTCTGGGAGAAATATCTTGAAATAAATACCAACAAGAGTGAAAAAACAAACCAACTTTTTAAAGATCAACCCGAGTAGCATGAAAAGTATGGTACAAAAATCGAAATGCATTAGGAAAAAAATCATGCCTGGAATTTATCCAGCACTTTATGCATATGAAGTAGTTACCCACGAGATCCCAGAATGCCAAAGACCTTATAAACAATCATAACCTGTAAGTCTTATAAAAGGGCCAGAGAGGGAGGAGGCCAAGGCCAATACCCTCTTTTGCAAAGAAGGAAAACAGGCAGGAATATGTGGACTAATTGCCCAAGGTCAAAAAAGTTAGCTGATTTAAAGTGAGAAGGAAAATATCTGGGATCCAAGCCTGCGTTCTCCTGTCTCAAATGTGCTGTCTCAGACTGCAGCAATCTGGTGGTGTCTGATCCACCAGGACTTGGATCGCTCTGAAAACAGGCCTTTCATTCGCCTGTGGCAACAGACGGCATCACACCGGAGCCTTTCCGCTCCAGGAAGCAAAACGTGTGGCAGAATGTCTTTGGTATTCTTAAAAAACCCAGCTTGACTTTATTAGATGGTTATTTAACCACAAGGCATGGTACGTAATGCCACGGCAGGGGTGGTGGGGTGAGGTGGGTCATGAAATTCTGCCTAAGAAGGAAAGTGGTCAATGCTAGAGATGAAAGGGACAGAAAATAACTCAAGTTACCGAGGCTAAGAAAACAAATGAGAAGATGAAAAGGAATGGAAGAGGGGTAGAAAGTGAGAACAAGAGGCCAGTGATGTGGCGAGAGATGGGAAGAGAAACAAATGGGAAGGAAAAATACAGGAGAGACAAGAAGAAACTGTGTGTTGGGGGAAGTGGGGTGGATGGGACTAGTTTTATCTCCTCATTTTCCAAGCACCCCCCATCCACTTGACTACTCAGAGGTCAGTTTTAAATCCCTATGAACTTGCCCACAGCAACCTTTGTTTATTCCATAGTAAGATCTCACTTGATCCCTCCAAGTAGGTAGCTATGAGAGAGGTTTAGGAGGAGGGTTTAAAAGGTTTTCCAGGTCTTGCAATTTGCTATGATCTTCTTGATAACAAATCTGAATGATCCCTCTCTGTACTGCTTCCTTCTGAAGATCGTGGGGCTGAAGCCTAATTTTTAGGGAACCATGTAGATCCTTGACCCAGACAGAAAGTTCACTGACAAATGAGCTCACAGATAAATGGTTCTAGCCTGTTGCATGGAGGATTACAGATATCCATTGAAAGCCTACAGATACAATCAGAATGAAGTCAGTGGGTAAGTGCTACTTATTTTTCCTATCAACCCCCCACAGTACTTAATGAAATACTTTTTTATTTTTGCACACAGCAGAAAATGAATAAACAGTACTGATGATGACAAAGCAAGTCTATAAGGCTCTATAATTGAGTGCTCTGATCTCCTTCCAGTAAATGATCTCAGTGATTTTTTTCCCCTGTAGGGCAATGGCCCTCAACCGCCATTTGATTTGTTACCTACCCATCCTATCCATCAAATAAAAAGAAAAACAATCTCATGGCATTAATAGGCACAAATGTCAACTAAGGAAAAAGTAAACTCTAGTACAGTGGAAGGGATTTTTTTTTTAAATAAACACCTCATACTTCCCAAAAGGAGAAGCTGTCATAGTGCCTAGGAAAAACATCCGTGCTGCGAGGAAGATCCAGGGTCAGCTGTCCACACTCTGAGAAGTAGGGCATTAGGGGTGTTGGTATTGCTGAGGTTTAGAAAAATGACAAGGCGGCAGCCAACCAGCCCTCTGGGGCTGGCTCTGGATCCCTGCAGCTCTGAGGGACAGACCAGGAGAGTGGGGCAGGGCTGGTCAGCACCAGAGAGTCAAACCCCACCAAGTCCCAATCCAGAATGAAGGGTTCTCACAAATAGAATTTCCTCAGAATCACCCTGGACATCAACTGGACTGCAGGCTCCGTGGGGATGGAACTGTGTCTTGTTCTCTGTTTCCCAGTCTTCAGCACAGAGCCTGGCATCTAGTGGACACTAATGCTGAATGACTAAATACTGAATTCCAGGAGAGCATGGAAAAGGTGGGTGGGTAATCCTGAGCCCCCCCTCTCACCTCCCTTCACCGAGACTCCCTTCCCTTCTCTCCAATCACCATATAAGGTATCAGACCCACTCTGGTGTAGGGAACAGGAGAAGGGGAAACAACACACTAACTGGGGTTCCAACAGGCAGAACGCTCCATGTACCGTAACTCGGCACTACAGCAGCACTTTAGTCAAACACAGGGACGCTGAGACTTGTTATGGATAACCTGGGTGGACGTTTATTCTGTGATAAAAGTAACATTTTTAAATGAAGTAAAATACTTCATGGTATAACCTTGTGAATTGACAGCTCCTCTTAATAAAATCACAACACACTGGCAAGGGTTTACAGAGGCAGAATGGAATCATGAGCTCCTAGGCCAGAGGGTGGGGCTTCAATCCTGGTGCCACCATGTGCCTGCCAGGTGGTTCAGCTGCTCTGTGCCTCAGTCTCCCCACAGTTATGATGAGGGTAATGCATTTTATGGTAGTCGTGAAAAAATCAGTACTACATGTAAAGAAGTAGAAAGTTATGAAAAGCATTTACCTAATGCCTGAAATAAATTTTTTTAAAGCAAGCTATTATTTTTAATGATAGTTTAGGAGTTTACGAATAATAATTATTTTTAAAGAATTTAATGCTTATTTGTAAGGGATATTTACAAAATACCAGTCTATACATATATCACTCATGCAACCATTCTTATTTTATTTTTAATCCTCACCCAAGGATATATTTATTGGTGAGAGAGAGAGAGAGAGAGAGAGAGAGAGAGAGAGAGAGAGAGGGGGACATTGACATCGATTGGATGCCTCCAGTACATGTCCTGACCAGGGATTGAACCTGAAACCTAAGTATGTGAACCTGAAACTTAAGTATGTGCCCTGACTGGGGATTGAACATGACTTTTTGGTATGCGGGATGACATTCCCTTCAACTGAGCCACCCAACCAGGGAGCATTCTTATTTTTCTATTCCCTCTGTTTCCTAGTGGTTCTGAACTTGCTGTGAGATCCCAGCTTATTTTACACTGCATAATGTGCAACACTACACAAATACAGTTGGCCCTCGTATCTGTGGGTTTCACATCATAAATTCAACCACAGTCGGGAATTTGCAGATGTGGAGGGCTCACTGTATACATCAATATACGCCATTTTGCAATGGGCTATTCTTTGGCACCTGAGCATCCACAGATTTTGAAGCCTACAGCAGGGGGGTTCCTGGACCCAATTCCCCCATGGATACCAAGGGATGACTGTATCCAGAAACTTAAACTCTGCAATTATTCCTTTTCTGCTGAGAAAGACAAGACACATGATCTGTTATACACACGTATCAATAAATGTTTGATATTAACTGCCAAATACAGTAGGTTGCTTTTACTTTATCCTCCAATTGTGTAAGTACAACTTCTATTTCAATGAAGACAGTGAATAATTTGCCAAACTTTCACATGTAGTGTTTTAATTCTGTTAAACCTCACATGTAGTGTTTTTAACAGATCTTTAGAAACTCCTAACTCTGACGATGGCCTTGGCCGCTGCTTAAAGAACTCCCGTGTGAATGCGAGTGCCCTCAGAAACACAGAACATCCGTCCTTTCTGTAGTTCTTCTGTATGACAAATATGCAAAAGATGAGACTCGAGTATGACAGTGATGCTGAAATATTAACTACTCATTTCTAAGTCAGTCCAATATTTTGTGGAAAAGGGTTCTGCTGAAACACACACACACATGCATGCACACACACCATGCTAAATCTTTACATCTGAAAACGCACTGGTCTTCTAAAGGAGACTCTGTCCTAAAAAGTAATCAAATGAAGTTCATAATAATGGCACTTAACTTGCTGGCCTATTTACCACCATTGGAGAAGGTGATCTAAGTGTTAATATTCACTCAACCATTTATATAAACCAGGACTCAAATAAATCCCATCACTAGAATTATTTTACCTGCTAATAATGTTCTTGATATCCTATTTCATGTAATTGGTATACAAAAATTAAAATGTTAAATAAATTAAACAGTGATTACCACTTCTCTCTTGAAAGCTATCTTTGGTTGCACTAATATAATTATTTGGTTGTAATAATTTAGTTAGATGGTAATAAAGAAGATAGGATGAGGTAAGAAACGAGCATACTTTAAATTTAAATGTAAAAATAACGATTGTGGAGAGAGACAGCAGCTGTTCGAGGTAAAAGTCTATATACTTGGAACCATTTGCTGTTTGTTACTGTTAATGTAAAAAGTTGTAAGAAAGCATTAAAGTCAATTCAGTTCAGTCTTAATGAGACAGCTTTCTAGCAGGAGTCTATTCACTGTACCTGTCCTAATTTCCACATGGGTATGTCCTCAATGTCAAGTCTGACAATACGCTTAACAAAATTAATGTTCATCTATAACACAGGATCATATCTGAGTTAGCAGCTCTGTAATAAATCTGCATATTAATATTTTAATGCACTCAGGACTGGAAAAGTGCTGATGCATGATGTTTCCCCGCAAAAAAGAAACTGAGGCTCAGGGAGACAGCTCAGAGGCCCTCGCTGAGAAGGGTCGGGCGGTCTCTGCCTCCAGGCACACGTGTGCCCAGCAGTTTCCTCGCCGCCGCCTCCCCAGAGAGAACTGCGGTCCTGCGCAACCTTGTGGAACGAAATGGAAGTCAGGTAACAGCCCATCTACATTACTGACAGCGAACAGTATTTGCTACGGCTCCATAACAGAGTACCTCAGGTACCCCTGTAGAGGTTATTAAGTATTATTCTTGCTTTTTAATTGCCACTTACGCTGAAATTGCTACTTCTTCAAGATTTATATGAAGACAATTGGAAGACTTAGTTTGAGGCGGATGTCAACACAGCTGCTAATAGACCTTCATCACGCATGTTTGAAAAGTGGTATGAAGGGTAAGGAATAAAAAAATACGACAAATTGGAACTTCAAAAGAGCCCCAAAACTAAAATAACTGCTAAAAAGATGGCGCTAACCAATTCCATGTTTTACCTCTAAAAGGCTTTATGTGTCCCAAATAAGACAGTGTGAAACAATGGACTGATGTATGCCTGCAAACGTCACCCCAGCCTGGCTGGCACTGGAAATACTGAGATGGGTAAGAACAGGCCCGGGACGGTTGCACCAGGACATCACCGTAGCTCCACGGGGGGCTGGCACTTCCTGCCTCGATTGCCCGCAGGCTGCATGTCTGCAGGGCTGGGCGCCATGCTCCTGCAGCAGCCTGCTATGGCCCGAGATCACTAAACTTTCTCCTGCCCCAAACTGAGGAGGCAGAACTCCTCCAGGGCAGTGCCCACAGTTGTTCATGGGGAACCTTTTCTTTTCAGGGAAAGCTTATGATTTAGTCACAAATGAAAAGCATAAAAGGCAGCCCTGCTAGGGCACAGAATGAAAGAGGGGGCAGGACCACCCTCTCTCTGGTGGGCCCACCCCGCTCCGGAGGAGGGTGGACTGTTCTAGGCTCTGAGGGGTGAAGAGCTGGGCCTGGGTTATAACAGAGGGGCTCCAGCTGTGACAGCCCCCGAGTCCACCAATAATGGTAATGACAATGGCACTCGGGGGCCTCAGTGTCAGGCACCATATTCAACATCCGACATTACATGCTCATTGCATCTGCACAATGACCTTGTAACACTTCACTAAAAACACTACTACAGGCATATTCCAATATTATGAAGCTCTAATCTTGGCAAATGTTGAACTTTTCCTCAATTAAACCCATTTTCCAGGTAGCAGCAATCAAAGAAAATGCCTCTTTTTATAAATGGAGAAAAGAATACTTACCTCACAAAGCTGATGTGAGGACTTAATGAGGGTATGAGGTGTCTAATATGGGACCACGGGCATAGTAAGGAAATAAAGTTTTTAAAAGGCCTATCAAAATTATGTTCCATCTAGTTACAGAATTCTAAGGACTGGGTTTACGGTTACTAAAACTGTCTACATTAGATTCCTGCAGATTAATGGCTTGCTTTAAAAGGAGACACAAGCCAAAAAAAAAACAAAAACAAAAAAACCACAATCAGCTAGCACAGAATATATATATATATATATTATATATAATATATATATAATATATATATATATATATACTGTATAACTTCATTTTTATGAAATGCAAGAAAAGGTACCATGAGAGCTCATCTACAGTGACTCCCTTGAGGCTGGGGCATGCGGGTGGGGGACGGACAGGAGAAAACTTGGAAAGACAGGAGTGGTCTATACCTTGATCGGGGTGGGGTGATGGTTACACGGGTGTATGCATTTGTCAAAACTCACTGAACTGCACACTTAAAACACATGCATTCTGTTGAATAAAGATGACTGAAAAAATAGTTCTAAGGAAAAAAAAAAGCAAACACAAAATTTCCCAACTGTGTACGACCAAGTCTTTTCTCTTGCATGCTCTCACTGGACTGACCTGCCACACTGCAGCTGTGAATTGAATGTGTCCCCAAATATTCGAACGTTAAAGTCCTAACCTCCAGCACCTCAGAATGTGGCCTTATTTGGAAGCAGGGTCCTTGCAGATGTGATTAACTAAGATGAGGTCACACTGGAGTAGGGTGGGACCTAATCCAATACTGGTGTCCTTATAAGAAGGGGAAACTTGGACTCAGGCAAGCACACAGGGAGAATGCCATCTGAGTGTGAAGGCAGGGACCAGGGCAATGTGACTATAAACCAAGCAACGTCAAAGACGGACAGAAAACCCCCAGAAACTAGAAGAGAGGCCTGGAACAGAGCTGAGCTCACAGCCCTCAAAAGGAACCAGCCCTGGAGACAGTGTGACTTCTGGCCTTCGGAGCAGTGAGACAACACATTTCTGTTGTTCAAGCTGTTTATGCCACTTAGTCTGTGGTATGTTGTTATGGCAGCCCTAGGAACTAACACAATAGGGCACAGTTTTTCTCCAGTTACATTAAGATTGGACACCATAGCCAACTGCAGTTTTCTCAAGTGTAATCAAATCTCGATGGCATCTATCCCTGAGACAAGAATCTTATCTACCAGCCTGTGCTGAACAGCAAATTTGCATGGAGCTCATGAATAATAAAGGTTAGTATTTTCTGAGCATTTACTACACGCCAGGCATTGTGCCAAGTGCTTTATGTCAATTCACTGAATTTTTGCACTGACCATAAAGTAATAATTAACATCATTTTCAGCTAGAGAAACTGAGGTTTACAGAGGTTGAGTAATTTGGTCCAGTCACAAAGCCAGGAGGTGGCTGAGACCCACAGCAGATTCCCAGCACCTCCCGAGGCGTCTGTCTGCTGCTGCATGAATTAGAAAATCGTACTGGTGGCTGACGGCCGTGTGAGTGCCTTCGGCAGTTCCTAAATTGTTATAGGTAAAATAATTAGACGTAAGTTATTTTAAATAGTACAAATAGACTTTTACAGAGAGAGATTTTTTTTAAGTTACTAAAAAGTTACATTTTTTCCTGGTGATGTGGTAAACTCGTGTTTCCCAAAATGTTACGAGGAATGGTACTGTTAGATATTACCAGGTGGAGAAGGTGGTGAGTTAATGATCAAAAAAACTTGGAAAACACTGAGTTAAATGGGTTTTTCATCCAGGGCTTCCAAAATGATGGCACTGTTCCTAGGCCTGCCGGCCTGGGAGCCCTCTGTGCAGACCGACACCCACTGCTGCCGGACCAGCGCTTCCCTGCACTTGCTCTGAGGACAGTCAACTATGCACACTGACTTCCTTTCTATTTGAACTTGACAACGGATTTGCCTATATTATAAGACTCAATTTCTACATCTATAATACATGGGTAAGAATCAATGTTTTAATGTCTCAAGGGGCTGATGGTTACACGGGGGTAACCAAGGGGCTGTGGTAAGAAAATCTGGACATTATTTGGCATCCAGAACAGGATCTGAGGGCTTCAGGAGTGGCCCGGGTCACAGGGGTTGGGGCAGGGAGGTGCTAACTCAGGAGCTTCTTGACTGTTATCTGAGTGGCTTCTAATGCCACTGTGAATGCCCGGGTGGCCCTGCTCCTCTCTCCTGGAGGTGAGGTGCTCACCCCGACAGCTGGATCTGGATGCTGAACCTCGTCGCTGTAACCTGCCCATGTTCTAGCAGGGGGTCCTGCTTGTCACTGGGGACTGCACGTGCCCCCTACTCTCAGACCACACTTGCCTGCCAGGGGTGCCAAGGGGAAGGTGCCATAGGCTTCTCCCACCAATTTCAGGCTATGGTGAGAGAAAGAATAAAAGACACCAAAAGATTCCCCTACAGTACACATAACGAGAATATTCTAGGTCCCATGGTATTTCCAAAACATTCTATCTATCTCTGCAGACAGAATTAGCTCATTTAACAGTGGGTATGATTTTTATTTTTTCCCTTGGCCATGATTTCTATTATTTATGTGAGCCCCCAAATTCACTCATGGTCAGGAATCAAGATCCCTATGACACAATTCCATCTTCTTTCTATCTTGTCTTACTCCTTCCAAACCTTTGAGCAACCGCCACCCACTCAAACAGTTAAGAAAGCTCTGCCTTTCAAAAAGCATAAGGGAGGCATGTGATATGTTTGAAGATGCATGTTAAATGTCTGCATTTCTAAGAAAATGTAACAGTGGTTGTCTCCAGGGAGGAAAATGGGGGCCTGAGTCAGGAGTAGGAGGCAACGTTATTTTTCATGGCATATTTTAAAATTTTAACATGTACCTGTGTTAAATTATAAAACTTTTTAAATTTAAAAACATCCAAAGGCACACTACATATGCCCTTCCAGAGTTATTTGTTACAGCCACAACTTCCCTTCCTCCTCGAACAAAAGGCCTTGATCTCACTGTCTGAAAGTACTGCGTAGGTGAACTCCATCCAAAAAGTCCTCTGGAAAAAAAGAAAATATCAAGAGTTCATTCCCCTAAAACATCTCTCTCCCAGGAAATCCAGCCACCAGTCTCCAGAGCCTCCCTCTGAGGAGTCTGGGGAAAAACAGAATTATCCTAACACCAACTTTTGCAATCTTGGCTTAGTTTCCCAATGCAACTTTCCTTCCACCAGTAATGACTTTCCAGAAGGCCTTAGGGGTTAAGGAAGACACTGGCAGACCTACAGGCACCTCCCTCAGGAGGCAGGGCTGCTAATATCCTCACAGAGCACATGCAGTGAGGAGATTGCATCACCTGCTTGGGGCCTCATGGTCAACTGCAAGGGCGCACACACTCTGGTCCGCTTTGCAGTCCGTTGCATTTCTGGGCTGACCTCCATGATCAGACTACACGGGGAAGCCAGTGTTCCTGACTCCCCACCATCTCCAGGGAGGCCCAAGTGGCCACTCCACCTCGTTCCCTTCTTTGCACCCTAGAGTCAGATTGCACTAACTTGGTATTTCCCAAGGAGTTCCCCAAACTCTTGCACAAGCTATTTCCTCTGCCTGGAAGGTTCTTCGTGGCTCTGAGATTTCTTCCCTGAAGGCCCCATCTAAAGCAGCCCCACTCGTCCACAACCACCTGTCACATCCCTTTGTTTTCTTTTCTGGAGGACATTTACTACTATATCATATTTTCTTGCTGATACCTATTTCATACCCTTTCAGTCTGGCTGACGCCCCCCAGAATGTCATTCAGTCTGGTGGATCATTGCCATTTCCAGAGCCTCCACAGCACCTGCGCTAGGTGTTTAGTGAAGAATAGTTGAGATACATGGATATTATTTGAATATCTCTACCCCCCACCCCCGCTCCAGGCAGGGGCCATCAGTTTGCAGCCCTGGGGGCAGGAGGACAGCCATTAACAGCATTTTCTTCTGGATGGAAAACAAAAACCCAAGGATGCACAAAACTGTGAGTGAGTTGAATGTGCGAGACCAGCAAGGAAGCGGCCCTTCCTAGACATTTCCAGCACCCCGAGGAGGGACACCCCCTCTCACCTGCATCATGAGTCTCCTGGGCCACCCATCACAACCTTTGGGACACCTGGGGGTCCCCGCTGGCTCTGTGAGGCTGTGGTGGACGCCATTCCCAATCAATGAGATGCAGGGTTATTTTAGGGTGCGTGTAGATGGCTATTTTCCTGTTTCTAAATACTTATAATAGGTATGTTTTACTAAGCATTAGAAAACTTAACTAGCCCATCAAATCTAATGAGTCTAAAACAGTCAATAGGAAAGTACCAGGTAAACACGAATACTGGTAAATGAGAGGGAGCAAAGGTCAGGCAGTGGTGCACAGTGACATCAGAGAAGCAGTTTCTGCTCCACTGTGCCTCCTCAAGGCCTCCGGAGGGATGCTGGGAACCCAGGAGAGCTGCATAAAGACTGGTAATGAGAATGCTATGCACACAGATAAAGAGGCTTAAGGCAGAGGGGGGGCCCTTCCCTGAAGAACTGATAGTTTGGCCCAATTCACCCTGTGCATTTCCCAGCAAGTTTTGAAAGTCAGAATTTACAGTTAACCAGTTTCCCTAAGCTTTAAAGCAACACATTTTCTGTACAAAGTAGCAATGAGTAAACAGCATGACCCTGGACTTCAGTGGCTTTAACCCCTTACTCACCAAACCACCTTTCTCTGTCTTTCTTTCTCAAGGCGTCCCTGCCATGAACATTGTTGTCAGTACCTTCCAGAAGCCACAGCTTCCCCTCCTCAGCCCTCTGGGAACAGAAAGGTGCACTGCAATCCACCGGAGAGGCCACGGAGAGGCCACGAATCATCCTCAGCTGGAGGCCACGGTCAAGGGTGGGCTGCTCTGCCCTTTCCTCCATCCCCCAAAGGGGTAAGAAAAAAAGCTTCTGGTGTAATGTTCATACTGAAAGCTTAGAAAGGAAGGCAAGGAATACTTACAGAGAGAAGAGTAAAGCTGGAATTTAGATATTGTTGCTTTAAAGCAGCGATTTTCAACCGGTGTGCTGCAAGGACTTTTAAAACACGCAGTACCTGACTGTGTTCAGGGGCACTGACCTCTTTTCCCTTAGGTTGTCAAATAAGAAACGACAACAGCCAACACTATGATAGCCGTTGGGTGTGAATGAATCAAAATTATACCTATTTTTTGTCAGATGGGCAAAAAAATATTTGTGTGTACCACAGAATTTTGGTAATTAGTTTATGTGTGCCATGAGCTGAAAAGGGTAGAAAATCGCTGTTTTAAAGTCGTAACTCCAGGTCTGTGACTGAATTTTCCTTTGTGTATGAAGGTACTCAAACCAAAACAAAGCTATCATTAAGGCTTCATCAAGACCTTCAGTTTTGCTCACACGGAACAGGACTGCTGCAAACACATGCAGGGAAGGGAGAGATGAACAGAGAGAGCACAGAGGGGCTTCAGGCAGTGAAACTGCTCCGTACCACACTGCAAGGGTGGGTACACGCTCTTGTACACTTGTCAGAGCCCACTGCACGCACAGCACCGGGAGGGAACCCTAATGCGAACTACGGAGTTTGGGGGCTAAGTTCATCCACTGTAACAATGTACCACCCCTCTGTTGTGGGGGTGCTGATGGGAGGGGAGGAAGTACATTTGCCGGTCAGGGTATATAAAGGCATCCTCTGAATTTTCTGCTCAATTTTGCCGTGAACTTAAAACTGCTTTAAAAAATAAAGTTCATTAATTAAGAAAAAATTACACATTGTAAATCACAGTAATTTTTTTCCCAGAAAAAAAAACAGTTAATAGAAGGGTGTCTTTTTCCCTTATGAACATCTACTTTACTCAAGCCCAACTCAGAACAAAGTCTAGAAATTGTCTCTCTGGACATACAGGCATGCCACTTCAAATCAGTTAAATGATACTAACAAGAGTCTGTTGGAATTCCAAGAAACTCAAGACCCAGCATGTTCATTGCACAGAATGCAACTCATCCGTTCTTCCTCTGGTCTGAGAAACATTTCCAGACATTGTTCCTATTTTATCTAGCTTTTTTTTTTTCCAATTAAATGGGCCTCTGCCTTGAACTTGATCCTCTGCTTTGTCACTGACTCAGTTCAAATACAAAGGATGTTCAGGTTCCCCTCCTAAACGGGGAGGAGGAGAGGCAGAGAAGGAGTTCCTGGCAAAGAGCGACCACTGGGTGGGTGGGGGAAGAGGGAGGGGAAGGGGGTGAACAGTGGTGCAGGAGCCCAGGAACCCAGGGGCTCAGGGCATGGTTGGTATTGTTAATGCAGCTGAGCCTTCCAGTGGGATGAGGCCTCGATGTGTGTCTGGCTTCTGCACAGGGTGGAAAGACCACCATCCTTTAAATGGGAGGCGAGATCCCTTAGGACCAGGAATCTTGACTCTCCAGGGAGTTCTGAATCCAGGAGGGGCTGTGAGGAGAATCCAGGTAGCTGAGGCTGCAGAGCTGAGTCCAGCCTGGGCCAGTCTTTCCTTCCGTGGTTTTACAAAGGAA
The DNA here is from genome assembly GCF_019186645.2 of Phyllostomus hastatus. NCBI lineage: Eukaryota > Metazoa > Chordata > Mammalia > Chiroptera > Phyllostomidae > Phyllostomus > Phyllostomus hastatus. The sequence goes on from NW_025333960.1 coordinate 22,746,061, forward strand.
ATAAAATATTAATGAAACAACCCAAGCCAGTCACACTCTACCTGTCCTGCAGATCTTGCCACCACCTGTCCTTCTTGTCCTCTACTGCCTCCCTCCCATCAGCTTGTAAACATGTCCGGGTCTCTCCCAACTTAAAAATACATAAAATCTACAGAAACCCAACAAACTCACTTCCAACCCCCACTTCCCCCTGGCTCCTCCCTCTCTCTATTTCTCTCTCTCAGGCAGTCAAACCTGGGAGAGAAGCCCCTTTTCTCCCTTTCTGCTGGCTGCTACCATTCCTCACCTCTCATTGCTCCCTCAGTTCACTCCAGCATGACTTTTGCTCCCTGCCCATCACCTCACAAAACTGCCCCGCAGAGGGCACGCACGCAAGGCTTACTGGTAAAACCAGAGGACACACACCCAGGCCTCATCTCACCGGAAGGTTCAGCTGCAGTAACCACACAGATCACCACCTGGGCTCCGCTGTGCCCCAGGAGCGTCCTCCTTCCCCTCCGACCCGCCCCCCTCCCTTGTGGCTCTGTGCCAGCAACTCCTTCTCTGCCCTGCCTCTGAACATTCACGTTTCTTGGGGGTCTTCTTGTATTTTCCCACTACAATTTCTTTCTAAGCAAAATAATCCACCCCAAGTAGCTGTAGTTATCATCTACACACTGGTGAACTTCCAAATTTAACATCTCCAAAGCAGAGCTCGCCATGCCCCTCCCACCCCCGGGCCCCCTGCAGTGGCCATTTCAACAGATAGCATCTCCACTCGCCCCGCCCATCCATGCCCGACGCTTCTGTCCCCCAACACCCAGATCCGTGTCCTGCAGCCTCTACCTTCTCCGATCTCACTACTGCCACCTTACTCCTTAGACAGCAGTCTCCACCCTCGCTCTAGTTCCTTTGCAACCGTGGACCACACCTCCACCGAGGAGAGCCTGTTTTTTAAAATAACCAGGTGCATCCTGTCCTCCTCTGCTGAAAGCCTTCCGTAACTGCCCACAACACAACAGGAGGTTTGAAACCGTAATGTGGACGAGAGACACCGTAGGGTCCTTGCTGAGCCCTTCAGCTTTCTCTCTCACCACCTCTCTAACCCTCTCTATGCACGAAGCCCACACACGTCCTTTCTGTTCTGGAGTGTTCTGGAATATCTATGCTCTTTTCTGTCCCTGGGCTTTTGCTCGTGCTCTGTGCTCTACCATGTTTCTCAGATCAAAACCCTTCTTCCTTTCTCTGTTCTGTCCACACCCTGCTCAAATGAAAACAGAGGGTAAAGCCCAAGGGAAGACAACCTAAGAACCAAGAGAAATATACTGGTTGAAAAAAATTACCAAGAAGGAAAAAGGCTGGTACCTTTATACCCTTTCTTTAACTATACTTTGCCCTCTCAGAGTGTATTTTTTAAGTTTAAATGAAAATGAACCCACGAGATTGTGCTTGAACCAGAACAGACGTGAGCTCCCAAACAGCATTAACAAGTGTGAGCGAACTGACTTTATTTCCCATAGCTGTGAACCATCAGAAAGGCGGCTTGAGTCCACGATCAAATCTCATAAAAGTAATTGATATTTCTTAAAACAGTACATGATGTGTCCTAATATTAATAAAATTAACCTAGGAGAGTGAGAAGAGGCCAAATAACAACCATAAAGACCCAAGGCAGACAGCTGGACAGGCAGAAAGACAAGGTCAAAGGAACTCTCCTCTCTAAACCCAAACCACCACACTGACGGCCTGAAGTTGGAATTCCCACCCAAAGAAATTCTCAATGTTGCACTATTAATTCTATAATTTGAGCAGATACTAAATACTGGATGCTTCTGTGAAATCGAATGTGTACCTTCATAAAAGGGTTTCTCTGAGTTGCTATGGGGTTGGAGGTGAGCAGGGGAGAAGGGGAGGAGAAATGAGGGTTGGGGGAAAGGGAAAGGAGAGAACATCTGAGCTGGCTGGAGGCAGAGGGGGGAGAAGACTGGTCCAGACCAAAAGTACAGAAGAGGCTGCAGTGCAGGTCTGGTAACTTCAGGCAAGTGGATCTTAGACCTGCCCTGCCCCTTCCCAGAGGGCACAGCCTGCCCGCCAGACCCACACCTGTGCTAGCATGGCACGGTGGTGACCATCGCTATGTCTACCGTGGCTGGTGATGAGTTTGGGTGCGTGCGCTCCCCACTGTGTGCGCTCCCCACTATGTGCTGAGAAATCAACAGGAGAGGAAAAATGAAATTTGGACCACATGTAGAAGGAAACATGACCTAACCTTCAGGGCACAGCACAGTGCTGGGCACACAGTAGGTGTGCAACACATTTAAGGAAAGGTGGTTTTTCCCATTTAAGTGCTATTGGGGGAGCTTTTTGTTTCTAACCTTGACAGCTAAAGAATTAGTTTTAATTTTTTCAAGTGAGGTAAAATACTTAAGAGCCTTTCTGCTCAGAGCTAGGAGGGCAAAGATTATAAATGTACCTTGAAATGTTATTATAAAATATTTGTATGTTTCCACAAATACTTTTGAGCATTGCAAGTGTGCCAGCCACTGTGCCAGGCATCGAAAACAGGGCAGTGAACCAAAGGGGAAATGTCCCAAGAACGGACTTTTGTCAGACTCATTACTTTATACATCATATTAAGCTGAATATTGTAAAAAGATAGAGTGTGTGTGTGTGAGTTCCAACATAAAACATGTTCCAACTAAGAATGGCAACAGACACTGTTAGTATACCAAGGTATGTGTAACTTTAAACAGCCTGATCTGATATCATATCAAGGACAAACAAAGGCTCTAAAAACACAATTTCCCTCCATGTAAATACTGCTGTCTAATCTACAAATATTTGATTTGTCAAAAACTGATTTGCAGATACTTTTGCCAGGAGAGAATCAAAGGTTCTTAGGGGAGAAGGGATTGTCAAGGTCACCCGACCAGGTATTCCTGTAACAGCTGCCTTACGGATCGGGGCTTCCCTTAAGGCTTCCCATAAATTGGTTTAGGTGCCTGCACCTGATGGAGCCCAGGGAGGTTAGGATAGGGCTCAGCCCCGCCTAGTCGGCTGGAGGCTGGCCGACGATCCCTCCTTCTCAAATGCTAATCCCACAGTTCTTCAGCATCACAAATGCGGACTAGTGATGCACAAAGGAGCGCCTCCCTATGCTAACGTTTCCTTTTGATTCCATCAGTAGCTTACCTGCATTCTTTCCCAACAAGGGGTGGGGAGAAAGGCACAGATTTTCTGACCCCAAAAAGACCTTGTCCCCTCAGGCACTCAGGCAGTATTTCCTGGCAGGGAGAACCTTGGCAGGCTGAGAACCAACGGAATCAAGTCTGAAGCAACCTCATCATAACATTGACACAAAACCTGGCAAGTGAGGAAGGAGACAGGGCTATGTCGACCAGGAAAGACACGCTGAGCCTATGGACGGCGGTCAGTTCCCGACTTCGGACCAGGTTCTGCTGCTCAGTCTCTCTGGGCCGCCACTACCTCACCCCACCTACCAAGTTGAGGTGGTCAGATGTGTCACCCACTCTGAGTTCTTAAAGAAACTGTGCTAACTTCCATTCTATATAATTTACCCACCCTTCCCTTAATATTTTAATCCGGGAAACACTAAGTCTGATGTGGCTCATCCACAACGACCACTTGATGTAGAAGAGGGGAGGCCAGTCACAGCTGCATCTGCTCTGACCCCTGCGGAGCCTCCAGGTGGGATCACGCGAAGCCAGTGATCATGGGAGGGGCCTGCTCCCGGGTGAGTGGGGCCCAACCAACTGGAGGAGGAGACTGCCTGTCAGGAGGGAGGAGCCACCCAGTCACTTCAGTCTATTTTAATTATAGTTTTGTTAGTTTTAATGTCTGTCATTCTCCGTTAAATGTGAAGTCCTTGAAAAATGAGACCTGTTGTGTTCTACGCTGGGTCATCAGTGACTAACACATAGTAGGGGCTCAATAAATATTGGTTGAATGAGTGCACAAGTGAGAGACCTAGGTTGCAGTCCTGGGTTTTCCATTTACTAACATTCACAGAGGATGTATAGTAACATGTTACATTTTGTTGGGGCCCATGACAAGCCACCCCAAAATATCCCATTCTGGCATGGTGCTTACTTTAAATTCAAGTTAGAAGAGTGGAGGCAGCCAAAAGGGCGCCTTGACCCTCCCTCGTCTCCCTGAATGCAGGACACAGAGCTCCCTTGTGAAGGGAGTCCTCCTCGCTGGGGAGGACACTCCTGCTCCAGCGAAAGGACTCGGAACTGAAAAGTCTCTGTAATCCGATCTTCCTGTCTCTTTTCTAATTTACTACTTCGTTTAAATTCCTCACTGAGGGATGCCCATAAACCTGGCCTAGATTCCTCTCTAATGAGCACTAACCTTCTTTGTCCTGTCAATTTCTCACAAAGTTGGTGCATACTTGTCTAAAAAGTTTTAAAAGGTGCCTGGTTGGATCATTTTATGATCTGAGCATCATATTGTTCTTCTCTCTGTGCATATTAAGTTGGCTTTTCTCCTGTTAAGCTAGTCTTGTGTTAATTTAACTATCTTATTTTTCTTTTCACTAGTTTTATCTTTTCTGGAAAAGTTATTTTTAAATATAAATATGCTAACGTAGCTATTATTATTATTTTTGAATAATTAATTAATGGAGACTTTAAAAATTATTAGTTACTATTTGTACTACACTGAGAAGAGAGACATATAAACTTGAAAGGCATAAGGTGAGGAAAGTATGAAGAAATCTTACAGAGTGTCACCACCACGGGTGAGGGGCACGCAACCTAGTCTGGGGAGGCAAGAGAAGACTTCCTAAAGGAAAGGACCCTGAGCTGAGCTTAGACAATGGAAACCACCTGGTAAGTCTCTTCAATAAAGTGCCCTGACCAGCTCAGACTGTGATAAGAGAAATGTTATCTTCATATTCAAATCTGACTTCCACATAGCTTACAAATTGGCTGTGACTAAGGGCATAAGCATTAAACAAATAGTCTCGATTTTGCTTACTATTTCTATCATATATGCATCGAACCTGATCTGCAGGATCTGCAGCTCAGCTCCCCTTGTGACTAATCCTCTGGAAGCTGGGCACACCCACCTTTCCTTCTGATGTGAACAAGCTGTTGAAGCCACCATTTTTTCCCCATCGTGGTTCTCTGCCTGTGTCAAAGGAACTCAATTTTTTAATTCGTGAAACTTTTCAAATACCTTCTGGCATGTGATTAGGTCTTATTAATTTGTTATATCATGTATTTGAGTTTTGCTTAAAACCTAGGGCAGGCTGCATTCTGGTGTCAAGACACAATAAGTACAATACTGGGGGCTAAGAAGTTTAAAGAATGCAAAAATGCCTGGCACAGTTCTATTTATGGACTTTGAATTTCTCTACATTGTCCTCTTAAAACACAGTAGGCCAAGAAGACAAAAAAGGTTACTGTGTAGTCTTGCTCCTATTTGGAAGAAATTCGACTTTTTTCTTCTCTGAATAAGAAAATAATGTCTCTCAGTTCTCTTGGAAATAAGGATCTGCTCAACAGCGGGACTGATCGCCCTACTTTATTGTCTTCTTGCACCCTAACCCCGAGCAGTAAATGGAAGGCTAATACACTAATTACAATTCTGCTTCACAATGCAGATAATACTTACTGACCTCATTTCTAAACAAGTTGGTATAAACTAAGATAAAATGTGAATTATTTGATGATTTCTGTCAACTAAGCAAGTATTTTATTTGTCAAGTAGGAAAAGAGGGTTAAAAGAATGACACAATCTCTAAAATTAGCTCTTCCACAGAGTGCCACTATTTGATCCAACTTGGTGCCAGGAAGTTTCATGTTCTTCATTGTGTCTGGATGAGGTCTTTTCTGGTTGTAAAGTGGCCATGATTAAAAAGCTACTATTAAAAAAATGCTATAACTTATCATCTGGTCATATGTATTACTTTTAATGATAGACGTTTAAAAGATCTTATTTATGTATTCTATAAGATTATTTGTTTATTTGAATCAATTTAGAGTCCTGGCTGGTGTGGTTCAGTGGACTGAGTGCCAATCTGCGAACCAAAAGGTCCCCGGTTCAATTCCTGGTCAGGGCACATTCCTGGGTAGCAGGCCAGGTCCCCCATTGGGGGTGTGCAAGAGGTAAACAGTTGATGTTTCTCTGGCACACTGCTGTTTCTCTTCCTCTCTTTCTCCCTCCCTCCCTCTCTACTCTCTAAAAGTAAATAAATAAAATCTTAAAAAAAAATTTAGAATATGGCTTGCTGGTATCACAATATTCTAATGAAAAATATAAATAAATATACTAATTTGTACAAATTCATTGCTGATAATCAGGAAAAATCAAATTCTATATATTTTAATGACATGCACAGTTTTATCGAACACTGAAGACATATTAATACCTGCCTGTCAATAATCTCTAACCAATAGAAACTTTAAAAAAATGCCCTGGTTGGTGTGGCTCAATGGATTGAGTGTTGGCCTGTGAACCAAAGGGTTGCTAGTTTGATTCCCAGTCAGGGAACATGCCTGGGTTTCGGGCCAGGTCCCCGTAGGGGGCGTGCGAGAGGCAACCACACATTATTGTGTCTCTCCCTCTCTTTTGCCTTCCCTTCCCCTCTCTCTAAAAATAAATAAATAAAACCTTAAAAAAAACTTACCAGTTATCGGGCACTTAATACAGGATTTTACTAATCCCAGCAGCAATATTCCCACTATCCCCATTTAACAGATGAGAAACTAAGTAACTTGCCTAAGGCCATTCTGGTTAATTATTCACATAACTTGAACTTGGTCTACCCTTTGGTAAGTCTAGTTAGAACTTAGAAAGTATGTTGGTTTTGCTCTAACCTTCTCATAAAACTGGAGGTACCTTAGCTACTTCCCTCCCCTCTCCTTTATTTTCCTACTATATTTTCCCTTTTTTGTTCCTGTGTCACCAAAGTGTTATCTTTATCATAACACTGTATTATCTATAGGTCTGTCATTGTCACTTCCAGACAACAGGCTTGCAGTAAGAAGTCAGGTGACTCCAGGACGACACGATCTACTTCGCTCACCTGTTCTGATTGGGCAAGAACTGTCTGCCTGCCAAGAGCAGCATCCCGGGAAAACCTCCACAGAAAGGCCTGTTATCCTGTGCCAAGGGATAAACCCTTGCCCCACAAAGCACCTTAGTATTATTAAACATTTTCTATTTGTCAAGCACTTAACAGTCATTTTTATTGGTGTTTTTTACTAGTCATAACTCTGCATCAGTACATATTCTGTTTTTTTTTTTAATTAAGTGCTCCGAGTACAGTGGGAAAGCCGAAGGCCCTGGGGAGCAAGTCTTCAGCAGGGAGCAGACGGAGCAGCACGGAGACCGGCCACCTGCTCCCGGCCGAGTGTGGGACCTAGAAGCAGCCAGTCGGCACTTGACCACCGTGGGAAGGGCTTCCCCGGGAGCTCGACTTGACATGAAGAAGAGACCCCCAAATTATGATAGCTTTCAGCCAACTTCTACCTTGAACATGTGCTGACATTTGGAAGACTGGGCTGTGTGTGTGTCCCCCCCACCACATCGAGAATGTTCCCTTTTATTTTCCTGACACACGAAAACACAAAACCCAATGTCCTTCTTTCCCCTTTAATGCCTAAAATCAATGCTTTTAAAACTTTAGCTATAAGTTACAGCTAAAAAATTGCCACTGTATAAGAGGCCTGGATCTGAGGCCTCTCTGAGGATCGGTTTTTCTCATCTGTAGAATGGGTATCTCTGCTTCTATCCTCTGCCTTCGATTTGCTCATACTGTCACAGGACTTACCCCACTGACAGGGTATATTCTTTAGGTTGCTTGTCTTTCTTCCCCACAAGACTGTGAGTCTCCAAGGATAGAGCTGTATTTGTGTCCCCATCATCTATCTGCCCTAGTACCTGACACTAGGAAGTGCCCTCCAAAGCTTCCTTAGCATGAAATCACATACAAGAAAGCCCTCTTGCAAACTGCAAAGCACTATTCACAAGTGCTTTAGTAATCGATTATTCACAGTATGGTCCTACAGACCTGAGACGTGACAGAAATAATGTTGGCTACCAAAGGAATGAGGCTTTCAGTAATCGTGAGACCTATAATTAAAATGCGAACTGAGGCATAATACCAGTTCTGAACTTCTTCGGACTATTGCATAATACTTCATCTCTCGTGCTGGGACATCTGCAAGAGTGGCACACTAAAGCCTTCCCAAGAGGTCTCAATGTGAGAGCAAAGAGAAGGCTTAAGTGTTTGACCAGGCAAGACTGTATTTTTTCCAAATTTTCATGTCCTCCTTACACACTTTTAGGTTTAAATGTTTAGTTTGGGTTAGGCCAACTTTGGTCCCATTTCTTTGGCAGTGGTGCACATTGTGAATCTCCAGGGTTTGCCTGTGAGCAGTCATTAAACAGACCCTCTTCTTCCTCACCAATAGTTCTCCTTCTGACTCACCCTATGTCTTCCCATGCAGTTTCTCCATTGCTGTCTCTGAACTATTTCTAAGTTATTCCTTACCTCCAAATTCTCACCCTGGTACGTAGCAAATGCTTAGAACCCTATGTTCAGAAGTTTTCTGTGTCGTCATTTAAATGCTGGGAATAGAGCCTATGATTTTATGATTCGTTTCATTAGTTAAAAAAAAATTTGAGAAATATGCCTGGAACTATACCACTCCCCTTCCACTTATAAAACAATCCTGAAAATAGTGAAATCACCAGCACTATGGATATCCTACTGTTACTTTTTAAAAAATTAACATACACTCTGACCAATGTGGCTCAGTTGGTTGGGCATTGTCCCATAAAGCGAAAGGTCATTGGTTCAATCCTGGTCAGGGCACATGCTTGGGTTGTGGGCTGGTCCCTGGTTGGGGTGCATGCAAAAGGCAACCAATCACATTTTGTTTCTCTCACACATTGATGTTTTTCTTTCTCTATTTCTCCCTCCCTTCATCTCTCTTTTAAAAATAAATAGCCCTGGCTGGTATGGCTCAGTTGACTGGAGTGTTGTCCCATAGACCGAAAGGTTGTGGGATTGATTTCCAGTCAGGGGCACATAGCCAGGCTCAGGGTTTGATCCTGGGTCAGGTGCATTTGAGAAGGCAACCAATCCATGTTCCTCTCTCACATCAAAGTTTCTCTCTTTCTCCCCCTCCCTCTGCCTTCCTCTCTCTCTCTAAAAAGCAATGAAAAAAAAAGTCCTCAGGTGAGGATAAGTAAATAAAATTTTAAAAACCATAAAATATATTAACATGTGAATGAACACCAAGTTGAGATAAAAAGAAAATTAAGCTAGCATAACCAGTTTTATAATAATCTTGTTATACTTTTATTTATGTTTGTATGTTTCTGCAGCAATGTGTCTTTAAACTGCTACCTCAATCCACTAAAAAAATAAATATTCTGTAAATCTTTTTCTGGAGTAAAAAGCAGTAAGATATTCAAGATGGAATATTGAAAATCTATTCACATATGTAGTTTTGTCAGAAAGAATATCACAAAGTAGAAAATGACATTCCAGATAAGCAGCCTTAATAAAACTAGTAGAATTATTAAAGTTATTAATTATTAATTAAAATTACAAAAGCCCACAAAGTTATCCCATTAGGACTGTATTAGCTGAATACTGTGAATATTTAAAAGGCAAACTAAATTAGAGGTAATAAATCCTGCATTATATCAGTCGTTTCTATTTTCTAAGAGCACCTTGTCAAACTAAAAACAAGTCACGAAAGGGTTAATTGGTCAGCAATGTTGCATCAAAACACCAACTAATTACCCTGATTTTGAAGTATACTCAAAATATATATTAATACACATCGACTTTAAGTGGAACTTCTATTGAGTTATTTAGTCTCCAAGAAAACAGTCAAATATTAGAAAATTATAGCCCAATTTTCAGGACCAGACAGGACCTAGCCAAACACAGGCCCTACTCCTGGAATACAGAAATTAGAATTTACCGAAACAATCAAACATGTTTTAAGAAGCCCAGTGTGTTATGGATTGCTCCCCTAATCCCAAACCACTCCAGATAAAATTTCATGTATTGTAAAAAGCTGTTGATTTCATTCTAATCTGACTTTTGTGAATCTGCTGGAGTTTGGGCAGCAGTTACACCCACCAGAGCCCCCCTGTTCCCATCCCTTTTGCTACTTGAAATTTAGTACTTGAAAAAGAGAACTGCGGTTTTCAGAACAAACCTAGAAGCAGGTATGGAGGCAAATCCCTCCAAGGCCTCGGCACTTCTAAACCTTGAAGAAAAGTAGGAGCGAGGCAAACAGGCCTTGGGGGAACTAAAGCATCCAGGTGACGGACTTGGCCTGGGTGAGCCAGGGTGCCAGAGGCTCCTGAGATTTCCTACCTATCAGAATAGAGGCAGGGCGACAGGGCTGAGTCACTGGACGCCCAGAAGAAGGCCCGCAGACAGGCCCTGCCCAGCATCTGGACAAGGTATTTATAGGAGAAAAACTGCAGATTGAGACTGGGACTTTATCAGCTGTTTTTCAAACATAAGACATCCTGTGCTAAGATAATAAAGTGATGGAAAACTTTTAAAACACTTTTCAAAACACAACTCATTTAGCACTGTGGACCACAAACTCTTAAGTATCACCACGGACACCATCTGACTGAGGAGGAAACTCAGAGCACAGGGAGGTTCTGGGCTGAGCTGCTCTTAACCACTGAGACATGGGTTCTCAAAATAGGCCATTACAGTCCCAGACCCAGCAAAGGCTTGGGACCACACACAGCAACACAGAAAGAACATGTTATACACTGGGGACACAGCTGACCCTTGAATAACATGGGTTTCAACTGTGGGGGGTCCACTTCCGTGCATATTTTTTAAAACAAATACTGTAAATGTATTTTCTCTGATGATTTTTCTTAATAACATTTCTAAACCTTGTATATAATACATATAACATACAAAAACATATGTTAATCGACTGTGTGTGTCATTAGTAAGGCTTCCTCCAGTCAACAGTAGGCCATTAGTAGTTACGTTTTGGGGGAATCAAACGCTATTCGTAGATTTTCGAGTCTCTGTGTGGCAGGGTGGGGAGATGGATGCCCCAACCTCTGCATTGTCCAGGGATCAATTCTACTCTGGTTTCTGGTTTTGAATTTCCCTGTGTTTTAACAAGTTCCCTCTTCTTACATTGCTCTAGAAAAGCATGTAAGGCAGTGATATGAATCCAGTGTTATATCACCTCCTGACTGGATTTTCATTTGAAGAGGTGCTAAGACTTTGAGAATCAACAAATCTTGGATTTAAAAGCAGGGACTCTGGGATTAGACAGACCTGGATTCAAATCCCAACATGGTTACTTACCAGTTCCTAGACCTTAGGCAAGTTAGTCAACACCTGTTCACTTTAGCTTCCTGCTTTGTAAAATGGAAATAATAACCGTAACTCCTTGAAGGGCTGTGTGACGGACGATTAATGAGAGACGACAGAGATCACTGCTCATCAAGATGTTCTGCGTACATAAATTGCCAATGGATCTTCTTAAAATGCAAGTGTTGATCCAGGGGAACAGATTCGTGAGATTCTACGTTATCGGTAAGCTCCCAAACGAGGCAGACGCTACCATTAGGTGGACCACTCTAAAGCCCACAGTTCATCTGGGTAGTTATTAATGATTACACTCGGCTTTTCTGTGAAGATTCTGCTCAGAATCTGTGAGCGGACGGGACAGCGGACATCACAACTCTGTAAGAAGAGAGTCACGCGTATCTCTAGAGACTGCAGCCAGCTGAAATGACAGCCTCACGGGCCCAGCACTCCCTTCAACCACTCCTGCGCGGATCTGGTCCAACTGTCCTTGCACTGACGCAGAATAGCTAGGAAACTAGGAAAGGTGAAATAACTCACATTTCTTTCTTTCTTTTTAAAAAAAGATTTTATTTATTTTAGAGAGGGGAAGGGAGGGAGAAAGAGCGGGAGAGAAACATCGATGTGTGGTTGCCTCTCTTGTGCCCCCTACCGGGGACCTGGCCCGCATCCTAGGCAGGTGCCGCAGACTGAGAATGGCACTGGTGAACCGTTATTTCGCAGGCCCACGCTCAACCCACTGAGCCACACCAGCTAGGGCAAATAACTCACATCTCTAAGTTATGTTCCTTAAAAACTACATGGCAAAAACCATAGCAAGTTTAGGTATCAGAACTAACCCACAAGCTCAAGAAACTCATTCTAAACACTGGTATCTCAGACTATCATAATAAAATGGAGGACTTTCCCATGGATCAAATTTGTGTGTGTGCATCTAAATGTATCTGAACATATCATCCTTGAACATTTTGTCTAAACAGATGGGGCAGCAGAGAAATCTACAATTATTAAATAAGAATATATACAGTGTATCTACTAGCTAGGTCTCTGGCATGTGGTAGAAAGTACCCCCTCCCCAGAAAAAAAAATAAATAAAAAAGAAAGTGCCCAAATGGAAATAGGTGCCATAAATAAATAATAATTCCCTTTTTCTTGTGTTCAGAGAGGAAAAATGGGGATTAAATGGTGGGACACCTGACTAAACTGTGTTCACCTGGACAGGAGACATGGTGTAAAACTAGAAATTGATGATTACAATCTGCCAACCAGTCTTGACATTCTAATTTGGTAATCAAATTACTCACAAAGGAAGCGACATTTATCTTTGTCATCCTTCAGCATTCCTTTCCAAATTCCTTTCTTTTTTTCTCAGAAGCCTCCAACCAAATGCTCTCTTAAATCTGTCAGCCTTTTCAGGTGGCACATTTTTACCTCCTCCCAAACAGATCATATCAAAGGGCCTGTCTTCCAGTGCTCACTACCAGGGGGCTAGGGAGAGCAGGAATTCAAGGCACAACAGAGTCTAGATACTCCCAGGGAAGGTTTGCATTACACAGATTTTCAATGTCTATACTGCGGTGGCGGCGATGGGGCTGAGGAGGTGAGGGGCAGAGAATGGGCTGGTGATGTGGGATTAACTGAGCTGCTCTAGCACCTCCCCATCTTCTCCTAAGATCTCCCCAAGGTCCTCAGTTTTCCAACGTTATACAGGGTCTGGCAAAAGTAAGGCCTGCTTGAGTGTGGTTGGTAGGGTAGTAATATGGGCGTGATAACTTATAGTTTTAATTTGAACATTTCACCTAAAATACCACATGGTGTGCTCCAGTGTGACATTGTTATGTTACAGAATTACATGCTTATGATTTTGTAATGAAAGATTTTTGTAATAAAAAAGGGGCATTATTTGTGCCAGACCCTATACTCAACATGGGAGACCATCCCCACACTGCTCCTTCGGTGTGAGGGGCACATGTAGGAATTCTCTGTAGCCCACATATTAAAAACAACCCAACTTACTGCCTGGAGAGTCAGAATGTGAAGAGCCGCAAATCTCAGAATGTAGAGGGTTACCAGGAAAAGAAAGGTCCTGCTGGGATTCCCAAAGCAGCCCAAAGCACATTGCTGTGGTGAAAACTCCAATTAAAGCTGAGACACTCCACTAACAGCATTTTAAGATGCTCCTACTTCCATTATTTTTGAAAGCCAAGATTTGGGCAAAGTTTAGGATATGAGGAATAAAAATATATCAGTCACTAATGAAAGTTTACTGTCACATATAAATGTATCATTTTAGGGAGCAAGAAGAATCTATGTCAGGTTGCTGAAGTATAAGCTGAAAGGAAGGAAGTCTGACAGTAAAGGGAGTATTGAACAGAAGGACGTGGAGAATTAGCTGAAAACCTAAAACACGTCACATTGGGTTGGGCTTCCTGTAGTTCTAAGGGTTATAAAACTGCGGTCTGCTGTTTAGTTTACAGCCATGGGTATGAGGTAATACAACCTCATTGGCAGGTTTAATCTTAGTCCAGAGCCCTTTTTGTAGTGAGGTGTATGTAGTGTGTGGTCACATGGCTTACACACTCACTGATTTCTGGATCATACAGAATAGGAGCTCATTCTCTGTTACGAAGACTCAACACCATTCAGAGCCCATCCTCTCTCAAACGACAATAGCAGGCAAAGAGAAACTTCCATCAATCTGCAAAACCACAGAGCCTGAAACTTTGTAGAGCTTAAAATTTTTAAAGTTCATCTGTTTCCTTTGTGATGTTCATGTAGCAAGCAGAGAATCACTTCGGCTTGCAGTCCACAAACTTGCCAGCCCTCCAAAAACCTCGAGGGAGGACGAGGACCACTGGTCCCTGCTCCTCTCTGCAACACTCAGCAGGTAGAAAGAGGCTCAAGTAACAGTGGCTGAGTTGAATTCAGCATGTTTAGAACACCCAAGAGCTTATCAGTACAATGTGTCAAATCCCAGAGTTATATTTTCTTTCATTTTAGTTTTATCAAGGTCGACCAGTATACCCTCTGGGACTAATTAATCCACATCCCACCCCATCCCCAACTAAATACTCCAAAAAAGCCTTTAAAAAGGCATCCTGACTACCTGGTATACTACAGTGAATAATCAATCAAGAGAAGTAGATTATGTCCTAGAAATTAAAGTTTGAGTGTCTGACAGACCCACAGATTACTAGTATATTTGGCCCTAAGATTTTCAACATAGGCGACCACACAGTTAACTCCTAAATAGATTTTGCTTTTAAAATAGCAGTTACGAAACCAGAAGATAACTTGAAACTGAACTTTTTGTTAAATGACTGGAGTGGAGTTTTCACCAGCCTAAGCCAAGGGGAGGACCTGCCGAAGTGATCTCATCTACAGCTAGCAGTGCTAGCAGAAGGGGTTCTTCTTGCTTCGAATCCATAAGCAATGACAAGAGAATGGCCTTTTGAGTGTCATTGGTTAGGGGAGCCAGACTTTTAAACAGGATGACACAAGGACATAAATGGGATCCACTCTCTCCTTTGGCAGCAAACGCTTCTTTCTCTATTTCCTGGATCAGATTTAATAGATAGTGAGCTGATATACATGTGGGTCTGTATCAACTTAAAATAATACACCTGACTATTGATTACAACATGTAAAAGTACAGATTTCTTTCCCAAAATAACTGTTGCAAAACATTGAGTGCACTACCTTTTAACTTTTTTTTATTTTGTTCTAGTTTTAATATTTAATGAGGAAAAAATCTTGTCAATGAGACTACTTGCTAAGTGGAAAATAGATTAATTTATAGATTCCTAGCCCAAGAGTGAGATTAGTAGGTGCTCAGTAATTATTTCCTGAATGAATGAAAAAAGTTACATAATGTTGAATGACATTTCGTTTCTCCACCAATTTGAACTTTCTATAAAGCAGAGCAAACATTCTTCCAGCAGAAATAAAAATACAGCCACAAAGTAACACTAAAAATCAGGAAAATATCCATTTTAAACAGAGCAGTTAATCCTAATAGCTCCAGATAACCATTGCAAAAAAAGTTCTTATAATCGCTACAGCTGTGAAACACACTACTCCCAACAAATTTATAGAACTCTGTATCCATCTTGAAAGTAGACAGGAGTATCCCTCCTGCCTAGTATCCAAATGCCAAAATAAAACCATTAAGTAAATAGACTGAATATTCCTGTTCCCTTCCCCCTACTGTAGTACCTGAATCTGAATGAAAATGGGTTTCCCAGTGCTATCAGCATCTGCCTTCTCAAAGGCAAGGTCAAGAGTGACTGACTGCTTGTGCCCCACAGGGAGGCTGTTCCAATTTTCAGCTTGGAAACTGTAAGGACCAACTCTGGCCCCCAGTGAAGACAATGGAACAGAAACTGTGGGCATGCACCACTGACTCCAGAATCTTTCCACTAACGGACTTTCTACTTTCAGAGTTCCTTAAAAGTATTTCTGGAAATAATCTGGGTTAGGGTCAAGTGAGTGCAACTTGCAGCTTTGAAGCTAAAGTTCACATTTTTGTTTGGTACTTGAGAGAGGCACAGTCTATAAAAACTGAAGCAACAAAACTATATTTAAAATCTAAGCTCCTATTAGTATTCTATTTTTGTGTAAATTATAAAGACTAACATTAGAAATCTCTACCATCTAAGCCGAAGTACTGTTCTCTGAGGCAGGAAAAATGTTGTATTTTCATGCAAAGAGAAGAGCTATAAAGTTGTGGGAGGGGCCTGATAAACTTTCTTAAATGATCACTTGGGAGCTAGGAAGTTACACCAATAACTGGACCATCTTGAATTACAACAGCTCACTGGGGAAAAAGGAACTGAAACTACCCTCTACTTTGAACACAGCCATTCACGGGAATTAAAATGTGAATCACTTTAGAGTGTCATCTTGACATGCCAAGGTCGCAGGTTTGATCCCGGGTCAGGGCACATACAAGAATCAACCAATAAATGCATAAATATGTGGAAGAACAAATTGATGTTTCTCTCTTCCTTCCTCTCTAAAAAAATCAATAAATAAAAGAAAAAAAGAAAAAGCCATATATTCTTTAAAAAAGAATGAATCAGTTAAAGCAACCATCACAACCCCCTCCTCCAATAAAAAATAAAACCCAGGCACACTTCACATGAGTAAAAATCACGAATTCTATAACCTTTGTTACTCAAGTATACTCATTTTTCAACCAGTCCCATAAATGACACACTTGTTAATGTCCTCAAGAAGTAAAAAGTCAATGAATTTAAAGTAACAGGCTCTTCATTTTTTGAGAAACTTGCAATATTAGACGAGAATTAAAGCATCATCAGGGTGTCACTGTATTACCAAACAGTCTAGAATAACATGGTCAAACCTGGAATTCAGTGACACACCACTGGATGAGGTCCAGTCAGGATTAAGGTTAGATAGCCTATGTTGATAATTAAGAAATAAAGACTAAACTTAAAGTGCACATAGCATTTCTTGGGGAGGAATGGCCAGCTCGAGGAGTTGACAACCTAGAGCAATGCCTTGGTCCAGTTATTAATCCCCAGGAAATGCCCTGGACCTCAGTGGTTACAGTGATTTTAATAAGTAGAAGTTTCATACCAGCTTTTTACTCAAAACATTTGTTTTATACTCAGAATTCTCAGACTTCATAAAATGAGTTCTACAGTTACTAAAGAGTTCCTGTACATTTCTTAATGCTGGTTTTAAAAAAATCACTTTAACATAAATGAAAAGCTGACTACTAAATAAGCACAACTTTTTGTAGCATTTTAACAACAGGGGACTTAGTTTAAGAGCCAGAGTGAAAATACAACCAACATATGGATGCTGAAATCTATACGTAACTCAGGGGTTAACTGACAATTTAAGAAAAATACTTTTATTTTTATCGGTATCCAGCTTTATAGAACTGATTTACCTCACTGGGTTAAAATAAAAGACTGTGACAGAGCCGCTGCATTCCTTAGACCAAAACACAGCCAATGAAGCAAACCTGGCCTAACTTTTGTAGATGTTACGTCCTGATTCTATAATGACACTGGTCTCAGACGAACTGTTTCGCTATGATTCCAAGCAGATGTATACTTTAAAAACTCTCTTAGGCTTTTAATTCTTAATCGGATGCTATTTTGAACCAGGACATTTTAAGGATTTTTACTTTAGCGGAGGAATGTGAGCATTTATTTTTGCTTTTCAAAGAAAAAGCAAACCCAAATTCTCCAAAGAAGAGAAAATTCTCCCCTCCATCCTTAAAACTCCCTAAAACAACCTCCTGGTCTGTCAGAAATGTACTACACACACTGGAAGTACAGGAAGAAAGACACATAACCTACAGGTCTCCGGTATTTTAGAGAACTTTTGTGTTTATATTACTGTCCGCAGCCCTTTTCACCGCTGGCCTTGAGGCTTGCTGATTGTCTGGTAAATGTTTGAAAGGGTCAGTTTGTCCAGAACTGGAATATCTACTTTGGAAAAAGCACTGGGGTACCTGACATTTGTTCCTTGAAAGGCCTGCACTACACCTCCAGACTCACAGACCAAATTCCTACTTCTCCTTGATGGCAGAGAGGTCACAGTTATAAAACCTCCAGGGGCTGCTCCTGCCTGCAGAACAGAGCGTAGCCCCCAAAGACCTCTGGTTTCTCACTCCTAGAGAAGAGTACCCAGAAGATGAGCATCATTTTAATAATGCAAATATATTCCTCCAGGAAAAATCATAAGACACATCCACTTAAGCCCCCAGTCTCAACCTAGAATTTGGTATTGCTTAGAATGAAATAATTTTAAAGTCAAAACAGTCCCCTTATCTTTGATGAGGACACTACAGCCCAGAGAGGTGAACTGATTTGCCCAAGGTGGCTCAGCTTCTGGGCTACAACTCTTACTTTGTTGTTATTGCTACACTCCTGTGCTGTTTGTCTTAATCATCTATATTTGTAAGGCTTATCTACCCCCTAGATGGGGGGCTCCATGGGACTAGGGAAAGTCAGCAATGTTTTAGTGCCCACAATGCTGGGCACCACCGGGCACGTGCTCCAAATCAAAGCCTGGCTGGTAGGGCAGATGTCCTTCCCATCTAATAACTTCAACGACTGACTTTAGTTCATGGGAACTACACCCAGACATCACTTTACATTCAGCTACATGTTACTGGCACTCAACTGCCAGTCTCTCCACTCCCCACCCCCTACAGGAAGTGGGATTGGCATGTTTTCTCTTTAATAATGTATGACTGCTTTTCTAATTTCATAAGTTATGGTGAATATGTAATAGACTATTTTAATGGTTACTTTATTCAAATATATTCTAAGTAACTGCTTCCTTTATATGTACAGTATTCCTGCACTCTTCACCTTATAAAACTCATGCATTCGATGGAGAGGTTGTAAGGGCTGCTTTTGTTCTGTGAACTTTGAAGATTTTAGCGTTACTGCGAAACAGTGATTGTTAGGGCGATTTCCCTCGCACACCTTTTAAGGCGAGGTGTAAACTTTCCTGAAAAGAACCAAGAGTTAAGCTTCTAAGGCTGAAATCAAATCTGATTCAGTATATTTGCTTTTTCAAACTTCCCCCAACCCAGACCTGTATTAGCATAAATTAGTCTCCAAGTGGTACCAAAGAAACATTTCATGCATAGAGCTTAGTTTGGTTACCTGGGTGGGGGAAACAATAGCAGGTGAAACTATGGTGGGAGAATTGGTGCTTCTGTGCCCATTGGCTTCTGGAAGAAGAGGCAGGGGGTCGTGTTTCACGGAAACCACCACCACCGTATCCACAGGCTCCGAGGGGCGAATACAAAGTCGTTTGGGGGAAGAGGGGCCGCAGATTTCCCCCGACCCAAACACGGACTCGTATAGGGCGCGCTTGGGCGCAGCCTCGGATTTCACGTCCGGCCCGATCTGACTGTCTTTGGGGAGGATATAGGTGTTCCCCAGTGAGGGCGGCTGGGGGCGGTGGTGATGGGAGGGATGTGTAGAGGGGTGGTGGGAGTGGTGGCGAGCCGCCCCGTTCAGAGCTTCGGCATAGCAGCCCTGCAGGGCGGGCGAGCCCAGTTTGGTACCGATGCCCGCGATGCTGTTGAGCGTGGCGATGGAGACGGCGCCGATGCAATGGTTGGTGTAGGTCTTGGAGAGTTTGGCCGCCTTGGAGAGCATCTGCATCCTGGTGCCCAGCAAGTTCTTGCCGATGGCTTTGTTCTCATACCAGGTCACATCGCCCTCGCTGCAGTGGTCCCGTGGCCTCTGGAAGAACGCCTTGCAGAGAGGGTTGCGCTTCGACAGGTACTTGACAAAGCTGGCATAGGGGCAGAACTCAGTGCCCGTCTCGTACATGCGGGGCAAGTTTTCCTCGTCGCTGCTCTCCGCGCGCTTCTTACTCCACGACGAAGAGCGCGACTTGTGATAGGGCCCGAGGGACTTAAAGTAGACGAACTTACGGCCGTCCTCATCCATGGCCAGCCCAAAAGAGTCCTCCTCCAGCTCGCGCTGGTTCTCGCGGCCGCGCGTGCAGAAATACATGCACGTCTCGAACCAGACCTTGTTGAGCAGCCCGAAGGGCGTGTTGGTGCTGAAGACGCTGGAGGTGTAGAGCTTGCGCAGGTCAGCGCGCGTGATGGCTTGCTTCTGCACCACCGGCCCGGCGCCCTGCTCCTCGAGCTTGCGGATGACCGCGGCCAGCGTCAGGTTGGCGCTGCGCAACTCGGGGTCCTTGGTGAGGTCGAGCGTGCGGCAGTACGGGGGCTCGTTGAGGTAGCGGTTGAGGGAACTGCGAATGCTGATGAGCGACGACTTGCTGTAGAGCTGGCCGCTCTTGGAGCGGGCCTCGGCATAGAAGGAACGCAGCACGCGGCACAGCGCCCCCTTGTCCATGGTCTCGAAGTCCGGGCTCTGCGCCTTCTCGCTCAGGTACTCCCGGAAGATGCGCACGGCGTAGCGGGTGGCCAGCCGGGTGTTCTCGCTCAGCCGGGCCCGCTCGGGGCGCTGCAGCACGTCGGGGTCCAGCTCGGGGCCGTCCCCGGGAGGCCCGCCGCGGGCCCGGGGCGCCAGCAGTCGCGGCGGTGCCTCCGGCTCCAGCGCGGCGCTCTGGTCCATATTGATCATATGGACCGGCTCCGGCTCCAGCTCTTCCCCGGCTGAGTCCTCGGGCTCCAGGGGCTCGTCCCAGTCCAGCCCCATCTCCTCCTCCTCTTCCTCCTCCTCGTCGTCCTCCAGCCCCCCACCTCCGTCCTCCTCGTCCCCCGTTATCCGCACCTCCTGGATTTCGTCCTCCTCCTCTTCTTCCTCCTCCTCCTCGCCCGCGCTGCAGTAGTGCGGGCGGCCGTGGCGGCGGCCACGGCCCCCTGCACCGCGCTCGCCCTCGCCCCGCTCCCCATTGTTCTCGGCGGCGGCGGCGGCGGCGCTGGCGCTGCCGCCCGCGCTGGTGTTACAGTCCCCGCTGCCAGGCATTCTCGCCATATTGCCGTCTCTCTGCCAGTCCTCGGGCAGGGCGCATGCGCTATATTGGACCGCAGCGCTGAGAGCTTTTGTGTTTAATGACCTTCAGCTACCGGGAGGCAAAGCTGGGCTCTTAAAGGAGCCGCGCTCAATTGTCAGTTTGGAGCGCTGCTCCGGAGGGGCAGCGGCGCTCAAGGGATGGAGGGGAGGTGGGGAAAGTTAGACAGGGAGAGAGTGAGAACGGAGGATGGCTGGACCCTCTTCCTCCCCCACCCTTCTCCCCAATCCTAGGAAAACTTTGAAGGGTAAAAATATGAAAGAGGAGGGAGAGCTGTCGATGGGGCTGAGAAACTCCCAACTTACCCTCTGGCGGAGTGGCGCGCGGGCCCGGGCGGGAGAGAGGGAGGGCCGGCGGGAGGGCGGGGCGGTCTCGCTTCTCTAAGTAATGCCCGAGGAGCAGTGGCCCTTCCACCGCCCCCTCATTGCCCCCCGGAGCCGGGGGTTCGCGGAGGCGGCTGCGCCGAGCGGGTCGCGGGTACTGCTTCGAGAAGCCCGTGTCTGGGGCCTCGCAGAGCGTAGTGGAGCAGGCAGGTTAATGAGCAGGGTGGAGAAGGCACGGCGATGCCCCGCACCCTCTCTGCGCCCGCGGCCAGGGCGCAGCGGGCGAGGCTTGGGAGCGGGATGGGGCTGGCGGCGGCTCCCCCACCTACTTGCTGGCGGCGAGGCGCGGGGGCCTGGGGCCAGCCGCACAGCTCCCAGCTCCCTTTTCGAGTCTTGCAAAGGAGCGAAACACGCCCCACGTCAGCCTCATCCCTTTCGACTTTTCCAACAGCCACTTTTAAGCTGTCATTAAAGACCTGGGGCGCTCCCCGTAGGTCTGGGGCAAGTCCGCGCGGGTCCAGCCAGCCTCGGGAAGGAGCGAGAAAGAAAGAGACTGGGAGGGGCGGTAGGGAGTGGAGACGCGGAGAGAGGCGCTCGGTACCTCAGGGACCCCTCCTCACCCGCCCAGGCCACCGCCCTCCCTGTCTCGGAGCAGTAAGACACTGCTGCTACTGGTGAGACGCTCCACCTGATTGGAGCTACAGCATTGTCCGTCCCTAAGCCCGTCGGGCGGGCGGAAAAAGTGAACTAGGGTCCTGGGCACCCCGCCACTGCCACAATTCTGGCAATTTGGATCTTGAGCGCGCTCGCCTTCCAAGTTTGCCAACAGCCATTCGTTTGCCCTCAGGGCTGCGCTGCCTCTGGCGCACGGGGGCGGACACCTGCGAAACTGGAAAGGCAGCCAAAGAGCTCTCCCGGTCCCACTTTCCCATAGAAGACTGTGCCCCGTTTCCAGCCAAACGCCCGCCCCCGGCATGCTCAGGCTTTGCGCCCTTCCGTCGCCGCCTCCCGTTGTCCCGGCCCAGGGGCAGCTCCCCCAGAGCTGCCAGAGGTTTCGGCTGTTTACTTTGGCGGCACAGGCAGGCCAGCTCCGGAGTTCGTAGTGCATCCTAACTTTCTCTTCCTCCGGTTGCCCGAGTGTCCCCTGGCGTGCTGGCCACCTTCGAGCCCCAGGGGCGAGGGGAACCGACGGAATGAGGTCCGAGAAGCACGACTCCGGCGCTCCTGTGAGGCAGCCTCTCCAGCTCCTCGAATGCGCCCTAGCATTTGCCTCCCAGCCCGAATTCTGTGCAGTTCGACTGTGGGAGTCTTGTCAATTGCCCATTGCCCTCTCCTGGGCAGTTCATAATTTGACGCGTCAATAGAAATGCATCCCTCATTTTGTAATTAAAAAGGAAAAAGAAAAAATAAAGAAGGAAGACTAGGTCTCTGTGCCTCGAGAGCGTCTAAGTGGGAGTTGATGGTGTTTTTTCCACTGATCTGCCCCTCGTCCTCCGCGTGCCTTCTCCGCCTTGGATGGCGCGGGGCGTAAGGGAAACAACGCCAGGTGTGAACAAGTTGGAGCAAGTTCCTGCCTCGTGGGCCCCCTCCCGCTCCTCTGGGGTACGAGCGCGCGCGCGCGCACACACACGCGCGCGCACACACACACCCCAACCCTTCTCTCTATAGAGAACCGTCACGGGAAGCTAGGAATTCGGAGGTTATACTCCTAAGGAATCGTCCCCGAGGTGCAGCAGGCTTTGTTCAAACTGCATTCATTGTCCCCACCTCCCCCAGTTTGTAAAAAGGAGTGTTTGTTCCCGGGAGCCCAGAGCAATACGCAACTAAGTTAGTCTCGCACACGCGGACCCGCGCACAGGAGCTGGCAAACACCAGTCGCATAAGGCTACTTCTGGAAGGCTGGCCCTTTGTCCTGGGATGCTCCCAGGTTTCCTGGCCTCCGGGACGCTCCGGCGGGAAATTTTAGCCTTCCTGAGAACTCAGGTGGGGAGCCAGGCAAGTTACCTACCAGGGGCTGCTCCCAGGAGGCCCTCGCCGCGAGAGCAGTGAGCCGAGGGGCTGTGCTCCCGGCTGCACTGGGGACTCAGGCCCACGCTCCAGCCCAGAAGGGAAGGGGCTCCCCGGGTCTCCCCACTTCTTCGGGCCGCGGGGGTCACTCCAGCCCCCAGCTCTCCTCGCAGCCAGACAAGCTGCTTTGAATTGTTAGCAGTTTACCGGAGGCAAAGTTCTGGGTTAGACGCTCCGGGAAACAAAGCAACCAAAAACAGCTCCCAGTTGACGTCAACTTACTTTCAGAAAAGAAAATAGTTTTGAGCTCCCAGGACAAAATATCCCCCAGGGCAGGTCTTCACTGGAAAAAGCCAGGGGGCAGGGGAGGAGAATAGCAGAATCAAAAAAATCCAAGCGCAAATAACGTTTTAACGGACTTGGAAAAACCACAGTTTCAGATGCTGCCTGGACAGTTTGCAAACCACCCGCAGGACTCCCGGTTATGTTAGATACGAACAACGCTCCTGGGAAAGTATGCCTTGGGCTCACTATACGGGACCGAATCTGCTTCGTGGTACCGGCTGTTGAAACGCTACCAAATTTTTTTGCCCGTAATGATACGTCATCAAATATTGGAAAAGACCTCTTTAGGTTAGTATTTACCAGGAAGAACACCCAGAAAAACCAAGCAGTTATAAACTTACCCCTCTCCCAACGCCCCCCCCCTCCCGCCACGCCAAGTTGCTTAATTTTCAAACCCCAACAATACACAATTACAGTTGAGTTCATAGGGGAGGTTTAAGAAATGATCCCTTAAAAACATCCTGTGCTTCCATATACACCATTCCGAACTAAGAGAAGTTTAAAAAGCTTTCTCTTCATTCTTTCGGTAGAGAGGTAATACTGGTTGACTTCTGCCTGTCAGCCCAGCCCTCCCCTTTGATGTTGCCCTATCATGAAGTGCGTTCAGCCCACCACTTACAACTGACAGCTGGCCTCTTTGTCAGAAAACTTTCTTTATTGTGCAGAATGCATCGCTTCTTTATATAACATGATTCCAGTGCCGTATGGAACATTTGTTGCAATTATTTAACTGTCAGAATTCTTTACTGTAAGCAACACTAAGATGTTCACAACTTCAGCGAGATGCACCGTATTTTTCTATCATCATAATTATAAAGTACCATCTATGTATGTGTGCTTCTCCACTTCTTAGATTACTTGAAGGAAGTGACATGACTGTTTCAGAAGGAAAAATGTTTTCTGCTCCACAGTTTCCCCCTCATTGTATAATCACCTACTCCCTTTTCAGATTCACACTTTATGAAAGGTTATGTTTTCCAGAAACATATTCCGCTCTCTCTCCTCTTGCCTTCCAGTCTTCCAAGCATCATCTGCTATGTAATTGATGTAGCTGCATTTTAGCTGCCTGGTTCCTCTACTAAAACCAATATACCTTTGTGGTTGAGGCTGGTTCCTGGGACCTGGTGAGCACTCCAGTCATTGACCTTGAAGGAGTGAATAAACAGGCTCCGTGTTTAGGAAAATCCTGTGTTTAGCAAGTAATATTTTTTTTGTGGAAAACCTGAAATAACATGGATCTGAATTTCCATATTGAAAATCAGGACAAAAGGTAACTATAAGGCAACATTGTTGTTTACAAGTTAAAAAAGATGTAATGACTGTTTTGGCTTAATGTTTCCTTACCAGGAATCCCCTCTGTAGTAGAGAACACACTGTAGGAAATTATTGCAGAAGTGAGTGAGAAGTCAGGGAATGGAGGTATCTGTGTGTTAAGAGAGTAGGCTGGGAGGATTTAAACTGATAAATTCATGGAATTGTATGGGCTCGTGGGGGCAGAGGCCAGGCCCACTTTTGGTTCATCACTTAAAGTCACTTTTTAGTTCACCAACTGTTTTTAGTTTATCACCTATAAATTAGGCTTTCTTCATTTGATTATGAAAAAATTCCTAAAGTATTTTGGAGGTCACATATGAATTCAGATTGAAGCTATTTTGAGATATCTTTGTTTCCGACTTTCACTACTCAATTCTATTGAATTCAATCAAAGATCATCTTTTTTCTGAGCTCAGATGAAAACAGAACCCATACAATCTAACTCTACAAAGTGGAAGAAAAGAGAACTCCAGAAGAGCCGAAACTATGCCTTACTGATGACTGCAGGTCTGGTTCATTTCCAGTCCAGTTTCGTAGCATATTTTAGCAGAGTGGCTGGCACACAGTAGACAATGAATATGCAAACATGTACGTGTGGAAAGAGAACTAACCTCCACAAAAGGTTATGTAACAGAGGAGTTAAAAGCTCCATCTTTGATGAAACCAGACTGCCTGAGTGTGACTGCTACCTTGGCTTTACCAGCTACCCACCCCCCTTCATGTCTCAGTTCTCTCATTTTCTTTTCTGGATGATAACAATAATAGCTCCTACATTGTGGGACTGTTGTGAGAACTAAATGGATCAGTATTAGTAAAGGATGTAACACAGTGTCTGGAACATTCCTAAACATTCAGCTGTCAGCTATTACTTTTTAAGGCTTGATTATAAATAAGAAAACCAAGGCCAGGAGCCTCACAGAGGTCAGGCCACTCGGCCATGTCTCCAAGAGCTCATAGGGCAGGAAGGCGCAGCTCCATGGCCCATGCCTGAGCCTCTTGACCACTTTCAGTCTAGGAACCAAAGGAAAAAAAACCTTCAAGGGAACAATTTCCTTAAAATATATCAGTGTGCCATTTGATTTGGGAATCTTCAGAAGCCAGAATAGTTCTAAGCTGAGGCCTTGGAGTGTGAGCCCTGTGGGTACTGTGGAAGAAACAGTGTCACTTTTGTCACTGGGCACCTAAAACAACTGGTACTATTTTCTTGGAATATTGGAAGTAAGAACCAATTTGTGTCTTAGAAGAATGACAGTAAAAGAGTTAGAGGCAAAGGAATGCCCACAAACTGAACTGGCCTAAACTGGAGTGTTTTCTATTGAAATCCTGGGCTGTTTTGTCCAAGTCTCCTGGGAGCAGTGAGGGTGTTACCTATTTTTATCTTTGATGCTTTGTCCAAAAACAGGTCAGCTTGAACTTAACACAAGGATTGACAGGAGTGGAATTTTCAGTTTCTGATCGCTACTTCATAGTTGTAATTCTTAATCTTGTCACCTACCAGTCTCCTAGATGTTTTTAAAACAAGTAATGAATTAGGGGAATGTAGTTTTCCATAAGTCAGTTGTGTTTTTGTGGAGCCTGAAAGTGTGTTATCCGTTATAATATTCTGATAATGAAACCCTACTTAGTTAGTAAAGAAATCAAATGCAAAAGTTGTCAAGGTTAAATCAAACAAAATTAATAATGATAGTAGTTTATCTTCTAGTCATATGTCTTTAAAAGTTATGTGGGATTGAAGTGGATGTTAGTCTTATTAAATGACGTTTATTTCAATGTCACTGCAATACTAATTGAGGTAGAAAAGGAGATAAAGATATGTGTTAATGCCATCTAACAAATACATGTATTTTAAATAGTAGAGAAACTATTTACATGTGTCTCATAACATAGAATGTTCCTGAAACTACCTGCCATATATTTTTCTTAAAAATAGCCTATTCACTTAGTAGAAGCAAAATAAAACAAAGATGTAAAAAAAAAACCCAGTTTATACTCTAATATTGGTATGAAAATGTTATTCTCATATTTTTTATTGTCAGTACCAATTAAGATAGCCTTTTAAGAAAGCCATGAAAATGTTCATATTCTATGACCCAGTAACTGCTTCTGGCAATTCATCTCCTTGAGAAAGTCTAATTTGATTTGTATTTTGGCAAAGTTTGGCTTATTGCATCTAGATAAATTGGACAGATGAGTTTTGAAGGGCATGTTGCAAAGTGTGCTCCAGAACTACATTTCACAATGTCTTGGAGACCTATCCTTGTTTACAAAAGTTTAGAGAGTAAGTGTTTGTTGGATGAAGGAAGAAATTCAATTAGGGAGAATCGTGTTTGTGGCGATGTCAAGCACCCTCTGATGACTATCAGTAATGATGGTGAAGGTAAAGGATATAAATTCAAAGGGCAAAGCAAGAAAATGTGGAAGCTCCTATTTTAATGTCTTCCTAACTTTGAGAAAGTTTGAGGGCCAGATTTTGAAGCTCTAGATGTCAGAATTTAGTATCTAGGTATATGGTAGCAATTCACAGGATGTGCTGAGGAGTGGGTATATACCTGCCCTGTGGCTATGTTTCTAAATGAACTAAAAAGGAAAAAAAATCCCCTTTTAAATACCCAGAAGCACTAACCCACATTTTGAACTAATTGACTTACTTTTTCTTAGGAAAGCTTAATTTAACTGTTGGAGACACATGGGTTTATCTGAATATGTAAAGAGGCCCTGGGATGTGTTTGTTCTATTTCTTTAATTTGATGCCGGAGAGCCAGGCTTTGCGCCTGATGGGAGAGGACCTAACCCCTCCATTTTGGGGTCTAGGTGTGCAGAGCCAGGGCCCAGCCGATACCAGTACAGTACTCACAATTCTTCATGCTCATTCTCCCTACAGTCTGTGCTTTGAGTAGGGTGCCCCCCGGGGTCACAGGTGGTCATTACTCCAAATAAAAACAGCCTCCCCTGCCGAGGACTGCATCTGTTTGTTTTCCTGTCTTGTCTCTCATTGTGGCTCATTCTCTTATGTATAAAAAGCAAAGAAAAACTGTTTTTCATTCTTTCCTGTTTACAAAAGTAGTCAGTCTTCACTGGAGAAGGTTCAGAAAGCACAGAAATCTGGAAAAATATATATGCCCCATATTTCTTCCTTGTTCTCATTGAATGAATGTTTGCTGCGGGTCTGGTCTTTCACATGAACACTCTCAAGTTCTCACAGGTATATGTGAGGATTGCCCCTATTTTCCAGATGAGTAGAAACCCTGAGTGCTTAAATAACTTGCCCGACAGCACAGAGCCACTGGGGGTGGGACTCCAGAGCACACACACTTTCTTAACACTTCACCAGGCCAGGTGCTTCAGTTCTGTTTCCACTGTCCAGAAGAAAACTCTTTACACTGGAGTGTATTTTCATGAATACAGTCCCACATGCTTTACTGTTTAAGTACTACATATTGCAGAGTTCATAAGTCAAAATATGTAATCAGTGGATATTTGGGCAAACCCTGCCAAGCACATGCAAAAAGAGGCAGGAAGCCCAGAAGATTCTCTCCAGGAACATGCCTGGCCTGACTCCAGGGAGGGGCAAACCTCTAGCAGGTTCACGTGGTCAAGAGTTTTCCTTCTGCTTTTCTGGTAGTCATTTCCATCTGCCACAGAAAAGCACATTAACTTATTCTCCATCCAGCTCTAGGAAGCGGAATGGAACTGTCAGAGTTTGAGGGCGAACCTCACTTCAGATCTCTTTTGCTGTCCGTATGGAAAGGCATATAGAATACAGCTTTCAGTGGATGATCACCGAAATGCCAGGGAAGTGTTTACTCTGGCTCATGTCCCCAGTTCTGTGGTGTTTTGGTCATTGAAAGGCTTTTTGTGCCTCAGCCCCACACTTTAGTGGCTCACATGCTTTCTAAATTCACTGGTAACTTAGCTTTCCTGGAACTACTGGCTTTTGAGACTGAAAGCTTGGGGCAGTTCGTGGACCTTACAGTGCATCGGAATCAACCAGAACCACCTCGGGAACTTCTTTGACATGCAGATTCTTGGGTGCCGGCTCCAGAGATTCTGATTCAGTAGGTCTAAGGGGACAGTCCAAAAATGTACATTTTTAACACATAGCTCAGACAATTTAGTACTAATTTAACCACACTTTGAGCACCACTGCCTCAAAAGCTAATATAATTTAGCAATAAAATAATTTCCTCTTTAGCAGTGATTACTAAATCATTTTGAATTCATTTGAAAATGGAAAGTTATGAAACCTCTTCCTCAAAAGATGCATATGCTTAGTTTTGCCTATACTTTCAGGGGGATTGGGATCAACCTGCATTCTTAAAATACTGTTAGCTGGTCTCCAACACCATTTTAATACTTTTCCCCCTGGTTAAGAAGTAGTCATGGCTCCTTTCTTTCGTTTCAAGTCCAAATTCCTTGTATTTTGGCTACAGTCTAATTTCCCAACATTCTTTTTTTTTAATAAAGATTTTATTTGTTTACCTTTAGAGGGGAAGGGAGGGAGATAGACAGAGAGCGAGAGAAACATCAATGTGCGGTTGCCGGGGGCTATGGCCTGCAACCCAGGCATGTACCCTGGCTGGGAATTGAACCTGGGACACTTTGGTTCCCAGTCCACGCTCAATCCACTGAGCTACGCCAGCCAGGGCTCCAACATTCTTTATTGCTCTCCCTAACATGAGTCCAGCCTTCTGTGGGAGCAGACTTCAGAGGGAACCGTGCTGGGAAGGGAGGACTCATGGCTGGGAGTCTCCATGACACTGACCCTCAAACTTGAGTATGCATCTGAATTCCCTGGAGGGTTTGTCAAACAGAGAGTGCTGGGCCGCCCCCAGCAGGCTGATGTAGCAGGTTCAGGTTGAGCCCAAGAACGTGCAAATTCTCAGGTGATGTTGATGCTGCTGGTTCCCGGACCCTGACTCTGAGAACCTCTGGCCTAGGAGAAAAAGAAGCATACCCAAAAGGAAGAACCAGCACAGGAAAGGAGGAAAGATGGGGCTAGGGGTTGAGGGCGTGGAGCCCAGTGAGTGAGCCTGGCTGAGTCAATTCAGCAGGACCAGGGAAGGTAACCTTTCCTGTTATTCAATAGCTGAGCCTAAGATGGGAGGATCTGTGAGGAGGCTCGAACCAGCCCTAACTACAGACTTCTTTCCGACTGGGAAAGTCTTCCTCTCCGCCCCTCTACTGATCCAATTTGTCTTGATTCTTTAAGGCCAGCTTCAGGTCCTACTTCTCCATGAAGACTCCTCCCACCACTGCAGCTTGAAGCTAACTAAATGGCACTGCTTTTTGGTTATGGTTGTTAAGTGGCAAGTTCTTGAGTTACGTTTGACTTTTCTTCCTTCCACTTTCACCCCTTGGGATTCCTTCTCTTCAGCAGGTATCACACTGCACAGTGACTCCCGAGGTTGACCATACCTCACAATCACCAGGAACATTTTCCTAATGAAAAAAAAATGTATCAGTGCCAGATCCCTGTCCCTACCCCCTCCACTCACTCATTATCATAAAAGCACCTGCAGCCAGGTCTGAAGCCCTTGAGAGCCACTTGTACACTCTCTGGTTTCCTACCTTCAAATTACTTTCAAAAAAGTCCTTCTACAGGCCTCTCCTAGATTGCAGTGGTTCTTGCCATTGAATAAATGTTAGAATCACCTAGAAAACTTGCAAAAACAACTGATGCCTAGATCCTTTCCCTAGAGAATCTGCTCAAATTGGTCTGGGAAGTAGCTTGGGCATGGGGAGTTCCCAAAGCTCTCCAGGTGATTTCAATGTGAAGCTCAGAGTAAGACCTACTGGCCTAGAGCCCTGGCTGGCATAGCTCAGTGGATTGAGCGCGGGCTGTGAACCAAAGTATCGCAGGTTCGATTCCCAGTCAGGGAACATGCCTAGGTTGCAGGCCATTACCCTTAGCAACCGCACATGGATGTTTCTCTCTCTCTTTCTCCCTCCCTTCCCTCTCTAAAAATAAATAAATAAAATCTTAAAAAAAAAAAGACCTACTGGCCTAGACTGGGAAACCCGTTCGAACACCTCTTTTCAGGGGCCCTTAATATAAAGCTTAGGGATTTTTAGGGGGTTGGCAGGTGGTCTGTAACCCGCAGAAATTGTACACAAAACGTTCTATGTACATTTGTGTATTTTCCTTGAAGGAGGATTCCTAGCTTTTAGCAGAATCTAAAGGGGTCTATGACTCAAAATAGTTTAAGAAACATACATATGGATATGAAGAAACAAGTATATGCATCCTCTATTGCTAGAAGGATAAATTGGTACAGTCTTTTCAGAGCACAATTTGGCAGTATCTATCAGCATGCAAAATGCACATCCATTTCAACCTGGCAATTCATTTCTACTAGAATCTAGTCTTTAAACACAGAAAAATACACAAGAATGTTTTTGAAGCATTATTTGTAATAGAGCATTATTGGATACAATCTAACTCTATAAGTGGATGGTGAATAAATAAATTATGTCTCATCTATTCAACAGAATAGTAGCTGTAGATACAATGAATAATGTAGGTTTGTGCATGCTGAGTGAAATGATCTCTAAGGCATTGTATTAAATGAGTAAAGAATTTGAATGTAAAGCATGAGTTCATTTGTGGAAAAAAATCCTGACCATGGTTTTCAATGAGGTTCCACTTCCATTATAGTCCCCCTGCATCCCTGTAGTTGAACTGTCCTCGCTTACAACCAAGAAATCCTAACCACACCTTCACCATCTGCACAGGTCCAGCTCCCAAATCTCAGACTCAGTGAGAGTCACCACAACTTAACCTGCTATGCAAGACTGAAACCTGGACAACATCCCTTCCTGCTCCTTCCTCCCCCATACTTCTTACCTTAGATTTCCACCAAAGCACCAAAGCCCTACCAATTCTAATTCACGACTTGCTTTAAATCCATCTACTGTGTCTTTATCCAAGTGTGAATTGTCTTTCCCTCTGTAATAGTCGGCTCAGGCTACCATGCCAAAATACCATAGACTGGGTGAATTAAATAACAGAAATTTATTTTCTCACTATGTTGGAAGCTTTAAGTCAAAGATCAAGGTGCCATCAGGGTTGGTTTCTGGTGAGACTTCTCTTTCTGGGTTGTAGAGAGCTGCCTTCTCTCTGTGTTTCCATGTGGCTTCTCCCCTGTGTGTGTGGAGAGAGAGCTAGAACTCTGGTCTCTTTCTCTTCTTATCAGGACACCAGTCCTCTTTGATTGGGGCCCCACCCTTATGACCTCACTTAACCTAATCATCTCCTTAAAGACCTTCTCTCCAAACAAAGCCACATGGGAGTTAGGGCTTCAGTATATGAATTGGGGGGGTGGTAGGGGAGAGGAGGGACACACTCTCAGTTCATAACTCCCTCCCCACCTGCTCCTTATTCCTTATGTCCTGTCTCTACAGTGCACCCAAGTCAGGAACACCTTTGCTGATTCCTCATGTCTAAGTCAAACCTGTCCCATTTGGCTCCTGCTCTGCAGACCCAGTGGCATCACCCTAATTCAGGCCACCTCCCTGTCCTGTGACTCAGGGAACATGGTGGTGGAAGCTGAGACTGGGGCAGTACCGCCCACAAAAGAGGGAGCAGCTCTGTATGTGCCCAGGCTGTGATTAGTTTACCCTTGGATGTCCATGGGTTTCCTTTGTGTCCTTGAACTTGTGTGTCTATTCCTTGAAAAACCAACAAGCCCAACTAAAACATGCTCTCTGCCTGTTCCTTTAGAGGCACTCATCATCCCCAACACCCACCCTACCCTCCAGCTAACAGAAGTAATTGCTTTTCCTTGAAACAATTCATCTCTCATCTTGCTTACCTTAGTTCATACTACCTTGGCCTGACAACCTCTTAATCCCCTCACTCAATGGCTGAACTCCCAGAGATATTTTTGGAATGATTGCACTGTTACCTCCTCTTGCAAGCCTTCCCTGACTTCAGCAGGCGTGGAGTTCCTTGCCTCTACAGGAACAGTATAGTGTAGTGGTTGGGCTCTGTACCAAACAACTCGGATTTAAATTCTGGCTCTCCTGGTTACATGTTGTGGGATCAAAATTCTTCACCTCTCTCTGTCTGTGACTTCGCTCGTAGCATGGGGAATTGTTGCAAGGATTAAATGAGTTAATATGGGGAAAAGTGTTCAGGACAGTGCCTGATACACTGTAAGTGCTTAATAAATGCTAGTAATTATCACGATCCTGTGCAGTACCCACGGCACCATCCACGGAACTGCCAGCCTTCTGAGGCACCTTGTCAGACTCCCTCCGGCCAGTCTCCCTTGTGCTTCCTGGCATTCTGTACAGGCCCATGTTTCAGCAGTTGCATGTTGTTAAAATGGCTATTCTCTCCTTAATCAGACTTCTTGGACTTCATTAAAAAAGAGAAACTTCATTTTTTTTTTCTCTTCTCCTCCTTCTCCTTCCTCTTCTTTTGTGTTTACTTTGCCTAGCACAGTTGCTGGAACACAGAAGATATTCAACAGATGTCAGTTGCATGTATTGTAATTGTGAACTTACTAGCCTGTGACATCCATTAAGTGGTGACTTCCTTGTATCCATCTTATTCTTTGTATAGGGAGGGGCAGTGAGGTGATAAGTTAGACTGAGAATGAACTCAGAGCCAAAGAACCTAGTTTAAACATGGCTGTCTCACTTCTTAGCCGTGTAACCTTGATCAAGTCACTCTTCCAGTCTCATTCCAATGACCTTGACCCACACCTCCATCCTGGGCTTTAGCTTACTCACTGTGCCTTTTTCTGGACCATCAGTGCCCATTCATGTCTTGGGCCTTTGTCCATGCAGCTCCCTTCTGCTTAGGATGCCTTTCCCTCTTATGTACTTGACACCTTCCTGCTTACCTATTAGGGCCCAGCTCACATATCTCAGAGGCTTTCATGAAGCATCGCTGCTCTTTGTCCTCTGCTAATACTTCTATATTATTTTATTATAATATTTTCACAGAGAGGCTCCAGTATGCCTGTGATTTTTCTTTTTTTTGGAATGGTTTTATAGGGTCATAGAATATGCACTCTCCGTTCAAAACAAGGCAAATGGAAACATCCCAAAACATCAAAAAGAAAAAGATAGTTGTGATTGTATCCTAAAATGATATGATAATGTAAGTCAGGTCTTCTCAGAGTTAGAACAACTTTTCTTTAAAGAGGAGCTATTTTGGGAGCAGATGAGAGGAAAGGAGGTGAAGAATTCATTAACACTGGTGAGGTCCTTTGAAGATGAAGACTGCCAGGTGATGCAAGTGGTAAGTATCGGATTACCATGTAATTAGGGATCAGGGCCGTTCCAGATCTTCTCCATCTCTGGCAGAGTGTCACTTTATTTTTGCAAACAATTGAATTCTTTAATTCATAACCTTTCCCTTCATATGAATGTGGTTCTGAGGGGAACCATCCAAGGACTTAGAAATCATCAGCCGAATCATGTGGCTTTTATATATTATGTTAGGGAAACGAAATATTTGTCTTCCTTTCTGTTTTGAAAATGGGAGGAAGTGATTCTGTCTTTGAAAATGAAGCAAGCCTTCCCAGAATGTACTCTGGACCTTTCAGAGACAGAGAAAGCTCAGTAAGACTGCCCGAAGGTGCATTAAAGAGTTTTTCATGCCCACCTGCAAGAAATAAACTTGTACTTTTTTTCTCAGTGACTTTCATTTTGTGGGCATTGGTTTGATTCTTCTGGGCCCCAACTTACTTTTTTGAATAAAATTAGACTGTCTTTTATTTGCTGCTTGGTGCTTGTGAGGGGGTGAGTGTTCTTTGCTTCCAGAACTTCTTCCCTGTGGGATGCTGAAGTGTTAGTGCCAATTCTTTTTTTTTTAATGGAGATGTTAGAGTCAGGGTTAGTACTAAGGATTAACTCAGCAACAGCTCCTAAACTCTCTGAAATCATTAGATGAAAGGCAAAAAATAGACCTCTACTAAGTGTACATATCATTGCTCTTTTGTTATTACTATGGGAATTTGCTGTTCAGAGAGTATTTCATTCCTGAATAATTTTCTGTCTGGATTCATGACATCTTAAGTTTTATTGAGGGAAGATATGTTTCACAAGTATTCTTTACATTTCTCACCCAAGACACCCTTTTTATCTTAGTATAGTCTGAACCCTATGGGACATAGTCTGTTTCCTCAGTCTATACCCCAGGCAAATAGTAGGGACCAACTATCATTGGTAGAAATGAGTTGATTCTAATGGGTTGGCACTCTGAGATGTGATCAAATAGCTGTAAATACTGCTTCCCCTTCCATTAAGTCGACAAAGGGTTTGGGTATATTTAACCATTTTTCTTCCTAACACTCCAATGTTCAGTTTCATGGTTTGCCCAAGGATCTCAGTGCTGTATCTGCAGCCTGAGCAGGGAAGCGGGAAACCAGATTCTGTAAGGACAGTCACGTCCGCTCAGGCCCCTGCCTGTGTTTCCCCTGGCTGCCCTTCCTACCCCAGCAGCTCCACACCTGCAGTGCAGAGGCACCAGACCAGTTCCACCGAGCTCCTTCTGGCTGTCCTGAAACAAACCAACACACGCTTCCCACTCTGGGTGCACTGCCAGGCTCTGAGTTGGTTAACAATTCACCGAGAAAACAGCTCTGAAATTGCTGCTGCCTACAGAGGGTGAGGGTGGGTATATATAGAGATTTCAAACTCCACAAAATTGTTTGGGAAGTCTGAATTTGCAGTTTGGGGAGGGAGCTGGTTCGTGGAGCGCCTGCCTGAACATTCTGCTGAAGCAGCCTGTGTGCAGGAACGCTCGGGGGTTGGGACTTGGAGGTTCAACTTGACTCTGCAGGTTCAGTGGTCTCATCCCAAAGTCACAGCCCACACAACTGGCATTTCCCCTTGATGGCTTGAGAACCTTAGACAATAATCCCCAAACTCTGTTTTGGAGGCAAGATCTTGAGGGAAGAGGTGGGAGTTGTGAGGAAACCATCTATTCCTTTCCACCCAGGAATCTAGGCCTGCAT
This sequence comes from Phyllostomus hastatus, assembly GCF_019186645.2. Classification (NCBI taxonomy): domain Eukaryota; kingdom Metazoa; phylum Chordata; class Mammalia; order Chiroptera; family Phyllostomidae; genus Phyllostomus; species Phyllostomus hastatus. Next base: position 22,781,841 of record NW_025333960.1, read on the forward strand.
GTCCTGGGGCTGGTTCAGGCATCAGCTTTGCCACAAAGCTGTGCTTCCTGAGATAAAAAGAGCAAGGCTTCTCTGCTGTAGGAGGCTCTTCGGGAGCAAGGGAAGAAGGGAAGTGACTGAGTGAGGGTCTCCTGCAAACCTCCTCTCTCCCACTGGAGTCCAAATGCCAATCAGTCTTCCCTCAATACTAATTACCTAGTATTCCACAAATTATTTTTTTAAAGAGATACATCCAAATGACATCCATGACTCTGTCTCTTAGTACATCCTGCAGGACAAGAATTGGATAGCTTCTGCTAAGCTATCTCCAGGCATTTCTCACTGTTTGAAGAAATGTGTTACTAATTCTGAAATGTTGAAATCAGGAAATTATTTACATATACCTTGGAATTGATTTGCAATTGCAACAGGCCTCCTTCAGAGCAGTGGGTAGAATAGTCGTTATAGCTCCAAGGGAAGACCCATCCTATGAGGTGATGTGGGGGTGAGAGGGAACTGCAGAGCACAGGCAGCAAACATGAGGCCCGCGGCCCGAATCCGGCCCTTCACCTTGTTTTATCTGGCCAGGTACCTTGTTTCTACCTGACAGCAGCACTGATCTCTCACTTAATAGTTAAGGAGTAGTTACATTTATACAGTCCTAAAATTACATTCGGCCCTTTGAAGGCAACCGTGAGGCTGATTTGGCCCCTCGTGAAAATGAGTTTGACACCCCTGTTCTAGAGAAGCAGGTCACTATAGCAAATAGGAGTTAAACACACACCTTGAAGATGACTGATTTCTTCTAATCCATGCTAAGAAAAAAAAAGTTCTCTCTCTGTCTCTCTCTGAACCAATTAGAAGATAACCTACAATTTTCAGAAAAAAATTGTTTACGCAACCCAAAATCAAGATCGTCAAGTCCTTACTTTCTTAAACATTTATAGGATTTTAAGTAGAACATTTTAGATTATTTTCTTATCAGAGCACTTGAAAATGTATTCCCTACCTGTTCCCTATCTACGCACGAGGCATGATGAACAGGTCCCGTGAAGAGATGGTAACTGAAACTCCGAACACAGCAGAAGCAGTGTTAAGTGGAATTATCAAGAGGGAAGGAGTGGAGGAGTTAACACATGTAATGGGCCAGCTCATGAATTTTTAAATAATTTTTCCTTCAACACAAAAAAACCCCCCAGAAAAACGAGGTAAGTAGGATGTAAAGGCAGTCGAATAATCACTGCATTTAAAACCATTCCACTGTAGAATAATACAAGTAAAAAATGGAGTAATTAACGTGATCCATTGAGAGCTTAATCAAGGCCAACACTCTGGCCCCTGTTAATTTTAAGTAATTGCTGCTACTAACACATTTTTTGAGACTGAACTCTATAGAATGGAAGCAGTCCCTCGCGGTAGCCATTGAGGACCAGCAGCAATGGCTCTGTGCTACCCCTGGGCTGTGGGCCTCGTCGGGGGCTGCCAGGTGTCAGGGACCATGAGCAGGCCAAGGCACAGCCGCCACCGCCGTGGGCGCCTCACCAAGCGCACCGAGTTCAGGCAGATCGTGATCCGAGAGGTGTGTGACTTTGCCCCTTGTGAGCGGCGGGCCGTGGAGCTGCTCAAGGTCTCTCAGGACAAGAGGGCCCTGAGGTTCATCAGGAAAAGGGTGGGACACGCATCCTGCTAAGGGGAAGAGAGGGGAGCAGAGCAATGTCCTTGCAGCCCATAAGGACTGAGTCCAGATCCCTTCGGGTAATAAAACTTGTTCAGGTGGGGGGGCGGGGGGTGGAGAAAGAAAGGCAACAAACAGCCCTTATGTCTTCTTGTGCTAGACTGACCTTTGTTGGTACTGCTGAAAAGTCTAAAGTTGCATTCCTAATGAAAATAAAGTGTTATTTTTCTTTTCTTTCTTTTTATTTTTTATTTTACATTATTTTTTTGACATGAAATTTGGTTTGGGTTAAGGGTAAGGGAGAGGAGTTACTGTTTAACATTTAAAAGAGGCAATTAACCAGTTAATTGATGGTACCTCCGTTGCATAAGCAGCATTTTAGCATAGGGACTGAGCTGAGGTACCTTTAATAGTATGTAATTGACCTTTGTGTGGAGATTTAGAGTTCACAAAAACACTTTCATATGTATTATCTCACCTAAACGTCACAACAAGGAGTGGGAAAGTGCTGTTATTATTCCCCACTTGACAGATAAGGAAGTTGGGGTAGAGAGCCCTTAAACCACTTGCCCTCAAATTATTTCACCCAGGTATAGGGTCCAGCCCTCACTAGTGTGGCTCAGCTGGCTGGGTGTTGTCCTGCAAAACAAAATGTTGCAGGTTTGGTTCTTAGGTCGGGGCATGTGCCTGCGTTGTGGGCTAGGTCCCTGCTTAGGGCTTGTTGCTGAGGCGGTCCATGGAAGGCAACTGATTGATGCTTCTCTCTCTGTTGCTTCTTTTTCTCCCTCCCTACCTCCCTCTCTCTAAAAGAAAAAAATAATAATCAAGAATTGAATGCAGGATGTCCATCCCAAATCCTTTATTCCTTCACTACACTAAGGCTACCACCTAAAAAATAAAATAAAATTGTACCACCCCAGGGACTCGGAGAAATAAGCCTAGAGCTCTGAGCAGAGCTTCACTCAGTAACTGATAAAAACCCACTCAAATCCCTTCCTGACAACTCACAGCTCAAATGTCATGGAAAAAAACACTTCCTACCTCCCTCCTCTTTCTCCCACCCCCGACAGCTCTTCTATTCAGACTGTCAGATTCTTCCTGCAAAGCATTTGGGACTCAGAGCAAGGAGGGAGGGGGCACTTTGCCTTGATTCTCATGGCAGTGACAACTAAACCGTTAAATTAATTGTTGAGAGGGAAGTAGGGGCACAGATTATTCACAAAGAACAGATAATTCCCAATTTGCCTCTAGTTATAAAGTATCTCCTTTAAATTGATCGTAACCCTCTCCTGGCTCAGATCCTAAGTCACCAATTGGAATTTTTAGACAAAAAGACACATCTCTTATAACAGGGGTGTCAAACTCACTTTCACCAGGGGGGCCACATCAGCCTCACGGTTGCCTTCAAAGGGCCGAATGTAACTTTAGGACTGTATAAATGTGACTACTCCTTAACAGTTAAGCTAGAGCTCAGCACTGCTGCTGGATAGAAACAAGGTGCTGAGCCAGATAAAACAAGGTGGAGGGCCGAATTCGGCCCGCAGGCCTTGTGTTTGCCACCTGTGCCTTATGAATTTTTTACCTCCAGATAATTGGAAGTAGCATATTGTCTGAGAAATTGAATTATCGGCAGTCAATTAGCGAAAAGGCCATGTAGATTTGGTGCCAAGTCCAACCAAAGTCATGAGCAAGACAAAGTTATGAGGGAAGTCAAGGGCCCAGGAGTAAGAACAGATACATAGGTTTGCAGCAAGAACTTATCTGCTTTGTATCCAAAAGGTCCTTGACTTCAATATTGAGAAAAGACTTGTATTAGTAAAGTCATTGCCCAATGACACAAATCAGGCTGTACTCACATGCTAGGTAGTAAAGCGACTGAGTTCCAAACAAGGAGTGTTCTAAATACTCTTCAGAGCAATCCAGGAAGGCTTTATGGAGGCAGGGGCCTGTGTCTTACCTTTCAGGACGTGTTTTCTTAGTTGTATATCTCACACTGAGGAGTGACAGCTGTGTTCTGGGAATATCAATTTTTAAAAGTGTGCAGAGAAATGTGGAGGAGAAATAGGCATAGGAGAACCAGAGATGAGGAAAGGTAGAATCTGAGGAATGCCAGAAGGAGCAGCTTCTAGAATGGAGGAATCTAATGAGGACATCGCCACCAGGGGAACCGGGATCTCACATGAGTGCATCTCCTGAATTTATTATGAGAACTCTGACTTCAGGAAAATGATCATGTCTTTCTGGACTTTAGTTCCTTCATTTGAAAATAATTAAGTTGACTTCTTTCTCTAACATGAAAGAATTCTGTGATCCCAGTGATTTATGCCTTGGGGACAGGAAAATGGTGCTTTAGTGGACTGAAATGAGGAAATTCAAAAATGAAAACATTCAGAAATTTTCCTTATCAGGGGGATTATAACTTTATTCTAAGAGTGTAAGAGTGCTCCAGTCTTACTATGATCATAACTCTCTCATACTTTCTGAGGATGTCCCCGTATACCCTGAGTATATAGCTCCATTCCTCGGTGAAGGTGCCTGCTCAGACTCCAGGTATAACTTTGTTACTCTGTGAGTCTGCTCCAGGCACTTCTGTGGTTCTAAGGATTTTCCTTTTGCCAGATGAGATTTCCAAACTCTTCACTTCTGTTGCTACTACTCATAAAATACATTCATTGGTAAATATACCTTGCATCTAAAATTCCTTAGTTTTCTTTTACAGAATGTAAAGGCCCAACAGTAAATCTCCAAGTAACCACTGAATATGAAAACAGATCTTTCACTAGTTGGAGGATAAGGACTGAGTCTCACTTTTGCATTAATAGGAACCAGTGTTGTCCCTCGTGCATATTCAGCCAGGAAATAGAACACACATTGAAGGACTGAATGAATGAAGTCAATGAATGAGAAAGTTCCAGTTCTTGAAACTGTGGGAAACTGTCATAGCCCTAACAAAAAGAGATGTAATCAAGAACACTCCATTCTGCAGTTTTTAAATGTATCCATATTGCTCTCGCTGGTGTGGCTCAGTGGATTGAGCACCGGCCTGCGAACCGAAAGGCCGCTGGTGGATTCCTAGGCCGGGCACATGCCTGGGTTGCAGGCCAGGTCCCTAGCTGGAAGCATGGGAGAAGCAATGGATCAATGTCTGTCTTACACATCGGTGTTTCTTTTCCTCTCTTCCTCCCTTTGTCGCTCTCTAAACATAAATAAATAAAAGAAAATTCAAGAAACTTTAAAAAATCTGTATCTGAGTGACTGTTCAAGAATAAATAGTGTTATATGTGGGCAGGTATTTTAGAATAACGTATGGTGATTGTGAATACTAACTGGCCATCATAGTGTGACCCATTTCAAATAGACATTCCTTAAAAAAATCACGTGGTAGCAAATGTAAGCTTTGCTAAAATGTACCTACATATTTAATGTTCCATATTGCCTCTAAACAAGGGCATGAAGTGTTTGGTATGGTTGCCAAGAAGAACAAATTAACCAACCCAGTGAGTTTACTGTATTAGAATACGAAGAAGTAGATGGTGCTTAATTCTGTATCCACTTTTTCAAATGAACCTCATAGAAGTAGTAAAGTTTTTTTATATCTGCCTGACACCATTACAGAATAAAAAGCGAGATTTCTCTTTAGTGTGGGTATCACACGTATTCAAGAAAAGAGAAGTTACAGGCATGGTATAAGCAAGTAAAACTGTGCCAGGGCCCTACTGGTTCAGAGTGGTATTTTCATTAGGGCCAGAGTTATCAGGACATGTACTATATTCACTTTCAAGTACCATCATTTCTCAATCAATGAAGACACGTGTGTCTGAGGGAAGATCAGAACTCTTTATGGAGGTTATTCTTCGAGTTATTTCATTGCAGATAGAATGAAGCGATCTAGTGACAGTAAGGTGCTCTTGTGAAAACTGACCGGTGTGCAGGTCAGACACCAGGTGAGGTGCTTGGTTGCTTCCAGAAGCAAGAACCACGACGTTGGGATTTGGAACTACACCGATGAGCCACTGGGAGTGGGGCTGCCAACACTCAGTTTTTCTTCTCTTTAAAATGTCCTTCAGTCAACCAACCAACAATGATTTGTCCAGGAATTGTGCAGCATGGTGGTAATCTCTGAGACACTAAATAAAGTAGACCACAGTCTAAAAAAGATGCCATTTTTGTTGACTACAGTAAATTCAAATTTAAGATGGTGCTTGTGTTTCGCAGATGAGGTCAAGCTAATGTAGGGATTAAAATAATACTGGAAAAGCTCACGTAAATGAAGGCCATCCTCAAACATCTTGAGCTTGGAGGAAATTGTTTTATCTTAAAGATATTGCTAAGCAATAGGTTGATTTCCCGAAATAGAGACCATGCATATGCACTATTTAGTGATTCACAGATACCACCAGTTCTAACCCTATCAGACTCAGTGCCTGCTTTTCATAACTACCGTATTTTTAGGACTATAAGAGACACCGGACCATAAGACACACCTAGGTTTTAGAGGAGGAAAATAGGAAAAAAAATTGTGAAGCAAAAAATATGGTAAAATATTTAATAACCTGTGACCCCACTCCACTGTCATCCCCCTTGCCCCCAGAGAGCCAGGTAAGCTACATTCAGACTATAAGACACACCCCCCTTTTCTTCCCAAATTTGGGGGGGAGTGTATCTTATAGTCTGAAAAATATGGTAATGCCTCATAACCCCTCCTTACTGCCCTTGCAATGAAATTCATAGATAATATAATCTAGCTACACATACAAACTCTCAAAAATCATTAAATTGTGAGAACGAAAGTGGTCAAATTCATGAAAACAGACAGTAAAATAATGATTTCTCGAGGCTGTGGGTGGGGAGAGGAGGGACTGGGGAGTGTTTAATGGTAACAGTTTCAGTTGTGTAAAATAAAGAGTCCTATGGATGGACACTGGTGATGGTTGCTCAACAGTGTGAGTGTACTTAACACCATGGAATTGTACACGTAAAGTGGTTAAGATGGTAAATATTCTGTTATGTCTAGTTACCACCATTTAAAAAAATTATTATATTGACCTACTTATAATATAAAAGAGAAATAAAGTAAAAGTAATTTTTTTCCAAATAATACAAACAGCAAAATGTTAGTGCCTGAGCATGACTCTGCTGGAAGGCATAAGGAGCTGGCGGCTGCTGGCTCTCTACGGCCACCGTGAATGTGAGTGATGCGCATGCAATCTGATAGGCGTGTTTCCAGAGCAGCAATTCTGAGAATGGCATTTATCAGATGGTGACTGACTCTGGGAAGTTCTGCACAAAACAAAGCAGTTTTCTCTTGATATACATGGTGGCTGCATTTTTGGAAAATGCAGCATATTTAGAATTATGTAAAAGATACATTGCATTTACATGTAAAAGAAAGTTGGATTCTTAGATAATTATAAGCAGGGTTTTTTTTCACGTACATATTGGGTTGTGAAGGACACAGGTAAGTCTTTGTCGTTCGAGACTATTCCTCGCACTGCAGGACATCTCGCATCCCTGGCCTCTGCCCACCAAATACCAGGAGTCCCCCATAGTTATAGTGACAACCAAAAGTCCCCCCAGATCTCACCGTGCCCCTCCTTGAGACCCACTGACAAACGCTGACCACACTTTGTGCTCTGAGGCAATCACCCTCTCACTAATGCTGTCTCAGGTTCCTCATGCCATTATGATTCCCTCATTCTTGTAACTCATAGTTTGCTTGTCTTTTATCAATCAGAAATTACTAAATAATGAAATGACTTTTCACCGTGTTGCCCAATTAGCTGAAAAGCAAATAACAGAGAATCTTAAAGAGACATTCCTTTTCCTACTTTTATGAAAGCTGACAAATAAATGGGCGGATGTCAGATAATGGTTCTAAAAGTGAATCCTTGGTGCGAGCTGCCCAGGAGTTCTCACCCCTGCCTTTCAAGCAAGAGTAAGGTCCTGAAATGGCTCCAGATACAGTGAGTCTGAGTGAACACATTCACCATGATCTTCAAACTAAAAAAGTTCATAATGCTCAAGAATGCAAGTGCTTTGAGGGCGTGCCATCCTTTTCACATTTCTCACGGTGCCTCCCACGCAGCCTTGAGCACAGAAGTCACTCAATAAATATCTGTTGAGATGAATTGAATTGGTCCATCTAACATATTTATAGTAACTACCAATATTGAATTAATCAAATACCCTTGCTTCCATACTCCAGTTTAGACGGAGTTTTAGTGGGCTACATTTCACTTTTGAGTACATCACTACCTCACAATCAATGAAGGCAAACATGAGTCAGTCGTAGTGAAGATCAAAACTCTCTACATAGGTTATTCTTCCAGTGATTTCATTGCAGATAAAAGGAAGCAACCTGAAATCTACAGAGTAATTATGTCAGATAGCCTCATGTCATCATTTATTCATTCCCAGGATAAAACTGTTGCTCCTGGGCCTTACGAGAAACAAGTATGGCTAAGGCAAGCAACCCCCAATTATAGTGATATCTTTGCTGTGCAAAAAAAAAAAATAAACGTGTAATTAAATTTTGCAGGTGCAACAATCCTGCCACCAGGAACCATGAAGGAAACCTGTGAAATTATCCTGAGTAATTTTCTCTAGTGTAATTTGGAAATTAGCCCACCTGGAGACATAAACCCACAATTTCCTCTGCTATTGTCTTATCACATTTATCTTGTCTTAAATGCTGAGATTCCTGTTGCAAAAAGAAACAAGTTGGAACGCCGAAATCTCAGCAAGAGAGTAGAATAGTTCAGAAGTTTGAATTCCGGGCATGTTGACCTTCATGCTGGTTGTACAGACCATAAACACCAACAGAAAGCAGTGGAGGGCGAAACTAATGCCAGAAGAGCACTGCTGAGCCGTGGCAACTCGGATACTCGTGCGAACTTGACCTGCTGGGGGCTGTGCCAAAGCCTGCCTTCCTAGGAAACCACAGGCAGCCGTGGCCAGCAAGTAAGGCTTGTTGACATCGAATTCTGAGACCCCGCAACCGTTTGTGACTTTCCTCTCCTCCTGTCTCTTCCGGGGTGAGGGTGGGGCCTGATCGCACCAGACAAAAAGACAAGCCAGAAACAGTGTGGTCTGTTTTGTTTCTGCAAGTCCCTATCTGTGTGACTGGGGGAAATGGCTTTCTTTTCTTTTTTTTTTTGGTTTCATGTCTAATTTTTATTCTGAAATGTAAAGCTCTTCTGAATTTAAAGTACAGTTGACATATAATATTGTATTCTCACAGATACAGAAAAACTGCCAGAGGGTTGGGTGGTGGGGGTATGGGCGGAAATGGCTTTCTTAGCCTTGGGCTTGCCATCTGTAAAAGGAGAAGTATTTTCCAGAGGGCTTTGAATCTTCAAAGGGATGACTCTCATCCATTATTCAAATATTTGTACATATTCTAAGCTGTGCTGGTCAATCCTGAGAGTGTTCCCCCTACTTTCTCGGGGACTTTGGATCACTCGAAAACTTGAGAATGTTGTCTTCCATCCCCCCCACCCCCACCCAAAGCCTCATTGAACACACATATCGTTTGAGTGTTGGAGCTCCTGAGAGAGAGCCAAGGGTTGAGGCTCTTGCGTCAGCCGCGGCGACATTTGGCGTCACTTTGTTATTAAAATGACTTGCTCTTAATTCATACAAATCCTTACACAAAAATATCCACGGAAGAATACACTCCATATGTGCCTTGACACTCATATATCCGCCCTCCAATAGGACATCGTTGCTTCCCGGAGGGGAAGCTGAACTTAACTAACACTGGCCCACCCACGTCAGTAAGGGTGGGTGTCCCTTTTACAGCCTTCTGCACCTAAGTCTATTAGAGCACTTATCACCTTGCATTGTAATTGTGTGCTTATTGTCTTTTGAACCATTTGACTACAAATTCCTTGAAGGCAGAGACTGAATTGTTTATTGTATTTTCATCTGTGATTAGTACTGTACGAGGCACAGCCCTCCCTCCCCATAGGACTTCTGTATGTTTGTTAAATGGATGGGTGGATACAACGTATGTAGACCTAAATTAAGATTTTAATGTATTTTTGTCATTCTCTTGATTTCTTTAATTTATTCATTTCTATAAGTTGTTTTTAAACTTTCAAGAATTACAGCCCTGGCCAGGTCGGCTCCATTGGTTGGAGCATCGTCCAGTGTACCCACAGGAAGTTTGCAGGTTCAATTCCCAGTTAGGGCACATACCTGGGTTGCAAGTTCAATCCCCAGTAGGGGTGCGTGAGGGAGGCAACCGATCGATGTTTCTCTCTCTGTCTCTCTTCCTCTCTAAAATCAATAATAAAAATATCCTTGGATGAGGGTTTTAACAAAAGGGTTACAGAGGCTGCTGGAACCATTTCAAAGAATTCAGAAATATGAACAGAGTAAAAAAAAAAAGTCTTTTCTACTCTTTTCCTCCAGGGGAACCCACCATTAATGCCTTTTTTTTTGGTATTTCTAAACATATATTTAATAAATCAAAATTTATTTCAAAAGACATAACAATTATATTTTAGGTATTCTGTGTCTTCTCTTTTTTCCTACTGAATACTTAGAATATCTCGTTCTTATTTTTTATAAGCTCAGAATATATTTGTTCAGGTATTCATATTCTTATTTATTCACTATAAAGATGTTCACTTATTTAAAAAAATTAAACAGTGCAGAAAGTACACAGTGCTCTTGGCCATTCCAAACCTCAGAGGTAAATACATGTAATTGTGCCTAGTTTTACTTTTGGTTGTTATCTCAACAACTCCAAATTACTTCTTGATTTCTCAACACTAGATAATATCAGTCGATAGTATCTATGAACCCTTGATAAGAAAGTTGGAGAATTTGGTGCTTTTACTCAGCCTCTCTTTGCCATCCACCTCCTGGTTTTCTTTCTGTCCTACGTCTAGTTATTTCAGTGGCTACCCTGTTGGCTGTATATAAAGTTCTTAAAATTCTATTTGCCCCATAACCTGCAGCCAGCAGCTACTGGCATTCTGCTGTGTGTTTTGGGGATGTAAGAGCATCTACACTTCCTTCTCCTTCAACTTCTTTAAATTTCTCTAAACTACTGTCAATGTGTATATTTGTATCTGGGCTTTAGCAGTTTCCATATTTTCTGTGCAGTGCTTCTGCTTTGGGCATCCAGAAATTGGTTGAGATGTCTTGTCTGCTGATAACACCTATCACGTTGTTAGAGTTGTTATAAACCAATTCTTTTTCAGGATTTCTTTTTCATTATCTTAATGGGACCCGGAGAGATAGTAGAGACAAATTCTTAGCCTATAATCTGGGTTCTCCTACTTCTCTTGAATATGATTATTTCTTTCTGATAAATTAATTAGCATTTCTTAATTCTGATTGCTCTTAAATGCAATTGTGTACATGATTTGAATTGTTAGTAAGAATATACAGATTTGGCTTTAGCTGATGTGGCTCAGTTGGTTGGAACACTGTCCTTTAAATGAAAAAGTCGTGGGTACAATTTCTGGTCAGGACACATACCTAGGTCATGGATTTGATCCCAGGTGGGGACATGGGGGAGAGTCAACAGATCGATGTTTCTTGCCCTCTCCCTCTCTCCCGCCCTGCCCCCCCGCCCCCGGCAAAGTCCATAAGCATGTCCTCAGATGAGGATAAAGAAAAAGAATGTAAAGGTTTGAAAAACTGTCATTCATGATTATTATTTCCCTGTGATCATCACTGTATTCACTTCAACCTTCCTATTTACTCATCTCTACTTTGCTTCTAAATAAGCACCAATAGCAAGTTTTTCTATAAATAATGATGTAAAATAAATAAATCACTTTTAGAAACTTTGATAGTGTAATATAATTTATAAAAGACCTGAGCTGGCATTAATGAAAATATAGTTATCCTGAAGTTAGAACTCTATCAAGGAATTGAAATGGCTTGTATCGCAAACTACGCAATTGTTTCCATTTGTTCTTATATCCTATATACCCAAGTAGTTAGTAAACTCTTTGAACAATTACAAAGAACTTTTTAAAAAATATTTTATTTATTCACTTTTTTAGAGAGGGAAGGGAAGGAGGGAGAAAGAGAGAGAGAAACATCAATGTGCGGTTGCTGGGGGCCATGGCCTGCAACCCAGTTATGTGCCCCGACTGGGAATTGAACCTGCGATGCCTGGTCCACAGCCTGCGCTCAATACACTGAGCTATGCCAGCCAGGGCTACAAAGAACTTTTGAGGCTGCATCTTATTCTTTTTTTAAAAAAAATTGTATGCAGCAAAGTGCATGTCATGTAGTTGACATTTGATGAGGTTTGCTGAACTAAACAGAATTGACTTTAGTTGCTTCGTCACCGCAGACAGCTGAGCTCTATGCCATGGGAACAGCATGGCTTTGCCCGTTCACTATCTAGGTCACTGCATGCAGGAGCCCTCGAAATGCTGACAGGCTCCCTTCTAGTTGTAATTATACATGACTCCTCTTTCCCTTCTTGGTATGCCCATATTAAATGCAACAGGGAAACTGATTTCAATTATAGTGGATGCCTTCCCCTTTCAGTTCATCAAATTACACACACAGCACTTCCGTGGGGTTATCCAGTGTTAATTCTTAGTACTGGGAAGCATGAACAGGGTGCCAATTACTTAGGAAGTGCTCATTAGGAATTAGAAAGCAAATATAATTACCACATGCCAATTGTATAGGAAATAAGAATGCTTTTCAACAAAGCCAAGCTTATTTTATATGTCCCATATATGTCCCACAGGATCTCTTCCCACCTGTTTGTTTGTTTGTTTTGCTCCACCAAATACTGACTACATATGGAAGACAAAGACTTAAAGACTAGGAAACATAAGACTGCAAGTTCCGTGTTTGTCTCACTCCATTGTGTCTGCAGGATGTAGTTGTGCCCTTCATAGGTGCACTAAGCATACTTATTAGATCTTTTTACTAACTACAGTGGAAAGAAATTTAATGTTTTTCTTTAAGTGAGGGCTTTTTCTTGCCAACGCACACACATAGCACTCAAAGGCCTGGATGTGCTAGGGTGGTATTTAAATGCATAAAAACGTTTGGATCTAGAAATACTTGATGATTAACAATCTGCCCCACCTCACTCGCAGTTGCACAACAGGCATCAGTAAGGTTCAATGGGACAATGTGACTACAAGACCAAAATGCCCCTCTTCTAGGTTGGTGCCCTATAATCTCCATTTACACCTTAGAAGTGATTGTAGCCATCCTGCATGCAAGGGTGGCTTCTTCTATCTGCCGCCACTTCTCCCATACTTACCATTGTCTCACACACTGGGCAATCACAATGTATTTGATGATTGGTGATTGTTTTATTTTGTGTGTGACCTTAGTAACGAACTAAATCAGACAACTATTTTGCAGATAATTATAGAGAAAACTGTACATTTTTCAAAGACTGTCATCTGGAGTATTTGACCTGATTAGGTAAAGTTTACTTAATGTTTTCTGTACTGCTTGCTCTAGAGAGCTCAGTGTCCTTCTAGAAAGCTCAGTGTCCTTCTTAGTTGTGTTTGACTTAAAATACAAATACTGCATAGAAATATTTTTAGGAAAAAATCAATTTTTCATAAATTACATGCAATATTCAGAAATATTTCCCACCATCGAGGTTTCATGTTTCTATTCCTTGTTAGCATGGAGAAACATTCAGTAAGGATAAAATAGCTCAGAAATGGCCAAATCAGAGCCTGAGAATAGTAGGTAGGCACCTAAATATTTGTTTTTGAATCTTAAGCTGGAAAAAGAAAACCAAAGCAATTTCTCAGCTCCAGAGTAAAAAAACAGCACATAGGTACCGACCTGTTGTTCTCAGGCTCTGCTTTGGCCATTTCTGAACTATTTCATCATTGGTGCTTCATTCTCGGGAAATGATAAGGAGCCTTGTTTATCCTGAGTTGTGGACGAAGTGCAGACAAAGAAGAAACTATGAGCGGCCCCACATTTGCCTCTCCTCTACCTATCCAGTTGGACGGAGATGGTGACCCACGGTGACCTGGCCCTCACTGATTCTCTCGGAGGCAGATATGTTCCATCTACGTTCCATCCACAGTAAGACTTCCCATGCTTATGAGAGTTCAGGCTCCACCTGCCCAATGCCAAGTGGATGAATTGCAGAGAGAGGTGATTCATTCTGCCAACAAATATCTATTGAGCCCGTATCTAAGCTCTGGGAATAAACAGCGAGCACGGCAGGCAAAGTTTCTGCCTTCATTCTCGTGCGGGAGACAAACAAGAAATGCGTAAACATCATGTAATGTCAGGCGTCCCGGGTGTAATGAGGAAACACAAAACAGTTTAGCAAAGCTGATGAGCCGGGAAAGGCACTATGGGGTGGGAGGGGCTTGTTGCTGGTAAGGGCGGAGCCTACGATGCCAGAGTTTGTAAGGCTCAGTGAGCCGTGATTCTGCTGTGAACCTGGCACCTTAATCATTGAACCAACTCTACATTTTGGTAAGGACAGGACACACTGTGATAATCTACACTCCAAGACAAAGATCGGCTGGGATTGGGCCTTTGTTTTCTGCAGTTGAGGATGTGATTTATTAGTAGTGTTATTATTGTAATGATTATTACTGCTGTTGTTCTTGACAATGAAGTTCTCGTTGTTTCCTGATCTGATGCTAAAAGAGACCACTGAAACTCACAGCTCGGAGAAATCAGGAAGGCAGTGCAGCAGAATGGAGCAGAGCAGAGGTCAGTGCACTGTAGCCCACATGCCAAATCCAGCCTGATGTCTGTTTTTATTGAAGCCTGTTTTATATGGCCGTGGGGTAAAAAACTTTTGTGTATTTTTAACGACTGGGAAAATATATCTTGTGACATGTGCAAAGTATATGAAATCCAAATTTCAGTGTTTATAAATAACGTTTTATTGGAACATGGCCACACTCATCTTTTAGGTATTGTCTATGGCTGCTCCTGTGCTACAATAATAGAGTTGAATGGTTGTGCGGAGACTGAATGGCCCCTGAGACCTGAAATATTTATGATTTGGCCCTATTAGAATGTCCGCTGACCCCTGAGCAAGACTATGGACTCAGCAAGGAACTGGCTATATAACGTTTAGGGTGTGTGCTAAAAAAAGAATACTATAGCTATGGAAAAGATAAAGATAAATCTCTATTTGTTGCCACAGGAAGATGTTTGTGATAATGTTAACTGAAACAAATAAAAACAGTTGAGTGCAATACATTTGGCTTCACCAAATATTCCACTGTGGTATAAGCTCCGTGAGTGCTGTTTTGTTCATTATTGTGTCTTCAGTACCTAGAATCTCGGGACCCAAGTTATTGATAGGTATACCTTTAATAACTATTTGTTGAGTGAATGTAACATCTAGGGAACTATAAAATAAAAGACTTATAAGTTTGGCTATATAAAAAACTAATATATATCTCTTAGTTTTTGCATGGCAAAGCCACCATGAGTGTGAACGGAATAATGGTAAACCTCAAAAACGCACCAAGAGTCTACTCCCAAATGAGCTCCTACAAATCAATAAGATGACCAACAACAACCCAACAGAAAAGTGGGCGAAGAGTATCAACAGGCAATTCCCAGGGAAGGAACTGCAAATGCCTCTTTAACCAATGAAAAGATGATCAAACTACTTATAAGGGAAAAACAAATTAAACTGAATGACACTATTTTTCTCACCTCTCAGGTGAGGACACAGGCATTAGTGGAATTGTACACTGGCTAAACTTTCTAGGGAGTGCAATTTGACAGTATCTAACCAAAATTTTAAATGCATATTTATTCCATTTGACCTAGTGATTCTAATTCTAGAAAGTCATCCTCTAGAAATATTCACATTTGGAATGATACAATTGCACAGTTATTTACTGTGGCATTGTTTCAATCTTAAAATATTGGAAATAACTTAAATGTCTATCAGTAGGAAAAATAAATTGTGCAGCCTAAAAAATACCATGCAGCCCTAGGAAAGAATGAGGCACTTTTTCACATATAGTTACAAAAGGATCTCCAAAGTGAAAAAGGCGTAAAACATATCAATGGAATGACACATTTGCTTTAAAAAGAAGAAGAAAAGAATTACATGGAGTTCCTTGCAGAGTCTATTTTTAGAAAAATACAGAAGAAAGTGGTAACAGTGTTTGCCTTTGAAAAGGGAACTATTTGGTTGGGGAACAGGAGGGAAGGAAGCTTCACTTTTACTTCATGCCTTTTATTACTCAATATATTTAATAAATACCATTAACATGGAAATTTAAAAAAAAATTTGAAAAAATTGCCAAATATACACAGTAAAATCTGAAAGACATATGCGAATAACATATGGGGGACTTTCTTTTAAGTTATATATTTCTATGTTTAATAATACTTAGATATAGCAACCGTAAAGTAAATCCACAGAGAAGACAGAAGACAACACAAGTGAGCATGTGCTTCTATTTATTCGTTCAGAGCACACACCTTACTATGGCAGCTACTACCACTGCCACTCACCTAAAATCTGCACCTTGGTTGCACCGGCTACTTGATTTTATGTAAATGAGCACTCTCTGATGTACTCTGCCTTATAGAATTCAAAAGCATTTGGCCATAAAGTTAAATAAAAATGGGTAAAATGTTCTCCCATCTGATTCTGTCATCATACAAATCTTTAGCACAACAAAGATGCAGTGAAGTCACTTCTCAGTCACTAGCTATTCTTTTGATTGCATGACATTTTCTTAACGGTTGTTTTAGGAACTTTTAAAATATCCTTTTTGCATAAGAAAAGTTGTTTAAGAGAAGTCTACTAAAATACAAAATCAGCCCTGGCCAGAATGGCTCAGTCGGCTGTGTGTGGTCCCGCAAAGGGAAGGGTCACCAGTTTGAGTTCGAGGTCTGGACACAGGCCTGGGTTGCGGGTTCCGCTCCTGGATGGGGTATGAGAGGCAACCGATCGATGTTTGTCTCTCACATCAATGTTTCTCTCCCTCTCTTTCTCCCTCCCTCTCTGTCCTTCCCCCTCCCTCTAAAAATAAGTAAATATTTTGTAAAAATACAAAATTAACTCCTAAGTATCCTGGGGGAAGAGTATGAGCATCTCAGTAGCGGCATCTTATCTCTTACTGCAGAGGACAGCTGCTCAGTTTCTCTCCGCACGAATGCCAGGCTTGCCTCAACTTTAAGTCTGGCTTTTTGCTTTGTATCCTCAAGTTAACATCATCAGTCCAGAGGTCAAGGGAAAGTCTTACACAGTGGCCTCTGTATTTTCCAGAGACCTGATGGGTTTGATGCTGGCCTGGAAGGCTTTGTCCAACTTGAGGTCATTCTTGGTCTTTCAGGCCAGAATTCTGAGGCAACCTTGTGGCCAGAGTGAGAGCCATGATGGGCCGTGAGTGCACTGCTAATATCCTGGACAGAAACTTCTTGGCATCAGCCTACCTAGACTGTCCAGTACCAAAGCACTGGTTTTGAAATGGGGGTACACGGATTGAGACATGTGCCGAAGTATAACATGAACACTGGAGTTTGGAGACTTAACAAAATAAAATATCTCATTAATCATATTTTCTACTTCAGTCCATGTGGATATATTGGGTTAAACAAAATGTGTTATTAAAAATAATTTCATCTGTGTCTTTTGACTTTTTGCAGGTGGACACTAGAAAATTAAAAACTGCATCTGTAGTTTTCACAGGGCCCGGATGCTGGCATCGCACTAATAAAGAATTATCTAATGAGGGGAAACCCAGGTACAGTGGCAGGAAGGCACAAATGGGATTTCATTCAGTTTAATAATCCAAGTCAGAGCACTAATTACATGTTTTGCAACTATTATTCAGTGTTACATTTTATTGAATTATGCCATGTGACGCATCTGATTATTTTTTTAAAAGCAAAATGGCCAAAATGAGAGCAATCTGCACCCCTCGGACAGACTGTTCCTGATAATTTTTAAATCTTCCAAATTTGATTAACTGTGGCTTACACTTAAAAAGTACTTTATTTCAATAAAAGTACATTATAAAAGCATTAAATAAGCAAACAAAACTAGCACAGTTTTGAGCCAGCAGACTTTCCAGGAGCTTTGGAGGCTTCTCTGGCCTGAGGCGGTGGTCAGCGGCCGCGGTGGGGCTCCTGCGGGGGGCACGCTCTGGACTCCACTGGGGAGCACAGTGCACTGTGCTGGGAGATGCTAAAACCCCAGAGTGCGGAGCAGCAGTTCTCCAACTTTTAGTATCAGCATGCATTTTATGTTCTTATATATTATTGAACACCCCAAAAAGCTCTTGTTTGTGTGGGTTATATTTATCACCAGTGAACATTTAAGAAATTTCAACTGAGAAAACTTTCCACTATTTATTTTTAAATGTATTTTAAGATAATAATAATAAACTAATTATATTAGCATACCTGGCATACTTCATTGAAAATATTTATATTTTTCCAAACAAAAAATTTAGTGAAAAATGTGGCCTTATTTTCCATTTTTATGAATCTTTTTAAATGCCTGGCTTAATAGAAGACAGCTATATTTTCCTGTCTGCCTCTGCGTTCAGTCTGTACTGATATCCCGTGTTATGAGGTCTCTGGAAAAATCCACTCACAACTGTAAGAGAACGAAAGAGAAAGAGGCGAATAATGTCTAGTGCTGTGAAAACAGTTTTAATTCGCAGGCTCCCCTGGGTGGTTTTTTTTTGTGGAACCCCAGGGGTCCCTGGAACATGCTTTGAGAACTCCTGCCAGAGATTAGCTCAAAAGAATTTGTACTCTTCGGAGAACAGAGAGTTTGAACATAGTGAAGCTTATTGATTAATAAACAGTGGCTGAACATTGGCCACGGGGGCCAAGTATGAAGGGGTTGGGTGCGGCATTGAGAGTGACAATGGCCTGGGTGGCAGGTGACATTAAAAAGAGGGTAGCAGATGTGTGCAAAACCAATGTTCTTGACTGACGAGGAACAGGTGGGTGGTGAGGGAAGCACGGCACAGAGAAAGAGGAGCCAGCTGGGGAGGGACTCCAAGCTGCGGGGACTTTGTTTGCATGAGATAGGAAACAGTGTGTAGAGCCCAGGGAGGTCCTGAAAGGTTCCTGACAGCCCACTGGACAGGTCTTCTGGTCCATGGCTTTTCAGACTTTCTACAAGGAGTAGAACTCCTTTTTCAAAAGAATCTGACACAAAGCCCCAATGTACATGTAGTATGGAACAGCGTGGTTGAAGTAGGGAAGGAGTTTGTGTGACCTGGCATCCCTAGTCCTCCTCCTGTCCGCTGCTCAGACCCAGCCTGCTCTGAGGCATGGCTTCCCACCCCTGGATTTCCAGGAAAAGTGGCAGGAAAACCACTGATCTAACTGCACACAATCAGCAGAGCTGGGTAAATATTGTCTGGTCTTGGGTTCCCTCCATGGGCACATGAGTGGAGGAGACTGAACACGGAGGTTTGGAAGGGGGGCATGTCTGCAGGAGGCTGTGTCATAAAGGGAGGCTCTGACTGGACCTGTGGCTGTGGGGTTAGAGGCAGGACGGCAACTGAGAGATGGGACACAGAGAGGGGCTCGGACATTGAGTCTTGGACCCTGCACTGGCCGTTCGGCCACATGAGGGTATTGTAAAGAGTGAAGAATAATAATTATTATTGAATGCTTATTATATGCCAGGCATTCTATTAAGCACTTTCCAAGAATGATCTTGTTTAACCTTCACAAAACCTCTGTTACTACCTTCCACATTTTATAAGAACTGAGGCTTGAAGAAATTAAGTAACTGGTACAAGGGGGCACAGGTGCAAGTGGTGGAGCCACGCTTTGAACTTGGTGAGATGATCCTTCGGTTTTTATTCTTGAGCACTAAGCTGGCCTGGTTTAAGAGGGAAGGTGATGAGGTCATTGTTTCTTCCATTCTTCCAACCACCCATTCAACAAATATTTGTGAACCACCCACTAGTGCCTCACAGGAGATACAGAGTGAGATGGTTCCTTCCCCCAGAGAGCTGTGTTTTCAACATTTAATCCGTAGTGTTTGTGGAACAGCCCATTGGAGGTACCCTGAGTCAGGAGGAGGGAGTTGAGAGCAGCAGAGTCTGAGCTGGAGACATGGCTTTGGAGCTGTAACCAGGCCACAGCCACGGTGACAGAAGTTGACTTTAAGACAAATAATCCATGCTATCACTTACATGTTGAATCTAGAAAAACAAAACAGCCCTGCCTGGTGTAGCTCAGTGGCTTGAGCATGGGCTGCAAACCAAAGGGTCGCCAGTTCAATTCCCAGTCAGGGCACATGCCTGGGATGTAGGCCAGGTCCCCAGTAAGGGGTGCATGAGAGGCAACCACACATTGATATTTCTCTCCTTCTCTTTCTCCTTCTCTTCCTCTCTCTCTAAAAGTGAATAAATAGACTCTTTAAAAAATAAAAAACAAAAGAAAACAAAAAACAAACTACAAAAAGACCTCCTCAAGCTCATAGAAACAGGGAGTAGAAAGGTGGTTGCCAGAAGCCAGGGCAGGGGTAGAGAAATGGGGAGAGGCTGGTGAGAGAAGAAACTTCCAGCACTGGAAGGACAAGGCCCGAGGACCTGGTGCAGAACATGGTGAGCACAGTTGACAACACTGCATTTTGGAACCGAAATTTGCTGAGAGTAGAACTGGAAGAAAGGAGAAGATAAATATGTGGGGCGATTAATGTGTTAATGAACTAGATGGGGGACTACTTTCACAATGTATATGGACATCAGATCAACATGGTGCGCGCTTTAAACATCTTACAGTTTTGTCAGTGATACCTCAGTGAAGCTGAAGAAGGAGATTCTGATTTTTTCTTAATCCTCACCTGAGGATATGTTTATTGATTTTCAGAGAGAAAGGGAGGGAGAGAGACAGAGGGAGACATTGATGTGAGGGAAAAGCTGATGGGCTGCGCCTGCACACGCCCCCAGCTGGGGATGTGCCCTGAGCAGGAGTTGAACCTGCAGCCTTGTGGTGTGCAGAGAGCACTTCCACCAACTGGGACACCCGGCCAAGGCAAGATTTTGATTTTTTAAAATGCTGACGTAATAGGTAATTAAAGAAAGCCTTAGAAAAGTGATTTAAGTATTGTTCTGGTAATTGATATCATATATTTTTTTAAAATAAACATTCAGATAATATTAGCACCAAGTTTCCAAAATTCTCAAGGAAAGCTACTCATATAAAGCCTTTCTGTTTGTTCATTAGATTCCTCATAAGAGTGAAATCATATGGTATTTATCTTTGTCTGACTGGCTTATTACACTTAGCATAATGTGAATGGGGACAGACTCTTAGATGGAGAGCAGGATGACAGCTAGTGGAGGGGGGCATGCTAGGGGGTGGGGGGATTGAGCAAAAAAGGAAAAAGGACTCATGGACATGGATAATGGTGTGGTGATTGCTAGGCGACCAAATGGTAATGGGAAAAACAGTACAATAAAGATTGAATAAAAAAGAAAAAAAAGGGGTCTTTCTGACTTTAAATAAATACAAAAAACATGCCAACCATGCTTTCAAAATATGGACTGTGGTGTAGTTGTTATTAGTAGCCTACCAATAGGCCATTCCCTTCCTTTCCTGCTATGAGAATCCCAATTTATTCAGTGTTTGGTGGTCATGTTTATTAAGGGAGCGTGGGCTTGGACCCCTCCCTGACCCTAGAAGGTCAATGTCGACTGGTTTAAGCCCAGCAGGGTGATTTCATTCCCTTGCCAGTTCAGAAATGGGCGCACGAGGCCATTCTGGCCAGTGAGAGAAGAGAAGTTTACAGGGGTAGTGTCGTGTGCTCCTGCTGATAAAGAGATGAATGGGAAGACACAACCCCTCTCCCCACGTCACGCACCCACTACATGTGACACCTGGGCCTGTGGCAGCCACCCTGTGACCTCGAGGGGAGCCCATCCAAGAAAGCAGAACTGAAAGGAGGCAAAGCTTTTGCTGTTGAGCTGCTGAACTAGCAAAGCCTGACACAACCTGACCTCTGTACTTAAGTGACAATATGTTTTCCTTATTTATTATAAATGTATTAGACCATTTTGAGTCTCTTATTATTTGCAACCCAAAGCATCCTAAATGGCATGTCACTTATATTGCCCTATCTACTTAGAAAAGTAGCTGACTGAGCAATACCTTAAAATGTAGTTGTTTTGTTTTAGTAAAGCTTCTCTTAGAAAACATTAACTCAATCAGGCTTTCTTTTTTGCTAGTCTGGCACCACTGTACCTGCTGAAAAAAAAAAGAATAGCTATTTGTAGAGCAATGTTAAAAGGTTACATGAGGCAGCTGCAAATATTCACTTATCTAGGTTACTATTTATGTTCTAGACAAAAATGCCTATATGCATTTTTGGTATTTCTAAACCCAGAAATCTGGATCTATTATAGACATCAAATATAGCATTTTGTCACGGGTTCATTAGATTTTAGCTAGGTCCTGTATTGTCCCTCTTACAGGGACTAATTTGAAAAGAGAACCATTCAAATAATTTTTAAATTATTTTAATTTAATATGCAATATTAAATTAAATGTGCACCAGTCCCGAAGGTAAACTCATTGTTGGGTTATTTGACAGGCCAGAAGAGCTCATTACTGGTTATACACATAAAGGAGAATATAAAAATCAATGGTTATGATTATATAATGCATATGAAAATACTTTGCAAAATGAAACTATTTTCAATCTCCTGTAGCCATCTTTTAAGGGCTCTTTTGTCCTCTTGTAGAAAAGGTAACTGAAGACAAAAGATAAAGCACATTATCCACGTTTCCCCAGCTGGTCAAAAAGAGGCCCTGAACTGGGCTTGAACTGGGGATCCACCTGATGGCAGAGCCCAGATGCACCCCAAGCTCAGTCTAAATTGCTGGAATTACTCCCTTAATTTCGCCATTGCCCCCTGCCTGCAGAAACTGTGGTAAGTAGCAAACTTTTCAAGTGGTGGGCAGAAGAGAGGGTAGAAGTAAAAGACTTCTATAATCTGCATATCTAGTAATCAAATGTACAAATTCTCTAGCTACGTTTAAGCCCTATCAAAAGAATTAAATTCCCTGGGACAATGAATTGGTTTTAACATTCCTAAAGTCACAGATTTACACAGTAACCATAACTATTGGTTACTTTGTTACTCTAGTAACAAAAGGATTAAGCTCTCAGGTTCCCTCTATCAAGAGTAGAAATGTCTGCATTCTTAAAAACCATCCTTTAAAACAATTCCTTCTAGCCCTGGCTGGCGTAGCTCAGTGGATTGAGCGCGGGCTGGGAACCAAAGTGTCCCAGGTTCGATTCCCAGCCAGGGCACATGCCTGGGTTGCAGGCCATAACCCCCAGCAGCCGCACATTGATGTCTCTCTCTCTCTCTCTCTCTCTCTCTCTCTCTCTCTCTCTCTCTCTCTCTCTCCCTCTCTAAAAATAAATAAATAAAATCTTAAAAAAAAACAAAAACAAAAAACCAATTCCTTCTACAACAAAAATGGACAAACAGATTTTGTTTGTCCCTTTTGCTGGAAAAATAAACTATCCTGCAACACTGTTTAGTTTTTCCACAGTGAAGTATATGAAGATCCCTTGGTCCTGTGAAATGGCAGAGACACAAAAGGTATAAAACCCCAGAATTACGTAGTTACTTTAGGTTTGTTCATTTATAATATCTCCATGGTGACTGTGTCATCAAACTGTAATGGTTTGTGCTTATCATTTTGCAGGTGATGAAACCGCACCTGAATGTTATGGGAGATTGGACCTCGGTTCAGCAATCTTGGCAATTGAGTTCTGGCTAAGAAAGAATTCAGAGCCAAGACTCAAGTACAAGTAAAACTTTATTTAGAAAGTTACAGGGGTAGAAGAAGTGAGCCAGCTGAGCTGTGTGGGCTCAGGAAACAAGTTACACAGACAAAACAAGGGCCCTTGGAGCTTAGAAGAAAGAGAGGCAAGGAAAATGCTCCTGGGGGAAGTGGGTGGGGAAAGGCTTGGGGGTGAGGGAGAGCCACGCTGGGTCCTTAGTCTTGAGGATATTTGTGTGGAGGTATCAGGGGAGGATCCCAATAGAATATTCATCAGCTTTCTAAGTGTGCCTTTTCAGGGTTGTGGTCTCTACTGATTGGTCAGTGCTAGGGCAGGGGTTCCTTAGTCATTGCGGCTGGTCCTGAAATCAGCCATGGTGTCACTTGTCTGGTTTTGCTGCTTTTCTGGGTCTGGAGCTGAAACACAGCTGAAGCCTACATGTATTTGATGGGGATCCGAACCTCAGTGTTCTGGGGGCTACTCTCTAGCTCCCTTATTTGTTCCCTCTCTAAGAGGGCATCTAACCTTCATGTCTACCAATATGTCAGGGTAGGAAAGGTCAGGGGAGGGTCCGAACCGCATGGCCAGCAACATATTAGCAGAGGAAAGGTTAACTTGGGGGTGAGGTCCTTGTTTTCCCAGTTTTTCTCATTGCTAGGCACCCAGGGTTTTCCCCACTGGTGACCTTCTGTATCTGGCCCATCTTCCTGGCTATGCTCATGCCTTCTAACTGCCTCCCACAATTCCATGCCTACCAATCTCTAGTTCTCTCCCCAGCAGCTAGCTGGGGTTTCTACCAGACAGGCGTATTACTCTACCTCTATTGGAGTTGCTATTCCAATAAGCCTCTTAGAAAAGTTTATCATCCATGGTTCATTCAACACAAGCCCTATATTCTCTTGACCTTTTGTACTCCAAAGATGTAGGTCTTCAAGCCACTTCAGCCACTCACCCCTGTGGCCACAACCCTGGACTTTATCTTCACTTGAATCTTCTTCAGCTCTGAAAGCTTAGACATGGTAATCCCCTTTTCTCTGTGATTTTCTATTTTCTAGTTTTCTCATGGCTCTGGAGGCAGCTGATGTAATGGGCAAATGAAACACAGGTTTTGGAGCCAGAGAGAATTTGGTTTAAATAATGCCTCTGCCACTTGCTAGTTATGTGACCTCAGGCAAATGACTTTATATTTCTAAGCTTCCTATTCCTTCTTTGTGAAAGAAGGATAACGACACCTATTCTTTGGGATTGTAATGCGGTTGCAATCCTGAGGCTCAAAGCAGCAAGCAACACACTTAGTTGATGTTCAAAAAAGCTAATTTCTCCCCTCCTCTTCCTTCTTTCTAGTTCTTACACCTAATACCTATTCTTAGGCCTCACAGAGAGTGCTGGTCTTGTGACCCTTCCAGTCTCTCACGCCCCTCTGGGCTTCAAGGTCAGTCATTTCATTCACTCTCCATTGGCCCTGGGATGTCCCACCACGTGGTCTGGGATAATACTTCATAGCTCACTCTTGCTTTCTGGCTGCTGAGGGCATTCAGCTTATCCAGGAAGCCCTGGGCATTCCTGTTTTTGAAACTTCTCATTTATTGACTTAAGGATAGGGGATGGGGAGCAATAAAAGGAGAAGGATGAAGAGCAGGGGCAGGGGAAAGAGAAGAGGTGAGAAGGAAGGAGGAGAAGAAATGTGAAAAAACTGTGGACTATTTAAATGTTTCTATTTGGGGGAAATCCTTTCTCCCTGGACCTGAAATCTATTGGCATAGTAAGTGGCCATTAATTAGCAGGTGATTCTGGACGCAGAAAGTAAGCAAGACAGCTAGCTCCTCTTCTTGCGTTTTTTAGGCATTTCCCGGTGATCCTCCACACCAGAGTCTCCGAGGGTGGCTTCATCCCCCTCGATGGGGGAGGGCCTGGGTCAGGCGCTGCCAGCGACAGGGTGGGGAAGTTGGCCCAAGTCAGTATTAGGAAGCCCATTTACCTGCAGCTGACTGCTGTGTCCTCCAACAGAAGTGTATTTAGTAGTAAAGGTTAAATATTAGCATCTGTATATTGACTTTTATTTCTTCAATGTTTAGAAGCCTGGTGAAAAGAAATAATTTTTAATGGATTCCCTTAAAAATTGTGAAGTTCATGTTTAACAAATGTGGTTTTTAAAGTTAAATGCAGTGCATTATGATTGTGCCTTTCACACGAGGGAGAAACAAACAAAAATCACAATGTACTCAAGGCAGTGTGACTGGGGTGACCGCAGCACAAACCAAACCCTGCGGGGTGAGCGCACTTCAACCCCGTCACCGTAACCTCCTGATCCTGGGATGATTCATCACCTGTGTAGTCTTGGCTAGGCTGCTGCACCCCCCTGTTTGGTCAAACACCAGTGGAGGTGTTGTTGTAAAGGTATTTTGGGGATATGATTAACATTTAAGTCAGTGGACTCTGAATAAAGCACATTATCTTTCAAATGTGACTGGCCCTCCTTCAATTAGTTGAAAGCCTTAAGGGAAAAGACTTGAAGGAATTTTGCCTCCAGACTGCCTTTGAACTCAAGTGTCGGAATTTCTAGCCTGTTCACTTGCCCTACTGTCAGATTTCAAACAGGCCAGCCCTCACAATCGCATGAGTCAGTTCCTCAGTGTCTCTGTCCCTATCTCTTCCTCTCTTTCCATCATATTGGTTCTATTTCTCTGGAGAATCCTAGCTAACGAAGCTATGTATAGCTGTACTTAGACATGAAGCTGAAAGTCTAAATTGGAGGCCCTTCATAAACGATATCAGGCCTGGCATAAGGGTCTTCCCCTCTTGCCCCACCCCATTCCCATGACAGGTCCTGAGCATCGCTATACATTCCTTATTTCCATCTTCAATTCAGCCCTCAGCTCATTAGGATTCCTTCATTCTTGTCTGGTGTGGCAGAACCCACCCACTGGTGTATTGCCAAGAACCTTTCTCCATTGTCTGGTAGAAACAGAACCCTCGCTTGTTAGGTGAACACTTGGCCATCTGGAAGAGACTCCATTTCCTTGCAGGTTATGTTGTCATGTTATTACATTCTGGCAAATGAGATGTAACAGGTGTTCTGTACGGTTTCGGGGCACTGCTCTTCCTCCTTCTCGCAGGCAGAATGAGGATGTTACGGCTGGATCTGTATGCAGTGGCTTTGGGAGGAGCAGCCATGCAGAGTGGAGCAATAGCAAAGACGACTGGGTGCCGAGGACTCAGGCATCCTCACCTGCCTGAAATCACCACCACCAGATGTCTTGGGCTTCTATCTACTTTTAATTAGAGCCTCAAAGTTCCAAGGTAAATGTGTAAAGTATCCTAATCCTAACTAGTGTACCCAGTAAGGGATTTCTAGCTTGGGAGTTTAGTGATTAAACAACTCATACTTTGAATTCAGGTAGCACTACATCTGGGTTCTGTCTTGCTTTGAGGAACTGCTAAGTTTGTTTCCAAAGTAGCTGCATTTTATATTCCCACCAGGAGGGTAGGAGGCTTCCGATCTCTCCACAGACTCACCAACACATGTTATTGCCTATGTTTTTGATAATAGCCATACCGGTGGGTACAAAGTGGTATCTGGTAGTTTTGATTTGCATTTCCCTAATGACTAATGGTATTGAACATCTTTTCATGTATCTGTTGGCGATTTGTATATCTTCGTTGAAGAAATACCTATTCAAATCTTTTTCCCATTTTTAAATTGGTTTATTTCTCTTTTTATTTTGTTGAGTTGTGAGAATTTTTTATATACCTTCTGGACACTAGTCCCTTCTCTGGTTATGATTTATAAATATTTTATCCTATTTTGTGTTCTTTTTACTTTCTTGATGATGTCTTTGGAAGTAAAAAAGCTTGTAATTTAGATGAAGTCCAATTTATCTATTTTTTTAAGTTGCTTGTCTTTTTTTAAAATTTTATTTATTTATTTTTAGAGAGGGAAGGGAGGGAGAAAGAGAGAGAGAGAGAGAAACATCAATGTGCGGTTGCTGAGGGCTGTGGCCTGCAACCCGGGCATGTGCCCTGACTGGGAATTGAACCTGTGACACTTTGGTTCGCAGCCCACACTCAATCCACTGAGCTATGCCAGCTAGGGCTTAAGTTGCTTGTCTTTGCTATTATACCTAAGAAATCATTGCCAAGTCTGATCTATTTCTGTTTTCTTCTAAGAGTTTTATTGTTTTAGCTTATACACTTAGCTGTAAGAGTTAACTTTTATATATGGTAATTTTGTATTGTGTGTGTATATATATATATATATATATATATATATATATATATATATATAAATTTTGCATATGTTGTGAGGTAGGATATCTTTTATTTCATTTTCTTATATTCTCTTGCATGTGGATACCCACTTGTCAGCAGTATCAGTTGTTGAAAAGACTATTTGTCCTTCATTGAATTATTTTGGCACCCTTCAATTAACTACAAATATAATGGCTTATTTATGGCTTCTCAAGTCTGTCCCATTGATCTGTCTTATCCTTATGTCAGCAGGACATTGTTTTGATTACTGAAGCATTATATTAAATTTAAAATTGAGAAGTGTGAGTCTTCCAACTTTATTCCTTTTTTCCCCCCATGATTATTTTGGCTGTTCTGAGTTCTTTGCATTTTCGCATGAATTTCAAGATGAGCTTGCCAACTTCTGTAATGTAAGCAGCATGATTTTGATAGACTTTGCATTGACTCAACAGATAAACTGAGGGAAATTTTCAGTCGGGGGTATTTTTCCATTTATTTGTTTTCTTTAATTTCCTTCAATGTATTTGTAGTTTTCAGTGTACATCTTACACTTCCTTTATTAAGTTTTTTTCTAGGTATTTTATTCTTTTTGATACTATTGTAAATTAATTGTTCTTTTAATTTTATTTGCAAATTGTTCATTGCTAGTGTATATGATTAGTTTTTGTATATTGATCTTATATCATGCAACCTTGCAGAACTCGTTCATTTTACTTTCCTTAGTATTTTCCTTAGTGGGTTTCTTAGTATTTTCTTTTTTTTTAACTTTTTAAGATTTTATTTATTTACTTTTTACACAGAGGGGAAGGGAGAAAGAGATGGAAAGAAACATGGATGTGCTAGAGATACATTGATTGGTTGCCTCTCACATGCCCCCAACCGGGGACCTGCCCGCAACCCAGGCATGCATCCTGGCTGGGAATCCAACTGGCAACCTTTTGTTTTGCAGGGTGGCACTCAATCCACAGGGTCACACCAGCCAGGGTGGTATTTTCTGTATATAAAATCATGTCACCTCCAAATACAGATTGTTTAACTTCTTTCTTTCCAGTCTGGCTGCTTTTATTTTATTTTCTTGTCTAATATCCCTTGCTAGTACCTCCAGTATAATGTCAAATAGCAGTGGTGAGTAAAGAATTCTTGTTTTATTACTGATCTTAGGGAGAAAGCATTCAATCTTTCACCATAAAGTATGATATTAATTGTAGGGTTTTAGTAGGTGCCTCTTATCAGGTTGAAGAAGTTGTTTATTGTTTTCATTATGAAGTGGTGTTAAATTTTATCAAAGGATTCTTCTGTATTGATTGAGATGATCATATAATTTTGTCTTTTATTCTATTAATATGGTATATTACACATTTTCGTATATTAAACTATGTGCAGTCTTAGGATAAATCCTAGTTGCATATGCTAGATTCTGTTTGAGGATTTCTTCCATTATATTTATTAGAATATTGATGCAGTTTTCATGTGATGCTGGTGTCTTGTTTTGGTATCAGGAATAACACTGGTCTCATAGAATGAGGTGGAAAGTGTTCTCTCCTCTTATTTTCTGAAAGTATTTGTTAAGTACTAGTATTTAATTATTTACGCTTAGGTAAAACAAGCCAATGGTACAAATATATATCAAAGATACAAAAGTATTTTTAGTATTTAGTCTTTTCAATACCCTCCCCTATACACTCCCTAGAGGTAAAGATCTTTATCTGTTTCTTCTCCAGGTATTATAACCTTATCGGCTACATCACAAAACTGATGAACTTCTCTTCCTCCTCCTTCGGGTCTAATAATTTCATGATCCAAACAAACATAAAATTATCTGTCCACATCTGTATCAGTTCAGATTAGGCTGTGGATAACAAAGACCCCTAAATAACAGAAGCCTAAATGTGACAGTGGTTTATTTCTATTTTACTGAAAAGTCAGGAAGTAGGCATCCAGGGCTCATGTGGTGGCTGTGTTCTATGAACTCTCTAGGAAACCAGGCTCCTTCCAGCTCCCCACTCTGCCATCCCCAGGGTGCGGCCCTTATCCTCCTGGCCCCCAAATGGATGTTTGCATTTCTGTCAATAGGACTGGGCAAGGAAAAGTCAGCAGGCCAAGAGCATGCCTCAGCTGTCTTTTAGTGAAGGTTCCAGGAAACCGCTTCAAGACACCCCCGTCTCAGTGATTAGGATCCTGTATTCACACGGTCTCCTTTAGCTGCAAGGGAAGCTGGGAAATGTGGGTATTATTTTGAGTCAACCTGGACTCATAAAAATTAAGGGGGCTATTATCATGAGAAAACAGGAGAGGTACCAATAGTTACTACTACACATTCAGTTTTTTAATTCTGTTTCCAACAATTTTCCAAATTTGTCATTCCCCTTTGTTCTCCATTCCCCCTCCTTTGCACAAACCCTAATCACTTCTCAGATTCAGATTAGCTAGACTACTTCTTAACTGACCTTTCTATCCCCAGTCTCCCTTTTCTCTAGGAATTTTTTCTCTTATACATATATTTTTAAATGACAGTGTGACTGCATTAATCACATAATTTTTCAACTACCTAAAAAACAAAAACACGCCAGACTCCTAAATGTGGTTTACAAATCCTTTCATGATGTAGCTTTAGTCTGTCCTTACAGCTTCATTCCTGTTCATTTCTCCCTCTCCTTGAACTTCACGCTCAAGCCACATTGCAAATCCGGGCCTTTTCCTGAGTCTATAACATTCTTTTACATCTTAGTAACTATAGACTGATGGACAACTGATTGATGACAATAGTTTTTTACTCCTCTCTGTTTACAAAGTGACTCTGTAGTTCTTCCCATCAAGACATGGGGTCTATTTCCCTACCCTTTGAATCTGGGCTGGCCTTGGGACTTGCTTTGGTCAGTGGAATACATCTGAAACAATTGTGTGCCGGTGCTGAGCCCAGGCCTCCAGAGCTGCCTTGTGCCCTTCTGTTGTCTCTGGGACCTCTGTCTCTGCCGTTAGAACAAGCCTGGGCTAGCCCGCTGGAGGATGAGGTACCACATGGAGTGTGCTGAGTCACCCCAGCTAAGGCCGACACTGCCGTCTAGCCATCAGCTGACCCGCCGCCTGACCTCAGACCTGCGAGCCAGCGAGCTAAGATCAGTTGGGCCACACTCAAATCAGAAGAATGAGGTAACTGACACATATACTCGTGAGACATAATGAATGGTTCTGTTTTAAGCCACCAAGCTTTGGGCAGGCTTGTTTTCAGTGTTTATTGTGGCAGTAGCTCAAGGACACAGTACTTTTGTATGTTAGTCCTTTGTCTTGAAATGCCTCTCTGTTTTTTATTTTTTCAGTCTAGCAATCTTCTGAATCCATCTATCAAGACCCAGATCAAAAATAATCTTAATTGGGAAAGGTTCCTGTCCCTATCTGGGCAGATGTAGCCACTTCCTTCCATGAACTTTACACCTTGATTACAGCACACAACATAGTTACTTATTCCCACATCCATCTCTGCTTTCCTAAAAGGCTGAGCTAGTTGAGGGCAAGAATGACCTATTATATAATGTACACCAAAAATATTTGTTGCATGAATGAATAAATAAATGCTAGGGTGTTAAGCATATATAATCCTTTCTTTTTCTTCCAAACTATAAATATACTTCTCTTTTTTTTGCATAGGTCCTTCCATACTCGATGCTCCCCCCCACATTTCAGTCATATATCACATATTGGCTAATGTGTTTATACCTCTTTTACTCTCCACATGTGACTTTTAAGTCTATGCAGTCTCATATTTTCCTTGATAATTTTTCATATTGGGCAGTTATGATATTTGCAAATACTCTGAAAATTTCAAATTCCTAAAGTTTCTTAATTGTTCAATTTAATTTTCAATCATATTCATTACTACCTTTGTAAATAGACTAAAATTTTACCCATTTGCTTTTTTCTAAAAAAAAATTGGTTTGAGAGACAAAAATATCAATTTGTTTTTCCACTTATTCATGCATTCATTGGTTGATTTTGTATGTGCCCTGACTGGGGATTGAACCCACAACCTTGGTGTACTGGGACAATGCGCTTAACCAACTGAGCTACCCAGCCAGTGCCTTACCATTTGCTTTTAATGTCCTACCATCAGCTTTCTTAAGTGATTAAAAGTCACCCTGTCTGATAGCTCATCTTATGTGCCTCACTAATTTTCTATTTCTAAGTGAGAGTAAAGATGGCTAAGTAAATGGTTCTCATCACAGGCTTATTGGCAACAAAGCAGGATTTTACGACCTGTGGTGTCAAGGTCTTTAAATTTCAACCTCTTTCAAGAAGGTTTAAACTTCTCTCACATATCCATTTGTTATATGCCAGTTGGACATGGCTCACTTGTCAGTCCTTGTAAAAAATGGTAAAGCCGTGACAGAAAGGACCTGAAGAAAGGCACAAAAATGATTTTTCTTGTCACCATAGCATTTCTGGAAGGAGTCTAAGGGAAGACAGCAGACCACACTTGGGGAAGGCTCTGGTGGGCTGCTCCCCATCCTCTGTGCTGCTGCCCCTAGCCCCCTACAGCCCCTCGCCCCTCTCTGTTGTATTTTATGTGGCAGTCCCCAAACACCTCGATTTGTAATTGATCACGTCCTATAACTTATAGTACATGGGGGTGCCGCACTGACCTGGTATTGAATATCATACACTTAAGTATTTTGAAGAAGGAAATCTACTAGCAAGAAGTGTGTTGTGTGCCTTTTGCAAAATCTGATTTTCACCAGAAAGCTTTGCTGTCACAAGCCAATAGTTTCCGATGTCCAAGTTAACAACAATCATTTACATAATAACCCAGCAACGATAACATGTAATGCCTTTCTTCAAACCAGACTGTAAACACTACTTAGTTATACTTTACTGTATTCTGGAGGGGCTCAGTAAGTTATGATACTTGTTGTACAGATACTGAAACAGATGAGAGATGAGCGACTTGTGCAAGGCTGCGGAAGACAATGTCAAATTTGGGGTTATAACTCTTGCCCCCTGTCCAGTAGATCTCTGGGTTCATAGGATATATTTGTAAAGTAGTACCAGGAACTCATATAATGATATGAATAAATCTTGCCACATCAGCCATTGCATTTTGTATGATACATTTAAATAAAAACTTGTAAGCATTAAATATTTAAGAAAAAATTTTAATGAAAAGCGTAAACATTTCAAGTGCTTGGCCCAATTATCTTTAAAGGGCCCTGGTTTTAAAATGAACCCAGCTCCAGCTCTCCTGTATGGTACTCGGCTGTGATATAGGCAAATTCAGCCACCGCATCGAGCATCGAGGCAAAAGGGGTCCTGCATAAGTACCAAGTTCAGCCCTCAGGAAGTTAATGGCGACTTATTGCCAGGGGACAGACAACCACACGGAAAAGTTGTATGTTACTAACAGCTGAAGGGACAGGGCTGCCTCACTGTGAAATTCTTTGCTCTTTAGAATTTTGGGTACAATTTATTTTTTAAATCATTACTGATCCCCCCTCCCTATTATTTCTCAAAATTGCACGGAAACCTTGCCTTTGAGCTCTAAATGAGGTGGTTTGAAGCGACTCCAATGCTCATCATCAACATACTTGCCTGTCTAATCATCAACAAGATGTTCTGTTCTCTCAGTGGCTGAAACTATAGCCTTCAGATTCTAGAAAAAGCTTTCAAAATGTGACTTCTACAAGCTAAAACTAATTGTATTTTATTTGGGATGTTCATTCAGATTCAAAGGCTCCAACGGTAAACTTTTAAAACAGTATTGCCAAAAGTGAGCTAGAGCCCTAAGCGGCTGGTTTGGTATGTTGGAGTTGGAGCGTGGTTCTGTGCCCCAAAGGTCACGTGAGATCCATTCCCGGTCAAGCCACGTACCTAGGGTGGAGGTTCGATCCCCAGTAAAAAAAAAAAATCAATAAACATATCCTCAAGTGAGGGTTAAAAAAAAGGGGAGCTAGATTTCCTCCCTGAAATACATAAATTATGCCAATTTGCTGTTTTGGGTCTGTGATCTGCAAAATGGGGATATTTGCATATATCCACCTTGTGAGTATTTTATCTGCTGAACATTTAACAACTTATTCAAAGATGCTTCTTTTCAGAGTTGATTTTGAGAATCCAAGAGAATGAGATATGACATAAGATGTGTGTGGCGCCTGTTTGTAATTACCTGGTGATCCTGTGAGTGGGTAAATATGAATGCACATTGGTGCTTGTCAGGGAGGAGATGGTGTAGTGAGTCAAACTGGGCTGTATTTTCCCTCTCTTTGAATCTGGCCCAGGTCTGTGACTTGCCTTGATCCAAAGTAGGCTGCTCAGAAGCTAGATTATTAAAAGCCTTGCTGTTTTCACCGGGATTTCTTGACTCTCTTGTTCCTGGGCTAGTCCCTTTCAGAAGTCAGCTACCATTTGGTGAGAAGCCCAAGTTGCAGAGAGGCTACAGGGAGGGTCTCCAGGGTCCAGGCCTAGCTGAGCTCCCCGTGCTGCTGGGAAATCATCTTGGATGGTGTAGCCCAGTGAACCCCAGCCTTCCCAACACCTCAGCATACACCGCACAGAGCAGAAGAACCATCCATTCAAACCACAGGATCACAGGCTATGACAAATGGATGTTTTAAGGTGCTACATTGGGGGTGGTTTGTTGCACAACAACAGATAACCAAAACAGAGAAGGAAAAAATAATAATTAGAATGGTTATATATCACCATAAATATAGATTCTGACTTTGGCACATAAATTACATCCTCACTGGAGTCCCCTAAAGAGACCATGAATAAACAGTCATTAAGTCCCTTCCCCCATCTTTGCTTGTGCTGTGCTCCCTGTCTGGAACCCGCCTCTGCCTTTATGACTATTCAGGTCTTACCTCCGAGGTAAGACCTTCAGTTTCTACCTGCGAGGAAGACCTTCCCCATTCACTCTAGTCCTCAGCATTTTACCTTTCTGCCCTCTGCTAAGGTTCATTATCTGGACAGCTTGTTTGATTCCTTTTTTAAAACAGCTTTATTGAAGTATAATTGATATGCAATACACTGTACATATGTAGTCTGTACACTGTGATGTTCCTCCATATGTTTATGCTCACAAAACCCTCATCACAATCAAGATAATGAACCTGCAAAAGTTTCTTCTGCCCTGTTGTAATCTCATCTTCGCACTCGTCTTCCTACCTCCTTTCCAGGCAATCACTAATCTATTTTCTGTCACCTATAAGTTAATGTGCAATTTCTAGAGATTTATAAAATCATACAGTATGTATCTTTTGGGGTCTTGTTACTTTCACTTAGGTTAATTATTCAGAAATTTATCCATTTGTTGTATTAACTGTTTATTGACTTTTTTTCCTGCTGAGTACTATTATGTTGTACAAAAATACCAAATTTTGTTCATCCATTTACCACCTATTGACGGCATTTGGGTTATTTCCAGTTTGGAGCTTTGATAAATAAAGCTGTTATGGACATCCATGAACAAGTGTTTATATGGATATATGCTTTAATTTTTTCCTTGGTAATTATCTAGGAATGGAATGGCTGGATCTCAGGGTAGGTATACGTTTAACTTTTTGTGAAATTGCCAAACCATTTTCCAAACCGGATGTACCAATTTACATTTTCACCAGTTATGAGGGAGTGAGTGAGAAAAACATCAATGTGCAAGAGAAACATCAACTGGTTGCCTCTTGAACGCTCCCAGCTGGAGCCTGGGCCTGGCTGGGGACCAAACCAGCAATCTTTTGGTCCACGGGCCAGCGCTCAGTCCATTGAGCCATACCAGCCAGGGCCATTTTCACCAGCTCTGTATGAGAATTCCAGTTTCTCCACATCCTTACCAACACTTGTTTAAATTTAAACCATTGCGGTAAGTGTATAGTGGTATCTGATTGTGGTTTTAATTTGCATTTCTTTAATGATGAATGACATTGAATATCTTTTCAAGTGCTTACTTGCCATCTGAATATCTTCCTTTGTGAAGTACTGTTTTCAGATCTTTTTGGCAATTTGGGGGGTTTGTTTTCTCATCACTGAGTTTTGAGAGCTCTTTGTATAGTCTGATACAAGCCCCTCATTAGAGACATGCTCTGCAAATATCTTATAGTCTGTGGGTTAGGTTTTGAAAATCTGAACTTCAAAATTTCTTTTGCTAAATTTATCAATTTGTTATTTTATGGATTGATCTTTTGGTGTTGTACCAAAAAAATCTGTGCCTAACCAAAGGTCACAGTGATTTTATTTTATTAGAAGTTTTACAGTTCTGGGTTTCCTATGTGGTATATAGTCCATTTTGTGTACAGCATGAGGCATGACACAAAGTTCTATTTTTTGCATATTTTTCATTTTATAGAATTTTTAGTCCCATTTTTTGAAAAACCTGTCTTTTGTCCACCGAAATGCCTTTGCGTCTGTCAGCAATCAGGTGTGCGCACCCCTCCCTGTGGCATCACCGCTGTGCTCTCCGACCAGCACTCCCTGTCACCCTCACCTTCCTCCTGCAGTAACACCTCCTTTTTCTCCTGCGGCTTTTAGGATTTTCTCTTTGCAACTGATTTGAGCAATTTGATTAGAACATGTTTTGATGTAGTTTTGTTCATGTTTCTTGTGTTTGGGGTCCATTGATCTACTTAGATCTATGGGTTCACAGTTTTTATTGAGTTTGGAAAGTGTTTGGCTGTTCTTCAAATGTTGCTTCAAATACTGTTTTTTTCTTCAAATACTGCTTTTTTCTATTATTTTGCTTCAAATATTGTTTTTTTCTTCAAATACTGCTTTTTTCTATCATTTTGCCTCTCTTCTTTTTTGGGGACTCTAACTACAGGTATGTCAGGCTGCTTGAAGTGGTCACATATCTCACCCAGGCTTTTTCTTTCATTTTTTTTAAATTAATTTTTGTCTTTAATTTTTAACTTTTTAATTAGAACTTTTTAAAAATTAAATTTAGTGTTTCATTTTGGATTGTTTCTGTCACTATGTTTCCAGATCAGCAATCTTTTCTTCTGCAACGTGTACTTTGCTATTAATCCCACACAGTGTATTTTTCATCTCAAACCTCATAGTTGTCATTTCCAGGAATTTGACAGGGGTCTTTTTTTACATCTTCCAGGTCTCACATTTTTGCACATGTGGAAAACAGTTATAATAACTGTGTCAATGCCTTATCTGCTCACTTACTATCTGTATTAGTTGTGGGTTGGCTTTGATGGACTGACTGTTCCCTTCACTGTAGGCCATGTTTTTCCACTTCCCTGCATGCCTGGTAATCTTTAATTGGATGCACAAAATTGTAAATTTTACCTTGTTGGGTGCTGGATACTTCTGCATTTCTATAAATATTCTGGAGCTTTGTTCCATGATGCAGTTATTTGGAAGCAGTCTGATCCTTTTGGGCCCTGTGTTTGTGATTCCTCAGGTGTGTCTGTAGCAGTGCTGAGGCTAATCATGCACCACAGGAAGGCAAGACTTCTCCTGTAATCTACCTGATGCCCCGTGAATTATGTTTTTCCAACCTGGCTAGTAGGCATAGGCAGTACGCCTGGGCCTGTGTGAGTCCTGGGTACTGTTCCTTCTAAACCTTCTCAATGGTCTTCCCCAGCCTTGTGTAGTTTCCTCACATGCGTGTGCTGATCCTATTCTGCTAAATACTACAGGGTGCACAATACACATCTCCAGGGCTCTCTCCGTGCAGCTTCTCCTCTTTGGCATTCTCACCTGCAAATTGCAGCAGCCTTGGTGTTCCTGAACCTCTGGTTCATCTCAACTCTGGGAATCCACCAGGCTCTCTCTGGAGCCCCTCTCTGTTATGGGCTGAATCGTACTCTCCCCCAAAATGTTGAAGTCCTAATCCTCAGTACCTCAGTATGTGACCTTATTTCGAAATAGGGTCTTGAAGTGGTAACCAAGTTAAAACCAGGTCATTAGGGTGGGACTTAATTCAGTATAACCGGCATCCTTGTAAGAAGAGGAAATTTGGAAGCAGGCACAGAGAGGGGCAAAATGATGTGGAACCACAGGGAGAGCGCCACCTACAAGTGGAGGAATGCCTGAGGCTACCGGAAGCTAGGAGAGAGATCTGGAACACTTCCTCACAGCCCTCAGAAGGAACCAACCCTGCCAACACTTTGATTTTGGACTTCTAGACTTTAAGACTGTGGCCAATAAAATAAATTTCTGTTGTTTAAACCACTGGTTTGTGATACTTTGTGCGGCAGCCCTGGGAAACTAATACATCCTCCCTGCACTGTAGTTGAAACTCCCTCACAGCAGTGAGCTGGAACAGTGGTAGGGTGGGCTGAGTCTGTTTCCTGTCGCAGCGATCCCAGTCCTTTCTTGTCCGAGAGCCAGGCCTTAAAAACCGGTATCTTTGCTAGTGGTGGTGGTTTCAAGTTGAAGGGGAAGTCTAGTCTCTGTTGCTCCTTCTTGGCTGCCAGCAGAAGTCCTTTCTTGTTTGGTCTTTAATCGCATGGTGTCCACTGTCACTGTTTAACATTCCTGCGACCAGGTCCTGGCTGCTGATGGGATTATACGCTTTGAGATCAGAGGCCACATGCCAACCACAGTGCCTGGGCTAGGGCCCTGCACACAATAGGAGTGTAATATGTATCTGCACGACGCAGCACATTTTGGGTTCCTCAAACTCAGCACACTGAGGATTGACTCATAATGAAAAAAATCACTGGCTGTGAAATTTCTATTCAACTTGATATTTTTAGTGAGTGAAGAATAGCCTGAAACCAAAATATATTTGTTCCTATCTTGTTTTCTAAGATACACTCTCCCTAGTTCCCTTTTTGAATTAACCGCCATGTGCAGCGCAGCACAGAGCCGTGAAGAATTCCCACGTCCGTCCGACCACCCAGACCATGAAGTCAAACGAACAGCCTGCCTCTGCTCATCTGGACTTCCTGCCTGCTGGTTTTTGTTGTTGTTGTTGTTGTTGGTCTCGCAGTTCTTTTCAAAGAAGGATAGAAAACTGTTTGGTACCCAGGCTTTCTCTGACAGGGGCATAAAAGGAAAAACAGAATCACATTTTCTGCTTTCATTCCAGAGATTCAAATGAACTTAGTTTTTTATTGTACTGCTAAAGGAAGGTGTCCATGGAAAGACAGGATACAACAAGAAACTCTGGACTAAGATTTTCCAAGTATAAACTGTTTGAGTTGCATAGTTATAGATTCATGGCATTAATATATTATTTACAGGGCAGGCAGGAATTTTTGTCCCACTGTAAACAAAGAGAGAAAAGGTACTTTCATAGGACCAGATGGCTGGCAGACTGTGCTAATAACACAATTGTATACATTTACTCAACAATCATCAAGCATGTCCCCACCTCAGGGCCTTTGCATGTACTGTACCTTCTGGATTGCTCTCCTTTTAGATATCTACAAGGCCCACTCCCTCACTTCCTTCAAGCCTGCACTCAAAGGTCACCTTGGCAAGGCCCTCCCTGAGGACCCAATCTGAAAGAGCACTGCAGCACCCCTCTCCTACGCCACAGGATGTTCTTTTCACATATCCTGCTTTATCTTCTTCATGTCATTTATCACTCACCACCTGACAGTTGAGTAAAATTATGCATATATATTTACTTAACACATATACATGTATTTCTTTCTATTTCTGTCCTGACTATGTATATAAGCCAAGAGCACAGAAACTTTTCCTGATGTATTCTCAGCATCTAAAAAGTGCCTGGTGCACAGTATGCACTCAATACATATTTGTTAAATGAATGAACAAATAATTGCTGATTTCCTGTTCTGTGCAAAGGCACTGGTGGGAATATGATAGGAATCACACCAATCCTTTCAAGGAATTTATCTTCTAGGAGGAGAACAAGCACAAAAACCCAGGACTATGCTATAAAGCAGAAGAATGAATTAAATGATGTATTTCACAAGAACAAAAAAAGGAGGGGTGTAGAGAAGCAGAGTAGCTTTTGAGATGGCCCTTACTGCAGAAGTTTGATGACCCTTACCAGAGAGGGGACGGCTGGGGAGTCCAGCCTGAAGGCACAGAGCGAGTGGCACGTGGACCTCAGGAGTGGCAGGTCTGTTTCGGACCTGACGGGAGACAAGCAGCGCTGGGCTTGTGAAGGTTTAGAAGGAGACGGAATGAGAGTGGAGGTTATGGGCTAGATTGTGGAAAGCCAGCAAAGGCTTTTGGAATTTAACTTAAAGGAGTTAAGTTAGTATTTTAAAGCAGTCTTTAGCTACTCCATCTCCTATCCAGGAAACGTGGATGTTTATCAGCATACCAGCACATCGACATGAACTCACTGATGTGGTGACTACACTTGTTTTGTTCTCCTAAACGTTTGTGCTGACCTCACAGCAGTTACCCACTGTGAAAGTGTCACACCACCTGTAGGAGTCATTAAGAGCTTTCGCTGACAATTTGCTCATTGATTCATTTAGTTTTTTTCTTTTTTAATAATAAGCTTACATGTCATTGGATCTTCATTTATGTTTCTGTGTAAAAAATAACAGCATTTGAGGAAGCTTCTGGATCTGGTCACATGTGCCCAATGAATTTGATGCAATGAATTCGATGTAAGAAGGAGAGAACAGTCCTGACTGGTGTGGTTCAGTGGTGGGCGTTGGCCTACAAAGCGAAAGGTCTCCAGTTCCATTCCCAGTCAGGGCACATGCCTGGTTCCGGTCCCAGTTAGGGTGCATGCGGGAGGCAACTGATCAATGTTTCTTTGTCATACAGATGTTTCTCTCCCTGTCTTTCCCCTTCCTTCTTCTCTCTCTAAAAATTAATAAATGAAATTTTAAAAGAGAGAAAGAGAAAGAATAGTTAAGTTGGACAGATTTTCCCACCTGAGCAGGGAAACATTCTGGATTGATGGAAACCTTATAGCCTATTAAATCTTAGCAAACAACTTCCCTTCCCATTCCATCCCTGTCCACCCCACCCAGCTCAAAGCAATCCCACCACTTTACAGAAACTGAGGCTCGGCCAGATGGAATGACTAGGTCAATGGCTCCCAGCTGCTCAGGGGCTGAACCAAACCTAAGAGTCAGGTCAGAGCTCTTTCTGCCCCTTTCATTTCGGGACAAAAGCAGGTTATGTTGGCCCTGGCCAGGTGGCACAGTTGGAGCACTGTCCTGATACACCAAAAGGCACATACCTAAGTTGCGGGTTCAATTCACTGCTGGGGCATGTATGAGTGGCAACCGATCAATGTTTCTCTTTCTCTCTTTCTCCCTTTCCTTGCTCTCTAAAAGCATATTCTCAGGTAAAGACTTTTTTTTTTTAAAGCAGGCTATGTCAGGGCTACTGGAAACCACAGCATTGATGTGGCCATTTGGCTAATTTGTTCGTTTTAATCAGAGTTTTGGGGAGGGGGCTTTTGGTGGAGGAAGAGAGAAGAGTTAAAGAAGTTAAGAAATAAATAGCATTGAGCATTTTAATGTTCAAATGAAGATCTATTATGAGCAGAGTGAAAAATCTACTTGGGTTTTAAAGCCGGGACAGAAGATGTCAAGGAAATGTTTGCTTTGGGTCAGTCCCTCCAGTCTCTGTCCCCTGTCCCCATAAAGTACTGGTCATTTACCAATCTTGAGATGTGGTTTCCTACCCCACGGTGATTAGAACATGAACACTTATCTCTTTCAAAATGGGAGTGTTTTTGTTAGACAGAAACAGAAGGAAATCCCAAGGACAGGAACAGGACTCGGAAAACATTCCTGCACTAGCCAATAGAAATAGCAATTTATATCATCAATGCTTGTAGTTGTCATGGGAGACAAGAATTTCTATGTAAAAACAAATTGTTCCTTTTTATTCCTTCTTTTTTCCCATTTGGACCTCAGGTGCTGAGTTGGAGTTAATTGTACTCCGCAACTCATGGCTCATCATCCTGGGTCTGTGCCAGGCCCTCAATCGATTGAGTGATTGACTGACCAACTACCCCATCTGCCCTTCCTCCCCGACAAGTGCCCTTCCTCCCCCACAAGTCCCCTTCCTCAGTTTTAAGGTGAATTTCTCTGTTGTACATGTTTTTTTTTTTTTTTTTTTTACCAGATACGGATTGTTGCTTTATGTGCCTATTTCTTTTTTCACTTTGTACTGTTCTTTCAAGGCCCATCCATGATATTACTCGTATGTTTACATCTAATCCATTACTTCTAATGCAACCTAGGCCTCCCCCATGTTTTGCTTATCCTTTCCCCAGTGATGTGACAGAGATTGCCTGGTGGGAGGCCAGTTCCCAAGGAAGGAGATGCTCAATGTCCCACAGGGGTTTATAGATAAATTCAGTTCTTTGTATTTTACGAAAGTGGGCACCAAGCAAAATTTGTCCCTATTATTATTAGACTGTTAAGTGTACTCTGCCTGACCCTTATCTGGCCAAGTAAGGAAGGGAAAGAGGATGGAAATTGCCAAGTTTGTCTTTCTCCGCTCACCTGACACATTCAAGTGGTGGACCCATGCATTTTAAACAAATTGGCCATTCCAAGATAATCTTCCAAGGTCATTTCTAGATGCTGTGCTGAAAAAACAGATTGTGTCTTGAGTGCTGTTAATTCAGGGTCAAGGAACAGGCATTGAAATCATCCGCAGAGTTGGTTACGTCAGCCGGAGAAATGCATGCTGCCAACCGCCTGTATGAAGGTGGGGATCGTAGCTGAAGCTTCTCAACATACTTTTCTCCCATGATTTGCCCGGGGAGGAAAGTCTTTCAACAGTCATGGTAACTAACAATTTAGTTTTTGGAATATGATATGGGAAAATAAAGATAAACAGGAAAGAGTCTTTTGGTCCATTGGATATGTATTCAGCTAAAAATATGAGAAACCAAAGGAGATAATGTTTTATAAATGATGAGAGGTATTTTAAGTAGCCAACAATATAATTTTAGTGCATTTGATTTTTCAAACCATGCCACAGTCTCCTATGTGGTAGGGAATGGTTTTGGCATTTAG
Source organism: Phyllostomus hastatus (assembly GCF_019186645.2). Lineage (NCBI taxonomy): Eukaryota > Metazoa > Chordata > Mammalia > Chiroptera > Phyllostomidae > Phyllostomus > Phyllostomus hastatus. The sequence continues at coordinate 22,824,394 of NW_025333960.1, forward strand.
AATGTGGTGTTCAAGTCTCCCTTATGTTTGTTATAATAGAACCAACAGTTGGATAAGGCAATAAGAGGCTGTGGGTGGAAGAGAGAACTTAGCTTAATGTAGTTGTTTTTATCCCAAACAGCTGAGAGCTTGGTGTTAAACACTGAAGGAAAGATAGACAAGGAGGGAGGGAGGAAGAGAGGGAAAGGAAAAAAAGAAAAGAGGGGAAAAAACTAAGAAAGAAAAGAAAGGAAGAAAGCAAAAAATCTATGTGAACACAGTCCAGATACGTAGTGTATCTTTGTTGACTGCTTCTTCCTGTTTCTGTGTATCGAAACTGTTTTATCGAGGAAAAAACCTCTGAACTTGGATGAGTACAAAGACCTTGGTTAAGAAAAATCGACTTTGCCACTTCAGGTCATTGACCGTGATCAAACTGTTTTATCATTTTGAATCTTATTTTTTCTCTTCTGTACAATATGTGGGACACCTCTTCCAAGGGATTGTGCAGACTAGGTGAACACCCTTGGAAACTGTCAAGTGTTATACAAGTGAAGGGGTTCTCACAGGTTCAAAAGATCTACCTTTAAGGAAGTTAATTGAGTGGGTCAGGGAGATGAAGCAGCCATCTGTCAAAACGAATGACAATTCGTTTTGTCATTTCTCCTTTGTGATGAATTATGGCGTCTATGTGGTCGCAGAGAACCCTGCCAAGCAGACTGGAGCTCAGGCTCCAGAGCCTGGGTATATCCCACCTACCCCTCTAATTCCATCTCTAGAGAACCACAAGTGAAGGACCCAAGGACACAGATTATCAGTATAAACAATACCTCTGTCTTCATCTTCCTCGGATCAAGATCCTAGGACAAAGATAAATGTGAATGGGGAAGGATTTGAAGGCAAGAAAGTGTTTCAAGACGGGTGCATGGACCCATTCTGTTTACCTTCCTGCCCAGGTCTCCATGTGCTGCCAGTCCACTCAGTGTTCTGTTTCAACTCTTTTCCAAGTGAGGGTTGTCATTATTTAGAATTACAGTAGCTGTGCTTCTATTGACATTTGGGAAGTTATACATAGAAGTGCGTTTTTGTTTGAATGCTGCCCTTTTCAGAGTTTCTTTAAGAAAAGGAAGAACAGCATTTTACAATCCTCCATAAAAGCCCAGTGCCTATTTCTTCTTGCCATAGATGGAAGCTCCACACATCCTCTGTAGTCCTTGAATTCTTGCATAATTATTATCTATTTGCCAGAACTAGCATAATTGGTACTGTCCTGGTCTCTAATTTTCAGTACTAAAAAAAATTAGCCTAGTTGTGTTGTGAATATATGCTTTTGTTGTTGAGATACTGTGATTTATAAGAAATGTGTACAGTATTGGGTCTTCACCCCCATTTCTGGCACAGAGCTTGTAAAACCATTGAATTTCTCAAGTGTTGAGAATAATAAATATGCCTTTTGTTGTGTTAATGAAGTGACTTTTGGATCTTACCTGAGGAGATGCCAGGAGAACAAACCATTAGAAGGCTGATTAGAGGGTTGGGACTTTCAGTCCCATCCCCTTGACCTCTAGGGAGGGGAGAGGGCCTGAAGGCTGACTAAATCGCCCATGGTAATGAAAGCTCTGTAAAAGCCCGAAAGGAAGGGGTTCAGAGAGCATCTGGGTTGCTGAAGGCAAGGAGGTGCTGAGAGAGTGGGGCACCTGGAGAGGCCACAGAAGCTCTGAGCCCTTTCCTCATACCTTGCCTTACGCATCTCTTCCATCTGGCTGTTTCTGAGTTATAGCTTTTCAAAATAAACAAGTGATCTAGTAAGTCAAATGTTTCTCTGAGTCTGTCAGCCATTCTAGCAAATGAATTGAGCCCAAGGAGTAGGTCATGGGAACCTCCAATCTACAGGCAGTGGGTCAGAAACACAGTTGACAACCTGGAATTGTGATAGGCATCTAAAGCCAAAGGGGGTCCAAAGGGGCAGGGGGCAGTCTTGTGGGGCTGAGCCCTTCACCTGTGAGGTCTGACACTCTCTTTGGGTAGATAGTGTTGGGAACTGAGTTAAATTGTAGGATGCCCACCTGGTGTCTGAGAATAGCTTGTTGATGTGGGAACCTGCCCCCACACCACCACACTCACACACATTGGAACTGGGTGCAGAACCTTTCAGTTCTTTGCAAACTACTCAGTGTGTCCTAAGCCCCTTTTGGACAGGAAATATATCAGATGCTACTTGGGTTTCTTCCTATTCGAATTTTCTTAACAATTGTCCCAAAGTAGTGCTCATTTCTTTTCTTTAACTTTTAAAATAGATTTTACTTTTGATTATAAAAAGACTACATGCTCACCTTTGGAACTTTGAAAATAGAAATGTGAAAAGGATGACAATTCTCCATAATATTACTTCCTAGCAATACTAATAATATTTTGGCACATGCCACTCACCTGTCTGTGGGCATGTATTGTGGTTGGTACCAAGGGTGTCTAAGAACACTTCTGTTGTCGTTGCCCTTAGCACCTGGCTGTGTTCAGTCTTGTCAATGCTGTACTTGAGGGAGGCTGGCTGGTGCCCTCTCTCCAGGTCTCCTGTCGCTGCGCCCATGCTTGCCTTAAGGCCTGGGCGAGGGGACCAGAGATGCCTGTGGAGGGGTGGCGGTGCGGGGGCTTGAAAATGGAAGCGTAGGAGGAAATACCCCTTCTTCACCGTGGTGGCACTATCTGCGTCTTCAGATCATAAGTGAAAACACTGCCAGTGTCGACAATAGCAGTGGAGAAAGGAAAAGATGACATCACTTCTTGATGAGTCCAGGGGCTCCATGATGCCAGCTCTGAACTTCTTGTTATGTGACATGACAAGCGGCCTTCTTATTTAAGGCACTTTTAGTTTTGTTTCTGTTACTTGTAAGTGGAGAAAGGCGGGAAGGAGGGATGATGTTGCGGGGCAGAGGAGGAAAAGTGAATGCAGAGGGAATGAATCCAACAAGAATACAGATTCTCCCTGACTTCAGCTGTCCTGACAAACACACTGATATGGAAAACACACCGATATGGAGCACACACGTCGGGCAGAGCAGAGCTGTGGCGAATGCCAACGTGTTGAATATTTTGATCTCTGGTGATACGATTTTTAAATAATATCTGTTAATACAGAGTTGGCTTATAAATATACTTTCTTTTATAAAAAGGCACTAGAATAGCCTAATCTTCCTTTAACAGTGTCATCATGCATTTTTTTCAATTATAGTTTACACTTAATATTATCTTGTATTAGTTTCAGGTGTATAAGCGTGGTGGTTAGACAATCGTATACTTTACAAAGCGATCCCCTGATATTTCCAGTACCCACCTGGCAGCATACATAGTTCTCACGGTACTACTGACTATATTTCCTATGTTGTCAACAAGCACATTTTAATCCATATTAAATAGGAACAAAATATGCATTGAGTGTCCTCATGTACTTTCTGTGGCTTCTTTGTAGGGGAATTAAATTGGTTCCAGAAAGGAACCGAGAAGTTCATGGATGTCAAGCAATCCATTCCGAAGGCCTGACCTACACTTCTGTACTGAGCACAGGCTAATGAAAGGGAACTGAATTGGAATTAAGAACAAAAACAAAACACCAAAAAAACCAAACCATGAATTCTGGTCCAGGTTTTCTCTTTAACTAGCTGTGTGGCTTTGAGTAGATGATTTTGAATTGCTGGGACATATTTTTCTTATTTGCAAAACAAAGGGACTCATTAGGGCTCGCATTACTCAGTCCAATAAAAGTGGACTGCAAGCTAGCTAACTTCTCTACCGAACACTGCAGAAGTAAGAAGGAAGAGCGTGAGAAGGGCTGAGAGGAACCAGGTTGTGATAAACTAAGAGGAGGAGAGGTGGAGGTGAAAGGGCTTCAGTTGGGCAAGATGTACTTCATTTTGGGAAAACCCTGGGCTAAGCTCTGAATTTGGTGGTTCTATTACTTCTTACTTTATATTTCCACTTGGATGTCTGCCAGAGACTCAACCTGTCCACATCGAAGCTGTTGTCTTCCCTCCATAAACCATCTCTCTTTCCCAGCATCCTTGCCTGCTGATAGCACATTCAGCTTCATCCTCCTCACCTAGACCTAAACCCAAGCGTCCTTGCCAGCCACTGATCCTAGAACTAAGGTCTGCTGGGGAAGACAATGAAAGGATTAACAGATAGGTCATTACACATGGGGAAGAGTTCCATAAAGAAAAAAAGGATACTTTTAAAATTAAATTTACTGGGGTGGCATTGGTTAATAAAATTATATAGGTTTCAAGTGTAAAATTTTATAATACATCATGGGTATATTGCATTGTGTGTCTCCCACCGAAAGGCAAGTCTCCTTCTGTCACCATGTGTCTTTTTAGTATAACTCAATGTGGTTGTGTTAATGTGCCTATGAGAGAGAGAGAGATGCACCTAATTTGGGTAGCTAGAGAAGGTGACGCTAAATCTGAGACCTGAAGCAGAGGGGCAGGGTTACAGGGAGGTGGGGGAAATGCTGGCAGGGACCCTGGGGCTGGAGCGGGCATGCCTGAGGAGCAGCTGCAGTTGACGGAAGACCTATGTGATGTGGGGCTCGTGGCTGAGTGAGAAAGAGGCAAGACACAGGTGGAAGAGGCCCATGTGGTCCTTCCGGCCAACCATGGGCAGTCTTGTTCAAAGGGAGATGGCAGGTCATCTTTCATTTCATCTTACTTATCATCTATATGCAATCAGTCATCACACCTGGTTAATTCTTGTTTTGAGCATCTTCTCTATCTCCTACATCCTCTCATCTTTAATGTGTGATCTGGGTCATTAGATTAGACAAGATCATGATTAGACAATCTCTTAACTGGGTCCCCTGGCCCTAGGTCTCTCCCCTGTCCCCAACCACAACTCTTGTTCTCCGCTTTCCACATTTTTTTTCTCACCAAGTCTCTCAACTGCTGCTAACTGATCTCAGTATTACTTTCATTCTTTTACGTCACTGCTCAAAATCTTCAATGGCTTTCCATTGCCTATCAAATAATGATTACATTTCTCTTCCTTTAAGATCCTCACCATCACAGTCCTGTTTTAGCCATCTGCTTTAGTGCCCTGTAAGAAATCTTACAGTTCCAAGCATCTTCATGCATCGGAGCTTTAGTGGAGAGGTCGTGGGTGCCTTCTGTGTCCCCATCCCCCCTTCCTGACAGGATCCAGAATTTTCTTCTAGTTTCTACTTCTCCACATAGTCTCCCCTGGCTTAGTGTGTCCCTTTTCCCTGGCTACCATCATGCTTTGGGGAGAGCATGTGGAGCAACCCAAACCAGACCAATCAGAGTGCATTTGGATTTTTGAATCGCAGGACAGAGATGTTCTCTCTCCAGGACGGTATATGCATGAATGTGAAGCCTGGAACTGACCAGGTCATTTTGCCACCAGGAGGTGTAAGGCTGAAGCTGACACTATGGAGAGCAGAGTGAAGAGAAGAAACCAGATCCTTCCTTGATGACATGTAAACTTTATAGTTTACATGAGTAAACTCCTACTCCTATAGTTTACATGAATAAAACCCCTACTGCTCAAGCTAGTTTGATTGGGGCTCTCCGTTGTTTGCAACTGGGAACATCCTGACTGCCTAAGCCTGCTGTCTACCAAGCATGGTTCCAGCAAAGCCTCTGCTCTCATGAAGCCTACCTCCCACTTTGGGGCTTGGAGGAGGCATACAAAAAAATTGATGTTTATATATTGGTAACTTCTATGAAGAAAAAAGAAAACAAAATGATAGGGAGAGGTTGGACGGAGGGAATGTTATTTTAGATTGGGTACTCAGTGAAGGATTCTCTGAGGAGGTCATATTTGATGAGAAACAAAGGTGGATGAGAAGAAATTGCTAAAGAGAACAGCCAGCACAAAGGCTCTGTATCAGGAAAAAGCTTGGTGGTTTCCAGGAACAGACAGGAAGCTCGGTGGCTGAGCAAAGGGGGAGAGTAGTACAAGCCAATGATGCTTGTTCCTGTTCCCTTGATTACCTCCTTTTCTTTCTAGAAGTCTGTTGAAGATTTCAAGGTCTATCGTATATCTACTTCTTGAACTTGCCCCGATGGAGCTTCTTCTTCCGACTACTGTGTTCCCAGGCCATGACATCCTTTGCACTTGAAAACTGGGACTTGGAAAGTAGCTGTCATGCACTGTCTTCTTGGGCTGTCCAATTTTTTCTTGTGATTTTATTGGCTCTCCTCAATTTAATATTGTCTTTGAAGCACCTTGTGTTTTTAATGTGTCCATCACAAAAGCTCACCACTGGTCACCGTAAGTGCTGTAAAAATTCACTGTGCTTCTAGATTCACTGCTTCCCTACCAGGGTGTATTTGAAACATAAATACAGAACTGTAATTATTTGGGGCAGGGGGGAAAATAACAACTATCAGCAATTTTATATGGTTTGACCTATATTATAGTATCATCTTTACATGATAGTCCAATTCTGCCACTAATATTCAAATGCATTGATCACCATTCTATATTTTCTTTTTTCTTTCCTTTTATGGGTTCTAGAGAGAGGGAGAGAAACATCAATGTGAGAGAGAAGCATCGACTGGTTGCCTCTCATAAGTGCCCAGACTGGGGACTGAACCTGCAACTCAGGCATGTGCCCTGACTGGAAATTGAACTGGTGACCTTTTGGTTTGCAGGATGATGTCCAACCAACTGAACCACACTGGCCAGGGCAAATGCATTGGTCATGGTTCTAAAACAACTCCCTTTGTGGAACCTGGGCCCTTTAAAGAAATGCTCCTTTGTAATGAAATGTACCTGTGATCACCTGAATGTCACCTATTAAAAAAAACAACACTATGCAATTTAGTATTTGTCTGAAGAGGTTTGGATGTCGCATTTAAATTAATGATGATTTGAGAAGAGTGATGACTTTTGGTGAACATGTTATCTAGGCCTGAAATTACCGGCCACTTTAGATAGAAGCCATGCCTGTAGCCAGTGACCCATAAAGGAGGCAATCCCGGGGTCCTCTCTCCGGGCCCGGGAACTGGCTGAGGGAACAGTCTTCCTGAGCCTGACTGAAAGAGCACAAAAGAGACCCTGCCACTGCTCCACATCCCCACACCAAAGGGGTGCAGCTGCCAGGACAATGCCATTGGCTGCCCATTTCCTACCACAGGATCTGCCAGAAATGGAAAGATCTAGAACCTTCCCTGGGCTTGGGGTCCTCCTTGCCCTCCAGAATGGTAAAGTAGCTGTAGATTTTACTTTTGCTTTGTGAGTCTGGGTTTTCTATGTAAAGGCACACTTTTCAGAATTAATTGTTCATTTTCATCTGGACCAAAACACTTAAGTCTTTGGACCTCAGTTTTCTCCCCTGTAAAACACAGATCCAGACCAATCAATTTCTAAGGCCATTTGTAGCAAACACCATATGGCTGGCCAGTGACTTTTCACTGGTAAGGTGTTAATACACCTGTTATAGACACACATTTTTTATTCAGAACTCTGCTTTTGATTATAATTCCCCATGTGTAATCTCCATGCAAGCTCCTTTGAAAGAGTAGAAATAAATCTTCACATGAGAAATACACATTTTGTGAACAACTTCATTATAGCTCAACCAAATTTCTTTAAACATGCCAAAGGCACTAACAAGGACAACTTGAAAGTTCTAAGGGAAACAGTTTGCATTTGGGAAAAAAGAGTAAAAGGCATCTTAGTGATTTCATAAGTGGTGAAATCCCCTCTTTGCCCCTTTCCTTGAGTTTTAAAAATAGCCTACATGGAATCTTACTCAACTTTCTATAAGAAAACATACCTTTAGGCTGAGAGACTACATTAGAAATTTCATCCTAAAGAATTTTTTGGGGGGGAGGTGCGTCTGGGGTGGAGTTATAAGAGCCTCAAGATAGAGGCTTCTAATTAAATTGCCCTCTCAACCAGAACTGCAGAGTATACGCTATAATCACCACAATTCGGTTTAAATCTGGGACGGAATGATAATTTTGTTAGTTCAGAGGTTTTCAAACTATGGCTCATAACTGCTAGAAAGTTTCCGATGACTTTTCAAAGTTCTGCAAGGCCTGGGTATTTGTTGGGAGACCAGGGGACTTTCAGTAAATGAAGAAATAAGAAAGATCTCACAGTCTCAGGAAGTTTAAGTAGGTCTCAGATGGTCAGGAATTGCTGCAGTTATCCTTCTGGCTTTGCCGATTACAACAAATCCACAACCAATGATTAGGAAGTTCTGAATGCCTTTCCTGCTAATGGGGATGGATTCACCCTTCTCACATGCGCCTGTCATCTCAGTTTATCCGCAGGGTGGGCTTGGGAGGTGGGAGCTGATGACTGAAGTAGCTAAAGAAAAAAGAATAAGGTAGGTCCATCCCATGACCTCGGCCTCATCCCTTCAGGCCAAGATCTAAGCTAAAAGAGATCATTCACTCACTCACTCATTCATTCAGTAATCTTGATTGAGTGCAATGTGCTAGGTGAAGGGGCTACTGAGGCAGAAAAGATGCACTGAATCAAGGAGATTATATTCTTAGGGGAGCAGACATCAATGGATAAGCTTACAAATATTATATTAATTAACTGTAGTAAGAGCTATGAGCGAATTGTCAAGGTTTACTGAAGACATAGGCCATGAGAACGGAGCCCTGTTGAGTAGCGTGCCTAGGGGGAGTTTCCCTGTGAAAGAGAAATGTTCAAACTTGAACCTCAGGGATGAGGAGCAAAGTTGACCCGGTGCAGTGTCGTGGGATCAGCACTCCAGTCAGAGGGCCAAGCATGAACAGAGCCCTGAGGTGGGGAAGAGCTTGGCTCTTGAAAGGAACAGAACAGGAGCCCAATCTGTTTAGAGCAATGGCTCTCAAGTGTGGCCCCTAGAACCCTGAACATCCTGAAGACCTTTTTAGGAGGTCAGCAGGGTCAAAAGTACATTCATAACAACACTGAGTTATTACTTGACATTTATACAAATGGTGAAAAAGCAACAGTGTGTAAAACTGCAGGTGACTCACTGATAGTAAAAGCCTGAAGAAGTCGCTGTTTTTCACTGCCACACTCCCAGTTTTCAAAAATGCCTGTTCACTTAACAACGTCCTTGATGAGGTGGTAAAATTCATTAGTTTCACTGCATCTCAACCCTTGAGTACATGCCTTTTTAGTATTCCGTGTTGCTAACTAGAAGGGATGTACAAAGCATGCCTGCTGCAAACTGAAGTATGAGGTTGTCTCAAGGAAAAGCATTTGTGGGCATGAGTTGGGGGCTGCGCTAACCACCTTTTCAGGGAAGGCTATTTTTACTCGAAAGAAAAATTGGCAGACAGTATTGTTATTAAGACTTGGGTAACTGGCACACATTTTCTTGAAAATGAATAAAGGATGCCCATCACTTCAAGGAGGACAACTGATAGTATTTGTTGCAAAAAACAAAATTCAAACTTTCAAGTAAAAATTTTAGAATTGTGGAAAACTTGTATCTGCTACTGATGATCTTCCCAGTAATCAACAATACTTTCTGATAAGATTGATGGTGATAATATTTCAGGTACCCATCAGACAATATAATCACTAATTGTTTCACAGAAAGTTATCAAAAACTCCTTTATGAAAAACTGTATTTTATTTATAAATATAAATACAAAAATCCTAATTAGATTAGAACCAAACACCATGTAACAAACCAATTTGGGTTTATTCAAGGAATGCAAAAGTATTTCAATATTAGGAAACTGGTAAAAATAATATTACTTAAAGGAGAAAATAAATATGATTTTATCAATAGATGCTTAAAGGCATGTTTTTTACCCCCCAAAAGGCATTTGATTCAATATAGCAGACTAATAAAACTCTTGATAAAATATAACTGTAAGGAAAGCACTTAAATATAATAAAAATGTTTCCCAAGAAACGCTCCATCAAATGTCTTAATGGCAACACTAAATCCACTACATTTAAACTCAAGATTTACACAGGAAAGCCTGTCATGACCATTACAATCTGACTACATCTTGGGAGTTCTAGTGAATGTATTAAGAAAAGAAAGTAAATAACTGGAACAAACACTTGAACAGAGAAATAAATACTATGTATTTTTGATGATATAAAAATCCAAGAGATCTTTGTGTTTTTCTTTAAGATTTTATTTATTTATTTTTAGAGAGGGGGAAGGGAGGAAGAAAAAGAGGGAGAGAAACATTGATGTGAGAGAGAAACATCAATTGTTTGCCTCTCATCCTCCCTCAACCAGGGACCTGGACCACAACCCAGGCATGTATCCTGCCTGGGAATCAAACCAGTGACCTTTGGGTTCGATGCCCAACCCACTGAGCCACACCACAGGGCTTCTTATGTTTTCTCTAAATCGCTAGATTTAATAAGAGAATTTAAGAATATAAGTTATAAATTTTAAAAATAAGATAAATATACATTAATTATTAGCTTTTAATTATTCTAATAATTAACAAATAGAAATTAAAAAAGGGAAATATTCTATTCATAAAACAGTGAGCAAAAATATCAAGAAATATAGTTAATAATAAATCTATATGAAGAAAACTAATCTTATTAAGGGTCATAAAACAAAGTCTAAACAAAGGGAAAGATACACCACACTCTTGGATGGGAAGATGGAATATCACAAAATTATTAATTCTCCCAAAAGAAATATGTAAATGTGATACCATTACAACAATAATTACACAGTTTTCATTTTTGGCAGAGAGACTAGATAAAATGATTTTAAACTTCATGTAGAAGAATAAATGCTCAACAATAATCAGGAAAAGAATAAAAAAGAGTGACAGGGAAATTGCCTTACCAGACATCAGAGTGTACGAGAAAGCCCTTATGAAGCAGATACGGTACTGGAGCGAGAATAAGAAATAAGTCAGTGGTAAAAGAAAAGAGAATCTAGAAACAGTCTTGTATATGAGAATTTAATATACATTATATATCAAATATGGTAGTTCATTTAGTGGGAAAGTAAATTATTATAAAATGATACTAGTAAAACTAGCTATTCATCTGAAATAAAACTCCTGTTTTACACCATATACAAAAGTGCATTCCCCAGAGATTAAAGCCTTAATAGTAAACAACAAAACGAAAAAATATTGCAGCAATATCTAGGAGAGTTTGTTACAATCTGGGGACAAGGAAACCTTAACAAGATTGGAAAACACAGAGACTATAAAAGAGAAGATACATCTGATCACATTAAAAATGTGTAGGCAAAAGATATTATAAACAAATTCAAAACACACATGATAGGTTTGAGAATACTTATAATTACAAGTATTTAATTTATGTAATATTTATATTAACTTATATAATGTAAAAACTAATTATATCAGAATCAATTATGTAGGCATCAATGTAGGAATTATATATTATAGAAAGAGATTTTATGAATTGGCAACTCAATAGAAAAATGACCAAAGAATATGAAAAGGCAATTTACAGAAGGACAAATCTACATGGCCAACAAATGTACAAAAAGATAGTCGAATTTACCAAAGTTGGGGAAATGCAAATTAAAGTAATAACGTGACATCACTTCATGGTCAGCAGGCCAGCCAAAGGGGAAAACAACCTTAGCACATACAAGGTGGAGCAAAAGTAGACCTCGAGTATGCAAAACACAGAGTTTATTCTTGTATTATTATTTATCAGTTATTGTATTATTTTCCATACAAACAACTGTAAACCAACTTTTGCCTCACCCTCTATTACTTGTGAAAATATAAATTTTACAGCATTTGGGGAAATAAATCTAGCATTATCTATTAAGGTTTAAAATAGACATGTCCAGAAGGAACAAACTGTAGCATATATACACAATGGAATACTACTCAGCAATAAAAAGGAAGGGGCTATAAGCAACAACATGATTCAATCTCAGAAACATGTTGACAAAATAATACAGACAGAAAAGGGTCCAGACTGTATGATTCCATTTATGCCAACATTTAGAACAGGGAAAAACTAATCTACAGCATTAAAATGTATGTGTCAGGATGTTTGTTTAAGGCATTATTGAGTGGCAAAAAAATTGAAACAAGCTGCATACAGAATGGGCGATTGTAGTTCACCTCAAGGTCTCCTACGCTGCCCAGGAGCACGAAAGGGCCAGAGGTACACCAGTCGGTTTGGAGGGTGTTTCTACAAAGTGGTGTTTATAAACAAGGTGCTGAAAAGTATAACAACATAATCCCATGTTTTTGAAACAACAATCCACCTCTCTGTATAAATGTGTATTTGTGCATACACATGTTGGTGTTGTATCTGTATCTCATAGCACATGGAGTAAAATGGAGGAGGAACATATTAGGAGTGCTACCATGGATTATGGGGGGGATGGAAGGAGGAAAAGAGGAGAAGGGGACATCAAGCCAAAAGAGGAAAGACTGAGCTAAAAACACAGTATATGTGGTGTGACTATATTTGTGCTTTAGAGTATTTAAAATTTATATTTATGGAGGATCACTCAAAGAAAATGGTATCCATCTTGTAGATATTTTGAATTTGATCCTTAGATTGGAACTCTGTATTTGGACTACATCATATTGGTTCTCCTTTATTTTTACTGAACTGAATTTTAGCATTCTTTATTTTACAGAGAAGAAACAGAAGCCGTAAAGCCTAATTTACTTGAGCAAATGCACACAGTTAGGAAGCAGCAAAACAGGGATTTGAACTCAGGCAGTCTAATTCCACGAACCACATGCACAAGAAGATATTCAGATCTTCCTAGAATTTGGTAGAAGGGGGTGAGGCACTCGTCTTGGGTGCAAATATTAAAGGGGTGATGAGAAGCTCAGAAAGCCAGAGAAATAATATTTGAAGACAAAATGAAGTTAATGCAAAAAAACCCACAACCCATATTTGAACAAAAATATCAAATTTTTCAATAAAGACAGGATTTGATCCTGCATGTGCACGGCTCAACCTCACTTGCCCCACCCTAACCTTAGCCTCCTTGGATTTTATCTTCATTGAAAATATGATATTTTGCTCATAGATTTTTCACATTGATTTTGGTTTCAAAAAAATAGTACATGAACACATTATTTATCTTGATTATTGAGTTTTTTGACACCCCCTGAAATGTGCCCAAGGTAAGTGCTCACTCGCCTCACTACAATCCAGGCCCTCTAGTCTTCATCACTAGGCAACCGTATGACAATTTTCTCTCTTTCTGGCGGGGTGATCCTTTTCCCGTCCACTTCACGGGGCTGTGGTAAGAAACTAGGAAGCTCTAAATAAAATACTGCTCGTAAAATGTACGTATTCTTGTGACTAGAGTTGCTTGTGATGAGACAAGCAGGTTGGATGCCCCGGACTTTGACACACGCTTGGCCCACCCCCATCACCCACTGCTGGAAACCCCCTGTAATTCTAGTGTTTGTTTGGAGGGCTGTTCGGCAGCTGCGGTAGCCTTCATCAGTCGTGACATCCTGTGCCCGAGAGCAGTGCTTCTCCAGTTTGAATGTGCACCCAGGTCACTGGGGATCTGGTTAAATACCGCATTCAGACTTAATTGGTTTGGGAGTGGGGCACAAGAGGCTGCATCTCTGACGTGCTCCCAGGTGACACCCGTAAGACTGGTGCACTGACTTCATTCACAGTGAGTAGTGAGGTGCTGCTGGGCAGGCACATGGTGCGCCAGAAAGACTAAAATGCACCAGAATAATGATAGGGCATGACACACCAGCATTGCTGTGGGCATTTTAGTCCTTACAGCAGCCCTGTAGGTGACTTCTACCAGGTTGCCACCCAGTACCCAAAGACCATGGAGAACACATTTCTAGTCACACACAGATTTATTCAGCTTGCTGCAAGGGAGAACACAAACCAAGGAGCCATGTGAGGGAGCTGGAGAGGTTAGGGAACTTGGGCTTCTTCTGGGGGAGTCTCAGGATGGCTAAGGGGTAGGGCACCATTTCTAGCCTGGGTGCCATCCGGGCACAAGGCAATTTGATGATTGGGCTTCTTAGTATTTTTTTTTGTGGGAGTTGTCTGGGAAGATGGAGGATTAAGGCAGACAGAACTGCCATTATAGACAAGCAGTAGTCACACAAGTTAGTTCAAAGAGGGGGTCATTAATTTATGCTTGTGGTTACAGAGCATCCTTCTCTTTGTTTGGTGTCATACATAGTCATGGGTGGCCTTGTGACTGGTTTGTTCCAACACAGTCATGGAATGACCTTGACTGATTACTGTTTTCATTCTGTGAGTGATGTTTATGTTCCTTTAGGTGCATCACAGACAGCACTGTCCGGACCTGGCCCTGTGCCTCAGAGGGGCCCTCACGTTGGAGCAAGTTCCCTGGGATTTTCTATGGCCCTCTCCAGTGCCCGAGACTGGCCATGGCTGGCAATGCCATCATGTCAGGGCACACGGAGCCTGGACTGGAACTTACGACGGTCTCAGACTCCGTTTCTCACCTTCAGAGCCCTCCTGACCTCCACCCTGAGTGTGGGGTCACGGCTGGAAGGCTCGTGTCCATGTGGTCATTCAGGGCCCTGTGTCCGGACTCCTGCCTGCCCCAGGACGGTAGCCTGGCCAGCAGAGTGTTCCCACAGCTGATGCGGCGTTTCCTCTGTAGCACTGTGTGAGGCTGAGCTGCCACAGTGGTGCCCACGTACTGATGGGGAGTGACTCAAATTGTTTATTATTTTCCTGTTTTTTTATATTTGGTGCTTTACTTTAATGCGTATTGTAACTTTTATTAAAAATTTTTTTTAGCTTTTTTGAGGTATGGTTGACAAAGCTGTAAGGTATTTAAAGTATACATTGTGGTGATTTGATGTATTTATACATTGTGAAAGGACTCCTCCCATCTAGTTCATTAACATGTCACTTACTTGCTGTTTTATTTTTTCAGAGAAAACATGTAAGTTCTACTCTCTTAGCAAATTTCAATGACCCTGCACAGTGTTATCAACTGCAGTCACCACACTGGGCCCAATGTCCTCAGACCACGCTCTTCTTTTAGCTGAAAGTTAGCTGAGCCCCCAGTGCCTGGCCACCGAGTTTGTACTCTCTGTTGGTATGACTTTGACTTTTCCCTAAGATCCCACTCGGATTGTTTATATAGACAGTGCCTTATAAAAAATACTTGCCTGGGGCCCAACACATCTAAAGATTGGACCCATCACAGCCTAGCTGGCTGCTCCCAGGGCCATTTTTCACCTTCTACTGTTATCACCCCTGTCCCCTATGAAGAAGAGGAAATGGAGGGTCACAGAAGTCAAGCTACGCCCCCACCCCTGCCATCACCACCCCGTGATTCCAGTTCCAGGACGCATGGTGGTGAAGCACGGACTGGGACTCCTAAGGCCGGTGCTCTAGCCCACGCAGTGCCTTCCCACCTCCCCAGCTCTGAGGGCCCCCTCGGTGACTCCAGCCCCATCATCTGTGTCCTGCATACCACTGACATTCCTGCTCCTGCTTTTCAAATTCATGAAGTGCTCTTAAACGTGCTTTTTTTTTTTTCCTGCACAGCACTCAGACATCTCCATGCATCTTCTACATTTTGCTCTTTGCCTCCTGCCTACTCCTGACTCTTTCTGTCTTTTGGACTGAAACTTGTGCCCCAGTCCAGATTTGTCACAGGATGATGGCAACACTCCAGAGCGTTAACTTTGGCTTTCTGTGAGCACCAGAGGCTGTGAACAACTAAGAGTGTTCTCTCAAATGCCGCAGGGCCTATCCAGATTGCTGGGGGTGGTGCTGAGGTTAGCTGTGAGGAGGAGGTGCCTCCACGTGGGCAGGAAAGTGAAATGTGTTAAGTCTTCTATAATGAGGGCAGCCCACCTAGTGTGGCCACCCTTCCCCCTGCTGAATTCAAGAGCTAGAAACAGAGGGAGGGTGGGCCATGACTAAGGCCCAGTGTCCTTTCAGCAGAGAGAGGTAGCCTTGTCACATTAGTTTTCTACAACTGCAGCAGATTCCAGAACACACAAGTGCTAGGAAGGCTCCTGTGTGTGAGTTCAGTAGTCAATCCACTTTACAGGCAGTGTCTACAATGGAAAGAGCACTGACTTTGGAGTCTGCTGACCTGGAATCCCAGCATTGTCAGTATACTAGCTGTGCGAGCCTGCAAAGGTTACATAAGCACTCCCTGCCTCAGTTTCCTCATCTAAAAAGGGGGGCTGATAATGCCTTCCTCCTACGGTTATTGTGAGGACAGAGTAAGATGGCACTGGTGCAATGTCTGGCATAGAGTACACTGTAAGCTGTAGCTGTCATTCTTTGTGTCTTAGACTGTCTCACTGAGGGCAGTCTGAGGTCCCGGGCTGGCTCTCCCTGGTGCCACTTCAAGACGTCAGGGAACTCTCTCCCACATATATTCAGATTCCAACTGTTTTTAAAAAATCAGCTGCAAATCTATCAATATATCCAAACCTTTTGTACCCGTTTTCTATCTTCAGCCTGTGTCATCCCTGCAGGGAATGAAGTTCAGAAGCTCTGCAGCCTGCTATGTAGAATAGAAGCTTCTTAAGCAAAAGCTCCCTTCCTCAGTTTAAGGGCAAACTGGCCCAAGTTTACTATTCCTAACCTTCATAATTTCCTCGACACTTGAATGTCTTCTTTTTCCTCTTTAATGTTTTATTTATCTCTCACCACAGTTTTTCCGTGACTCTAGGACTGTTTAAACATGCACCTGCAAGAACGTTCCAGGGCTGATCGCACCCCCCTGTTTTCTTTCTCACCCTCAGTGTTTCTGTTCTGAGGGTGTTCTGTGGGCTGTTTAGGATGTGGGAAACTCAGCTAGAGGCCCTCATTTTGGGGTCCCATGCATCTAGGTTTGAATCACATCTCCACTGCTTGCCATGTGTGACGTTAGTACCTGGCACTAGGTTAGTGGGGGTCACTGGGCCCATGTGAAGAACGCCAGGCAAGGCTGCCCAGGCTCCGGAACTGGGGCAGCTCGGGCACTGCCTTCACTGGCCAGCCCATCCTAAAGCAAAACCTCATCTCCTGCTGCCTCAGCTCCTGCAAACTGCCTCTTAACTGGCCTCCTCACACTCTCCATTTTGCATACTCTTGTCAACTTCTGTTCCTAAAATGTGGTTTTTCTTTTTAGTCATGTTGTCCTTCTACTCAAAAAAGTCTTTAAAAATCCCTCTTGATTTGTCTTGCATTTAGAGCCCTGTAGAGAACAGCTTCCCAGTTTCTTCTCTTCCTCCTCTCACCCTATTTAACCTCCACATCCTTCCACCTGCTTTCAAGCATTCGAGGACCCTGCAAATATCTGGAGAGGCCAAAAAGACTGCGGCCCAGCCCAGAGACTTGGGAAGGGGACATGATGAGGCCCAGCGTGCAAGGGGAACCCAGAGGGAGAGATATAACAGCTCCAGGAAGCTGAGGTCTGGACTGTCCCCCCTGTGAACAGCGATCTAGCTGGGGATCGTTCAAGTCCGAAGAGACAAGAGTCCCTGGGAAGAAAGGACCTAGTGAAAGGGAGATGACAGCAGGACACAGCATTAGGAGGCAAAGAAGTCTGGAGAAGCGGAAGCCTGGGGCGTAAGTGGGGCAGTGGGAGGCAACGCCAGTAAATGGAGCCCAGGCTGGTGTGTGGGCTTCCTGGGCCAGCCCACGCTCATGTTTCGCCTGGAGGCAGTGGGAGGTCACTGAACATATTTAAACAGGATGCTACATCAGGTAACCTTCAAAGAAAAGATCAGTGTAATGGTCATAGAAGGATTTTATGGTTATTATAGAGAATTGGAAAAATACAGAACATTAAAATTAGAAAATAAAAACCCTATGGCCCAGAGATAGACACTGATGACACGAATGTATTTACTTCTTATTCTCTCTCCCCCTCTCTCGCTGGGACTGCTGTGCAGTGAACTCTTACCATGCGCCGGGCATTGCTGCAAGAGCGCTCCTCATGTCACCCTCACGACTCTATGCTGTAGATGAAATTATTATGCACTTTTACAGATGAGGCAGCGTTGAGAAGCTTTACACAGCTGGTAAGTGGCAGAGCTGGGCTTCGGACCAGATCACTGGGCACCGGCCCTGCCTTCTGAGCCCGAGGCCACACTGCTACTCGGCAGTTATACAACCAACACAACATACACGAAGAGAAGTAAAATTTCCCTTAAAATAGAGTTTGGCATCCTAATGTTCCAAATTGGGCTTTAAAAAGAATTTTGGTGAACTCATGAAGGCACTGTGTAGGTGGGCAGCACTTCAGAAAGTGTGGTGGGAGGGAGAGAATCTGGGTGGTTGCTGCTACAGTGGTCCCTGCGAGGGGGCGGAGCTATGGCAGCGAGGCTGGAGAGGAGGTGATAAATCAGAGACCTTCAGGAGGCTGAAGATTCTATATGCTAAACAGCTCTATTCTAAAGCCATTATAGGAGGGAGAAGAATCTAGGAGACCAAGAGGGGGACTGATGGCTCCTCCTGAGACCTTGTGAGAGGGTGCTGTCCCCAGGTGGAGGTGTTCACTAGGACTCTCAGAGCCACGCAGGTGGGAAAAAAGAGTATAGTCAGCTACATTGGTTTGCACAAGAGTCAAGGGGCCGGAGGTTCCCTGGGAAGAACAGACAGAAGAAAAAGAGGAGACATCTGCACAGAGGGCCGAGGGATGCACGGGGTGGGAGAGTCAGACACTTAGCTTGCAGGGTGTCCATCACACAAAGATCACAGTGCAGGATGGGATGGGAACAGGAAGAGATTGCTGGGTTCCCTGCTGCCCTCCCCAAACTGCCTTTTCTGCCTCATTTCTACAGGTTCCCCTCTGGTTTGCTTCATTGTTTCAGCCTGGCTGAATCTCCAACAGCAAGTCTTCCCAGCCTGCTTGACACTGGGCCTTCGGCTGTTTATTTGCCTCCTCACTGCCTGTCCTTCACCTTGTCTCCTCCCAAGATTCCAAATATCTGGGGCAGGGGCCCTGCCCCCCTGCAGCCCCAGTGTGCCCAATAACAAGGTGCTGATCAAGCTGTTGCTTATACCCTCAGCATAGAGTGTATTATTTTACTTGGAGTTCTTAAAACTGTACTTTCTGCACACCAGAAGGTCCTCTGCCCTTTAAAACTCAGTCTCAGTTTTGTGAATTCTTCCCACTGCAGAGTCCTCCCTGTTGGCTGAGTGTTTTATTACTTGAACATTTCACAGGCTGCCCAGGAGCTGAGACTCATATGTTCACCTTCTTTTTCTCATTTCCCCATTGGTCTCTATACTGGCTGTCCCCCAATCCCCTTCACTTCCAGTTTATGAGCCCCCCTCACCCTAGAGACCATGGTGCAGCCCTTCCCATGTGCTGTGTTTGCCTATCCACTTAACTCTTTGTAGATGTTCACTGCCAGTCTGTCCTAGGACCCGTCTTTCAGCACAGAACTCGGCAATGTTGCACCAGCCCTTGGGCAGCTCTAACGGCCATGGTAGATCTCCACCAAGAGCCTCGTGGATTCATCTTGAGTTCTTTCAATCCTTGTGGGTTCCATGTAGAACCAGGAAAGAAATGTTACTCATATACCTGTATATACATGTATATATGTATGTGTGCATGTGTATATTATAGCAACAGTAATAATTATGACAGCTACCGTTTGCTGAGAACTTACTACATACCAGGCACCATGCAAAGTGCTTTATAGATACGGCTCCTTCGATTTCCCCTTCTCTGCCTTCTGCCCTCCCATGCCCTTTATGGTTTTGGAGTTGCTAGTAAATCACTGCAATGCTGGGTAGGAATTTTTGGTTTTCCTTTTTGGGTATCCTGGGGGTCAACCTGGGAACTTTCCATGATCAGCACAGAAGGTTTGGAGGAAATCCATGGCAGCAGTGAAGTGAGGTGACCTGACACAGCTTCACCTCTATCTCTTGTCACCTCTTCCTCAGGGACAGTGGTCAGGGTCTGGATGCCACAGGTCAACTTGGGGAAGCAATGACCCTTGACCTTGCCCCCCGAGATTCAGGGCCCACAGGGCATATGTCTATAACAACATTACACTAAATAAGCAAAGCTTGATGGGATCTAATTAAATTCCACAGAGAAGACAGAGTTCAGGAGGAAGAGTTTCCTTAAAAAGAATAAACCATCTTCCCAATCCTGACTTTTACAGTTTCACTCCTGTTTAGGGCTATTACCGGTTCAGTTGGTAAGTGGTAGGAAACCAATGATGTTGACGTAGAAACATACAGAACAGAGTAACAATGGCTCCCGATTCCTCTACATTGTTTGAAAAAACATCCAGTTGAGGAAATAAACAGAGGAACTTCACTGAGAAATATGATTGGATTCATGGACAAGTAGACATTAAATTTGGTGTTTGAGGTCAGTTAAGTGTCATGAAACATTCAAAGACTGCAGCGGTTGCAATCCCAAGAGCAGTTAAAAATAAAGGCTTCTAGAACAGCCTAGCAGGTTTTCAATGCTACTCATTCTGAAAAGGCATAAGAACACACACT
This sequence comes from Phyllostomus hastatus, assembly GCF_019186645.2. Lineage (NCBI taxonomy): Eukaryota > Metazoa > Chordata > Mammalia > Chiroptera > Phyllostomidae > Phyllostomus > Phyllostomus hastatus. The sequence goes on from NW_025333960.1 coordinate 22,844,782, forward strand.
AAAATAAAAGGTGATTTGAAAAGTACAGCCTTCGAGGGAGGGGACAGAGGAGGGCGGAGGGAGGCGGGAGAAGCAGACTGCGGTGGGCAGGAGGCATGCAGCGCTGACTGTGTGCTGGCAGGGAGGGGCAGTGAGGGGGTCAGCGAGGGAAGCAGCCGCAGGAGGCAGAGAGGTTTTGTTTTGTGTTGAAGGATGGCATCTTTGTTGGCTCAGGCTGCCAAAACGAAGTACCATAGACAGAGCGACTTAAACAGCAGAAATTTATTTCTTATGGTTCTGGAGGCTGGGAAGTCCAAGATCAAGATTTTGGTGACTTGGTTTCTGGTGAGGGCTCTCCTCCTGACTTGTACACAGCTGCCTTCTAGCTGTGGGCTCACATTACTTCTCTGTGCCCAAGAGGAGAGAGCAAGCTCTGTGGTGCTTTTTCTTATAAGGAAACCAATCAGATCAGGGCCCTACCCTTATCACCCATGTACCCTTAATTATGTTCACAAAGGCCCTACCTCCAAATACAGTCACAGTGGGGATTAGGGCTTAAACATATGGGTTTTGGGGGACACAAACAGACGGGTTGTTTTGCAAAGAGTCAAGGACTAAAGAGAAGAGGCCAATGGAGAGAGGAAGAAGAGACACTGAGGAGGGACAGAAGGAGAGCAACAGAGAACTAGTGGAGCCGTGGACGGGACAACTTCTCAGTAAATCATGAGTCCAGTTTATCTGACAAATGGGAAAGGCTTGAGTGTTAAGCAGAGTAGAAAGATCGAACAGCTTCTGTGGAGAATGGGATAAGAAACGGACTGGGGACTACCAAGTAATAGCAAGGGACCAGCGAGGAAAGCTAACATCACTCCACCCAGACATCAGCTTCAATGTCAGCGTATTACGGGGGTCTCGCTTGACTGCCCTGTTTCAATTTTCTGCATAGCACTTAATCGTGTCTTGATTCAGTTCGCATTCCTTCTGTAGGATGTAAACTGCATGTCACCCTGGATCTTTTTGTCTTGCTCGTTGCTATGTTTCTAAGGCCTAGGGCAGTGCCTCACACAGCCAGGAGTCCTTGCTGGTCGGGTAAATGGATGAAGGGCTGCAATGGGACCAATGAGAAGAGTTGTGTGACATTCTACTAGTGTCACTCAGACCCTCTCAAAAGTGAAAAAAAAATGTTAACCAGGACTGAGCGTTGGCAAGGTGGGAATGACAGAGAGGACCACACGAGGGAGGAATTAAGGGTGTTAAGGATCCTAGTGAGTACACGGTAGAAATGGTGGTCCACTGAGCTTGGCTGAATGAGAAGGGAGAGAGGGTGAGGGAGGGAGGGAAAGAGGAAGGACCAGAGAGCTGAGAAAAGAGAAAACAGGGTAAATCCAAAGGTAGGGTTGGTGGGAATGAGTTTCAGGGTAAGATGTCCTGGTCAATAGGAGAACGCTGCAGTGGGAGACTGCTGAGCTGGAGAGGTGTCCAAACCGCACCCATGGCAGGGGGTTGCCAACAGGAAGTGGAAGTTTAGCCCCATCAAGGCACCGTGAGGCAGGGTAACCTTTCGTCTTGTGTCCCAGGAATAGTAATCCTGAGAGTTGATTGGTACTAATAGAATAAAGGGCTCTGTGGTCAAATACATTTAGGAAACATGAGTTGGAAAACTGATCCACACATTGCAAGGCTAACTATGACTCTTTAAAATACCTCACAAGACTTGAAAAGAAGGTACAGTGTTTCCCAAATTCATTTGACTGATGAATACTTTTTATGTCCTTCCAGGAGCATCTCCAAGCCTATTGTTTCCTGTGAACAGAGGTTCTCAAAGTGTGGTCCCTGGAGTAGCAGCATCCGCTGGGAACCTGTTAGGAATGCACGTTCTCAGGCCCCATCCCAGACCTATCTAATGAGAAACTCTGGGTGGAGCCAGGAACCTGTGTTTTAATAAGTCTTCCAGGTGACTTGCTGCATACTGAATTTCTTAACTGCTAAGCTAGAAAATACTTTGGAGAAGGCTGATCACATTCATGCCTGGGAAAGACTAGCTGTTAAGAGGTGGCACAAGTCATTTGTGTTAATGCTGACGTCATATGGTATGACTGCAGGAGCTGATGTGGAGAAAAATGTGTGTCCAAGAGTCATGTGCAAATGTGGACTGCAAAATTTAATAGTCACCTAATTAACATAGCACATCAAAATATTAACAGACATTACTTTGGATTACCTATTCCTTTGGATTGTTCATACTGTTAGGCACCTCTGTTAGCATGAATCAGGAGCAGATACCTTTCCAACATATTTCGTCAAGTTATTTGAGGGAGGAAGAAAGAAAGAGTAATGAACTTGAAATTTATTTCCTTTCTTTCCCCTTTTCCTTCTTTGGCAGAGTTACAAAAAGAAACTATGAGGCCAAAAGGTAGACAACAGTGGAAAGAAGAAGAGACAATAGATCATGTGGAAACTATACCATCAGCTCTTGAGTAACCAAAAAGTGATGTAAAGTATCTGTACTATATGTGTGTCTATACAGACTCAAATTTAGAAAATGGCTTTAAAAGCAATTATTTGCAATGAGCTTTATAAATTGATCAGTTCAGAAGCACTTTACCCATTTCTATAATAAATGGTTATTGCATTAACACAAATTTATCAAACAGTACAGTTTTTGAGTGTTAAAAAATGTATCTGTCTTACTCCTTAGCAGAATTTGGAAACGTGTTTATCATACATTTATAGTTTGCAGAAGAGCTGTCAAAAAGAAATCAGATACATAAATGCTCTGACTATACAACTGAAAAATGGTGTGGCTCTAAAAGGAATCGGGGTGCACGCTTTCAAAAGTAAAGTCTGAGTCTAAGTTTCATCTTCAAATGCATTTTGACTCAGAATTTTCTTTAAAAGGGGGAAAAAAAACAAAGAAGACCCCTTCAATTATGTCTAGCTAAATGATTGGGCTTCTTAAAACGTGCTTTAGCTGAAAATATTAGTTTTTAAGGCATTTAGACATAAAGACAGAAATGAACGTATTAACATTGTGCCAAGATATGGATGAGCACAAAAGCTTAACTGGGAGAAAAAAAGAAAGAAGGAAATGTCCTGATTTCTTAAGGTGGAACTTTGTAGAACTTCCCTTCTGGGTGTTAGTTACTCAGCCTCCTTTGTCGCCCAGCAATACACACGACTGGCAGGGTCCCTTCGACTCCACTGGTCATGAACTCCTCTGTCTACTTCTGTTAAGTGGGGACAGGCCACACTGGAAGTTGTTTTTGATTAGGATGTTTTTTCCTATAGAAAACCACCTGCCGTTCTTGTACAGCGAGTTTGACTTGTGCAGTCTTAGAATGGTCCATTTCTCAGAGGCTTTGGATCTTTGAATTACAGTTGCTGTCAGCCTCTGAGGAAGGCTTCATTCTGAAAACATGCCCCTCATTTAGAGAGTTGTCTGTCCCCCCAAACCTCACCGAGGCACAGTGGAGAAAGCAGGCTCCAGAGTTGTTAGACTCCAGATTCTAAAACCTGTCTTCCATCCCAGATTTGGAGTGGCATTTTCCATCAGAGAGGCTGAGCTCATTCATACTGCACGTGAGTTTCTTTCACCACTCTGTTTCTTTCACCACTCTGAGTTTCTGGGTGTGCTAAGAGCTGACCCTCATGTACAGGAGGAAGGCGATGGGCAGTTAGCAAAGCCCCTGTTCCCTCCTACCTCCTCATTAAATGATGAGCAGTGACTCTCAGAAAAGGTAAGCGGTGTTGTTACACAGGAGTGCGATCAGCCCCAACTTTCACCAGCCATTTGCCATTCCTGAAGATGGTCTGAAGCTATAAATACAGGGTGGGGCAAAAGTAGGTTTAAAGTTATTCATATGGAAAATAATAAATAATTACTAAATAATGATAAGAGAATAAACTTTGTGTTTTGGGTATTTGCAGCTGTAAACCTAGTTTTGCTCAACCCTGTAATGTAAATTTTAGAGAGTAAGGCATCTAACATTTTTCTCATACCTTATCTTGTGCAATCAGGACATAAATGTATACTCTGTATACTGTATATCATAGTCTCATTGGTGAGCTCTCTCATCTCTAAATCACTGTGGCAGTTACAAAGGGACTCACCATTTAGCACTTTAATATATTAGAGTCTTGACATTAATTTGTTTTCCTGTGTTTCTTACAGAGTAAGAAACCGGTAATCTTTCTTCATTTGATAAGGTGGGGAAAGTAATAGCTTCCACCTTATAGGGTGGCTGAGAATACTCGAGGAGTTAACATGTGTGAAGTTCCTAGCACAAGGAAAGTGCCTGATAATTATCAGCTATTAATAACAATCATTATTCATAAGAGGCAGCAGTGCCTGAAGGTTGAGAGCACAGACTTGAAGCCTGAATACACCATCCAAATCCTGGCTCTATCACTCATCAATATGGGATCCTGGGCAAGTCAGTAAATCTCTCTGTGCCTCGATTTCTTCATCTCAAAAATGGGCACACCGATACAAGGTAATATATTGTAAAATCCATTGTACCATTACATTTTTATTTCTTACAACAGCCCTCTAAGGCGGCTGTCATGACCTCTATTCGTACAGACAATGAAGCCAGAGTTTGGGGTCACACAGCTAGTAGTGAGCACACAGTACCAGGGAACAGGAAGACCAAGCGCATTTCACTGCCCCACGCGAGAGGACTGCAGATGGGTCTTTAGTTGCATCACATGCCTGCCTAAAATAGGTTATCATCAGTACCAGTACTCCTGATTTCTAAATGGCATCAAGTGCTCTCCCAGAGCACGTGGTAACATCCTAGAGGACGGAGGTCCATAGCACTTTCTCCCGTTGATTTGCTTAAGTGCACAGGAAAACAGCCCTCTTACTTATTGTTTGCATCTCGGGGAACCAGCCAGAAGTGGATTCTAACAGACCACAGTGATGGCTTTCTTTGCCTGCCCTGCCCCACAACACAGGGGAAGAGGGTGACTCCCAGGAGTGATTCTTCCAGCTGGCCTTGTTGAACCGCAGTTGTTCCTGCAAAGGAGGAGCCCGGGGTGGGTATGGTGGCAGGTAGTGGGTTGGGTTTAAAGTCGGCTCAGACTTCCTTTTTCACTGAGGGTGGGCATCAGTGAGAACTTAAGACCAGAGGCTATTCTGAGAATTTGTTAGTGAATGTATAGCACTGCCATCTGCTGGATGGAATGGGTATCAGTCTTGTTCCAATATTTCTTTGCTGTGTAAGAACCAAAATCACAGATTCACACCTTGGGTTCAGAACCCAGTGGTTCGTCATTTCACACCATCAGTTCTAAATGTCAGCATATTTTGGATACATCATGACAACTGTTCACAGGAAGACCTTCATGTGAATAATCAAAAGGTGAACTGATGACATCTCTGAAGCAAGGTCCCATTTAGCATCAATAGTTATTCCCTAGGTTAAACTTGGTCTGCTCCCAATGTGTGCTCTGACTGGTTAGGAAGAGCCCATAACCATCAGGCAAGGGCACCTGGAAGGACTTGGACCCTCCTGTCAATGGCAAAAAGTACTTACAAGGAAGTGAAATTGCCATCTGGCTTTATTCTTGTGTCCTCTGAAATTCTGTGTTCATGTATCCAGTAATTATTTAATGAGTGAACACTTATCCTGTGAGCCAGGCACTGTATTATAAGCTGAGAAAGCAACAATAAATGAACATAGTCCCTGCTCTTAATAATACCACGTGAATGCTTCCCAAGTGCTTACTGTGGGGCAGGCTTCTACCTCTCATTTAGTCCTCAGAACCACCTCACTCAGGTCTGTTATTATCTCATTTACAGCAATCTCATATTATATCTCATTTATGGTGACTTATCTCCTTTACTGCTCAGAAACCCAAAGCTTAGAAACATTAAGTAATTTAACTAAGATAATACAGTTGGAAAGAACTGGAGTGGGATCTGAATATGGGGTAGGTATTCGGGTGGGGTAGGTGGAGGAGAGGGAGGTGCTGGCAACATGGACCAATGTCCTCCCCACCCCTCCCCCACCCAGTACACACACATATAGAGAATCCGGTTTTTTGTTTTATGCACATTTTCTATAAATACACACTTGCTACAAATTTCCAGCAAAGAGAACATGGTACAAAACAGTAAGTGATGACAACAGTAGATGCTTTGGAAAGATTTATCAGGAAGGTTATTCCTTTCTCTAGCAAGCATTTGAAATCGATCTAGTTAACATTCTCTTCAGTTCATAGCTCTCCTTCATAGCAGCCTGGTGTAGGCAGCAGGACCTGAACTATTGTCAGTTCTCATCGGGTGGAAAACAAATCCGTATTTTGGTCAGCATGACAGAGCACACGTAAGTGAATGATTTGCTCAGCAAGAGCTTGAGAACAATTCAGATGTCTAACAATCTCAAACCACTTTTTTTCTTTCTTTCTTGGTTTAAGAGTAGGATGCTGGTGTTGGTGAGGAGACATCAGGGATGGACGGAAGGGGAGGGGAAGAAGAGAGGGCAAGAGGAGTGGAAGCTGGTGGCCGAGAAGAAAAGCGCTCTGTGCCGGGTGCCCATGAAAGTGCTCGAATAGTACCTGCTGGACATGAAGAACTCGGAGTGTGGGGGCAGCGGAGTGTGCAGGGGTTGGTGGTCAGCCTGCTGGGCTGGACCTCTGTGCTGCCACTAGCCTTGTCTTTGACTTCAGGCAAGCCCCGCAACTTTTCTAACCCTTAATTCTTTCACCTGGAAGAAGGGGTTGCCTCACAGTGTTGCTCTGGGGTTCAGCAATCCAGACTGGCCTCCACAGGGGCCAGAAATTCCCATGGATCCTTCAGGCAAAAAATGCCCTTCGGGGTTTCTTGATGGTCCTTATGTACATGTCAGTTTGCCACACATACACTTGTTTTTCCTCTCAACAATCCTATAAGGCAGGTTGGAGAGATATCATCATTCCCATATTTACAGAAGAAATGGATCCCCAGGTGACTTGGCAAAAATGAGGAGGGTTTTCCAGCCAGAGCCTGCCCTTAGGGCCACCCATGTGAGGAACCACCAAGAAAAGTAGCCTATGGAGTTGACTATTTGTATCAAACCCCTACGCAGAGAGTGGCATTCACATTGTTTCCCTGGAAGTAACTGAAACCGAATTTCTTGGAAGGCGCTCCAACCTGGAATTTCCTGGAAGGAGAGCAATGAGCAAAGGGGGAAACCATCATAAAACATTCACGGCAGCTGTCTTCCACTTCCTAAGAACTTGGGATGTGGAGAGAAAAACTTACTGCCTAATTTTAGGTTGTTTGAAAATTAACAGTTAATCAGCCAATGTTATTTGGGGGAAGAATAACCCATTTATTGGGCAAAACACTATTTCCTGCACACAGTTGGGAAGTCAGAGGCGAGGGAATGGGTTTTGGAGAAATGACAGCAAATGGAAAGAATTAGACAAGATATTAGAAACACCAAAACCAATGTCCACCTAAGAAAAGTATGAAGATGTTGCGCTGAGACCACACTAGCCAAGGTCGGTACAAAGCTAGACACACGTGAGGGACAAATGCAGTGAGATCTGAGTGGGAGGAAGCAGAGCTGAGTCCACACAAATCAGACCAAACAAACTTGACCATGTTCAGGTCCTTAAAAGTTTTTTCAGTGAGTGATTTGCAATAATTGTGCCAGTGATTTGTACATGAATGGCCTTTTAGAAAAGCATGGTCGAACAGTTAATTTTCATGGTTTTTGAATATATGCTTATAATATTTTTAGGCACAATTAATTTGTACTATAAGGCACAGGCTTGATTTTGTTTCAGAAGGTTAAACATAGGCCTATTCGAAGGGTGAATTCCAGCATAGCTGGAGCTGAATCAAGTGAAATACCACGGTGCAGTTCGTAGGGGAGAGGGCATCGTGTCTGACACACTGCAGGTGCTCCATCCACAGCTGGGCAGCATGGGAGGGATAAAAGAAGGACCTTGGTTTCCCTGGTGAATCCTGTTACACAGGATGTGAATCAGGCTTATCACTGGCACTCATTCTGGCTACTAGAAATGAAGTGAAAGGTACAACATCTCCCTAGTCTGCAGAATCCTGGTGTCCATTTGGTTAATGTGCCAGAGACCCAGGTAGGCATCCACTTGCTGTCTCCTTCTCCTCGTTTGCCAGTAACCAATCCTTTACTATGTCTGTCCAGTCACCTTCTAAAGAGATCTTAAATTCTTTCATTCTTCTGTTTCCTCCACCCCTACCCAAATCCCAAATATACCTTCTCTTGCCTGGATAATTATAATAGCCTTCTAAGCGCTATGCTTCTGTTCACTCCTGGTCCCTCCATTCACTGCCCATAGTGACACCATAATTATCTTTTCAAAACACAAATCTGATTATGTCACCACCGCCCCCATCTGGATCCTCCTGGCCACCCCTCCACACTGCTCTCAGGGTTAAGACCAGGGACCTGTCCCTGGAGGCTGTTCTCTCATCCCAGCCTCCTCCCTCTCTCAACCCCAGCTAGTTAACCCTTGAGTTCCTCTCCCTTTGCCATGCCTCTCCTGGCTTGGCAAATGCTGTTTCCTCTTCCCTTTGCCTAGAACTTAGTCTCAGTCGTCTCTTTTCTTCTCCTGCCTATCCCTTTAAATCTCAGTTTGCAACAGTTCCTCTGGAACCCTGACCCCAGTCTTGGCCATTTTGCCCCTCTTTGGTTAATGTCAACAGAGTCCCCTGTTCCTTTTCCTTCATAGCACTAATCTGAGTCTGTGTATTGTTCAACTGGCTTTGCTAACGTCTGTCTCTGGAGTTTATGGGTTTAAATCATAAACTCCAAGAGACTGGGGACACTGAATGCTTTTTCTCATCACCGTGTCTCTGGCATCTAGTACAGTGTCTCTCATACAGCAGACACAAGTAAGTATTTGCTGACTGAGTGAATGAACTTAAGGAATATTGGCTTGTTTTTCTTCAAGGATAATCTACTTTGTTTTCTGCACGATTTTCTCAAACCAAACCCACCAACAAGCATAATGTGATTTACATCAAGTATTTTTTTATGAATGGAAAGCCAGGGCATCATTACAGTGCCTAGGAAAGTGAAGTGTTTCTCACTTCTGCATGAGTAAGCTATTAAAATAAGCACTCATGCTTTATTTGAAATCTCATTTTTATTCCCAAGAAGGTTCATTCATTTTAAAGGCAGAGAAAATAAAAGCTCCATTTGTTTGGGAAATTATAAATGTCAGCTCCCCCAAAGTTCAGAAATGCAGTTGAGGACTCAGCTAAATAAAAGCCTTGATGAATGATAGTTTGCAAACAAACATCATTTAATAACTCAAAAGCAATGTAATTTTTTAAAAAGATCTTAGCAGAAAACACCACATTCCAAAACTAGAAAACCACTACTTTGATTTAGAAACGTCAAGCATTTGTGCAAGCAACTTATTGCAAAATCTAGGGCTAAACAGAAGTTTGATTTTCATCAAGTTCTCTGATATCTTTCACTAGTTACTTTCACACTTAGAAACAGATTACTTTGGATAAATAATTGTATGCCAAAAGGTCCATAATACTGCTTACCAAGTTGAGTAATATATTTTCTTCATAAGTTAGTAGAAGTCTCATTGCCATTACTTTACTTGTAGTTAGTACAATTTGCACTGTAATTACTGCATATTCTCCAAAATAAGTACCTCACATCAGAGTAATTTGGATGGTCAGTAAATCACCATTACTTCAATAATTATGAACCAAGTTATCCTTGTGCACCCCTCCTAGGTAAGTCCTAGTGAGGAATTACAAACACGAAAATCTTACAGCTGGAAGAGAGACCTCTAGTGTGCGTGAGAGAACTTCATATTGTGCTTCGGGCATCATTAATACAGCAAAATCACTGTAGTCATTTTGAATATTGTGGTGGGAGGCTTTTTTGCCAATTATCATTCACACTCAATTCACTTCTCAGCAAATGTCTAATACTTTTGCTCAACTAGTTACCTTTTAAAATAAACACATGGCCTACACCAATAAAGTTTTTCCTATGATACAAAGTTTTAAAATTCAGCGGTCCCCTTTGCACCCTAACTGGTAAACAGGAAGCCTCCTGCCACCCGAACAATCGCTAACACTTCTTCCCATTCCAGCAGCAGCAGGACTCTGGAGCCAAACTGGTGCAGTCGGTAGGCAGTCTCCCGAACACCGGCTCCTCATGGTAAGCCAAATGTCACACAAATATAAACACGACGACTTGACTGGCACGTTCCCACTATCCAGGAGACAAATGGCCCCACTACCACTTCAAATTCACCAAGAAGGTGAATCTGTTTCCACAAATTCCCATATATGCAGGTAAATTCCCTGATGTAAAAGCAGACTGAACAAATCATTCTATGGCATCAGCCTCAGTCTTTAAAAATGCTTTATTTTCTCCTTTTCCACATTACAAACACATTGGAAATACACAAAACACACACACATGCCCACAAAACAGGAGGTCTCTTAAGGAGTCTACTGCTGAGAAGGTAAAAGCATTTTGCTCATTTTTAATTTGCTAAAACAATCCAAGCATGCTTGGTACCCAGAGGGTATTCTCAAATAAACTTGTATCTCTAGCTGCCAGCTTAGTTGATTGAAAACAGAAGGCAAACGTTTCTTAAAGAATGAGTATGTTAAATTGTTATGTCTCTACTAGTTCCACCAAGGATACGCACACAGACACACACAGACCCACACGACTCGAGGATTTGCTTTGAAAGCAGCCAGTTCTATGATCTAAAAGATAATGTAGCATTTGTACCAAATTACTTCTGCCCACTGCGGTGCACCTCTTAGCCAGGGCCACGGGCATACTGGACAGTCCCTGCGTGCTGTTCTCCACGCACAAAGCCGACAGCCCGACTTCCAACTTCGCTAACTTAGTTGGCTCCCGCCCAGCCGGCCGCCGAGGCACAGTCAACGGTGAAAACGTTTTGATACCAGAAAACCGTTTCCACGACAGTGCAAGTGTTCGAAAGCACAAAGGCAGACAATGCCGACCCGCGCTAGCTAGGAAGTTGCGGTGCTCGGGCGGCGGTGGGGAGCACGCGTCCAGGTAAGGAAGTCCTGCAGCGCAGGTCTGCTTTCATCTTCCTGGATGTTTTGGGGGATCGGCCGCACTTTTAAGGCGAATTCGCCGGAACGCGCCCCCCACCCCGTTCTGTTTCCAGGAGGCGCGGACTCTTTATTTTCCAGCCAGGTCCCTCTTGGGGACGGGAGAGGAAGCACACTTCATATTTCAATAAAAGGGGACGGCGCGGGTGGAGGTGGGGGTAGGAAAGAGGTCAGGAAGAAGCCAAACGGCATCCCTCCCGCCCACCTTAGTGCCCCAAGCGCTGGTTCGGACGGCGGAGACGGGTGGCGGCCAGGAAACTGTCCCTTTAAGGAAACCTTGGCCTCCCGAAGACGGGGGCAGCAGGCGGGCTCCGGACTCGGCGCTGCAGGCACCGCGGAGTGCAGACGAGCGCGGCAAAGCCACAGCCATTACCTGCAGCGCTCGCGTCCTTCCCCCACCTCAGGGCCCCCTCCCCCGTCCCCGCCTCCCAAGGAGCCTTCTAATTCGGAGCATGTGCCAAGCCCTTTATCTGGGAAGGAAGAGGAATGAGCGCTTTTTAAAAATAAATGAAATGTTTGCATCTAAAGGCGGTGTATGGAGGGGGGGCTGGGAAAGGGAGGGGTGGTGGGTGGGGGCTTTAAAGGCGCCCTGGTGGGCGGAGGCGGTGAATCCGGATCAGCCCGGCCGGAGACGGACGGCGGACAGCACTGGGCACTGCCGCTGCTCACAAAGGGGAGCGGCGCGGCCCGGCCCAAGCAAAAGGGGAAGAGAAAACCGCCTCGGGGCCCAATCCGCTCGGCAGCCACAATGGCGTCTTTCACGGGGCGTCCCGGGGCGCCACCGAGGCTGCCTGCGAGCACAGGGCGGCGGTCCTCTCCCGCCCCCCCGTGGGAGCGGAGCCCCGGGGGCCGCCGCCCCTGCGCGCCCCGCAGGGTGGTGTGCTTGGCGGGGGCGCTCCGGCCGGCGGCGGCGGCGGGTCGGGGCCAGCGGCGCTGGGAGGCTCCCGGCGGGGCTGGTTTTCAGACGCGGAGCTCTGCGCCGGGGAAGAAAGGGACGCGCGCGATTCGGGCGAGGAGGGAGGAGGGAGGGGAGGGCGGGGGGAGAGCCGCTGCAAAGCGGCCGCCCGAGAGGCTGGCGCGCCAGCGGCGGGCGGGCGGCGCTGGCGCTGGCTCCGAGAGCCGCGGCTGCTCCGCTTCGAGTTCCCGAACCGGGCCGGGAGATCCGGAAGCCCGGCCCCGACGCGCCGGCTCCCGGCCCCGGGCTCAGGCCCCTTCGGCCGCGCCCGCTCCTTCTGCCCGTTCCGCCTCGTTCGCTCCTGCTCCCACTCGAGGAAGAAAGCCGAAAACCGGCAAGAACTGTCCCGGAGGAGCCGGCCGCGGGTCCGAGCGGACACCCAGCCGCGGCGGCGGGCTCTGTGTGCGCGAGTGTGCCGCGCTCTCGCCCCATGCCTGGCACATGCGTAAAAGCGAGTTGCGCCCAAAGTCCCAGCCATACCCTCCTTAGCAAATAATAACAAACCCAAACCGTCAGATCTTACCTGAAACATTGAAGCACAAAGTCTCTCTCCAAGTCCCCTTTTCCTTTTCCTCTCCCCCCTTTTCCGATTTCTCTCCCAGCGATCTGCTCGGCTCGCCACACCAGAGAGAAATGCAATAGCTTGGCTAAGGTAGACAGAACAAAATACAGAGAAGAGTTGCTCCAGGGCTTTGAAACCCCTCAAGGCAAGGATCAGGATACAATTAGCTCATGCCTCTACCTCCAGTCTAAATCAATCTCCAAAATAAAACTTAAATCAAATTAACTGATCACAGGGCAGACAATTGATCTCCTTCAAAAATAAAGGTCTACACAAACGTATAGATAAATATATACATAGGAAATTTTTTTCCAGATTTTTTTTTTTGGTGGAAAAACAGTCTTATTCCAGCCTCCAACTTGCTTTTTACCCTCCTCTTGCACAGAAAAGCTGATTTTAATCGTTGTGATTAGTTTTGATGTAACGTTTCCGCGGGCGATTTCTGCAAATGGATGGAGTGTTTCTTTGCCAAAAGAGGGAAAAGCAGCAGATGATGATAATTATAAGGATTGTTGGTTGTTTCTTTTTATTTGTGTTTAGGGCTCTCTCTTCACTTTCTCAAGTTGACCTGACATTGCTGTTACACTAAGGTCGCGCAACTTGTTGAGGAGGATCGCCGCCCTGTCTGATCAAAGGATAGGTGATAATTTGGCAATAGAGCCGCACATTTTTGGTTCCTTTGGCGACATAACGTCCCACATGACGTGGATAAAAATAAGCACATGCAATCTGCTTTGCCCCAATCAAGTCTGAATCAGCGCCTGGGGGTGATACACAAACTCATTTCAAATGTTCAACCATGCAGAATTGCAAAAAGATTGAAGGACTTATACTGCCTTTTTTTTAATAGCTAAATTAAAGACAACAAAACCTACATTAGGTGTAGCCAAGGACCTACAATTTAGGTTTACTTAATCAGCCCTCTGAGCATACCTCCCCAGCTCCCTTCTCTTTGCTTCTGTCCACCTGGTATCTTTTATGGGAGGGTGGGTTGTATAATTCCATTATTTAACGGAAGTGCTCAACAGAGCTGAAGAGACTCTAACATAAACACATTTCCCCAGATGCTACTCCAGTTCTGACCTCCCCCACTCCTCCTCACTTCTTTCTGTCTAGGTCTTTGTTCAAAGAGACGGTGCCTGAGCCAGTTGTTAATTCTTTTTAGTTAGAGTGGGACGTTTGGTTGTAACTCAGAGGTCACCTCCCATTAGTGTTATATCCTTGCAGGATACTTTTTGAAATGGTATGTGTTTTGAGCACTTCACAGTTCATTAATTCAAATATTTTGCTGACATTTCTTATGAAAAAGACCAGCCTGTAAGGCCAAGATACTAAAAAAAAGGCGGGAGGGGGGGCGCGGAGAACCCCAATAGAACCAGACGTGTCTTGTGAATACCTGCAATAGGCAACATTTCACAGGAAGTGATTTTTAATCATCATTTTACTTTTAAGGTAAGCAACTTCTGCAATACCAGCAGAAGGGGGACGGCCAAGCTTTTAAAGAATATTATCGTCAGATCAGTGCTGTAATGACACGAGAGACTTATGTCAGAATAAGAATCAGGTGATGGTAGATTTTTTATCATGACAAGTTCATATGATAACAGTATCTGGTTTGAAAATATCAGCCTTCTGTAGGAATAAAAAAAGAATGGCTTACAAAAGAACACAAAACAAAATCATGTTATCCTTTGTACATTCTCCCCCCCTCCACACACACACACACATACAAGGTGGATACATCCTCTGATATGTAATAAATTTAAATGTCCATAATACCCCAAATTCAAATGAAGTTAAACTTTGTTTTTGCCCCCAAATGGCACTAAGTGTTAATATATTCGTGTGAGAAGAAAAAAGACTATGGAAGAGATGTCTTCAGTTATTGATACGACTTAATACGTTGAAGGCCTGGCAGCCTAAAGTGACTTTTCACTAAAGTCTGGGGAATACTGTATCATTGTCCTGGTGTGATGGGGCTGGAGAGATTCTCTGTGGGCATCTGGTCTTTCCCACCTCTTTTCAGATGAGGAAACTGAAGCAGCTTAATGGTGGTCACAAGCCAGCCGAGCCTGGACAGGGCGAATACGAGGCACAAAGAGACTAGGAGACAGGAGGATGGTGTCCCCTGAAGTCACTCATCTTGAGGAACTACGCACGGTTCTAAATTGTGCTGACATGGCTTAAAAACTGCACTTTCCAAAATCTCTTTCTGGACTTGTACTAAAAACCTGTTAGCACATTCTTTTAAATATCTCTGAGGGCAACATGTCTTTGTCCTTTGACATTTAACTTTTGGAACATCCCCTCTCCCCACCCCAAATTAATACCAGGTCTGGATACAGGTGAATGATGAAGATGGTCTAGTTATTTAGAGTCAAAAAAGAAAATATGACTTAAAATTTTGAGTCCAGTTTTCTCATTATTTCCCAAATGGGCTGAAGACAATTCTCAAAATACAAGCAACGGGCACTTTGCTTTCCAAGATAACTGCTCTGAAGGGAAAAATATTCATTTGAACAAATTGAGTTTTGAAATGTTTATTTTATAGATGTTTTAATACTTCAGAATGACAACACTTACAAAATGATGCTCTGTTAAAGCTTTATGTCATTGACATTTTAAAAGGATCCAACCTATTGACTTGATCAAGGAACCTGTAGTAATCCCATTGGCAAATAAATAGCAGAGTGAGGTCTCATTTTATTGTGAGGACCTTGATTTTCTTAGTTCGAAGGGAACTCAAAATTGAGACTGTGGGGTTTCAGAATGAATCTTATTTTGTATTGTGCAATATGAAGAGATGACAAAACTTCACAACCTTCAGATCAAAGGTGGTGACAACATATTTAAAATTTAGAATGGGTTTTTGATGAAATGGCATGTGAAAAGCAGGGTCCATATTTTGACAAGTGGAAGATCCTCACTTACGAACTTGACTTCAATCAACCTCTGCAATTGTAAAATTACCCCAAAGGACTTTTAATCTAATTAATACCTGTGCAACAGAACTTCTGCATTTTGTGATTTCTACAGTGCTTTTTTTCCAATCGTGAAGAAGTTGGGGAAAGGAGTATATTAAAAACCCTTCTAACCTTCTTTTTCATTAAATAGTTGAAGTGAGATCAGCAGCCTAAATACCATTAGCAACACAGAAGACAATGAAACTGTCAGCAAGAAAACAATCAGAAAGAAAACACAGACCTCTGTTGCCCTTCCAGGGTCTCACTATCAAAATGAGTTCTACCAGTTTTTAAAAGTATGAAAACAATGAAAGGATATTTTGAATTGAAACCAGGAGCTTGGTGGGAAAAAGTTTAGCACTATGACTATGTAAGAAGAAAAAATGGGATGTATTTTAAGGGGAACAGCAGCCCCTTCTGATGTTAATGAGGGGACAGCCTGATTGGTACCATTATAGTCACTGAACCCTCGAATCACAAGGTTTTCATGGATCATCACGGCTCTGTTCAGGGGCAGCCCTGTGGCCCGTTCTTGGTGGCAATATGACAAGGTGTGGACATTAGTTGCTGAGATGAAATGTGGAATTGAAGATCCCTTCACTGAAGAAGCCAGACACCCAGATCAAAGTTAAAAATTCTACTGCACTTCCCATCAGGATGAAGAGAGAAGCCTCAGTGCTTGGGTTCAACCTGTGTGTACATGGATGTCACCAGCCACGGCCAGGCTGCCACGCTTTTCTCCCTGCACATCACCAAGTGACAGTACAGTAGTTCCCTCACTGCTCCAGTAGGACCCACCTAGAATTACTGGGAGAGGCCCTGCAACACAGGAAGGCAAATCCTGTTGTTTTATTTTATTTTTGAGTCAGTTTTTTGGAGACAATCACTTGTTTCGTATCAGTCAACCTGAGACTCCTATAGTACTGTGGAGCGTGCACATTTCTTTGGAGTCAGATAGAAGCCCTAACGATCTCAAACAGAATGGGTCTGTGATTCCTGGTGGTTTGGCCTCGACCACCCGTGTTTATAATTAGCCTCTGGGAAATACGTTAGTTTTCTATATCACTGTCAATGTTGGGTCTGTAATATATCACATTCTGAAATGGTAGATCCTCCAATGGTGGCAGTTGTGCTGACGGGGATCCATCTCAGCTCACCCATCATCTGAATAAAAATAGACACCCTGTCCTTACCCTGAGGCCCTTAAATCACTTGGGTCTTTTATCAGTTTCTTCTCTATTTGTGCAATGTGACTACTAGTTATAATCTCACATTATAAAGCAACACAGAAGGTGAATACAGCAATAAAACTTAATTGTAGTTAGATACCCTGCCCCCCACTTTAGGTGGTCTCATTTAATAGAGAAATACATTCGTTGGCCATGATACAGATGCGTGAAGAAAGAGTTGTGAAGCTCGTATATTCCTCACTGGCACTTAATATTCTCTGATGGACATTTATATTCTACATTTAGCAGAAGTAATTGCATCTTAGATTTCAGTGTGAGCTGATCCTTTGTTTCTTTAGGCATATAATATGAATAAAAATTCTTTAAAAATTTTTTCACCTGAAGACATGCTTACTGATTTTCAGAGAGAGGAGAAGGGAGGGAGAGAGAGAAACATTGATATGAGAGAGAAATATTGATTGGTTGCCTCTCCTACGTGCCCTGAGACCAGGGACGGAATCTACAATCTAGGTATGTGCTCTGATTGGGAATGAAACCCACGGCCTTTTGGTTTAGGGCATGACACTCCAACCAACTGAGCCATACCAGCCAGGCCTGAATGAAAATTCTTATGAATCCTTATTTTGAGGTTCATTGGGAAAACATGTAGAAAATAGTTAGAATTGTGCCTAGCATACAGTGAGTTCTCACTAAACAATAGCTATTACTGTCATTATGGTTTATAGAAGTTGTTGAATAAATAACATGGTCCCTAGCAAACTGTTACTGTTTAGGTTAACAGCACAGAAGAAAAATATGTATGCAATGAGAGATACCTAATTTATTGAAATTTTTGTGCCTGATCATTTTTAAGAATAATAACTAAACCTCATTTTATTCTTTTATCTAGAAATCATATGGACACCTCACATTTTCCTGTAAAATAATGAGGGAAAATGAGATTTTCTCCAAGGTAAATTTTAGCTATGACAAATTGTATGTCTATGATGTTGCATACTAGGGAACACTCTTTTTGTTCTTTTGAGGATCCTTGACTTTGACAAGGCTGCCTCACACATATAAAATAATGACTTAAACATTTTACATAAATTGTTGTATAAGAAATGGGACTCAAGTAGAATTCTGCCATGAACTTCTTTTGTCATAATTATTTGCTTTTTGCCTTTCAGGAATTACAGAATCAGTACAAACAAGTGCTTAAAAATGTGTATATATATATATATATATATATATATATATGAATGAAAATCAAAAGAAATGAAGTTTAAAGCAGATTCAGATTTCTAAGGAATAATTGAATCAACCAGTCGATCATTATATTACCCAATTTTCTACCTTCTCCAGTTTGTGCAACTTCTTCTTTCCCAAACTTTAGCTCTTATCACTTTCAGATTGTTCCATGTTATCAGGTAGGCTATCCATTTTAAAGCTATGCAATAGTTAATTTAAGGAAATATTTTTAATAAGGCATATGTTTCATTAGATATTTTGTTCTATTTCATATTTCAGTGCCTTATAGTAACCAGCTGGCATTGAAAGGTACTTCTGTCTGCAGTGTAATGCATCTCAGGCACAGCCCATCAGTAGAGAACCACTTAGCTGCGCTTCACTGTTCTTCTGTCTGGACCAAGGCTGCTCATGAGAATCCCCGTAATACAACTGAGGTCCCTCGGGGGCACCGTATACATTTATGTAAGTTATCTCTTCGTGCATCCTTTGGGTGTCAGAACGTCTCAGCTTTTCTAACCATAAAATATCTGCCTTAAGCATATTACTAACTTTAAAACTTTAATGATATGGATGTCATATTTCAATTTTTAAAAAACCTCTCCCTCCTCCATCCTTGAAAAAAACCCCTATAAAACTTATCCAATGGAATCATCCTGCGGTTAAAAACATAAGGTTTACTTAAAAGGAAAAGAATCATGAACATGCTCTAATTAAAAACAAACAAATCCAAGAAGAAAAAATATCTGGCCAAAAAAATAATAATTAAACCAGAAACAAATATATTACTTTTTAAATTGTATTAAGAGCCACTGTAAACAAATTGCTGCAGGAAGCAAGAATCTGTGTGTTTTCTTTAAAGTTAGCCAGAGAGAAAGCAGTTTCTAGGGTCTTAATGAGCATAAGCCTGATCAGTTAAAATGGGCACTGGGAGGAGGGGAACAAATCATCAAGACTATTAAACATGGGCGTTTAAATGATTTCAAGATTGTTCTTAATAATAACATTAATGATAGTAGTGATAAGAAACAGTTATGAAGGATGGTGGGGAGCTTCCATTGTGTAAAGACCATCTGGCAGTGAGAATCAGACATAAAACTCTAAAATTAAATCCTCAATCTGTCCCTGTAAGGTTGCTTTGTAGATAATGGATATCTTAATTTTTAAAAAGACAGAAAAGCATATCCATTGTGCCGAACGTATAGCAGCTCCTGCTGAGAAAACAAAGCTTGTGTGTCTATTTCTTTCCTAATTGTTGTTACCCCTAAACAAAATGAAAGCCCTGTGAAAGAGCTTGTAAGTTAATGATAGTAGCCTTTTATTTTATTTATCAGCCTTTTATTTTATTTTATCTTATTTTTATTGCTTGAGAAGATTTTTGATAGGTAAAACATTATCATAATACTCTTAATCCTCATTTACCCAAGTGGGGGGGGCAAGAATTTCCCCAGGTTTTCTCCTTATAATAAAGCCTACTGAAATAAATTTTGGAGAGTTGGAAGGGCCTACATTTTTGGTCTACAACAAATACATCATTTAAAATTTACCTTTATGTAGTATGAGAAATATCAAAGAGAAAACATCTCACTCAGAACCTGGAAAATGGACAGTAGTAGATAGGTCATTTTAGTTTTATTTATTATTTCCAGGGATTAGCTATTTCTAATTTTTAGATTCTCTGGCCATGTCAAACTATAATGCAGACAAGATGACAAAAATTGTCTGACTCCACTTATATAAGATACCTAGAGTAATCAAATTTATACAGAAAGTAGATCCGTAGTTATTGGGGCTGTAGGAGAGAAAGGAATGGGGGGTTATTGTTTAATTGGTGCAGATTTTCAGTCTGGGAAGTTACACAACAGCCTGAATGTACTTAATACCACTGAACTATATACTTAAAAATGATTAAAATGGTAATTTTTTTCTTTTTCTTTTTTTAAAAAGATTTTATTTATTTATTTTTAGACAGGGGATGGGAGTGAGAAAAAGAGGAAGAGAAACATCAATGGGTACATGCCTGGGTTGCAGGCCATGACCCCCAGCAACCGCACGTTGATGTTTCTCTCTCTCTCTTTCTCCCTCCCTTCCCTCTCTAAAAATAAATAAATAAAATCTTAAAAAAAGAAAATAAAAGAAACATCAATGTGTGGTTGCCTCTTGCGTGCCCCCTACTGGAGGCTTTGGCCGGCAACCTAGTCATGTGCCCTAGACTAGGAATTGAATTGGTGACCCTTTGGCTCGCAGGCCAGTGCTCAATCCACTGAGCCACACCAGTGAGGGCTAACTTTTTTTCTTATCTATACTTTACTGCCACCACCACAACAAAAAAGATAATAAAACTATACAAATATCTCTAAAAACTATGATGGGTAGGTGCAATGGGGTAAAAACCAAAACAAACAAGATATTCGGTACTCCAATCTTCTTCTTAACTAGTGTTCCATCCATAACACATTGCAAATGAGTTGCACCTATTGCGGCTGCTTATCAAGAAGCGGGCAGAAAACCCAGCTCTCTCTTTGGGCCACGGCATTGCAATGAAGACCCAACTTGAGTGTGAGCTCAGACAGACCATTTCATCATTCTCTATCCACATCAACTAAATGCCCCATTCATTGAAGATGCCTTCATTGTGTTATAAGAACTTGAATATTCTGAGTCAGGTCAAATCCCTGGAAATTGGTAAAATTTCCCAGATTTTCCTCCTATGGTAAAGTCTACAAAAAGAAATTTTTTCTGGGGGCTAGAAAAGGTTAAATCTTTAGTCTGCAATGAATAGATAATTTAAAACATTGCTATGTAGTAAAGAGTTATCGGAAAGAAAGCATCTTTCCAAGTGTCTGGATACTTGGAATTATGTATGCAAAACAGCTGGTTGTTTCATGATATTTTATATTATTTGTAAATATTTTATTTCATTTTAGATTTTAGAGAGGGGGGAAGTGAGGGAGAAATAGAGGGCATGAAACATCAATGTGAGAGAAAAACATCCATTGATTGCCTTAGTAGATACCACAGAGGACTGAACCTGCAACCCAAGCATGTGTCCTGACCGGGAACCAAACCGGGGACCTTTTGGTTTGCAGGATGATGCCCAACTCACTGAGCCACACTGGCCAGGGCTCATGATATTTTAGATGTGCTCTCTATGCTTGTCATTGTGTAGACATGGACTTGTACCTAAAAATGCAAAAGCTAAAGCAGCTTGTAGATTGGTAAAATAATTAAACTGAATCATTTGCCATGTTAAGAAGGGAATCCAAGAACTGGGTGCCTCTTAGAATTCACAAAACTAGATACTTGTTTTTAGTTTTTAATTCTTCCTGGGGTTTAGGTTGAATTGGATCAACTGCCTATAACCACAGCTTTCGTTTTCTTGCATAACTTCTTATGTCACTCAAGAGGCTTAGATCCGTCTGTTCAGCCTAAATGCCCTGTTTCTTTGGCCTCATAGTAACTTGTCATAGATTTGCTGGCATCCTTTTATTTCCCAGAAGTTGATTATTTTTAATTTCATACAATAGAAAGAGAAATCTTTAGATTTTAAAGAGTAAGAACACATTTCACCCCTGTTTCCTTCACTCTCTGGTTTTTAAACCTGTTTAACCTAGAAACTGGCCTTTTCTATGGTTTGTCTTTTGTTATTCTTTATTTTGAATTTTTAAATATCTTTTATTGATTATGCTATTACAGTTTTCCCAATTTTTCCCCTTTGTCCCCCATCCAGCCTGCCCCCTCAACCCTCCAGCACTCCCACCCCTCCTTAGTTCATGTCCATGGGTTGTACATGTAAGTTCTTTGAGTCCTCTGTTTCCTATACCATTTTTATCTCTCCCCATCTATTTTATGCCTACTAACCATGCTTCTTCTTCCCTGTGCCTTTTCTTTCCCATTCCTCCCCTCCCACTCCCCACTGAAATCCCTCCATGTGATGTCCATTTCTCTGCTTCTGTTCCTGTTCTGGTTGTTTGCTTAGTTTTTGTTTCCACTGTTTTTCTTTTCTTTTAGGTTCACTTGTTGATAGTTGTGAGTTCGTTGTCATTTTACCATTCATAGTTTTGATCATCTTCTATTTCTTAGATAAGTCCCTTTAACATTTCATATAGTAATGACTTGGTGATGATGAACTCCTTTAACTTGACGCTATCTGGGAAGCACTTTATCTGCCCTTCCATCCTCAAGGAAAACTTTGTTGGATAGAGTAATCTTGGATGTAGGTCCTTGCCTTTCATGTCTTCAAATACCTCTTTCAGCCCCTTCTTGACTAAAGGTTTGTTTTGAGAAATCAGCTGACAGTCTAATGGGAACTCCTTTGTAGGTAACTCTCTCCTTTTCTCTTGTAGCTTTTAAGATTCTCTCCTTGTCTTTAATTTTGGATAACTTAATGATGATGTGCCTTGGTGTGTTCCACTTTGGGTCCAACTTCCTTGGGACTCTCTGGGCTTCCTGGACTTCCTGGAAGTCTATTTCCGTCACCAGATTGGGGAAGTTTTCCTTCATTATTTGTTCAAATAAGTTTTCAATTTCTTGCTGTTGTTCTTCTCCATCTGGCACCCCTATAATTTGAATATTGGAACATTTCAGGTTGTCCCAGAGGTTTGTAAGACTGTCTTCACTTTTTTGAATTGTTGTTTCTTCATTTTGATCCGGATGGATGATTACTGTTTCCTTTTGTTCCAAATTGTTGCTTTGAGTCTTGGTTTCCTTCCTGTCACTGTTCATTCCCTGAACATTCTGCTTTATTTCACTTTGGGTATCCTTCATTTGTTTTTTCATTTTTCAACCAGGCTCAATCAGATCTGTGAGCATTTTGATTACCAGGGCTTTAAATTCTCCATCAGATGTGTTGGTGATCTCCTCCTTGCTTAGTTCTCCTTCTGAGGTTTTGCTCTGTTCTTTCACTTGGGCCCTATTTCTTTGTCTTGGCACACCTGTTAAGTTGTAAGGGGGCAGGGCCTTAGAAATTCTCTGGGGCAGAGCAACCCTCCTTGTGGCACAACAGCGCTGCCTGTTGGGGAGGGGCCAGAAAGGTAACAGTGTGGCTCCCCTGCTGGCTCTAACGTACTTTTCAACAAATTCTTCTGTGAGACTGCGAGCCTCTCCTACTGCAGCAACCCCAGCAGAAGCCCACAGTCAGGTCTCAGTCTCCTTAAGTCAGCCCCTCCTGTGCAGCCCCCCTAACCCCCCTAGCTGGGCAGCCAGCTCCACCCACAGTGTCTGCAGCAGTTTTTCTGAGTCCGCTGGCCGGTCCTGCCGCCTTGCCGGTCTGGTTGTTCTGATTGACCTTTTCTTTAATTCCTTGGTTGTTGGAGTTCCATGCAGTTTGATTTTCTGGCACTTTTGGTTGTTTATTGACTTCAAATTGGTTGTTGTCCTCCTTTTGGTTGTGCAAGGAAGCTCAGGGTCTCTGCTTATGCCTCCATGTTGGCCAGAACTTGTCTTTTGTTATTTCTTGTGGTTTCTTTGTAAGGAAGGTTGGGGTAATGGCAGGGTGGCCCACTACGATCATGTTAGGTATGTTGGTATTATTGGATCAGTTGGTATTATTCAAATTGTCCTCCAGAGTTGTTTCTTGGATCTCATAGAAGCTCATTTAAGCAAAATGGAGAAGCTGGAACAGAAGGAGAAGTTTGAGCTGGAAAAAAATTAAGCCTATAGTAGAAACTTAAGAAAATATTTTAAATGGGTAATGAATAAATTAAGGGACAGACCAAACTCAAGTTTCCCACTTCTCCGCAGGTTTATGGGGAGTAGGAGTGCGGTTGGGTGGTGGAGAATGAATAAACTTACTTCTCCCTTTCCATCTTTGGATTCTTAGAAGCCACAAGTTCTCATGGCCATTCCCTGAAAAACTAGAAAGAATAAAGATGATAATGCCAATCTCCATTTTTAGGCAACATGTTTAATTTTGAAGCATCTTGACACAGATTTGGGTCCATGTTTTAATCTACCATAAATTTAGCCTTAACTAGCTCTGCCACAATTCTACCTAGTCTTGTTATGATTTTCTTCTTTTCTAACTTTCCTTATTCAGACTGAGACAATGAGAAGTTATATTTGTGCAACTTACCAAACACTGTCACCTCCATTGCTTCATTTGGTCTTCTCAAGCAGGGCTGTTATCCCAATTGTATTGAGTATGGGGGAAAAGAAAGAGCGATCCCTCACAGTGGTGTAGCAAAAGGCAGAGTCTTCTTCTGACTCCAAGGCCAGGGCTTTTTCCACCAGATGAGAACATGCATTCGTATTGGTCATAACCAGTCATTTGCTCTCAGTTATGCCTACTATGTACTCATCTTTGGTTTCTTAGACAAGAGCAGAGTCTTGTAGGAAGCATATATAAAATGACATAGTGAATGAACTTTCCAAGTAATTTGTTCTGTGCCACAATATTTAGTAAGTAAAACAAGAGGAATCAAATTAGCTAATTTCTGTATCCATAGGATATCAAGGTCCTAGTTTGAGTGATGAAACAGGAAAGTGACTTCTCCCTCCTTTTTTCCCCATTCTCCTTTTTATTCTCTCTCTTTCTATGAAGACTTTGAGTCTTGGAGTTGTTCTGATATCATCTCCTTGAAATACTATAATGATCTCTCTACAGAGCCTGGTTTCTGGGAGGAATTTATATGCCCTGATGCACTGGTGGGCTAGTCAAACCCACGTCTCAGATCATCAAACGAGGTGCAGCTATCTTTACTATCCTCAGTAAGACCTTTCTGTCCTGTGGGTGAGCAGGAAAAGGCTGACTTTGCCTTGAAGGAAGAGAAACTGTGTATTAATGGTGTGGTTGAGTCTTTCAATAGCCTATGCCCACCCTCCTTTTTTGAAATAACAAAGGAGGAGGCATACGTAGTCAAGTAGCAGAAAATATCTTCCCCATGTTGCTATGCTGATCATACCTCTGCAAAACTGTGCTAGGGTATAGTCCCTGTAGCTTCCAGGGATTGGCTTAGCTTCCAGGGCCTAATGTGGGGATGCCTGGAGGCCTGAGTGGATATAGCTAGGACTTGAGAGGGCAGAACATGAGGTCTCCATTCTTTAAATACCCCATTCATTCTTGATCCCCCCCATTTATTTTTAACTTGTATCACATCTCTTTCTCAGTGCCTCCCCTCATCTTCTCTCAGTAACAAATAAAAGGGAAGGTGTTTCCCAACCAAAGCAAGTTCTAGCCGAACATCTTCATAGCCTAATTAGAGGGCTCTTCATTTCGGAGAAACTTGACTGTGTATGTTTCCTAATTAGACGAGAAAAAACCTAATGGGAGCCCTGACACTGCCTCCCCTGAGGCAAGCCGTGTGCACAGAACAGCCACCATCCAAAGGAAACCATGGCTCCTTGTCTCTGTAATTAGTATACTCCACTCCAGCTTCAGTTACAATGGAACTTTTTACAAGATGAAGGTCTTGCACCCCCTGCCCAGTTATATATCATGCATCAGATCACAGAAAAATGCTGCAGAAGCCTAAGTTTAACTTTAAAGTTCTCTGAGTCTCCTAATTTTCTTTTCTCTGCCTGTACTGTCTGTGCGTGCAATTTCATAAAAATCACAGGTAGAGATATGCACCTTTCCTTCTGAAGAAGGAAAAAGAAATGGTTTCTGCAAATGAAAACAAATTCCATTATTTTTTTAATGAATCTAAGATTTCCCAAACTGAATAGGACCCTGATCTGGGTAGTCAGGTACCTTGCCTCGGGCAGAGGCCGCAGTGTAATAAATATGTCAGGGTGAGGGAGAGGAGAGCGCCTCACACACAAAGCCAGTTGTACCATTTTATATAAAAAGGAAATATCTGTCCCAAGCCCCATGGGTGGTCTCATAGCCTAAAGCACCAGAATTGATTACCCTTGGCTTGCTTAATTCCACATGTCCTTGGTAGGCAACAAAAGGTCTGGCTGATGTGGAATTCTAAACTCCATGCTGACAGCTATAGTAGTTAGTTGCCTGGACAATAACAAGAGAAGTTTCAAAAGAGTAGGAGTCCAAGCCAGCAACTCCTAACACTGAAAACAAGCCGATCAACTGCTATCTCCAAAGCGGTGGTGTTATGCAGAAGGGTCGCTTCTCCCCTTCACACTCGGGAAGCGTGCATGCCACAGTACAGAGAGACAGAGACCCTCCTTCACCTGTGTTTTCTGAGGATATAGATTTCTCTTGTTGCTAGAAAGGGTCTGGCTTTCAGAAGACTCTCAATAAATAGGCAAATCTCTTCAACCTTTTCTCCCTGCTCTTGAAGTAAAGACCAAAATTTCTCTAAGCTCTGCTCGATCTGGACTATGTCCCTCTGCACCCACAAGAGGCTTCTCTCTCTCTCTCCACTCTGACTTTTCCCTTAATACTCTGGGTCTTCTTTAGCTCCTTCCACTCAGCTCACTGCCCCAGGGCCTTTGCACAGGAGGAAACTCCTGTAGATAGAATGCTCTTTCCCTTTTCTGCACTAGTGACTCCTGCGTATCCTTCAGCTCAAATATCACTTCCTTAAGGAAGCCTCTCCTCAAGACCAGCTTAGTGTTCTATGTTATAAGTACTTGTAGTTCTCTGGACGTTTCCGTTAGGGTAGTAGTCAGTTTGCAATTATGTATTTGTTTATTATTTGATTACTATCTGTTTCCATAAAGTAGGAACTAGATCTGCTTTTTCTTACGAGTGTTTCGAGGGCCTAACTTAGTGCTTGGCACACAGTTGTCCAATAAGTACTTGTTAATGAAGGAAAGGAATGAATGATAAGTGAATGAGTATAAAGGAAAAGACACAGTAGAAAAGCAACTGAAAGCGAAAAAAGACTGAGATTGTTAGCAGGTAGGTAAGGGGTGGA
This sequence comes from Phyllostomus hastatus, assembly GCF_019186645.2. Lineage (NCBI taxonomy): Eukaryota > Metazoa > Chordata > Mammalia > Chiroptera > Phyllostomidae > Phyllostomus > Phyllostomus hastatus. The sequence continues at coordinate 22,871,578 of NW_025333960.1, forward strand.
ATAAGTTCCCTTGGGATTCGGTGATTTTGTGAATCTGGCAGTAGTTTTTTGTTTTGTTTTGGTTTTTTGTCATAGGTTTCCAAGGTCTTAAAGAACTATCCTAAAAATCTAAGATTCCTACCCCAAAGAATTGAGAGTGGAGACCCAATGAGGAGTTAGTATACCAAAAGTTATGGCAGCTTTTAGAAACATCCAAATGTCCATTGATGGATGAACAGATACACAAAATGTATTGTATATGTACAATGGAATATTATCCAGCCTGAAAAAGGAATGAAATTCTAAAACACACTAAAGATGGATGAACCTTGAGGACATTATGCTAAGTGAGAGAAACCAGAAACAAGAGGACGTACAGTGTATGAATTCACTTACTCGAAGTACCTGGAGTTGTCGAATTCAGAGAAACAGAAGGTTACATGTGCTGGGGAGGAGAGAATGGGGAGTGAGTTTTTAGGGGTTATGGAGTGTCAGTCCGGGGGAAAAGTTCCAGAGATGGATGGTAGTAATTTTGCATAATAATAGGAATGTACTTAATATCATTGAACCATACACTTAGAAGCAGTTGAAACTGTAAATTTTGTGGTATATGTGTATATTTTTCTACAATTAAAACAAGAAGGAAATGCTAGACACATACAAACACATACCCGTCCTAATTTCCCCTCAAATTCAGTCCTTTTGTTTAAAATGAACATCCAGTGTACCTATATGGTTCTGTTTAAAACACATATTTATTAGCTGTCATTTGTATTATCGGTTTTTAAAAGATCCCGCCTTTCCTCTCTGTTCTCAGAGTGAGTGTCATGTAAGGACCAGCACACATGTAGTGTGTGCATTGGTTGCTTCTTCTGCACAGGTAGCTTCTCCTGTGATAACGAGATAATGTAGAATATTTTGTCTCATCCACAAACCCTCAGCCCTGATTTGATCCCATTTTTAAGTATTATTTATTGATTATACTATTACAGGTTTCCCAATTTTTCCCCTTTGTCCCCCATCCAGCCTGCCCCCTCAACCCTCCAGCACTCCCACCCCTCCTTAGTTCATGTCCATGGGTTGTACATGTAAGTTCTTTGAGTCCTCTGTTTCCTATACCATTTTTATCTCTCCCCATCTATTTTATGCCTACTAACCATGCTTCTTCTTCCCTGTACCTTTTCTTTCCCATTCCTCCCCTCCCACTCCCCACTGAAATCCCTCCATGTGATGTCCATTTCTCTGCTTCTGTTCCTGTTCTGGTTGTTTGCTTAGTTTTTGTTTCCACTGTTTTTCTTTTCTTTTAGGTTCACTTGTTGATAGTTGTGAGTTCGTTGTCATTTTACTGTTCATATTTTTGATCTTCTAATTCTTAGATATGTCCCTTTAACATTTCATATAGTAATGGCTTGGTGATGATGAACTCCTTTAACTTGACGCTATCTGGGAAGCACTTTATCTGCCCTTTCATCCTCAAGGAAAACTTTGTTGGATAGAGTAATCTTGGATGTAGGTCCTTGCCTTTCATGACTTTGAATACTTCTTTCCAGCCCCTTCTTGCCTAAAGGTTTCTTTTGAGAAATCAGCTGATAGTCTAATGGGAACTCCTTTGTAGGTAACTCTTCCCTTTCTTCTTGCTTCTTTTAGGATTTTCTCTTTATCTTAAATTTTGGGTAACTTAATGATGATGTGCTTTGGTGTGTTCCACTTTGGGTCTTACTTCTTTGAGACTCTCTGGGCTTCCTGGAATTCCTGGAATTCTATTTCCGTCACCAGATTGGGGAAGTTTTCCTTCATTATTTGTTCAAATAAGTTTTCAATTTCTTGCTGTTGTTCTTCTCCATCTGGCACCCCTATAATTTGAATATTGGAACATTTCAGGTTGTCCCAGAGGTTTGTAAGACTCTCTTCACTTTTTTGAATTCTTATTTCTTCATTTTGCTCTGGTTGGATGTTTATTTTTTCCTTTTGTTCCAAATTGTTGCTTTGAGTCCTGGTTTCCTTCCTGTCACTGTTCATTCCCTGAATATTCTGCTTTTTTCACTTTGGGTATCCCTCATTTATTTTTTCATTTTTCAACCAGGCTCAATCAGATCTGTGAGCATTTTGATTACCAGGGCTTTAAATTCTCCATCAGATAGGTTTTCTACCTCCTTCTTGCTTAGTTCTCTTTCTGAGGTTTTGCTCTGTTCTTTCACTTGGGCCATATTTCTTTTTCTCAGCACACCTGTTAAGTTGTAAGGGGGCAGGGCCTTAGGAATTCCCTGGGGCAGGGCAACCCTCTTTGCTGCACTGCAGTGCTACCTGTAGGGAAGGGACCAGAGAGGGAACATTGCAGCTCCCCTGCTCTTCTCTAGTGCACTTTCCAAGGAACTCTCCTTTAAGACTTGGAGAAACTCTCACCACGAGCAGCAACCCCAGCAGAAGCCCACAGTCAGCTCTGAGTCTGCTTAATTAACCCCCCTCTCGCAGCCCAGCCCCCTGCCCCCCTCATTGTCCGCAGTGGTTTTTCTGAGTTGGCTGGCCAGTCCTGCTGCCGGTCTGGTTGTTCTGTTTGACTGTTTCTGTAATTCTGTGGTTGTCAGAGTTCCATGCAGTTTTATTTTCTGGAGCTTTTGGTTGTTTATTGATTTCAGATTGGTTTTTATCCTCCTTTTGGTTGTGCAAGGAAGCAAAAGGTTTCTACCTATGTCTCCATCTTGGCTGGAACTCCTTTGATCCCATTTAAACTACCACAGTTAAGCTGTTTTAAATTAGAAATATCTCTAGGAGAAACCAATACTCTTATTTTTATACTTTCTCTGAATTTTTGTGTTTAATTGGTTCTCAGATGTAACCCATCATTTATGTATAGAGATCAACAAATCCAAGAGACAATTACAGCTTAAAGTGAAATCCAGACCTTCTTTAAGATTGTGCACAAAGGAGTACAGGTGATACACGGATCTCTAATGTTGGTTCGCCAGTGAAGAATGATCATCTTGAGTGTGGGCAAAAATCCCCTACAGATTTCCAGAACCCTGGCTCTGGAAAGCTCACCCAGCAGATTTGGCCCAGGATAGTGAAAATCTGCATCTCACACTGTCCCTTAAGGGTATCTTGATGCTGGTGAGCCTCATCACACACCAAGAAACACTGATCTGCCCCACTCTCTACCTTAGAGAAAGAAACCTTAGAGAGCTCAGCCAAGTCAGTATTTTTTGTCTAAATATTTTTTATTGTGCTAATTGTAGGAGATAAAGAGAAGGCCTTAAGAATGCCCCCCATCTGCATTCAGTCAGTCTGCTGGGGAAAACGGTTCTTCACAACCACTGTTTGGTTCCAATTCAGAGCCACTGGCAAATCTGGGGAGTTACTAATTTTATTGAGAACCCAAGGAAACTGTGAATCCCCCCTCATCCGACATCAACTTGCAAAGTTTTCCATGTTCCTTCCAGGGGGTTCTTGTCCCTTTGAAGCACATCTGTAGAGTCCAGATACTTTACCCTGTTTTCAATCCTCTTCCTCCCTTCTTCATTATTAAATAATCATATAATTTCACATGTAAAGGAGATTTAGGGGATCATGTAATTCAATCAAATGGTTTTTTAGAAATATTTTATTTATTTTTTATTTAAAATTATTTTATTGTTGTTCAAGTACAGTTGTTTGCATTTGCCCCCCACCATTCCCCCCACCCCAGCCATCCCCACTTCCCTCCCCTGCTTCCATACCCTGCCTTGGTTTTGTCCCTGTGTCCTTTATGGTAGCTCCTTATTTATTTACTTTTAGAGAGAGGGGAAGGGAAGGAGAAAGAGAGGGAATGAAATATCAATGTGTGGTTGCCCCTCATGTGCTCCCTACTGGAGACCTGGCCTACAACCCAGGCATGTGCCCTGAATGGGAATCGAATCGGTGACCCTTTGGTTCACAGGCCAGCACTCAGTCCACTGAGCCACACCACCTAGGGCAAATAGTGTGTGTGTTTTTTTAATAGTAGAGTAAACAAAGGCAAAAGGAAATTAAATGACTAATGTCACACTGGATTAAAACCAAGCTATCTAGGTTTAGTTGAATGTTCTTTAATGATGCTCATTCATATTTGTCTAGGAGATATAACTAATGAGAACATGATCAAGCTGACCTCATTTTAACTTGTGGGACCTATTATCCCCATCCCCCAAACACACACGCACTTACAGGATGTATTGGGTAACACTTTGGAACCCACTGAGGCCAGGCATGTTTTTAGGAGTTACTTGAAAATATCCAGTCTTAGCACAGCATTTCAAAACCTGAAGACCTGTGAACCCAAATTGCACTTTCTTCCGATTCCAGAATGCTTTTAGGTAAACCTCCAGAGTCTGAGCAGGATGTTTGGGTACACAGGGTGTGGTGATAGGAGTGGGGCACTGGACTACATTGAGCTGGACGATGTGGGGCAGTGGTGGTGGCCACAGGGTAGGTGCTGAAAGAAGATAGGAGGACAAACTGATGGGGCCTCATGGCCAGGCTACGTGGCTCCTTCCTGGACATCCAGGAGAGGCTGTGCGGTGTAGTGAAAAGAACATCAGCTGAAGGGCCAGTGTTAACTGTCATTTACTTGCTATGTAAGCTTGGTCAAGTGACCTTGTGAGCATTGTGAGTTTGTTTATGTATACAATAGGGGTAATTCATACCTATTTTATAGTTGTGTTAGAGGGATAAGAAATAACAAATATAAAGGGTATATAATACACGTGCAAAACATGCTCAAGTTTATGCACATTTGTATATATTTTATATGCATGGTAAGTGTGTGTGCATCTTAGATTCCAAAGGAAGAGCCAAAGCTTTCTATTAGAAAGTCTTGCTCTTAAAAAATCCCAAGTAACACTCTCTGAAACACATATTCCTAGAGTTTGGTAGGGGTTATGTGAGTTTGAGTGAAAGCATTGTCATGGTCTGTTCCTTCTTGCTTCATTCATACATCATGGAAACAAGCTGAAAGGGAAATTATGTCTTCAGCTTACCCCCCACATCTTAGAAAAAAGAAGCAGACATGTCAAACTCACCAAAAATGTTGTAAGCTCATTAAATGTTTATTAAATGTTTCATTTCTCCAGTACCAAATGAAGGAAGAGTAACTCCAGCCAACAGTGTTTATTGTCTAGTTGGGAAAATAACATTTTATACAGGCAACAACCAGAGAACAATACCAAGTGGTACACAAACCATTACCAACTAGCTCTCATTTTAAAAGAAGAAATGATCCTAGCGGGTGGGGTTGGCCTGGAAAGGCATCTTGGGAGGTTACCTAGGGTGGTATTTGAAAGTGGGTTTTGGAGGCAGAGAGATGGGAATGTGTGCCCACTCTACCACTGGTATTTTTGTCCTGTCATTAAATTCAAATCCTTGCTCACTTTGTGAAGGGAAGAAAATGACATTTACTTCTTAGGGTGTTCTGAAGATTAAACAAGATAACAAATACAGAGCACTGAGCAAAGACGCTGGTGTATAGTAAAAGATAAACAAATTGGCTATAGGTTTTTAAAAGTGAATCCTTGGCAAAAACAAGTGTTGGAGAAATTGGAACTCTCATATACTGCTCATAGACATGTAAAAGGGTGCTGAAAATAGGTCAGCAGTTCCAGAAAATATTAAACACAAGCTACTATATGACCCAGCTATTCTATTTCAAGAGAAATGAAAGCATATATACACAAAAATCATACATAAATATTTATAGCAGCATTATTCATAATAACCAAAAAGTGGAAACAACCCAAATGTCCATCAGCTGATGAATGGATAAAAAAATGTGGTGTAATCACACAGTGGAATATCATATGGCAATAGAAAAGAATGAAGCACTGATAATACAATACATGGGTGAACTTTGAAAACGAAGTAAAAGAAACCAGTCACAAAAGATTATAAATCAGATGATTTAATTTATGTGAAATGTCTAGAATAGGCAAATCACCCATAGAGAGTGAAAGTCGATTCATGGTTACCTGAAGATGGGATGGCTGGTGGGGGGGAAGAGGAATAACTGCTAATGAATTTGAGGTCTTTGGGGGGTGATGAAAATATTCTGGAATTAGATAGTGGCGATGATTGTACCACACTGCAAATTTGCTAAATGCCACTGAACTGTACACTTTTTTGTTTTGAACTGTACAGTTTAAATGAGTGAACTATATAGTATGTGAAAAATATTTCAATAAAGCTTTTTAAGTGACTCACCTTAGCACTCCACCCCATCCCACAATTCTCCAGTGTAATATTCTCTCAAACCCATGTTAAGTTCAAGTACAGTAATTCCTAGTTAACCTTAGAGGCTTCCCTGGGGTGGTAGAAAGGGCAGAGAAGATCCATTGTTTTCAGATTTATCAGAATGTCATGCACTGACTGGAGTGAGCAGGGAAGACAAATCAGAAGGAGAACAGTAGTAGCTTCTGACAAAAAAGAAGACGCCTTTGTGGCTGTATGTGTTCGTGCTTTGGTTGGATCTTCAGTCCCAACAGTGCATGCTTTAGTCTGGAGCGAAGGACCCAGACGGCTGGGCCTCTTCAGGGCTGCCGTGCGGGGGCTGGGCACCTGGTGCGCACTGACCGCGGTGGGCGGGTGGATCAGCCCTGTTTGGGCTGCACGGTGGACAGGTAGAGAGCCCCCACCCCCTGCACAATTCATTTTGCTTTCTGTGAAAATTGTCCTTGAGGTAGGAAGATGCTCAATTTTGGTACAGAACAAACACAAATATGATATTTCATATCTTCTCTGCCATTTTCACCCTCCCTTGTAATTGGAAACTCTTGCCGCTAGTCTCACCTGTAGGATTTTTGTCTTCAAATGTAGATAGAATTCTCTTCTCTCCCTTACGAAACCCTCCCTGTCTGCCTTTCTCCCTCTTCCAGTTTTCAAGATCTTTTATTTTATTGGTCAGTCCTTTGATTAACAATGGTAAAGAAATAGAAGGGAGATGGGAGAGGATTCTTCTGTTTTATTAATCTCTGATAAAGTGTATAGTTTTAAAAGGCTGCTTTCATAAATCTACACACTTTTCTGTTCAACAGTCTCCAATTTACCTCCCTCTTTCAGACTTGGTTTTGTGCTCAGAGGCACGGAGACCTCGAACACCTCTACATGGTGTCTTAACTAGCCTCCAGCTGATACTGAGGGTTGAGCTTCTCTTTGCCCTTCAGCTTCCTATTAACCATTTTCTTATTCCTGGATTTTGCCCCTTTCCCTCAGGTTCACTGTTACAGACATTCTTTCTTGGGAGCCACCCTCAATTATAGTATCAAGCCTAGTTCTTGTGGTGACCTAGCTGCCCACTGCATCTCCCACACTCAGACTTCCACCTGGGATACAAGACAATGAGTTCTGTCCTCACTAGCTGACGCACAGAAGGGGTCGTTTATAAGGCATTGGGATATCACCTCTGCTGAAAACACCCAGAATGCTTCACAGGAAAAACCCCAGAGAATCTTTGTTGTTCTAATTACTATTATTGTTTTAAAAATTCAAGTTACTATTCAGTGACTAAGGGTATGTGTATTTTGATAATATTTACAATAAGAGTCTTTTGGATGATTAGGCTTTGAAACCCAATGTTTTGGTTTAAAAAATTTCTGTAAGTTACTTTCCCCTATGAGACACACACAACTTGGGCTGTTGAGGTTTGGGGACGAGGTGAAGGGGTTTTGGGATGCTGGTTCTTGGGTAGCAAAATTAGCGTGCTGCTTCTTGAACAGCTTTTGTTCCATGGGGATCTCTCTCTCCCATCCTCTCCCTTCCTCTCATCCCCTCCATTCCCCCTGCCCCTCTCTCCCTCCCTTTCTCCCTCCCTCTCTCCCTTCCTCCTCTCATTTCCTTTCTTAGAAATGTGACAGTTGCTCCTAATTTCCTTTCAAGTGGACATGAAAGAGTTTTGTTCACTGTTAGGCTTTCTCTCCCCTTATCTTTCCATCTTTCAGCCTATTTCAAATATATACAAAATATTCAGGATTTCCCTGAATATTTTGGGAATATCTTAGGGTCTCAGAACATTCTGGAGATCTTGAGTCTCTTGGTCCAGTGATACAATCTATTGTAGTTGTGAGCCAGACCCTGATCCTCTACTGGAAGTCAACCAGACGTCCCCCCTCCTGGGACCAGCAATGATCTCAGAACATCTGATCCCAGAGAGCCTTCTCTGTACCAGTTCTTGTCCTGGACCTCTGGGGCTTTGAGAATATTGCTATCCATCTCATCTCATTCATTCATTCTTCTATTGATACTTTCTTATAGTCAGTCCACAAATATCAGGGGAAATACTGTGAGAGGCTGCGAGGTATATAATATAAGATCTAAATTACAGTCTTTGGATGTTGCCTGTTCCAAATCTTTCTCTCAGAATAGGGTTATCAAGAACCCTGGAAAAGAAAAGATCATGAATTTAGGCTGAATATTCTGATGATCACCTGCTTTCTTATTTGTTTACTCTTCTGTGGGTCTCTATTATGTATAATTATTTCTCTTGGTGTTACATTTTATATTATCTTTTTGCTCCCTGAGTGTTAGAAACAGATTATTTACTTTGTTTGAGGTTTACATTGACCTGAATAATGAGATTATAATTTGGTAGTAAATTCCACACATTTAAGAATGCATTAACTATTGCTGACTTGTCCAGATATTATCTATTTTGGTTTCTTTATATCTCCCTGAAAAAACCGCCTAGCCTTTTAAAAGAGTAGTGTTGCATGTTTGTTAAGGTGTAAATTGGCAAACTTGTTCTCTTCTGTATTATGACCCCACCGTGGTGATCTTAACCAAGCAGAAAGAAGGTATCCACAGTATCTTGGACAGGATTCATGCAGGAGAATACTGATGAGGAAAGAAAATAGCACTGGAAGTTCATAGGTTCTCTGCTTATCCACTGACAAAGGAACAGCCACTTAAAAACAGATTTTCAAAAGGGAAAAATGAAGTGAAAATAAAAGCTAATTTTAAAATTTTAAATTTAGGTTGAAATTGCTCATTTGTTCATTCTTTTTTATTTTTTAAAGATAGACTTTTAGAATCAGAGAAAAGTAGCTATAGCTTAACCTTTTAACTTAAAAACATTTAGCTTTTTAGTTGGCTCATTCTCTTTTTTTTTAAACAAAACAAACAGATGAACTTATAGATACAGACAACAGAATTGTGGCTGCCACAGGAGAAGGGGTGGGGGAGGATGAAGAGGGTGAAGGGGGTCAGATACAAGGGGACAGAAGGAAATTAGACTTTGGGTGGTGAGCACACAATGGAGTCTACAAATGTCATATTATAAAGTTGTACACCTAAAAGTGTACAACTAATGTCAACTTATTAACCAATGTCTCCCCAATACATTTAATGAAAAATAAATAAAATAAAAATTTTTAAAAACAACAATTCCCTCTACTCACTGGGAGATTGATGTATTCTTTTCTATTCTTCTGGAGTGACATTTAAAAATATCTGATTTGATGTCACAATCATTCTTTCATCATAACACTAGATCCAAATAATTATTTAATTTTCTTTGCTTCACAGAAGACCACCGAAAAACACACTTGTTATCAAGGCCTTATTGGTGTTTGTTTTTTAGTCCACTGGTGCAGGGTTGGCAAGTTAAACAAAGAAAAGCACACCAGGATAAGTACATGAATTTGGTTGTGGTATTGTGCTGGGGCCTGGTTGAAGCAGATAAATAATTAGAGAGGGATATTTACTGCCATTGACCTGGAACAGATAATGTGCCACATAAAGTAGCTCTATCAACTCCCCTCTCTCTAGGATGTGGCGGTTATGGCTCTCCATTTCCAGAAAATAAATCTGTCCTGGCCAGGTGGCTCAGTTGGTTGGAACTTCGTCCTATACACCAAAAGGTTGTGGGTTCAATTCCTGGTTGGTGCACCTAGTGGAGGCAACTAGTGAATGTTTCTCTCTCACATTGATGTTTCTCTGTCTCTCTAAAATCAATTAACATACCCTCATGGGAGGATTAAGAAAAAAAGAGAGAGAATTCTGAAGTTCAGAGCTATGAAGTAAACTACCCTAGGTCATACAAACTTTTTATTTCATTAAATTTTAGGTGTCATCAGTTGTTGGACCCATGATTTTAGGTACCACTGAGAAAGCAAGAAATGTTCCCGAAACTGTAGCATGCTGATTTCTTACTGACTTAGAGTTCTCATTATATGCTTATTGGTTCTTGAACTGATTTTGGCATTGGTTTTTCTCAAGTGTATCTCCTGTGCATATGTAAAAGAAAAATATAAATGAAATAAATTGGTTAATTATTTATAAAACTTCACATTCAGAGTGTGACTCTTAGAAATTATTTCCCAACTCAGAGTCAGCGATGCTCACACTTTGCTGCACAGGTTCACCTGCTAGGCCAGCAAGAGCACTGATGACGTGGCGGTTGCGAAAGATTGCTCCACAGGGTTCCCTCCTGAGCCATTCCGCGAGTCTGATGCTGTGTACAGGCAATGACAGCTACGGCCAACTCTTGCTGGCCGACAGTGGTCGTAAGATATATTCTGATTTCAGAAATGCTAAAATGTGAGTAAACATGTCTTTAGGTTCAAGTTGAGGTCTGTCTCTTTCTCAGTCAGACACAGGGGAGGTTTTTGTCCTCTGGCTCCAGAAGGTGATGTTTTTTTACACCAAAGGGCAGCGCCGGTGCTGGCTTTGATCTGTACTTCGCCTTCTTCCTCTCTTTATTTCTCACTCAGTTACTAATATCTCTTATATTCCTCTTGAAACTTATGGTGAAGGCAACTTGGTGAACCTTCGGGACAAAAGAATAATTCAAAACCCAGGAAAGACCTTGTTCCGGTCCTGTTCCAGTTCAAACACTCCCCGATCGATGATTTCAGCGGAAGTTCTCTAGAGCACGCAATTCCGTAAATATCCAAGTCGCCAGAATATGAAGATTCTGCTGTTAGATTTTGTGTAAGGAGAGTGGTGAAGAAAATCGCGAAGAATTTCAGGCGCCAATGACCGTCGCTCTGAGAAACTGACTATGCGGACTTCCTTGTGACGCTGTAACTATGTAGCTAAGTAGCTACAGCTTGTTAGCTAAATTGGGCTGAAAAATACCACCTTCTGTCGTGGAAAAAAAACCACAACTCATGTCTGTAGGTTTCAGGGTGGGAATCTACATTGTCATAATGTAATCTTAACACATAATTCAATCTGCCTTGGACAGATGACCCAGAAGGACAGATTCCACTAAGGCAGGTCACCAAGATGCTCATGTTTTGTGCATGAAAGTATGCATGTACATATTTCCCGTTTCCCTTTTCAGTTTTCTTTGAACACTAGAGTTTGTTTATTTGATTGTTTTATATTTTGGCAACTAGGGACCAAGATATTTCTCTTTCTGTTTGTTTCTCTCTTTTTATAGTTTAACAAGTCAAATACGAAACTCAGGGGAGTTAATAAGCCTCACGATGGTGCTATGCATAGTATCACGTTATTGATTGGAAAAACTGCATTGGAATGCCCTAAAAGAGCCCCAGACCAAAACTTTTAGATGCCTGAAGCTTTGAGCTTTCCAATTAGGCTGAAAGTTTCCCTTGATAACCACTAGTGCTGAAGCTTTTAATATTGTTCAGCTCTATCCGTTATCAGCAACGTTTTCTAGTTACAAAGGCTAGTGGATCACTTGATGTCAGAGAGGTAGCTGATCTAACCCACCTGCACACTTTCTGCTCAAATATTCTATCTGAAAAAAAATCTGCAATTTAATGTAAACCGATCATAATTGGGAGCAAATGCTTCTTTTCCTTCTTCAATGCTGTCTCCTCCTGTGCAGCCTGTTTTGCATCCAAAGATACATTTGAAAGTCGAAGTCCCTTAGAGCTAAATATTCTAAACTGACAGAAGAATTTCTAGTGGCACACCAGCCTCGAGCTATGTTTTTATGAGGACATCACTTTCTATTTCTAAGCTGCGGCATGCACTCTTGCTTCCTTATTGCTGGGAGCCATGCCCCATCGACTTGCCTCCCTCTCAGCTTTTAATGTTTTTTTAATGGAGTCCAGTTTTCCGCCTAAGTTATGGCTAGCTTTCTGACAAACCATCAGACACCTAAGTAACCATAATGGAGGTGTCCAGATGTGACATGGGGAAAAAGCAATGGTAAACTTTCACGTCTTTAAATAAAACCATATTATACTAATTCATTTTACCTGGCTTTGGGGTTAGCCTTAAAGGCTGAAAGGGGCTTAAGAAAACATTTAAAAAATTAATATGTGATAGAAAGTCTTTTCTTGTATGCCACAAGCTAAAGTAATCATTTCTAAATCTGGCTGGTATGGTGAGTATGCCTCCTGAACCGCTGCATTTTTTCCTCAAGCACATAACCTTGCTCAGGTAGCAATGAAGTTAGTTATCTCATGATGTAAAGGAAGCCTACTCTGTGGGTACGCAGTTCTTTAGAGGAACTGAAAAAAACAATTGTAAATTACAACTAATGATGGATCTTTGAAGATGCAAATTCATTAGGGAATATGGGCATTTCTAAGGTAAAGGAAGAAGGATATACTCTTAAAAGTCAACAGTTTAGATGGCTTTATCTATACAATTTAGAAGACATTTGCAGAACATTTGGTAATGAAATGTGCCCTCAGCTGAGAAATAGTGCCCGGGGTTGTCCTGCTGGTAAGTAAAAGGTAAGTGTTCTTCTATGCCTGGGATTTAAGATTCCTGATTGGAATCACGTGAGTTTTTTGAGACACCATTGTGAGGATATATACTCTATCCAGGGGTGTCAAACTCATTTTCACCAGGGACCACATGAGCTTCGAGGTTGCTTTCAAACGGCTGAATATAATTTTAGGACTGTATAAATGTAACTACTCCTTAGCAGTTAAGCAAGAGCTCAGCATTGCCACGGGGTAGAAACAAGGTGCCAGGCCAGATAAAACAAGGTGGAGGGCAGGATTCGGCCCGAGGGCCTTGTGTTTGCCACCTGTGCTCTACACAATAATATGAGTAAATGTAGCGATGAAGAAAACAGGCAGAATTCATTTCTCTAGATTCACAACAACTGACTCTTTCTTGGCATTCCGGTTTCAGCTCAATGTCTTCACCTCCCCCAGTGAGGCCTTTCCATCCACATTAGCTCCTTCTGTATCACCATGTTCCTTTATTGCTGTGTCACTAATCATTTTCTGAAACTATTGCCTTCGTTAGTTTGCTGGCTTGTTGAAGGGGTCTTGGGGACATGACCTGGTGTGGCCCCTCATTCCATTGAAGATACAGGGGATGCACTGAGGGCCTCTCAGGGTGCCCACCGACAAGGTGTCCAGGAGTAAGACCTCCACTAGCAAGGTTTGACAGGGACCATCCTCTCTAGTGTGGGAGTTGTGTTAGCTCAGAATTCCTTGAACAATGATATTTTGATTGGACAAAGAATAGAAAATATTTTATCTTGTGATTAATGTTTTGGGTGCTTTCTGTTAAACCAGTGCTTGCTGACTTTTACATAGATAGAATCTGTTCTTGCCAAAAAAGTGGTTTGACTGATGGAGTCTGAGGTTCATTAGAAAGATTAGTACTTTTTTTGAAGTACTTAAGAAAGGTGCTTTTTTGAATTTGATGTTTTTACAAGAAGGGGCTTAATTTGATGTTGCCCAGCTTAACTTTCCATTCAAATTGCCCTTGAGGAGTATTTTTAAATCTGATGCATTTTTATCCATATCTTCGGAAGTGTTCTTAAAATTTTTTTAAAAGATTTTATTTATTTATTTTTAGAGGGTGAAAGGAAGGAAAAAGAGGGAGAGAAACATCAATGTGTGGTTGCCTCTTGTGCGCCCCCTACTGGGGACCTGGCTTGCAACTCAGGCATGTGCCCTGACTGGGAAACAAACCAGTGACCATTTGGTTCGCAGGCCTGTGCTCCATCCACTGAGCTACATCAGCCAGGGCTTTAAACTTTTTTTTTAGCAGGAGAGTAGAGTACCATGAAAACCAGCTTTTATTCACTGTAAGGACAATGAACTCACATACAACCAAGGGCAAATTTAGTCTCTAGGTGCACATATTAGCTTAAGGGTGTCCTGGGTACGTGTGTCTTACTCAGGAAACTCTTTAAAAATAATTACCTGTGACTAGTATCTGATGCCAATGGTATATTTTCATTTTAAAGGCCTGAAATCTTTATTTCTTTGAGACAATAAATGAACTTCTTTTCACCTTTTTTTTTGGCTGCCTTTCCTCCATCATCTAATTAATGTAGGTGCCCGTACCTGGGCACATGGTCCTGCAGACTGTCCCCTGCAAACAGTGGATTTTCCAATAAAACATTTTCTCTTTGCATTCCCATTGAGTCGAATTAGAAATATTTACTTAACTTATTTATATTGAAGGTGTATATTCTCCACCAGGCAGCGTATAAATAGAAAAGGAATAAACACTTTCTTATAGATTCTATCTAATGCTTCTATTGTCTATGGTTACGAAGGGAAGCCGTCTAGAGGATACATTTTACAAGTTTAAGTGTGGAAAACAGATAGAGACACAATAGTGTTCTTCCCAGACAAAGCTCATAATACAATTTTTGTCACATCCAAAAGCTTCAAAAAATGGGCTTTGGGACAATTTTGTGTCCAGTCTTTGTTTTTTTTTTTCATTTTTTAAATTCTTTCAGGTTTTTTTTTTCTGGTCCGGTCTTTAATCACTAACCACAGCATGTCTGTCTCATCACATTGCTTCCAAAAAGCTAGAGTATAATGTATGGATAATGGGAACCACTGCTTTGAAAACCACATATGAAAAAAGCCATAATCAATCGCTTTGATGTCATAAACCATGGCCCACCACACTCTGATGTCAGCGTGATGGATTAGGAATTGTCAGGCTAGGAGGTATTGGCTTTTAAAAAATAAGGAGTCCTTGTCAATGACGTCTGCCTCTGGGGAGGGACATATATGTTAATGGACTTCTATTTTGGGAAAACAGTTAATGTAAATCCCCCATTGTTGGAGATATTTTAAGTATTTTATGTATGTTTTCTAAAATAGAAATGTGTGGGAAAAGAAGGGCAGGCTGTGGAAGCTGGTAGGACCAAAAACTAGAGTTTCCATAAGATATGGCCTTCTAGCATTTGTTATTAAAGCATTGCATTATGTTTCCCGCTCCCCCTCCCCAAAAGGGTGAACTAAGGGAGAACCCAGAACGAGGGAGCTGGGAGGGGGAAGAAGGGTGGAGAACAGAAATATGGCCAAACTGGAGTCTTATCTGTAAACAGGGAGGAAAGATTCCCTGAAGAATTTGCATATAATATTTAACTGGTACATTCACATAACATCTTATTTAATAAAGAGACTAGCAAAAAGAAAAGAAGAAAAATGAAAGAAGGAATCCACAGCAAGACAATAAGAAGTTTCCTCCTCATACCCACTGCCTTAGGGATTTTTACTTTGCACCTCATAGCTTATCCCACTGAAACTCATCGTTTTTTTGCTGTTACGCTGGATATGCCCACAAATATTTCCAGCTTCACAGCCATCCCTTGGGGAGAGGTTTCACAATGCCCACTGAGCCTCAGGGAGGCGGGTGTGTCCTCAGGGAAGGCCAGGGGGCCACAGGGTAGGGGAGAGAGACCTCCTTTCCCTTCTAGTCCGGGGATCAACTGCCCTTCTCCCTGCCAGCCCGTGAACAAAGGACAGAACCTCAAAGCTCCTGCCCTGGCGTGTGACCTCGGGGCCCAAGGCAAAACATTTTATCTCTGGGTCCTAGTGACATCAGCTCCTCAGGCTCTGCAATTGTGGTTTATGATGTGACTAGAAACCTTTGATGGAATTACTATTGCTTTCTATTTCTCTGCCCAGCCATTTATTATTCTGTATATTTTCGAGAGCTGTGGGAAACTTTCATAAGCAAGCCTAAGCCAGGCAAAAACTTGTTCTATTTGGAATTTGTAATGAAGTCAAAACATGGCCTGGATTTTCTGAAAGGCTCCCTTTGGCTGCCTGCAATAGCCCCAGGGCACAATCAGACAGGATGGAGAAGGCCTGAGAGCAGATTTTGTTACCAAGAATAGGACAGAACAATATTTGCCTCCCAAACACTAAGGCTGCTAGTTACCGTCTCAGCTGGAAGAAGTGAATGATAAATACATATTTCACATTAAGTTCAAATACCCATTCTTTCCTTTCTTATTTTCAAGATTTTTTTCCTTCTTAACCCCCTCTAAACAAAAGGCAAGGGAGAATTTTTAGCATATTTGATTTCTTGACCTAAGGGAAGAAATTCTTTATTTCAGACCTTCTGACCCCCTAAGAGCTGTAACTCCGCCTGAAATGAAAGTATGGAGGAGATTGAATAAAAATTCTAAGGCATTTGAAGTGATTGTGGGTTTTGAGAATACTTGCTTTTGTGCACTGTGCATGTTGGTGAGTGTGGGACTGCAGGGGAACACTGTGAAAATCTGAATTTCGCTGTTAGGATGGAAAAGTCTGACTTTTCAGAAGCTTTTGCACATTGTTTACTGATTTAAACCTGGTGCCTCTGAAGGAGCCTCAGTCCCTAACCAAAAGGGTCAGTTCCTAAGACGTAGTTCCTAATTTTTATTTAAGTCAAAGGTTAATAGTAGAAGGGGGTTTGGGCCCTCGCTGTTTCAAGTTAATGTTTATTTTCACCATCTTTTAAAGACTTTCCTCCGAGGCCCTTCTTTCACTGCTGAAAGCAGAGTAAGAGAACTCAAATTTCATGCCCTCCGGGCTTGGGCTCAGGCTCGAATAAAGGAATAAAAACAGCACAACATTTGCATCTATTTAGCAGTCTCAGTTCCAAGAGCCCCCTCACAGGGAGAGGGGAAAGCTGTGTCTGGAGGTTAAATGAAGCTATTCTGAGATGTTTGTCAAAAACACAATTCAGAGAAAAGATAATCATTGTCAGAAATGACCTGCGAATTCCAGGCCTTGTGATTGAAAACACAAAGCTTAGAAAGGTGCGTTCTCTTGCTTTCTTGCCTGCCCGGGTATCAATGAACATCAGCTAAAGGTGGCTGAAGAACCAATTTCATGCATCTACTGTACGAGGAAATGAACTGAGCCAAGGGCAAAAATAAAATTATACAAATGTTATTATAGACTAGCCTGCTTCTGTCCTAGTTTAATTCAAATTTTAGTGCTGCGGGCTGTGCTTCTGGCAGTAGCCTTCCTGAATAAATCAACATTTGCTTACATCTAAATTATTAGGGGAGCATGTGACTTTGTTTATTGTATAAATTATACGCAAGGTTAAAGCATTAACCATTCAACTGGTTTTGTTCGGTCACCTCACCAGTTCTCCCCAAAATCATCTCTCCCCCACATAGGTATGAAAAACCAGAAATTCCTGCATTTTTTTTTTTAAGATAAACCCAATAACAAAGGCACAAAGCATCATGAACCCGAGGCTTTGGGCAGGAGCGCTGCTAAAGGTGAGAGGGGAGACAGTCTTGGCATTTAGAAAAGAAGGGAGGAGCTAGGACCAAAGAAATTGTTCCCAGGAGCTCTGATATGCTCTCTGCACACAGTGAGCTGGTGAATGATCAGTTAAGTTGATTAAGGCACCCAAACGAATAAGATAATTTAATGCAAAATTAACAGAATCAGCAAGAGTGGGGCCTGGGAATCTGCTGGGACACTGTACCGAGTGTCCATGTGACTGGGATTCACAGGAGCTAGTATTTGGGAATGACTTTTGCAGGGTCTAATATGGAAGCAAACTCAATAGTTCTATTTGCTCTTTCCTGCATTTACATCATTTTTTGTTCACAGTGTCCTAGCGCCTAGCAGCTCCCAACACAGAGGCCATGCGATCCCTTCCTACTCTTTTGGCCAAGGATGGGTATCTTTGGAGCACACTCATTGGCTCCATGGTAAATTCTAATTTGTAGTGAGACACTGCACTGATGAAACATCATCACACAACCGTTTTAATTGAAATAATTTATCAAATGTAAAGGTAAATTGCTTTTTACTCAATTGCATTTTTAAAAAATCTTCATTCACCTGAGGACATGTTTATTGATTTTAGAGAGAGAGGGAGGGAGGGAGAGAGAAAGGGAGAGAAACATTGATGTGAAAGAGAAACATCGCCCGACTGGGGACCAAAACCCACAGTCTAGGCATGTGTCCTGACTGGGCATTGAACCCACGACATTTTGGTTTACAGGTTAATGCTCCAACCAGTTGAGCCACACCGCTCAGGGCCCGATTGGTAGCTTTTTAATATCAGAGTGGAAAAAGCAGAGACTTTAGAATCAGACAACACTGGTTTCAATACAGCTTCCTTGTTCATATGGGATGTTTGGCAAAAACATGAATGTCCTCAGTTTCCTCTTCTGTGATATGAAAATAATAAATTATAAACAAACTGGGTTTGAGAGGAAAATAGATAATATGCATGGAGTGTTTGGCATATGATTAATCCCAATAGATGATAATTATTATTATTCACCATTTACTAACAGCTGTTGAATCCACAAATAGTACCGAAAAGGTTAAGCCTTAAGGTGCTAGGATAGGCTGCTAAAGAAACATTGGAAAGTTCCTGGTGGGAACAGTTAGGTTGGCTGGAATATGAAAACTGCTCACTTCCTGCCCAACGCTGGGGCCTGTAAACCAACCCAAGTGCCATGGAGGAGGAGACGCAGAGAGAAAGTATGTGTAGGAATTACAGACGGAAACCATTCCATGTGCTACAGTTGGCACAGCTGGCATTTTTACACGTCTGTGTTGGAAGACAAAAAATTACCTAGAAATTCATGAGATGAAGACTTTGTACGTGAAATGGGAACTTGGGCCACTGAAGACAGAGGAATTAATAATTCTCTAGTATCAGTACAAAAGTTTTCACAGAGGAGATGTGACAGAGTAGGATACGGAAAAGGCTCATCCGGTCAGACAGACTTCAGATGGCCACTGAGAACAGGATACAGAGAGCAGCATAAACACCTGGACAGTGATGGTGACAACCAGTTTTCTAGTGACCCAATCTGGCAGATCAGGTGACAGTAGCCCTCACAGAAGGGTATCTTAAAAAGTTCTATTCCTGTCATACTCCATATTTTCAAGGATGATATATTATTTAATTCTCACATCAAGCCGGTAGAGTGGGTTTTATTCTTAATCTTATGGTTCTGGGAATTTCTTGGGAAGTGGTTATATCCCAAGTCATGGAAAATACCAACTGCATCTCATATTGTGTGTGAAATATGTCTCTATAGCAAAGATTTGTTGTCTTCTCAGTATCCATTTACTACTTTCAGGATAAAAATAATATCCCAAATTCCCTTTGGGAGACCACCCACTCTCAGGTCACATGTGAAAGGCATCAAATCCATCCCTAACACCAGAGCGAGTGCTGATTGGTCTAAAGCCAGTGAGCATGCTACTTTCTTTTTGGTTACAGCAGTTGGTTCACTCATTGACCACGTGACCTAATCAGAGCTACACACAATGGGATTGCTGTTATTTTCCAAGAGACTTGAGCCTGGAAGCATGTTACCACTTTGCCAGGACATATACACCAAGAAAGAGGCCAAGGAGTGAAGAGATGCAGAGTCCATTTGAGAGATGGATGAAAATTGGGTCTTAGAGAGACCCATGGAGACCAAATCAAACCCTTCCTGAAGAGACTCCCATTCTGGACTTTTCACTTAAGTGAGCCCATAAACTCCCTTGTGGCTTAAGCCCACTTTAGTGGAGCGTGTTTTTATTTTCAATAGAAGAGAGTCCAATGTGGGGAATGATCTCTTGCTACCCTTCTATGCCATGGGGTGTTATAGGTAGAGCTTGTTCATTAGGAAGCTGTTATGCAAAACAAAGACAAAATGGAAAACTGGCAAATTGTGAGCAATTTTGTACTTTGAGAAAATATAAAGACAATGCCCCCAATATAGAGTGTGTCCTGCAGAGGTTGCTAGTTACCTACTCGGATATTCGTTCTTCTCTCTCAAACTCCTGATTATACGGGGCCCATGACCACTTTTTTAAAAAAGACTTTGTCAGATGCTTCCGTGACTCAGTGTGGCCATGTGACTAAACTCCAAACAATGGGATTGAAACAGCTCTTCCAGGTAACTTTCTGGCACGTGCTCTTTGCTTTTTTTCTTTATCCTTTCCTTCTTCCTGCTGCCTGAACTGTGGATGTGATAGGTGGAATTCTAACCACCACCTATTACTATAAGACCAGGAATCTATGCTGGAAATGGCAGAGCCATGAGCTGAAAGAAGCCTGGATTCCTAAGGACTTCACGGAGCAAGCTGTTTTACAAACCTGGCTGGCTTATACCAGAATTTTCACTTGAGAAAGAAATAAACCCCTGTGTTGTTTAAATCATTACTTTTGAGTTTTTGTTAGTGTCAACCCTAATCCAAACTAGTACTTCCTGAAGGCAGTTCTAAAAATACATTTTATAAGAAATTATTTTCTCAATTCAACTATCCAGAAACCAAAAATTGGTACAGTTAATGTATCCAAAGTCCATAAGACTTTGATATATTCTTTCAATATACATTATATAAAAATTATAACAATGTTCAGGTTAAAGTTGACACAAGACAAAAGGATTCAGTTCTTCCTGTATTCCCTGTGCCATGCTAGGTGAATGGGATTGTCAATGATAGAGATGTGAATATAGTACACAAATCTAATATAGAGTCACAAAGCAATTGAATTGTATGTTTGAAGAAAAAGTTTTTGGACATTTTAGGGTAGGGCTGCAAAGCAAGTTGCTATGCATATTATGGTCTGGGTAAGTGTTGTTTAATGGGATGAACACTGCCTGAGAGCCCCCGTCTCACAGCAGCTATCGTTCAGCTTCTGCAGGTGTTTGCCGGGGCTGAAATTAATAAATTACAGGAAATCAATGGAATTGACTTTATTTGCATCAGAGAGGTACTTTCCATTGTGTGGTGAATTTGAAAGAGAGCTACAATTTTTCAGCTTTAAAATTGGGAAGCTTAATGAATGCCATGTAATCTATGAAGATTTTTGAAATAGTTTTCTGTTTTAGTAATTTCTCCATAGTAGGTGAGTAAAATGTTCATTCCTATGTTAAAGGATATTGAGGCAGAAAAGGAAAACTAAAAAAGACCATAAGGATTGGTGATGGTGGAACTTAGGAATAGCATTTCTATTCCTTTCCCTTGGCAAATCTCCATCTATCCACACATTTATGTGTGGGAGTTAGTGGTAAATAGGATTTTTTGGTTAGTAAGTGTAATTTTCTAAGGCATATGGAAATTCCTGGAAGAAATAAATGTTTGGTGTGAGGAATACAGAGAAATAAGAGAAAAGCTAGACAAGGTAAATGTATCAGTCTGCTTTTGCTGTGTAACAAATCACTTTAAAACTTAGTGGTTTGAAACAACCACCATCTATTGAGCATATGATTCTAGGGGCTGTCAGTGCAGGCCGGGCTTTGTTTCGGTCTGGTCGTCCTTATGTGTCTGTGGCAGCCTCTGGGTTGACTGGGTGGGTCTCCTGAGCGTTGGCGGCTGTCAGTTGTCTCTCCTCTAGAAAGCTCTCATGAGCGTATTCCCACAACAGTGGCAGAGTTTGAAGAAAAAGTGGAAATCCACCCACAAGACCTCCTGAGGGTTAGTCATGGTCTAGTCTTCTGTTACTTCCACCACATGCAATTGGCCCAAGCAAATGACAAGGTTAGACCTCTTGGTGAGTGGGGCTGCGAAGGCACATTTCAAAGAGCATGGATACAGGGAAGGAAGAGAGTGGCCATTTTTTGATCCATTTACCAGAATGGATCAAAAAATTGATCCTAGTGAAGCTGAGAAAAAATAGGCTTGATTTGTTGTTGAATGAGTGAGCAGAGAAGTAGGAAGAAATAAAAAAGGGATCCACTCAAGAGAGAAATAAGGGCATCAAAAAGCAATGAGTGGTTAAAATGTGATACAAATGACAATAGGGAACCCCAAAAGACCCTTAAGCAAGACAGAAATGTAGATGAAGCAGAGGGCATGTATTAACATCCACAGAGTTATAGGGGACTTCTGGCCGAGGGCCTAGCAAGGTAACTAGAGCATTCATATCTTTGAGTTTCCAATTTAGTGATGCCAGCAGTCTCTGGACCAGCCAAATTGTGGTGGATTTATTGTTTACATTACAACTGCATTTAAAAATGAAAACATATGTCTACATATTCAATGCTTTGAAAATACCATTGAACATGCTGTAGATTTTATGTCTAGTAATAGGATACAATTTTCCTATCAAATAAAATTGCTGTTTGTTTTCTGTACTCTATATTATTATGGAAATTTCACAGTTTATCAGCTATAGTGAAGTCAACTGAAATGAGGAGGCCACTTATGTGAACTATTTTCTCCCCCCGCCCCCCAAAATCCTGATTTCCTTAATATTAATGCTAATAATGTACTTTTTTTGTTTTGTTTCAGTGCGATACAACCTGATCCAAGGGAAAAAGGCAAATGTTTTACTTTATTTATTTTTTCAGTTTCATAACATGTATTATATTTTTACATACATATGTAAGTGTGTATCGTGTCATGATATACAATTTAGTTCTTACTGGAAAAGCAAATGTTTTAAAAGCTTTCAGTTGGAATTGATAGTGTGTGAAATAACTCTAGCAAGAGAACATCTTCATGGCATCCTATCATGTCACTTTCCTCCTCCTGACTCTGTCGATAACACATACCAATAAGTAAGAGTGGCTGAGCCTGGGTTATTTGGCTGACTCCCGCTAAGTATGCCTGGTTTTGTTCCTAGTGACTGTAAGGCTAATGGTAACTTATGGTGAACTGAGCAATTCTGTGAGAAAACCCTTCTTCCAGGAGCAATTTAGATGTGTTGTTGCTTCTTCACTTGCTCTCCCCTCTCCTTCCTCCTCCTCCTGCTCCTTCTTCCCCTTCCTCTCCCTTCCCCCTTCTTCTTCTTCTCCTACTCCTTCTTCTCCTTATTATTATTATTCTTCTCCTTCTCCTTCTTTATTGCAGTGCAACAACAGCAAGTACCCAAATCCTATTAGCAGTTAGTGTGATTTCTAAGTTTGGGCTCTAGACTAACAGTGTTATAGGGTGTGTGTCACTGTCACTAGCTATGAGATGAAGTTAATAGGTGTATGTTTTGAAAAATAGAATGTTCCAATCTGGTAGTTCCTATTTTCTCTCCAAGTGTTTGTAAAGTTTTGTCCCCATTTTTGTTTTAATTTATTGTTTCAGGCTCCACTGTTTATGGACCCCTAGAAAGAGGGTAAGATTGGCTGGCAAAGCAAGGAGAAATGTGGTTGGAAGTGCAGTTCCTTCCCTGGTTAGGGGCTGGAGGATGGTCCTTTAACCTTCTAAGTCCCAGAGTTAGTAGGGAAGATATTCAGATAATGTCCACATGTGTAAAACAATATTGAAAGAAAAAAATGAATGTTTCTAGCAGTGTGTCTCTGTTATAAAATCCTGTCAATTAATCTTTGTGGCTGAGAGGATGACTTTTGAAGTTACTTTCTACCTGTTTCTAGCTGCATGACAATGGGCAGAATATCTTAAACCTCAGTCAGCCTCAAGTTTAATAATATCTCATAAGAGGGCTTTTGGCCAAGATGGAGGTGTAGGTAGACACACTGTGCCTCCTTGAACAACCAAAAGAAGAACAACAATTGAAAAGCAAAAAAAACAACCAGAACTCACAAAAATTGAACTATATGGAAGTCTGACAACCAAGGAGTTAAAGAAGAAATATTCATCCAGACTGGTGGGAGGGGTAGAGACTGGCAGCTGGGTGGAGAAGACTCACAGCAAGGCAGCAGCTGGTAGACTGGGTGGTCCCACATTCATGTGCAGATCAACTGGGAGGAACAACTGGGGAGTGAGATAGACTGTGCAACCCAGGGCTCCAGCACAGGTAAATAAAGCCTCAAACCACTGATTGCAAACACCTGTGGGGCTTGAGACAGCAGCAGGAGAAACTCCCAGCCTCACAGGAGAGCTCATTGGAGAGACTCACAGGGTTCTAGTACATACACAAATCCACCCACCTGGGAACCAGCACCAGAAGGGTTCACTTTGCTTGTAGGAAGTGACTGAAATCTGGCAGAGAACAGAGCAAGCACCATTGTTCCCTCTTGGACCCTTTCCCCACATATAGTGTCACAACGCAGCGACAAAGGGTTACCCTGCCTGGTGAACGAACACCTAAGGCTCCACCCCTCCCTACATAATAGGCATGCTGAGAAAAAAAAATGCCCCAAATGAAAGAACAGATCAAAGCACCAGAAAAAATACTAAGCGACAAAGAGATAGCCAACCTATCAGAAGCACAGTTCAAAACACTGGTTATCAGGATGCTCACAGAATTGGTTGAATTTGGTCACAAATTAGATAATAAATGAAGGCTATGTTAAGTGAAATAAGGGAAAATGTACAGGGAACCAATAGTGATGGGAAGGAAACTGGGACTCAGAATTATGGTGTGGACCAGAAGGAAGAAAGAAACATTCAAACAGAACAAACTGAAGAAATAAGAATTCAAAAAAATGAGGAGAGGCTTAGGAACCTCCAGGACATCTTTAAGTGTTCCAACATCCGAATTATAGGGGTACCAGAAAGAGAAGAGGAAGAGTAACAAATTGAAGACTTATTTGAACAAATAATGAAGGTGAATTTCCCCAATATTGCAAAGGAAATAGACTTCCAGAATGTCCAGGAAGCTCAGAGAGTCCCAAAGAAGTTGGACCCAAGGAGGAACACTCTAAGGCACATCATAATTACATTACCCAAGATTAAAAGTAAGGAGAGAATCTCAGAAGCAGCAAGAGAAAAGGAGAGAGTTGCTACAAAGGAGTTCCCATCAGACTGTCAGCTGATTTCTCAAAAGAGACCTTGCAGGCAAGAAGGGGCTAGAAAGAAGTATTCCAAGTAATGAAATGCAAGGACCTATATCCAAGATTACTCTATCCAGCAAAGCTTTCATTTAGAATGGAAGGGCAGATAAAATGCTTCTCAGTTAAGGTCAAGTTAAAGGAGTTCATCATCACCAAGCCCTTATTTTATGAAATATTAAAGGGATTTATCTAAGAAAAGAAGATTAAAAAATATGAACAGTAAAATGACAGCAAATTCACAATTAACAACTACACCTAAAACAAAAATGAAAGCAAATTAAACAAACAACTAGAACAGAAAGAGAACCACAGAAATGGAGATCACGTGGAGGGTTAGCAACAGGGGAGTGGGAGGGGGAGAGAGCGGGGAAAAGGTACAGAGAATAAGTAGCATAGGTGGTAGATAGAAAATAGACAGGGGTAGGTTAAGAATAGTATAGGAAATGTAGAAGCCAAAGAACTTTAATGTATGACCCATGGACATGAACTAACAGGGGGGAAATGTGGGTGGGAGGGGGTGTGCAGGGCAGAGGGGAATAAAGGGGGGAAAGTGGGACAACTGTAATAGCATAATCAATAAAATTTATTTAAAAATAATATCTCATAAGATTGTGGCACAACAATACAAAAAAGATTGTGGCAAAGATAAAATTAGATCATGCATTTGGTGCACAGTGCTTGCCACACAGTAGGTGCTCAGTGTTGATGTTGTCATCATTGTCATTGTCATGAATTGGACTCTTCACATCCATTTCATCATTCTAGCATTTAATGTCAAAGTCCACTGATCTGGCTTCATCTCTTATAGGATGTTGACTAGTAGGTGCTAGGTGCATAGTAGGCCCTCAACAAGTTCTTGAGGAATAAGAAAATGAGTTTATTATTATATTATAGTATATTTACAGTGGTATGTATATGTGTGTCCTCTTTGAAGGATTTAGCTCCAATAAGTTGGTAAATACTATTGATGACACAAATGACTGGCCACCAAAGATTCTTTGTAGTGGGGATGTATTTATGTGTTTGAAAATTCTAAATGGGAACCTAATAACTGGTGGATAAAAGCTGCCACTCCCTGGCATCCAGGCCCTCATTGGCTTATCTGTGTCTCATCACCTAAGGTTGCTCCAAAGCCCTCCCTGGGAAATTTTAGGGCTCAGAGGAACAAGGAGAAAACAATTGCCCTAAAGGATCATAAAAATTAATGTCTTTACAGTTTACTCTTTGACTGTTTTAATAATGCTTGAAATTTTTTTTTAAAAAAGGGCAATGTTTATAGCTACCAAGCTGAATTTCAGACAAAGTAAAAGTATACATCACATAATTCCAGACAAGTCAGTCACCAGCACCTGGTGATCAGATGCCCTGCTTTTCAGAGAAAGAATCAAAGGGAACATCTTAAAATTATGAAGTACAGAAAACATTAAGTTTGTGTTCAAATTTACAGAAGTCTCTGACTTTCCGCACTCTGGTCTCTAATCACCCCATTTCCTATGACTTCCTGGGGTGTTATCTTCTTTCTAATTGGTGCAGTCTCCTCAGTGTCCCTAATTAGACAGTCTCCTCTTGCTTTTAGTGACCTTTCTCCTCTCCTTGTTTAAATCCTATACATCTTTCTAGTCCTAAGACAAATTTTATCTCTTGTAGGATATAGTTTCCTACTACTCTCTCCCTTATTTAGATCCACACACTGTAGCATTTAATTGTTTTGTGTTAGCTTTTTTCTTCCTAAATAGGTCACATTCTCCTTGAGGGCAAAGATTATGCTTTAGTTTCCCTTGTTTCTCACTCTGATCCTCTCCAAGTGATAGATACAGAGTAGGTGTTGATTAAATATTTGTTGATTGATTTCCTGCAAAGGGGTAGCTGCAAACTAAAGTTAAAGCACTAAACAAACCAAGGCAGTGATCTGAATCTCCCTTTGGGAAGATACTCTTTGGGGAATGGAAAAAATTCTTCAAAGAGCCCTGTCAGCTAATGTTCTTCTTTGAATACCCTTTTAATGAGGTATCACGTGAGCGTGGTGCAGGCGGCAGGAGTGGCTGTTCTCTCCTAGAGGCCATGGGATGGGTTACCAAGGACTTCCCGGGGCGCAGGGACTCTGAGGCACCCAGCATGTGAGTGGGGTGTAAATAGAAAATAGAATTGTAATGCATGTACATTTCTGCTGGCACCCAAGTCTCTCTTGGGGGTTGATAATATTTTAAGTTGGAGTGGGGAAAGCTGATAAAAAAAATGCTGTCTGAGCTTGGCAGTGGTGAAAGGTGGTGACTGAGAATTAGCCTTTTCACAATTTACTGAGAATTTAACAGCTTCTTTCCAGGTGCCCCTAAACAATTCTGGCTAAGATTAAAGCTTGGGGCTCTAACGCAAGGGAAACAAACAAGAGGCATAGTAAGTAGCAGGATTAGGATAAATGGGTGCAGGAGGAGGACAGTTGCTTCTTCCTCTTCTCTGGAGAGAGAAAGGATGTGTGGAGAGATGGAGGTCTGTGGGAACACACACACTTCAGAGTGTGGTTATGATGAGTGGCTGAGGAACATGCAGACGTTAAAACCACTGCTATGGGTTGATGCACATGCCCTTCTGATAGCTTGGCGATCATACAACACAGAATTTGAGAATTTAAGGCAGGGGATAATTTCCTTGTTCGAGCTAATTGAATAAGTATCATTAAGTCATTCAGCTGAATATTCAATAAGGAGGGAAAGCCAAGTATTCTCAGGTCTATAAAAATCGGAGATGACCTCTAACAGACACAGGCATCAACTACAGTGTTAGGAGATGCTGCTGAACATTCACATGACTTGGTTGGCTAACTTTTGGCAGGAGTTACCTGGGAAGTCAACACAGATTGCTTATTTATAAGATGGAATGGTCCCTTACATAGATACTATAATTTTTAAGTGAAAGTTTTATTCCCACTCTGGGCCCAAAGTATTTCCTTTTATAAAATCACTATTTTAAAAATAATTCTTTTGAAATTATAATGGAACACATGAAAAAGTGGATATATGCACACACTTCCTTTTCCTTCATTTCTCCTCTTGAATCCTTGACTTTCGCTTCTGCCTAACATCTCTCAGTATGATTCCTATATCTCTTCCTGGGGAGTTTCACTTCCCTCTTCTGATGAGTCTCACCCATGGATTCTTAACTGTTGTGAGCCATTAGTGTCCCACAGATTTACCTGGGAAACTACTGGGGTGACACTGAAACAGGAAAAGCAGATGAGGAGAAGAAATGACGTTTTTGATGGAAAAGGCGTAACTAGTGTTTGGATGGTTGGGTATGCGCTGAACTGCCTGCAGTTGTCATGGGATCCCAGGAGATGTTCACAGCAGGGGATATTTTAGACCAATTGCTAGTGTTGTTTTACTAAAGCTCTGCTTGGCAGTCTGGCTGTGGGGGAGTGGGGGAGGTCTCCCAACTGGAAAACAATCAGATGCGATTTTTCCTCATCACCCAATTGAGAAGGAAGAGGGCAAAGTAGAAAGGATGGAAGGCACAGGGTAAAGCAAAGAGGGGCGATGGTGGGAGAGAGGACCCCACCTCAGTAACTCTCCTGTGTGAGTTCAAGAGTCTGCTATTGTCAATCAAATACAGCATAAGGAATATAGTCAATAATATTGTAGTAACTATGAATAGTGCCAGGATGGGTTTTGGAAATGTCAGAGGGAACATCTTATAAAGTATATGATTGTTTAACTACTATGTTCTATGCCTAAAACTAATACAAAATAATATTGAATGTAAACTGTAATTGAAAAATTAAATTAAAAACAAACAAAAACCCCCCCACAGTCTACTAGGTCTGTGGTTTCCAAGTACAGTCGAATGTCCCCAAGAGACCCTGGGGAGTCTGTGAAACTCTCTCTTTTCTAACCATCTATGTGTAGGAGAGTAGATTTCCTTAAAATACATCGCTTAAGACAACATATTGCAAAAAGTTGAATGCAGAGGCAGATAAGAGAACATAGTTATCTTTTACTAATATAGATGTATGGTGTTATACAAAAATGTATAATACTGTATGTCTTCTCCCTATTCTTTTGTTTTTGAAAACATAGCTTTCTTATAAAATAAAAATTCTATTTATGTTATCTAAGTATTCTTTATGTTAACATATAGTAACTTTATTGTTCCTTTAAAATAAACTACTACATGAATATTTATAATTTTCTGGTTTAATTTTTAATATGGTCAATATAGATAGACATAACTCACATGAACAAAAGATCTTTGGGGTTCTCAAGAACTGTTAAGAATGTAAATGAGGTCTCTCAGAGAAGGTGAATACATTTCAGAGACATGTTAACTCTGGAAAGATTAGCCTTTCCTCTCTAAACCAATAGCTTGATTTTACTCTCAAGCCAAGTGTCTCAGGTGAGGTGCATGTATTCCAGGGAGTTTAGTTTCTGTATTTCGCAGCCCTGTTTGATCACAGCACATGCTTCCTCATTGACTTGAACCCAGTGGCATCACCTACCTCATGTTTTCCTTCTTCCTGTGGGTGTCTACAGGAAGTGCTCCACACTGCTTTGTACAATATAAACGGGAGGACGTGTGCTTAGTCCAGAGATTTAATCAAGAAATAAAAGTGAAGAGACTCAAGTTTTGGTTGTGGTCTTCCTATTAGCTTCAGAATGAGCATATAATTAACATAAAGAATGGGTGAACTCATGTCTTAAAAAAATGAATAATTGTAGGTCATTTTGCCATGAAGTTGTGAACTAAAGGAACTCTTTAAATGTATATGCATTCCT
This sequence comes from Phyllostomus hastatus, assembly GCF_019186645.2. Lineage (NCBI taxonomy): Eukaryota > Metazoa > Chordata > Mammalia > Chiroptera > Phyllostomidae > Phyllostomus > Phyllostomus hastatus. The sequence goes on from NW_025333960.1 coordinate 22,901,155, forward strand.
GGCTGCAGTGCTTTTCAGAGTGGAGATGGAGGACCTCAGCTTGACCAGTGAGGAAGAGGCATTGAGTTATATACAGATATAACCGATCTAGCAGAGCATGGCTTTATTCTGTGGGCAGGTAGACTGGAATTGAAACGCAGGACTTGGCGGACTTACCCACCCAACACAGGCATGTCTGGAAAAAGCAGGCCTCCCCTCTCAGACAGACCCTTTTAGCAGGTGGCAGAGAGAGGAGAGTTGAGTCAACATCCCCAGATGATTTCCCAATTAGTTTTCTTAGTCTTTCTTTCCCAGTGAGGATGGAGAGAGAATGTGCAGAGAGGTAAAGCATGTTAATGCTGGTGCAGCTCCCTCTTTGTGGGACTAAGAACAAACATTAATCCAAACACACTCCTTCATTTATTCAAAGATACTGAGTGCCTGCTCCGTGGCAGCTGCTGTGCTAGTTGCTGCTTCTGAGAGAGCCAGCTTTGAGGAGGGAGTTTGTATTAGGCTGTCAAGGAGCTAGCTTGGAGGCACAGGGCTGGCCTGTTTGTAGTCTAAAGAAAGCCAAGGCTTGATATCCAGGATTGCATAATAAATGCCAGATGGGAGGGGTCAGAGATGGGCATCAAGGTCTAGCCTATAGATCCATCAACTCAGAGCTGGGGCAACAGGTCAGCACCTCAAATATGTGAAGAACAAGCAAGGGGGGGCGGTCATCTGGACAGTTGTATTGCTCCTGGGTACAAGCTTACAGCTTACCCATAGGAACTGGCAGGTGATTTGTTGGCAGAAGAATAAGACTTGTTTAAGGGACCAAAGATAGAGTGATTAGGGTTGGATCTCAGAGAGAGAATTTGTCACCTACCTACTACATGCTAGATGCAGGCACTCTTCCCAGTATGGTTTTGAGTTTCCAAGTCTCCGAGTTCCTAAGGCCTCTTCTGGAGGATAAAGTTAGGGGCACTTGATGGTCTTCAACGCCCATGGTAGCTTGGGTACTGCCATTGTTTATCATCACAGCTGTGGCCAGCCTTAAGTTCCTCCAGCACATGTGCGCATGCTCTGCTCTGCCCTCCCTGTACCTCCATTTCTCAGGAGGTTGCCCCTCTTCTTGTTCTCTTCTAAGCACCACTCTCCTAGCTCCAGGGTTTGAGAGTTCAGGTCATCCCTCCTCACCCTAACTAATTACAACTCTTTGATGATCAAAGGATCTTGCTCTTTGCATTTTACTGTGGCCTCCACTGAAACCCTTGGAATGTGTCCCACAAAATCAGACTGTGGGGGTCATTAAAGGGCACATATGGTGACACATCAGCTGTATTCTTCTTTTTTTAATTTGTTTTTTTAATGAACAGATGTCAGTGTTTTTAAAAAAATATCTATTGAATTTAGAGAGAGAGAGAGAGAGAGAGAGAGAGAGAGAGAGAGGAAGGAAGCAAGAGACAGAGAAACATTGATTTGCTGTTCCACTTATTTATGCATTCATTGGTTGATTCTTGTATGCGTCCTGACTGGGGATTGAACCCACAACCTTGGTTTCTGGGATGGTACTCTAACCAATTGAACTACCTGGTTAAGGCTCAGCTGTATTCTTTACTCACTCTGAACCAGGGCCTGAAGATGAATTGTATATAAGGTGATCACATAATCTGTGCAAACTGACAATTTTGAGTGTAAATGGACATGCTATGACTCATCATGCTAGAACAACAGAGGTGTATAACAGTTTTCTTTCTGGACTTTTCTCTAGTATGCCTGATTTTTTAGGGATAGTGGTCAGATGCCGAACTATTAGTCTGACAATTTCCTTCGTATTATCTCCCAAGAAGGAATTCTCATGCAAATTCCACTCCTGTTGACTTGCTTGGTAAAATAATAACAATAGATAACATCTATATAGTGCTTACCATAAGTTAAGCACTATTGTGTGTGTTTTTACACTTAACTTATTCAATCCTCATATCCCTCTTGAGACTAGAATTCTATTTTTATTTTCATTTACAAATGAAAACACACACACAAACAAACAAACAAGAATGCCAGAGTTTAAATAGCTTGTTCAAGTTTGTATAGCCAGTAAGCAGCAGAGCCAGGATTTGAACCCAAGGCCTGGAAATTTAGTCTAATCCACATTTATTGAGGGCCTTCTACATGCTTGAAAGTGTTCTAGGTATGGTGGTGCCAAAGTGAATGGATATGATGCCTGCTTATGGTTCAGTTCCCCAACAGAGAGGGTCAATCAGGCTCACCCTTGTAGAAGGAAAAGAATGCATAGAGTGTCCCGTAGAGAGGGCCGGCCATAGCCTCATGTAACCTGCAGTTTTATATTCAGCTTGCAGGTCATCTACTTGGGTGGCTACTGCCAAGCTACCTTGGTTTTCAGTTCTCAGATTTCCTTATTATGGGCTGTCCTTTGAACCCATAATCAAAATCCTTCAATCAGAGGCAGTGGTCCCAAAGTAATGCGCACTATTTAGGAAGCTGCCAAGGAATGCTCTTAACAGGCAAGGAGGGTTAGTCAGAACATGCTGGTTGCTCTGACTCCAATTGTCAATATCTCGTGCCTTCTTGTTTGGGGGTGCTCTGGCTTTGCAGAAAAAAAAAGATGGGAGCAGAGTCTCCAGGGACAATATTGTTTCAATATACGTCCCCCCAAAGTATGATATACTCATGTGATGACTATATTCCATTTGGGACTATCTTGGTTATGGTCTCCTGTAAGAATACATAATGTTGAAACATGAATATTTGCATAGAACAAGGGGAAGGTTTTAATCTTGTTGTAGCACAAAGAGGGTTTTTTTTGTTTTTGTTTTTGTTGGTTTTTGTTTTTTTTTGGCCAGGAGCACAGTTGTGAGAAACAGAGTGCTTATTGTTTAGCAAGTCAGGGCCCTGTACTGGCCAAGGAAATGCTGATGAAGTAGTTACACTCTGCAGAGGGGTGAGAGGTGTGAGGTGTGCATGAGAAAATAAAAGAGCAAATGGGTTCTCTTTAAGACATCCTTCCAATGGTGCAAAGGCAATGGTGTGCATGTGCCTGCATGTGCATTTGAAATGAGAAAAATTACAAAAAACCAATAAGGAGCTCCAGTGCCCGGACCCCCCCAGCTCAATGGTATTGTTCTATCTGCTTTGACCTATCAGTGCTGTGCTATGTGCAAAGCACATAGACATTCCTTCTTATCCGAGTCCTGCCTCCCATTTGTTATAATTGAAAAACTCTGAAGGAAGTTAGGATGTGAAAACAGTATTTCCAAATAGGGCATTTCTCAAGCATAGTTTTCCCTAAATGAAGAACTATCTAGCATGTTGAAGTTAACCTATTATCCAACTACACTGAGTGCTGCTTGTTGAGTGCTTGACCCGATGAACACTTTGTAGGGGTCAGGGGTTGGCTGGTGACTAAAGTCACCCCAGACATCTCTCATCCTCATACCAATTCTCAGATGGGAAGAGTAAGGCTCAGAGTGAAGACAGTTTCTCATCGTAGTAGATCCAAGATCCAAGTCCAAGCTGGTCAGATTGCATCAATGTGCCATGAGCCTACTCTCTATCTTCCTGTGCATGCTGAGAGGACCCTTGGAGAAAATTCTTATTGATATGTTCTTGTTCAAATTAATGAGCTTTACAAACGGAGTTGGAAACTCCTAAAGAACAGGGGTTGTGTGTGTGTGTGTGTGTGTGTGTGTGTGTGAGAGAGAGAGAGAGAGAGAGAAAGACACCCAAAGAGTTGCAAATACAGATTTAGCACAGTCTTAAATCTTAAAGACTTTGCCCCCCTACATTTTATTCTAAAACTTCTCATACATACAGCAAAGTTGAAAGAATTTTGTAGTGAACATTTATGTACTATCTAAATCCTGCCATTAACATTTTACCATACTTTATCATCTATTATGTTTCTATCTATACCTCTATCATCCATGAGTCTGCCTTTTTCTGATGCATTTCAAAGCACATTGTAGACATCAGTACTCTTTCCCTTAAATACTTCATAAAGCACATGTTTAACTGAAGTTCAATATTTGTTTACAGTCTGTTGAGCCTGATTTAAATACATATTTGCTGAATTTTCATTAAATCATATATCTGTGTATCTCAAACTTCTCTCAATATATAAAATATTACCATCACCTCAGAAAGTTCCCTCATCCCAGTCATACCTGTCTCCCTTTCCACATGGAGAGAGACAACCCTTGTTTCAATTTTTCCACCAATGTAATCTTATTCAAGGCTTCTTCCACTGAGTATAATGTTTGAGAGTCAACTATACTGCATGTGTCAGTAGTTTGTTCCTTTTTATGTATTGCTGAGTGGTATTTCACATGAATATGCTATAGCTTGTTTATTGATTTTCCCACTAATGGACTTTTCCCCAGTTTTTGGATTTCATGAAAAAAGCTGTTATGAATATTACCGTACAAGTCTCTTTGTGAGTATGTGTTTTGTTGCTGGGTCATAGGGTAAATGTATCTTTAGTTTTAAAGAAATTTTCAGACTATGTGTCAGAGTAGTCACCCCATTTTATCATCCCACCAATAATGCATGGTCATTCTGGTTGCTCCAATATCCTTGCTAGTGTCTGGTGTTGCCTGTCTCTTAAAATTTAGCTACTCTGGTGGGTGTCTAGGTAGAAAATTACTGTTGATAGCAATGATGATAGTTATAATGGAGTGAATAATATCCCTCTAGCACAAATCACAGCTGATATTCCTTAGATTTCCCATGGAAACTCATGACTTTAGCTTCCTAAGTACCCGCCCTAATGTTTTCTGATTGACAGATGGAAGTGCTCGGGGCAGTACTGATTCTCAGGCTAATGTTCCTAGTACAATAAACTCACTTAGGGTTTCTTTGTGTAGCCTGGATGTTTAGCTTTAACCCTTGTGACATTTCTTGGCTTTCCTTCTTTGTCAGACACACTTCTTAGTCCAGATTGCAATTTCTCTTCCTTTTCAGAGTTTTCACTCAGCAAAAGGTTGATGATTTAAATGTCAAAAGAAGCAGACTCCAAATAAAAGGCAGAATAAACAATTTTTGAAGACTCAGACCTTTCCTATCATTGTTACTGCCCAACCTCTTCAGATTTCCACTGAACGGTCTGGGAAAAAGTCAGCGGGGAGTTCACAGAGCTGCTCTGCCTGCTTAGCTCTGCAGCTCTGCTGTGGGCTTATTTCATCCATCTGGGAAGGGTGCCTTGACTTTTGTGGGCCTCAGTTTCCTCGCAGAACAAGACCAAATCAAATGATATTTAAGGTTTCATGCTTTTTTGAAATTTCAAAAAAATTCTTCTAAATACATTTTTGTTTTGTTTAGAAGAAGAATTTTAAGTCCTTATGGCAAAGATTCTAATTTAAATGACTTAAAAAGTGATCCTATAATATTTCCTACATCCCCTCTAGCACCTTAATGATACCCCGATCTATTCATGAGAACAGGTGTCCCTTTTATATTTTGATTTAAAGGTTTTCTTAATTATGCCCTTGACTGTTATCAGATGCTACAGTTCACTCACAAGGAAGGATACAACCTCAAACTGCAGAAGTGATGGGTGAACTGGTATTTATTTTGCATTTGTTCTGGGATCTTTTTGGACAGACAGTGTATTTGCACTGGAGTTGTTTTTCCCCTTCGCATTGTTATTCTATGCTGTCCGGTTGTAGTTTGTAATTGGGAGGTGGTGGTAAAGAGAGAAGAGAGTGAGAAAGAATGTCCACAGGCTATCATTTTGGAACAGGAAGGAAGGGAGATAGGAATAGCTAGAAAGGATTGGCTTCAGGGGAAATAGCCCAAATCTCAGTTAAAACCAGATAAGGGTCAGAGAGATAGAATCTGCTGATAAAAGTGTTTTCCTTTTCATTGCTACTTAAAATGGGAGTTTTCCTGGGTTTTTATTCCCTGCAGCCCCAGGAAGAGAAAGTATCCTGGTCACAGGAAACCTTCAACTAGAGACAAACCACAGTCCTCAAATTCTCTCCAGCTATAAGGTTTCAAGCACAAAATTCTTGAGCAAACACACCAAGTACCTCACTGCATTGATTGTGATTTTTGGTGCTAAAGAGAGCACTGTAGATGATGCTGAAGGTCAAATGAAGGTAGAGAAACCGCAAAACAGCATGCCGCACCACCCAACTGCAAGCTAATTGGGAAGGAAATGGTTTCAAACTGACAGACTGTGGCCTGATAACCAGAATCTCATAGGGACAAAAGGTTCGTGTCATTTAAAGGGGTAGCTTTGCCTATTTAAATTGTGCAAACAAAAGAAATGAAAACCCCCTCGTGGGATGGGAAGTTCTATTAGCAGATATTACCATCCTTGCTTTTATGCCCTCCTGTGTCACAAACCCTGAACATGTGCTGCGTGTCCTCAGGCATTCATTGGTTAATTTACTTATTCAAAGTAAGGCAACAACAACAAAAAAGCAACAGAAAAACCCCTAAACAAATTATATACTGGGGCACAGGCAGCATTAAGATGCAGTGCACAATTCTGATATGTGAGTTTTTAAAAGAAATGTGTTTGGTTTGAAATTGTACATATGTTAAACTCTAGAGAAAGTAAGCAGCTTACAACAGTACCACTCTGGGAAATAAAACAAAAACCCTTTAAAGGTATGGCTCTGCTGAGAACCAGAGGCACTCGATATAATATCAGGTACTTCTCTGTAGCTAACAACAGCCATTTGGGGCTTGCCTTTAATCAGCGCTCCAATAAAGGCCACTGGAGGAGGCCCATTTTTCTATCATATGGATGTGGTAAAAGTTAATTATATACTTAATTATGTCCTTTGATTCTGAAACCTTTATAGAATGCCTACAAAAGTAACGTTGTATATATTTCCTTATATTTTCAAGCTGAATTGTAATGAGTGAACTAATGCAAGATAATTAATACTTTAAACTTTATATTTAGTTGGGTCTTTAAAAACCATCATGTGGCAAGCCCTTATGACACCACTTTGTGGTTGACTAGGCATCGCCTACGTTTTGCTGAGGGGAATAGTCAAGTCCAGAAATGTTAAAGAACTTATTTTCGTCACAAAAGAAGTTGAGGTAACATTCAAATCAACCTTTTCTTCTTGTCTCAAAAGTTAATGCATGGATTCTTCAGCCATGGACTCTGATAGTCCTGCGTGTTTTGCAGATCATTAGTGTATTTAGTTCAGTAGCAGTGATATCACAATATTTAACTTTGGTTTGATGACAAGCACCTGTGTTGAAAAGAAATGAATGTGAGGTAGAGGAAGAACATTGTAAATACAATCATAGTTGCTTCCTGTTTCATGCTTTTGGACAGAACATCCTTTCCAGACTAATGCTGCTATCACTGCTACTGCTACTACTTCAAAAGAAAACCAAACAGTAAACAGACTTGTTGCTATTTGTAATTTTTTTACAGTTGAGATTTCATTTGTGGATTTATGTTTAGTATGTAATTATTGCTCCACAGGATTTCTCGATCTTGAGAGCATTTAGAGTCAAGAAATTGCAAAGCAACGCATTATATTTGTGGTGTTTTAAAGTATTTTTACATTTTTACTTACAGTTAACATTCAATTGTGTTAAAGTATTTAAGAAACTTTCCCAAACGGTCCAGCAGGGATGACAAGTCATGGCACAAAGGACAGTCCTGGCTGGTATGAAGATACCATTTGGCTTGTGGAAAATTTAGAAAAATATTAGGTTTGAGAGTAAACTTTACTTACAAAACTATGCTTTGGGTGTCTGGTACAAGAATATTAGTATTCCCATGAGAAATGTGATTTACCAGACAAACTGAGTATTATTAAACTCTAAGCCATAAGATGTGCACCAGTTCTACATACCAAAAGGTGCTTTGATGGAAAATGAAAACTAACCTGTCCTATAATTTCCCCCTTCCAGTTTATCACAGTACCAGAAGTGACCAGTATTTGGAGCCATTACTTTGGTTTAAGGCTCTATGTCCAGAAGGTCCCTATTAAAATGCAAGTATACTGCTCCTCAATTCATTTGCACCTTATTATCAGATTGGAGGAGGAAAGGGATTATAGCCCGAAGGAATGGGAGTGGCTGGGAAAAGTGTTTTCAATGGGCCCTCTGCTGTCTTGACTGTGTGCCTCTCTGAGTGTCTATTGCATTGTTTTAAATTCACCCTTGTTGCCATTGACATTCGATTCTACCTCAACTGTCCACTACATCCTCATCTTTTTCCTGTAGTATTTTCCGAGTTACCTGGAAAGAAATGAGCTCTCCCTGACCCGAATTCCTAATATTCATAACTTCTATCATTCACGTATCAACTCTTGCCTTTGTTTCAATGATCTTTTCATTTGTACATATCTTATTTGCCAACTTTGGTGTCAGCTCCTGGGGTGATGAGGAACCAGGTTGGTGACCCAGAGCAAGAGAGAGGGTAACTGGGGTGGGGGTGAGAAGCAGTGACTGTTGCCTGTTTGTGCAGCATCCTGGGTTCTGTCATGATGTTTTTACCTGGGTTCAGCCTTCTGCCTATTCCCTTTGTACTGATGTCTTCCTGGCTTTGGTTTTGGCTTTAAGGTACAGATTGCCCTCAGTTTCTCCACCCACAGGCCATACCAAGTGTCACTCATCAATCACTGGATCATTGCATGGCCATTCTGCCAGTAGAGTAGTTGTGCTTCTGTTCTGGTGCAATGGAGAATGGCGTCAGTACCACTCTGGAAGTCATTATGGCTCTGCTTCCTTGGCAGGACACTAGGCATCTTGTTCTGGCCTTAGGTTGAGGCCCTGACAGAATCAGGTCATTGAAGAATGGACCAATTTGTGGGCAACAAATCTCATTACCCAACCAGCCCAAGACCTGGTGTGGAAAGTATGGTAGCAAAATTCTAAGATAATCTCCATTGATCTGTGCTTTGTATAATCTTCTCCCCTTGAGTTGGGGGTAGGACCTATTGCATATTTCTGACTGATAGACTATGGAAAATGTGATGAAGTATCACCCTAATGATTATGTTATATTATATGGCAAAGGAGAAGATCCCTACTTAGTTAACTTTGGGTTAGTCAAAAGGGGGATTATCTTGAGTGGGCTTGACCTTGGTGAAACCTTTAAAAAAAGACTGGGGCCTGCCCTGAGGTCTGAGAGATTCTCCTGCTGGTCATGAAAGAGAAGTAAGCAATAATGAATCTACAGATATAAGGATATGGATTCTTTTAACAATTACATGAGCTTGGAAAAAGACCTTGAGCCTTAGAAGAGCCCTATGTCTCTGGATAATACCTTGATTGCAGCAAAGGATCTGGCTATGATGTGACCAAATGCCTTACTTGTGGAAACTGTGAGATAATAAATGTGTGTTACACAAACTCTAATTTTTGTGGTAGTTTAGTATGCAGAAAACTAATGCAGGTGGACACCACTGACAGTTGCTCCACATTTAGACTGACCTGCACTGATATTTACATGGATGAACACATCAAGAGAGTGATGCTCTGATTCACGACACTGTTGAGTGGTACGGCATCATTATTAATAACAAACACTCTGAAGCCAGACCACCTATGTGACTTTGGGCAGGTTACTTAACATCTTTGTGCCTTGGGTTCCTCAGTAAAAAAATGGGAAGAATTAATAATAGCACCCAACTCATTGGTAGTGTGAAGATTAAGTGAGATAATACATGTATAGAACATGAAAAAGTGAATGAATCATTTAGTAAATATTATCAATTGTTATTTATAAGGGGATTGTCAGAAATTCTTTTGTGGCTTTAGGCTAGCAGGTGGAAGTCTGCTGTTGCCAGTTTTTTCCCTTTGTTGGTCCTTCATCATTAGCTTAAGTCATGCTTGGTGTTATACTGGCCCACAGTGGTACTAACCTTATTCTCACAAACAGTAAGATATATGGGGAAATCCACAACTGAGAGACCATACAATGAATGCAGATCAAAAGTCTGGGTAACATCTCTTTGGTCCCTTGAAATTTAGCCAGGAATGTAACGAAATATAACAGAACTCACAGAACAAGGACAGACAAAGGTTGGAGAGCGAGGAATAAGCTGGCTCATGGATTTAGGAATTAGTTTTGTTTCAGTAGATATGGATCGTCAAATTGGCATTCTTTTTAGTGAGTTGGACAGACTATAGCTATGTTTTTTGGAGCACGTTGGGATGATGCATGCAAATTGTTTAGCACAGTGGTACCTAATAAATGCTCAGGAATAATTGGTGGCTGTGATTATGTTGATGGTGATTTTGATGGTGATAGTTGTATAGAGAAGTCCTGTACATGAGTTTCTCTGTACCTCCAGGAGTTCAGTTGCAAGGGCTAGGACTAGGGATTCTAGGAGATAAACAGGATGGGGTGGAGTTGTTGGTGATGCAGGGTGGGTGATAACCTTAAGGTGATTGAGGTTTCAGTGCATCAGGGACCTGTTTGGAGGAAGCCTTTATTAATATCCAGAGGGGAAGGAAGAAAGCTGAAAATCTGCTGTCTGCTGGGGAAAACCAGGAACCTTTCAAAATGCTCTGGGACAAAGTTTTTAGAAAAAACCAAAGAGTAAATCAGTGGAGGAGCAGACTAGGTAGGGGAGGTGCCATATAATCAGTGTGGAAGAGTTTCCTCTCCATGGACAGCCCCATAAGAATTACAGGAATAAGGAAGAGGCTGGTTCCCAAAGACAGTGACATAAGGTAGCCAAAGTGTAACAGATGTCCACCTCACCCCATAGATGCTTTCACATTATTGGTGTTCTACTCATATTTGTTTGATGATGAAGTGTTTCCAGGAGAGGGGAGACCCAGGTCCAAAGAGGGAAATTCCTGGCATCCTAGGGGCAATGCCAGGGCACTAGTGGGTATGGGAATCGTCAAAGCTACTGAAAGGTGAGAAAAGTTTTGCTCAAAAAGGAAATTGGGGTGAGGGGCGTTGCTAATAGTGAAGACTGACCTTTTCTGACTTTACATTTTGTTTGGGGCTGACCCTGGCTAACATGAACATTTTGGCCCAGCCTAATGACTTTATAAAAATAACTTTTTCCAGCACTTTCCTCTTGTGGGGCATGTGGGGGTGGAGGGAGGGTGATAAGGCACACTTTCTGGTTTTGATGAATCATTCCAGATAGCAGGAGGTTTTAGTTTGCTTTCATGCTAGATCAACTTCAAGGTCTCAAACTGTGTATTATAATTAGCAGTGCAAACCTCCGGAGAATAATCTCTTACTCTAAAGAAAATGTTGAGTGGACTTGGTTCAGGATTGTTGTAGTCTTTTTTTTTTTTTTAATGGGTTTTGGTGTCCAAGCTGAGCGAGGCAGCCACTCTTCAGAGGTAGAGTCTGATATTGAAGTGATCTTTATTAATAAGTGTAGGCCAAATGGTAGCAGAAGTCTCCTCCGTGGTTAATGGCCCTTTAGTAATGAGTCTGCAGTGTCACAGAGAGAATGACAATGCAGCAGTATTTCTATGGAAGGAGAAAAAAACCTGTTGGGTCCATCTGCAGCAGCGAGCCTCCATTCCATTCTCAGACTCCTGTTGGATTTCTCAGGGCAGTAGATGCTTACTCTTCCCCACTGGTCTGAAGGTGAGAATGTGCTCAGTTCTGTAATGGGTGGGTTTCTGTGAGCACAGAGGCTCCGCAGAAGAGAGAATAGTCAAGAAATAGAGAGAACTCTTTGGTGACATTTTAAAAAACATTTTATTTATTTCTTAGAGAGAGGGGAAAGGAGGGAGAAGGAGAGACACATCAATGTGTGAGAGAAACATCAATCTGTTGTCCCTCTCATGCCCTTGACTGGGGACTTGATTCCCAACCCAGGCATGTGCCCTGACCAGGAATCGAACCTATGACCTTCCACTTTGCAGGCCAGTGCTCAACCCACTGAGCCACACCAGCCAGGACCTTTGGTGACATTTTTTTTGTTTAAACAATTTTTTAAATATTGTATTTATTTTTCTAGAGTGGGGAATGGAGAGAGAAAGGGGAGGGAAAGAGAGAGAGAGAGAGAGAGAGAGAGAGAGAGAGAGCGCTCTGACCCCTCTGCACTGGGGACCCAGCCGGCAACCCAGGCACGTACCCCAACTGGGAATCAAACCAGCAATTCCCTGGTTCACAGACTGGCACTCAATCCACTGAGCCACACCAGCCAGAGCCTTTGGTGACATTTTTGAAGCCTTCTCTAAAGTCTACTTCTGTACACTAATAAGTCTCCTTTCTATAATTTTGTTTGAGTTGTTTTTTCCCTCACTTTCAATTTAGAATTCTAATAGTCACAATATTAAGAAAAATAATAATAAAATGTTGCCTTACCCCACGAAACAGATGCTATGATGGGGAGACATAGTTTCCTGGGTTAAGACTCTCACAATTAAGGTAAGAACTTTACAGGCAGCATTTACTTTCCCCTAAATGATACTCCCAGCGTTTTTCTTGACATTCGCATAATTAAGGTCCAGCTCTGTTTGAACCAGCAAACAAGCCGGAATGAGTGAAATTTCATGCCTGGGCTATGGCAGGTTTGGAGAGGGTCAGGCTTGTCACAGGTGTTAGTACAAATGCATTTTGGCCATCTCTAGCATAGGATTTCTACAAATAAGAAAGGACTCTGGAGAAGCAGTGTGCTGGGTTAAAAAGAGCCCTGGGCAGGAGGCAGGAGAGAATGGGGTTGTGCCTCTATTAGCTTGTGACTTGGGGACAAGGAATTTAAGTGCCCAGGGCTCAGCTTTCTCATTTATAAAACAAGGGGCCTAAACTAAATGATCTGGAAGACCCTTTGAGCTCAGAAGATCTATGACTTACAGTGTCGAGGCACCCAGCCAGCCCTCCCGGGACAGTGAATTTCTGTTTCCCGGGGTGGCCCTGGTGGAGGCGCCTTTCCTTGAGAGGAGACCTCAGTTCTGCAGCTGGCCACCTTGGAATTGGAAGGCTGAGTGCTCGCAGACTTCACCTTCACATCCAGCGGCTGTTTGCTTGATTTTTAGTATTACCCAAGGTTAGGTAGGCAGCTGCCACTGTATGAGGAAAAAAATGAATAAAGACGATCCACCTCCTCCCTATTCATTTACTAATGGCAAAATGTCCGAAGAATTTAGCCTTTTTGAAAGACCACTAAGACTTTCCTGAAGTCAAGAAGCAAGTTAGCAGCTAGGCTGAGACTGGAGCCTAGGTCTTCTGACACTGGACCCTGGTTGGCTCAGGGAAAGGACAGCTGAGAGCTGGAAAGAGAAACTTCACCTGCTTTTGAACCCTGCCGAAGGCTGCCCTCCTAGCATTTCTGCTTTAGGGGTGGGGGTTCCCCTAGGGAGACTTCTGTTTCCTGTGGTGCAGCTGAAGTAGCAGGAGCTTGCAAAGGGGCCCGTCAGTGAAGGTCCTTATGAGCCATGACTTTGAGCAAGGAGGATGCTGAATCCTCACCAGCATCTTGGCTTGCTGTAGCCCACTGATTTCTCTTTCTTACTCCTTATCACGGAAGGCACCGTATTAAAGAGTACAATTCTGTGGTTTTCAGTCTGTTCACAAGGTTGGGCAGCCATCACCATTATGAAATTTGAGAACATTTTCACCACCACCAACCCCTGCCCCCTGCCCAAAACCAAACAAACAAAACTGTACCCATTAGCAGCCACTCCCTTCCTCCCAGCCCCTGTCAACCACTAATGTATATTCTGGCTCTGGGGATGATTTGCCTCTTCCGGTCATTTTATACAAATGGAATCAGATAACATGTGGCCTTTTGTACCTGGCTTCCTTCACTTAGCAGAGTAGATTTAAGGTTCATCCACCTTGTACATCATATATCAGTACTTTATTTCTTTTTATAGATGGACCATTGTATGAATATATCACATTCTGTTTATTTATTCATCATTTGATGGACATTTGGGTTGTTTTCACTTTCAGGCTATTATGAATAATGCTGCATGGACATTTGCATACACATTTTTGTCTAACGAAATGTTTTCATTTCTCTGGTATATTCCTAGGAGTGGGAAAGCTGAGATACATGATAATTATGCTTAATTTTTTGAGAAACTGTTGAACTCTTTCCACATCACACATTTCTTTTTAACCACAGGCACACACACACACAAATAGAAATTGCTGCCATTTTTGGATGGAAAGGATTCTGCTATGTTATTATTTATGTATCTTCCTTATACTATCGGTTTTTCTTCTTATGTTATAGTCATTAGTAAGTTGGAAGGGAATTCAACTTTGGAATTAGAAAGACCTGGGATAGTGCCTTACATTTTCTCAGTCCTTAGTTTCCTCATCTGCAAAATGAGCCCAGGATTGCTGGGAGTCTTGAATGAGGCAATGGCCATAGAGTCCTTGGCCAAGGCCTGGCACTAAGCAGCCACTGACTAAGCACCAATGCCCTTGTCCTTCTCCAGAAGAAGGATAGTGTCTTTGCTTTGTATGCCCAGCACCTGGCAAGGTTTCTGACACTAAATAGTTGTAAAATACTGGTTGTTAAGTGAATGCATATTTGATGAGTGTGTGAGTGAATGCATCCACATGTAGAATAATGCCTGCCTGCAGTAATTGTTCAATAATGTCAGGTGATTGAATGAATACATTAAAAAAGCCAGCATTAAAACTATAGGAGAAATGCTTTTCTTAAAAACAGTTCCTGACCAAAAAAATAGAGTTACCATATGACCCAGCAATCCCTGTTCTGAGTATCAACCACAAAAACTCAAAAACATTTATTTGCAAAAACATATGCACCCTTACGTTCATTGCAGCATTATTCACAGTGTCCAAGACATGCAGACAACCAAAGTGTCCTTCGATAGAGGATTGGATAAAGAAGATGCGGTACATATTATATACAATGGGATATTATTCAGCCATAAGAAAAGATGAAATGCTGCCATTTGCGACAATATAGGTGGACCTTGAGAACATTACACTGAGTGAAATTGTCATCAGTCAGAAAAAGCTAAGAACCATATGATTTCACTCACATGTGGGACATGAGTGAAACTCATAGACACAGACAACAGTATGGTGGTTACCAGAGGGAAGGGGGTGGAGGGGATAACAAAGTGTAAAGGGGGCCAAATATATGGAAAATGGGTGGTGAGCACACAATGCAATATATAGATCATGTGTTATGGAATTGTTCACTTGAAACCTGCATGGTCCCAATTAACCTCAGTCACCCCAATACATTTAATAACATAAAAGGAAAAAAAGTTCCTGGCAAATATTTTTCCTGGCATTTGGGAGACTCTGCCTAAGATCAGTCACAGGCAACATGTGCAGCTGTCTCCTTCCTTTTGAAATTAATAGGTCTGTGCTCAGGCTGCTATCTGTCTCTACGTGGGTGGAGCAGCCTCCTCATCTTGGGAGTCGTGGTCACGTGGCAGTTTCCTGTCTGTCATCATTGGAATTCCACAGTGGGAGGGCCAGAGAAAGCCTGTCTGTCCTGCATGGATGCTTCTGTTGCCTTCACGCGCTGGCATCCAGGGACATGACTCTGGACATGCCAGGGACAGCCTGGCACACAAGGCGATAAGACAATTTAGCTGAACACAAATTGAATGATTGCAGCCTCAAGTCCCAATCAAAGAGATTTACGGTGTTTTTAAAAAGACACTGATGTTGACTTGACTAGTGAGAAGATGCATGGAGACTGCACTGAGCAAGGAGCCGTGTGTGAACCATGAATTAAATGTGGCTGCAGCATCTTAGTCATGATTGTCTAGGAATAGAAATCAGTCCTGTACTTTAAGATTTAGATACGCTTTCCATATAGCTGACATTTTATAAGAATGGTGCAAGTTTTTGTTAAAAGTCTCTAAAATGCACAGGAGATAGATGATAAGAATCCAATGAAATTTCTGTTCATGAACAGGAATGAATTTTTCTGCTGTAGGTTTTTTCTACAGAAGGTCAGGCAAAATGTAATTATTTACATAACTCAGGCAGCAAAATCCTGTGGAAAGGAGGGTGGGAAGGAGTGGAGGGTCATGAATTCTTACAGATGGTCTGTCTTTATCGAGCAGATTTAGATGCCTGCCTCCCCATTTCTTTCTCCTGTTCTGTATGTTGGCACTCATGCAAACCTGCATAGTATGACTGTATGTATTTTGGTGACAGGAGGCTGGAACTCAGGGCAGATGGTGAGATTAAGGTATCTTTGGGGGGCTTTGCAACCTGTGCTGGATGGTTTCTATGTTAAACCCCTCAGTGGATCCCACTGTGTATGTGAAGGAACTCAGGGCTAAAGCTGAACTGAATTGTTCTTTGTCCAAGGAAGACACTGCCCTTTTGCTAGCACCACTTTTGGGTCTGTGGGGTCAGTACACAGCATCCGCCTGCCTAGAGGAAAGGGGGACTAGGTTACAGCCCATGAGGTTATTTCCTCCTGGGCTCTGTTCCTTCTCTGAAATAAGATTATCTCTCTAATCAGTGTTTTCCAGGTTGTGCTCTGAGGAGAACTAGGTTTCCTCCAAGAGCTCCCCTGTGGCATTCTGAGGCAAGGTGGTGGTGAGGGGAATCAGGTGGATGGATCTCTGGGCCCCAAACCCTCCTTCAAAACCATTCTGCTTTCTGTTCTATACATTGGCATTCACTCAAAGATGTTACTTGCAAATAGATGTGCTTCTCAAATGTGTTTGAAAAACCACTGGACTTGTGAGTTTCTTAAGTCCTCTTCTCACTTTAAAATTTGGAGACCTGAGTTTCCAGCCAATCCTGGCCACCTGATTTTCTTTCTTTGTTCCAGGAGAGGTGAGTTGTCAGGATGAGCCTTAGCTCAGTGCTATCTATGATGAGGGTCCATTTCTATAACTCAGAACCCACTATAGATTCACCTGCAGAACAAGGGTCAAGAAAGCTGCCAGGTCTAATGATGAGTTCCACACACTCTGATGACCTCATTTGTGAACAGGCGAGCTTCTGCATCTGCACCTGGCTCTTTAGTGGCAGAAACCCAGGACTTTGTTATTCTCTTTAGGACTTCCTGAAACACCTCTGCCTGTCTCACAAAATGGGCCTCCAGAGTGGTATGAGAAGGCCTTTCCTTGATTAACTATATAGCTTATTAGCCCAAAGGCTTTCACAGGATGAGGGATTGGTAGGCAGCTCAACACTCTGCAATGGGCTGCTTGGTGTATATGCTAATGAAGTGACCATCTGCATCAAATAATTATAAGTGGTCTCCCCTGACTGCTCCCCATGTGCTGGCACAGACTGAGGGGAGGTCCCCCTTTACGGCCACTGCAGCCCGTGTAGGAGAGGCTGGGGCAGAGTCCTGTGTATTCCTCCACTCGAAGGCACGCAACCTGCTGGGCGGACAGGTGCTGGCAGTGTGATGTCCATAGGCGATGAATCCGGCCTGTCCTAGGAGCTGACAACTATATCTCTGTCTCGCTGGATTTGCAAACTGACACAACATAAGGAATGTCACTCTCTGTTACTCGATAATCACATGCATCTCTGTTGCATTGGAAGCCCTGGGAGCAAATATCTTGGTCACAACTGCCCTCTCACTTCGGCGTGATGGGCTGAAGCCGCTGCACTGGGACGGTGATGTAAGTTACCAGCCGTGTTTTGTCTCCTGGTTGTGGGTGCTGTCTAATATCCACTAAAATGTTGACATGACTGAAAATTATTTTTAAGCTCATTTAAAAATTTTATGGAATTTATTGAGGTGATATTGGTTAATAAAATTACATAAGTTTCAAGTGTACAATTCCGTAGTACATCATCTATGTATTGACCCAAAGTCAAGTCTCCCCTTGTCACCATTTACCGCCCCCCTTTACTCTCTTCTGCCTCCCCCCATTTCCTTTTCCTTCTGGTAATCACCACACTGTTGTCTATGTCTATGAGTTTGTGTGTGTGTTTTGCTTAACCCCTTTACTCTTTTCACCCAGCCCCCCAGTGCCCCATCCCTCTGACAGCTCTGTCTGTTCTCTGGACCTATGAGTCTGTTTCGATTTTGTGTTTGATCATTCTGGCCAACTTCAACCTTGCCTTTGTTAGCTAAATAAATATAGTTGACATTTAGACCTGATATTTGCATGCTTTTGTGCATGGCAAGTTTTACTTGTTAATGTTTTAAACGGTTAGTGTCACTTTGGAAGCCAGACTTGAGCATGGTACAAGTGTAACCAGGGTCTGCTCTGCTGCCCGTTCTTGTCTCGCGTGTCAGCCGGTGCTGACGCTGGCTTCCTGCCAGTTCTTTCTCCTCCGGCACTTTCTCTTTTCCTGAGAAAACCTCTGGCCGGCAACTTGCGGCCCAGCTGAGCAGACTCCCTCAGGTGAGTGTCCATGGTGCGATTTTGTATAACTAGGAGCAGAGAACCCACTTTTGTTTTCTGAGAGAAGCTAAATAAAATCTTCTGAGAATTGTGATTGTGTGTTATATGATGGAGGAGAGATGACAAATGTATTTCCATTTGTGTTTTATGGCAGAATCCTAGGTCACCCAGGGGAAGGTTTTCATATGTACAAGACTTCAGTTTCATTACTTTTAAATAAAGACACATACAGGTATATTTAATATTCCTTTAATAACATTAGAAAATAAGAAACAATATCTACCTACCTACCTATCTTTTATCTCTCTCTTTACCTGCCCCCTGCCCCTTATCTAAGGCATTCTAAAAATCCAGCACTAATTTAATTTGTCTTTTTGGATAAATACACTTCAGGATTCTCCTGGAGCAATGGGAGACCTCAAGTAGGACATATGTGGACAAGAAAAATTTATTAGGCAAAAGAATTAAATTCTTAATGAGAAATCTCATTTTGACTTTCAACTCACTCTAGAGAGAACATTGTCTTTAATTACAAGTGTCTTATTTCCTCTCCATTTCAATAGTTCTTTTACATCATTATCTCATTTGGTTCTTCCAAAAAATTGTTAGAAGACTGTAAGTCATAATTTTAGATTAGGAATCTGAGCTCTGAGATCTACAAGAAGAAGGCAGTCTAAGCACACATAGTGTTCTGCTCTGAACCCTTAGAAATGACAGAAAGCATTTCTGTCACAGACACAGAAGTCACGGACACACGTGTTCAAAGACAAGAGTGAGTCTTTCTAGTAGGTCATAAACTGTAAGGAATCCTGGAAAGATAGAAAGCAGACAGATTTAGATTGAAGACAGAAATCCAGTCTGAAATGCTCACAGAGAGTGCTTTTGCAAAGGATTGGAGAGGATCCAAGCTGGGGTGGAATACTTGAAGCAGGGGCATTTGAAGGCACCCAACCTACCACCAGAAGGTACCACATACCCTTCTGGTGGTAGGCAATGGCTTCTGGAGCGAAACCCAGGTCTTTTCTCTCTACTCCCTGTGTGCCTGTCACAGCTTCTTGAATAGGCACAGGAGACTTTGGACTCGGCTAGGTATACACAGCACAAAGTGAATAGCACCTTGTTAATGTGAATACTGTGCACCAATACAGTGTATAGTTCAGGATTAATGATAATTGTTTTCCTGTTTGATCTAATTTTTTGCTTTAAAAATTAATTTCTTGTTGTATAATCTGCATGCAATAAATTTGACTAATTTTAAATGTAAGATTCCATAGGTTCTGACGTGCATGTACAGTGTGTAACTGACCACCCATGCAGTCATGATATAGTTCCTTAAAAGTTAAGCATAGAGGTATCACACAACCCAGCAATTTCTCCCCTAGGAATATACCCAAGAGAAATAAAGATATGCATTCACACAGAAACAGGGATACAAATGCCCACAGCAGCTCATGTAATCACTTGCCCGAAGCTCCCTGTGCCCCTTTGCAGGCATCGCCCTCTTCTTACCTCTTACACACAGCAGTTGCTGGGTTGCTCTTTATCACTACAGTTTTGTCTTTCTAGAGTTTCTTATAAATGAAATTACACTGTATGCAGTCTTTTGTGTTTGGGTTCTCTCATTTATCATAACATTTTGAGATTCATCTATATTATTTTATGTATCATTAGCTTGTTCCTATTTATTGCTGAGTAGAATTTCATTAAATGAATAAACTGCAATTTGTCTGTTCAACAGTTGGACATTTATATTGCTTCTAGTTTGTGGTTATTACAGATAAAACTGCTATAAACATTTGAGTACAACACTTTGTGTAAATGTATATTTTCATGTCTCTTCAATAAATACCTGAGAGGGATTGCTGAGTCATGTGATATACGGCATTTTTAACTTTATAAAAGAACTGCCTGTCTTCCAATGGTTTGTTATCATTTCGCATTCCCACCAGGAATGAATGAGGGTTCTAGTTCCTCCACAGCCTTGTCACTATCCTACTAAGCATTGTTAAAATTTTTTTAGCCATTCTATGAGCATGTGCTAAGCATCTTTTCCTATAATTTTTTTCTTTAAAAATTTTTATTTATTGATTTTGAGAGAGAGAGAGAGAGAGATCAATTTGTTGTTCTACCCATTCACGCACACCCCTGCCCCCTAGTTGATTCTTGTATGTGCCCTAACTGGGGATCAAACACACAACTTTTGTGCATCAGCCAGTGCACCAGCCAACTGTGCAACCCAGCAGCCAGGGATCTTCCTGTGATTTTTGTCATTTGTAGATCTTTTAGTGAAGTGTGTAACCTAATTTTTGGTCCTGTTTGTAAAATAGTTTATTTTCCTTCTTATTGATTAAAGATGCAAGTTCTTTATTTGGTATATATTTTGCAAACATTTTCTCCCTGTCTGTGAGAGAAAGAAGTCCTTGTTCATGATAAGTATTTAGTCTTGCCATCAAGTATAATGTTGGCTGTGAAGTTTTTATAGCTGCTCTTTATCAATTCAAAAAAGTTTCTGTCTATTCTTAGTTTGCTGAGAGCTTTTATCATGAATGGATGTTGAATTATGCCACATGTTTTTTCTAAATCTATGGAGATGAATTTGTGGTTTCCCTTTTTTGGGGTTTGTTAAAATGGTGAATTACATTGATTGGTCTTGAGTATTAAACCAATCTTTCGTTCCTGGAATGAATTCTACTTGGTTATATGGTGGAAATTTTTATGGAACTTTTTATGTATGACTGGATTTGATTTTCTCAAACTTTGTTAAAGATTTTAATGTTTATGTTTATGAGGGAAATTGGTCTGTAATTACTTTTCTTTGTAATATCTTGTCTGGTTTTGGTATTATGGTAATATTGTGCTCATAAAATAAGATAAGAAGTGTTCACTTCTCTTATTTTTGAAAAAAGTTAGCATAGAATTTATATTATTTATTCTTTCTCTGCTTGGAAGAATTCCTTAGTAAATTCCTAAGGTCAAGTTTTCTGGATTTTCTTCATGTGAAGTTTTAAAACTATGGATTTTTAAAATTTCTTTATTGTAACTAAGGCCATTCATGTTATCTATTTCTTCTTAAATAAGTTTTGATTGTTTGTGTTTTTTGAATAATTTTCATATCATCTAAGTTGTCAAATTTATTGGCATCAAATTCAAAATATTTCCTTGTTATCTTTTCTAACAGCTGTAGGATCTGTAATGAAATCCTGTCTTTCATTCCTGATGTTGGTGACTTGTGTCTTCTCCTTTATTTTTCATCAATTAGGCTAGAGGTTTATCAGTTTTATTCATCTTTTCAAAAACCAACTTTTGCTTTTGTAATTTTTCTGTTTTCAATTTTATTAATTTATATATAAATAGTTTAATACACACATGGACTAGTTTTATGGCCCACAATATAGTTTATCTCTGTGAATGGTCTAGGCACTGTTGAGTGGAATGTTCTATAAATGTCAATTAGGTCAAGTTCATTGATAAGTTCGTTTTAGTCTTCTATATGTGTACTGATTTTCTGTCTACTTATTCTGTTACACACTGAGAGAAGAGTTTTGCACTCTCTAACTATAATTGTGGATTTGTCTATTTTCTTTTGAATTTTATCAATTTTGCTTCATATACTTTGAAAATCTGTTTTTAGGTACATATGTGTGGGATTGTTATGCTTTCTTGATGAGTTGACCCCTCTATTTTGAAATCCCTCTCCCTTGGTTCTAGGGAATATTCTGTGTTCTAAAATCTGCTTTGTTTAATATAGGTACTCCAACACTTTTTTGATTAGTATTTTTTTAATGTATATAATTTTCCACCTTTTTATTTTGAACTTACCCACGTCTTTATATTTAAACTAGGTTTCTTATAGTCAGCATATACTTGGATGTTGCTTTTAAAAAAAATACCATCTCAAAATCTCTGTATTTTAATTTAAGTGTTTGGACCATATAGATTTAATATAATTATCTATTTATTGAGTTTAAAACTTCTGTCTTGCTATTTTTTTCTATTTGTTTCATCTATTCTTTGTTCTTTTTATTGTCTCTCCCTACCTACTTTTAGATTAATTTTTATGGTTCTATTTTATTTTTAATTTTTACTTATTAGACGTACTTTGTCATTTTATTACTATTTTTATTAGTTTTGGCATCTTTATCTGCTAGTCCCATTATCTGTTACTTCTTGGCATATACCCATTAATGAAATTTTCTGTTGTTATTAGAACATTTCCTTGCTTCTCTTCATGCCTGGTAATCATTTATTGGATGCTCTATACTATGAATTTTGCACTGTTGCATGCTGCATTGTTTTTTTGGTATTTTAAAAAATATCGTTGAATTTTTTTTTCTGATGCAGAGTTCATTGAGTTGGAATAAATTTGCCTCTTCGATTTGTTTATAATCTTTCTTAGGGCAGGTTGGGAGCAGTTGTTAGGTCTAATTTAATTCCTTCCTAAGGTAATACCCTTTTGTAGATTCTGTCTGATGCCCCATATTGAAATGTCTTTCTACTTGGATTGGGGTAGGGGGTCCAGTTCTGTGTGAACCTTAGAAATTGCTCTGTGTATTAATTTCTGCTACTGTTTTTGTCAACTCTGATAAATTCTTTTTTTGCATGTGAAGATCAATACTCAGCCAAAGACTGAAGGGGACCCTTCTACAGATACCTGCAGCTCTCTCACTATGCAGTTACTATATCCCTGGTCCTCTGTCCCTCAAGTTTCAGCTACCTGGGCTTCTCTGAACTCTGATCTCTGTCTTCTCAACTTAAGAGGACTGCTGATCTCTCTTCAGGTTCTTCTTCCCTGCCTTGCAGCCTCAAAATTGCCTCCATCAATTGTCATCAGTCACCATTTGCTCAGAGATCACATTTCCACACTACCTATTGTTTAATGTCCAAAAACCAGTCATTGGTTTGTCCTTTGTTGTTGTTTAAGATAGGAAGATAAATTTGCTTTCTGTTATTCCATCTATAAGCAAAGTTCTATCTTCCGTGTTGTTTTCCTTTATCAAAGGCATTTTAAAATTGGAAAATAACAAGTTCAGAGGAAACTTAAAGGCAAATCTTTTATCTTTCATCTCTTTGCTCCCAAAAAGAATCTCCAGTGTTACCCATTTGCCTGCCAGAACTCCAAAGCTTTTTGACCTCAGTTCTTTTGACAAGTGATTGGAACTATAAAAGATGTGCTAGGTATGTTTATTGCACACTGAGTTCTTTATGGATGTGTGTATTTGTCAGCATAAACATCCCACAGCATAGCCGGATGCTTCTGAGGAACTCACAGAGGTTGGTCATATTCTTTGGTTTGACTTGTTTGTATTTGTTTCTTAGAAGAATGAAGTAGTGTGTTCTCCCTGTGTCTCCATGAGGATCCTCTCTGAGAATCTGTCTGTTGAAACCCTTGAGTGACAAGTACTACTTGTTGGTATAAAAAAATTTCAGGAAATTAAGTTCTGAAAAATGTATACCAAAGAACCCCAGAGGGCAAGGGGAAGTGAACATATCCCTCTGAGCAGGATAAATTAAAGCAGCAAGCTACAGACATTTTGCTGAAGTCTGATAGTAATATTAAAAATCCATAAATTTAATTGTGTATGTTCCATATTTTGAAATAGTGTATCCTTCATAGTCAGTGTCTGGATGTACCACAACACCCTCTTGTCTACTGCCACACAATGAATTT
Source organism: Phyllostomus hastatus (assembly GCF_019186645.2). NCBI lineage: Eukaryota > Metazoa > Chordata > Mammalia > Chiroptera > Phyllostomidae > Phyllostomus > Phyllostomus hastatus. Next base: position 22,925,042 of record NW_025333960.1, read on the forward strand.
CACAAATTGACTTCTGCAGAACCCACTACACTTGGTCCATGTCTGTCAGCCGAATGCAAGATTAAGCATACTATTCACTCCCCTTGTCCTTCCACTCTTTTTTTTTGACTGATTTTTTAATCATCACCTGAGGATACATTCATTTAAAAAAATTAAAATTGATTATGCTATTACAGTTGTCCCAATTTTTCTTCCTTGCCCCCTCCACCCAGTACCGCCCAATCCCTCCAGTGATCCCCTCTCCTTTGTTCATGTCCATGGGTCATGCATATAAGTTCTCTGGCAACTCTACTTCTTATACTTGCTCTTAACATCCCCCTGCCTATTCTGTAACTACCAATTTGTACTTCTTAATCCCCTCACTTTCCCCCCCACTCCCCCAGGCCCCTCATCCCAAGTGGCCACCCTATCCATGATTCTGTTTCTGTTCTGCTTGTTTGCTTAGTTTGTTTTTTAGATTTAATTGTTGATAGTTATGCATTTATTGCCATTTTAATGTTCATAGTTTTGATCATCTTCTTTCTAAGTCCCTTTGACATTTCATATAATAATGGTTTGGTGATAGTGAAATCCTTTAGCTTTACCTTGTCTGGGAAGCACTTTATCTGCCCTTTGATTCTAAATGATACCTTTGCTGGGCAAACCAATCTTTGCTGTAGGTCCCTGCTTTTCATGACTTTGAATATTTCTTGCCAATCCCCTCTAGCCTGCAAAGTTTCTTTTGAGAAATCAGTTGATGGTCTTATGGAAACTCTACATTACCTCCTTGTAGGTAATGTATCTGCTTTTCTCATGCTGCTTTAAAGATTTTCTCTTTATCTTTAACCTTTGAATTTTAATTATGATGTGTCTTAGTGTGGTGTCCTCTTTGCATCTCTCTTTATGGGACTCTGTGCTTCCTGGACTTGCATGTCTATTTCTTTCACCAAATTAGGGATGTTTCATTATTTTTTCAAATACATTTCCAATTTCTTGCTCTTTCTCTTCTCCTTCTGGCACCCCTATTATGTGAATGTTGGAATGCTTCAAGTTGTCCCAGAAGCTCTTTACACTATCCTTGATTTTTTAAAGTATATTTTACTGATTATTCTATTACAGTTGTCCCATTTATTCTCCCCTTTATCTCCCTCTGCTCTGCAACCCCCTCCCACCAGTATTCTCCCTCCTTAGTTCATGTCCATGGATCATACATATAAGATCTTTGGCTTTTCCACTTCCCATACCATTCTTAACCTTCCCCTGTCTATTTTCTACCTAATATTTATGCTTCTTATTCCCTGTACCTTTTCCCCCATTCTCCCCTCTCCCTGTCCCAACTGATAACCCTCCATGTGATCTCCATTTCTGTGATTTTGTTCCTGTTCTAGTTGTTTGCTTAGTTAGTTTTTGTTTTTGTTTTTTAGGTTCAGTTGTTGATAGTTGTGAGTTTGTTGTCATTTTACCGTTCATGTTTTTTTTATCTTCTTCTTTTTATTAGATAAGTCCCTTTAACATTCATATAATAAAGGCTTGGTGATGATGAACTCCTTTAACTTGACCTTATCTTGGAAGCACTTTATCTACCCTTCCATTCTAAATGATAGCTTTGCTGGATAGAGTAATCTTGGATGTAGGACCTTGCCTTTCATGACTTGCAAAACTTCTTTCTAGCCCCTTCTTGCCTATAAGGTTTGTTTTGAGATATCAGCTGACAGTCTGATGGGAACTCCTTTGTAGGTAACTCTCTCCTTTACTCTTGCTGCTTTTAAGATTCTCTCTTTAAGAACCAACCATATAGGAAAACATATTTGCCAATTATACCTCAGACAGGGGTTTGATCTCCAAAATATATAAAGAACTCACATGACTCAGCTCCAGGAAGACAAACAATTCAATTAAAAAATGGACAAAAGAGTTGAAGAGACACTACTCCAAGGAGGACATACAGAAGGCCCAGAGACATATGAAAAGATGCTCAGCATCACTAGCCATCAGAGAGATACAAATTAAAACCACAATGAGATACCACTTCACACCAGTGAGAATGGCCATCATAAACAAATCAACAAAAAACAGTGCTGGAAAGGATGTTGAGAAAAGGGAACCCTAGTACACTGTTGGTGGGAATGCAGACTGGTGCAGCCACTGTGGAAAAAAGTATGGAATTTCCTCAGAAAACTAAAAATGGAAATGTCTTTTGACCCGGCAATTCCACTGCTGGGATTATACCTTAAGAACCTTGAAACACCAATTCAAAAGAACCTATGCACCCCAGTGTTCACAGCAGCACAATTTACTATAGCCAAGTGTTGGAAGCAACCTAAGTGCCCAGCAGTAAATGAATGGATCAAAAAACTATGGTACATTTACACAATAGAATACTATGCAGCAGAAAGAAAGAAGGAGCTCCTATCCTTCACAACAGCATGGATGGAACTGGAAAGCATTATGCTAAGTGAAATAAGCCAGGTGGTGAAAGACAAATACCATAAGATCTCACCTATAAGTGGAACTGAATCAACGAAACAAACAAGCAAGCAAAATATAATCAGAGACACTGAAATTAAGAACAAACTGACAGTAACCAAAGGGGAGGTGGGAGGGTATAATAGGGCAAAATGGGAAAGGATTTTCAGCAACATGTATAAAGGACATGTGAACAAAACCAAAGAGGGGTAGGATCAAAGGTGGGAAGTGGGAGTGGCTGGGGGGATGGCAACAACTGTACTTGAACAACAATAAAAAAAGTTAAAAAAAAGATTCTCTCCTTATCTTTAATGGGTAATTTAATTATGATGTATCTTGGTGAATTTCTCCTTGGGTCCAGTTTCTTTGGGACTCTGAGCTTCCTGGACTTCTTGGCAGTCTAATTTCTTTGCCAGATTGGGGAAGTTCTCCATTATTTTTTCAAATAAGTTTTCAATTTCTCCTCTTCCTCTTCCCCTTCTGGCACCTCAAGGATTTGGATGCTGGAACATTTAAAGTTGTCCTAGAGGTTCCTAAGTCTCTCCTCATTTTATTTTTTTGAATTCTTACTTCTTCATTCTGTTCTGGTTGAATGTTTATTTCTTCTTTCTGCTCCAGATCTTTGATTTGAATCCCAATTTCCTTCCCTTCACTGTTGGTTCCTTGTTTATTTTTTCTTTATTCATGTTTTCCTCTATTTTGCGACCATACTCAATCATTTCTGTGAGCATCCTGATTACTAGTGTTTTGAACTCTGCATCTGATAGGTTGGCTGTCTCCTCTTTGCTTAGTTCTATTTTTGGAGTTTTGATCTGTTCTTTCATTTGGGGCATATTTCTTTGTCTGGGCACACCTGTTACGTAGTAAGGGGCAGAGCCTTAGGTATTCCCAGGATGGGGTAACCCATTTTGCTGCATTGTGGCATTGTATGTGGGGGAGGGGTCAGAGAGGGAACAATGCTGCTTGCTCAGCTCTCACTGTTTTCAGTAAAGTCCCAGCTTCCCACATGCAAATTGTGCCCTTCTGGTGCTGATTCCTGAGTGGATGGGCTTTTGTATGTTTAGGACCCAGTGGGTCTCTCCAATGAACTCTCCTGTGAGGCTGGGAGTTTCTCCTGCTGCCGCAACCTCCACAGGTTTTTATAGCCAGTGGTTTTGAGGCTCTAGTTTCCTGCACTGGAACCCTGGGTTGTGCGGTCTGTCTCTCTCCCCAATTGTTCCTCCTGCCTTATCTGCACATGAATGTGGGGCCGTTGGTCTGCAAGCCACCACTTCACTTGCTTGGCTTTGCTGCACATCCTCTCTGCCCCAGCTGCCAGTCTCCACCTTCCTATCAGTCTGGATGAATGTTTCTTCTTTAACTCCTTGTTTGTAGAACTTCCATACAGTTTGATTTTATGGCAGTTTTGGTTGTTTTTTTATTTTTAAATTTGTTGTTGTTGTTTTGGTTGTGTGAGTAAGCAAAGTGTATCTACTTAAGCCTCTATCTTGGCCAGAAGTCTGGTATCCTAGCCTTTTTGTATTCTTTTTTCTTCTTGCTGTACTGATTGGGTGTCTTCTTCTTCCTTATGTTCCAAATCATTGATTTGATTCTCAGTTTCATCTACTGTGCTGCTGATTCCCTGTAACTTGTTCTTTAATTCAATTAGTGGTTCCTTCATTTCTGATTGGATCATTTTTATGCTGTTGAAGTACCCACTGAGTTTCTTGAGCATCCTTGTAACCAGATTTTGAATTCTGCACCTGATAGATTACTTATCTCCATTTTGTTTAGTTTTTTTTCCCTAAAGTTTTGTTCTGTTTTTTCATTTGGGTCATATTTCTTTGTCTCTTTATTTTGGCAGCCTCCCTGTGTTTGTTTCTATGTGTGATACTATGTGTGTACTATGTGATAGTTAGGTAGAGTTGTTTTGACCCCGTGTCTTGGTAGCATGGTCTATTGTAGTAGGTGTCCTGTAGGGTCCAGTGACATATCTTCCCTTATCCTCTAAGCTGGGTACTGAGGTGGGCCCTCCATGTGGGCTGAGTACACCCTCCTTTTGTAGTTGGGTCTTGATTGCTGTTAGTAGTTCAATGGGAGGGATTTACCAGAACCAGATAGCTGGTAGGACTGGCTGTGACTCCTGGCCAGCAAGTACCTCCCTCCCTGGTTTATGGAAGTAGTTGAGTGGTTGTTCTTCAAAAGTGGTCTATAATTGTCTGCTGGGTGTGCAGGCTTTGGAGTTTTCTGGGTGGTGCAGGCCAAGGTCAGCCTCCACCTGTGTCCTATCTGAGGCTCCATGGTGTAAACTCTATAAGACAATCTGCAGATGGCTGCTTCTAGTATGGTCTGGGGTCACTCAGAGAGAGGCACAGGGACTGGGCTCAGCTGTTGCTTTTTTGAGCATATTAAGGAATGTCTGAAGCCTGCACCTAACCTAGCCCTTCATATGGAAAAGCCACTGTTATCAACTTGGATGGGGCAGAAGCTTAGGTAATTGTCAGGGCAGGACTTACCATGTGAGCCAGGTTGATGGAGACTCAGATTTGGTGCCTCTGCACTGTGGCTCTGTGTGGGGATGGGCTCAGGGAAGGGACAATGCTGCTGTCTGCAGTTCTATCTGGGAGGAAGCTGTCCTTCAGCTCTCACCCTGATGCCAGAAACTTCAGTTTCTCCCCATATGCCTCTGGTGCCCTTCAAGGTGCTGCCCTAGTGCTGGAGCCCAGTGGTAGTGAGTCTGAGTAAGTCTGAGGACATGCCTGAGGATCCCACAGTTTTTCCACTGACCCAACCCCCACTGGTTTTTACAACAGAAGTTATGGGGACTTATCATCCTGATACTGGAACCCTGGACTGGGTGTCTAGTATGAGGCTGGGACTCCTCACTCCTGAGATATCCTTTCGTTTTAGATCTACCACATGTGGGTTTGGGACCAGCCTATTCCATGTCTCTGTCCCTCCGTGCCTCCTCTCCATCTGGATGAATGTAGTTTCTTTAATTCCTTAGTTGTTAAGGAAATTCCAACTTGCAAAAATTAATGCTTGCAAAAGCATTAATTATTTATTACCCTGGGATAAATGCACTTCTATACAGCTCGAGTTTCTGATAGTTCTGAGTGATATTCATTCTGTAGTATAGCTGTAATTTTGCTGTGGTTGTGCAAGGAGGTGAGCTCCATCTTGCACTGCATCTTGCATCTTTATTTATGCCTCCATCTTGACTGAAATTCCCCTGAGGATACTTTCATTGATCTTAGAGAAAGAAGAAGGGAGGAGGAGAGAGATGGAGAGAGAGGAGAGAGAGAAAACAATGATTGGTTGTCTCCTGCATGAACCCGTAACCTAGGTAAGTATGTGCCCTGACCAGGGAGTGAACCCACAACCTTCTGTGGTACAGCATGGTGCTCCAGCCAACTGAGCTGCCCTGCTAGGGCTCCTTTCATTCTTAGCATTAGAGGGAAACAAGAGCAGACAATGTGTTATCTCATTTTTCAAAAGTTGTCTATACCTGCTCTGCTGGCTTCATGAATGAATATCTTCCCCATGGCAACATAATAAACAATGTGTGGTGACTATGTCTGGAGGGTCTTCTACATTGTCTCCAGAGGCTAGTATGGTGCTGGAGACAAAAAAGGTACTGAGAATACTGACTTATGAAGTTAAATCGAGTCATCTGTGAATTCTGGGTTTTATTAAAACCATTAAGGATTATTGATTTCAGTTCATTACTTTTTCTTGTTGAGTCTTGCTGTACAGATGTCTCTTCTACCTCTCTGCTTTCTTCCTTGGGCTGGATGGGGTGCTAGGAGGAGGAGGGGAATGAGGAGATGGGGTTAGTAGTCAAGTCTATGTTTCCTATGTGGCTAAGGCAGAGGAATGAGTCAAACTCTTATTTCTGCTAGCCATCCAAATGTCTTTGTGTGGTAGAGAAGTGCTGGAGTAATTGTTTTCAATTTACTAATGAGAAACAGAGACCCAGAGGGGTTATGTGATTACTTTATGTTTACTGAAGTAGACTTGAGACATGGAGAAGAGGACAGCCTCTCCAATCCCACTGTTCTTACCATTGTGCTTCCTGTGTGGTCCAATGGCTCAGCTAAGTAACATTTGCTCTTTAAGAAAATACATATTTGCCTTTCTAAAGTGAGTACATTTCATGAAGTGGATAAATCAATTTAAGATATTTGGCCAAATCAAAGAATGGGAGAAATAAAGTTAGTCCTTGGAACACACTAGTTCTCAATAGCTACCTTGCACTTCATGGCCATTACTTCCACTTGAACTTTCTCTCTTTGGGGAATAATCTCAAAGTTTATCCCAGGATAATAAATAATTAATGCTTTTGCAAGTATTTGTTACCAGAATTCTGTATGGGAAGAGTTTATTGTTACTTCCCCAGCATTTTGAAGGTGACACTAAAAATTACATATGCAACCTTCAGTACAAAACCAACTGCTGTGGATGTACAGAACTAGTCCACTAACAGGGCCTTAGAAACCTGAGAAGCAGGCTGCATGGTGCTTTATGATTTTAAAAAATCTTTTCTCATTTAGTGAAAGGCAGGTATAGCAGCTAAATCTTTAAAAAGACCCTTTGATTCTGGACTCCATACATGGCTAATCTCTTCCATGTTATTAGGTCCTATACCCAGTTCACAATTAGTCAAGATGTGTGCTTCAGTTGTGAATTCTCGAGAGTCTAAATGCAACAGCTGGCAATGGTGTGGTAATAAATGGGAGATTAGGCTGCTTCCATTTGGACTGTGTAGCTTTGCTATTTTTTAAGCCTACTATGGGACAATCCACAATTTTAAAATAGATGTCATTGTTTAAATAGAAATTATAATTGTAACCTATAAAATATAGAATTCAATTAGAATTGGGAAAGGGTGTGAACTTAGTTTTTGTTTATGTTTTTGTGTTTTTTTGAGGCTGTATTTCTGTTACTTTGACAATTCTCCTCAATTATTATACTCAAGAAAATATAGGGCATCTATAATTTGCAGTTGAGGTGCCCCATACTATAGCCATTAACCACCTGTGGCTATTGAGCACTTAAAATTTGGCTTTTCCAGATTGAAAGAGAGCACTGCTTTAGACCTTTTTCTCTGGTAGTTGATTGTTTATTTGGCATCATCAGAAAAAGCAGAACTGTAAAAAGAGAGGTCAGCTGTGGCAGATGCAAACACTTTTTGTATTGTGCGTTTGCAATGGAGGACTGAGCTAAATAAGTATATGGACCCTGAATTCTTTGAATTTGACCTTCAGGGTGTTGGTGAACTTGGCAAACACCTCACCTTCTGGATCTTTTGGGTTATCTCTGGGTCTTTACCTCTCAGATGGACACTGTTCAATAGAAATATAATATGAACCACATATATAATGTAAAATTTTTCTGTGGCCACATTAAAAAGGGGAAAAGAAAAGGTTAAGTTAATTTTAATGATATATTTTATTTAACTCAACATATAAAAAATTTATCCTTTAAAATTATAATCAATATAAAAATTATGAATGGGATATTTCACATTTTTTGTGGTACTGAATGTTTGAAATCTAGCATGCATTTTATACTTCCAGCACACCTCAACTTGTGCAAGCCAATTTTTAAGTCCTTAATAGCCACATGTGGCTGCTGTTCAAGTTTGCATGGCGATCGTGGCTTTGGTACTCAAATAGGCAAGGGAATGATCTAAATTGGGATTGAGAATAAAGATGCACTATTTCATAGGTATATTCAAGTTTATTACAGATCATATTAAAATGTAAGTACAGACTTCTAAGAATTTTATAAACCTGGATTGGTGTATATCTCTAGAAACCCAAATGGAGATCAAAAAGAAAAGAACTAGTATCATTGGTCACCTAAAGTGTAATTCTAGGAACTGTGCTAATTGATTTACATGTATTTCATGAAATTCCTACAATGACCCTATGAGTGTTATTATTGGCTCCTTCAAAGTTAATGAAATTGAGACACCGGGGGATTAGGAAGTCTGCCCAAAGAAATACAGTGATGAATCAATAGTTGAGCTGGGAGTCCATCTGAGCCCATGCTGTCTTACTAGTTGACCTAGCTTCACTCATCCCAAGATCTTAGATCACCCTATACCCAAGTAGATTTAACCTTAGATTTGTCCAAAAGACTTGCCCATCAAGCCCTCTAATACAAGTCAAGAAACCATGCACAACAATTTCCAAATGTGGTTTTCATTTTCCAAGTTTTATGGCCTTTATTATACATTCAAAAAAGGATGTGAAGAAAAACAGATATATATAGATAAATAAATAGACTGTATTTTATGGGTGGAAAATACTGCTGACACAATTGCTTATAGCCAGATGCTGTCCTTGGATGATATAAGGCAAACTTGTCACTTGTCTTCCAATGTCTCCCTTGTTTTTTATCAATTAATCTTCTACCTGAACACTGTCAGAGTTTCTTATGTTTTGCAGGGGTGTTCAACCTTTGGGCCTCCCTAGGCCACACTGGAAGAAGAAGAGTTGTCTTGGGCCACACATTAAATACATAAACACTAACAAAAACTGATAAGCAAAAAACAGTTTTAAGTAAACTTATGATTTTGTGTTGGGCCGCATTCATAGCCTTTCTGGGCCACATGCAGCCTGCGGGGTGGGTGGGACACCCCTGGAGTGGCTGCTGAAACTCCTTCCAACTATGAATACAACATAGAGTCTAGAAAACACCATTCTAGAATTTGATCCTGATTTGTTTGTAAAAACTCTGAACATGGCTTTCTTTTCCAAAGGGCTTGGTTTCTTGCATCATAGTCAGAGCCATTTTGCTAGCTGGAAATACCCAGGCAGGACACGTAAAGGCAACCTGGGAAGGAGGGTAGCTCTGTAGGAGAAAGCATAGTGACTGAGGACCTCTTGTCTTTGAAGGGCTTGGGGAGAGAGCAGAACTTTTAGAGAGAAAACTACAAATCAGATGTATTCAAAATAACATACAAATGAGCACGAGGTCATTTTGCTATGGAAGGTCAGTACTGTAAGTGATGAGCAGACATGCCCTAATTAGTTCAAGATCTTCAAAGGACAGCACATGTTATAAAGCTACAACCTAACCCTGCAGGCTGTTTCACTAATTCAGAGAGCAACTTTACCCAAAGTGCCTTCCCTGTACTTCCTTAAAAATTCAAAGGATACAAAGATTAAAAGCCCTGGTTGCATTTGGAAATTAAATATAAAGGAATGCAAACTCTTTTTCCTGGCTACAGAAAGCCTCTCTCTGAATCATACCGCTCAGGTTGGATTCCTCACTTCTAGAGAGATGAATAAACTCTTTCTAGAGCTTTTCTATATGCAAAAGAATAAAAGATACAATATGTGGTGTGTTTTCTGAAGATAGCTAGCTCTGAGATATGGTGGAAAAGAACCTTGCAATGTACCACATATTTCCTTTTTAATGTTTAAAGAATTGGGAGGGAATAATCAGAACACAGTTAAAAATTAATCTAACCAGGATTGAGAAGAACATGACATGTTCTAGATGTGGTCATTGTTTTTGCACTGTTAAGTCCTTGCTGCTTTTATAAATATAATCTTTCATAAGAAAAAATTAACACCCAGACAGAATGATCCCCCCAATTCAAACCAAATTGCCGTGGTGTTTTGGTGTGTAAATGGAATTATGTGTTTTTACAGAAGTGGTTTTTAGTCACGTGCACTGGGTTAGATTGATTGTCAAATTTGGGGAAGGCAAAGAATTTCCCTCTGGGGTGTACTGGCAATTATTTTTCAGTTGTTTTTGCCCTGCCCTGGAGCATGAAGGCAATATCATTTTTAGGATTAGGTGAGTTTACCCAACATGATCAATTTCCTGTGATTGTCTGCCTCTGTCACTGCAGGGAGGGGAAAGAAGCTCTCCTTGATCACTTTGACACTAAAAACTGTCATCTGGAAATTGACCAGGACATAACACTCTGAGTCCCTAATGACAACCACAGAAAGATCAAGAGACTAATGAAGTCATAGAGAGAGTTGGGATAATGCAACGTGGGTTAGCCCTCGCTCATGCCTGTCCCGCTTCCTTTAATGAGGCACAGCACTAGGTAGCTGGTGTCAAGTCCTAATGCATCATGTCTCTAGAGTGTTCTGTCAGGACCTGAAGAGTAACATGACATGACAGACACCATGGAAGATAATGAGTCAAATTTTCCCTACATCAGAACATTGCCGAATAGAAATCGTAGACACTGAAGAAGACTGCATGTTCACTGTTTGTAGGAACAAACATGCTCCATGGGCAACATCCACATGGGAGCTGTATTTGACAATTTTTGGGGTTTGCTGGGAACTGGTCCAAATGCCGTGGGTGAAATGATCCCCTCACTACTTCCACAAGCTCTTTACCTGCCCCCTGGAGTTTCACTCTCTGGTTCTGTTTCTGTCCTCCAGACATTTGTGCTTACTGGTGCCTTCCTTCCTTTTTCCCAATTTAATTCAAGCCAACAAACACTTATTTAGAATTTATTAGGTGAGTCCTATTTGTTACCCATGATCCTATTATCATGCCTGCTCAGTTCACTTTCCAGAGACAACCACAGTGGTCTGTAAAAACACAAATGAAGAGTATGTCAGTTATCTGCTTAAAATCCCCTAAGAATCTCCCAAACATTTTCCCCTCACCTAAAGTTCCTACATGATACTGAGTGCTCTTCACATTTTAACCTTCTGTCATCTTCCTCTGCTGTAACTCATGCACTCCAGCCACAATGATTTTCTTGAATCACTTCCTTGATACACCCACCTCACCCCTGTCTTGATATAGGAGAGTTTGGAATCAAGGAGGTCAAGAGATGAGTGTTTCAAGGAGGGAATGGCCAACTGTGTTGAAAGTTACTGAGGGTTTGAGTACATTGGTTGAGAATCATCCACTAATTTTGGGAAGATGGAGATCATTAGAGACTCTGACAATAGCAATTTCTCTGGTGGGAGTAGAATCTTCATTGTAGTGGGTGGAGCAGAGAAAAGGAGGTGAGGAATAGGAGGATGCCATTGGAGAACAGAAGGACGTCATTGGAGTCGATTCTTTCAAGGTGTTTTGCTATGAAGGAAAGCAGAGAAATGAAGCAGTAGCTGGAGGAGGATGTGTGATAAGAGACAGTGGTGTTATTTTATTTATTATAGAAGATCACTAAGAGCATGTTTCTGTGTGATGGGCTGCTTTAGAAGAGAGCCTCTGAGATGCAGGGAAGAAATGGTTATTATCACAAACCCCTCCAGAAGTCGAGAGGGATGGAAAGTTTGCACAACACACCATGTGCAATAGGAGTCTCCCTTTTGTAACAGGATAGGGGGAAGGAGCATTGTCATAGAAGTGGGCAGGCTGCTAGAATTGTTTGGGGAAGACATTGGGATTCCTTTCTGATGGATCCTATTTTCTTAAAGAAGCATGAGGCAAAGTCAACAATTAGGAGAGAAATGGGAAGGAGTTGCTGTTCCTTTAAGCAGAAAGAAGAGTGAAATCATCTCTTTGGAAAGTGAAATACATAATGGTGTGTAGCAGGATTTCCTAGAGGAGTTGAGCACCCATGGAGTACTTGTGGTCATGAATTTAAAGAGGAATCAGAAATGTGTGTTTTTCCTGGTGAAGTCGAACAGTTGGAAGCAGACCTGGAATAATAGTTTGAGTGGGTCCTGGGTTTGAATTCTGACTGTTTCTCTCAAGTTAGTGGATTATTTGGAAACAATTACATAACCTTTCTGAACATTAGTTTCCTTGTGTATACAAACTAAAAATAATTTCTATTATTGTTATTATTTCTATCCAGAGTTAGTCCTCAGAAACTTGCTTCCAGCATTGACTTAATGGATGCCAACTGTTGGTTCCTGGAAAGTACTGGGTGGGCAGGGATGTTCTGAGTGTACACTGAAAGACACAGCAATGCTCCCCAGCCTTTTGCACTCTAGAGATGGCAGAACTAACATTTTCTCAGAGGCATAGGAGGCACAGGATATGGTGGTCAAGGTTTTTTCCCAGCATTGAAGACCAGTAATAAAATTTTGCTCCTTAGCAAATAAAAAATACAAAAATAATCCAGTGTTTTACTGATAATTCCACCCCCCAAATGACACATCTAAGTGACTTCCTTTTGAATTGGTATCTAATTTGGCCTTCTTTATTCATATGCTCTTTGATTTTTCTCCCCATGAATGGAAGAGGAGGATATAAATCTGTGGAAGAAAATTCTGTAATAGTTTACTTAAAAGCAAGAGAATTAAAAGAAAGTGAAAAGAGTTTTCTTCAGAAAAAAACAATGTTGAGCCACAAGTCAAGGTAACCATGAGTCTCCAGTGATTCACCCTGCACTACTTCAAACACATACAAAGCCAGACCGATTAGTACCATTCCTGTCCCAGGTACCCATTACCCCAATTCAACAACTATTCCCCTCATTGTGCACATCTCAGCCATCCTATCATTTTATGTGAACATATTTTTATATGGTTTTCCAAAAGATAAAGGCTATTTTAAAAATAGAGCCATAATATCATCATTATACCTAAGAAATTTACCATAAATTTCTTAATATTATCAAATATTCAGTCAGTGTTCATATTTCTAATTGTCTTACATTTTTCTTTCTTTTTTAAAAATATATTTTATTGATTATGCTATTACAGTTGTCTGATTTCCCCCCTTATTCCCCTCTGCCCTGCACTCCTCCTCCCACCCACATTGCCCCCCTTTAGTTCATGTCCATAAGTCATACATATAAGCTCTTTGGCTTCTACATTTCCTATACTATTCTTAACCTCCCCCTGTCTATTTTCTACCTACCATTTATGCTACTTATACCTGGTCCCTTTTCCCCATCTCTCCCCACTCTCTCTGACTCCACCACTGATAACCTTCCATGTGATCTCCATTTCTGTGATTCTGTTCCTGTTCTAGTTGTTTGCTTAGTTTGTTTTTGTTTTCGGTTTGGTTGTTAATAACTGTGAGTTTGTTGTCATTTTACTGTTCATGTTTTTTTATCTTCTTTTTCTTAGATAAGTTCCTTTAACATTCATATAATAAGGGCTTGGTGATGGTGAACTCCTTTAACTTGACCTTATCTGAGAAGCACTTTATCTGCCCTTCCATTCTAAATGAGAGCTTTGCTGGATCATGATTTTGAATACTTCTTTCCAGCCCCTTCTTGTCTGGAAGGTTTCTTTTGAGAAATCAGCTGACAGTCTTATGGATACTCCTTTGTAGGTGACTCTCTCTTTTTCTCTTGCTGCTTTTAAGATTCTCTCCTTCATTTTAATCTTGGCTAATGTAATTATGATGTGCCTTAGTGTGAGCTTCCTTGGGTCCAATTTCTTTGGGACTCTCTGAGCTTCCTGGACATCCTGGAAGTCTATTTCTCTTGCCAGACTGGGGAAGTTCTCCTTCATTATTTGTTCAAATAAATTTTCCATTTCTTGCTCTTCCTCTTCTCCTTCTGGTATCCCTATGATTTGGATGTTGGAATGTTTAAAGTTGTCCTGGAGGTTCCCAAGCCTCTCCTCATTTTTTTGAATTCTTGTTTCTTCATTCTTTTCTAGTTGAATGTTTCTTTCTTCCTTCTGGTCCACACCGTTGATGAGAGTCCTGGTTTCCTTCCCATCACTGTTGGTTCCCTGTACATTTTCCCTTATTTCACTTAGCATAGCCTTCATTTTTTCAGCTAATTTGTGACCATATTCAACCAATTCTGTGAGCATCCTGATTACCAGTGTTTTGAACTGTGCATCTGATAGGTTGGCTATCTCTTCGTTGCTTCGTTATATTTTTCCTGGAGCTTTTATCTGTTCTTTCATTTGGGCCATTTTTTTTTTGTCTCTGAGTGCCTGGTATGTAGTAAGGGACAGAGCCTCAGGTGTTCACCAGGGCGGGACAACCCACATTGCTGCATTGTGATGCTGTGAGGGGTCAGAGAGGGAACAGTGCCGCTTGCTCTGTTCTCTGCCAGATTTCAGTCACTTCCACCACTACCCACAACCAAATTGGGCCCTTCTGGTGCTGATTCCTGGGTGGGTGGGTTTGTATACATTCTAGGACCCTATGGGTCTCTCCAACAAACTCTCCTGTGAGGCTGGGAGTTTCTTCTGCTGCTGCCTCAACCCGCTCCAGGTGTTTTCGATCAGAGGTTTGAGGGTTTATTTCCCTGCTCTGGAAGCCTAGGTTGTGGCATCTGTCTCACTCCCCAGTTGTTCCTCCCGGTTTATCTGCATGCGAATGTGGGACCATCCAGTCCATAATTCACTGCCTCACTGGTCCACCAGCCACTGCCTTGCCTCTGTCCTCTCCACCCTGGCTGCCTGTCTCTGTCCCTCCTACTGGTCTGGATGAATATTTCTTCTTTAACTCCTTGGTTGTCAGACTTTCATACAGTTTCGTTTTCTGTCAGTTCTGGGTTTTTTTTTTTTTTAATTTGTTATTGTCCTCCTTTTGGTTGTGTGAAGAGGCACAGTGTGTCTACCTATGGCTCCATCTTGGCTGGAAGTCTTGTCTTACATTTTTCTTAGTCTTTTTGTTTATGCTGAGTTTCTACTGTTACTTCCAATTCAAATTTAAGACTGCAGGGTTTTTACTGAACCTCTTTGATCTATTCCCTTCTTTTGCCATTCTTTATGATAGAATTTTTTTGTAAGATAGAAGTGTTAAAATGGAGAGTTAAAATGGAATATGAGCAAGGACAATTTACTCTAAATACTGTCTTTTGGGTAACATGAACTTTCTGGTGATGCAGGGGCCTCAAGACATTACAGTTTTGATAATTGAGATAGAGACTTTATGATGGCATAACAAAACTACAAGAAAGGGAAATAGACCACTGTCTAGAAAATATTTTGAGATCCCTGGAAAGCTGTGTTGTGACTAATTCATAGTTTTGCACAATTGTGCATTTTTGGATAGGAGAAAATAGATTAACTAATAAAAACAAAAGGTTCCTCTGTAGTTATGTGAGTGAATTCCTTTTCAACTGGTTGATTTGGGTTTGATCATTGATGCCATTTAATTTTAGTACTTAGTCATTTGCATGAAGAATTCCAATAAGAGTCAAAAAATGCCTAGGTAACTTTTTAACTAGATTGAAATCAATAAATAAATGTATTTACAAAGAAAAAATAGACTTTGGAAATAATCTGCTTTTGATCTTAATTGATTCTATTGCTAAGGTTATTCAAAAAATATCAGACTACCCCATCAGTTTTTATAAGACTTCAGGAGCAGTTGGTGGTACATTTAGCTTCTTATTAGTAGTATGACTTGAATGAACAATGACACAGAATTTAGAAATCTGAGCAGTGCTTATGGTGGGAAAGATCAAAGAAAATTATTCAACCTATCTATTTTCTACCTTTCACATTCCTTCACTTTTGACTGCTAAGACCTCAAACTGCAAACCCAACCTCAATCTAGTCTTTAGTACTCATATAGTGCTCATATTAGTATTGTCTGAGGGAGTACTCATTACTACTCATATATCCTTATGTGGGAGAAGGTCAAGAAATTGTAGCCCAACACTTTTAGATTCAGTATGAGGGAAACTAGTACAGCACCTCTTGCCATATATATGCTCAATGTCCACTAAATATGAACTTGAATGTACTAAAAGTGCCAGGTCTTTGGCTTGAGACTGGACCTGGTAAATTGGAGCTCATTTGCCAGTACAGGTTGTGTGCAGGGTTGTTTGGGGACATAATGACACAACACAATAAGGTTTCCTGCCCTTCAGGAATCAATGGCTTTGTGTTTTGTCTATTGCTCCTGATCCTCAGTATTTCTGATCTACTATGCTCCTGTTTTGCTTTGTTTTCTCAGTTTCTTTTTCAAGCATAAGAATTCTAGCCCTGAACTGCAATGAATATCTGGGTCCCTAGGACCCTTCAAAGATTTCTCCATTGGCCTCTGATCACAGCATCATTCTCTCCTGAGGTTTCCCTCTGTCCTGCTCTGGGAACTATGGGCTTCTTGAATGTTGATGGCCATCCAAGGACCTCCTGTCTGCTGGTCCACATGCCCTTTCTGGCTCCTGTGACTGGTGCTCTAACCCCTCCTGCTGCAGGTTATTACACTATGGGCTAAGATATGCCACTAATGTGAAGAAGGGAAGATAGTATGGAGACCTTTCCAACACCTGACCTCCTTGAGCTCAATTCTGTAGCCTTCTGATATAGATATTACCAAAATATATCTGGATTACAATTTAGAAATTCTAATAGAGAATTTGATGTACTTGTACTCAAAGAGTAAAACTGTGCACATTGGCAGTGTGACCTTAGGAAATTACTCAACCTTTCTATACCTGAGAGACCTTCATTATCAATGAAGATGATAATAGTATTAATCGCAAAGGGCCACAGTGAGCATTAAATCCACCTAAGGTGCTCAGAACAGTGTCTGGCACATGATAAATGCTCAACAGTGTTAGCTATCATTGTTGTCATTATTCTTATTAGTTGAAATATTACATGAATTAGTTTTCCTTTAGCTATTTGGCATGCATTCAGAGTTGCTGCATGTCTCTAAAACACAAGCTTTTGGAAAAGAACACAAAAGATTAGCAATGTTGATACTGAAGTAAGATGAGAACTGACATTTGAGCAATGGGTTTGGCAACATAGAGGTCATCTGTGACCTTCACAGGAGCAGTTTTGGTGGAATGATGAAATGCAAGTCCAATTAGTGCAAGTTCCAAGAAAGAATGAGCCAGGATTTTCTGAGTTCTATCAGTCAGAGAATTCTCCAGGCAGTTGTCACCTGGGTTTTAGGTAGCACTGAGTGTCTCCTGTGGTGGCCTGCACCCTCTCTCTCCATGGAGCAGAGACCTAAGCCATGTGACTGAAACTAGGTAACATCACCTCTCTATCTTCCTATAATTTCTTCCCTTTTCCTTTCCTCTCATGGTACTTTCACTGTTTCTAGATGCCTATCCAGAAAACATCTAGAAGATATGCTTCCATTAAATTATTTAAAATCAATTTATGCAGAGAGTTGCCTCGAGATAATTCACCAGTTACACCTAGACATATGCCGCCCTTACTGAAATAAAAAATCCCTATGTATTGTTAACTCATGGCTTTTTGCTCAGAAGTATCCCAGTTGGTGAAAAACAATCAGTGATTATAGACAATGGTTGGGTGCCTGCATAGGAGTCACTCTTACCTTCACAACTTTTCCAGGAGTGGCTAGATCTTTGTTTAGGTTTTTATCTTGTATCGGTTAGGGTTCTATCAAGAAAGGAGATACATACTTGTATTTCAGAGGGGAGTTTAATTTGGGGGATTGGTTACACAGATATTCAAAAATTGACAGAGCAAAAAGGGGACACTTAGATAACCAGAGATCAGGAAATGCCAAAAGCAGCTACCATGCCTACAGTTGGGGGACAAAAAGGAAGAAGTGAGATTACCAGGACCTATGAGCTCATAGGACAGTCAACTTAGACTGAGAACTTTGGCTAGGACCTAAGTTCCCTGAGGGCAGAAAACATTGTTTTCTGATGAATCCCACATAGGAAGTCCTCAATACATATTTATGAGTGAATAAATGAAATAAAAGAGAGTTTTGTTAGGAACTTCTGGGGGGATAGTCTCCTCCCTCTTCTGAGAGAGGTATCAGAAAAGACCTTGTCTCTCTTCCGGCTGCTATGGCTACTATGGTATATCAGTGTGAAGCCTGGGGCTGTTGGTACCATTCTGTCACCATGAAACAACATGTAGGTTAAAGTGGCCTGTTATGTAGATGGCAGAGAGGAGGGATGGAGAGGATCTGGATTCTTGCTTTTAATGACATTTTTGAGTTGCTTAATCAGATAGACCCCGAAACCTATCTTTCTATTGGCATTCCAATGATAATAGCCAACAAATTTCCTTCATTATTTAAAACAATATCCTAACTCATAGAGGGGCTTACATTCCTTTTCTTTGGTGGTTGGCTTGGTTTCCTTTCAGACTGAGACTCAGGAGTTAGTTTAGGAATGAATCTAACCATGATTTAACCTGGGCTGATTTCTCATATAGGCAAATGTAAATCAGTCCTAAAGCTTAACCAAGAACTGTGGTTGCTCTTCAGGAGGTTATACCTGATTGGTTGAAGTCTCTTAACCCAACTGTTCCATAATAGAAATAAAACACCTGGCACAATGTTCATTAAACATTAATTTCCTTTTCCCCCCATCCATAGCCTTAGGTTCAGAGTAATCTCTGTAAGTTGAGAACTGAGGGCCAATTTCCCGGGCAATTTATGCCATGAATTTCATTCTCTTTTAAAACTTGGTCTCCCTGCCCCCTCTTTCATTAGGTTTGTTTGCCACTGAGGAGGCATTATTCCTGCATTTCTTAGTATATTCATTTAGAGAGTCACCATTAAAAGGCATGAGGACATTTCAGTTAGTGCAAAGCTTGGGATTTATTTGTTTGATTTATTGAAAATACACCCTAGCCTGAGGGTCTCAGGGTGTGCTTACAAAATACTCCGATTAGATTCAAACCAGCAGCTAAAATTTCCTATTAGGAACATGAAATACCCCCCGAAACCACCCAATATGGAAAGCAGCAAAAGCAGAAGGATAGGCCTGCTGCCATTTCTTCAAGGTCAACAAGCTGGCAGGCTGGTGACCAGGAATGGCAAGGAGTGCCAAACAGAACTGGCCTCATGTGAGCTGAGTGTTTGTTCTTTGAACTTGTCATTTAAAGGGCACTGGCCATCCATTTGTCAAACCCACCATAAAAAACACAAACAGATCTTTATTTTATTCCCACACTGTCCTTGAAACCTGTCCAAATCGAGTACTTTGGGTGAAAAATCAGCTTAAAAATAAAACCATACAATCTGGGCTAATTAAGGAGGGAAGGCTGTTAGTTATTAATATTTTAATATAAATTAATAAATGGTTTCCTCCTACTACTTAGATGAGATCAATCTTTTGCATGAATTGTTATTTTATTGGTGGGAGAGAGAGGAGGGAATTTTAGAACATGGAGTATGATGGAAGGAGATAGGCCTTGGTGAGGAGACCTGATGAATTTGGGTAGACCTGCTGTCTGTGAAGATGCTGGGCATCAGGGTACCTGGGAGGAAGGCAGCCAGTGCCAAGAGTGGAAGAAAATTAAAAAAATCTCAACACTGCATTCATTTGCCAGTTTTGACTATTGTAGAATTAAAGGCCCTTCCAAAGAAACTGTCATGGGTCTTTGCAGATCCAGCTAGGAAAAAATAATAGAAAAACTATAGCTTATTTTTGTTGTGGTGGTATTTCAGAAGATGAGAACTAACATCTAACAATCGTTGATAGCTGGAACAGAATAGGGCTTAGGGGCAAAGTGAGACTGACTGATGCTTGCAGCAGAGCCGGGGCTCTCAAACCAGACTCTCTTGGAAGACTTGCTCAAACAGTTCCTGACTTTCATAGATCTGGAGTGGAACTGGAGTATTTTCATTTCTAACCAGCCCCCCGCTGATGCTCGTGCTGCTGGTCTAGCGACAGCACTTTGAGAACTACTGCAGGCCAGCTTCAAGTTGAGAATATTGCTGATGGAGACTAAGCTGAGGTTTACTTTGAGAAAAGAGGTTATCAACTTACACTGAAATGGAGAACATGTGTATTAGTTTCCTAGGGCTGCTGTAACAGGTACCAAAACCTGAGTGGCTTAAAACAACAAAAATTTGTTGTCTCACAGTTTTGGAGCCTGGAAGTCTGAGATTAAGGTGTCAGCGTGGTGGAGCTCTCTGATGGCTCTAGAGGCAGCTCCCTGCCTCCTGTAGCTTCTGGTGTCTGCCAACCATCCTTGATGTTCCTTGACTTATAGATGCATCACTCTAGTCACATGGTCATCCACTCCCCACCTGGGTGTTTCTTCACACCATTGTCTCTGTCTCTCATGTGCGTCTGTGTCCAAACCTCCCCTTCTAATAGGACAGCAGTCATGTTGGGTTTGGGCCACTCTCATGACTTCATTTGAACTTCATTGCCTCAGAAAAGATCCTATTTCAAACAAGGTAACATTCTGAGGCTCTGGGAGTCAGGGCTTCACCATACCATTTTCGTGGGGAACACAGTTGGACCACAACTATGTGGTTAAGCCATCACCATTTCCTAGCACCAAAAGATACATTAGGTTCTATATGCATTCAGTAGTATGCAAAATAAATTAATTAGACATAAAAATATAGTGCCTGTGGCAGACTTTGTTGATAGTAGAAGGTATGTAGGAACAGATACACAATTTAAGGAATACAGTCAGGTTCCTAGACTTTGAACTCTCCTTTGGTTCTGTCTGAAATGGTTAATTGTTACTTTCTTTATGTGTGGTACCAAAACATTTTGTGTAGATCTTTATTTTTTATTATATAACTTATTATATTTTATTATAGTTAGTTATTTACAGTGCGGGACCAAAAGAATCCCAGAATTTATTAATAAAAAATTGTGTATTTATTCTTACATGTTAAAACTTCAGTCACCTTCAAAGTACTCTCCATTTGATACAATAGACCTACTGAGACTTTTTTTGTACTGCTCAAAACAGTTTTTGAACTTGTTGATTTTGATGCCTTTTTGTGCCTCTGCCATTTTTTGTTTCATCTCTTCCATATTGGCAAAACATTTCCCTTTGAGGACTCTTTTCACCCAGGGAAACAAAAAAAGTATCTTGGGGCAATATCATGTGAATAGGGAGGGTGGGACACCTGGGTTATGTCATTTTTGGTAAAAAATGATTGAACACTCAGTGTGGTATGGGCAGATGTGCTTGTAAATCACCATTCATGAACTGGACTAATTGAATGAGTCTTCAAAAAAAAATCACTGAAACCAAACACAGCCTCTCACAACAACGCCAATGGGGACAGATACAGATGGATTCCTAGAACACTCACCTAACAGTGGAAGCCTATACTACAAGGGGCCTACCCTCCAGAAGATAATTCTGTTTTTTTGGTGGTCCCCTCTCTTATGTTAGCTTCTGTAAATTATGAGCTGTTTGTAGGTGGAGACTGTTGAAACCATATTTATATTCACAGGGCCTGGCTAGGTGCTCAGTATGGTGAATGAAGGAACTGGTAATGAGTTAAGAGCAGCCTGGGATTTTGGCAGGCGTTTCCCACTGTCTCTGCTCACTCCTCAGGGAGGGGAAAGTGAGAATGCACAAGCAGAGGGGTGTGGTGTCACCAGGAGCCACCCTCCACAGATGCCTAACTCCTCTGAAGTCTTATTTTCAATTTAAAAATTAACGTGGCTTTGACATTCTACTTTACAACACATTCATGTTTGTTTGCACTAAAACAATGCTTTAATGTATTAAGTACATGTAAGGTATTAAAATAAAAATATTTCAAATTACTTAGATAAATTACTTGATTCCTCCCCCCCTCATTCCACCCCTCTTCAATGGGAGAAAAATTGTCACCCCTGGGAGATATACCATGTTTATGTAGTGAATGCATGTACTGCCTGCCACCCACTGAAAAGCTGAGGAACAAAGAGACCCCGTGGGTGGAGAAGAGGTGGGAGTAGAGCAGGGAGGGACAATGAAGTCTGGGGCAGGGCTGCACGAGATCTTATGGAGCTGATGAAGGAGGCAAGGGGATCAGATAGGATTCAGGACCTATTTACCTTGGAGAGGGCAGGGCTCACCTAACAGTGGGCGTGTGAGTTTAGTGTGGCTTAAACATGGCTGGTGTAATGATGTACATCTTCCTTTTTTCTCCATTTTTTGGGTGGGGAACACAGTGGGTTGGAGGGGTAGCAGAGAATACACAAAGAAAGGGAGAAGTAAAGGGAAAGAAACACATCTGGGGGAGCCTTCAGGGGCTTTGAAGTGTAGGGTCTTGTGGAAGGTTAGGGCCCAATTTCCTGAAGGAGAGACTAAGTCTTGATGCCTAGGGCAATGGGAAATGAATGTGGGTCCCTCAAAGAAATATGGATAGTTGAAAACAATGGGGCAGACAGCCCTTAGCAGTGATGTTGAGAATCTACCAGAGAAGAAAGGTGTAACCATCTGGGTCAGGGGCAGGAAGGGACGACCTCTCTGGCTGTGGGTTTGCAGAGCATTGACCCTCCACTGAAAGCCCTTGTTTCTCCCAGAGAAAGCTCTGAGCATCTCTCTTTACCCACTGACATCGCCCGGCTTACAGTGTCTACCTTCCGAAGGAGTGTGCTTCTGTGTGTCCATGAAACATTTGCATGCTGTAATTAATTCAAGTTTTGGTTCTAACTGCTCTTTTCCCGAAAATCAGAGTAGCATTTACACGTAAGTCTATAATCCGCTATTTAGTTACTGCCTGAGAAAATATCTTTTAAAAAATAACAGAAAAAAGAACACTGGTTTTAGGAAGGACAACTAGAACATCACAGTTTTGTTCTTAACATTTGGCTCAAGAAGTTTGATTTTACCTAAGGTTGAGACTGCTTCCCAGGAGGAGTACTTCCACCCCTTCAAGGCAGCCGTGCAAATCAGCATATGGCTCTAGGTTTGGAATTCGACAGCAATCAATCTAGTTTGAAAAGAAACCACAATATCAGGAAGAACCAGAATGAAACAGAAATTTGGAACCCATCACGTGACGTCTGCTGGCAGATGTGGCTCATGCTGTTAGCTGTGATTCTGACACTGCTCTGTGGCAAAAGCTGGTTAGAACTTGAAGCATTTTATGGATCATGAAATTTTGTGGCTCTATATGCAAAGCTGCCCTAAGGAATTGTCTTTTTATGCCTTAACTCTTCCTTCCAGGGCTCACTTTTTACTAAGAGTGGGCAACCGAAGAGGTGTTTGTCCAACTACTTACATAATCCCCCCAGGAAATGCCGAGTTAGTGTACAGTGGGTGAAATGGAAACCCTGGCAGAGTGACCTTTCTCCCAGATATCCTAGGACACGCTATACGCTTCATTGGACAAACATCCCTCTTTCAGAATGGATTCAGTTCCAAAGATTTTGGCCCTCAATGGGGGCCAGGAGACACACTAGGTGGCAGAAGTAGTGAAGAGCTTTTCTCTTTTAATGAAATGATTATCCAGTATTTCTGCAGGCATTGTATAGGTAGATGTACGGTCACTGCATGGTTAAATGGAATTCTGCCAAGAGATAATAACCTAGTCCTTGCCCCGAGAAGGTAACAGTATGAATGATGCAATTCAAGGAGAAAGGAGAAGGCAGCTCACATTGTCAGTATCTTCCCACCCTGTTGCTTTATTTCTGATTCATGTTTATGTTGGCATACTAGTTAAAAAAGAATGGTGTATGCCCTGGCTGGTGTGGCTCAGTTTGTTGGAATGTTGTCCTGTACACCACAATGTTGGGGGTTCGATTTCTGGTCATGGAACGTGTCTAAATTGTGGGTTTCATCCCTGGGTGGGGCGAGTAGGGGAGGCACCTGATCAATGTTTCTCTCTCACATCAATGCTTCTCTCTCTCTCTTTTCTCTCTCTAACATCAATAAACATATTTTAAAAATTAAAAAAGATAGGTATGGCTATCTGCTGAAAATTATCTTTATTTTTTTCCCTCCTAGATGTTCAATGTGCTACACTTGTTAATCTACTTCTTTCTGGCAAGGCATATAAAATGTGTGGTCTGATTCATGCAAAATGTATCAAAGCATGTTAACTTAGTGTGTAGTTATTTATGAAGACTTAGGGTTGATCAGCAATACCAGGGAAAAAAAACAAAACAGAAAACAACAAACTCTTCTTGCTCCGGGGCTGTTACTTTAAGAATAATTATCCTGCTAGTAATGTTGACAATGATTCCAGCATGAGTGCTGACTTCAAAATGACAATGGAAGTAAGTGTTTTTTCTAGGTGTCCTTGAGAATTTTAATTTCTGCAAGAGTCATTCAAAATAGACGAGACTAAGAGCCTGGGTGTATTTGTGGCTAATGAGTGAACTCTATTCTTATCCTAAGTACAACGGAAGCAAGCTGTCTCGAGCACATTGAAGGATCAGAAGGTTCTAAGCCAACTTTTCTCACACTCGAGCAATGCACCTGCTCTTGTAGAGGGCAGAAATGATTTCGGCTCTACAATATTGACTTAAATTACTTTCTGTTATAACATCACTCAAATTTATACGGACAGTTAACACGCAATGAAAAAGATGTTATTTTTTAAAATAAGTGTGTATAGGATGGCACATATGCTGGTTAGACAAAATTACTAATTACATTGTTCAAATCTTTTATATTTTTTATTATTTTTTTCATCTGCTTGATTCATCAACTAAAGTGAGATAGGTAGACGTGTTGGTTTCCTAGGGCTACCGTAGCAAGTACACACAAACTCGGTGTCTTACAACAACAGGAATTTATTTTCTCACAGTCCTGGAGGCCAGAAGTCTGGAATGAAGGTGGTGGCAGGCCTCCACTCCTCCTTCCTGGCCTCTTCCGGCTGCTGGGGGCTCCAGACTTGACGTGGCTGGTGGCTGCCTCTATCCAACCGTTGCCACCATCTTCACACTGCCTTCTCTGCTGCGTCTGTGTCTTCTCTTTTATCTCGTAAGAACACTTATCGTTGGATCTAGGGCCCACTGGACAACTCAAAATGATCTCATCTGGAGATCCCTTTTTTAAAAATTATTTTATTGTTGTTCAATTACAGTTGTCTGCATTTCCTCCCTCCCCTCCACCTCTGTCAAACCCACCGCCCTCCCTTGCTTCCACCCTCCCTCTTGGTTTTGTCCATGTGTCCTTTATAGTAGTTCCTGATAACCCTTCCCCCCTTGAGATCCTTAATTACACCTGGAAAGATCTTTTCTCCAGATAAGGTTACATTGACAAATATTGGGTAGGGAGAATATGTATCTTTTGGAGGTCATTGTTCAACCTAAAACGGTGTATTAAAATTTCCCACTATGCCTGTCAATTTTCAACTCCTCATGCTACTGTCCATTTTTATTTTATGTATTTTGAGGGTGATGTTATTAGATACTTGCAGGTTCAGGATTCTCACCCCCACCCCTGATTAATTCTTTTATCGTTATTTAATGACCTTCTTTATGCTTCCCCATTTTTTTGTTTTGTTTTGCTTTAAGAACTAGTTGTCTGATATAAATATACATTTTCCAACTTTCTTGGGTGGGTATATAAATTTGTTTCATTTTATTTAAGGATTTTATATATTATTGTTTTGTAGAAACATGTGAGAATAGCTCTTATAGTTGGACTAAAATCCTTTAAAAACTTATTTAAAAACACAGAATGTACTGTAATGAACCTTCATATGTCCATTAAACAGACTCATAAGTTATTAAAATATTATTATATTTGCTTCCCCAAACCCTTTAAAAATGTTTCTTTTCTTTGTTTTTTTGAAGAAGAATTTTAAAACACTTTCCAGATATTATGTCATTTTACCTTATGTACTTTGTATGCATTTTTAAATAATGTGAATTTTTCTTTTTTTATAGCAAAATACCATTATCACATTCAACAAAATTAATAATAATCCTTTGGTATCATATAGTACCTGATATATAATTTAATTCCTCCAATATCCCATTCTTTCTCACAGTTGGTAATTTGAATGTGGATGTAAGCAAGGTCGATGTGTTTAATTTGGTTGTGTCTCAGAGGTTTCTCTTTCTTTCATGCCATTGACTTATCACAGAAATAAGTTAGTTTCCTGTAGAATGCTCCTATTTTGCATCTTCGAAGTCTAATTTTTCTTTGTGATGTCATTTATCTTGTTCTACAATCCCCTGTATTTCCTTTGGATGGAAATTTTTCAATCTGAAAATTTCTATCTTTTAACTGGTAAATTTGATCCATTTGCATTGATTGGGATCACTGATATTTAAAATTTATTTCTACTATTTCCTTCTGTATTTTCTGTGCTGCTCTTTATTTATTTTGCCACCTTTCCTACATTTTTTATTCATCTCTTTATCCTCCATTAAACATTTGGTTTGTGTTTTTTTTAGTGGCTATCTTTAAATTTTTAAAATGACCATTTGACCAGACCAAATCTATAAGTAATCAATATCTTTACCATTTTCTTTAAAATCTCTTCCTTCCCTCTTTCCTTCTTTCTTCCCTCCCTTCCTTTCTCCCTTTCTTCTTTTCTCGAGCTCAACTATTCAATTTTCATGCAGCATTTCTAGGTATCATATGTAAAAGATTTCTGTATTAGTTTAATCTACTATTTTCTGCATTTATTAAAATATCAGGAATCTGTAGAAAACATGTGGATGAATATGTGTGTGTGTGTTTGTGCATGTACCTCTGCTTTCCTTAATCTAACGATTAGGCAATCCAGTACAAGGTATGCCCTGTGGTATCTAAATTCTCTCATCATGTCATTGTACATCCCATTTTAATGTCATTTCTTGAAAACTTTTCATATATATATGAAAATGCGGTTGGAATTGCTAAAGTTGCATGAAAGCATTCTATTGTTATATAGGTATCCAGATGATACAAGGTATACTTACATTTCTATTCATAAAGATTATCAGGATGGAAACATAAAATTATAAACAACCCTTGTAGAGATCTGTGGGTTCCAGAGTATTTGGTTAATGGAAACTGGTCTTAAAAATATGACCCCTTGGCTTAGTCCTCAGTCCGATTTATAACCAGCTGGTTTTGGAAAGTATTCTCTTCCACAGATCCAACTCAGGTGCCAGACCTTTCGTGAAACTTTCTATAAATTTTTTTTGTTGGGGGAGGGATAAAAAATTAAGCCTAGTCTATTAGTTAGGGTTCTCCAGAGAAAGAGATTGTCTGATTGATTGATTGATTGATTGATTTATAGCGATTGGCTCACACCAGTGTGGAGGCTGATTGGAGAGGCCCGCTCGCACTATAGAAAGTAGTAATCTGCTTTACTGGAAGTCAGTTGATTTAAATATTAATTCTCTTTAAAAAGTACCTTCCTAGAAACATCCAGATATGTTTGTATGATATGTTGATATTTAGTCAAACATCCAATAATGTTCGACTAAATATCTGGGCATTGTGGCCAGCCAAGCTGACACATAAAAGTAACTATCACATCTACCTTATGGCTTCAGTCTGTTACTTGGTTACCCACATGTTTTTATGTCTGTCTCCTCTCCGAGGTTCCACCTCCAGGGCGGACACTGTCTTTAGCATCTAGTATGGTTCCTGGAATTTAGTAGGTGCTAGGTATACATTTATTGAATAACTTAATAGTAAAAAGGGAAGCAGAGAAAGAAATTCTAATGCATTTCAGTCATCTGACCTTGAGAAGACATAGATTTTCTGAGCTCATAAAGCAATTTATTTATAATATTTGTAACTATAAAGCACATGCTTATTTCAAACCAGATGCTTATCATAGAATTCACCTCACTGAGGGCGCCTACTGCATACATGTACTATGCTGGGTGCTGTTATGTTTCTCACAACCCGTACAAAGGTATCATGTAGATCTACAAACTCTTACTTTTCTTGGGGAAAGGATGGAGCATGATTCTTTGTGGCCCTGTTTAGTCATGAACTCTAACATAATTTCAGGGATTAATTTAAGGCTTTTTGGTGGGGAGGGGCTTGGGGGAAGTAGGGCTCCTAAATGTTTTCATCTCAAGCACAGGTACTTTTGGCTACATGCATGGCAGATTGAATTGTTTCAAAGCAATCACACATAATTCTCCAATTTTTGCATCTAGGGTTCTCTTCATTCTTTGTTGTCATTCTTTGGTGGGGATAGTAGCATATTTAATTATTGTTATGCATTGAATTGCATCCCCTCCAAATTCATATATTGATGTCCTAAAACTTAGCACTTCAGAATGGGGCTGTATTTGAATACAGGAGTTTTTAAAGGTAATTAGGTTAAAATGAGACCATTAGGGTTGGTCCTAATCCAATATGACTGATTGTTTGTATGAAGGAACAGTTAGGACACAGACACACGGAGTGGAGACCACGTGAAGGTGCAAAGAAAATATGGCCATCCATGAGCCAGTGGAGGTGGCTCAGAAGAATCCAATCCTGTGGACATCTTGTTCTTTGACTTCCAGCCTCCAAAAGATGTGAGAAAATTAATTTCTGTGGCTTAAGCCACATAGCCTGTGTGATGGCAGCCCTGGCAAACAACATAACTGTGTGTTTTTCATGTAATTTTTTCCCTATTACAATCAGATTTTTCCTCGTTTCCATGCCTTTTGCAGCCAAAACTTGATCCCACCTGTGTTCTCTGGTCAGTGCCCTTGTAAAATTTGCTATTTGGAGCAGAACATAAAAAGCTGGAACAACTCTTAAAGTCAGATAATTCTTGGCTTTAAATCTTCTCTTACCACTGCAAATGGCTATAGGGTTTAGGCTAAACTATTTAAGAATGACCTAGAAAGTGGTTTGTATTCAATCAGCAAAACCCACATGAGACAGGGAGAATGTTCTGGTGTTTGGCAGGGTGACTCTGGTGTCTTAAGGGTGCCCGTAAAAACCAGCCTCATGGTTCGATCTGGGCAGGTGTCAGTTAGCTGTAGCATCTCTCTGTAGATTGTACCCAGTCTTTGCACATCTTCTTGGAAAAAATAGTATGGGCAGGTCAATGCACTTTATTTCCACTGTTGGAAACCTAAAAAAAAATGACCCCTTGGGGCAATATCTTTGGCCCTCTACCAAGTTTAATATTTTAAATTATTTTTTGTAATTTAATGTGAATCACAGTAGGCTCCCTTTTTTCTTTTGCTATGAACTCTCTCATACTCTAGAAAATATGCAAAAATATGTAATCACATGTTTTGTTTAAGAATATATAACTGTGTTTTCTTTGAATACTTAAATACAGGAAAAAATCAGAAAATACCTTCTTTCTTTAAACACTGATATAATCCATATTTAAATAATCACATAATGAACCTGCTACATGGAGACTATTGTGTGTTCACTCCTGACATTCTTATATATATACAAGTGACCCTAGAGCAACATGGGTTTTAACGGTATGGGTCAGTGTCTTTTCTCTTACTTCTGATTTCTTTTTTCTTTTTTTTTAAAGATTTTATTTATTTATTTTTAGAGAGGGAAGGGAGGCAGAAAGAGAGAGAGAGAGAAATATCAATGTGTGGTTGCTGGGGGTCATGGCCTGCAACCCAGGCATGTACCCTGACTGGGAATCGAACCTGCGACACTTTGGTTCACAGCCTGCGCTCAATCCACTGAGCTATGCCAGCCAGGGCTTGATTTTCTTAATAACATTTTTTTCTCTACCTTACTTTATTGTAAGAATACTGTATGTAATATAGATAATGTACAACATATGTGTTAATCGATCATTAATGTTGTCAGTGAGGCTTCTGGTCAACAGAAGGCTATTAGTAGTTAAGTGTGGGGGGAGTAAACAATTATACACAGATTTTCATCTTCACGGGAAGTCAGCACCCCTAACGCCTGCATTGTCCAAGGGTCAACTGTAGAAGTAAATCTACTTTTTGCTGTCTTTTCCGACATCTTGGCTTCTCTTAAACTTCAATGAAATGTACCACCTTCTATCCTTGATCAAACAGCTTAATCTTCTCCTGCCAATGATTTCCAATTACACCATCTTCGAAAGGTCTGAAGGCATTGTCGGTATTAAAACCATTGCAAACAGTCTACCATTCCTTTAAGCAGTGCAGGCTCAAATCCCACATGAAACCTAGGTCTCGATGTATCATAACCCCTGGGCACAACTACATTTTCTCTAAACGAATTAGAATTATTTCCCCTTTTGATCTGGATATACTAAAAAAGAAAATTTTTCATTTTTGGATAAAAGCTTGGCTTTTTTTTTAAGTTAGGGGAGCTTGCTTCTGACCAAATAAAAACATTGGGAGCCCTCCAGTCCTCGTGCGATTTCCCTCCTTTCTCTTTGACTGACAGAGGGGCGATAGAAATCTAACCCCAGGCCTCTTTCTGCTTAGATCCCTTGGACATCCCCCATTATGGCAAGAGCAGCAAATATGAAATCAGAGATGCGGCAATTATAAGTGCAACTCGGGGGACCCCTTACTTGGAGTGGGGAATGTGCCACCTTCAGCCTCGTTCCTCCATCTCTGAGACCTGCCAAGCCTCGCCTGGCTGTCAGTTGCTGGCTGGAGAACATGCGAAGTGGAAGCTTTGTAAGCATTTCTGTTCCTTTTTCTTGGTTCCAAAGCTTGTTTATGTTTCATTATCTTCTTCATCCAAGGTGAACATGAGCTATTAGGCAGTGCTCCTAAAACAATTGTTTGGCTTGTCTACAGGAATTTGCTCACATTCTTACAGGACCGATTTCCTCCATGCAAAGCACAAATATTTTGCTGTTCAATGAATTTTCTTCTCGTCCCCTTGTACAGGAGGAAAAAAGAATCTTGGAATCACACTGGAAGAGAGGACTGCATTAAGGTGAAACCCCAAAGGGAGCAGCGTTGCTGCAAAGGAGCAACACGTTTTTGTTGCATGGGTTTGTAAAGAGGAGCCGTCTTTGCATGAGAGCCTGGATAAATGTACAGGGTAAGGGAAAAACCTGGAATTTAAAAAGGCAAATCTTTTTTTACTCACTAGAATTCTGCATGGGGCAAGGAAATGCCAAACTTAACAGATGTCTTACACTGTGCCCTGCAGGTCAATAAATTAAAGTTTTGTTGAACCAGGAAGAGGAAGGAATTCCAGGACTTGAGGTCCCCAAATGGAAATGCCCCTTAGGACAAGTCTAAACTAGGGAACTAGTGCTGGAGTTCTTCCAAGTCAGTTGGCCCAGTGTAGTGTAACTCATTTCTGGGCCCCCTGAAGCTGTTTGTTCAACTCTGTCGTCTACAGCATTACAGTGTCAAAGGGAGTTAATCATTAGCAAGTGTGAATAATGTCGGAGTAACAAGGCATGATTGCAGTTCTCTCTGTTTTGACAAAATTTTAAGCATTTGTCAGAATTTAAAAAAAGCAAACAACCAATGTGACCACAGAATGTTAAAGTAGTATGCAATTTTGGGAGCAGTTAATTCACTTTCTAGCATTTCAGTCTCATTGTTTCCCTAGAGACCCAGTCTTTGCAGAATAATATAAAGACTTAGGTGTGGGCTTCTTAAACTCCCCAGTCTCCTTTTTCTGCCAGAGCCACCTAGTACTGCTGTAGAATTAATGTGGGCCCAGCTGCGATCCAGAGCCCAGTAGGCCCCCTGCTTGTGTCCAAAGCTGGAGATCATAGTGAGTCCATAGCTTCTCTTTGGACCAGAATCACAGGAGGCCTGGGTCCTGGAGCCCTGAGGCCAGAGATGGGATACATAGTAACATTCCAGAAGGCATTAAAAGTTGAATTTTCCTTGGGCTCCTCTGAACTCCTGTTGAAAAAGGGGTGATCATCCTGAAACATAAGTAAAAATTCCAGCAGTCCTCCAAAACAGCTCCATGGTGTGGGAGTCAAGGGGATGAGGAGGCTCGCAGCCAAGCCTGCCAGGATAGCAGCTGAGTCCTAGATCCTGGGTGTCTTTAAAAATCAGCCACATGCTACAATGGGTCAAATTACAAAGTTCTTTTAAAAAGGCACACAGATGGGCTTCATCTTTTTCTCAGATACCAGCGTCTCTCAGACAGGCACTTCTTTAGTTAATTCATCATCATCCATTCACCCTGTTGCTCAATCCAGGAAGTCAGGACACATAGAGACACATAGAGCAAATCCTATTTCCTAAGATCCCAGTTAGCCCTCTCCTCTCTTCTCATTGTCATTGGCTGAGTTCAGTCCTTGTAATTTTGCCCTTGGATTCCTAGCTAGTCCTCATGACCCTTAAATTTACAAAAGATGCTGTTGGAGTCACTTCTTTTAATAAAGGTGTGGCCCCAGTACTCCCCTGTAACTTCAGTGTACCCCTTTGCTATAGATAAAAGCCATCCATCAGGATATGGTCTGCCATTTGCTTCCTAACCAGGGTTTTGCCTTCTACTACAGCCTCATTTTCATTCTCTCCAGCTTTACATCACATGCTGGAGTCTTATGCATCATGGATTTTCATACCTTTTGGCTCCGTCAGGCTGCCCCTCTACCTAGGATCCCTCTGTGCATGGCCAACTTGAAAACTCCATTAGTTGCCCTTAGGAAGCTGTTTTTTTATAGCCATTCTCTTTGTCCTCTCTCCTTGTGTCTACCACCTTCAACTAAGTTATCCTGTTTATACTCTCTAAGTCCCTGCCTATTGTCTATGAAATCACTTACCACATTGCATAAGAAGCATTTACTTATGTCTGCCTCCTTTCCTAGTCTATAATATTCTGGAAGACAGAGCCTATCATATTCATTTTGCATCCCTATCTCTTACCATATTGCTACTGCGTGCTATAGAAGTTTGCTGAAGTGCATAGAACTGAAGGCTAGGCAGTTGTTAGCATTTATGTTCAAGTAGATAAACTTAATTCAAAGGGCCATGCTTGGTTAGATCATAAAATGAAATGATCCTAACTTAGTTGTTCTCAGCCTTCCTGCACTTTGCAATCACCTGGAGATCTTTAAAAAGTACTCAGGGGAAGCTGGTAGAAGAGGAACAGGTCTATCTAGGAATCTTTTTAGAAGAACATCCTGGGTCCCATTCCCTGAGGTTCTGCCTTAATTGGTTTGGGGTGTGGTAGGACATTAGTGTTTAAAAAAGTTCCCGAGGTGATATTAACGTGTGCTAAGTTTGAGATCCATAGTTCTAACTGAACAACCATATTAAGGAGAAATTGGTATATTTGGTGTCTTTCCTCCTGTTGTATCTTTCTGATGTGATTCATAACTCTTTCTACTGCTTAAATATAGAGAGCAAATACAGTTAGAGATTCAGGCCAAGTATGGGAGAAGCTCTCAACCCTGGCCATACGATAAAATCATTACTCAGGAAAATTAAAAAATACTGATGCCTGGAGGTTAGAGCTTAACCTTAGAGCTTAAAGAACACATTGACTTCTCTACATTACTCTGGATGGCAGCTTCCACATACTATCATCACTCTCTGGAGAGAGGGATTTTTTTTCTTAAAGGTTGCCAGGGGAGAAGGAAGGAGAGAAATTGAGAGAACAGAAAAGGATGAAATTGGGAGAGAGAGAAAAAATTACGCATGACACTTAATGGGAATGTTACCAACAATAGATTAAAGTTTCATTCATAACATCAAAATAAGTCATGGGAAATTGCTCTCACTTCATGGTTCTTAGATGATGGTCCTTATATTTGATAATAATTGTCAGGATGCAAAGAGACAGCCAAGACTTACTACTTGATGCAGATAAAAATCTTCATCCATTAGGGAATCTGGTAGAAGAAGGGGAGGCAATGGAAGGATTTCTTCTTTTCTACCTGGACGAGATGCTCAAGTGGCAAACTGACACCAGTAATCCCTGGTAAAGTCAGAGCAGCGATGCTTTAGTCTCTGTGTGTATGTCCCACAGAGCTTTCAATATTCCCCTTGGAGTAGAAGAAAAGGAGGAGAAACAAATGCCACCCTTTACACTTTCTTTTAAGGGAAATAGAGGAAGACTACTGGTCAAGATGGAGGTGTAGGGAGACATGCTTAACCTCCTTGCACAACCATAGGAAGGATTATGGCTAAACTCATGACAAAAAACACCCAGAACAGCTGGAATATCAAACTGTATGGAAGTTTGATAACCAAGGATTTAAGAAGACATATTCATCCAGATAGGTAGGAGGGGCAGAGATAGGAAGCCAGGAGAGAGAGGATGTGGTGTGGCAGTGATGAGGTGGTGGCAACCTTATGGTGGTGGCAGCCGGCCAGCTGAACAGGTGGTCCCACATTAGGGATACTTGGGGAGCGAGCCCCAGGCCAGGCTGTGCAGCTCAGGGTTCCAGCACTGGGAGAATAAAGCCTCATAACTCCTGGCTGTAAAAACCAATGAGGGTTGGGGTGATGGAAGAAACTGCCAGTCTCTCAAGAGAGTCTATTTAAAGGGCCAGCAAGGTCCTAGAACATATGTAAACCCACCCACTCTGGGTATCATCACGAGGGGAACAGCTAGAGGGGCACCAGTCAAGTAAGCGACTACATGCAGGGCAATTGCTGAGTGAGCCTCTAGTGGCATTGCACACTCTCTGATCCCTCCCCCATATACAAAGCCACAAAGCAGTGAAGCTGGCTTCCCCCACCCTGGCAATTACCTAAGGATCTGCCCCATACAGTGTAACAGGTTCATCAAGACAAGGAGTCAAAGCAGCTATACCTAATACACAGAAACAGACACAGGAAGGCTGCCAAATTGAGGAGACAAAGAAATATGGCTCAAATGAAAGAATAGAACAAAACCCCAGTAAAAAACTAAGTGAAATGGGGATAGCCAATCTATCAGATGCAGAGTTTAAAACATTGGTGATAGGGATGCTTAGAGATCTCACTGAGTATTGCAAAAGCATAAGGGAAGAAAGGAAGGTTATACTAAGCAAAATAAAGAAAAATCCACAGTGAACCAATAGTGAAGGGGAGGAAATTAGAGTCCAAAACAATGAATTGAAATATAAGGAAGAAATAAAAGGTCAACCAGAACAGAATGTAGAAACAAGAATTTTTTTTAAAATGAGGGGAGAATAAGAGGACTCTGGGACATTTCCAAATGTGCCAACATTGAAATCATAGAGAAGTCAGAAGGAAGTGAAAAAGAGAAAGAAATTGAAAACTTGTTTGAAAAACTAATGGAAGAAAACATTCCTAATTTGGCAAAGGAAATAGATACACAAATCCAAGAAGCACAGAGAGTCCCAAACAAGTTAGACCCAAAGAGGACCACACCAAGACACATCATAATTAAATTGCCAAAAGTTAAAGGTAAACAGAGAATCTTAAAAGCAGCAAGAGAAAAGCAAAGAGCTACCTACAAAGAAGTTCCCATAACACTATCAACTGATTTCTCAAAAGAACTTTTCAGGCAAGAAGGGGCTGGCAAGAAGTACTTGAAGTGATGAAAAGCAAGGACCTACAACCTAGATAACTCTATCCAGCAAAGCTGTTATTTAGAGTTGAAGGGCAGATAAAGTGCTTTACAGACAAGGTAAAGCTAAAGGAGTTCATCACCACCAAACCATTATTATATGAAATGGTAAAAGGACTTACTTAAGAAAAAGAAGATAAAAACTATGAACAGTAAAATGACAACAAACTCACAATTATCAACAACTGAATCTAAAAAACAAAAAAAAACATAAACTAAGCAAACAAGCAGAACAGGAATAGAATCTTAGATACGGAGATCATCTGGAGGATTATCAGAGGGTAAGGGGGAAGGAGGAGAATAAGGGAAAAGGTACAGGGATTAAGAAGCATAATTGGCAGGTACAAAATAGACAGGGGGAGGTTAAGAAAGTATAGGAAATGAAAAAGCCAAAGAACTTACATGCATGACCCATGGGCATGAACTAAGGCAGTGAGTAGCTGGAGGGAAGGGGGGTACCAGATGGAGGGGGCAAAGGTGAAAAAATTGGAACAACTTTAATAGCATAATCAATAAAACATACTTTCAAAACAAGGAACAGAGGAGATGTAGCTGCTTCCACCCTGTTACTTGTGGACATGGCTGTCGGCTCCACCGGCCTGCCCCCGATTCATTGCATGTGTGCAACAGCACTGGGAAGTGACAAAGAAGATGATGAGGCTAGCTTTCCAAGTTCAGACTTCAAGAAGGAGTTTATAGGGGACAGCACGTTATATTATTTATTTAAAATAGCAAATTATTGTAAATAAATTAAAATGAACAGTTAATAATAAGAAAAAATAAAATAATAAAAAAGTTATTGGATAATGTCTATCATAAAAACCATAGCAAGACAAGATGAAAATAAAAGTACTCTGAATTTTTGCATGTTGACAAAGCTTGGTTGTTGATGGTAACATTAGGAGTGAGGAGTACATGTGCAGCCTTTAAAATCACGAATGGTTCATGCAACACATGCCTATTTAGGCAGAGCCTATTGCTCCAGGTTTCAGAAGGAGATGGTTTCTGTTTTCTATTCCTCCATGGCTCTGGAAGGTGTCTCAGACTCTGCTATTTTCAAGTCAAATGCTTACTTTATTAACAAAGCAATGAAGTATTTCCTTTCTCTTACATCTGGTAGGTGCTTTGCCCGGTCTTGTGCACAGGGTGCTCTTGCTGAGCTGTCTGGATAGGTGGCGGCTCCTGTGCCTTCTGTTGCGCTGGCCTGAGCAGCACCCAGGACAAGCTTATTCCTCCCCTTGTCCTTTCCTTCCTGTTTTCCCATGTAGGGGTAATTCTGGGGCAATTGTGATTTTTTTAACCAACACCAGAGGCAGCAAAGATTGCTAAGATTTAAAATTTTTTCTCCTGTTTTTAAGCACCTTATAAAGAAAAAATGTTGACCAAACTTGAGTGGGTGCCATTTTTTAACATGTACTTTTGTTTTTTACGCTTTGTATTTAAACATTGTGGCCAGTCGTTTCTAAGATGGCCTTTAATGACCTCACTGTCCTGATACTCACTGCCTTATGTAACCTGCTCTCCTTGAGCACCTTGCTTCTAACAAGTAGTGTTTCTCAGTCTTGAGAGGATGCCAGTTCCACGATCACATTACAAGTGTGTGACTTCTGTCTTGTCCGCGGGCACCCTTCCTTGTAGGCTTGTTGCTGTGCTTGGGAAACTGTATGGGCAGGGCCAGGGGTGGCCTCCAGCCAAGAGCCAGCTAGAAACTGGGCCCCTCTGTCCAACAACCCAAAAGGAGTGGAATACCGCCAACTGCCACATAAGTGAGCTGAGCAGCAGATTCCTCCGCTATTGAACTTTCGAATGAGACCCCTGTCCTAGCTAACTCCTTGACTGCAGCTTTGTCAGAGACCCTGAATTAGAGGACCCATTTAGCTTGTACGCAGATTCCTGCCCCACAGAAACTAGAGCATAATACGTGTCTGTTGTTTATGGTAATTTGTTACATAGCAGCAGATAACTGATACAAAAATTATTTGATAACATTGTCTATCATAAATAATTCTTCCATTCTTATAGAAGTCTGGGTTTGTGTTATCTCTATAAAAACATTATACAATTATGGAGCAGAGAGATAGGCTCTTATATGCATTGGCAACCCACTGAAAGTATTTAAGGAAGGGTTTTTGCATATAGTTAACACCCATTAAAGACTTAAAGAATGAATGAACAAAGGTATGTTTGTTCTTGATATTTTCAAAGAGTGACTTGGATTCACGCCTCTGATATTTGGCATCTATGATTCTGCTATGTTTGTATAGTTAAAACGTTCATGCTTGTTTCTGTTTAGTTAATAAAGAAAAATTGATTTTTGCAGGTTTAATGAAGAGCCAAATTGCATGTACTTCAGTAAATGGGATAAAATATATTTGGACTATAAATTCTGGGTCCTGATTATTTTCTGACTGCTTCTGCACACATTTTTAAAACTTATTTTCACCAGAGGACATGTTTATTGATTTTAGAAAGAGAGGGAGGGAGAGAGAGAAACACTGATGTGAGAGAGAAACATTTATTTGTTGCCTCTCTCATGTCAGGCCTGGACTAGGGCCTGAAACCACAACCTAGCTGTGTGTCCTGACCAGGAATCAAACTCGTGACCCTATGGTTTATATGGCATGGTGCTCCAACCAACTGAGCCACACCAGCCAGAGCTGCCTACATTTTTTGTAGTACTCACTCAAATGGGCATCAT
Organism: Phyllostomus hastatus; assembly: GCF_019186645.2. Taxonomy (NCBI): domain Eukaryota; kingdom Metazoa; phylum Chordata; class Mammalia; order Chiroptera; family Phyllostomidae; genus Phyllostomus; species Phyllostomus hastatus. The sequence continues at coordinate 22,963,058 of NW_025333960.1, forward strand.
TTAGCTGGTCACCTAAAAAAATACATTTGTCATATTAAATCCTTTACTGCTCAGTTAGTAGAAGACTGTTCTGATGTTTGTTTTGTTTTGTTTTGTTTTGTTTTGGCTGCTGACATCTGTGCTAAGAATGACAGGAGCTAAACATTTACCAGTAAGATCTAGTCAATGAGGAAAAGAATCAATGAAAATGTCAATCCAAAACCAATAAGCCATATCATAATTAGTAACTGGTTTGCTTTATTCTCACCCCTCTGCCTTTTGGTATATCCCTCTTAGACACAGAGATAACAACCATAAAGTTTGGGGAAGGTCATATTAAAGGCAGCCTTCCCATTTTTCTCTAGAGGGAGTAATTTTTGCCTTTACCCGCCACCCCCCCCCCCGCCCACTTTATAGCATAGGATACTTTGGAGAGATACCATTGACGACCCTGAGTGGCCTCCCCATTCCTATTCCCTTGCAGTAGCATTTTTGGGTTTGGACTTAGTAGTTCATAGCTGCCTGTGTTCTTGCTCTGGCAGAAAGACATCCTCTCCCTTAGGCACCTTGCTGCTTAGCTCACTGCTTTGAACTACAGCCATATGGGTGTGTGATCAATCTGTCCTCCTCAAGAAATCCAACCAGACTGGCAGGGAAACCCATCTGGATCCTCCCTGGCTCTCTGAGAGGTGGGGGAGAGCCCACCGAGACCAAATAGGCAGGAATTGCTGCTGTGTATAGCCAGAGACCCCTCTTTAGTCTAGATGGCTGAGGATGTACCTTGGTTCTTGACCACATTCTTTCTTCATGAGTAGTTGGGGCTAAAGCGATGGTGGTCCCAACCCTCAGAGGAGTCCAGTACTGGGTAACACACTTTGCAAAGATCATTGATGCACCAGGAGGCAGCTGGAGAGAGGCTACCTTAATTATGTGCTGCCTTTAAGCATAGTCCAAGAATTACATAGAGAACAAAATAACATGGGCAAATGAAATGCTGAAGTTCAGCACGGCAGTTGGCAAATTCTTTATGAACTTGAGGGAACGTGTGGATTGGCTGTGTTTAGTCAATGTTAATGGAACCACTAGTCTCCGGAGATGGCTGATTAAAGCATCATTGTCAAACTGGAAGAAGTTGAAAGAATCTATCTTTAATCTCTACTGGTTATCAGTGACTTGGGTGAGATCATTCATGACACACTGATCACTTTTATTGATTATGAGAAGCAGAATGAATTTAATAAATACATTACATGATAGAAGAAAAATCCAAAAATATTTGGAACATTGGGTAAAATCTAACAAGGCAAACTTCAAAAACAACAAATATAAAATCCTATGCTTGGGTCTCTGTCTCTCTCTCACACACACACACACACACACACACACACCATCACTAGACCTTCCTGTCTCCCAGACCGGGGAGTGTTGGGTTGCAAAGTGTAGTGTTCAGGCAGGGGGGTTGGGGATGTAGAGGCAGTGTGGCATTGTCTTGGAGATGAGGAACCAAAAGCTGGCCAGGTCATTCAACAGAGTAATATCCAAAGCGGTTAGAGAGGGAGGGAGCATCTGGCTGCAAAGCCAGCCTAATAGAACTCTAAGACAGAGAAGTCTTGAAGAGGGTGGAGGCAGGTCACAGGCAGTGCCTGGGGCCATTCATGTGCTGATGGTTGCTGTGCTGTTTGTAACAGTTGCAATGGCCTTAGGCATGGGTGGGAGGGAACAGTTAAACACACCAGCCAGGTGTGAACAAGCATAAATAAAGAAAGGGGAAACTATGTAGGAAATAGCATATAGCTAAAAGGCTCAGGGATTTGAGTTGAAAGCGTGATGTGAGTCAAGATGAGAATGTAGTTCCTAAAATAGCTCAGTTGATCTCAGGCTGCATTGATAGATATTGATAATACGTGTAATAGATCTTTAGTATCACCTACAGTCCTGAATCCAGTTCTGGGGTCCACTTTGCATGGACAATTGACACACCAGAAGGTAGCCAGAATAGAGGTTTTATTTATTCATTTATTCACCAAGTGTTTATTGAACACCTACTAAATGCCAGGTACTTTTCTAGACATTGGGAGTTTAGGCACAAACAAGACAGACATGGTCCCTGCCTTGAGTAAACTTGTGTTCCAATGAGGAGGAGATAGGCAGAAAAATAATACACAAATAAATATTTTGTGTAGGAATGTCTTATGGAAAATAAAATGGGATGCTGTGTTGAAATTCAACTTACTAAGTGAAGGAGAGGATAACTTACTTATATAACTGTGGTCAGAAAAAGCCTCTCTGAAGAGCTGAAAGAAATCTTAAAGAGTGAGTAAGAGGCAAGCGTAGGAAGATCCAGGAAATGAATTCTACAGGTTGAAGGAGCAGCTAGTGTAAAGGCCCTCAGATGGGAAAAAGCTGAGAGCTTAGACAAAGGGCCTGTGTGTGTGGGAAGCAATGAGTGAGAATGAGAGCAGTAGAAAGTGAGGTCCGAAAGGCAGGATGGGATGGTGGAGAGGACTCTAGCGAGGAAATGCAAGATGACCCCACTTATTTTATTGCATTAAACAATCAAGTCTGCAGCCCTTGCTGTGTGCCAGGTAGTGTTCTAAATGCGTCACCAATGTGAACTCATCCATCTTCATAAAAATGGTGATGATAACTACTAACCAAATTGTGTTTCATGGTTAAAAATGCTTTTCCAACTATTATTTTATGTGTAACACACAAAAATCATATTAAACAGGGCTTTGTAAGACAGCAACTTCAAAGACCTTGAATGTGAAACACAGAGAGATTAAACCACTTGCCCAAGGACCAAAGCCCGTGCTATTTTTATTCTCGATGTTCTGTACTTCGAGTAATAACCGGTGAAATCAAGAATGTTTAACATGGAGAAGATATACCTCAGAAATGGACACTGTGACCACGTTTGCCTAGTTGATGGGCTCTGCTCAGCATCCTAATCTTTGACCAGACACCCCCCGAATCATCTCTTCTCACTGGGTGGAGCCTAATACTTGCCTTGTCGTTGATCTTTTTCAGTTGTTGCTGTTCTTTTGCTTCATGAAAACCTCAGTGTACTAGAAGAATGCTTTACGGTTTGAATTTATGGTTTTGATCCTTCCATTAGGGAGGAAGGAATGTAGTCTACGCAAGCATGGTGATGTTTTCATTTAGTTAGTTGATATTTTACTGAGCACCTCTCCTGGGCAGAAAACACTGTTCTTGCTGTGGGTGCAGGGGGACGAATGAAGCAGATACAGTTTCTGCCTTCACGTGGCTTATACTCTGGTGGGACAGACAGACAAACAAGGCTTACAGAAATCTATGTATTATCAAATTTTATTAAATTCTGAAGAAGCAGGGAAATGTGTTTTGTTATCTATTGTGGTGTTATAATTCACACTGAGATTTAATGGCTTCAAGTAACCATGGTTATTTATTTTGCTCACAGATCTGCCATTTGGGCAGGGCTCTGTGGGAATAGCTTATCTCTGCTCCACACAGCACCCGCTGAGGTGGTGAGGATCCACTTCCGAGGCGGCCAATTCACGTATTTGCTACCGGGTGTCATTTGGGAGCTCAGCTGGAGTTGTGGCTGAGGGCCTCACATCCTCTCTACTTGAGTCTCTGCAGGGAACTGCTTGGGCTTCCTCAGAGCATGGGGGCTAGGTTCTAAGAACTCGGGTCGGAGCCCAGAAACGGATACAGGTTGCTTCTGCCACATTCTAGTGGTTAAGCAGTCAAGTCCACCTAAACTAAATGGAATGTAGCCCAAGAGTGGTCATAAGTGTAACTCTTGATGGGAAAAATGTAAAAAAAAATTATGGACATCTTTGATCTATCACAAGCTGTCATTTTATATGTTTCTACCTTTCAGACCAATGCCCTGGAGAAGGTTTATTGTTGCCTACAGATTTCCCCCTAGGAAAATGTTGACAGTGGCTTATAGGTGCTGACTGAGGTGTGATTTTATGGTCTAACTCATGAGGATCATTAACAGATTATCATGTTTCTCCCTTTAGTACTTAGTTTCTTTTTAAAAAATCTCTCATTATGTAACTAAGTATAAAAAAGCAAGATATTGAATATGAATCTCTTTGTAAAATTAAATATGTATTCTGTATATTTAAAACTTAAAAAAAATCAATAGCCCCTTAATTGACCCTTATTCTGAATCGTTTGGGGTTTTTATATATCCAAAGATATTGTAATCATATCCAGCTTTACATCTGGAGCCTTTCAAAGTACTTATTTGACTATCAATGGTGGTCAAAGGTATATTAAGAAAAATCATGCTTAGTTTGCTTGATTGTTAGCTAATGAATAGACGTCTTTTTGGCTTTCTCACTCTGTTTGCTCAGTGAGCCTCCCCCTGGTGGGAGAACACGGCATCACCTGGTTTGAATTTTGTCTCTACCAGTTACTATTTTCCGTGGACCATCAGGTGAGTTAACCCTTCTGGGACCTGGTTTCCACAGCCAGGAAGTGGAGATAACAAAACTAACTTGAAAGGTGCTTTGGAAGATTTAATAAACTACCTTAGGTAAACCACCTGTGTACACAGTAAACACTCAATGGAAGTTTCCTTTCTCTTCTGCAGGCACCACCCCATCTGTGACCTTGCCTCAAGGCAGAGTCGTCAGGAGAACAATACATTAGATGATAGCTTATTCTCAATTGTCCTCACTGCGCTACTGCCCCCTAAGTGTGGACTATCTTTGCAACCTTTGGAGTGAAAATACGGCATTGCTGATTAAACACACACACACACACACCCCGGCACGCACACACATTACATTATTTCACTTCGTTCACTTGGCAGTGAGACTCACAGTCTAGCTCACTTAAAAACTTGTCTCGGAGGTCCTGTCATATTAAAAACTAACTGAAACAAAGTACTTCAACTTGATTGGAAATAGAATTTGGAACACATGGACAGTTTTTCTCCACAACGGTGAACGTTTCCTTTATTTTCCTCCTTTCACTGGTGGTCTTTTGTCCTTTCCACCTTGCTCTCAGCCCAAGGGAAGGCATAGGGGCGGGCGTGGGGGGAAAGAAACACAGTTCTCTCCCAAATTCAGGCTCTGACCCCTGCAGACCCTGCCCACGTTGACCTCAGAGTGGCCTAGTTTATCCATTCCGGAAGGTTTGTTTATTCCTCAGATAGATTCTCTTTGCAACTGGCAGATCAGGAGAGAGGAGAGGAAGGAATTACCTCGGATGGCTGGAGCGGAGAACTAATGAGGGGAAGGCTCCAGGGCTTTGCCGGTGGGGCATCTGGCTGGGAAATCTGTGGGTGAATCAGCACAGAGGATGCTCACTGCTACAAAAGTGACCAAAATCGCATATTCAGTGATCATTGCTGATTGTATATATTAAGAGTGAAGAGCTAGGGTGGAAGAATGCTCACTATTATTAATGGATTAGATTTAGCAATTCAGGGACCTTAGATTAAGTCTTTTGAAAGCAAGAGGTCAGTCTCCAAACACCTTTTAAAGTCAGCATTCAGACTTTCAAATCATAGGCTATCTGTATGTGCTATTATACATTGATCTTTACCTATCTTTACACCGTGAAAAAAGGCTCTTCTTAATATGAAATTGGATATTAGAAGCAGTTTCTTACCAATGTGTCCTAAAGCAATCAGTGACATCCGTGATTAATTATGCAGGAGTGATTCCTGGAATGCTAATTGTCCTTCACTGGCACAAAAACACAACCTAACTTTTTTTTTCTATTTTTCTTTTCTTGTTTCTTTCTTACTTTTTTTTTGTCAGTATGTGACTCTGGGTATTCAAATCTAAATATCATTTGCTCTAGATGCCTAACATAGTTTATATACCCTGCAATTAAAACTGCTGCATATTTTGCATTTTTGTGTAGCCAAATTTTGAGTCACATTGGAAGGGGGCAGGAAAGGAAATCAGATATAGAGCCGATCCTACCAGCTCAATAGAAAAAGGGAGCTACGGGCCCAGGTGGTGCAGCTGGGCAGACTTTGAATGAGAACCCACGCAATGCTCTGTATGTCAAACAGTCATTACAGACGTTTGCCTCCTCCTCTGTTATGTTGGACAACAATAATGACTACCTCGACAGGTTGTAATGTAGAATAAAAGAAATACAGTAATCTGTGTAAAAAGTCTGGCTCAGTCCCTGGCACAGGACAGATTCAATAGGTATTGTAGTGCAAGAATGTATGCAGTACCTGTAATCTTGCTGTATAACTTGCAAGTTATACAGCTTCTTCAACCCCTATTTTATTTTTTCATTTGTTAAAAAAACATTTATTTTTTAGACGGAGGGGAAGAGAGGGAGAGAGGGAGAGAAACATCAATATGTGGTTGCCTCTCAAGCGCCCCCTACTGGGAAACTGGCTTACAACCCAGGCATGTGTCCTGATTGGGAATCGAACTGGTGACCCTTTGGTTTGCAGGTCAGAGCTCAATACACTGAGCCACACCAGCCAGGGCTCAGCCCCTATTTTATGTTTCTCATTTTCTTATTTCTCAGGGTTGCTAAGTTGGTTTGGTAGTTATTAAATGCTATTCTTTGTTGGTATTTATCTTTGCATATGTGTCTCATCTCTTGCATTCTGTTTTGTTTTAGAAGGCAGGGATTGTGTTTCACATCCTTTTAATTATAATTAATTCCCACTGTGGCTTAATTGGTGGTTTGTATACTGTTGGTGTTCACTCAATGCTGCTTGATGATAATGTGATCAAATGATATTGTGTGGCACGAGGAAGCCAAGGAAGATCAGAGATTCAGCTTTCATGTACACGAGAAGCCTTCAAGTTTGCAGGTGAGAGCAATTTTATGTTCAGAGACTTCACTGTTCATCTGGGACAGTCATGTGCCCCTCTCAGCCTCATTGTATGAAAGCAGACAGATAAATGGATGCAAATACATCATCACTACAGGTAGCGTAACACAATTCCTGATGACTGTCTTTGTTTATGGAAATCTTCATGGTCAAAAGACTTTATTACTCTAACTTTTAGTATTCTATGAATGTTAAACTTTTTCAAAGTTGTGGTTAATAGGTACATAACAGAAAACTTACCATTTTAACCATTTGTATAGTTTTCTGGCATTAAGTACACTCACACTGTTACACAGCCATCAGCACCATCCATCTCCAGAATTTTTCATCTGAACTTTTCAACTGAAATTCTGTACCCATTAAATACTAACTCTCCATTCCCTGCCCCACCCCCTGGCAACCAGCAGTCTACTTTTTCTTCTATAAATTTGACTGCTCTAAATATCTCATATCAGTGATATTATACAGCATTGTCTTTTTGCAACTGACTTTCCTTGCATAATATCCTTAAGGTTTACCTGTGCTGTAGCATTGTCAGAAATCTCTACCTTTTTAGGACTCTGTAAGAGTCCATTGTTTATGTCCACCATGCTTTGTGTATCCATTTATTCACTGAGGGACATCCAGGCTGTGTCCACACCTTGGTTATAGGGAGTAATGCTGTTATGAATGTGGGTGTACCCATTTTTGTATTAGCATAGACTGTCAATATGTACTTGCTAATGTAACTCTCAGGTTAGTTCTTTTCATGGGAGGATTAATGCTGGCCACCATCCCGTAGTGATAGATTTTTGTTTCCTGTTGTTCTGCCTGCATCACAACATGAATTATTTCCTCTTTAAAGGAAATTTAATTTAAATTTTATGCTCATGGGGACTGGCATCCATGACACATGCCTCTGTGCCAGTCCCTTTATTCAGGGAGATATTTGAGAACAGTCCTTACGTAAAATTAAAGCTTGGGAATTGCCTGCTTAGGTTAGATTCATCCAAAAAAGAAAAATGTGAAAAATGAGACAAACTTCAAACAAGCCACAGAGCTACTCATTTCAGACACATCCCGGGAACATGCTTCCTCCCCGCCGCGCCAAGCTGCACGCTGCCATTTGAACTGGTTTCAAACTTTCTTGTTGTTTACAAGGAAAAGGCTCAGGCCGGGCTGACTCTGTGACTCAGAGCACCTATGGCAATGCCAATGCTCTTATAAAGAAGTCAGAGACCCCAGAATTGATTTTTTTAAAAATCTGAAGGCCAAGCAAGGCTCCTCTGAGCTGTCAAGTCCTGGCCACCAGCGTTTGCAGGTGCCTTGCTGCCTGGGGAGAAGCCGTGGTATCTGCACCTTCTGGTGCAGCTAAACCTCCAGCAAAGAGAGCCTTCTCTCCTCCTGCTGGTGAGACCAGGGAAGTATTTCTAACATTTTTGAAAGAAGCCAAATCACCCTTTTTTGGACCCTGCTGTGGCATGGGGCGGGGTGAAAGATCATCTTTTTGATTATAGTGTATTTGATTTTGACCTTCAGTGGGACCCAGTGTCATGGCCAAAACATAGGCAAGGAAACAAAACAAATAGATGCTAAAAAAAACAGAAGAGTTTCATTATTTCCAGGTATGACCCAGTAGAATCATTCCCGTGTACTTCTCAGCTTATATGCTGACATTATGTGAGAAACCGTCCGTGTTCTACATAACCTTCATAGTTACCTGTCATGTCAATATAACATGCCTAGGAAGTGGCAGGCACCTACTGTGCCCTTTTCCTGTCCCATCCTCCTCCATTTCCACCTTGGTCCCCTGAGGGACATGGAGTGTGAGCACAGGACTGGTGAGGGCTCGGGAGTCCTCTGGCAGTCCATCTGTGACACAGAGTGATGCTGGCCACAGGAGACCCGGTGGATTAATGCCTGACACATTGGGAGCCCTCAATAAACAGTTATTGAAAGAATAAATGAGTGACGTAGAAGTATCTCTGTGACCAGAGATACAAGTTGACAATCAATATCTAAAATTAATTTCACTTTGCAGATGGAAAGACTGAGCTATCGAGAGATTAATCAATTTACATGGGCCCAGCCAGCTAGCTACTTAATGTCAGGAACAAGACCAGACTTTATGTTTCCAGGCTCAGAGCTGAAAGTGTTTGTACTAGATTTATGCACTGGCTGACCCGTTCCTGCTGATGGCCACTTTGATAAATCATCTCCATTAGAAGCAGATGTTATCACGGTATACCCTGAGACACGTCTTCTCAAGGTTTCAAACAGTGAGGTTACTGTTTTATGGTTTCCTGTCTGTGTGTGGGTCTGTGTAAACCCTCCCAAACAAATAAGCAGATGATGGCAACAACAACAACAGCCCTGGAACTAGCTGTGGTGGCATTATTGCAGTTTTCAGAAGACCTTAAGTATAAAGTCCAATGTATTTCCCTGGAGACCGTGGTCAGCCTGGCTTAGAAAAGAAGCAGTAAAATGAAGAATTTGGTTGGTTGTATAGAGTCATCAGAAATTAGTCACACACAGCAGTGAACATTTCTGGGAATCTTGATCTGAAAACAATAATTATAACAACCATTCCTGCCTTTTCAGCATCTGGAACTAACAATCTCATTCTGGGAGTCTTGACTTGCATGTAGGTATTTTCTTAAACCGTTTCTCTCTCATTTCATATTCATATGGCTTTTATTTTCCTGTCATAATTTTCTTTTTGATTATAAATTTAATACATGTAAATTTTGCAAGAATTTGGGGAAGGCATGTATAGGTATAAAGATAAAATAAAAACCATGACTAAGTCACTGCCCAAAACGTAAGCATTGTTAACATTCTGGGATATATACCTCTATTCTTTCATAACTATATATAAATGAAAGAACATGAAAACATACAAAATATCCATATTTAAAATCGGGATCTACTATGCATTCCATTGTACCATCTGCTTTTTTTCATTTAAAGATATTGTGACCAGTTCTCCATGCAATTTAATATTTTTCTAAGACAGTTTTTTTAAGTGGAACAGCTTTCTACTGTATAGATGTGCCATATTTGCTTATCCTGAACCATTTCCTTATGGTAGAATTTTAATAGAATTCTGAATTTTATAGTTAGTGTGCATGCTGAATAATACAGCATCTATTTTTATATCCATAGGCTTTTTTTTAGAAATACATTTATTTTGAACAATAAAGTATTTGATCTTAACTTTGAATCACTCTTTCACCAGAGGACCTTGGAATTAGAGCAAAAGCAAGAAAAAGAAACAGGATGATGAATAAAGTTGGGGTAGTTAATGTTAATTAAAGTATAAAAATTTTTCCTTCTACCTGTCCTCCCTCTCTCTCTCCCTTATTGTAGTGAAGGCCTATCAAGTGTCAGGTGTACTGCAAGCCCATAGAATAACCAGCAAACGAGTGCTAGTCCCTGCTGTAATACACATGCCACACACACAGTGTACCTATCGGATTATGCTGGGAGAATGGAGATACTAGCTAACTGAGATTATTAGCTTTGTAGACAGGTAAAATAGGCAATTGTTGATCCGAGTGGTTATTTGAGGAGTGCTGCTGAAAGGGGTCTCTGTGTTCACATGTGTGAGTGTATATGTGTGTGAGCATGTGTGCACACATTTTCACGGGTAGCAGTAGAGTGAAGGGGTTGGATGAGTTGTATGCCCTTCACTCAGGCACTTGGGAGTCTCAGTGCTTGAATTGCCAGCTCATCCCTGCAAATAATAGCATAAAATTTCTACTTTTCAGGATCCAAAGTTTCTTTAAAGTCACATGAAATTCATTCTTGCACCCAGATATTGCATAATGTTGCACACTTTTATCTCCTTCACCCACGTGTATCAACCAGTCTGTAAAACCCTCATACCTGGCAAACAAATAAAAGAGAAGAAGAATTGCCACCAGCTCTCTTCCAGTCTTTGCTTCTGTTTTAGAGATCAGCTTCTCTTATCTCTTGAGCCTGCTTCCTCTTGGGATAAATGTGGCTGATATATTAGGCAAAATTAGATCTTCTTGTCATTATTGTATCTTCACTCACAGAAAATCATGGGGCGGACTGGGTCTCAGGGCACTGTCTGATCAGGCAGACTGCCATGCGTGGGGGGCTGGTCTTCTATTCGAATACAGCCCCTCCACTGTGTCAAATCCTCCCGTACTTCCACACCCTATTCCCAGACTCCTATCAGAACCAGACAAGCTGGCTTGACCAAATTCTTAATAACAATGGAAACTTCTCTCTTGTTGACTTTTGACTCCTAAGATCCTCACCAAGGGCCAATTCAATTATGGGGCAGCTGACTATCTTGTATAAGGAGACATGGTTTAGTTATACCTGGAGACAGAAACACTTTTTGTGGGCATGTGTTTTTGACCAGTACAATGTTATCTTTGATTTAGTTGCTCAAAACAAACACTCCATGTAGAAAAGAACTTGACAACTACACAAACACATTCAGTATATATATAGAGATAACTGTATTCTTCAGCAAATTCCTCAGAAACCAGTAAAGCAAGTATTTTGGAACAGAGCCATATACATGTTAATAGAAAAATATTATAATTATCTTAGTAAATCTGAAGGTAGTTTAAAATAATGCTTTCCTAAAATTATGACTTTTTGAGCAATTAGGATGTGCCATATACCATGAGCTAAACTTTACATTTTATTTAATACCTGAAAAGTCTGGGGCTTACAGAGGTTAAATAACTTGCCCAAGGCTACATAACCAGTGAATTACAGAGATGGAGCTTAAACTCTCAAGCCCTCACTCTTAACCAATTTGTGTCTTCTAAAAATAACATTTTGTCAACACCAATTAGTCATGTAATTTCATTTAATACTTATCGCAACCCTCTGAGATGTTGGTCTTCTTATAAGAAGGAAACTGAAGCCCAAAGAGATCAAGAGGATTGTTCAAGGGACAATACTTGGTTATTATGTGGCAGATCAAGAATCTAAGGACCCCAAGTCCGTGTAACTCCAGAGCACCAGGACATTCCCATGCACTGTCATTTCCTCTGGAGTCTGCATGGTTTGAAATATTTTTGGCTTCTCCAAGAAACACTCCTTCCACCTCCATTAGATTCTCAGACTTGAGAAATCACTATAAGTGGAAATAAATTTGGATGGGGGCAAGAAGGGAACAAAGAAACGCTGGGGCAGTAACAGAGAGAAAGGTTTAAGATTTTATTTATTTATTTTTACAGAGGGAAGGGAGGGAGGGAGGGAGAGAGACAGACAGACAGACATCAATGTGCGGTTGCTGGAGGTTATGGCCTGCAACCCAGGAATGTACCCTGGCTGGGAATCGAACCTGGGACACTTTAGTTCCCAGCCCGCGCTCAATCCACTGAGCTATGCCAGCCAGGGCAAGGAAGGTTTTTTTTGTTTCCTACTCAATTTTTCAAATAATTTTTGAAGCATTTTTTCTTTCAATCAAATTCAGAGCTCGCTCCATTTATTTTCAAACCTGGCTGATAAAACTTTGTCATAGTGCTTCATATATTCATAATCTTCACTTAAGACTGTGAAATGCATTGTCCACTGCTTCACACAGCAGGCAAACCATCAGAGGGTTCTTTCTCTGGGAAGGGTGGGGAGGTGGTGGGGTGCTGTTCTCCTAAAGGACAGAAAGACAGAGCTACAGGAGCTCTGACACGGGAGAAGATCCAGAAAAAGTAGGACACCCTGGAGGGTATTTGTTATCTAACAAGGTTGAGTTACATCCTAAATGAAGCGAAATCAAAGCAGCCTGGCCTCACTTTGGAGATGGGATTCTGCCTGGAGCTGACAAAGCCCAGGCTACAGAGGGGCTTAATGACAGGGGAGGAAATGAAGACATTCCTCAGCTCTTCACCCACCTCCTTCTCCCCAGACCCAAGGTGCTCGATTGAATTTCATGCTAGGTGAAAAGAGTACCCATGCTGCCTGCAGATGCCTCTGTGCACCGGTGATTGGTGCTTTAAATGCAGCCTCAAAGGAAATCCTGGAGGAAACCTCTCCCCCACCAAACACTTCTGTGGTAGAGCATACAGACGTACATTCTGGAGATGAGGAAGTCTTCAAGGAGACATTTTGCTCAGAGTGCCCAGAAAGCTCCTGGCCATGAGACCTGAGAGAGAAGATCTGCATGTCTGAGCAAAGTCCTTGCCAACTGGTTGCTGTGGGGAACAGAAAATGCTTCCAGGCCCACAGTAGAATCTTCCAGCCAGCTAGGGGAGGGTTGGCCAAGTTTTTACATGAGAGTGTGCATTGTTCAGGCAGGCAAAGTAGTTGGCGTCCATGCAACAAAAGCATTCCCTAGTGCGAAGTGACATCTTTTATTTCTTTGATGTATGCCTTCCTATGTGCAGGTTGCCCCAAGTTTTTATTAGCTAAGGCAATTTTGTAAATACAAGCAAAAACATAGTAACACAGAGAAAATGGGTTATATTATTCACACACATACTACCTACCTTGAGACCACAGTCCCAACAACTAACATCTTAATGCCTCTTTAAGATGGTCCTTGAATTCAGAAATCTTTTTACCTTTATTAATCACATTTTGAAATTACTCTTCACATAAACCACTGACTCTCAGTGTGGGAAGCAACAAGGGCCTCACACTTAGACACTTTGATTCAACCGCTCTGAAGTGGGTCTGAGGCTTGGGTGTTCTTTACCAGCTCTCCGTGCGGCTCTGACATTCAGGCAGGACTGAGAACCTCTCACATCTGGGGAGAAGCACAGACTGTTTCTCATCAGCTTCATGGATGATTCCTGCTAGCCTAGAGGAGAGGACAAGGTCAGAACTCCTGTTTCATTTCAGCTGGATTTCTTGTATATTTTACTGTCACGCTTTTTAGATACAGGAAATCCTTTTGACCTATTGATTTTGTGGAGCAGGTCTCCAGAAGTGTTAAAATCGCTCTCACACTGTCCTGTGTGACTGTGTTGGTAGTCTTTGGCTTAGCAGAATGTAGCCTCCAGCTATAACATCCCCATGACTCCCCCAGTCAGGAGACACATATCTGAGAAAACTCAGTGGCATCTTTTCATTTACCTGCAAAAAGAAGGAAACTCAGCCCCCCAAATATAATGAATGCTTTGTACTCCACCTGAGAGAATCCCACGGTCATTAATGAACCTTTTCAGACTGTAATAATTATATTGTGCTTCTTGTTTTTTAGCTGAGGAACTGAAGTGAGCCTATGTGGGTAACTTGGTCAGAGTTACTGGGCTGTCATTGATTGGACCAGCCCGTTTACAGTTCAGACCACACTGAGTCCATTTCCCTCCAATGACATAGCTCTCTGCTGAAGCTTCAAGGAGAAATGTTTTTTGACATAAGAATCAAGAAAACCCCAAGATATCTTTAGATCTTAGGGCATTATTGCTGACTCAGTTGTAATATCCCAAGAGTCTGAATTAAAAGAATTTATTAAGCCATGTTGCATAATATGGTAGAATTCCACATTTAAAAAAACATGTCACATACTTAGTATATAAAATATAATGAAAATATTTATACTTGTTTTTCACAGGGTTATTAACTAGATGAACACAATATATTATCTGGATCCTATGAAAATTCTATACATTTGGAAAAAAACAATATATGTCCCCTAAGATATCTTTAAAAATACACATAACACAGTTTGGACATTTAAACGTAGGTAAGCAGCATTTAATTTTATTTAAAAATATTATTTACTTATTTTCAAATATTTGCATAGTTCAAAATTCAAAAGGTGCCCACAGCGAAAAGCCTTTCTCCCACCCTTCTTCCAGTTGTCCGGCCCCCTTCCTTGGTTCACACAGTCCTACCAGTCTCGCAACATTTAGGTAGAACTGGAGGATGAAGTAGATCATTCTCACTGAGAGCAAAAAAAAAAGTTTTGATGGAAAATGGGGAAAGAAAGTGGCATCTATGCACCATGTCCATATTTACCTCTGAATTACTTTTCAAAATCAATCTTTTTTTTTAAAAGATTTTATTTATTTATTTTTAGAGAGGGAAGGGAGGGAGGTGGAAAGAGAGAGAGAGAGAGAGAGAGACATCAATGTGCGGTTGCTGGAGGTTATGGCCTGCAACCCAGGAATGTACCCTGGCTGGGAATCGAACCTGGGACACTTTGGTTCCCAGCCCACGCTCAATCCACTGAGCTACACCAGCCAGGGCCCAAAATCAATCTTTGTCGATTGTTGTCCGAGCATAGTGTCTTCTCAGTGACTGCTGAGGAAATATTTGCTCATTTAATCAGCTGTTGATGGAATGCTATCTTCCTCACTTGTCTTTACAGGTTGCATGCTCCCGTGAGCTTTCTTCTGTTTCTGCATCCCCTGTGAGGGCCTAGAATCAGGCAGGATGGGCCTCCTCACTTTTGATTTCCCTGTTTCCTGACTAGCCTATTTCTTGCCCTTGCTTGACTCGGAGACTTTGGAGTTCCCTGCCTTTTCCTTCCTGGCTGTGCTGTTCGGTGCTGCCTCAGCTCCAGGTGGTGTTCATGGTGCCGAGAGACTCGGAGCACTTTCTCCCCAGATGTGGGTCAGGAGAGGGCTGAGGCGCTTCTCTTGCTGTGTTAAGAGTTGCCTTCTACTTTCCCAGCAGGAAAGAGAGCCCAGCTGGAGTGAGGCAGCAGATTTTTTTAGCCACTGCTGCATGTCAAACAGGACTTCCTATTGTTTTGTTTACCTTATAGACTAATTCTATGATTTTAGTTCTGGAGGGGTTTCGCGAAATATTCTGGGTGACTGAGGAAGAGTGTAGCAGGAAGAAACAGCACCACGCTCTTTTTGGACCAAAACAATCCCAACTTTTATTCTTTACCATCTTTCCTTCTTTGATATCCTTATTCTAAAAACCCAGAAAAATATGTGAAACAGGGCTGTACTGGACAGGTTGAAGCTAAGAAAGCAGTTTCCCTAGCAACTGTAGCCTCACGAAAGGCTGGCAAGTCTTGTCTCTTTTTTCATTCCATTTTCTGTGGTTCCTGAAAGGAGGTCAGACACTCCGTGTTAAGTTCACACTGCAGTCTTGCTTGTGGTGCCTTCTGTCTCGGGGCTGGGGAAGGCAGATCGCCGTGTAAGTCACTGACGGCTTTTGTTGATTTTAATTAGAAAGGAGCCTGTATACGTGGTCACATTTTGCCATCGGTTGTCAAAGAATCACAGAATATTCATTTCATCTTTGAAGAACTCAGAAAGGGAAGTGTAAGGGCAAAGGGCAACCATCCCCATATTTGCAGGCCATCGGTCTTTAACAAGAGCTATTCTGATTTCAAAGGCACATCAGAATATTTCTGGTAATGGCTAATAGCACCCTGTTTTTTTAAAATTCAGATCAGTCCTCCACTAATATGATTCCTCTTCTAAAATTATATGCAAGATCTAAAATTGAAGTTTATGGTTAATTTCAACTTTCCAAATTCAATTCAACAATATTTATTACCTCTCCGATTCACTAAGAACTGCAGGGGATAAGCAGATGTGGTAAGATGGTCTGTGCCCTCGAGGAGTTTCAAATATAGTGGTGGGAATAAGACAAATACAGTGTAATTACAACGACAAGGAGGAAAGTGATAAATGGGGAAACGCAGTGGTTATCGACCCCGACTGCATATTGGAATCACCTGGGAGCTATAAAAACACCCCAGCCAGCTCCTCCCCAGAGGTTCTGATTTAATTGGTCTGGGGTGCAGCCGGGGGACTGGGATGCCCATAAAGCTTTTCAGGTGACTCAAATGCAGCCAAGGTTAGGACCCACTGGCAAAGAGCATCCAAGAGATGTCCAAGAGGCACTTTTGTTTTCTTGGGGTCAGAAAAGGCTTACTTTCGGGCAGCAATTGAGAAGAGGGAAAGTGGATGTATTTCAGTTGGAAGAGAAATTTGGGAGTGAGATGTTCAAGGAGGAGGAGAGATGCCAGAGGTGTGAAACTCGTGGGTGGTTAGGAAAACGGGAGTGGACCACCTCCATGCAGGCTGGAGTATCACATATCTGGGAGAAGATAAAGCTAAGAGGCAGATTGAGAAATGCTGAGGTGGGGTGATGCTCAGGAACACTGAGCTGGAGGGGGGACCTGGTGTAAGTTTGGTTTTATGTTTTTATCAGTGATCTTTGGGGGCTTGAGTCTACTTTGAGAGGAATCAAGCAGAAGGCAAGACAAAGAATGTATTATGGGAGAAGGGAATGAGTTCAACATCTGGCAAAACTGCCATATTAGAGGTTCAGGAGGAACCTTGGAGATAATTTCATTAAGATCCTTTGTTTTCTACTGGGGGAGGCCTTAAAGAAACGGCCCTTCCCCAAGACGTGATTGGTTAGTGGGCTGTTGTGGTTCTGAGGTCAGTGGGTGGGGGGGTGTCCAGTGGAGATGTCCAGCAGGCAGTTTACAAGCAGGACTGAAGCTGAGGGCAGAGGTCAGGGATAGAGATACAATTCCGAGAATAATTTTCAATGAGGTAATTAGGACTTGAGGGCAAGGGAGGATTATGGAAAGAAAACGGAGAGTGTGACATTTAGATGAGAAGAGAATATGAGACTAACCAAAGAGGCATAGAATGAGCACCAGAGAAACAGGAGAATCTAAAGAATTCAGCGGTACAGAGCCAAGACAGAGAAGTTCACAGAGAAGGGCCTACGTGCAGACTGCCGCGGAGAGGCTGCGAGCCTCAGGGCTGAGCAGAGGCCCTCGGGTGTGGGTGTGGCGCGTCTGTAACCCGTGCCGCCCTGGTGTGCTGACTAAGTAGTGGTCCAGAATGAAGAAGGGCCACCGTCCTGGTGTGCTGACTAAGTAGTGGTCCAGAATGAAGAAGGGCCGCCGAGGAAGTCACTGCCGGCCGGCCGGCTCTCCTCCTGAGCTCTCGAGTTCTCCAGTTCTCGCTTTCAGTCATTTCTCATGATCAAAACACCGAGTGGTCGCAGTGAAAAATGGATAGACGAATTTGCTTTCTGAGGAGAAGAAAAAAGCCTCCGATTCTAAAATTATGAGTAAGACTAATAAAAAAAATGACATTCCACAATATGACCTTGAAGAAATAAAACAAGTTGCTTAAAATTAAGGTCATAATTAATGATCTTTCTCATGTTTATGTCTAAGTCATTTAGTAATAAATGACAATAAGGAGCGGGCTGGGAACATGTATGCAGATTGTGTGTATCATGTTTGATATACAGCTCAGGAGAGAGGGGATAAGTGAGGGGCTGTAGATGGAGAAAAGGAAGGAGACTCTGGGTTTTGCCCTTTGGGGCGTGCAGGCAGCATGCTTCCAGCTGTTAGTGGCTCAGCTCAGCAGTGAGAATACCTAAAGGCAACATGTCTCCCAAAACCCCCCTTGGCAGCCCAGAAAGAGAGACTTAATGAACAGGGACAGACGCTACTGACAAATGAAGAAATGCTTTATTTATTATTCACTCATCTCCAGGGTCCCTGTGCTATTCAGAATTAACATGCTCTCTGAAATAATGACTTAACACCTCCTGGTTTGACATAGCTGTGCTTAGCCACACACACACACACACACACACAGCATCCTTCTGAGGGGCAGGAGGGAGCGGTGGAATGGAGCCCACCCCTCCTTTTCCAGTCCTTGGAGGTCACCTGGTACCACCCCCCACCCCAACGCAGGAATTACCTCACAGCATCCCTGATGAGGCCGGCCTTGTCTTGCATTTTTCTAGTGATGGAGAGTTCACCCCCTAATAAGACAGCCCATTTTGTTTTTAAGTGATTTTAGAACCTTTAGGAAGTTTTTTCTTGTTGTTGAATTCTTCCTTTCTATAGCAGCTGGCTTGCACCTGGGCCTAGGTCTTATGTCTTTTAGATTTCATCATTCCCCTCAAGCTGTTTATTAACTATTGAATTTGTATTATACTACTGGAGTCATCACTTTCTGAAATAAAAAAAAAAAGAAAAACTGAAGAAAAGCTATGTGCTCAAAAGAAAATACTTTGGTATAGTGTTCAGGTCCATTCGGGGCCCTCTATCCCTTTAAAATAGTCCTTAAAATCAACACAACATTGATACCTTTTTTGCTCATTAATCTTAGCAGAGTGTAGGCTACTGTTAGTAGTTTTCTAAATTGAATGATCTATTATGTGCCTTTGACAAATGTATTTCTGTGCAGGAACTTCTGTTCCTGTGTGCTGGGTCTACCGAGTCGAGCTGGCCTATGGTGTGAATACAAAGATACTACTTTTGCCAGTGATGAACTTGGGTGATGTCTGAGCTATCAGAAAATGTAACAGTCATCACTTACAGAGCTTCATTTGCATCCAAGTCACACAACTCTTGTTATCATTGTCATGTTAAGGAGGAAGTCATGCTAAATATTTTTCAAGATAACAAAGCACCACAGCAGCCATGAATCAGTAATTGGTACCGTAAATTCCTGCTGAGTTGACTTGAATGGAATCTGCTTCAACAGGCTTTCCCTCTTTCTCCTGAACTTACATTTTCCTGTGTGGATACTGGCGGGTAGGGTTCTTTTCCACAGAACAAGAGAGACATCTTATAATTTCCACTTGTGTGAAGTGTATTTGGATTCTATAGCACTGCTTTGAAAGACTAGGTCAAGGATTCTGTTAAACATTATTTGAAAACATTCTTTTGAAAGTAATACCACAAAAGAGAGAAAAGATAGAATAATCAGCTCATCCACAGGCAAATTGGATTAGGAATCTATGTTCACATGTTCCAAAGGACAGCACAAATTCCTACCGTTCAGTATCTCAGATATCCAAAATGCTTACCTTCCTTTTTCACTCTGAGTTCTTTAAAGTCTTTGGCAATCTGGATGACTATTTTCAGTCATGTTCACTCATCAGAGAATTAACATTGTCATTTTTGTCCATGGTGACTAAGAAAAACACACATAAGTTGCAAATTATTTTTTTCCATAGATAGTTTTTCAGGGTATTCTTCCTGATTCCTCTTATGTAAGTTTAAATATATTGTGACTTGAGATGAGACCAGATTTAAATGAGACAGTGCTCTCTTCATTCTAACAACCGCCCTATCATATCCAGCTCTATCACTTTCCCCCCAGCAGGCAGTCCGTGCTCGTGTCACTTGGCTGGTGTGGATTCTCCAGCTGCACGTGGGTTCCTAGATACCAGATGTGTTCTCAAGTCCCTCTCTGTCCATTCTCGGCAGCCAGTCTGTCAATCTACTTAATGATTGTTCCTCTTGGCCTTTTTAGTAGGCATATATGTACATTAATGGTAGAAGTTTATGTACAAATAAAACTTGACATGATTTTCAAGTATTGGTTTGGCATTTAGTGACTACTTTACTGCTCCCTCTGTAAACTGGACGACTGTTAATTTTTCTCGAAAGCTGATCCTTGGAAACAAAGCCAATGGCACAGCACCTCTCCCAGCCCCCTCAACCCTTCTGCTGAGATGCAGCTTTTCCTACCATTTGATGAAGGATAACTCAGTAGATGACAGATATCTAGATGCTGGGGTATTGAAGGGTGTCAGTAGAACAAAAGAGTGTAAAAATAGTAAAGGGATGTTTAAGTAGAAGAAGTGTGGAACCTATAATTTGTAAGAGAGGAGACAGGACTGGAAAGCAGAGATCTGAAGTTTTTAGATAAATTAACAAAATAATCTCTCTTTCTCAAATTTTGTGATGGGGATTCCATGCCTGTAGTGGGATGATGTGACATGTTGTAGAATCTGCTTGTCCCTGAATCTTCACATGTAGATTCAGATGGGTTTTGGGGAGAGCCAGAGGCCTTTTTTCAATGTCGACTTCCAATGGTGCTTTTTCCACAAAGAGTTCTCCAATTTCCCCAAAGATGGAGTCTTTCTCTCTGTGGATATCCTAGGGCGTTTAGTGACTCATTTAGCCTGAGATGTTCTCCTTTGAACTATGTGCTCTGTGATGGGTGGGGCTGACCTTGCCTTATCTTTGCGTCTTTTGCTGCATTTGGTGCAGAAGGTGCTTTCCAGATCTTGAGGTGAGTTGTCAAGACTGGAATTGAAATGGGGAGAGAGAAAGCAGGCAGACTTCAAAAGCCTTTCGGTTTTCAAGAGCTGCAGATCCACTCTAGAGACCGCCCCAGGGAAGGAACTGGCCCTGTGTCAGGATGGGTAGAGCTGCCATTTTGTTGGAGGGGTGGCTGTGAAACCCAGACAGTCATTTTTAAGTGGACATCTCAGAATCCCCAGTGCTCTTGGGCACAGCTAGGCTCTGAGGAAGAGGGTGGCTCTGTTGGGTCATTTGCAAACATTTAACCTCAAAGTGCTTAGGGTAGGCACAGAGAAGCCCTGGAGGATGAGGCCAACTCAGGGTATCAGGAAAATAGGTCACAATTTTGAGTGGCATCTTGCATGTTTGAGGACTGTGGCACCATTCTGTAGGTAAAGTCTCCCAGATTTAATGGGTGACAATGTCTCTCCTTTATTTTCAAATTCCATCAATCACACTGATCTGTGGAGTTTTCCAGTTGAGGGGTTTTATGTCATTCATCCTTGAAGTTAGTTTGGGTGCCTGACACTGGATGTTAGCTGGGTGAGTGAACCCATTGACCCTCTTACAACGCTTCCTTCCTTGTTCCTGTCTCCCGTTTGATGTCCCCTCCACCTGTTAGACGGCTGGTTCCTCAGAGACAGCCTTTCTTTTTGAATGTCAGCAGTGCCTAGCACAGGGCCTTACACTGACTATGGTTTCTAAAGAACAACAACAATACATTGTAAGTGAAATGATTGTTGCATAAATGCTTTAATTTTATATACTAATTTGAAAAATCAAGAACACTTAATCTCTAATATTGTTTTATTTTTATTTTATTCTATTATTTGGTACTTATTAAATGGTATTATATAAAAAAAAGATAGTTTAAGAATAAAACAAAAACCCACAAGCCGTTACCCAATTCAAGAGTTATGTTTTGAAAATTTCCATCTTGCTGTGTATTTTCTCCTACCCAAGCCCACTTCTGTCTGGTAGGCGATGATTCTCCTAACAGCCACGTTTATCAGTCCATTGGGTTTCACCTCAAAGGCAGTTTGATCTCATGCATGTATTCTTAACACACGTACTGTTTAGTTGCATTTGTTTTTAAGTTCTATTTTTTAGAATCCTATCATTTTGTTTGCAGGTTTCTAGAAATTTCTTTATTAAAATTATGTTTTCAAAATATATTCATGTTGCTGCAAGTACTTGTAGTTTATTAATTTTCACTACTATGCAATATTCTGTGATGTGAAAATACAACAGTTTTTTTTTTTCATTCTCTACTGTCGGACATTTGGCTTATTTATTGTCCTTGCTCTTATATTTTGCTGGTGTGGACCAAGAACATGTGTAAGCACTTATTTGGGGCATGCACACTTCAAAATTGAAACAGACTCTTAGACACAAACAACAGCCTGATGGCTGCCAGAGGGGAGGGGAACCAGGGGACTGGGTGAAAAAGGTGAAGAAATTAAGTAGTCCCAAAATTGTCACAGGGATGTAAAGTACAGCATAGGGAATATAGTCAATAATAGTGTAATAACTATGTATGGTACCAGGTGGGTACTTGAAATATTGGGGGAACCACTTTTTAAAGTCTATGATTGTTTAACCACTATGCTGTATACCTGAAAATAATACAAAATGACATCAAATGTAAATTATAATTGAAAAATACAATAAAAAAATAAAATACTCTTCCTTTAAAAAGAAAAAAAAGAGTAGGACCAACCATTGTTCAACTTGGCAAGAAATGCCAAATCGTTTTCCAAAGCAGATTTCAAATTTATTCCCTCACTAAGCCATCTATGAGATTCCACATTAATCTGTTTTCTCTACAGCCCTCAGTCTTGTAAGACTTAGGTTTTTTTTTTTCTTCTTCAACAATCCAGTGGGTATAAGATGATATATGACTTTCCAACTCTCTGCTTTATAGTGGGGATAAGGCTGGGGCTAGGTTTTGTAATGTGTCCTTATGGAGCTGAGTCTACCAGAACTTAGAACTTAGAGCAGGGGTGTCTGACCTGTGGTCCGTGGGTCTCGTGTACCAGTACGGCTATGAATGTGGCCCAAGAAAAAGTGTAAATTTACTAAAACATCATGAGTTTTTTTGTGATTACGTGTTGCAATGCCATGTAAAATAGATGCACATACGCTCTCACTATTTGTACGTATGTGTGGCTTCAGTTTTATGGCTGTTTGCAGCTTCTAGTGTGTCATCTTCCAAGCGCAGACAGTAGAACTGGCCCCATCAGATGCTATGTGTGCTCGTGGTGACTTAGTGAGGCAGCGATTATCAATAATGTTTCAACCTACCATTGCAATGTTAGGCGTTTAATGTTATTTAGAAGTCAGGTAAGCATTGTTATTTGATTATTAAAGGTACTACCACACCTCAGTGGTGCCTCACACATCACCCCCCACCTTGCCCTGCCTCGGCAGCCAAGGAGGCTATGGAAGGGCCCAAACCTTGCTTGCTACTTTCCTGTCAGTTAATTTTCATACGAAGAGTAAAAAAAGTCCTTTATCTATTACTATTTTTTTAATCCAAGCATGGCTTTTACAATGTCTCAAAAGAAAAAAGAAACCTCAAAGAGAAAAATTACAGATAAAGGAAGATTGTCCAATGAAAAATGGACAGATGACTACTTTTTTGTTGAGGCAAATAGTAAGGCACTCTGCTTAATTTGTGAGGAATTTGTGCAAGTTTTCAAAGACTATAATTTGAAAATGCATTATATGCAAGAACATCCTTCCAAATTAAATGTGAATGAAGGATTGTGTCATAAGGACAAAATAATGGAACTGAAAAAAGTTTGCCTTCCCAACAAATTAAAAAAAAATATGTATTTATTTATTTGTAGACAGAGGGGAAGGGAGGGAGAGAGGGAGAGAAACATCAATGAGTTGTCACCTCCTGTGCCCCACACTGGGGACCTGGCCTGCAACCCTGGCATGTGCCCTAACTGGGAATTGAACTGGCGACCCCCTGGTTTGCAGGCTGGCACTCAATCCGCTGAGCCACACCAGCCAGGGCTCAACACGAATTTTTTCAAAAAGTTACAACTCGAGTAGATTCCATTGTAAAAGCTAATTATGTGGTAGTATATTTAATAGGAAAATCAAAACTGTTTATTGATGATGAGTTTATTAAGCAATGTATAGAAAGCGTGGCAGATATACTTTACACTAAAAAAAGAGGGATATTTCTAAAATCAGTTTGTCTAACCAGACTATTGCCAGAAGAATTGAAGAAATTAGAAAATCTATTGAAAGAAGTTGGAGAGTAAAGCTGCTAATTTTAAATTTCATGCTTTGGTGATGGATGATAGCACTGATGCTACGGATACGGCTCAACTTGTCATTTTTATTAGAGATATCGATGATGACTATAACGTCACTGAAGAAATGGCTTCTTATTGTCATTAAAAGACACAACTAAATCAAGAGATTTATACGAAGCAGTAAAAAATAAGTTAAAGTGATTTTCTTTGCCCATTGTCAACATATCTGGTAGAGTTGCTGATGGTGCCCCGGTGATGGCAGGTAAAAGAGAGGGACCTTGTAAAAGTAATAAGAAGACGATGCAATTGCCACCCCAAACTCACATTTGATGAAGTACCATTGCATAGTACATCAAGAAAATTTATGCACAAAAGCTTTAAAAATGCATAACTTCATGCAAATCATTATCAAGACTGTGAACTTCATAAGAGCCAAGGGATTGAATCATTGCCAATTGCAGGAATTCCTTAAAAGTATTGATGCTGACTGTGGCGACATCCTTTACTTTTTGGGAGTAAGATGGCTAAGTTGAGGTCAAATGTTGAAAAGATTTTATGATTTGAGACATGTTTTCAAGTCACTTACAGTATCAAAAAACAAATTTATGCTGGAACTTGATGATGAAAACTGGCTTACAGATTTAGTATTTTTAGTTGATTTAACTGCTCATTTAAATGAGTTAAACATGCATTTTCAAGATGAAAACCAACTTATCAATACCATGTTTCAAACCGTATGAGTGTTCCAAATGA
Source organism: Phyllostomus hastatus (assembly GCF_019186645.2). Lineage (NCBI taxonomy): Eukaryota > Metazoa > Chordata > Mammalia > Chiroptera > Phyllostomidae > Phyllostomus > Phyllostomus hastatus. Next base: position 22,987,836 of record NW_025333960.1, read on the forward strand.
AACTGAAATCATGGCAAGCTCAAATGAAGGCAAACAATTTTATGCATTTTGACACGTTGGCTAAACATAGTCCTATGAACAGTGAAAAACATGCAGCCTTGCTTTTTGATTTGATACAAGAATTTGAAAACGGATTTTAAGATTTCTGGGAAAATAATCAATATTTTGCTATATTTGTGTCTCCATTTTCAGTCTACAGAAATATGTTGTCTGCCAATTTTCAAATGGCATACCTAAAGACATTCAACTTAAAGAAAAATGTGATCGTGTGTCTTCATTGGACTTTTATAGGTCCTGTCTTCCCGGAGACAAATATCCCTTGCTTCACAATCACGCCTTATTCATGTCATCACTATTTGGCAGCACCCACATTTGAGAGCAACTATTTTCAAGAATGAAACTCATTATGAGTAAAATTAGAACCAAAATATTTGATGAGCACCTTGAGGACTCACTGAGAATTGCAACTACTTCTGTCAAACCAGATATTGATACACTAGTTTCTCAAAGACATTGTCAACCATCCCACTAATTTTATGTTGCCCTCTTTTCTTTTACTTTTATAATAAAAATGTTTAAAAGTCATCAATGGCATTTTATTACTTAGACATGTATATTTTCTATATTAGTGACCACAAACTTGGGATCTGCTCAGTGGTTTTAAAAGATTATCGAAAGGGCCACTACATAATTAGGGTATTATGTGAGGACATTTTTGCTTACCTGTGGTGGCAGGTATCATGAATATTATGCATGGACCCTTTTTTTGCTCATCAGTTTTGGTTAGTGTTTGTGTATTTAATGTGTGGCCCAAGACAACTCTTCTTCCAGTGTGGCCCAGAGATGCCAAAAGGTTGGACACTGCTGACGTAGAGCAACAGACTCTTACAGCTAGATGGCATTTTAGAGACTGGATCACCTGAGAGAGCCCAGGACCAGAGAGTAAGAGGCTTACACTCTGCCCACCTTCCCTCCCTCCCTTACTCTCTGTATGTATGTATAGATGTGCATAACATGCATGTATTTTATCTATATATCACAATTATGTGTATATGTTTGTGTGTTATAGAGAACAAATATGCCAACATATTAATATTATCACATGCAGAAGAGGTACAGGGAAGAAAAAGGAAAGGAAGGAAAGGGAAGGGAAGGGAAGGGAAGGAAAGGGAAGGGAAGGGAAGGGAAGGGAAGGGAAGGGAAGGGAAGGGAAGGGAAGGGAGGGGAAGAATGAAAGCTGTGCAGCTGACAAACCTGCTCTCCCAAGAGAGGTGGTGAAGGTAATCGCTCTGCTAAAGGGATTGTGTGCTGTGGGAATCATCACCAGCTGGAGAGCATTATGCAATAGAATGCGTGTGTGTGTTTGCGTGTGTGTGTGTGTATAAGAGGTATGTGCAAGGGAAAAGTATGGATGAGAAAATTTTCTTGGGTTTATTAGTAATCACAGATTTCAGAAACTAGAGAATTGAGAAGGAAAGAAGATTCTAGTATTGTTGTCATGACCTATGCATTGTTTTAAGTTCACTAAGACATAAAATAAAAGATCTGAGTCATCACTGAAGTCCTGTTGGAAACCTAGACATGTTTTCCTTAACTTGGCAAAACTTTGTGATGGAACTAAATGGAGTCCATGAAATTTTAGTATGTTATGTTCACATGTACCCTAGAACTGTTCACACATAGCCTAAAATCCTAACTCTAAGCATAGTAGTTGGGAAAATGTCAAATGTTATTAAAGTTGTCATTACCAGTTATTTTACTTAGATATAATAATAGATAAGATATCAATGCTGCATGCACAAAATATGATGGAGATCCACCTTTTCAAGTGCATATACCTTGTTAGCCCCACAATTCTCTTTCAAAGTATTTTTTGAATATAAAAATATAATATCCACTGAACACTTGTTGTCTATAAACTAATAAAAGAAAAATAAATAGAAATATTTTACTTCTACTGAATCACGATATTAGTTTTTGGTTTCAGGTGCAATATGTCATTCTGATGGGCAAAATCACGCCAGCCTGTTTTAACTTGTGTGCAGCTTTGGATGCTGCGGTGCCACATGAATAAGAGCCCAGTTGTATTTAGCTGACATTTTCATGGTCAAATCTGCTAACCCAGGCCCAGCTGTAACAGCATTTCTTGATGCTCCTCTTAGGGACTATATAACTATTTGTTTACTTATTTAATGTGACATTTCTTTCAGAGGCCACTCTTTCCATTTCTGGCTGTAATATATAATCTTTCTTTTGTACACCAAGTAATCCATAAAAAAGAAAAAAATCAAGTCTATTTCTTGGGTATTTTAACCAACTGCATCACACTTTAAAACATGTCCCTTTTAGCCTGTATTGGGTGTATGAAAACATGCTGCAAGTTTCTCAGGGCCTCCCACTTGGAATCTTTTGAGAAGCATTGTCCTAGGTACCAGTGGCTGTGCTCTCAGGGTGACCTCTCCTGTTCTGAGAGCTCCCTTTTCATTTATAAGATGTCAGGCACTATAACACACAGCATCCTGCACCCAGCAGGATCTCTGACCTCCATGTATCCTAGAGTCCCCTGGCTTCAGAAACTCCATTTCACTGTGGCATCCCCTCAGTTCTCTTCACACACACCCTTTCTCCTGCCTCCCCTTCTGACAATCTGTCAGACAGTCACTGATTTTTCTTCGCTGGCAAGGCGATGTTACTAGTAATTGCAGAAACCATTAATAAAGTGGGTGGGAGGGGGCGAGGGGGAGAGGGAAGCGAGGCACAAAGGGAGTGAGCACTGTACATACCCCACAGGCTTTTCCCTCCCACACATATGATTCACTGTTGTTTCCCGCCTCACGTGGGAAAATGTTGTCCTGCTGAAAATACACCTTAAAGGCAGCTCTGCCTCAAAGATATCACATATGCATATTAATAACACACACTTTGTAGTGCCTAGAGTTGTTTATAACAAAGCAAGCTGAAATATACTAGCAACTTACTCATCTCCTTCTGCAGAGGAGCCCAGAGTGCGGGCCCCGGGTGGCTTCTGCCCTTAAGAGAGAGATGAAAGGGGCATGGTGAGCAATTCTGTATGACAGAAACAGAGGGAAGGATGCCTCGCTGGATGAAATCAGTCCAGCTTCTAGGAGACCAAAGTTTTAGGAAGAGGTTCAGCACAGGGAATGGTCACAAAAGAGTAAGCAAAGGCAGCACAGAAGAGAGAAAGATCTGGAAAGGGAAGCCAGAGGCAGACATCAGAATATCTAAGAGAGGGTCTTTGTTTGAAAGTGCATGAGGATTCCTTGAACCCTGAGATGACTTTTCTTGTCTCGCCTGTTGCTGGCCCATTTTCCTACAGGACTGAACAGCTGGCTTATTTGAGGAGAACAGATCACCTCTATGAGTGTGGCCAAACATAAGGTGGAATTTCTCAGAACAATATGGTGTATTCTATCAAGTTCCTACTCCCTGAGGTCCATTGGTTTGCTTCAGACAACAGCTGATGCTTCGGGGCTTGGCAATGAGCAGTGCTGGCTAATCCAGATTTGGTTTCCTTTTGTTTGGCTGGTGTAAGATGTAGGTTTGGTGTCTCTCAAATACTACTTAGTTCAGTTTGTTAGAACGTGATGCTAATGAGACCAAAGTAAATGCTTTTATATCTTATGGTTTAACTTTACATAGAAGAAAATCTCTTCCATGCTCACAGAATTTAGTCACATAGAGAAATGGTATGGACTGCCCAAGACAAAGCTGTCATCAGCCTGGGAAGCCGAGGACAGGGCCTGAGCCAGTCCTGCGTTTCTTACACTGGCTCCTTCTTTCCACTCTGGGAGGAATGGCTCTCATGACCCATCACAGCTTACTTCAGTGGTCTTCTCATATCCTCAGTGTTTTTACTTTCTTCTCGCCCTTGTCATCTTACACACCAGGGTCAGGTGCAGCTCTGCTCGTGCCACTTTCACCAATGGCCCTAGAAATTAAAATCCGGTTCCTTTGCATTGAAAGTTATCTGAGTTTCATTCGAGGCTTCTTTTCTAATTTTAACTCCCAAACCTCCTTATTGCTCAATGTTGCAGTGAATTGTATAATCCATTAGCCCTCGACTTGTCTCCAGCTTTTCTCTTCTCTGCGTCTGTGTTTCCGATGTTACTCCAGGCTGGGACCCTTTCCCCCAATTCTGTCTCTCAACATTCTTTCATTTCAAGGCACTGTTCGCATATTATCAGTTTCAAGAAAAATTTCCCGGTTCTCACAAATAAATACAAAAAACTCTCTATCCGCAGTGTCTCTTGTGATTTGAACCTCTTAGGGGCATGCATTTTTTCATATAATCATTTATTACTTTAATAAATATTAATCGAATACCTAAAAGTACTAAACATGGTGGTACATGGGAGATTGAGTGCAAACATATGTAACCTTCTTGTATTAGCTAAGGATATGCTAGTTTGTCCAGCAAACCAACCTCTGAGTTTTAGTGACTTAACATGACAGCCCAGTGTGGTATTCCTGGTTGGTTAGAGGCTATTCTCTACATGCTGATTCAAGGGCATTATTAGTTTTATCAATCTACTTTTGCTTTATCTATCTATTTTATCTATTCTTTATCTACTGCTGCATAACGAATTAGCCCCAAACTTGCTTAAAAAAACACTTGTTTTGTCACAATTCCTATGGGTCAAGTGTTCCGGAGAGGTTTATCTGGGTGGTTCTGTCTTTAAGGTTTCTCAGGAGGTTGCAGTCCAGCTGTTGGATCGGGCTATAATCACCTGAAGTCTCTACTGGGGCTGGTAGATCCACTTCCAATACAACTTACAACACCTTGCCACATGGACCCATCCATTGAGTATCCTCATGGGAGAGTAGTTGGCTTCCTCCGAGTGTGAGACCCAAGTGAGAGCAAAATAGAGACTGTCTTTTCTGACCTACCCTCAGAAGTCACACTTTGTCTTTATTTCTGCATTTTATGTATTAAAAGCGAATCATCAATTCTAACTACACTCATGGGGGTAGGGATTAAGCTATAGCTTTCAAAGGGAGAGTATCAAAGAATCTGTGGATTTATTTTAAAACCACCATGGCATGCAACCCACGTTCCTTTTGTTTTATGGGGCTCAACCCTCATCTAGGGCCTGGGCAATTTAGCTTCCAGCAGGTGAAAGAGGACAGCACGTAGAAGACATACTGACTTAAAAACACTTATCCGAAAGGGACACATACCATACTCATTCTCATTTCAGTGGCAACTCTCACGTGGCCACCTCTGGATTCAAGGGGTGGCTGAACAATGTTGTCTTTGGCTAGGCAGCCACTTCCTGGTGACAACCCCCTGAACCCTCTACCCCTCTCCCAAATGTTACCTCTTTTAGGGAAGTGACTATTGTACATTTTTTGGTATCCTCTACTTGTGCAGAAGAGGGGTTCTTTGAATGTTTCACGAATGAATAAATACATGAATGATGGGTTGGTAACAATATTTTTCTCTGTATTTCAAAGGATCAACCTAGGCTTGCTTCTAAGCTACAATACACACCAACTATGTTACTCAAATCTTATTTACCACTCAGCTGTAGAATATGTGTTTATGCTCAGATCTACCTAGGCAACTTGGTTCTCTTGTTATTTTTATGAATTATTTATCTTCCCTCCTCTGAACTTTCTTCAAATGGCATATTGCAAAGCGGTAGCTCTTTACTAAGGAATATTATATAAAGGCAAGAATGTTCAAAGCTTCTCTGCATCACTACTCAAACAATTCAAGTAAGATGCTGCCAAATGCTGAAGTGATGAGATCACAGGGTAACAGAGATAAGAAGTACATTGTCATAACAACCAGGGACCTCAGCTGGAGTGACTGTACTCCAACTTAAAAGATAGTTCTAAGAGCTTAAATATACACAAAGAAATGATAATTTTATAAAGACATTTAAACACAAAAGAATCTCTTTAAACTTTCCTGAGTGAATATAATCTGGTAACAGTATAATGTGGGAAAACTGCAAATGAGAGCATTATGTTTAATAAGATGTTTAATGAGAACTGTGGTGCTTACCATGATGTTTAACAAGAGAACAACAATTTATTTCATTATTAAACGCTTATTATGTTTTTCTGAAGTATAGTTGACTTACAACATTATATTAATTTCAGGTGTATGACATAGTGACATGATATATGCGTACATTATGAAGCAATCACCACAGGAAGTCTAGTCACCTTTTGTCACTGTGCAATGTTGTTGAGTATAATCAGCTGTTTTCTCTATGTGGTTTGTTGCTTCCCCGTGACTTATTTATTTTATAACTGAAAGTTTCTACCTCTTGATCCTCTTTGCCTTTTATGCTCATCCTTTCACCCCCTGTCCCTCTGGCAACCACCAATTTGTTCTCTGTATCTGTGAGTCTATTTCTGTTTTTTCTTGTTTGTTTGTTTTGTTTTTCAGATTCCACATATTAGTGAAATCATACGATGTTTGCCTTTCTCCGTCTGTTTCACTCAGCACAGTGCCCTCCTGATCTATGTTGTCACAAACAGCAAAATTTCTTTCCTTTTTATGACTAATATTCCATTGTTATATATCTCACATCTCTTTATGTTTTTTAGAAACATTACATTATTGTTTGTTTGGGGATTATAATGATGGTGCCTGTTTTGCATAGAAAAATTAGAAGTGCAAAAAATGTAAGAAAGAGAATTAAAAATAATCCTACCATCCAGAGTAGTTAAGAGGCATTTTTAGCATATATACCTATACCTATAACTCTTTTTAAATCATATGTATATTAAACAAAATTGAGATGTTTTTGTTTTAGCACATTGACTTTTTACTTACGTCATCTCACAAACATTCCTCTGGGATAAAAGCAAGCATCAGTAGTTTGTGAAAGCTCCAGGTGATTTAAATGTGCAGCTAGAGTTGAGGCCCATTTATTTACATGCTGTGAGCCTCTTCCTACAGGGAGGAGGTGAGTGGATTGGAGAATTCAACATGTGAACGAATGGGAGGTGAATGGGTGACAGCAGCTCCGGAAGGCCTTTCCTGTGTTATTTCAAGGACTATGGATTTTAAATATTTTAAAACTTAAATATTTAAAAAATTTAAAGATCTAAGATCTGTAAGCAATGGGCAATTTTCTATGTCAAGTGAAAGGTGTGAGCCCCACCTCTACTGAAGATATGCAGGAGACCGGGGAGGTAACATAGGCCCCCAAACTGCTAACTCCTCATGGAGGCTTTGAAATTTCAATGGACTCTTCCCCTGGAGTTGCCATTACTACTCTCCATCACAAAAGCATTTTATGACTCAAATTATAATGAGTTTATCAAGTAGAAAAAAGGCCTAAAAATCTAAGCTTAAAACAATTAAGGGTTGAAAAGGTAAATATTTCCAATCTAGACCCCCTGAGCAACCTTTGAAGCAATGGATAATTCTTAACATCCTCAAAAATTTGTGAAATAGTATTCCAAGGAAGTCCAGATTGTAGCCTAATGAGCTTTAAGCCCAGCACAATGGACAAGGTTTCCTGAGCTTGTGGAAAAACATCTTTGTCTCCATCAGCTTACTCTGAATATCTGGAATGACAGGAGTGTAAACTACAACCTGGGGAAACACCCAGTGGTGGGACCACCCTCACAGCGCCTCCTTGTGGACAGAGCTTCTGGGTTTCAGTGCAGGTGTAGCAGCCAGAGTGCTGTCTCTGGAGGGTGGGTAACAAATTCAATGGGGGCTGCACTCAGCTGCAGGCAGAAGTCATCACACAGCACCCGGCACTCCCCTGCCCCTACTGGCTTTAGTTACCTTATTTATTGGAAACATCCGTCATTATCTTCAACCAAGGCATTACTTTTCTTAAATATCATCTCTCTGACCTTTAGGGATATTGCGTATAAATGTGTTAATAAGACAGTTGTGTGATGTCATTGTGGATCTTGCATATGGTGGATGATTTGCTTAGTTTACAAGACATTTGGAATCTAAAACGTGACTGGTAGTCTTCTGAGCATTTAGCCTTTACCAGTGTGGCAAGAGAGAGCTGAAGTGTGAGGACGAAAAGCCAATTTATAGTCAAGTGAAATCTTGATTTTAGCATCTTTTGACCACATCATTTTATCATTTTGAGGCACTAAATTTAATGTCATTGTAGTAGTCAGAAAATCATATGAAAAAAATCGTTATGTCTCTTTCGCAATTTTGTTATGCTGATCCCTTTGCTAAAAAAACCTTCCAAGCCCCCGAACAGCTTCACTACCCTTTTATTCATCCTCCGGCTCCCATCAGTTAGATTTGCTCATTCTCTCCCTCTCTCTCTCTCTGTCTCTCTCTCTCACACACAAATGTAATGTTAAAAAAATCATCTGCTTTCAACACCTGCCAAGGGGTGGAGCTGCAGAACCACAGACTACTGGTAACACAGCATTTTTTTTTATCCCACCAATGCTACATTTATCTGAGATTTAGACAGACCTACCTTCTATTACTTTTCCTTATTTAGTATTGGGGTTTTTAGCCCCTTTCTCTTCTGGTAATTGTACTCTGATTGTAAATGTGGTAGATATTTCTTCACAACTCACCCCTGTGACATCAGATCTGAGTGAGGACCGGCGCTCAAAGACACAGCCCTCAAAGACTGTGTCTTGATCAGATGTGGGGGTAAAATGTCAAGAAGAGATAAGTGGCCAGAGAGAATGACGAGGATGCATTTCTTAGGGAAAAACTGTTCGCTTAACAAGTTTGGTTTTAAAACTCTGCAGGCCACCATTTACTAGTTAAAATATAAGATTGGTGGAGAAAATGAAGGTGCCAGGAAATTTAGCCTGAAACTCCTGGACTTGAAGGAAAGCAGTGAACTGAGCCCAGCTAGCCTGTTTTGTTTTTCATATTAATTCAGCATAGTAATGATTACATATTTTTAAGCTGTCATTACATGTCATTGGTATGTCATTTGAACTCTAACATTTAGAAGCACACTCAGAGCTATAGAAAATGAAAACAAAGCTACTGTTTGTAACTGTGACAAAGCTATTCGTACGCTTATCCTTCCACTTAAATTATAGAGAAGAGAGACTTTTTAAAAAAGTGCAACCATGCACTTAAATGAGAAGCAACTGGTGTCACCATTAGGTGGCACACTGCAGCCACCAATCATTCAGGGTGGACGGAGGTAAGCTGATCCAGTAAGGCAGAAATTCCCTGTTCTTGACCTTTCTTTAACCATTTAAGATTGCAGAAGATGGTGTGTGTGGAATAGAGCAGGAGGAGTTTTTACCAGCGCCTGACACTCTCGGTTTTAACATTTGGTCTTTAGCTGCAGCAATCTCTCCTTCGGATTCTCTTTACCCCTCTTCCCTCCCCCCACCCCATTCCCTTCTGCCCCCACTCCCACTGCCCCCCACTGTGGTGTCTGGCTGTCACTCCCCTGTGGCTTTAGCTGAGCTGCTACGCTGTGCATGTCAAAGCCCGCACTTCATTTGGACTGAAGTCTCTATTTTTGGGTATTTGCTATATTTGCAGTGAGTCAACAGCAGCGATCGAATGGGATGCTGTGCTTTGTAACAATTGCTATTCTAGATCTCATCCCTGCTTTCCAACATTGGGCAAAAGTAGAATTGTTAAAAAATGAAATCGTGCTGATGACTAGGACTCTCAGCATCTGCTAATGTAACACTTTCCCTTTAATCATGTCCTATAATTTGTAACCTTTACTTTCCCAGGTCATCTGGCTAGAGGGACAAATTCCAAAGTGCAATTAACAATAATGAGAGTTCCTGGTTTTCTACCATCAGCGTATCAGGCAGGGCCCAAGTCCCCGGAGGACTGCCCTGTCCCTGCCATTTTCTGGCTGCACGGCCCTTCTCCTTGGAGGCCACTGTGGTCTCCTTTCAGCTGGCATTTCTTACTCCATTTTTTTTTTTTCTCTAGGAAGAGACTTCTCAGCTGCCCACATTGACCCTGCCGCTCCCATCCCGGCTTTGTGACCTGTCACTCCTGTCGCTGATGGTGCTTGTGCTCGGCTCCAGGAGGCTGACCTGGACTTTCAGGATTTCTATAGTGCCCTCACTCTGGGAACCTGGAGTACATTCCTTGAAGCTGGATTGGAGTAGATTTAAGTGACAGCACAGATTATCAAACCCCACAGTGTTTCTGCCACCAGCAGGGAAACCATACTCTAGAATAAAGCCCTAGCCCCTTGAGTCATGATCTCTTCTTCCTCCAAGTTCAAATAATGCCCTTTCCACCTGTTAATAGTGTGATATTGGGTAAGTTACTTAGCCTCTCTCTGCCTCATATGTAATATGAGGTTAATCACAGGATCAACTTCCTAGAGTTGTAGTGAGGATTAAATGATTCAGTGCATGTGGTGAGCTTTGAATAATCCTTGGAGTATAATAAGCACACACCCAATGTCAGCTACTGTTATTCTATTTTTACTAGAAAGGCTTAATCTTTATATTCAGAGACTGTCCGCTAGTTCCTATTTTTCCAAAGAGCCAGCTGAGGATTATGCTCAGGATGTCTGATGTTTTGACACAGTATGCCAAAGTTTCAGTGGAACGTGGGCAGCTTCAAGTTGCTCTCTCTATCCTCCCAGTGTGCACTCATGAAAGTTCCTTTAAATAAACGTGTCAAAAAACTACCAGTAGGAAAATTGCTGTTGACCTGGTCTAAGACTGGGAAATAAAAGCAAAACCCTGTTTGCTTTGTATTCATGGGTCTGATTAGACATTTATGTGTTTGTGTTTTAGTCACCACTCTCCCTTCCCCTTCTAAGAGTACCCAGGATTTTCTCTGGAAACCATTTTCCCTCATTTTTATGGGTAGGATTAAATTTACCCCTTTCTCCAGGGTAGCCCCTGATTGGCCTATGCTCTCAGATTTCTCCCATCTCGTCTGGCCACTGTGATTGGTTCAGTGAAGTACCTTTAAACCAGTCAAGACCCAAGAGACCTGAGGAAACATTTGCTAGAGTTTCTGGGAAAGAAAAGTGCAACACTTCTCAAATGCTGTAGGAGGAGAACTTTCTTTCTCTGGACATTAAGACATGAAGATGTGAGATATAGAATTTGGCAACTTTAGGAGGAAGTCAGTACCAGGAAGAGACAGAGAAAACTTGGCTCTTGACAATCTCTTTCCAGCCACTGGATTCAATTTCACCATAGCTTCATCTGGGTTTTTCAGCTACAACTCAACGATGTTCCTTTATTAAATCAATCTGAGTTGAATTTTTGGTCAATTGCACCACAAAATATCTGTTCCTACAGAGTTTCTACATTCTAGTTAAAACATTCCTATGGCAGGAAAAAACACTTAATAGTTTCATAAGATCAGATTTGAAAATTATTATTGCTGTTTCATTCATATTTAGATGCTTAAAATATCTAAAATTTTTCAAAGCTTTGTATATTTACACATGACCTCCCTTGATATGCAAACGCAGAGTGAAGTCATTTGTTAAATTGTATTTCCAGAAAAGTGCTCCTTCTATCAATTAGGAAATGGCCTTTCTTGCAGTTTTCTAAAGGAAAGTAATTCAATGCTTGGCACATAGCAAGTGCTCATGGAATGTTTAAGAAATGGAGTTTTCTGGTTACTTGAATTTCTGATTAATTGAATGTTAATTAGAAACTCTCCTCTCCAACACACATACCCTACCATTTCCTTGCTTTAGAAAAATTTTTATAAAATGTATGAGTACACTTTCTTTTCTTAGTAATTACAGTATACTGAGCATAATTGCATTTTTGGTGATTAAGAATTTTACAGTGCCTCAGGGTTATCAGAGTATAAATTCTCACTGTACAGTATTTTACATGGAGAAGCTGAAGGAAATTGGGCTAAATGTGGATTGATCTTGGGACATTCTCTAGAAGTTTATTTTTTAAAAACTTCAATATCGCCTAGTTTTTATTGTCCTTTGAATTTTTCTGTAAAAACTAATTTGTACAAAAATTTGATCCCAATTTTGATTAGCTGGATTCTTGTTCAGGAAGGTTTTGTTAACCTTTTTGATAAACCATTTTAACCTGGCATCAGTAATTGTGCAGTAAAATTATTAGTTTGGGGTAAGGTTGGAGCTGGACATTAGGCAAAATATGGGATAGAAGGGACCTGACTTTGGCATTAGGAGCTCTATGATGGGGTTCTTCTGGGGGCTAGGTTTGATTGTATAAAGCCTCAGAAATGATCCATGATGACTGGTTGGTGACTGTGAGTTCACAGAATGTGCTGACACCAGTGCCAGGGCATCCAGCAAGCAGGAGCTGTGGTTCATTCTCTTTATGTGCCCTTTGTAGAGTGATGGCCCAGCATTTCCACATTTTCCAATATCCTGTGGCTACAGCCAACCCCAGTTGGTCACATAGAGAGGCTGACATAGAGAGAACACATCAGGCACATACATACTGTCTTGGAAGTCTGTTCTCTAGGATCATCTTTCCTAGTTTCTTTTCACTGCTAGGCTGATAAACTATAGAGGTCTCAGGAATTGGGATCAAGGCTATTAATTCCTTTGTTCCTATCAGAGAGATGAATAATAGACAAAGTCAGAGATCAGAGGGGGACACACCATTTCATACACTGTTATGGGCTGACTTGTGTCCCCCCACAAATTCATACGTTAAAGTTCTAACTCCCAGGACCTGAGCATTTGACTGTATTTGGGCACAGTGTTTTTAAAGTTGTAATTATGTGAAAATGAGGTCATTAGGTTGAATCCTTTTCCAATATGACTTGTATCCTTCTGAGAAGAAGAGATTAACACACAGATAAGACAGGAAAGATGACATGAACACAAAGAAATAAGAAAGCTATCTATAAGCCAAAGAGAGGGGCCTCAGAAGACACACATCGATGTTGGACTTCTACCCCCATACTAACAGAAAATAAATTTCTGTCATTTAGGCCACCCAATCTTTGTTATGTCAGCCCTAGAAAACTAACACACAAATTGATCAGGAAAGGAGCAGACTGATCATCAGAGCATGGCCAGGGATGGGATGAAGAAATTACAGGTTAAGTCAGGAAGGCATGAAGATGTCCCATCAGCACCTAGGTTGCACATATCAGGTTGAAGAATATGAAAAATCCCTGGCTGGTGACCAGCTGATGGTAGTGGGTGCTCACCTTTCTCTCAATCCCCTTGAAGTTGTAATTCCCCTTTTTCTACTCCCTGTCCCAGTGTCTTCTAGTCATCAAGCGCCATATTCTGGGATGGCTCAAAAACTGGCTTTGGACAAGTTGAATGTTTGTGTTTGTAGTTTTTCCAGCTTAGTCTGTCCTTTGTTAGCATCATCCTTCATGTGAGTGTTGATGTTATTGACCTACTCTCTGCAGGGCATGTACGTTGAGTTGTATTTATAGTAGTGATGATGAATTAAGCTTGAGTGGTAAATTCCTTTCACCAGCCTTCCCTGTGAACATGGCTTTTCATTTGTGGAGAAATTACAGGGGTTTCCTGGAAGAAAATGTAATTGCTGGAAGACTGATGAGATGGAGACACAGTGATAATTAGAGGTCTAGCGTTTCTTCATGCAAAGCTGTTTCATTTCTTCTTTTTGAAATCTGGTTTTACTTCAGTCATTCCTCATTAGCACCATGCTATGCTCATTTTATTTATAGACAAAATATTTTACTCCCAAGCTTTTCAGCCACCACGAGGCTGAGTACTATGGGGTTTATAAAGATGAGTTAGACAGAGTCTACAATCTCAAAATCCCACAAGGGCGATAGATAAGTTATTCCAACATGAGAAAGACTACCCAATGAGCTTTAATAAATGCTATGAATGAATTTAATTAAGAGAAAGAAAGGAGAAGGGTGATGTTTCCAACTTGGGAGACATCTGGAGAAAAAAGAGATTTGAGTCAGGCCTTGGAGGAGATATAGTATAGACACAGACTGGGGAAAGGGCATTTCAGGAAGAGAGAACAGCCTAGACATAGGCACAGGGGCTGGAGAGAGCAGTGCCTTCTCCAGAACAGAGAATAGACCTAAGAGATTGAGCCAAGTGTGTATGGGGGTCAGGTTAAGGCTAGAGGGTGTGGTTTAGGGAAGATCAGAGATGGAAGCTGAGCCTTGAGAGTGGATGGCTTTGACTGCCAGATTAGAGGAAGGTGGGAAGCAATCAATGTTTTTGAAAAGAAGTTGATGTGGTTATGTAGATTTTAGAAAGATAATTTTTGGGGCAGATGGAGAATAAGTAACTTGTGTAGGAATTGGGGGTGGGGCAGGAGACACTAGAGCTGTAACATCCAGTCTGGACGCTACTGCAATCATTCAGAGGAGAGTTGGTGAGGTCATGGTCTCAGAATGTGATAGTGGGAAGAGAAAGGAGGCCTTGGACTCAGGACGTGTGGGGGAGAGGGAGGTGCAAGTGACTCTGGGGGAACCTAAAGGAGATAAGAAGGCAGACAAAAATTTAAAAAATAAGATGAAGAACTTATTCTTTAATATGTTGAATTTTGTCTGTGTTTATATTCAGCAAGTGGGCTAAACTTGTATGCTGAGGACTGGGATATATCTTATTTATCTGTGTAGCTTCAGCACACAGCAAATCATTTATTTATTGATTTGCTCATTTATGCATTCATTCACTCATTCATTCATTCATTCAACCAATGTTGATTAAATGCCCATTCTGTACCAGACACAGGGTCTGGTGTGGAAAGACAAAACTTGGGGGAAAGCTCAGGGTCTCTGGTACAGAATCCTTTTCTATCTGGGGGTTTCTTTTCCAAAGGCCTTTCATTAGGCACCAGAGATTTTGTAAAGCACAGTGATACGAGTGTGAGTTTGGGAGTCAGAGCTCAGTATGGAAGTAATCCCAATGCAGATTATATGTTCTTGTGCAAATTATCTACTCTCTTTGGACTTCTATTTCCTCTTATTTATGATAGGGATAATAATCATACCTGCTCTGTCTTCTAGAACATAAAATAATTGGCCTAATTACTATGTTATTTTAAGTACAACCCTAAAATATTAGCTTCATGGAGTCTGAGGTTTTTATTTGTACTGTTCCCTGGTGTATCCCATGTGCTGGGCACATGGTTACTTTGGAGATAACCCTAAGAAAAATAAAACAGAAACAGTGGGTATGAATGATTGGGGAGGAGGAAGAATAAGGTGGGCTTATCATTCTGGAAGTCAAGGTAGGAAGAGTTTCACACAGGGAATGGTAAACAAGGCTAAATTCTAAGAAATGATAGAAGAAAAAGGTGAGATCCAAAGGAAAGTCATTGGATTTGGTAGTTAGGTTATTAGTACCTTAGAGAGCTTGAATGCCATTGGATAGTGGCAGAAAAACCTGATAGTCATTGAGTAGAGAGCTAAAGAGATGGAAGGATGTGGTGACGAGTTACAACTACTGTTTCTAGAAGTTTGGCAAAGAAGAGGAGCAGGGTGGGAATTTATCTGGAGGGCAAAAAGATTCAAGGGAAAAGTTGTATTTTTAAATCAAGGACAGACAATGCCCGAGGGATAGATGGAAGATGTGAAGACAGACAAGATCCATGGATTAAATACCTGAGGAGGGAAGAAATGGAATAAAGCCTTACAGGAAAAATTAGCCTTAGAGGACACTTCTGGTTGCATGACAGGAAAAACAGCAAGTAGGGAAATTTGAGGCTTCAGGGAGAAGAACTGAGGAAGTTCAGGTGGAGGTCATGTATCATCTCAGTGAAGCAGGTAACTAGGTAACTGGTTGTGGGTTTGTGCGTGTTTGAGAAGGGTGGGGAAGTTTGATATGGGCCAGGGGAGACATTTGACAGAATTGCTCAGTGCTGCAAGGTGAGGTGGAATTAGATAACACGCACACGTTGCTATCCAATCTACTCAGTTGTGTGGCTCCCCTCTGCCCACAACCACACGTAGTGTTGAGAATGGGGATGAAAACAAAATGGCTGACTGGAATAATGTGAGACTAGAAATTGGAAGGGAAGGGTGGAGGTGGATGAATGGGTCCCAGAAAACTGGCATCTTGAAAGCATGTCTGACAAAATGAAGCAAGAGTAGTGGGGGCTTGAGCAAGGAGGTAAAGATCAAGAATTTGGAAGTCTGGAAGACAAAGACCAGATTTGGTAGCAGTGAAGAGGATGGGAGAGGTGGAGTTTGGTGTGTTCATCAGATTTAGTCATTCTTTATTTTCTTCCAGAAAACAAATGTGGAAGTAACAAAATTGGAAGTTTTCATGGGTTTACCCAATAAAAACACTCCTTTGTATTTTTGGTACATGAATATACATTACTGTCGATAATAGCTCATGGTACAGTAGAAAGAGTTGAAGAAGGCATTTCTTCTGGATCAATGTGTAGTGTTGATGGAGGTAACATTATCCCTCAAGTCAGCCGTTATGGTTCTTTGAAGTGAATGTTTGGAAATAGAATCTCAGCCTGAACTTTCCTTGAAGTTCTTCTTTCAGACAAATGCTAAATTATAGCAGAGGTTAGTCTAAGAAGTTTCTATTTCCTCTCTCCTTTGCCGGATGAAAGAAAGTGAAGACGTTAGCCGAAGAACATGTATGCATAACTCACAAATACAAACCACAGTGTGGTGATGGCCAGAGGTAAAAGGGGGTGGGAGCTGGGGGAAGGCAGTCAGAGTCCGGGGAACAGAAGGGGGACATATGTAATAGTGTCAACAACAAAAATAAAGAAAAAAGGGGTGCCTTTAAACAGAACACACGCAGCTGTATTAGTTGTGGTGCCTTGAATTCATGGGCTTACTGGGGGCAAGCTGAGTGGTTAGCACTGATTCTAAATGAGCCTGACAGTGTCCGCCCACATTTCTATCAGCATTTCAGGGAGTGGTTCAGGTAATAGGCCTCTTTGACCTTGACCAAGTAACAGGGTCACTGCCTATGCTGCCTATATCTAAAACCCACCCAGTAAAAGGATAGAGAGCTGGCCACGTTCCCAAGGTAGAGGACACAGGTTCTGTCCTGCAGCCATTAGGTGGTGCTGCCTCACCAACATTCCTCACTCTGTTAGGCCACCTAGTGAGTCCTTGGCCTTTACTGTGGGTACAATCTTACATGATAATCTGAAAAACGGTGAAGTGGCTGAGATTTCTCTATCATCTCGGTGAAATTTATCAGGTTTTCCTTTTTTCTGCCTGAAGAGTAGCCAGTAGCTGCTCGAAGGAGGCAGCAGACAGGGAAGTGGCTGCTCAGACTGAAAACAGCCATTGATAGTTTAACAGCAGTTCCCACATTAACAAAGAATTTTCACATGTCCCGGCTCCTGGAAGACAGTGGTTAAGTCCTCAAAAAAATTGTCGAATGAATAAATGTAGTACTGTATGAAGAAGAAATTAACTAATGTAGTAGAGGTTTGATAACATAGAAATTACCTCAGAATCGATTTATGAAAAGAGGTAGATGTTTTTGTGAAACAATATACATGACCATTGATAAATATGACACATAATCATACTATATTTCAGGGGTAATTACGGAAGTTACCTTGTTAACAGAAGATTGGAACAATAGCAACAACAGCCGTTTATACTAAGAATATGTTCTCAAACTCACCTTTCCAGATGACTTTTTAATTCAAGACTGAAGGTTTTGTTCTCCATTATGTGTTGCTACATATATCATACTACTTTCAATCATCTTAAATGATTTTGGGAACAGGCAAGGTAAAAAGTTATTAAACATAATATGTACAGTTTCTCTTACTATTTTGGAGAATATTCTATTACCTACAAAATCCACAAATTTTAATTTAAATAAGCAATGCATCTTTCCAAGATATTGTCAGGCTAGCCTCTAAAAACTCCTCCATGTAGTATATTCTTAGATAGGAAATGCAGTCTTTGATATTTTAGCTCTCGGTTCCGATATTCACAGGCTAGCATAGCCTGACATGGCCACAGACTCCAGGAATCATCTTAGGCAGCTTCTCTTCTTGGAGACCCTGGGAGATTAGGTGTGGTCACAAATTCTTGTGTTGCCCTCTGCTCGGGCTTACTAACTCTATGAAGGGAACCCCTATTGTGTCTAGGGTTCTTCAAGTGCCATTCTAAAAACCTTCAAGATGCTGAAAGTTGTAGTTGCTACACAGACTGTGCCCAGGACTATTGTCACAAACTATCTACATATTTATATTTGAGAAAAAAATACTTGTGTATCACAAAAAACAACTTTTACAATTGTACACATTTTGAATTATATAAATGAGAATTAAAAAAGTATCCCTTGTCCCTTTTGATTTCATTCACTGTCAGGAGTATTTATTGTTAAATATGGTGTGTGTGTACCTCTTCATTTCTTTCTTGTATTATTACATTACCTGTAGTTCTATAAATGCTGTTGTCTTATTTTCCTGCATTTGGAACACACACCACAATTTTCTTTTCTTTCTTTTTTTAAACCAAAACTGGCTGTGTAGTATTCCATAACACAGCTGTGTCACCATTTCTTTCACTGTTTTTTTATTTATAATAATTTTTGTAGTATTTCCTTTTTTTGCTATCATAAGTACTTCTTCATTTAGCATTCAAATGCAGATATATTTGCATGTGTGAACTTTTTTAAATTGGTGATGCTGCATATGAGGAACATTGCATGCCATGGTACCTAACATTTAACCCTTTATCAATATTGCGTTGTAGATCACCTTCTGGGGATTCGTGCAGGGATCAGAGGATGACTAGCACTTTCAGCACTTTGGAGGTGCCCCTGGTCTTGGCTTTAATTGAATACATATTTAAAAACCTCCTGTCAATGAAGTGGGGTGGTGTGGGGGAGATAGTCTGTAACTCCCACTATTTTACATTCTCCTGCACTCTTAAGAGTTTTCTCTGAGAGTGTTATAAGTCATCACCTCAAGAAAGCTATAGTTGCTTAGTGGCCCCTCCTTTTTTCTTCATATTTTTTATAGTGTTTAATTTCTTTATAGAATACAGGCCCCTCTTTCCCTCTCTCCCTTTCTTCCTCCCTTTCTTTCATCCTCCTCCCTGTCCTTCCTCCTTTCTCTTTCCTCCACTTTGAAAGCACAACTTTATCTTTCAGATTTCCCTTTGGAATGCTCCCATTGGAATTACATTTTTTTTTCCTGGAAAATTCTGAGTTTAACATAAAAATGAGCAGGTGCCCAATATGCTATTTCTTTACCACCTCCTTTTTGGTAAGTAAGGATTGATGAGGCCAGGGGGTTACTAGCTCTCAGCAGTGAGTTGTAGTACAAACATGTTTTTTAAGATTTCTTCTTAGAATTCTGCAAACACAAAGATGACTGTGTCTGGTGGTAGGATCCTGCAAAAGACCATGTGTGGTTCCAACATGGCTCACCTTTCAGGGTGGATCTTTCTTAGAATTTATAGGGAGAGTATAGTTTGGCCAAGACTGTAAAGTTAGGAAAAATGGTTGCAGTATTTATTGCTGATTAAATAGAATAAGGGGAATGATAGGGATAAAAGAGAGGATGCATCTTGAGAAGAGGCAAAGAAAAATAAGACTCTTTTATTTTTATTTATTTAATTTTTTTATTGTTGTTCAAGTATAGTTGTTTTTATTTTCTTTCCACCACTCCCCCCATCCCACCCACCCCCACCTCCCACCCTTGATCCTATCCCCCTTTGGTTTTGTCCCTGTGTCCTTTATACATATTCCTTGATGACCCTTCCCCCTTTTCCCCCATTATCTCCTCCCTCTTCCCCTCTGATTACTGTCGGTTTGTTCTTAATTTCAATGTCTCTGGTTATATTTTGCCTGCTTGTTTGCTTTGTTGATTAGGTTCCACTTATAGGTGAGATCATATGGTGTTTGTCTATCACCACCTGGCTTATTTCACTTAGAATAATGCTCTCCAGATCCATCCATGCTGTCGTGAAGGGTAGGAGCTCCTTCTTTCTTTCTGCTGCGTTATGTAAATGTACCATAGTTTTTTGATCCACTCATTTACTGATGGGAACTTAGGTTGCTTCCAACACTTGACTATTGTAAATTGTGCTGCTGTGAACATTGGGGTGCATAGGTTCTTCTGAATTGATGTTTCAGGATTCTTAGGGTATAATCCCAGCAGTGGAATTGCCAGGTCAAAAGGCATTTCCATTTTCAGTTTTCTGAGGAAATTCCATACTGTTTTTCACAGTGGCTGCACCAGTCTGCATTCCCACCAACAGTGCACTAGGGTTCCCTTTTCTCCACAGCCTCACCAGCACTTGTTGCTCATTTTTTAATTGTGCTTTTTGTCCTCCTGGAGTGGAGTCATGTGGGTTCTTTATGTATTTTGGAGATCAAACCCTTGTCTGAGGTATCATTGGCAAATATATCTTTCCATATGGTTGGTTCCCTTTTCATTTTGCTAATGTTTTCCTAAACCATGCAGAAGCTTTTTATTTTGATGAAGTCCCATTTGTTTATTCTTTCCTTTATGTCCCTTGCTCTAGCAGACATATCAGTGAAAATATTGCTGCATGGAATATCTGAGATTTTCCTGCCCATGTTCTCCTCTAGGACTTTTATGGTGTCATGACTTATATTTAAGTCTTTTATCCATCATGAGTTTATTTGTGTATGGTGTAAGTTGATGGTAGAGTTTCATGAAAAATAAGACTTTGTTTTAGAATTCACAGTGTAGCAGGTGTTTGTAGGAAGACGGATATTTTCTGGTTATTTTCAAATTTGAATACATCAAACTGCACCATAATTGAATTTTATTCTATTTATCAGGAATAGGTATAAAATGATGTTATTTAACATTTTTTTCCTGATGTGTTACTAATATATATAAGACAGGCTAAATGTTAAGCTAAACAATCAACTTTTTCTTTGGTGATTAAACAGATCATGTCACATATGACTGACATGTTCCAGTTACCTGGACTACAGCATAACAAGATTTGGTTCAGCTGTTTGATCATTAAAGGTGGCCCATTAGGACTGGCTATTTGGAAATCAACTTGCAGCTGGGACATTTTTCATTGTGACAGCCAGACCTCCTCAGAACCATATGCTAACAGCCTCTGATTGTCTACAGAGAAATAGTCATAGCTTGTCTGGATGAAGATAAAGAGTGGAGCTTGTTGCCATGTTTTATCTCCCAGCATCTAAGATATAATAGATTAAATCAAAGCAACAATCAGTATTCCTGATCCTGTCTGAGATTTCCCTTTGTTGTTGTGCAAGATGAAGCCTCACAGTGAAAAATCATATGCTCTATTACTTCTCAACTTGTGATGTCTCATCTGGGAGTGGTTCAAGCCCCCGTCCCTCAATATTTCTTTTATGACTCCAAGATTAAAAGACAATACTCCATCTTACTTTTATAGTGTCTTTTGGGAGAGGCACAAAAACAGTAACTCTTAGCAGAGAAGGGAATTGTATGCTGCCTGAGCTGGAAACAGATGCTAATGTCATCTTAGTGGCAAGATCACTAGTAAGTATATGCACAGCACCCTGTGTCTTTCAAAGTGAGGCTGCCCTGGACATTAAAGGAAAGGGTAACTTACCTCAATATACCCCCAAAGTACCATCTTCATATGTAGTATAATAATATTCCTCTTCTTTGACCAAAGTTGAACCCTTAGTCGATTGCTCAATCAAAAAGTCAGTTAAAAAGGTATCATAAAAATAGTTTATACACATCTGATAGGCTTTATTTAAACTTGAAACTCTTAATTATGCACTAATTCACCGGCCTTGTGAAGTAGTCAAGATTTCATCATTGCCCTGACCAGGTGGCTCAGTTGTCTTATACATCAAAGGGTTTCAGGTTTCATTTCTGATCAGGGCATGTACCTAGATTTTGGGTTCCATCCCTGGTGCGGATGTGTATAGGAGGCAGCTGATCGATGTTTCTCTTACACTGATGTTTCTCTCTGTCTCTCCTCACTTCCTCTCTCTCTAAAAACCAATAAATATATCCTCAGGGGAGGATTAAAAGAAAAAAAAGAAAAAGACATTGTCCTTGAGTTTGGACCCATTGATTAATGTTGTTCACGGGTTTTGGGCACAAGTGACATCCATACAGCATCTTTACACTGTTCAGCTTCTTTCTTTTTGTTTCTTTCTTTCTTTCCTTTTCTTTTTAAATTTTTTTTATTGATTATGCTATTACAGTTGTCCCATTTTCCCCCTTCATTTCCCTCCACCCTGCACACCCTGTCCCACCCACATTCCCCCCCTTTAGTTCATGTCCATGTGTTGTAAGTTCTTTAGCTTCTACATTTTCCACACTATTCTTGCCATCCCCCTGTCTATTTTGTACCTACCATCTATGCTCCCCCTGTACCTTTTCCCCTCTCTCCCCGTCCCAGTCCCCTGTTGCTAACCCTCCATGTGATCTCCATTTCTGTGGTTCTGTTCCTGTTCTAGTTGTTTGCTTAGTTTGTTTTTGTTTTTGTTTTAGGTGTGGTTGTTAATAATTGTGAAGTTGCTGTCATTTTACCATACATGTTTTTTTATCTTCCTTTTCTTAGTTGAGGGGAGAATTATAGAAACTTACAAGGCAACCTGAGATCAGTGTTTTTCTAAATTCTTATGATATCCCGCTCAATCCTTTACAGCTGTCCTGCTCGCACTTAATATGAAAGCATGTTTTTATTGTCTCTCTTCAACACACTTAATGTGGTTTTTGTAGAAAAAGATATTTTTTCTTTGTATTCGTATTAATTAATTTTAATAATTAAAGTAACAACTAGCATCACTAGATTAGAAATAGGAACCTCTGGCTTTTGCTAATAATCCAGCTCAGGGGCCTGGACGGAATTGTATGGGTGCACTAATGTGTGGTCTACTAGTTGTAAGAATTGGCATTCCCTGGGCACCAAATAGTACATTTATGTCCTGGTTGGGTATAGGCTGGTTTAGAAAGGGTTTTGAATTATTGTCATCTATTATGTAGGTCCTTGTATATCAGTGAGCAACTCTTCCCTAGTTTATTGCATCAGCACACAGAATGGTAGTCCTTAGACAATGCCTCTTGTCTTTAAATAATTGCAACAGAGAGTCCTTTAAAATCTGATCTTGTCTCAGGGAATCAGCAAGTCTTTATTCAGGCTAAATTAATAAAATCTATGTATTAAAAATACTCCTGGGCTCAAGGTTTCTCAAACAAGGTATATCAAATTTCTTCTAGGTTTTTTCTTTTTTCCCTAAAAGACGTATGCATTATAAACAATGAGAAATATCTGTATTCAACAACAAAAGTAAAAAACCCTCTGTGTAATTTAATGTTGGAAATCAATACTGTATGTCTCTGATTGAATTGAGTGGTGGAGATGAAGACTTTTATTGCCCCAGGTGGACTGGAAAAGGTTGGTGCCTGGGAGCTGGCAGTCAGTCACAGAATACACAGTCACTACGTATTTTCATTGCTCCTAATATTTCACAGCTCTAGGCTACTGCCTGTTCTGCCTAATGATAGCGCTAACCTTGACTGGGAGCCCTCTGAACCTTCCCCGGGGGCCCCCTGGTGCTTGTTCACCCCTTGACATCAGCCTTCAGAGTATACGAAACAGAAATCTTAATGAGAGAAGGGAGGGCTGAGATGTTGCTGTGTGCTCATCTGGCTAAACTCCTAACATCTGATGATTATATTTGATTTTTAAGTCATTCTGAGATCCATCTGCAGCTCTGCTCCCTTTTATCTTTTCTCAGCATCACAACCTTTACTACAAAGCTTATTTCAAGGGAAACCTCATAGAATTCAAATGACTCCTGCTTCATGGTAGTCTGTTTGTTTGAGATACCAGCTTACAAGATATCCTTTGAATGATTTCATTTAATGAAATCAAAGTGACTTGAGATATAAAAACTTTGATAGCCGAATATGTGTTTTACACTACTTCAGGGGTTCCTCTTGCACCTTGGTGGGCTGAGGAGGGCTGAGGCCTGTTTTCCAGGTTGTTTGCAGAATTCTAAATTAGCACTGGGAAGGCCCTCAGAGGAGGTCATTTTGTGAGACTCCAGAAGCCACCTGGTGCCAGGTGTGTGAGTCAAGAATATTTTCAGATTGGAGTGATGGATATTCTTTGTTGCCAGATGCCTCAGGGCAGTAGCCACAAGAGTAGCTTCTCATCCTTAGAGGTTTTCTTCCTTATTTACTTTTGGGGCATCTTTTGAGGTGCTGGTGACTTTGGGGGAATTTCTGGGGGTTACTGTAGGAAGGGTAGTAGACCCTTCTCCTCCCCTGTGGGCTGGCACCAGGAATGCAACCTGCTTTCCCCGCCTGCGGGCCCTGGAGCTGGTCCAGCTGTAATGGATATGCCTCCTCTTGGTTAGTAAAAGAATCTTCAGCACACACTGAAAATGATGCTGACTTACCACTCTTTTCAGTAGAGTGAACAGATGTCTTCCAATGACTTACAGTAGCAAAACTTACCAGATGTCCTCTGGTCACCTCCAGCGAGAACACTGAGCACTCACTATGGACTAGTCATGACACATTACGTTTCCATTAATTGTCCCAATATCTTAGTGGTTTTATCATCCGTATTCCATGAAGGACAAAATGAAGTTTAGAAAGGTAAAAGTCCCACAGCTGGTAAGTGGTGAAGGTGGGACTTAAATACAGCTCTGTCTGGCTTCAAAAATGATGGATTAACTAGGAGACATTTATGGCTACCTCGGGGTATCATTGAGAAGATTTTAGAGAAATGTAAGCACATAATACTCACCTAACCTCTTCAATTTCTGGAAAAGAGAGCAACGTGAAAAGGTGAATATTTTATTTATTTATTTTTTATTGAATCTATTGGGGTGACATAAATTGTGGTTAATAAAATTATATAGGTTTCAGGAGTACCATTATATAATACGTCATCTGTATATTGTATTGTGTGTTCACCACCCCAAGTCAAGTCTCCTTTCATCACTATTTATCCCTCCTTACCTCCTTTTCCCTCCCCTCACCCATCTTTCCCTCTGGTAATTACCATACTGTTGTCTGTCTATGAGAGGGATTATTTTTGTTGTTTTTGTTTTTACTTTTTGCCTAATCTTTAAAATATTTTAAATTATTGTATTCTTACTTGATCAATATGTTCCCTACTGATGAATAGATATCCTACCTCTATTCTCATAGCATGTTTAGTCAACATAAGAAAAAGGAAGAGAAATTAGCAGCCATTGTTTCAAAGGTAGGAAAGAGAATGGAGAATATTCTGTAATAATATAAAGTATAGACTCATGAGAAGGGAAGACAGATCTTACTTGTGAAATGACTGCCAGCTCACTGGTCATTGCAGCTGTACCTCCCTGGGTGCTTCCATCGAGCCATGCATGGTGAAGCCACCACCCCCAGCGAGGTTCGCTTTGGTCCTCCTACAAGTGGGCTTGGAGGCTGGCAGGGGCTGACAGTCCTGTGGCCAAACTTCTCTCAGTCTCACAGCTCACATTTGCACAGGCTGGCTATCCCAAACGATAAGGACAATTTTCTTTGCAAGCATTTGCCAGGGTGTGGCCTAACAAGGGGAATGAGTTCATATACAATTATATGATATTGTGATGAAAGTTTTCAAACAAAAAAATACCTTGTAGATAGAACTGCCAAGCTCAAAAGTGATCCAGATGGTTTTTCTGACCTATTTCAGCACAAACATTTCCTTTATGTTCTTAGAATTAGCTGGGTAGATTTTTATATCCATTTACATTTCAATGCTGGGACTTAGAAAGTTTCTCTCTTGTGCCTTATAGAGCAATGTGTACCACTATTACACTTGAACTGTCTGGACAGCTGTGAAGATGGAAAAGAAATACCATGCTTGGAACATTTTCATTTTATTGTGTATCTACAGTCCTCATTGTGCAGCTGGTCTGAATTCTCTCTGTAAAGATGCTCTGCAGCTGTTTCTCTGAGGCAGCACCTGAAGGCAAACATCCCAACCCATTACCCAAGCACATCCTTCCCGATCTTGGTGAGCCATTTTGTTCTTAACTCTGTTGTATATAATCACAAAAGACTGCTACTTATCTGAATCTTCTTTAGGATACAATACTTAAGCTCATTCTCAGAAGCTGCAGGAACACGGCATTCCATTGTAAAAGATTTTCTATGACACCCCCCCTCAATTTTGTAGTTTCCATGGCAACATTTTGTTCTGATGGCACCTCCAGGATTATTACTATCATTACAGTTATTTCTTCTGATTACTATTGTGGCTTTTTGTCATCAACATCATTTTGACTGTCAGTAGTCACATCCTGATCCTTAACACCTGGCCTCTGGAGAATGTCTTCTCAAACAGTTGAAAAGTGAAAAATATTAGAATGTAAATCCCAAGAGATTACCAGTAGTGCAATTATCCTACATCAGGTTTATTTTTTCCTTTCATTTCCCCACCAAGCCATTGTAATCCTTCCAGAATATATGTGAATAAGTTTGTCACAACACAAAGATGGATGCAGTTTTTGCTGCTATTGATTTGTTTTTAGAGAGAGAATGTGTGTGTCTCTGTAGATGTGTGCACGTGCACACACTGGTGAAGGAGGGAGGGTCTATACGCTTAAAGCTTTTTAATGTTACTAAAGGACATTTTCATGAAATGTCCGAAACTAGTTGTTTAGGAGTAGATTTTAATAGAAAATTACCTACTGATTTTATCATATCTGCAGCCAATCCTGTGACCCTCCTTGAGGCTGGACGGCAGAATAGGCTTCCCTGAGGGGGACGTGTAAGTCAGTGTGACTCCAGCATTGGCTGGGATGCCCTGTGTCCCTGAGATCTGTTTAAACTTTGCTTGAACCCCCTACCTTCTGCATCATGAGAATTCAGAACACTCATTTAATTTCTGTATGTCCCCATAGCTGCCTTTTTTGTGCCTTTCTGCCTCTGGATCCCTGTGTGGATGCTGGCTGCTCCTGCTGGTGAATCTCTGGATGTAGAATTCTGCTTCTTCACCAGTTTCTAGAAGAAACTCACTTCAAGCTAGCTTCCCTTCTTGCCCTCCTGTCCTCTTTCCATCCTTTTTTCCCTGCCTTCCCCCACCCTTCACTCTTCCTTCTGTCTGTTTCCCTCCTTCATTCCCCACTTCCTTTCTCTTTTGCAGGGAAACTGGAGGATTTGGTTGGTCACTAGGAATCATTATCCCAGAGGAACAACTTTCCACCATGCAGCCGCCAGGTCCACCCCCCCTTCTCTGCCTGTTATCTCTCCTCCTGGAGCGTTTAGGAATTTCTCCTCCTTGTGTCACTTAGGGCAGTCCTCTTGAAAGGAATTCAGTTTTCTCCACTTGGTTTTATTTTGCCCTGAGATATATTTGCATCACCTGAAAATCAGTTAATTACAGAAGCTCTTTCCCACATCAGGGGTAAAGACAAAACACAACATGTATTTAGTTTTTTGGTGGCACGAGGGCTTGCTCTAACTCAATGCCCACAGTCTTGCCTCACTGCTTCCTGGTCCTGGGGAAGGCAATCTCTCATGCCTCCAGGAATCTGGGAGGTGCCCTATAGGAGTCAGGGGGATCTGGTGGCAGAAACATTATGAAGTGGGGAGAGCCTGCCTGTCCAGAGACACACAATTCATACAAAGGTAGAATAAGCTACTTAGCTCCAATCTGTGGTTGCTTGTGAGGATGGGGGTGCTGTTGTCTCATCTTCCAATTTTTAAGGAGAAATTTATGAAATTTCCCCAAATTTCAAGGTTGACAGCTAGTAAAAAATAAACTGTGCAAGACAGTATTCTGTTGGTCAACACACCACGTAGGAGGGACAGTCTTAGGCTGTAGACCTCTGGTTGTTTCTTCTATCCCAGGTGTTGGACAGGGAACCCCGTGTGCCAGCTCAATCTTTCCCCTCCCCTCTGTGAGGCTGTCCCCCTTGGAGCCTAGCTAGGTGGGGATCCTCTGCATGAGGATAAATTTCAAAGCACCTTGGGGTCCAAGGACTTGTCTTTTAGTTCTTTGATTCTAACTCAGTGGCATCTGGGTTTGCTGGTACATTGAAAGCAAATATCACTCCTAGCTAGATTTTCTGCAACACTTTCTGCACCTTCTTCAGGATCCAGCCCTCACCATCTCTGTCTTCCAATTGCTAAGAAAGATGGGATCCTTCCTTCCAGGGCTTGGCCAACAGGGAGGGGAAAGAATTAAGGTGCTTATTACGGTTATTCTCCTTCCCCTTTTTTTCTGTGTTGGCAACTAGATGGCTCAACCCTTGGTCTTTTTTTAAAAAAAATCTTTATTACTGGAGGATCAGGACAGGGATCTCCTCAAGTGTAAAATTTATCACAACATGAACATTCTTATAACAAGCTCCAAAATTTCTGTGCCTGGCTCCCAGGCAGTTCTTTGCCATTTCTGGTGCCTGCCCCTCATACACTGGGATGAGGAGGGTGGGGGGCAGGGTCTTTGGTGTGTGCAGACCCAACATGGAGTTGGGAGCCCATTCGTGGGTGTGGTCTGTCAGACTCCCATCAGAATCTGGGGTTTGGCTGGTGAGTCTTCTGACTGGAGGCTTGTTAACAGACAGACAATTCTCCTACACACTGGAATCTTTTCTGGATGGAAAAAGGAAGCTCACTGTAATGTGCCTGATGCAGGCAAAGATTCTCTCCCTGGCCCAGGCCCATATGAAGACGAGGAACCCCTGGATACACAGTCTATTGTTACAAACACTTTCATTCACCAATTCACATAAATGTGTGAAAGACCTACCGTCTGCTGGACATTAGGAAGACACACACTTGTAACTAAAGCATTGTTAGTGCCCGGTGGAGCTCAAGGTCAAGTGAGGAGACAAAGGTGCAGCCAGCGACTTTCTGCAGCCTGATGAGGGTGCAGGGTGGGTGTGCTGAGGAGAAGCAGCTTGCAAAGTAGAAGGAACCTCAAGGGATCTGCTTGGCCAAAGGGTGGGGGAGGGGCAGCCAAGGAAGAGGGCACAAAGGCCTGCATTTGGGCATAGAGGTGGGAAGGACCATGCATGTTTGGGAAAAAAGGCTTATAATTAGGGGAAACATTGCCAAATAGGTGTCTGGAGATTCCAGAGCCCAGGCTCCCACCCAGAGAAGTTCTCACTGGAGAAGCTCACGGAGGAAAGCCGAGAGGATGAGAGGACTTCACCTCACTGTGGGGCCAGTATTCATAGTGGGGAATGCTGGTTGCAACTGTTTAATATAAGTACATATTAAACAACTGCATACATGTATTATGTATATATAATTATATTGCTTTCTTATTTCAGTGCCAATGCATATAGTTAAATTTGTGAAAATTAAATGAAATAATGCAACTTCAATAGAGAGATCTTTTTCAAATATCTACAGAACCCCTACATTTTGCACTTTAGGTGCTCTTGAAGAACCCAGTTTTGAGCTGACTGCTATTTTAGCTCTTAAAAATATCTAAGAGAGATACCCTTGGGTGTTGGAAGCATTATAATGTAGGGGTTAACAGAATGAACACAGATGTGACACACACCTGGACTTGAACCCAGGCTCTCTCCCTCAGTAGTTCTTGACGTTGGGCAATTTAATCTCTGCCTCTGTTTCTTGTTCTCTTGCTCTCACTGGGTTTTCCATGCTTCTTCATGTTCCACAGCCTTTTCCTCATCCCCTAATTAACTGGCACAACTTTCAGATTTCATTTCATATGCTACTTCCACAAGGAAGCCCTCCCAGATTATGTACAATCTCCTTGTACAAGTTGTGTTACATAACACAAGGCATCTTTTCACCACATTTCTGTTTGTAGTTATGTGTTTATTTCCGATGATTTTTTAAAAGATTTTATTTATTTATTTTTAGAGAGGGAAGGGAGGGAGAAAGAGAGAGAGAGAAACATCAATGTGTGGTTGCAATGTGCAGGGCCGTGGCCTGCAACCCAGGCATGTGCCCTGACTGGGAATCGAACCTATGACACTTTGGTTCACAGCCCGCGCTCAATCCACTGTTTCCGATGATTTAATTCATATAAGCTGCCAGCACTATACTCTTTTGTGCACCACTGTGGCCCATTGTTTAGCTTGGTATCTGCACTACAGGATCAACGTTTTTGAGTGAATAGGTAAATAAACACCTCCCTTGTCAGACTGATTGTGGACTATGTTATATAACGCACCTAATCTATTTGGCACAGTGGCTGGTGTATAATTAGTGATTATTAATATAAATTATAATAATTCTTTTGGTAGGTTTGCTGCTCTCCACTTCCATAATATACTAAGTAATGAATAACGTGTGTGTCTTTAGTTAAGTTTCAATAGTTCTATTAGCTAAGTTTTTATAGTGCAAATGCTTTTACTAAGGTCAATGTTATGCCCCTGGCCTTGACTGAGTGTTGATTTAAGAAGTGGAGACCTCTGAGGTCATCTGTGGAGCCATGGATGAAGGTTTTATGCAGTCCGGCAGTCAGGGGCAGGAACTCTGGGCGTTCCGATTATGGCTGCTTCTTTCTAGCTGTAACCATGGGCGACTTCTCACTCTGTGCCTTTATTTTCTCACCTGTGAAGCAGGGATAATAAACTGTCTTGCAGCACTGTTACAGTGATTAAATTATTGATGCATATAAAGAGTTGAAAACAGTGCTTAGCTCATAATAGACATTCAATATATATTAACTATTATTTTATAAGGACTCATATAATAAATTGTTCCTAGAATTCAGTACAAAGACTAAAGCAGTAATTTTTGGAGAGTCGGTAATTTTCCTTTTAAGTCATGACAGATTTAACATAGGGCAGAATATTTCCTCTTTTGACTTGATATCAGAAATTTTAGAGCTAATTTTAGTGCTTAAGGGCAGCAAATACCTCTAACTTGACATACATAAGTATTATTCTGTCAAAACCCTTTGTTATTTCTTATATTTATCCTGTGTAGCTGAATATGTTTTTAAAAATATTTTTTAAATTTATTTTTTAGAGAGAGGGGGAAGGAAGGGAAAAAGAGAGGGAGAGAAACATTAATGTGCAAGGGAAACATGGATCTGGTTGCCTCTCTCACGCCCCCAGCTGGGGAACTGAAACCCAGGCAGTGCCCAGGCAGTGCCCAGGCAGTGCCCAGACCGCATACCA
The DNA here is from genome assembly GCF_019186645.2 of Phyllostomus hastatus. NCBI lineage: Eukaryota > Metazoa > Chordata > Mammalia > Chiroptera > Phyllostomidae > Phyllostomus > Phyllostomus hastatus. The sequence continues at coordinate 23,018,768 of NW_025333960.1, forward strand.
AACCGGCAGCCTTCAGTTTGCAGGCCAGCACTCCATCCACTGAGCCACAACAGCCAGGGCCTGAATGTGTTTTTTTTTTTTTAAATTGAAATATATTACATGCTCTTCACCAGAAGTGTAGTTTCCATCCATTATCGTATATTTGACCCCCTTTATCCATTATTGAATATTTGTAATGTTTTACACTTGAAATTTATAAAATGTTATTAAACAATGTAAGCACCTCAATTAAAAATTGAAATCTACCTCAAATACCTATGGGAAGCACATAGGGTTACATATTAAAAATTCATGAATTCCATAATAATAGGTTAGAAAGAAAATACTTTTCTAAAGACAACACTTTAGGTGATGTATCATATAAATTTCATATGATCTGAAATTTTCTCTATAATCCTGTATAAACTTCTCCACTTTGTTTTTTGAATAACTAAAATAAAATGCAGTATTAATGTGGGAATGATGCAGTATAAAAATTCTAATATAATATGTTCCAAACGCTTAAAACTAGAAATTGCAAAATTATTGCTGGAAGTATTTGGAAAGTCCAAATTATTTTCCACTATTCATATGATAGAATCATACAATTTGAGAATAGGATATAATTTGTCTACTCTTCATGTTTTACTTGGCTTGAACAATAAAAAGAGGCCTGACCAACTTAATTTTTTGTTAATCTAGTTTCAATTTCTTCATAGAAATGATAAAAAATCTTGTATTTTCAAAGAATTATGGTTACAGCATCTCTCCAATTGGTTATTTCATTTGACTCCTTATGAAAGAGAACCACTGAACCACTTGAAATAGAAGGATATTGATGCCACTTTAAAATCGTTTGAAAAAGAAATGTTAAAGATTTCTGGTAATTTCTTTTATGACTTTTCACTCCTTTCTGCTTAATTTACACCTACATATTCAAACTAAAACTTGTACCTCTCCTGGTAGAGAGAGAAGAAGTAACTGAAGGCCATTTGTCATGTAACAGCCTGTTGTAGAAAACCAGTATTGACTATTTATTCATTCAGTCATGTAGTCATCAGCCAATAAATGATTACAGTTGGCAGCCCGTGTGCAACGTGTATGCCGGGTTCTGAAGACGCTCCAATGACCCCCCTTCCTCAATGCATTTGATGAACTAGGCAGTGGGTGGAGACAACCAAGTGAAAAAGAGTTTTGAAAGTGAACACTTCCTGCCTCTGCTTCTACTAAGAAGTGCTACAGTGGACAGGAGATATCAAAGCCAGTGTGGAACAGGTTCTGCCTGACACATACTTATAAAATAATATAGTAGAACTAGTTCCTTAACTTTTGAAAACCTCTTCCAGATGAAGGCCATATGAGTCTGTAGAGCAGAAAGAAGGATATAAGAAGGATGTCCTGGGAGGAAATGGGGTCATGAACCCCCAATTTTTCACCTTGAGGGATAAGAGGGGAAAGGAATAGCACACTCTTCACCTCAAACCTTTACTATGATCACTTGGAGAGTTGCTGTGTGTTTTAGGAATGGGGAGGGGGTCACCCTGGACTGTGGTCTAATTCTCACTTGGGAAATCTACAGGGCGACATCAAGGGTGACGAGTTGCTTTGTTGCTGCATGGAGAGCAGCCTCCATATTCTGAGTCTGTTGGAACACATGAGAAGGGGCCAGGCTGGAATCATCTTAATCCCACCTGTGAGCCAGGGGCAGAGGCAACAGCAGGCTGGGGAGGGGTGGGACAACTCCTTCAGCTCATCCTGAGTCTCACAGGTGAGGGTTCCCTAGGGATGGGAATCCCAAAGAATTAAAAAACAAAACAGAACAAATACAACCTATTGGGGAAGGAGCCAGCAATATCGTTGGCTAGACCAGTAAGATCAAAGCTACCCAACCAGTACTTCTGTTTGTTAATCTGGTAACTGTTTTATTTCCCCTCTGACCACAGCTGCTGTCCGAAAGGTGGAGGAGGGAGGGATGGAGCAGGAGCTGGTCACACCTCCTTCCTGCAAGCCTGGCAGCACCCCCCCCCCCCCACCCCCGCCCCGCAGGCCTCAGCGAGGGGGAGAGAAGAGAGGGCATTCTTCACTTTGAAGGCTGAGGAATTGCTTCATATTTTGGTCAAGAAACATCCCAGTTAGTGAATCTGGCTTTGTGAATTAAAATGATAATAGAACTGTGTTTTTATGTAAGCAGAAAACCATAGAGATCTGCCACCTTTCCTTCCAGGGACAGGGAGGATTATTGCCACTGAATAAAAGTTTAAAGGGACAGAAAGAGACAAAGATAGACTTGTGTTTGGGTCCCATCTACACCCACATCCACAGATCTGATGGGAGGAGCAGAGTGTGAGAGAGGAGATGTGGCAGAGGCACCTAATGTCAGCTCCAGGGGGCTCAAGGGAGGAAGATTGAACAGGGGACAGAAGAAATCAGAGAATTTCTGTGCAAAGATAGCAGCTTAAACACTTTAACTCCTTCTCAAGGTCCTGACAAAACAATTCTAAAATGATTTTTTAAAGTCTTAAGCCTCAAAGGATAGTGAGACTAAAAAAGGAGGCAATAACTACAGCATTTCGAAATCTGGAAAGCAGATGGATAAGTGGTAAAGAATTGAAGGTTAAGCTAAAGTAAAGAAAGGGGAAACCCAACCCAATTTACTCAGAATCCACAACTCAGAAATGGGTACCACCTGGAACTTGTAGAAGTTAGAGTAAAATGAGGAGAATTGATTGAAAGTTAGTTTTTCAAGTAGTCAGATACCTAGATTGTCAACTCAGCTACCAACAACCCAGGCAAGGAAGAGAAGGGATATTTATTTTTTCTAGAGAGAAATTGCTCTCAGTTGAGGATGGAGAATATTCATTTTCTGCACTGAAAACAGGGCATTCAGGGAATGTATACAATACTGGATGTTGAGATAATTTCCCCAGCCTTCTTCTCACATTCAGCTTCCCCACCCTGAACAGCCAGCCCTTCCCCTTCCATGCAGGGGCTGAAGAGCTCTCTCTGGGGAATCTGACCAGTCTAAGAACAAAGGCCTGGAGAGTGTGATATCAAGGCTTCCTCACCTAAATTGCCCAGTCCAACCACGCTACAATGAAGGTCACAGTTGAGAAGTCCCACACTTGTGTTTGGAAAACTTGTTTCCCACACTTAAATGTGAGGAGACAGTCAAGGATAACCCAACACTTAAATAAAGAACCTGATATAGTACAAGTGCAGTATCTGAACAAAAGGAGCTCTAGGAGAGAGACCAGACAAAATGGAAAGAAAGTAGGATGTAAGGAACAATTCCAGTACATATGCCAGAACCGAAGGATCTGAGTTCCTGGTCCAAAAAGGCTACTCACTACCTGGCAACAAAATTTCCTATTTTCAGACTATAATCAATTGTTTATTAACACACAAAGAAACAGAGAGGTAAATAGAGAATCTGAGAAACATGTCCCCCTCTGACCCATATATCTGTCAGACCTCTTAGGTCTCTTTAAATATATCATTCATTTTCTTCCTTCTGATTCTGACACGCCCATTGTGGAAGACACAGAAAATACAACACACACACTATTCCCAATCCCACAGTCCTCTTAAATTTTGTTAATAGTTCTTCATGTGTCCACGAAAGTGGTGGTTAGGACTCACCTGCTGTCTGCAGGAAGGATTCACCTCTCTCTGTCTTAATCGGGGTAAACTTGCTCCCACAACTCAGCCCAAATCTCAGAATGCTTCATGACTAAGGCAGAGTTATTTTTCCAAAATGTCAATGGAGGAAAATAAAACAAACTTATATTTACCTCTCTGCTTTCAAGCATTTTAAGTTCATCAATCTGGGGGTTGCTAAGAAAAAATTTTTGGAAACCACCAAGAATTCAGGCAATTAAGTGTTTTTACGACATCAAACAATTCTATAGTCAGAATTTACTATCCCTGGTGTCTCTTTGTGTTTCAAAGAAACATCTTCCATTCATGTTAATTAGTGATCTCAAATGCTTTTTAAAATGGGCCTTAAGTGTACTATTTGTAAGTAGGAGACCTTGTTCTTTTAAAACTGCTTGAATAATAGAAAAAAAGATATGCCTCTTAGAGAACAAAATGGGCATAATAATGTGAGAGGGAACATGTAAGAAGGGATGTAATGGTTAGAGTTAAAATGATGTCTGACAATTACTTTCAATTTGAACTGAGGTGAATAAAATCAGAATTACAATACTCTTGTGATTAAACTTTGATGAAATGAAAGTGTCATCATTGTTTGATGAGAATTTTTTATTAGAGTTCAAAGAGTATGAATGATTTAACCACAATGTACCAACACCACAGGGCTGAATTTTTTCAGCTGAGAAAGGCTGAGTTTTTCTCAACCCTTCCTTACTGCAGGTCACTAGAGAAATCTCAGCCTCTCTCATTCTTTAGTTCTGTGACTGTTTCCATAAGATCGGCTTTTGAAACAACAAGATAAAACTTATGTCTTTTGTGATAAGTTTTGACATTGAAATCCTGGAGTAGTTTAATATGGCAAATCATTTCTAGGAGCCATGTGCTGAAAATTTAGGCTCATAATTTTTCTTTCTTAAGGAAATAAATTTTAGAAGCTAGACTTCTTGAAAGATATGGGAAGGTCTTGTTTGCATCCTGTATTTGCTACTGAAAATCAAGATTTAGTGTCCTTTTATTCCATGGAATGAGTCTATTTCCCTTAGCCTGACATTTTGACAATTAAAATTGAGATGAGGACAAATGTTTGTTGAATACAATGCATAGCCCAGTTTTATTGGGGGCACTGATTACAGCTGACAAGAACACTCAGACTTAGCACAGGGACCTTTTCTGAATCAGGGTAAGTGCTGTCTTAGCAACTCCCCGGGCGGGAGCAGGAGCATGGGGAGCCTATTTCCACTCACTTTGCCGTTACTAAGGGGTTCCTACCCACTTGCCTCCCTCCCACCCGCTTTCCCTTTCTTTCTCCTTTGGGGGCCCAAAATGTAAACAAATGTTTTTCATGGTCATTGGCTGTGCATCTCTATATTTTTAAAGATTTGTTTTTCTAATCTTCTGAGGGTCTGAGTCAAAATATTTGGAAACTTAGTCTAGAATTCTATAGTTTGGAAATGGGGAGATGTGTTCAGCTCTATTTTAAAAATGAAATTTCTCTCTTATCATTAAAGGAAAGGAAAAGTACTGGTAATGGTTGTTCTATTCAATTATTTCCCATAACTCTTGACATTTTAAGAATATTATAACTTGGCCCACTTAAAAATACCTTTATTTGATTTTCAAAAAATACATTCTGTATACTTTATAGGCTCATCTATTTGCCAAACACTATTTTATTGATTCCCATATTAAATAAATGTAACATTAAAATTTTTGTATAATCTTGAACAAAATAGTGTATGTATATTGATTAGGTGATTAATGGATAAAGAAGAATTAACATACATATTATTTGCCTCAATGAAAGGCAAAGAGAAATTGGCAAATTTGATAAAGAATAATCAGAAAATATGAGTTAAAAAGTGGAAGGTATATTGTGTAAGAGGTTTCTGTCATACCCAGGCTCACCAAAAAAAGAGTTTTCTTGGCTATTCAAAGTCCCTTTCAAAAATGCTTTGTAAGTTTAGCTGATTTGTCTTTGTGGCATTTGTACTTGAATATTTAAATCTTCCTTCAGAGGTGGTCAAAATGATAACAGGAGGTTAAGTCGGGAAAACTGAGAGGTTCAAAGACACTGCAATCTCTATTGGATATGAAAAGTCAAAGGCTTGGAAAAAACAGATATGAAAGCTGGGACCATTGGAAGCTTAGAACAACACAGGTAAGAAATTATAGACGGCAGTGGCTAAGAGTAGAGTCTCTGGACAGACCGTGTGGGATCAATTCCCACATCACCACTTAGTAGCTCCTTTAGTTTGAACAAGTTACGTACCCTTCTTAAACCTCAGTTTCCTCACTTATAAATGGGGGTAGCAGCAATAACTACCTCATAAAGTTTCTATGACAAATAAGTACACAGTGTAAAGTATACATCTGGTATAGAGTAAGTGTTCAATAGTTAGGAATTATTATTATCATCACCATCATCATTATTGAAATGTGGAAGAACTTATTAGTAACTTTGTAATTAATTCTCAACTCTCTTTTCTGGACAAAATGAAACATATCTTAAATAGTGATCTTTATATTTTCCTAAACCAATGAAAACTTTTCTAAATTACCCAAAGTATCCTCAAGTAAAGTTATTGCAGCAGTCCACCCTGTTCTCCTATTTGTGACCTTTCCTAAGGAGGTCTGTAGCATGCAGTTGATTGCTCCTTGTTGGTGTTTTACTCAGGATTTTCCCTAGTATGGCTAGAATATGTTTCTTGCCACTTAAGGAAATATGTTTGATGGAAAATGTTGCTGATAGATAAAGGGGATAACCTTGTGTGATTTCGAGGAGTAACATTGTGACTGGGATTAATTAGAATGTGTGTTCCAGTTTTTGCTTTACCACTAGTCATAATTTTGGGTAATTTACTTAATCACCTCGACACTTGGTTTTCTCATGTTTGGAAATAAGAATGGTAGTAATACTTACCTCACAATAAGCCTTCAAGATCTAACATGCATTTTATATAACTGATAATTATTCAAGTCCATTCATTCCTCCTCTACCATTTAGATCCTTGGCCACTGCTTTAAGGGAAGAAGGAATGCAGGCTTTGATTTTCATTTGTTCAGAGATTATCTTAATGCCTCCAGATTGGAGTGCTTCTTACATTCATCCATCCATCCATCCATCCATCCATCCATCCATCCATCTATCCATCCATCCATCCACTTTACATTTGTTGAGCACTGGCCATGTACCATTGCTGTATTGTGCATGAAGGTTGCAAGCATTAATGCCAGCGACTTCTGTACATGTTGAGGTGGCACAATTCAACTCAGATTTTTAGAGTCCTCAATGTATCCTTAAGCCTGAAGAATGAAGAAATGGAAAAACTAAAAAATAGTAAGAATTAATTCAGATGGCATATTGTTTTGGATATTTTCCAGGCAGGATAATTATGTAAAATCAGGCTGACATTTATATCTCTGGCTTCCCATGCTTGTTAAAATGCTTTTCTTGCTGAAATACTCATTGAGCTAAATTTCATCTAACATCTGGCCATTGTATAAATATAGCAATGAAAACATGTCTTGTTGCCTGCACATTAGGTATAAATTTTAGAAATCCAATTAGTGTTTCATTCTTTCTGTGCATTTTCCTTTTATTTTCCTTTAGTGTCTGAGCTAATTTCAGGTTCCTAACTGGAATTATAAGACTTCAAATATACAGCACATATCTACATAATAGCAAAAGCAACTAGATTGAGTTATAATACTTTGTGCCATTTTCTACAAGTTGTGAGATGGTCCTTAAGTTCTTTATTGATTCATGAAACAGGTGTTTACTCAGTGAAATGTCAAGCCCAGTGCTCTACACTGAGGTTGGGGAATACAGAATAAATAATACAAAATCTTAGCCCTTAACGAGTTTAGAATGTAGTAGGGAAGACAAACCTACACAAATAATTTTACTATAATGTGACAGATGCTATAAGAGAAGTTCATATCCACCTGGCCCCAAAGGCATCAATTTTACTCATCTGATGGGTCATACTACATAAGTGATTGTCCTCAATCCTTTCCCATCAAAATTGAGGAGCGCCTCAAACCAAGAACCCAAGGGAGTGAACCAGCATTCATTGTACCTATATCATCCATCTGCATAGGCAGAATCTGCCAAAAGCCCTAAGGACAGATCATCTATTTGAAAATACCACACACATTTGAGTCATAGTTGTTTGTCTTCACTTTTAGAATCACTATAATGATAACTGATATTCAATGGCCTATTTTGCCTAGATGTGGACTTTTAGAATTAAGCCCATGAAAACCTAATTTTCACTGTCTACATCAGAGCTCAACACAGTGTATATGCCCTTTGCAGGTTCTCAAAAATACATTTTATTATATGGATCTCACCCAACATTTCATTTGGTGTTGATTATACTCAAATATACCTTCTTGGTCACTCTAAAGGATACGTTTAAGACCTAACTTTTACTTTGGCTGGTGTGGTTCAGTGAATAGAGTGCTGGCTATAAACCAAAAGGTTGCTGGTTTGACTCTCAGTTGGGACACATGCCTGGGTTGTGGGCTGGGTTCCAGTTGGTTGCAACTAATGGATATCTCTCTTCCTCTCTGTTTCCTTCCCTTCCCCTCTCTCTAAAAATAAATAAATCTTAAAAAAAGATTTCACTTGCAAAAACTATGAATAAATTTTCAAATATCATCAAGCACAATGCTTACCTTTTAAAACATTAGAAAGTTTATTTGCACAAGCTTAGTATTATGAGATACAACATAATTTATGGAAACCAACCACAATGCTAATACTTTAATAGATTGTTCCAAATATTAGACATTACAGTTTAAATCTCCTTAACATTAGCTCTAACACTGGAATAACATTTCAGTTAATAAATTATTGTGAATATAACCATATGTTCAGCTTATTCTCACCAGTTTATCATGAATTACAATTTCATTGTGATTTGGGTCATAAAAGTGATAAATAGTTGTTTATGTATTTTCATAAATTGCCTCTTTATTTAATTAATCCTGAAGAGAATCTAGAAATGTATTCCAATGGGTTCTATAAATTAAATATACTTTTTAGCTCTTGGATTTTAACATGCATGAGTAACACTATAAGTGCTCTTGAATTTAATGTTCATCACATATGTTGTATAACATTTATTTGATAATGTTTTATAAACTATCGTTATTTGCAAAAGTGAGCAGCCACAGGTTTGAGCCCTGAATTAAATATCTTCCATGTATGCATATTTCAGAAAAATTACAGGCTTCAAGAGTTCCTGCTGTTCTGGGGCGATCTGTGTGGTACTGCAATGCCAAGGCAGAGAGAGAACACTTGTGGCAAAGAATGTGAGTTTTGTCCTGCTTTTCAGGTAGTAACCACACCTTCCTAATAATTTCGATGCCATGAACATATCATGAAGGACAGAATTGCTATTACTTTCAGGTATAAAATATTCTGAATTTGCAAATTCTATAGCATTTATGATGAGAATTATATTGGCTTTATAGTGTTTCAGAAGGTGGTCTGTTGAGCTCCCAGTGTCATCTTCGGTTGTCACAAAGGCAACTTCTTTGTCACATGTTCACAAGTGGGGATGATGCCAACATGTTGCAACAAAGGGCCTCACCAGATTTAACTTCAGCATTTGAATTTGCTACTCTTTCAGTATTTTCCTGTTTATTTGGGAGTTTAAACCAGTGAGTTACCTGCTTTCACGGTCTAAGAAGACTATTTTGTGCTATTTGGAATCAGTCCTCTAATAATTAACCTGACAGCTTAATTCCATCACCGTTATTCAAATATTTCCAATCTTGTAAAGTCTTCAAGACTGAGAGGCAGCTCTAGCTAGCATCTATCACTGCAGTAGGAAAATGGTTTGACTATAGAAAGTACAGGAATTCATGAAAAGCATCATATGGCAGAAGCCAAGTGTAGAAATCTTAAATTTAGGCCACTCCTTAGGAACAAGAAAATACTTCCTTCCAGGGTAAAAATTTAGGACTTTTTGAAGAAAATGCTGTCTTAACAATGAAAACATTCGTTCAAATTCTGGGCTCCAATTATTAAGAAGTCCTTGAAAACTTAAAAAATGACTCTTATCCTTGGAACTCTTTGATAAACTATAAGCATTTTCAGGGTAGGGACCACCTTGCAATTTGGGGGCGCTTGTACTTTTCCTTAGGGAAGAGGCACTTGGCATCGTTTCCTGGCTGGGTATAATTCATTTATGTCCTTCCAGTTTTTTTCTCTCTGATCTCCTTTCTGTATATCTGTCAGTGGCACTCTCCTGGGAGCAGCACGAGGCACTTCATTAATAAGAAGGGATTAAAGGAAAAGCCCTAGTCTCCTAATACACTTGGATAATTTGGTGCCATCCACAAGGCAATAGACCCCTGCTGCATGGATGTCATTAGAAAGGTACAATTTCATTACTTTTTACTGGCAGAGCCTTGAGTGAAATACAAAATATGTTGTCTCACATGCAGGAAAAAAAAGGGATAAAGCTTTCATGCTTCTAAAATTGTAGGATGGAAAAATACATTTTACAGTTTTACATTTATATTGCCTTCCCTTAGTAGTCCTTGAAATCATGCTTTTATAAAATATTGAGCAAAATAAAGATTAAGAGAAAATTATTCATATTCTTAAATCCCAAATAAAATGTGTATATTTTTATTAACTAACACTTGCTTTGAATACCTACTATGTGCTAGGCATTCTGTTAGCTGCTGAAAGACAAAGTACAAACACATCATTTATGTTTTTTTTTAGCACTAACTTATTGAATGCTGTAACTGGAAGTGAGTGGAAAAGTGATTTATAAGAAGTAAAACATATGGCTGAATAAGAATGATTATGAGCCAATAAATTGTAAGTGTATTGGGAAGATCTGTTCAACTTTTCCTCATTAACTGATTTTTGAACTAATATGTTCACAAATGATCCTTTGAGCAGAATCACCATTGATTTTAAGTCTTTAGTGGTACATGCAAACATTTAAAAAAGCTGGCATAAACCATCTTTAGAATTGCATCTAGTTCCTATAGATGCTTCCCGTTCCCAAACAGGAAGTGGTGTGCATCACTGGCGGGGGGAGTGGTTGGCCACCCCCCTGAGAAAGGGGCCTGGGATTTCTTTTGGCCCCTGCTGTAAAAGAATGCCAGTGGCATTCCCAGGCACTACACTGGTGTGATCACTCTCTGGGCATCTCACACATCACTTTTCTAGCACTGAAGAGAATCAGGTTTAATAGTGGTCCCTTATCTTACTGCTCTAGACACACAACTGCCATTAACACTAAGAAGTGGCAAGAAGAAAGAGCAGAGAGTGAGAGAGGAGAGCATGAGAGAAGAAAGGCCTTGATGATCAGCTATTTACAAGCCATTGTTTGCAGTGAGAGGGTTTTGCTTTACTACTAGCTTTTGTTCAATGAAAGTGACATTTGCAGCTCTTTATCTAAGGTAAAGACTAGACTACACAGTTAAAATGACAGAAACTGGGGCTTCCAGAGACCATTCTACTGACATAGGGCAAAGCAGTATAGGAAAAACATACTATTTGGACAAGTAAATGAGTCATTAACGCAAATACTTATAAAATGTGTTGGGTTATGTACAATATTCCTACAAATGGAAGGCTGGTCACCTAGTCAGCTTTGAATACAGCATGTTTTCATGTCTTCGTCCTTTTATTTTACAACCATGCTGCTCCTTGTCTCTCGTGCATTTTACTTCATTAAAATATCATTACATGCACAGTGAAGATAATCCACTAATTTCATGAGACGTGAGAGAGCCTCAGATTGGGGCTGGGCAGGACCAGTTCATGCTTTCTAGAGTGGACAGAACTTAACGATCAACAAAAAGTCCAGACTCACCTAGTTATGTTCTTGTTATCAAAAATATATCTCAACTAATGTTTTAATAGAGATAACCAAAGTTACAAACAAACAAAAACCCCAGTTTTGTCAATAAATTTTAAAAAATAAGCAAAGTGGTTAAGTGGTTAAAAGTTCAGATCATTTACCTCCTGTGGTGGATCTGAGGACGGGCACTGAAAACAGAGCAACGACTTGAGAGCAGACGTCAGATTTCCTCTGTCCTTATGACTTTTGTATGGTGGGAGTTTTCTTCCCACCCCGTAAGATCTTATGAATCTGTTTGTCTTGAATCTCAATGGGTGTCTCTTATGATTTGGATTCTTTCTTAGGTGGAACTAATGAATATACAGGGTTTCTTAACATTCTTCCAATTTCTGGACTTTAGTTTCACATTGTCTTGGGTGTTGAAGAGGAGGAAGGAATATTATGAATTGGAGTTTGGGTTTAAAGTTTGGTATTTGAAATATAAGTGGAAGTCATTTATTAGCAATAACCCTTGTTAATATATTCTTATGCCGAGGTAGTTTATAAATAAGGGACTGCCCATAAAAAACCTTGTTGTATTTCCTTTCTTGAATGTGCACCACTCTGTGACATACTGTACTTTGCCATTGATAAACTTGATTTAATGGAATAAATACTCAAGTGAGGGTTGACAATACCAATTTCCTGGTAGAGGAGGAATAAGCTGATATGTTTGTCTCTATTTTCTGTTAGGCAAGTCTTAAACAAATCCTAATACACATTTTAAATTCATTATTAATGAGTGGCAACTAAAACACTAGGTACATATGTGCTTTGGAGATACTTTTAAAAGATTTCATTTTTAGATTTGGGATTCACAATAGGTTTCTTCCATTCCTCCTTCGTAAATAAGGAAATACTTATTATCTAGACTGAGTAAAATGGCATGAAACAACAAACCTGCATGTGTCTAATTCACAACAAATCTGTTTCCTTAATGGGTGGAAGGAAATCTGAGGACAGTTCTAAGGGTTCTTGTCTGCTTTCAGTGCTTTCTTCTAGTCATACCGATGACAACACTTCTCCCGAAGGGTCTTTCCCCTTCTTCTCCTCACCTCGGTCAATGTCAATCACATGCACCACTCCAGGTTTTAGAATCAAGTCCTCAGTCTCTACCTGACTCCTGTTGTCCTCCACCTCCATGTAGCTCCCTTTTGTTTGCTGAGCAGCTTTGCTGAAAGCTTCTTTAAAACGACGTTTGAGTTCAACATCTGGACAGAAGACATACTCATAAAGGCCACCAGCAAGAACAGCTCCTATTATTGGTCCAACCCAATATATCTGGGAGAAAAATGGAAGAGTTATAGAGTTTAAGTAGAGAAAAAGTATTCTTTTGCACAACTCATGAATATAGAACTTATCTGGCTTAAATTAAGAGAGGGTCGTGAATCATGAGTCATACATAAAAAAGGGAAGAATTGAAAAGAAGAGACAGACTCATAGAGGGCAGGCTGACACTCTGGGGAGGGGTTGGGGGTAGAGGGATCGAGCAAGAAGGAAAAAGGACTCATGGACAAGCACAGCAGTGTGGTGATTGTGGGGGGAAGGGGGGTAAGTGGAGGTAGAAGAGGGTATAAAGGGGATAAGTGGTAATGGTAAAAATACAATACAAATAAACTATTAAAAAAAGAAAATACATGAAATCCATCTCAGAAATCCATATACTGTTAAATGGCATTTTGAACAGAAAGCAAGAAAGAGTGTTTTCTCTTCCTTTCACTAATTACTTTCTTTCCATTTTTTGATAATCCTTAAAGTAAGGATAGGTCCTCTTTGGTGGTACCACATATTAAGCAGACATGAGAATTCTTCAACTAAAATAGAAAAAAAATAGAATTTCTGGAGGATACTTATCTTACTTTCTTAATATTGCCATTTTACATTAGTTTTCTGCATAATCAAGATCATAGTGAAGATTTTATCATTTGACGCTTTAGTTATTCAATACAGCATGATAAATGCTGGAGTCCCAGCTCCACCACTTAGCTTTGGTGTTTGCATCAGTTACTTAACTTCCTAAACCTTAATTTCCTCATCTGCATAGTGGGGATTATAATAATACATACCTCCTCTGGTGTCAGGATTAAGCTGAAACTGAATTGAAATTTAATAAGTACTTATAAAGTAAATACTTAATAGTCCCATTTGCACAGTACCCGGTCTCATTCCATGTTTCCTGGACAATTTAAAAATGCATGTGACCAGGCTGGCTTTAAGTCATCATCATTTGTGTTACATGCTTTTCCTCTCTAAAGTCTGGTGAATTGATTTCATTGAAAACCTCGTGGTTTGTTCATCGCTGTTCTTGCTGAGTGATTTCATCCTTTTGTTTCTTATGATGGTGACTTCGTGAAAAACCCTGGACTGAGTTTATGAATGATGGTTAGCTGAGGATGACCAAGCAATTCCATAGGATTTTTAACTCAATAAATGGAAGCTTTTTATCATATTACTTATGTGTCTGGAATGAATTAAGTTTTGAGTTTTGGATAAACTTCAACATCTGCTTTAGAGCACATGTGTGCTGTAGAATATTAGACATACATTCAGCAGATTCACACAGGCAACAGCAACCCTGTTTACTGAGCACTGGCTCTGAGCCAGCAGTACTTAGTACTTTTCTCATAACATTTAATTCTAACAATAGCCTTTGAGCTAGATATTGTTATTATTTCCATATTACAGGTAAGAAATCTGGCATTCTAAGAAGGTAAGAGACTTGCTTAAGATTTTATGCTTACCAACTGGTTGAGCTGGGATTTCAGGTTTGTCTGTGTTCAAACCACTCTTTTGAGCTACTATACCGCCTTCCACTACACTAGACTTCTCTCATTTGAAAAAAAAATGTGATGAGTGATTCTGGCTTAAAACACTTTCTGGAAGTTAATATCAGAAGCCTCATTGCAAAATCTAAAGAAATTTCAAACTTCAAGCTAAAGCCGAACACATATACTTAACAGGGAAACTGTTGGTAGAGTGGTTACAAGAACCAAGTTTCTTATCTTGAACATGAAAGAAACCATGTGGGAGTTTATCTTCTCCACGCTCTTTCAAAGCAGCCCTCCTCCAAATGTTTTTCCTCTTTGTTCCTTTGGTAAGATCTCCTTAGATATGTTCTATTCCACAAGCTACAAGTCCCACAAGGGAGACGAGGGACGGCTAAACAGTCACAACACTTCTCCGAAACACCTTCAAATGAAACTTCCAGCTGCGTGTTGTCAGAAATAGACAAATCTGAATTTCAAGTTGCTATTTCAAAACAAAGTCACAATGTACTTTAAAGTAACTTTCAAAATCTGTAAAGGTAAAGAATTTTTATTCTTACAAATATAGAAAATACAGGCAGGTATAAAAAGAAAACTAAAATAATGTCATTAATATTTTGGTGTTATTTCTAGTCTATCTATCTACCTGCAGATATACTTTAACTTAGTTCTAAATTTCACTCACCATTGCTACAAAATGTACATTCACTTTCAGTAGGATTAGGTTTATTGTAAACTAACAGGGAGAAACTTTGATTCACAAACTAAGAATTTTTCTGCTCTTTAAATTATCACTAGTTTACCATAACTGACAAGTAATTAATAAAAACATATTTTATCCACATTTTAAAGTCCTCATAAATTAAATAAAGTTATCATTTTTCTAAATTTTAATTATAAAAGTAGTTTGAATTTAGTAAGTTAAATTAAAAGTTGTATATTTATCATCCATAAAAAATTTCCATTCCTGTTAACGTGGCTAACATTTTGAGACATAAATTTGGAAAGATCAGTGGCAAAATGACCACTCTGATGAGCAGTATGTCTCATCTGACTGAGTCTTTGCCTGTCTGGGCCCTAAATCATGCTTCTGAACACTGACTCAAGGGGTGTTATTTAATGGTGTGGATTACTTGTAACAACTCGGTACACTTTCCTTAGAACTGAATGCACGTCACAGTGATGCAATTTCTTCTTATTTGCAATGTATACCATGGTTGAGTGGGTGTGACTGGGTCAATAACCACTGGATGCCTGAGAGTAAAACACAAGTAATATTCTCTTATATTCATAAATTAAAAATTATAAAATAGCATTCACAACATATAAATGACAATAAGGTTTAGCCCCATCTGAGGCTTGCTTACATGTTTCATATTTTTATTGATTATTGTAAGAGAGTGGCCTTCAAAGCTGCTACATTACTCATTCAAGAAATTTAAGTTCAGTTTTGTAGGAAACAATTAAAATGGAACTGGTTGTGATATTTAAAAATGTCTACCCCTTCTCTCCAGAAGCATCGCCACCACAGCAATAAGTAGGTTGGACGTGAGACTGAAAGTATGCCTTTTCTGAAAGTCATTTATTTCTCCAGCTATGATTATGGTGATAATAGGATAAACATTTGCACCATTTATTCCTCACCATCTGCAGTTCAAATGTTTCCAACTTGCATACTATTCATTGGGTTCATGCTTTGTAAACAAAAAAGGTAAATATTTTTGCTATGGCAGTGCTTTTAAGAATTTCATTCTTTTTTTCTTCTTCACCTTTTTTTCCCAAGTATATTTTCTGTTATTGTCAGGAAGGCTTTATTTTCAATTATTTAAAAACTGTATTCACTGCACTATTCACTGTATTCACTTCACTGATTTTAACTTGTTCCACACAGGCAACCTCCCTGTACAATGTATTCGGCTGTAGTCTGGCAGATACAGTGCGCAGAGCAGCGCTTAAAAATGGCTATTACTGAGTGCTCAGAACAGATATTAGAGGAGATGTTTTGAAATGGATCTGTGCTAGTCTCTCCCTAGTGTGCATGAAAGATGTAATAAAGTATGGGGTCAGGGTTGGGAAGAAGTATGAGAAACTAGTGAGCAAAATAATGAGAAAAAGGAAGAGCGCTTCATGGGTAACTGTCCTCAGTATGATAGTTACCCAATGGTTTTCCCAGTTTCCCATGATTACTGCAGGTCCGAAGGATCTGGCAGGGTTCATGCTGGCACCAGTGTAATTGATCTACAGGAAAAAAGAAAAAGACTTCAGACTTTGCTGAGACAGGTCTACTGACAGGTATCATTCATTGAAATTTGCTACCATGTGCAATGGTAACCAAGGAATTCAGAACTGTCAAGATATTAGCTACCCATCAACATGATCATTGAAAAGTTAGTAAAACAATCATTTACAATGGACAGACATGGTTGTATTCTAAAGAACTACAGCTGTAAAACACCACATTTTCAGGCCATTTTCAGGGTAAGGATAAATGAAAAGGATCAATTATTTAAATGGACTTGGAAACTTACTGCAAATAAATGTCCAATTGCAACAGAAAATCCGATTGCTAAAGCTATTGAACCAGTGACATCAGTCCGTTTAGAATCGCAGCTGGCAAAAATAGTAAACACCAACTGAAATGTAATTATCAACTCCACCAGGAGACCATGACCAGCAGTGAGATTTCCGTGAACCTAGAAAAAAAATACTGCATTTGAGTTCTTGAAGCAAGAACACATTTCTATAATAACATATCATTGTGAAAGGCACATTTTATCAGTGTAAAAACTGATCTTTGCCATATGATTTCACTTACATTTGGAATCTAAAGAACAAAACAAACAAACAAACAAACAAAAAAAATAGAAACAGACTCATAGATACAGAGAACAGACTGGCAGTTGACAAAGGTCAGGGGGGCTGTGGCGAAAAAGGTGATGGGATTAAGAAGTATGAATTGGTAGTTATAGAATAGTCACAGAGAGGTAAAGTACAGCATAGGGAATATAGTCAATAATATGGTAATGACTATGTGTGGTGCCAGGTGAGTACTTGAAATACCAGGAGGACCACTCTGTAAAGTACATGTGTGTCTAACCACCATCCTGTACATGTGAAACTAATACAAAATACCACTGAATGTAAATTGTAATAAAAAATGATGGTTGAGTCTTCTACTTCTAATTGAGACCCTAACCCCACCCCCCCAAAAAAAGAAGAATATATTTCTACATATTTGGGGCCAAAATAGACAATTAATTATTTTGACAGTGACCAAGCAGGAGCTTGTGTCAAATGTTTTTTTCTACAAAGGAAGGGAAATATGCCACTATTGTACTTAACTTATAAAAGAGTTTCTTGAGAGTCTTGCAATTTTATAAGCAATGATTACCATCAATTAGATTTAAATTAATCAATACATATTTCAATTAAAATTGAAACTTTGTGTGTGTGTGTGTGTGTGTGTGTGTGTGGTTTAAATCAACTCTGGTGCTGAGCTCACAAATGATAGCCCTAATCAGCTAAGCACCAAGCCAGGATCAAATGACAATTTACTTCTTAAAGTGTGATCCCTTACACTGATCATTTAAAATTTCACAAACATCACAAGAAATAAATGGTTTCTTCTGCTAGTGAACCAACAAATGATTGTAATAAAAATGTCTTATGCTAAATATATAGTTGGTATAGTTATTGGGGTGGGGGGAAGAGAGAGAGGGAAAAACCAACACAATGTTGTGCTACTGTGCCTTAGTAATAATCAAGTCACTCAGTAGCCAACAACGATTTCATAAGGACACATGCACAGTTGTCAGAATCAGTTTTCACCCTTATAAAGAATCATCAGAAATTTCCAGGAATAAATTTGCAAGGCCTCTCCGGCCACCAGGGTGTCATTGAAGAGTCTGCAAGAAGTTTGAAGTCCTAGTTTGAAAATAAGAGTTAAAGATGCTACCATGGTGACACCCAAGCCCCCCACCACACTGGGAGGTGTGACGAGGTACAGAATCCCGGCTCCGATGATGGCGCCCAGGCACTGGGCTGCGATGTAGAATACAGACTTGGCGATGCTGATCTTCCTGGTGCACACCATGGCCACCGTCACAGCAGGGTTGATGTGGCCGCCGCTGATGTGGCCGAAGCACTGCACCATAGTCGCAATGCTGAGACCAAAGCAAAGGGAGATGAGGACCATGTCCACGGGTAAGGGCTTTTCCGCCCCACCCCAGTTGATGGTGGATCCCAGGCTGAGGAGAACAAAAATGAGCATAGCCAGAAATTCTGCTGTGACTGCTTTCCAGAATGCTTGAGTCCAGACCCCTTTGAAGGCCACCATGATGTCCTCGCGTCTACACAAAGGTCCACACTTACTAAAAAGAAAACAAAATCAGCATCAGAAGTTACCAAGCCAGGGTCTGTGAATTCGGGTGAGGTAGACACCAGGCATGTGCTCCTGTTCTATTGTGGGGGTGGCCCCCCAAAAGTTTATTTGCATACCAGCAAAGAATGCTTCTGGAAAATCTCTATAATTAATGAAGTAATAGTCTCTTTAACCACTAGTCCATATATTTTTATTCTAGGCTCCTTTGAATTAATATTAAAAGATACTCCAGTTTCACTGGAAAGTTATCTGAATTGATGCTAGAAAGGAGAATGTCTAAATCAAGTTCCTTGAAGAATTAAGAATAAAAGATATTTACTTTGCAGTCCCCGGAACAAGTTTTAAGTTTCAATGTGCTTTTATATGCTATTTATATTTTGAACATAAAGCAATAAAACAAGGAAGTCTTCTTCAGTTTTGTTTATTGCTCAAAACGGCATTCTGCAAATGGATTTATGGAGCACTGATTCGCCCTCCACTCTTCCCAAGGAGAGATACTGGATTAAGGGAAGCTCTGCTAGGAAGCCTGGAATGCTGGAAGTCTGTCATTGCAGAGGGTAAATTTCTTGCGGGGTGGGGACTTCATGGTGACAGGCAGGGGCGGTACCCCTGGGACCCTTCATGGGATCACACAGGGTCTTAGCAGAGACGGGGATACCCCTTCCTCTCCCCAACCAGAGGGAGGAGTCCGAGGGACGTTGTGCACTAACTACTCCTGTCCAGACTCTAGGCACCTCTCAAAGGGCGGGGGGTGGGGTGGGGGAGAACGTCCACTCCCAGGCGGTTGCCAGCCGCCCGGGCCCTGGCCCGTGGACAAACAGAGCAGCCCATCAGCTCAGACCCCCCTCCGCTGGAGTCCTCCGTGTCCCAGCTCTGCTGCGAAAATTGCATCCTGGCTTCCGCGGTGCTTTTGCAGTGTTAGGGGGCAGTGCCTCCTGGTGCTGGACCCTCTCTCAACTCCTGACGTTACTCCCCAGATAAACTCCGAAAGGGTTCATGGAGGCCGGCGTATACAAGCAGCGCCCCAGGCGCTCTGCCCACTTTTCAGGGGCAGCCTAACGCGGCTGACGGCGATTGAGGCAGAGCTTGGGAAGGGGGGCGTGTAAAGGGGGCGGGGCAAGGGACACACAGGTCCTTGCAGCAGCAGCCTCCGCGGAAAGCGGGGTTTCTCTAGTGTCTTCTTAGTGGCCTTTTCTTACTTCCGCTTGGCCTTGGAAGACGGCTTTCCAGGGCCTTTAGCTGGGGAAGCTTGTGTGTTGGGGAGGGGGAAGGGGGTGAGGGAGGATGGGAGCGGAAAGGCAGCCTTTGCGAATGAAGATACTTTCTAACCCCCTATTTGCCTCTTTCTGTCTGCAGATCTTTGGGGATGGGAGGGGATGGGCTTTGGGGATGTGAATGGCAGCTGCTCATACTGGAAAGAAATGACCAGGATTCCCCTTGGGGGGTGGAGAGCAATTACTCAATTTCTCTATTATTCAAGACTTTGCCTGTGATAGCAGCAAGAGTGAAGGAGCATTAGCTGAGACTCTAATCACAGGGGACTATAAAAAGAGTTAGGCAAGAAAGACAAGCATTTTAACAGATTAGAGTTATTGCAGCCTACCCCTTGATATATTACTGAGAGGGAGATCCACCCCCCACCACCCATCGATCAGTGTCCCTAGCAGCCTTGGTTCTGCATGGGCAGTGTGGCGTGCTGTGCCAAAAAGGGCGAGGGGAACTCTCTCTTGACCTTTAGGGGCTCCACTCAGCCTCTGGTTTGATATGGGACTTTCCTTCAGAGTTGGAAAGAGAAATCCATTTCTTGCTCAAGCCTAGGTGGATCCAGAAGGAGAGGGAAGAGCCAGGCCTGTCCCAAGAGTCCCTAAATGAAGCACGTAATTACAAAAAAACCCCAGCTGGGAGAGCAGTGACATCACATCCCCCAGAGGAAGAGACGAGAAAGAGACAAAAACAGCACTTGGAATGGGACCGGTAAGGTGCCCTGAGAGAGACCTTAAAATATTCCAAAGGGAGAGAAACTCACATAATTCGCAAACTGAAAAAGAAGGAGTTCTGAGGGTGGCTTCCGAACTCACCAGCAGCCCACGGCTGTAGCTGGGACGGCAAGGGGCTGGGTGCTATCACAGGTGCTGGTCGTCTGTGGCCAGATTGAGTGGGAAAAGGGAAGCGGACCGAGCAGAAAGCTACGGACACGGGGTAGGCAGGGAGTGCAGGTCCCTTTTCAGCAGCACAGGAGATCACCGGGAGGGGCGGGCCGTGGGAAAAGGCCGCCTCCCAGCTACACCCCTTCTTCCCTCACTTTCCCCAGTTCCCCGCGCTCTTGCTCTCCGCTCTTTCTCTCATTCTCATCTACCTGTCTACCTCTCCAGCTCTCCAGGGACCTAATTTAAGAAACTCAGTTGCTTTTACAGCTTCAAATGTTCATCAGCCAACCACCCCCCCCCCAAACAAAACAGGTCGCCCCCTCGCTCTATAAAACTGAAACAGATTATACTCCTTAAGAATGCATTTAGCTTTTTTTGAAAACCCACAAAATCTGATCACCTTCCAGAGCAGATTGACTATCTCAGTGGGCTGCGACCCCCAAGTTTCCCAGCACCATATGCCTACCTGTGGCCTTAAAGCACTGTGAGCACTACCTGTGGTGCTCACCCCAGGAGCCCTCATAGCCCCCTGCTGTTATCGTCAATGTTCACACTCACTGGAAACGCACCAGCACCAGCTGTTTAACTTCTTTTGCCCCTGAACAAAGGGGGCTTGTTGATCTGCCCAGATTGTACTGAAAGGGACACATTTCTTTCTAGTTGAACACCCAGGCTGATTCACTCCTAGACGGCTGAGCCCCTCAGTGAGTCATTTCTCTGATGAAAAATACTGCAGATAGATTTACCTCCATAGGGCCAATTTCCTGCCCCGCCCCCATCTTGAACATATATGGAGGATTTTGCAACAAAGCATTCCTTTTCTTGCACCTTCTCTATGCTTCTCTTAGGAATATACTCAGTACTCTTATCTAGAGAACTACCCACCTGCCATACAGTTTCTTCCTAGATTCTGCTGGAGAAGGCACAAATCACTGTAACACAAGTGTGAGAGTTTCATCTTTTGGCCCAGAGCATTGCTCCCTTAAGGCAAAGAAGGACTTACCCCCACCGCCTTGCTGCGGGTCTGTCACTCATGCCTTCCCTGGCCAGAGTGCGGCTCTCATTGCCTGCTGGCGGCTCCCAGTGTGCCGGGAGTCAGATTACGGCCACTTGTCTGATTGGGTTTTTGGAGTCTAGGGGTGGAAAGATTCTGCCCCATGTGGCAATCACTAGGTTATATTTGAACTTGAAATAACTTTTCTCTACCTGATCACTATGGACACAGAGCATTTCAGGAACACAAAATGCTTACACTGTGTTTCTTTAGCTGGCATCTTTGAAAATGAGGATTTCTTAAATCTTTCTCTGAATTCTCCCTACTAGAAAGAATTGCAGAGGATTTGTCTGGCTTGGTTGTGTGTTGTGGTTGAAATTGGGCAACTATGGGAACACGGATTTACATTATCCAGCAGTTGGGATGAATTGAGAGGCTGCAGTGCATTCCTTTTGAGTGGCAGAATTCAATGGCTTTTATTTGAGTTTTTTTTTTATCAGAGAAATGGCATTTTAAGCACAATAGAAAACTACAGGTCCATTTGTAGCCTGGGCAGCATTGATTTGGATAATTGAAAATAAGAAAAAATAGGAAATAAGACTTCTCCAGGATGCTTACCTGGTTGTTATATTAATAATAATTGTTGAGTAAGACATAGCAAATTTAAAAAAATATATAGAGATTGAGTTAGGGCCAATATTTTTGGAATTGTAGGTAAATTTAGTATCTAGAAACCAAAGGACAGCACTGAGGACATCGTTTGTGGCAACCCAGGGCAATGTGAATGCAGGACTCCTTCTTCAGAAATGATTAAGAATTTCAGGACTGCAATAACAGGACATTAAACAAAGCGTGAGGCCCTTATAAATGTGGAGCCTTGTGCAATCACACAGCTCGCTTGTCCACGAAGACATCCCCAACTAAAGAGTTTGGTGAATGCTGTCAGGTCTGAGAATTAACTGCCGGCATTGTTATCTTAACTATTTTTCTTTAAATGGACCTCAGGTGCCCAGAGTTGTAATAATCATAAACCTTGTTTTATAGCAGTGTGTCATTACTGACACATTTATGGCTCTCTTATTTTAGAATAATTAATTACTCTTTAACAATACCAAGAACATTTGTGAACTTATTGCTCCACTCAACAATTGGGTAGCTCCCATCTTTCTATGGGGCCCTCCCTATCCCCGTCCTACCTCTTCATCCGATTTCAGATCAGAGTGTTTTTCGGAACGAAGTGTGGTGAGGAAGACACACAGAAGAGAAAAGGACAAAGGCCTTTATGCTTCCACATCACAGTTACAATTTTTTGTTTTCTTGTCTCATTTGGGCACTTGAGATTTGGAAATGGGTGAAAAGCTCTCGTTAGAAAGAAGAATTAGAGTTTTGAGCGTGAATTCCAGAGGAGCACACCGTCACTGTTGCCAGCCTTCTCAGAGAATGAAGATTAAATCTCCATCGTTAAGAACGTGGTTGCACACGGATGATGGCCCATCAGGGTTTCCAGCCTCCTGAAAATATGCTCTCTGAAAGTCAGAATAAATTCTGATGAGAGGGGAATGGTGAATTTACGTGAATCGGCGAAGAACACTTAGAACATTTCATGCTGATTCCTAGAGCTGTTTACCATTCAGGTTTTAGAATGAGATTTTTTTAAAGGTGCCAAATGTTTTTTTAAAAGCCTTTGAAAACTTTGACTTTCTAGGCAGATAGGCTAGATGTGATTGCTTTGCTTCTAAGAACGTGGAGGCAGAAGCGTTTGTGAGCCGATGAACACAAGGGAAAATGCTGTGGTGTTTAGGGTCTTCCTTGTGAATGAAGGCTGCGGTCATAGCCTCAGGGTGCCCACAAGCAAGTGCTCCCTAGGGCTGCTGGTGGTTGGGGGGATCTTTTCCAGATCCACTCTTTGCAAGTTGCCCTAAGCTCATTAGCATTCTTTCCGTGGCTGTGGCAGTTCCCGTCACCCTTTTATAGAGTGCCAGCGAGACTTGGTTACCACGGTTTCTCAGACCCTTTCCCTTTCTTCTGGCTGGCTGATCGCTGCCCTGGTAGAATGTGTTGACAGTCCAGTTCCTAAGGGTTGGCTGTTCCCATCAAGAGAAGGGCCACCCTCATTGGCACCAAGTCATACACTTATTAGTACTCTCAGCAGAGTGGCTTAACATTGACCAGGGATTAACCCTTCACCTACGAGGTAGTTTTTCTCATTAGATATTACTCACTATTTGACTTGCTTTTCTTTGGACTAGGGACACAAATTTTCAATAGGACTGTCTATGGCATTGTATGCAGGATATGACACCAGAAGAAAGCGTCTATACTGTGCTGTGGGGATGGTGGGGGAAGGTGAGGCAGGGAGCCCTGGCCACTGTAAATAACAGTTCTAAGTTGAGATCTGTTTTGAGCTCTCCTGGGTCAAGAACCAGGTGATATTTGGAATCTAAAATTTTTTTCCCATTGGTCAATTTGGAAGGGCCTAATTCTTGACTTTGTTACTGAGTAGTCCTGAGATCTTTGGGAGGAGGACAGTAGCATGGCATACTGATTTAAGATCAGCCGTTCATGTTAGGCTACCCTGGGAGCTTTTAGTTGAGTAGCCTTGTGAAGCTGTAGGTCAGTGACCTATCAGGAAAATGAGAGTGGGTAAATGAAAATTGCAAGAGTACTCAGCAAAAACGAGCTGATTGACCCGCTTCACTTCTGAATTTTTAAACTGCTTACGCCATACTGCTTTCCTTTGGTGCTAATGTGTATCTTTGGGATTTGTGGACTGTCTCCCACCCTCGCCCTCAGAACTTTTAATATTTTTTTTCATGTGTTCAGAGATTGGAAACTAAAACAAAAGCACTAAAAGTGCCAGCAGTACTTCAGAACCAGACGGGAAGTGTCTCCAGGCTGGTAGGGGCAGATTCAATTGTAACTCATAAATCTTATTTAGCTTTTCACTAATCACAGCATCATGAATTCCCCCCAGAGCACTTACATACCAGTATGTTCATTAAAAACAAGCAAAAACACAAAAAACAACCAAACCCAAAACAGAACAGCAAATGCAGGGGCAACCACCACCACCAGGGTAACAAAGGGCTTTAATGGTGTCTCTGTTTCCTTATCAAACAAGTGTTGCCTTAGAATAACTCAGAGTGGTTTTCAGAAGTATAGTTCACCACCAAAAGAGTAAAATAAAAATAACAATAAAAAACCTCAGCAAGGAACCAAAATGTTTGATTTAGCTTCCCATTCTTCAGTGAGGAGGATCTGAGGAAACCTTTCCAATGGCCCCCTAAACCCTTTCACTAAACCCCTGCTTGCCCCCATGCCCTGTGGATCCAGGTTTTCCCGTTTGGTATACGGCAGGCACATTTTCCTTGATTCAGACCCAGGCAGACTCTGCTTTGGCTGGGAGTTGTACTCTGCTGACATTTAAGGCAGGAATTCCCTGGGAAAATAGTCAAGAGATTCTTTTGGTGTTGCTGGCAGGGTTCCAGGGTTTAGGGTTCCCCTCTCCAGGCAAATGGGGAAAGAGAAAGGGAGGGAGGGAAAGAGAAACAGAAGGACTTTATTGAGTGACTGTATTTCATCTGAAGCTTGTACAAAAAAAAAGCAGAAATGTGGTTGGATGACTGGCTACTTTTCTTACCTCTTATCTCTTACCCAGCTACTATGACAGTTCAGACTTCAGTTGGGTGTTTTAAAGGCTTAGACATCCATAGTCAAAATTCAGTTCTCTGGGAAGCAAAGAACTTTGGGATCTATTGTGTTGGACCAAAATGTTTCAAATGGTCAATCACTTAAGTGTAATGAACAATTGGTTCATTAAAATTTGAACAAAATTTAAATTAAATTTGAACACATTAAGAGCTAAACCAACATTTTGGTGATTGTTACCACCTATTATTATACAGAGAGGTTCAGAATTCTCATGTTTTTAATAGACTAATAAAGATATTCCTCGTTTTAAGGAAAGAGTAAGATATTTAAAATTCTGTTCAGAATAACAGAAAGAGATTATCAAAACATGAGGCAGTTACAAAAGGCTTTTAGTTTAAAAATAGTCACAGGGATATAAAGTAAGCATAGGGAATATAGTCAATAATAGTGTAATAATTGTGTATGGTGTCAGGTGGGTATTAGACTTATCTGAGTGACCAATTCATAAGGTATATAATTGAAAAATAAGTTAATAAAAGGAAAATACTTTTAGAGTTATGCTAGAATGAGAGCACTTTCTACAAAAAGAGCAGAAATGGTCATAGTCTGTGACCACCAGAAATGTGACCGACTCCCAATAGTCAAGTTCCCTAGACAAACTTCCTCTTGCTTCTTTCCTAGGTCATCATGCACCCTTCTCTAAATTTGTATTTTCTTTTTCATACAGTCAGAAGAAATCTACATCTGGAAAAATTCACAGGGCCTCTTAGTGGCGACAAGCCTCATGGATGGTTTCACCCTGCCCGAGTGTCCTCACCTCTAGCTACATCTGGGCCCATATGTCTGTTGCAGGGGACAATGTCCTCATGGCCATATCTTGTCAGCTCCTGCCCCTAACGAGCCAACTAAGGTGATCCTTTAATCTTTAATCCTTCCCCCTTTTCACATAACCCGTGATTCCTTTTTAAACACTCCTTAGCATTCATCTTTTCCATGAAACTTGTCTGTTGCCAACTTGCTGGGCTCTAGTTATTTAAAAATCCTGAAGCAACTGTGATCCCAGGAGATACTCTGCCATTATAGCTAGACAATGTACCTGTACCATTGTCTGGTGTTGTGATGCTAATTTTCACTGTCTTTTTAAATATTAACTGAAGTTGTGGACTACATGTGTCCTTTTACATTTCTTATAGTAATGATGATGATGATGATGATAAAGTGACAGTCATGATTTCACTGACAAAATACCATTTTGCAGTGGAAGGAGAAAAGGTAAGAGATTGCAGTCTTTTTATTTATTTTATTTTTCCTTTTTTTTTTTTACTGTTGTTCAAGTACAGTTGTCTCCATTTTCACCCAACCTCAGTCCCCCGTCCCACCCATCCCTGCCCCCCACCCTCGAACCTACCCCCTGTGGCTTTGTCCATGTGTCCTTTATACATGTTCCTCAGTGGACCTTCCCCTATTTCCCCCCATTATCCCTCTACCCCCTCCCCTCTGGTTACTGTCAGTTTGATTGTATCACTTAACTGTTAATGCCTGTTGGCCATTGACCTTCCTGAGCCTGGTTTGCTTTTTTGTGAAGTCGAATGGAGTGTTACCTCTGTCCTCTCTTTTTCAAAGTTATAGTAAGTCCAGATGCCCTCCTCACTCCATTCTGGATTTGGACCACATTGTATGCACTTCTATAACACTGTAGTCCCCCAGATCTCATCATAGAACTGTTCCCAGCATGCTGAAGCCACTGCTTACTTGTCTAACTCTATCGCTAGTCTGTAATTGAAGTAAGAGCAGTCATCGTAGGAATTAATGAGTCTTAATAGTAGTAATTCATTGGATTTAGTAATTAATTGCCATATTCTCAGTACCTAACATAGATCCAAGACACATTTTAAATACAAAAAAATGTTATGGATAAATAAACAAGTGAGTGAGGCTAAATAGGTCATATTAGCGGGAGTATTTTGCAAACAGAATTAATAAATGTAAATAATGATAGTGCTGATGTTTATGATAAACAGGAAATTTGATTATAAGTCAAGAAACATATCCATGGCAAACCTCAAAAAAGTCATGTAGCTTTAATTTTATTTCCCCATTTACAGAATGAAATGATACCTTTTCTAGTTTAGGTAAGAACTTTGAAACAATAAGTTGTTCATGTATGTATGCATTTGGAAATGAGGAGGGGGGTGGCTGTAAATTATTAACGTTAATACTAAAATTTTATACACTTTAATGAACATACAGAATTCCAAGGCCACATTTCGGAGGTTAAGACAAAAGTAATATTTTACAAAAATTTGTCTTAGGGATCAACCCAAAATGTCTTGGCAAATTTTATTTAAAAATAAGAAACAGACTTGTATGTCATCTCCTCGTTGGCTAGGTAACACTTTGGAGATAATAATAAATGACATTTATGACTCTCAGATTTCCACTCAGGCTACTCAGTACTGCTGGGAAAAGTAACACCATTGAGGAGTGATAATTTTACTAATGTATCATTCCTGAAAGACACTTGCTCCTCAGTGTCCTCCAGCAATCCTAAAGGTCCAGACCCCTCTGTTTTTGTCATTTTCTGGTCAAGAAAGAGATGAAAATTGTTTGCAGCCGGGACTTCAGCTGAAACAGAAAATGACTCTGGCTTTCTTAAACAAAGTAGACTTTCCTGAGAGGATAATGAGGCTCAAACAGTTGAAGGGAGGCTGGAGAACCAGCTTGCAAGCCGCAACGCTCCAGGCAGCTTCCAGAAGCTGGGGCAGGACCTACTCCTCGCTGCTGAATGGGTGGTTTTGAGCATTCCTCCTCTTCTCGCATCTCTGCCTCAAAACGTGAAGTCCCAGGAGTGAGTGTCCACTGTCACGGCAGGGAGAGGGGTGGCTTCCACAGAGGGAGAGAGTCTGCGCGAACTTTCCTGCCACCAAGGCCACACTGCTGTGGGCAAGCAGTAATGATGTAGACCGCCAGCCCTTTCATAGGGACTCTTTTAATCCTCACCTCTCCCCATCCCCGACACCCTTTCTTCTTTCTAGTCACAGGAGCTGCTTCATTCTGCTAGGGCTGATATAACAAAATGCCATGGAGTGGGTGGCTTACACAATAGAAGTTTATTTTCTCACAGGTCAGAAGTTCCCTCCTAGATAACTCATACTTTGTTGTTTAACATTTAATTTGTGTCACTTTTGTAAAACCTTCCCTGTTCCTCTAACTTTATTAAGATGCAGTTTCTCTTTTCTGTCACAGCACCTGCTAAAACAGATTTGTACCTCCCCAATTTTGGCATATAAATGCCAAAGTCCCTCCATTTTCTTCCCCAAAAGAAATGGGTTTCTCCAATAAGCAGGCAACAAAACCAAATGCCTTAGAACCGGCACTTGACAATTATACTAGAAATTAGTTGTGCATGTGGTTTCCAAATACAGTTGCATTAGTCATAATTATACTGCTTGGTAGCGAATGGTTTCCATCGTTATCTCTAACTCAATAAATAAAGTCCTTAGGGCAGAGATTATGTGTTAGTTGTTTATGCAATCATGGAAAATCGAAGGTGATCTATACATTTTGGTTGGTTGAATGAATATATAAATGAATGAGAATTTTACAAAAGTGGTTTCAAACATTTTTCAATATGTTAATGAGGTGAACAAGAGTTTTGCTCCTCTGGTTTCAATCTGAGTTAATGGAGAGTTTAAGGTCAGAGGTTAATCAAACCAGATTCATTGTATCACATTATATACACTGTATGAATACATTTTCTGTCTACAATGGGGTTGTTGCTGCTTTTTAAGTCCATAAATTCTTTCAGGTTACAAGTGTAACTTTTCCTGTATAATCCCATTTATCTAAGAAACTTAAAAGGAAGTTTGTGCTTTGATTTTCTTTTGAAAACAGAATAGTTTGTAGGAAAATTGGCCAATTTTGGAATTATTTGATAAACTTTTTTAAAAAACACAGAATTCTATCTAACAAGCTAGATAATCTCTTTCAAAAATAACATTTTCATCTGAAATGGGAGGGTCTTTTCAAAAAACAGTTTAGTGAACCAGTAATGGACTGGCATAATGAACTGTGATTCCCACTGACATCTGAGAGTAGTTGGTACAACTACTGTCACACGGGGTGAAGAGCTTAAGTTTTATAGATGTACACAGTGTAATTTATAATATTGTTGTAATAGTTTTTAGTGAAGAAGTGTTCACTGAGGATGAAGGCAGGGGATATAGATCAGTGGTTGTCAACCAGGTGTGACATCAGATTCAGCTGTATAGATGTAAAAGTTACTGCTCCCTGGTCACAAGTTTTCTGGTTCAGTAGACCTGGAATGGGGCTTGGGATTCTGTGATTACAAAAAAAAGCACTACAGCTGATTCAACTTCTGATTGAAATCATTGGCTTATATCAATCACTTCATTTAGTTTGGCTTGTACAGGAAGAAGAAAATAGTGTGATGAACAGAATCGTGCCCTCCCAAATTTACATGTTGAAGTCCTAATCCCCAGTGTAATTATATTTGGAGATAGGGCCTTAAAGGAGGTAATTATAGTTAATTTAGGTCATAAGAGTGGGGCCCTAATTTGATAGGACTGGTGTCCTCATAGGACTGGTGGTGATCTGCAAGCTACGAAGAGAGTTCTCAACAGAAACTAACCTTGCTGACACCTTGATCTTGGCCTTCCAGGAGTGTGACTAGGTAAGTGTCTGTTGTTTAAACCACCTAGTTGTGGTATTTTGTTATGGCAGCCCTAGACTAATAAACTAGGGGACTTAATTTCTAGGACACTGGAAATCCAACCAAGTAAGATGGAGAGAATGAACCAAAAGCAATAAATAGGAAAAAACAGAAATTACTGAAAAGAACAGCACAGCTGAGGGAGCCAGAATCTAGAAAGTGTGAGGACTGGGATTACAGAGAAAAGGCCAGCCTTGGAGAGAACCTCATCATACATTTTCCGTGTATTTCTCCATTTCATCTTCTCAGTGCCTCTATCCATAGGCAGATGATGGAACCAGTTTTACAGGAGTTAGGTTTGCACAGTTGAGAAGTGGAAGACCCAGGACAAGGAATGTGTATCTTTTTTTAGAGAGCTCTCCCACACACAGCATTCACCAAATTTCTATCATGTCTGTTCCACCATTGCCATTTTCATTATATCTTAGTCAACTGCTCCTATTATTTTATAAATCATATATTTAAAACCAATTCATACTTTTTATAGCATCAATCTATGCAACAATATCACAAGTTTGATATGCTGGTTAGATTTTTATTTTTAATGTATAATTTATTAATTGTGTTGTGGGAGGGATTATTGTAAAAAACTAAAAAAGGCAGAAGGATAGAAGCATGCTGTGATTTTATGATTTAAAAAATTTTATTGATTGATTTTTAGAGAGAGAGAGAAGAAGAGAGGAAATCAATTTGTTGTTCCAATTATTTATGCATTTATTGCTTGATTCCTGTATGTTTCCTGACCGGGGACTGAACCCGCAACTTTCCTACAACTTGGCATATCAGGATGATGCCCTAACAAACTGAGTTAACCAGCCAGGGCTTTATTTTATTTTATTATTTTTGAAGGTCCTTTTATTATCCAAGGCCCATATGTTATAGGCTATACTTCAGACAGACTTCCACCAAGTGCAATGAAAAAATTTTGATTTTATTTATCATTTTATCATGCATATTTAGATATTTAGATTTTTATAATGCCTATTAAATTCAGTATACAACTTTCAGAAAAGAGCTCTCTGTGCACCACCTGAAGTCACTGTGCACACCGTCTCTGTGCATCTGCCTCCACGGTGAGGGATGGCACTTTGGCAATGGAGGTAAGGAAGAGAGGCATTCAGAAGGAAATGCCTTGTGTCAAGAGTGAATGAAGAAGGGAGGGAAATGAGGATTTCTGTGTATCTCATTTGAAGGTTGTAAAAAATGGTTAGCTCTTTAGGCTACACAGATCAAGGAATGTTGGTTAGAGCAGCACAGAAATCATTACAGAATAAATTACTTTGGAATAAAGGATTTGAGTTTTTCAAATGAAAGGCTTGAGTTCTGATGTCCATTGGTAACTATTATGCAGATCGGAGAATGATTTAAACGGCAGCAGTACTGTCCTAGGACCCAGGCAATGGGGCCTTGCCCAGGACCCTGCTTTAGAAGGCTCTGCCCATCCTCTGGAGCTTTGCCCTTCTTGGACACACCACAGCCCCTCTAGACCACACATCCCATAACTGGAACTCTTTTTCTGCCTTCAGGGATCAGCTGGCCCCCTCCATATTAGCTTCCCCACCTGGACCACACTGCTGATGTGGGCAAACTTCAGTCCCAGCCTTGGCCAACAAAGTGCTGTTAGCAGGTGTGTGCGTATGGAGCTCGGACTGGGGCATTCATACTCATGCATGTGAGGCTCCTTGTGGACCAGCATGGAGCTGAAATGGGGAAAAAATGGGGAGTGGATTTGATTACCTTATAGAGAACTGAACTAGAGAGAGAAAGGTAGATTCCCGGGTACCAGGAGGGATGGTTCCAAGGGGACAGGCACAGCAAGTCCCTCATTTGTACATATTTGTCAGTTCCTAGCAGGAATCAAATTAGCCACAGTTGTGCAAATATTGAGAAGAAGCTTCTATTTAAAATGGGAGCCCTGAACAACTGCAGACCAAGAGATGGGGCTCTGTGTGCAATTAGGACCAAAGACAAGAGTCGTGGAAATCACCACTACGGCCACTTTGACTCAGACCCACCGGACACAGAAGAACAGTGAAACCAGTGGAACAGGACAACACGAAGGGGCCTGTGTGGGATGAACACAGAAATGCCCTCCACCTACATTTGGCTAAGATTTCCCCCAATTCTTTGGGGAAAAGAAAAGTTTTCATAGAAAGTACATTCAGTGGTTTTTGTTTGTTTCAGTCAGATACACATGTATTGAACAAACTCTGTCTTTCAGACAGTATGCAAGGTGCTGGTGTACACAAAACAGCATGGAAATCAGTTCCTGAGGTGATCAGGCGGGAGGAGCTGCCTTAGGTTGAGAAAATTTAAGATAGAGTTGGAGTAATTTGTTTAGGGAGCATGCTACTGAATGGAGGCAAGTGAAATAAACAATAGGGTTTTGGTCAGCTAGGAGTATGTTTGAAGTTAGCATGAATTTGTAGGGAGAGCAGTAAAACCTATAATTTTCTTTAGCAATGCTCTGCAGTCCGAAGGAACGGGAAAAATGAATGGGGGGTTAGGTCAGCTTGGCATAGTACCTACTTGAAAAAATTCAGTGTCTTGTGAGAGAGAGAGAGCAGCTCTGTAGTGGCTGGCCATGCCATCTGAGCTAACTGTCATCATCATAATCACTAGCTTTAAAAATTAAAAAAATTAAATTATAGTTTACATACAATATTATATTAGTGTTAGGTGTACATGTAGTGATTAGACATTTGTATGACTTATGAAGTGATCACTCAGATAAATCTAGTACCCACAAGACACCATGCATACAATCACTAACTTTTTAAAATGAGCTCTTACTATATGCCAGTTCCAGTCCTTAAGTCCTTAAATGCATCCTCCTTGGGCTGGGCAGGAGTCATGTGACCTCGAGAGGTTTAGCGGGTTGGGGAAGATGGAAAGACTGGGTGATTCCAGGAATTGGTGAAGGTTCCAGAGAGTTGTGTTCAAGTGCTTCAACTTACACTGGTGACAAATGGAATTTCAGTATGAAGAATCTAAAGACCTGACAGTTCCAGAATGAATTGAGGTCGAGTATAGCATCTTCTCTGAAGGTTATTGAAAAATTAGAAGGATTTTTTGGACTGTTTTAAAATATTTTAGATGTAGCCTTTTTAGAAGCAGGGTTATAAACAAGCAGACCAACTAAAAATCTCTTTCTACATTGAGGGATGTGAAATTAAGCCTGGTATTTTTTATTTTGTTTTGATTTTGATTTCTACTAATAGAAAAAAATGGGGGTTTAATCTCATTATTTAGAATTGAGAAGACAGATTCTCAAACAAAATAATTTGACTCCTTAAGCTGTAGTTGAGAATTGGCTACGTGTGGCAATGTTTCTTTTATCAAGTGAAATATATTCAATCCAGATTGGATTAGTCTTCCATTCAGTTAAGATTTGGTAATGTGGCCATTCTAGGGCAGAAATCTGTAATCATTTCCAGAAGATCTTAATTAGAAAATGTAATATCTAACACTTATGTTAAGAGGCACCTGGAAAAAGAGATACAGATTTTAGCCCACCTGGGTTGTTTGCTTGTTTGTGGGTAGAGTCCAATTATAATTCAGATTTTGCAGAAGTTAGAGGGCTATACAGGCAGACTTCTGTGAAGCTGATTGTTCATGCACAGCAAAACTCGCTTTCAATTACTGAAATCAATTTTTTTCCAATGCCTCAAAGCAGAGACCATTCTGAGGCCTTTGAAAGCAATTTTTCTTTCTTTCTTTTTTATTTTTATTTTTTGAAAATTGACACATCATTCTGCTTGCTGTGTAATGGAAGAACTGATTTAAAGCAGTTTGGTGCTCTGAATAGATCCCTGTACCTTTTCAACCCAGGATCCTGTGATTCTCTGTACTGTTCTGTGCTGTATGGTGGATCCCTGAGCTGGATTTCTAAGTATGTGATGTGTGGCAGAGTGAACAAATGGAAAGAATCTGTGATATAACTGGAGAGATTCCTTCTCCAGTAATGGTCCTGACTCGATGGTTCCTTTGTCCGTTTGGTTGCTTGGCAGATCGCAAGCTTGAGCAGACGGTTTTTAAAGAATTTGCATTTTCCACATATGTATGTCACTTACTTAAAATTTTATTTCCCTGTTTAAATCATTCTCTAACTAATATGTTATACCTCTATCCATAATATCTCAACTGTAAGAAAAATGTTTTTTCCACCTAGTGATCAATACTAAGTTTACTACATTTTTCATAACAGAGCTTTGATTGTTGATAGCCTCTACTCATTTCCCCAGTCCTCTCATCTGGAATATTAGCTTAATAGGGAAATATTCTGTGTGTGTGTATATGCATACACATGTGTGTGAAATAGAAGGGAAATCCACTGAGATGCATGGCTAGTTTATGAACAACAAATTTTGCCTTGCCAGTGATAGTTTTAAAATACTTTGGATCCTTAAATTTATTGCCATTTACAATGGATATTTTGGAACTTTGTTGTTAATATTAGAACTTTCATTATAGCCTCAAGTTTGAATTCCAATAAAACTGTATCCCTGTGCCTACAAAAGTGTATGAAAGATGCTCAAAAATATTTCCTGACCAGCCACGGAGCAGAACGGGGAGTTGTGAGGCTGGGGTGGTTGGGAGGAGAGTCTAGAGGAGGGTTTCTCCTGACCACAGGCAGGGTCGGTGGGGCGCTTGGAGGTGATGCCGCTTCCTCCTTGTTCACATAATATCCAGGAGATGTGCTGACTGCCCTGTTGTTCTCCAGAACTTCTGCCTTGGTTGTCAGAGAGTGCTGGGGGATTTATTCACACAATCCTTGAGAAAAATTTCTTGAACATATCCTATGTGCTTGGCACTGTGTCTGAGCCCTCACAGTGTCTGAGTGTGAACTATAGTGATAGATTAATGGCTAAAAGTTGTTTTGCATTTCAATCCTTTCTGCCACTTGCTTTCTAAAAAAAAGTTTGCATTTTCAAGAAAATCACTATTATCTGCATATGTTAATTTTGTCATTAAAATTACTATTGATTTTTTTTAACACCCTGGCCAGTGTGGCTCAGTTGGTCCAGCAGTCTGGGCATTTGCAGGAGGCAATCGATTGATGGTTCTCTCTCACATTGATGTTTCTCTCTCTCTTTCTCTTCTCCCTGCCTCTATCTCTAAAAAAAAACAACAAAAAACAAAAAACAAAAAAAAACAATGAAAAATGTCCTTGTGTGAAGATTAAAAGTTAATACTGATTTTTAAATTTCATTTTGGGTCACAGGCTTGCAAAGCTTTATTTAGGACTGCAGTAAGTACAGGTCCATGCCTCAGATTTACAGAATCAATGGAATTTATATACCGATTCCCTCACTTTGCAGAAGATGAAACAAAGTCCCAGAGAGATTCACAAATAAATGTGAAGAATTGTGTTTTCAACTATATTTTATAGCAGAATTTTTCATAAAAATTTTAATTTGGGGTTCTTTATGATATTTAAGTGTCAGATACTTGGTGAGCATGGAGATTGAAAGGGTGCACAGCACCTAATAACAAAGAGCTTATTCCTGCTTAGTTTTGTTACAGGGTGCAGCCAAGAAGGGGGATCCCAAATGAGCATTTGAAATGGGGTCAAGAACTCAAGGTGTCCAGGAGATTTTAAGGTGTCTCCACCCCTTACCCCACAGGTGTGAGTTGGGGGAAGGGGCACACAGAGCAAGAACATGCAGGGCAGCTTTGCAGCTAATCCATGGCATGGTCATTTAACATACCTGTAGCCTTTGGCTAGTTGCTTGGATATGCTAAATAGCTATGGCCATGCTCTGAGCCAGGGGGATGGAAAGGAACCCCCCAAGATGTAACTGGGGGACAGGCCCCCTGAGTTACAGAGCCTGCGTGGGAGCTCGGAGAAGATTGGCTCCATGACATGAGGTCATACCTGCCCAGACCCACGATGGCGACCAGAAAAGCTGGAGAAGACAGCAGATTGAGGGCAAGTGTGCCCAAGTGTAAGAGGAGTTGGAAATGGGGCTGCAGAGGAATATTGGCGCGGGGATTTAAACCCAGACACGGCAGCAATTGAAGGGAGAAGCACTTGGTTTTGGCTGAGTGGGGAGTCCCATGGCCTTGAGAGAGAGAGGACCACGCGGCTGGAGCAGAGATCCCGGTGACACAACTGAGGGTGCTGGAAACCCAGGGAGGTCTCCCAGTCAAGATGGATCGCTGGGAAGAACCAGGGACTGCCTGAGCCATGGACTTCTATTTCCTTTCCTGAGATACGGTACCCCAGACTGGGCAAAGGGGGAAGGAAGGACTGTGTCCGTTTGTGGGTATTTTAAGGGACTTTGGGATTTTGATGAAGATGTTAGGTCACTACTTTAAGTCTGTATAGCATTAAATAAACATTTCCTTTCCTTTTCACGAGTCTCTGGCATTGAGAGACATCTTTCCTATAGACGGTGGACGTAATGGACCTGGGGGTTTCTTTCAGTAATAGTATATTGCCCCAGGCCCCCCTTGTTTGTTCTGTAACAGTTTTTCTCACTTGGTTTCCACATACATTAGCCACTTTTAGCTTCATCCCAGATGAGAGCTTTTAATTTTTCTACCTGAGCATGAGTTTTTTTCCCATTTGCTCCTTCAACATGTCAGGAACTATTAGATAAATTCTTTCTTAAACTGCCTTCATTAAATAAGTATCCACTGAGCTTAATGTATGTGCCACAAAAGAAAAACAAGACATGATTCCTACTCATGAAATGAGAGAAATGCATGTGAAAAATGAATATCGCATCACCTTTCAAGTTATTATAGTATGATGCCATAACAGGGGCCAGATTGTATAGCGTAGGTAGCACGGAAGGGGAACACCTGCGAGTTGGTTTTATCTAAGACCAGAATCTCGTGACGTGCTAGTTGAACACTTGGCAGTCGCTTTGTTGATTTACCCACTCAGATTTCTTATCCTGCTGAGGAAGACAGGAAAGGCCCGTGGCTTCACGCCATGATGAGTACTTTGGGAAAAAGAGCAGGGGCTGTGTGGCATAATAAAAATTGTGGACACTTTTTACACCAGTTCGGATGACTGCTTTATCGAATCCAAAGACAATGCCCCTCATCATCTTAACAGCACACAAGTGATCTTTTGCTCAGCTGTGCCTGGTCACTGCGGATGCCGCCCACAGGGTGTGCTGGTTCATGGATGGGGTCACAGAGAAGGGCGTCTGTCAGCAGCGATTTTGCATTTGGAGAGGATCTGTGACAAGGTAGGTTCTGAGAATTACTGGTCACAATCCCAGATCTGGAAGGAAAAAGTTACTCTTTCAGTCAGTGTTCAAGTTGGGGGTTTGCCCAACTGCAAGAGACAGTCAATTGCTGACTTTACTTGAATGTACTTGGAAAGAGAAGAGCTTAAAGCAGCCATGAACAGGAGAAGAATGCCAGATTTTCTGGAAACATCACTAAAACCCAACAATTTCTCAGAATTTTCAGAGGCGCCAGTGGATTGTTTGCATTTCAATAGAAAAAGTTCTGAAAGCTCTGGAAACTATTCCCAGTTTTACTTTTTCACTGAAAGGCGAAAGCAACTGCTATGAATAAGGGACAGAAGCACTGGCTAAGGCTTTGTTAAAAGTTAAGAGAAGGGACCTCTGGGAAATTTTAATTGTTTGGTCCTTTGTCACAAAGCCCAGACAAAGGGGATCAAGTCATAATGGCAAATAGAAAATAAAAGTACTGTTAGCTTTCATACAAAAGTACCCAATGTCTGGAGCTTTTTTGCTAGTGTTTCTGAAAGAAACACAGAACTTTCTAGGTTTAAAGAGATACAGTAGCAAAAACATTGCAATAACATAACGATGTCCCTTTTAAGCACATACTCATCACAGGTATCCAGTCCTCTCACACACTGCAAATACTGGTTAGGAAGCATGGAGTTCATACTGTGGATGAAAGGCAATCTTCCAGAAAAAGAATACTGCTCCTTCTAGTTGATTTGAAAGGATTTTAAGTACAACAATAGTAACAGTCAAAGTAAACAAACAAAAAAAAAACAGAAAAAACCTCTCTGTAATAACTATGGATGGTGCCAGGTGGGTACTTATAATATCAGGGGGATTGCTTTATAAAATATATGATTGTTTAACCATTATGCTGCACACCTGAAACGAATATAAAATAATGTTGAATGCCAACTGTAATTGAAAACAAAAATTTAAAAAGGAGAAAAAACTTGCTATGGCACATAAAATTATTTTAGGTCTCATTCTTCTTCAAGCTCAAAGGTTGCACTGTCCAGTAGAAATATAATGCAAGCCACATATATATGAGAGGGGACCCCAGAAGCACAAATTTATTTATAAAAAATCATGCATTTATTCTTATATGTTTAAACTTCAGTCACCTTCAAAGTACTCCCCATTTGGTGCAATACACCTATCAAGACATTTTTTCCACGGCTCAAAGCAGTTTTTGAACTTGTTGATTTTGATGCCTTTTAGTGCTTCTGCCGTTTTCTGTCTCACTTCTTCCACATGGGCAAAACGTTCCCCTCTGAGGACATTTTCTACCCAGGGATCATCAGGGAGAGATCAGGTGAACAGGGAGGGTGGGGCAAGAAGGTCATGCTCTTTTTGGTCAAAAACTGCTGAACACTAAGTGCTGTGTGGGCAGGTGTGCTCCTAAATCACCCATCCATCACAAAATGGGCAAACACTGCTGAGTCTTCAAAAAATATTCACTGAAGCCAAACACAGCCTCTCACAACAATGCCAACTGGCACACTGATACAGATGGGTTCCTAGAACACTCACCTGGCGGGAGAAGCCTGTACTACAAGGGGCCTGCCAACCAGAAGATAATTCTCTCTTTTTTGGGGGTCTCCCTCATAATTAAAATTTTCTAACCTAGCTACATTAAAAAGTAAAAACAAACAAAATTAAACGTAATTATAATACTGTATTTTATTTAAGCCAATGTATGCGAAATATTATCAATGCACTAGAAATCCTATAGAAATTAGTAATAAAATACCTTACAAAATTTTTTACCAAGTGTTTGAATTCTGTAAGTATTTTAAACTTACAGTCTCTCTCTGTTTGGACATCACATTTCCATTGGAAAAACTTGATTGCTGTTTAGATGTCATAAAACTTATGGTTAAAAGAGTAGATTCACAAACATTTCAACAATTTTCAATAACTGGACTAAGTGACAGTTTTTAATTTTAAACTAATTAAAATTAAGTAAAATTGAAAAGTTAATTTTTCAGTTTTACTAGCCCCATTTCAGTTACTCAATAGCCAACATGTAGCTAAGTGCCTACTGTATTAAACAGTACAGCTCTAAGAAGTTGCTAAACATTTATTTTTATTATGCCATAATTTTATTATTTCAAATATTAGCTAATCAGATGAGCTTCTGAAAGCAACTGGTGTTACCCTTTTCCTGTAGAGATGTTTTAAAGGCAATACAAACACTTTGTGGGCTTTGACCTGCTCTTGGCTGTAGGGCTCTGTCTCTCCATTCAAAATGGACTGTGTATACTTTGCTACAACTTTTAAAAAGCCTGAGCAAGCTTGGCCTGTGGGGCTATGGGGTCCCTTGTGGGTGGGAATCAGAGCTGAGAGAAAAAGATGGGGAGGTAAAGCAGAGTCAGCAGGAGCGACATTTTTCTGCCAGACACAGAAATGTGAACATTATCATTCAGGTTATATGACATCATCCCATATTTTCTGATTATTGAAATAATGATTCTTTATAATAAAACATTAAAGACATTCAGATAAGCCTGAAGAGATAAGAGAAAACATTCATAATTCCATGACCCAGAGATAACCCGTGGTAACACTGAACATACTTCTTTTTAAAAAAAATAAATATATTTTATTGATTATGCTATTACAGTTGTCCCAAATTTTTCCCCTTTCCTTCGCTCTACTCAGTACCGCCCATTCCCTCTGGCAATCTACTCCCCTTAGTTATGTCCATGGGTCAAGAATGTAAGTTTTTTACTCCATTTCCTATACTCTTCTTAACATCCCCCCATCTGTTCTGTACCTGCCACCTTGTACTTCTCAATCCCTGCACCCTTTCCCTTCCCATAGAAATGCTCTTCATATCTACGATTCTGTTTCTGCTGTGCTTGTTCGTTTAGTTTGTTTTTTAGATTCAGTTGTTGATATTTGTGAATTTACTGCCATTTTAATGTTCATAGTTTTGATCTTCTTTTTCTTAAATAAGTCCCTTGAACATACTTCCTTTCAGTCTTATAAATTTATTTATATAACGACTGCTCTTTATACATATTCTGTAGTCCTTATGAGATCCTATCCTGATGAGAAATGCTGCTGAATGATGAACTCTATTTCAATCTTAAGAATGCTTGCTTTCTGTTTCGGTATTTGAGCTTTTCCAGGTTAAAATCCCTATCAAGGCTAGTTTAACTAGTTTCTTCTGGCTGAACTGGACTAGTAAATGCTCAGTTTTTCAGAACCACCTTTCTCTTGCTGCTGCTCCGCTCGCTGTGAGAGTGAGCATCTGCACTTCCTTCCCCATCTTTGGAGGAGGGCATTTGGTACGTTGCCTTCATCAGTTTTCTACAGCAACCTTCTTTTTCCAGTTGTCTGAGTTTTGACTGCTGAATTTTATCAAATACTCTTGAAATGATCGTATGGTTTATCTCTTTTATTTTATTAACATTAATAGATTTACATTGATTGATTTTGGAATGTTAAACCAACATTACATCCTCAACTAACCTTTGCTTCTTAATGTGTATTTTCCATTTTATATAGTGCTGGATTTAGGCTTGCTAGTTTTATAAAACAAACTGAAATGTGGTCCTCCTCCTTTATTTCCTGAAAAATTGTATGTAAGATTGGAAATAATTTTTTTAAATGCTGAATGAAGCTAATAGTAAAACCACTTGGGCCTCAAATTTCCTTCATGGGGAAGTTTTCTCTTTTAAATGATAATTTCAATTTCTTCAGTTAACAAAGTGTTATTTAGATTTTCTGTTTCATCTTGTATCAATTTTGGCAAGTTGTATATTTCAAGGAATTTGTCTATTTTATCTAAGTTGTCAATTTTGGGGGCATAACGTTGTTCATAATATCCTCCTATCATCCTTTTAGTATCTACAAAGTCTTTCATTGCTGATAATGGTAATTTGGGCTTCCTCTCTTTTTATTGATCAGTCTAGCAAAAGATTGATTGATTTTTTCAAAGAATAAAAGTTTTGACTTTATTTTCTTTATGGTTTAGCTTTTACTGTATTGATTTTTGCTCTTGCATTCCTTTCTTTCAACTTTTAAAGAATTTACTTTGCTCTTCCATTTCTAGCTTTTTAAGTGAAATTTTATATAATTGATTTTAGACCTTTTATATATCCTGATAAAATAATTTAAGGAGGAATCTAAGCATTGCCTTAGCTGCATTCATTGAATTTGGATATATGTTACTTTTATTAGCATTCTGTATTCAATATTCTCACATTTCTCCTGTAATTTCTTCTTTGCCAGTGGATTGATTATTCAGAAGTGTGTCAATTAAATTACAAATACATGGAGTTTCCTTAGATATCTTATTTTTATTGATCTCTAATTTATTTTCATTGTGGTCAGGGAACATACTCTGGTTTTAATCTCTTAAGACTTATTGAGACTTGCTTGATTGCTTAGATATGGTAATTTTTGTGAGGATTTTTACATGTGTATTTACGAGAAATATATGCCTGTCAGTCTTCTTTCTTTTGGTATATTTATTTGGATTTGATAATGCTGCTTCATAAATGAATTTGGAAGTTTTCCATCTACTTTCTAGAAGTGATCATGGAGAATTATATCATTTCCTCCTTAAATGTTTGGTAGAATTTACCAGTAAAACCATATGGGCCTGGTGCTTTCTTTTTGAAAGATTCTTAATTACTGATTCAATTTAGTTATAGGGTGATTCAGATTATTTCTTTTTTTATGAGCTTTGGTAGTTTGTGCCTTTCAAAAAAAGTGGTCCATTTCGTCTAAATTATCAAGTTTTTGGTCACAGAGTAGTTTGTACTATTCCTTTATTATCCTTTTTATGTCTATGGGGTTAGTAACGATAATCCTTTATTTATGATATTAATAATTTAAAATTAGTAATCTAAAAATAGATTACCTCCTATACACTACAATTTTTCTGAATCCAAACATTCCTCCTTCCTTACTGTATGAAAGATTTATATGTCAGTGAAGGCTAATCATTCCAATTGTCTTTTGTCTTCTCAGCTTCTGCCTCCTCAAGGACTTCCTTCTATCAATCATTCTTTTTACCCCTATGTCTTCAACCCCTTCATTTCTGCTGGTTATTTCTCCTTACGCATACACATGCTTAAGTCTCTCCTATGTTAAAATAAAATAAAACCCTATAGCTATCATCTTATATTTCCTTTTATGTAACCAAAATTCTTAAAAGAATAGTCCATACTTTTAGTCTAAATTCTTCACCTTTCATTTCACTTTTTTAAAAAGATTTTGTTATTTATTCATTTTTAGAGAGAGGGAAAGAGAAGGAAAAAGAGTGGGAGAGAAACATTAATGTGTGGTTGCCTCTCCTGCACCCCCTACTGGATAGACCCACAACACAGGTATGTGCCCTGACCGGGAATTGAAATGACGGCCCTTTGGCTCACAGCCCATGCTCAGTCCACTGAGCCACACCAGCCAGGGCTCATTTCACTTTGTAATGAACTCAGTCAGATTCCAACAGGCCATGTATTCAGGTGTGTAAAAGTTAGACCTTCTTTGGTTTTCTCTAACATGATTGTTAATTTCATCAGTTCTGAGTAAAGTCAGTCATTCAGGGTTTTCTCAGTATCTCATGGGTAGTCTCTGTTAATTTTAGGTATCACCATTTCCCATCTTCCTTTTGAGGGTGACTTAACCTCCAGGCAGCAGAAATAGCATCACAGCCTTTGGAAGGAAGTGCCTGCTCCACAGTCTCCCTTTGGCTGGTATTAGCACCTTGGAGCTCTCTACAGCTCTACCATGATTTCTGCTTGCTGGTGCTTGTCATTCTGGCCTCTTCTGAGATGCATGTTACCACATTCTAGTGTCTCTGGTGATTAGTCCATATGCTTGGAGTCGTCTCACCCCACTGGGCCCCTGGTCACTGCCTTTCCATGTGGCTGTAGGGAACCGAGGGCACAGGGACTCTCACAGCTTCATGCTGCTCCCTGGAGACTGCGGAGCTGTAGGTTCGCTTTCCCAGATCTGCCTGCTCA
The DNA here is from genome assembly GCF_019186645.2 of Phyllostomus hastatus. NCBI lineage: Eukaryota > Metazoa > Chordata > Mammalia > Chiroptera > Phyllostomidae > Phyllostomus > Phyllostomus hastatus. The sequence continues at coordinate 23,062,146 of NW_025333960.1, forward strand.
TCTAACATTCTGGCTCTTTTGTAACTTCAGAAAGTACTTAATAATTATTTAATGATTTATATAGGTAAAAGGAGGCTTTGTTGTTATTACATCTGCTTGCCAACTTCTTTGTGGAGCTAGCATGAGGTTAAGTCATTTGGACTGCTCTTTGATGAAAGCCATCCCATGTGATTACAGAATACCAGAAAGGAATGTTTTCTTTTAATCACATCTTTAATTTCTCTATAATAAAGCAAACCACATGTAGGAGACATGTAACATTTCATTTCTGCAAAGCCTCTTGCTATTGGTTCTTTCCTTTTTAGAGCTAAAAGGAATTTAGCTCTTGATTCTTCATAGAAGAAAACTGAAGTCCTGTGGAGGGAACGACTTGCCCCAAATTAGACACAGGTTAGATTTGGCTGGGTCCCCAGTTCCCAGTCTGGAGCTCTTTCTAATTCACTGTGGTCCTCCCTCTCTATATACGACTGCCAAAGAAATCTTCCTGGAACACTGCTGTGAACATGTCATTGTCCCAGTGCCTCTCAATGGATTGCTAAATAAAGTGCCGGTTCCTAAACCCAGCAGTAACAGTTCCCTAATCTATCCCCTCATCCTACCTTTCTTCTTCCCTAAATCCTGCTCACTCTCCAGCTAATCTGAAGTACTCATTATCGGAGCTACTCTATGCTTTCTTTTAAACACACCATTGCCTGTACTGTTTGCTCTGTGCCTGGAAAGATCTTCTCTCTTATTCTTTGAATTTAGTAGGAACCCAACTCAAGCTTTAAAATGTAGCTAGAGGGCTATTTCTTAATACATTATTCCTGAGTCTCTCTACTCATGGGTGTAATTTCTCATTCCTTCAAGTCATCATAAAACTTTCTTTAATGTTATTGTGTGAAATTTATCACACTCTGAGTTTTTGAAAATTTGCATTTTTCTCTTCTAAATTATATAATCTTTAGTACAAAAATCTTATTTATATGCCTATCTCCTACATAATTTGCACATACAAAGGAGGAGGAGCTAAATAAATCTTTAAAATTAAATTAAATATAGTGGGAAAATGTAAAAAATAAATCAGTACAAACAAACCTAAAATAACATAAATTACACTTAAGAGAGTTGAGTAGCTATATTTTTTTTTTCTGAGTTGTTAGCACTACTTATTCAGAAAAAAAAATGGGTGGTTCAGTTTTGGAAAGTTTGACCTCTTAAATTCAATTTCAACCTGTAACTTTAAGGATATGAAAAAGCTTTCAAATATTCCTATGAGTTATAAAAATAGACTATTACCTCTTATAGGATGATTTTAGTTTGGCCTGACATATAGGGAAGAGGCCAAAGGAGACATCTAGGACTGCCTGCCCGTTTCTCTGACTCCTGGGCCAACTGTAGATTTAGCTCCATGACCTGCCACACTCCTAATATCCTCACTGACGAGGCAGACTCCTACATTTTTCTGGGGTTTATCTCCCACTCTGTTGCCCACATGTATTCTCCTAGGACATCAGGGGAACATGCCATTTCTTGTCCTACATCAGAAAATTAACCTGATGTTATCAATTTAGCGAGCCAAGGGGATGACTTGCAGAATGTCAAGATAGTCAAGCTCCCTGTGGACAATACTACAACAGAAGGCAACAGAATTAACATAGCCCTGGAGCAAGACAAGGAATATATTCTATTGCTTCTGTGTAAAGCTGACCTGTGTTTGATCTTTTCTATTGAAGGAGAAGAATGCTCTCATTAGATCAAAATCCACAAACCAGATGTCGGAGAGTGTATTGATTTGTTGCAGCACAGGCACCACGTCTGATGAGCTATCGCTTGGTTCATATTACAGTAGCTCTTGAATAGGGATATAATGGAGAGCACCACCCTTGTATCCTTTAAGTGTTTGAGGACTAATCTAACACTCCTTCTGGGATGTGGTATTGCATCTGATTTAGCATTTGAGCCAAGGCTGGAAGCAGTTTTAAGGAATTTCATCTATCTTTTCCTACCATAATGGCCCAGACTCCACAACAAAGTGGAGAATTATGTGAGAATTATGCCATTTCTAAATATATCTTTCACAATTACAAATTCAGAGACAGGAAATAAATACAGAGTAGGTCCGTGAACCCACTGGACTGACTGAAAATAGACACAGGTTGAAATTTCATTTATTACCAGGTCTTCATGTGCCTGCACTGTAACTGGAGGATCATGAAGTTGTTTTGAGTCCCAAGGTATCAGTGCCAGTTTGGACCCTGTATCTTATAGACCTGGAAAAGTCTGGGTATATCCCCAATGTACCATTACCCTACCAAATGGTGGGAAGTTCTATGAAAATATTGGGGAAATGTTTATTCTGCCTTCTTGTAGTAGTTTTTCAAGGTCCCTCCTCAAGGTAATGTGATCCCCTAACCAACATAGGTCTAGAAACTGCATGAACACCCATGATTTTCCACTGAGGCAGAGGATTTTACCATCTGCTCTTTTGAACTCAGTTAAAAAATATTTTATTTTTACAGAAGGGAAAGGAGGGAGAAAGAGCGGGAGAGAAACATCAATGCATAGTTGCCTCTCACACACCTCCTACTGGGGACCTGGTCTACAACCCAGGCATGTGCTCTAGACTGGGAATCAAACTGATGACCCTTCAGTTCACAGGTCAGAACTCAATCCACTGAGGCACACCAGCCACAGAAGTGCTCAATTTTTTTTTTATTATTAAACAAGTTGAGTAACATCCTGATTAGCTGGCCAGTTGTCTCTCCCTTAGATACAATGACCTACTAACCATTGCTATAGATCTGTGCAGATCCAGCCTCTGACTGTTATGCCAACCTTCTTGCCCATTATGGTAGTCATGTCTACTTCATCTTAGAAAGCTGAATGCAGGCCTGGCTTCTACCATTGCAAAACTGCATCATCCCTGGCAATATTATAGAGCTTAGTTCTTTCACAGCACCTTCAACTGTCAATCCTACCCAGAAAAATTTGCTGAGCTCTTCAAAAATGCCGGTTGCCACTCCCTAGTGCCTTCCATATTGCCTTAGAGAATAGAGTGTTCTGCGATCTGTCCTGGTCATCATAGTCCAGTGATGGGTTTCAGGGTTTAACATATAAAGTCCATTCTAACATCTACACTTCCTGAAACTTTTGGCACATTTTTCAGCACTGTGCCAAAAAGTCCTGGCATCTCCATTTCATTTTCTGTAGGCCATCATTGTATCCAAGATTCAAGGAGCTATCTCAACCATTAGGATTAGCTCTTTGCCAGAATAGCATGGGTAAGTATCACCATGTCAATAAATTGTGCCCTATCCAACCTCATATTTCATCTTGTTCACACCCATCCAACACCCTCAAGTTTTACTCTCGCTTATGTTCCCCTGATTCCTGCTGAAATGAATTGTTGAGATTCTATAATACTTTTGATATGAAAACTATTTTATTCCAGAATTTCTTCTGTTGGGCTGTGCTGACCCTAATTATCAGCTTGGAAGTAATAAGGGGTAATGATAGATGGTGTTGAAGAAAACAAACATCATCTTATACCTGCCTCAGGTATGTTTTCATGTGGTCTTCATGGCAGGTAAAGTTATTCTCCTCTGGCAAGGAGAGTAGGCCTGCTTCTGTTAACCTGGATATTCAAGATTCAAGACACTTCTAACAAAAACACCCCCATCCAGGTCCTAGTGTCCCACTCTCTTTCATTCAGGGCCTTGACCTTCATATAGAGGAACTACTGAGGCTATATATTCAGCTCTGTCACCATTACAGTTTGATCTTGGGCCCAATTTTCAGCAAATCTGTCCTGCTGCTTTAGGAGTTGAAAGTCTACTTCAAAATTGTCATAATGCCTCTAGCTTTGAGGTTGTACCTTGGGTTGTTAGAAGGTCACCATGAGGCTATCCTTTTTTAAAGGTTTTAAATGCTATTAAAAGAAGCCAGTTCACTCCATAACCCATATAATCATCATTGTCTGGACACTGCATATTCCAATGATTTACCTGCCATTTGAACATAATCTAAGTGCTTACTAACCACAGGCAAAAGCCTTAGTAACTGTGATGCCATTGCTTGCTAAGGATTACCACTACCTCACTTTTGGCTCCAAATGTTGTAGCCCATTTGCTGTGTTGAATAGTGTTCTCCTAAAATTTGTATCTACTTTGAACCTTGGAAGGTGCACTTAATTTAGAAATAGAATTTTTGCAGATATAATTAGTTGTTTAGATGATGTCATACTGCATTAGAGAGGGACCTTAAATCCAATGACTGGTATCCTTATAAGTGGACCATGTGAAGAGACAGAGGCACTCAGAGAATGCCATGTGATGACAGAGGTAGTGACTAGACTACAGTGATGAAGCAACAAGCCAGAAAACACCCAGGAGAGAGGCATGGGACAGACTCTCTCTTAGAGTCCCCAGAAGGAGCCACTCCTACAACCTTGATTTCAGGCTTCTGTCCTCTGGAACTGTGAGAGAATAGGGCTCTGTTGTTTTAAGCCACCCAATTTTTGGTAATTTGTTATTGCAGCCCTAGGAACTGAATACATTCAGTTTCCCTAGAAAACAGCATTTGAAGCAGAGGTCTTAATGCTAGTCCTGTGTCAGGCAGTACCATCTCAGTGAGCAGAAGTGAGGGTTGGTGGGGTGAATTAGGGAAGGGAGGATGGCCCATAGAAGATGTGGTGTCTAGCTGGTTGTCATTAGCTACAGAACCACTGAAAAAATGCATGAACAACATCTCAGTACTGTGTATTGAGGAGAGGAAGGGGGAATAATATATCTAGATGGTCACATTTCCCACTGATCAAAGTCCTATGGGCTATGGACTCTCCACCACTTACAGATGGCTCATGTATTGGCATTGGGTTTTCTTGGTGGGGCATCTGGAGTCATGCAAGACATGCAATTGCTATCAGATGTCAGGCAAGAAGACAAAGGAGGAAAAATGCCCTAATTCCTTCCTTCCTTGACCTCCAGTCTCCTGCGAGTGCCTGTCATTGTGTGGACCCAGCCAGAGCCCGCTGAATCGGGGGCCTGGGAAAAGCAGCAGCTCCCAGAGTCCTTTGATTGAAAACAAGGAAGGGTGAAAAATGAATCTGCAAGCCAGTAGGCCAGGGACAAGCACAGCAAGCCTGGTGGCACTGGAAAAGGACACAGCAGTGATTTCCAAGAATATGCCCTGGATGCTGCCAAGACAGCCTCATGTTGCAGCTGCTGTACTGGCTTTCCTCATTGGGCAGAGGGGCTCCTGCACAGAGGGATCCTCTGGGCCCATGCTCTTCCCAAAACTACCTTATATAGGTTACTTAAAGAAGGCCTGCCTATGAGAGTGAATGTGGGCAGGGGGCAGGGGAGGTGGGAGGTCTGAAACACCCAAATTAAATAATAATAAATAGTTATGTTTGCTAGTGGGTGAATAGGAAACACAAAAGTAAGTGCCTACTGTGCAGACTTCATTAGATCACTTGCATCAGTAAAGAGATGTGGGCTTGGCTATTGCCATCAATACAAAGTCTCAGTCCTGTGGTGCCTCATTAAGTTTTCTGCGGAGGGATGCACTGAGGCTTAGCAGATTACACAAGTGAAGAAACAACATCACAACAGTCAAAAAATGCCTGGAAGGCTATGGGAACGTGAATGATGCCTGTTCTATCAACTCCATAGCAGAAATGAATATGGCTTGCTAGGAATTCAGCAAGATGGAGCTTTGGAATTGGATGGGCTTCTGACCATTGACATAAGCTGACAAAATCTTCTCAAGTCCCTCTCCTGCCCATTTTAATTTTTGGAAGAGTCTTACCACCACAGCACTCCCAAGTTAAATTAGACCAGTTAGTGCTTTTGGTGAAAACAGAGGTCATCTGTTAATTTTCCCGTCTTTTCTGCTGCAGAACAAATCCATAATATGGCCTTGCCTTCTGTGATGCATAACTTAATTTTTAAGATGTAGTTGTAAAACAACTACTGTGTAGTCCCCTTCAGTCTAGTGTTTGCCAATGTCTTATGAAAGAAGAAGACTGAAACCTAGAGCTCTACTCATTCACTTGTTCAACATAAGTTTGCTGAGTGTTGACTACATGCTTAGTTTTGAGGAAAAAGCAAGAGGTATGACAAAGACTTTTCCAGCACAGGGAACCTCCTCATTTTCTAATGGGAATATGTAACTTTGGAAAAGTCATTATGAATGGCTGAACCTGGGCTAAGAGTCAGAAAAAGAAAAGGATTTCTGAAGACTGAGGAAGTATTAGATTGGCCCATAGAAAAGCTCTGAGGCAGGAAAAAGTACGGCTTCAATGAGGAGACAAAAGCTCAGCCTGGCCCTGGCTGGTGTGTCTCAGGTGGTTGGAGTGTTGTTCCATGCACTGGAAGGTCATGGTTTGATTCCAGGTCAGTGCACATACCTAGATTGTGGGTTCAGTCCCTGGTCAGGGAATGCATGGATGGCAAATGATTGATGTTCCTCTCTCACGTCGATGATTTTTTCTCTCTTTCTCCCTTCTTTTTTCTCTAAAAGCAATAAATGTATCTTCTGATGAGGATTAAAAAAAACAAACAAAACAAAAAAACTCAGCCTTGTCAGGGTGTATTGCTAATAGAAAGAAAGCGTTTGAAGGTCAATGAGGTAATCAGTGATTATTTGTTAGTATGTTGTAGTTAGGAAGCTCTCTGTTTTAAACCATTATCTTATTAATAAAAGTAAATACTTGAGTATGGTGCAAGAAGGTGGTCTAGTTTCATTTCTTTCGCATGTATCTGTTAATTTTCCCCAATACCATTTATTGAATAGACTGTCTTTATTCCATTGTATGTTCTCATCTCCTCTGCCAAATAGAATTGACCATAAAGGCGTGCATTGATTTCTGGGCTCTCTATTCCGTTCTACTGATCTATAGTCTGTTTTTATGCTGTTACCATGATACTGATTTCTATGCCCTTGTAGTATAGTTTGATATCAGTAGCATGATTCCTCCAACTTTGTTCTTCTTTGTCAATATTGTTGTGGCTATTTGGGATCTTCTGTGGTTCCACATAAATTTTTGGGATGTTTGTTCTAGTTTTGTGAAATATGCCATTGATATCTTGACTGAAATTGCATTGACTATAGATTGCTTCTGGTAGTATAGACATTTTAATACTGTTAATTCTTCCTATCTGTGAACATGGTACATACTTCCACTAATTTGCATCTTCTTCAATAACTTTCTTTCACCATACACAAGAATAAATACAAAATGTTATTAAAGACTTAAATGTTAGCCTCAAAACCATAAGGATCCTTGAAGAAAACATAAGCAGTAAAATCTTAAACAGCTCTTGTAGCAATCTTTTTTTCTGATATGTTGCCTTGAGCAAGGGATACAAAAGAAAAAAACCAAATGGGACTATATCAAACTAAAAAGTTTTTGTACAACAAAGGAAACCATCAACAAAAGAAAAGACAACCCACCAAATGGGAGAACTTATTTGCCAATGATACATTTGATAAGGGGTTAATATCCAAAATTTATTTTAAAAACTTATAAAACTAAATACCAAAAGTCAAACAATCCAACTATAAAAATGGGCAAAGGATCTGGTTAGACATTTCTCCAAAGAGGACACACAGATGGCCAATAGGTATATGAAAAGATGTTCAACATCAGTAATCATCAGAGAAATGCAAATTAAACCCATATTGAGATATTACCTCATACCTGTCAGAATGACTATCACCAATAAATAAACAAATGACAAGTGCTGGCAAGAATAGGAGGAAAAGAGAACCTTCATGCACTGTTGGAGGGAATGCAGGCTGATGCAGCCACTGTGGAAGGCAGTATGGCATTACCTCAAAAAATTAAAAATGGAACTGCCTTATGACCCAGCAATCTCACTTCTGGGAATATATCTGAATAAACCAGAAACATTTAATTTGAAAGAATATATGCACCTCTATGTTCATTGTGCATAATTTACAATCACCAAGATGGGGAGCAGCTCAAGTGCCCATCAGTAGATGAGTGGATAAAAAAGCTGTGGTACATTTACACAATGGAATACTACTTGGCTGACAGCATAGATGGACCTGGAGAACGTTATGCTGAGTGAAACAATCCATTCAGAGAAAAATAAGTACCATATAATTTTACTCATATGTGAAATCTAATGAACAAAATTGAACAAAATAGCAATATGCTCCCAGATAAAGAATAGTCTGACAGCTGTCGTCAGGGAGGGGTGTAGCGAGGCTGGATGAAAAGGTAAAGGGATTAAGGGAAAAGAAAGCTCACAGACACAGACCACGGTACAGTGACTAGCAGAGGAGTGGTGGGGAATGTAGAAGAGGGTCAGGCGGGATGAATGAGAATGGAGGACTTGACAACATCACCCCAATCAATTCAATAAAAAAAGAATCAGTACTTGAAAGTCTGAAATTCAATTAGATGTATCTTTATTGAACAAGACATGGTTTCTATCCTCAGGTAACTCATAATCTAACAGAAAAGTTCAGACACATTTTCATATTGCTATAATACAAGTCAGCGTGGGCCTTAAGGGAGGGGCACAGTGCACTGCGCTAGGAGTGCAGGATTGGTGCTGCACTTACTTCTTCAACAAATACTCAACACGTGCCTTCCCTGGGCTTACAGAGATGAAGAAGACAAGAAATCCAGTCTTCTTGGGGAGCCAGACACATATATAAATAATTAGAATCTAGGAGTGTAAAGATAGAACTATACACAGATCCTAATAGGATAATAACAATAGGTATAATTTATTGATCACTCATTAAACACTTGACGAACATTTTCCCATTTGTTTCTCACAATAACTTTACAAGGTAGGTATTGTTATCCTTTTTTTGAGATGAGAAAATCAGCACTCAGAGACATTAAATAAATTGGAGAGGATCCAAAGTTTAAAATTTGAAAATATTGAATTCAAACCCAGTTCTTACTGACAACAAGCCACAGGCTCTTATCCGCCACAGCATACTGCTTCTCAGTAACTCATGGGAACTCACAGCAGGGAGTCTCATTCGAGCCATGCCAGAGGTAAGGAATGCCTCCTTGAGCTGAGTTCAGGATTAGGAGGTGTTGGGGAGACAAATGAAGGTTCAGGTAGGTGCTCCCGTGAAGGAAGCATGTGTAAGGGTCCAGAGGGCAGGAAACTATGCAATGTCAGGGAATCAGGACCATTCCAGGTTGTTCTAGAGTGGTCAGGGAGTCAGGACTTGGCAGAAAATGTGGCTGGAGGAGGATTGTGATCATGGAGGACATTGCACTGGTGTTCAAAAACGGAACTGGATGATGGCAGTCATTAAAGAGCTGTAAATAGAGAAACACCAGGCCTAGGTTTACATTTTAGTGATTACAATGGCAGCCATATGGAGGATGGTGTTGAGGGGAGCAAAAGTGGGAGATCCATCAGAAATTGTTGCAGTGCTTCAGGTAAGGGAGGGTGAGGGTTTGAACTCGGTGAGTAGCAGAATGAATGGAAGATGGGAAGCTTGAGAAAAATGCAAGTGGTAAGTTAGCAGGCTTTCCTGTGGCTGTGGGGAGTCAACACAAGGAGAAATCGGCTTGTCTCTGTGGTTCCCGTTGTGGGAGACAGTAGATGGGTGGACGGCCATCAAACAAGGAGAAAGCAGGTCTGGGGTTAAATGAGGAGTTCAACTTTAGTCATGCTGAGTTGACAGTGCTACTGGGACATCCAGGTGAAGAGGTCCAGCAGGAAGTTGGAAATCTGAGTCAAAGTCCACCACAATTGTATGGGCTGGAGAAAGAGATTTGAGAACCATCAGCCAATGAGTATAGTTGAAGCAAGGAGCAAAGAAGAGATTCCCCAAGCAAAGAGGATGAAGTGAGCTGAGTGAGGGATGAGGGATGGTCACAGGAGAGGTGGGAAGGGAAGGCATGGAGGGGAGGGGAGGCATGGAGGGGAGGGGCAACGGGGGGTGACGATGGTGTTGGATGGACCATGTGACGAGGTTGTTAGAAGAGAGGAGAAACACACACTTCAGGCTGTGCAAATAACAGGAACAAAATGGCAGAAAAGCAAGAATGTTTTCAAAGAATGTAATAGTTCAATCTGGCTGGATAGTAATGGTTTGGATGCAGTTATTTGGTGACATTGGGTCAGGGTTATATTGTTGCAGGCCTTGAAGCCGGGCAAGAAGCAGCTGGGAGCAGAATGAGGCTGGAGACTGTTTATTTTCAAAGCATGTAGAGTGGATTAAAGGGAGGAGTTAAATGTACAATGAATATTATCCAGCCCTAGAAAAGAAGGAGATTCTGACATACCTACGACATGGACCTACCTTGAGGACAACATGCTAAGTCTCAAAAGGACAAATGCTGTATGATTGTACTTACACGAGGTGCCTAGGGTCATCCAGTTCAGGGAGACAGAAAGTGGAACAGTGGTTTCCAGGGCTGGGGGAGAGGGAAGGGAGTTATTATATGAGTTTTGGTTTTGCAAAATGAAAAGAGTTCTGGAGATGGATACTGATGATAGCTGTGTAACAGTGAGAATGTACTTAAAGCCACTTAAAATGGTTAAGATGGGATTTCAGTGGGGAGGAGGAAGAGAGGAATGGGGGGGAAGGTACAGGGAAGAAGAAGCATAATTAGTAGGCATACAATAGACGAGGAGAGATAAAAAATGGTATAAGAAACAGAGGACTCAAAGAACTCATATGTACAACCCATGGACATGAACTAAGAAGGGGGATGCTGGAGGGTTGGGGGAGCAGGGCAGAGGGGGGACAAGGGGGGAAAATTGGGAAAACCATGATAGCATAATCAATAAAAATACTTAAAATGATTGTGGTGGCGGTAAATTTTATGTTATGTGTGTTTTTCCACAATTAAAATTCTAAAAAGAAAAAAGAGAAAAAAGGAGAGAATGATAAGTTAAGAAGTAAGGCTTCTTTTCAGAGGCTGTTTGTAATAGTCCAGGTCAGTGCTACTGGGGCGTAAACCGGGGAGGCGGCAGGGGACCTGTGGTGGAGCCCCAGGAAAAAGGCTGTGAGTGTCCATCCAAGACGGTCGAATGCCGGCGATGTCACTCACATGACCCAACTGAACAGAAGGGCAAGAAGAGACAAACCCTTTAATGAAGTCCAAGAAAATGTACATTCTTACCATTTAAGTTAAAATGCAAAGTATTTCTTGGGGGCACTTGCTTTTAAACTAATTACCCAAAGAGCAAGTACTTTCCATTTTCAATCATCTCTGGTCAATTTGAGAAATTATTTTTTATTAGTCTCCACTTTGTCCAGTGTGAAGCTGGGTTGCCAAAATTGCCTTCAGTACAACATTGCCCTCATCCTTTGTGTCTCAGAAGGGGAATGTTTCCATTTCCCCATTTTATTCTGAAAACTTTCAAAAAGGCTGGGCTGGCCCCGGTGCTGTCCCCATCACTCATTTGATCATTTCAGCTCTAGTTCTCGCGCTCGGCGGACCTTGGACGCCAAGTTCCTGCCTCAGCCCTGGTCAGACAGCCAGTGACCTGTCTCTGAGTCCAGGTTCTTTAGCTTTTCAACAGAGTAGCAGAATAAAGGCATCAGGCTTCATGATCACTTATAATAGATCACGATTGAAAAAAAATCACAAACTCAAACTTTGCTTTATGTGAGGCTCATCTCAGGAAATTATTAAAAAAAAGGAAATTCCCATTTTTTTTTTACAGATTCTGATTCAGCACTTCTTGGGTGAGGTACAGAAATGTTTTTACAAAAATTGGGTAACTGCCCTGCAGGTGGCCCCTGCACTATTTTTTGAGGACTTGATAAGCTAAATCGGGGTTGATTTTTTCCCCCAAAACAAATTATAGCCATTCTAATAATCCTGTCATTTTTAAGCTGGTGTTTCCTCTAGTATTCTGAGTACATGTCAGTTCATAATATTTCTGAAGGACATGTTTTCTAAACTTTGGAGGAAACGGATGACTGAAATGAAGTCCTACAAAGTATGCCACAGGTTTTCTGCTCTTTGGGGACCAGGGTCATTGCTCCTACTTCCCATGGCTGTGTCCCTGTTTTCTCCAGCTCCCTAAATGTTGGAGTGGGAGGGGGAGAGGACAGGGCACTAAGAGGCAAAGAGAGTGGAAGGGCACTGGGAATGCTAAAGTCACCCCGGATAACAGCAGGAATGGGTCGGAGAGGAGTGTCATGAGCTAGATGGTGAAAGCCTCAGAGAAAGCTGGGAACTACGCAATGTTCAGAGTTGAGGAAGGGTGGGGGCACCTGTAAAACAGAAGTAGTGTTGAAGGTAGGTCCCGGAACAGTAGCCTGGATGCATCAGTGGGAACCAGTTTGCGTCCCCAGCCACTGCAGTTCCGAAGGCCTGGGAGAATGCTCTTCTCTGCTGGAGGGGATGGGCAGACAAGCAGTTGCCGGGGGGACCAAGTGGCTAGGACAGAAGGATGCCAAAGAAAGGTACTGGATTTCTCCCAACATCTTTGTTGTTGGTCAAAAGAGATTTCCTCCAAAAATGAAATATTGTTTGGTGATTCCACTGGGTATAAGACCAAAGGACAAGTAGCATTTTGAGTGAGGATAAGAAAACCCAGGATGTGACGACTGCACGGATTGCACAACAGAAATATATTTAAAGAAAATGTTCAGGAATCACTTTTCCTTAGGAAGCTTGGTGGATAAAAGAACACATACTGCAGAGTGGGAATGGAAAGATGGGACACTTAGGGGCCAGCCAGGTGAGGTCAGTGAGCAAGGACGGCCAGGTGAGGGCACACACAACAAGAGGCCTCTGGCTTCTCTTAAAGAGCTGACTTCCAATCTGCCCAACTATTCTCAGGTGAGCATGTAGGATGTGGGGTCTCAGAAATTCCCTATTATTGATAAAACAGTTCTAATTTTAAGTTATTGTCCACTAGTTCAAATATTAAAATATTAAATAAAATGCACTGTAGGCCAAACCAGGCGTGACTGTGGCCAGATCTGACCCGTAGGCTGCCGTGTGTGGTCTCGGCTTTGGAGCCAGAGACACCTTGCCAGGAAGTTGACTCTGGGGCCTGCCATTCACCCTCTCTGACCTCAGTCTTCTCATTCATCAAGTGATGGGTAGAATAATACCTTTCATTTTTTAAATTAAGGATTGTACATACTCTTCATGTCATTAAATGAATATTTTCCCTGTGTCTGATACTTAGCAAGTGTTCAGCAAATGGCCTTCACATTAATCAGAATCATGCATTTTTAAAACTTTTCCTCCCAAATCTTAAACAAATACACCACCTTAGAAATGTGAAAGATTAATGTGCCCACAGTTGTTATGCTTTAGGTTGAAATATGAGTCCTAGTAGAGCAAAGGCATGTATGTGGTTTATTTGGATCACTTCCCTCCATCGCCCTGCCTTAGTGCCTTCTCTCTAGACGCACTGATCCTGTGGATGCCTGAAAGTCATAAGGCAGAAATGCATCGGCTATACACGAAAAGAAGCTGTAGAGGAACCTTCAGCAAAAACATTTATTAAAGTGACTTTTCATGCAGTACTTTTCTAGAAATGGTGCAAAATGAGTGATAGAGATAGGGACCTAAGACATATTCCAATGACAACAGAGATTCTTATATTCATATGTAAAGGGCTATGACCACTGAACAAATTTATGAAGCTACCACCATCCCCCACAAAATAAGTCCGGGGAGGAAAGCTTGGATCTATTGGTCAGGGAAGGAACTGAGGCACATCACACCAGGGGAAATCATTTTGCATTTTTTAATTGGTTAGAGAGCTCATGAAGTGTAAGATTTCAAAACTGAATAATCTAGAAAGATTCCTTGGTGAATTAACATGGAATGAATGTCCAGATAGAGAGAGAGGAGAATGTTTCAAATGGAGTATAAGACTTGAGTGGAGGCTTAGAGATGGGGAACAAGGATAGCTTACATGGATTTGAAAAAATTCGCCTGCAAGGATATGGTCTTAGTGAGGAATTAAGACATGAGTGAGTAGGCTATGTTGAATGATGTGAGGCAACCCCCTTTTGTTGAACTTGGACTTGCCTGACTCAGGTAGGGTATTCCCCAGGCTTAGGGAAAAGTCTGCCCTTGTCTAGCTGAGCACTTATTTATCTTGACTTTTTCATGGTGTTTTTCAGTTGGTTTAAGTCCATCTGCTCCTCTGTTCTTTTCTGTAATCTTCCTGAGTCAGTTTCAGGTTTCTAACAAGCAAACCAGTGCTGTGGATGGGAACTCAGGCAAAAGAGAGGGAGCACAATTGCTTAGTTTCCAGCAGGAGCTGGGGAGCTTTCCCTTTGGCTGGCTTGCTGAGCCACGCCCATCTTCAGTGGCCATCAGCTGTTGATGGTGGAAATTGGCTGGACTCTCTCCCTCTTGGACTATATTCCCCTTGTCCTTGCCCACTCCTGTAGCTGTCTGGATTTCTTGTCAAAATGATACTTTGTTTTCATTAGGCTGAATTAGTTCCAGGGACTTCCCCACTGTTTTTAAAAACTTCGTGTCTCATGATCAATGGGAGAATAAAAACACAAAAGGTGGGGAGAAAGCCTAATTTCTTACAAAATCTTTCTATCTGTCAGTTTAACTTAGCAGGAATAAAGGGATAAGCTGGTTTGAATTGTGATAACTGACTGGCTAAACACACACATATGCATATATATCCATATTTTATTTTAAAAGTTTCAAGATGCCAAATGTTTTTTTCTTAGGTGTTCTGAGTATAGGTAAAAGAAAGTCAAAGGAATTATGAAAGTTGATAATATTCTGAGAGTTGGGGGTCGTACTTGTTGCGTGTATTCATTCTGTCCCCTTACCTAATTATCAGCTGTGTCTCTTTTGGCAAGTTACTTAACCAAACTCTGCTTCAGATTCCTTTATTATATATTGATGGTGGGGGGGGTGGTGCATGCAAAACACTTGACTGTTGAATGTTTGGTTACGACTATGATAATGAATATTATAAAGGGTGTGGTTGAGATTGAGAAAGTATAACCCAGGGCTAAACTCAGCCCTGGTCTAAGGTTATCAGGCAGTTGAGCAACTATGAAAAGCCTTTGGGTCAACCATTCTTCAAATATTGGAGCATGTTGGGGATGTTAGTCAGGGGCACAGCCTCTGCTTTGCCATATTCCATGAAGGCCTAGAGACTAAGAGGCTCTAAGAGGCCAAAGGAGAACTGACTTCAGGAAGATGTTTACTGCATCCCCAGCTTACTAATTCCGAGTTACGCTAATGCAGCAAGTGATCTTTTCAAGGGGAACTCGAATACTCAAAATTCTCTGCATCTGTGTATATATTCCGTTAGCTAAACACTATATCTTTTAGAAGATAATGACTTAAAAAATCCTCACCCAAGGATACTTTCATTGATCTTAGAGGGAGAGAACAAAAAGGTGGGGGAGATAGAGATAGAGATAGATAGATAGATAGATAGATAGATAGATAGATAGAGAGAGAGAGAGAGATGAGAGAGAAACATTGATTGGTTACCTCCTGTATGAGCCCCAACTGGGGAAGGAGCTTGCAACCTAGGTATGTGCCCTGACTAAGGATCAAACTTGCAACCTTTGGTGCATGGAACGATGCTCCAACCAACTGAGCCACCTGGCCAGGGCTAGGAGATAACACTTTTTTTGAAGAATAATGACTTGTGAATAATGTGTAAGAGTCTTTTTCTCTCTTTCTAATTATAACTGGTGTCCAAGTAGTCCTTGAAGTGCTAGACAATATTTTATGGACTGTGAAGGTAGAGAATTAGCAAGTGGCCTCACAATGCCATTGACTTGATGAGTTGTTGAAATACATTTGAGAAAATCAGAAAACTGGGTGTCCTGTACATACATTTTCATGAAATTTATGGCCATTTCTGGGCACAATCACATCAATAGTGCACATCTATAGGTAGTTTACCAGGTTAAGTAAGTATGGTTTTGGATTTAATTGCAACTGATTACTCTAATAGTAATTCTAGACCTGGGAAAAACAGAGCCAAGGGGCCTGCTCAGGGTGTTACTGCTACCTATAAAAACAAGTAAAATCCTTAGGGTTCAATCAGAGGACTTATAATTATACCCACAGGTGAGTTAAAATGGAAACATTGGACATCTGGAGGATGAGTCTAGATTTGGTCACTTGCCTTTGGGAATGGAAATCCATGAAGCTGTGACTGTCCAAAGGCGCAGTGATGCTCTCACCCTTGGTCTGTACACAAGCAGGGTTGGCAATGGTGACCATGAACTGGTCTGCAAAGCAGAATAATTCAGGAGAGATACATGGGATGGGTACTTAAAGTGATAAGGAATCCAGGATGATGACTGACTTCTGTAGCCCTAACATGTAAAGAGGTTATTTAAAAGGAAGAGTAGGTTCATAAAAATGTGATCTCCCTGGTAAAAACACACGTGGTCTCTGGACCCCACAAGCACACTGGATATGAGCTGGCATCAGAGTTTGTCCAGGAAAAGGACTTCTGGAGCACCACCTGCAGCTGTGCAGGCGCGGTGGGAGGGGTCTGCAAGGGAGCCCGCGGAGCAAAAGGCAGCGAGCAGCTTTGACAGCTCTGTGATCATTTCCTTCCTCTCGCCCCCCTGTTCTACCACCAGCGCCACACGGCCACCCACCTCACCTTCTCAAGTGCGTGAGAAGTGTTAATAAGAGAGACAGGACTCTTGTTTCCATTTTTTTCTTTCCACAGTTATGAAAAGAGAGTTTTTTTCTTTGCTCCTTATATGATTTAGGAATAACTTTGAGACAACTGCCTCTATCCTTTATAGCAGATCCCATCTAAAACTAGTTTGTATAGTGTATGAATAAAATTTCAGGCTTCTTACCATATTTTCTATTCTCTCTTTCTCCATAAAAAGATAATTTCAACGTCTCTCAGTTACTAGGATTACAGTTACTAGGATCTACTTGGTATAGCAAAATTTAAATTATACAACTTAGATTCCTCTGGAGTATAACTCCTTAAAAATAGAGAGCACAGCTTGAATGTAGTCTGGAGTCAAGAGTAAATGGAGTGGAAAACTAGTAAAAGTTTGGTTTAGAAGGTTTAATACTTATGAGCTGTCAGCCCACTGCCTCTACCAGGGGGTTCCAACCTTTTGGTGTCCCTGGTCACACTGGAAGAGTTGTCTTGGGCCACATATTAAATACATTGTGACAATGATCACAAAAAACAACCTCATAATGTTTTAAGGAAATTTATAATTTTGTGTTGGACTGCATTCATAGCCATCCTGGGACATAATGTGGCCTGCAGGCCTCAGGTTGGACACCCCTGCTACCCACTCAATGGGAGACATAGATGGGGTAGGTGTTGTAAAGAATGAAGCAGCTCATGAATACTCAGCCATGATGTAAAAATCAAAATGAAATAAGTATGACTGTAACTATCTTGGTCTATTACTATTCAAATATTAATACCTACTTTTCTTTGACAGACATTATGGAATATTTGCTGACAAAAATGATAGTTTAGGGGAAAAACATGTTTAACAAATGCATTTAAATGAGATTTGAATGACATGTGGTTTGCTTTACTCATGATAACAGCTGACCAATTATATATGAATTTCCCATCCAAATGTGTCTTCTACTTTAGGGATTGTTGGAAAAAATTTCTAAAATGCATGACAACATCTCACAGGGGTGACACATGGTCTTATTTTTCAAGGGCTTAGATTTAATATTTGAATGCAATAGTATTTGACATTGTTAGCACATAATATTTAAACTTAAAAAGAAAATACCCTCATTTGTTTATGCATAAGCCCATTAAAATATTTCTAAGGGCTCGTGCTATGTTTATTCTCTAGAACAAAACCTATCAGTGAAGCAGTATATTAGTTTTTAAGAAGTCATTCCCAAGCTGAATAATTGGACTGAAAACAAAAGCTATTCTTAGAGTACATTTCACATATAAAGCTATGCACATGATGCTTTGATTCAAATAATATTCTTCTAAAACTTGTGATGACTCCATCCTGAAACAATCCCCTACCTCTGCCCAATTACACCAGAATTAGGAGCACATATCTGAAGAGGCTTAAACTTCACAACTGCCTGCATCAGAAGCAAAGACTTTTCATGGTTGTGCTCATTTTGTCTCTGCATAGAGGGCTCAAAGAAAAACGGAATCCATTCCCCTAAGTTTTCCTGGAAGAGGGAGGTTCTTTTTGTTGCTTTGATCTTAGCACGTTGTACATTTTTTATTGGCTGTTGAATATAAAAAACCATAACTTCATCTGGTTTTTCTGCTATATTCTTATACAGTAAATCACATAATGCCTTCCAACCTAAAGTAAACTACGTTCAAAATATCGTTTTGAAATTGATTTATCATTGCAGCTGATAGAAAGATCTCCAGGGTGTAAAAAAATTATCCAATGTTTGATTAATGTGCCAGAGACTGCTAAAAATACATCCATGCACTTTACGGAACAAATTCCAGAATGTAGACATTCACTCATGCCATTTTGGAGCCCTTTCCCTATCATTGTGAGAGGCTGCTGCAGCTAATGTAGCAGCTGGCTAGGTTATTGCTTCTATAATATAATCCATTATACAAAAGCAGCTCTTTCCCAAACATTTTAGAGCAACTCAAGTTGTTTACATGTCTCCGTTAGGTAATTTTCCTATAACTTTGTGCCAGTTGGTGTCATACTATTTGGTAAAAACCTTCATTAAGTCAAGACAACTGCATTTAGTTAAATTTCTCTCATGCAGAGAATTATAGGAAAATTACAGTCAGCTGATTCAAGGCCATCATCATGAAGTAAATACAGTATTTTAGAAAATGAATGCAAACTACAAAAATGGAGTTGTGTAATTAAACATCAAGTAGTCCAAGTAATAAAAGTCATAGATTAACTGTCTCTCAGTTCTTGTCAGATCCTTTAAATACTGTCTCACGACCTGAGCATTGGTTCTTTCATCGGAAGAGTGCCTGTCCTTAAAGTTCGGAAACCTCAGCTCTTTTGGAGCACCAATCAGCTGTAAAAAGTAATTAGCATCTTCTTCCAAAGTTTCAAATTTCCCAACAAAATCATAGTTGATCAAACATGGGTAGCAGAGTTTGCTGACCTTTTCCCAGTGAATGTCCATGCCTACTGGACGCTGGGAATCCAGCAAATAGTGGACAAACTCTTTGAATTTGACTCCAGATCCATTGTTTAGTGCTTTTTCACAGGCATTTGGCCGGTATTTCTTTATGATCGCTTTTCCAAATACTGGATGGTAATAACTATTGGGGTGTTCAAATTTGTCTCTGAATGCCGACACTAATCTTTCCATGGGGTCACGAACAAACACAGCTTTGGTGTAGGTATTCAAACGAGTGTATATCCCTTGTAAGTCAAAGCTGTCCAGCTTTTTCAAATGCTTCCCATAGTGAACAGCATCATGGGAGATGTTGTATGCTGAGGGAGCCAATCCGTTTAGTACCATCAGAATCCTTTTCCAGTTGGAACAGCCAGCCTTTGGTACTTCACAATATAAGATTTTGTGTTTATCTTCTACGTAGATCCTGGATACCATGTGAAAAAGATGTGATTGAGGATGACTCACTCCGCCATATTTCTTGCAAAATTCCTGAAGGAAAGCCCTGCGTTTCTCTTGGGTTGCGTCAGTCCCCCTCCACTTGTTGTCTTTGACTAAACTTTTGTTTAAAGGGCGAACCTCCAACGGCCAACTCATTTCTCTGAGCTTCTTGAAAAGGGTCTTAGCTCCTTGATGTTTTTCAATCAACTTAATTGTTGGTGACTCTGTGGTCTTACCCAGGCGTGGACCCTCTCCTTGTGAGTGACTGGTCTCTGTTAAGGCCCTCGTAGACCTCTCAGAGTTAAGATTTTCCTTTTTTTCCTTGGGATCCTCAGGCATGTGGAACTGGAAATTCTGTTAAAACAGAGGAGAAATGTTGAAAGCACATTTACAGATATGGGCATATTGATAAGAGTGTTAACGTATTTGTTTTAAAATACTATCAGAGAGAGCACATTTTCTGTAAGCTACTAGAACAATTTAGCAAAGCATGCCAAATATGTATTTTGTAGTAAGCTTCTTCACAGAAAACATAATTAAAAAATGGTATCCAAGCATCATTTTGAATCAAAGCTTTACATTGTATTTAATATATATTTGGATTAATTATATGTTATTATTCATTTAATGCTAATGTGGTACCTTACACTTATAGATTTTCTCATGTTAAATTATTTGAATGTTATTGGGATAAAACATAGTTTATTGATTTGAATCTGCTGGGTTGGCCAAAAAGTCCATTTAATTTTTTCTGTAAGATAAAGGACACATTTTTCATTTTCACCAATAACTTTACTGATTTGGATATTTTGAATATGTTGACCATCTCCTGCAATTGGCTTCTAGTTCATAAAGGCCAATGGTGCTGCTAAACATCTTCTAATACATAAGACAGCCCCACAGCAAAGAATTATTTGGACAAAATGTAAGTTGTACCAAGAAACTTCACAAACCATTTTTGATGTGTTCAATCAGTCACAGGACCTTCTCCATACACTGCACAAATCTTTTTTCTTCACATTTCATTTATGTTTTTACATTTCTTGAAATAATAAAGCATAATACATGGAAAATGTTGCATATTTTCTTCCACCTTCAATATTAAAATAGCTGCACAGAAATTCACTAATTTTGATAAGTTTTTTTTAATGCATGCTGATAGACAGCTGTCACAATACAGTCTAACAAAATTGTTTTGAATGAAGTTAAGGACAACTGAGTGCTACTATAGTCATCATACAGTAAAGAATTAGATGTACTTTTTGGCCAACCCAATATATTCATAGTAAGTTCATTATTGTTTTTGTATTACCTTTGCATCTATGGTTATCAATGACATACCTTACAAAATGCCAAAAAAAGAAAAAAAAAAGAAAAAGTTATCCACAAGATAGAAATGAAAGGACCTTGAATATTTGTCTTAGCTTTGCCTGTAACACAATAGAATGTAGTTCAATCATTCTGTAGGTCAATGATTCTTGAGCTATAAGGAGTGTTACTTTCTAGCACTGATTTACTTAGGCCACCTGAATGTAGGTACAAAATGTATCTGTATTTGGATGGAAATTTCTGTTGTTGATTTTGGAGCATTGTATAATAATAGTTTAAGGTCATAAATGAAAAATTAAAGTTGTAGTAAGGCTAATTATAAAATCCCGATAACCACTTAAGTTTGTCAAGTACTTGAACAAAGTATTTTTCTTTCCCTTGGAAAAAGTTTCACTTTTTATAAATTCATTTATCACAACTTAGAAACTATAGTCACACTATCACACAATTTCATTTATGTATGAGACCTCCCCTTTTTCCCAAGTGAAGAATGACTAAGGAATCCAGAAAGGTCTGCTTGATGTCCTTCTATATAAAATTGTATCAAAAGTAGAATTAGAAATGAGTCCTCTTGTCAGTGGGATGAGTCAGCCCACCAACATCTACTCTTCATCTGACCACCTCCTTCCTACAACTTTTGCAGGGACTGGGTAAAGAAAGACACGGAAGAAGGGGTTGATTTGTGGTGTGGCATCCTCCAGTAGGGCCTGCAATTGTAAGGACTTTGGCTTCTACTCCGCAAGACTCAGTAGCCTTTGGAGAGCAGAGATATATACATGATCTCAGAGTTGAAAAAAGTGATTGAGGAGAAGACTGGATTGAAGAGACACATATAAGGTTGTTATAAGAATGAAAAAATTAATGAATAAATGATGTGTTTTGGGAATCATGAATGGGGCCGCCAGCCTAAAGGTTGGGGGAGTGGAGGGGAAAATTTCCTCAGGGAGATGTGCATATGTAGACAGATAGATAGAGATAGAGATACATTTACCTTACTTATATCCTCAAGTGTCTAGAATGGTCTATGTCCTTCAGAAATTTATCCATAATTTGGTCAATAATCAAATGAAAGAATGAATGGACTTAGGTGTTCAAAGGTGATTAGGAATTTTCTAGCAAGTTGAGCAAAGGATCAGAGGAATGAAGCTTAGTGGATGGGAACCACCTCCAGGCATCGTGGTCCTTACTCTAGCTGAGACTTAAGGGGGGGAGTGCTTCTTTCTAGTGCACAATTATGTGAGGAGCCCCCCATCACTGTACACCAACTTGTATAACCCCGCAATACAGCTGTCATTATTAGCTCTAAGACAATTTGTCTGCAGTCTTCTCAGAGACTGCCAGGGTGAGTTCAAAACTCTGAACCCATCTTTACCCTGATCAGTGACTTCAAGTTCACAATGTTTTCACAGATAATATGAAATCTGACTCGAGGTTTGAAAGCTCATGGGGTTGTTGGCAGTTTGCATGGGAAGCACTTAGCCCAGGTCTGAAATGAGAATGCCATTATATTGATGCTATTTCTTCAACTACTATGTCTATAAATAATACTGGTATTATTACTATTTTAATAGTAGTAATATTTTCCATTATTATCCAGAGTGTAATTTACGTGCCCCTGAATATGCCTTAGTTAGTTCTCTACCTGTCACACTAACACAAACAAAAATCAGCCTTCCACTGTGCCCTCTGGACCTTCTGCTTATGGTCATCAGATTCCCTTTGAGTCTCTAGGGACTTCTGGAATGGTGGTTTCCCATGACTCTCTCTAAATGAAACCTGGCTGGCCCCCAAGATTCTGCTTCTCTTGCACTTTCTCAGGGAGATGAAACTTTGCTTACCCGAGCCACTTGTTCCTTGGGCCAGAAGATAGGAGGCTACTTCTTTCTACTCCAACTGCTGCCTTGAGAACGGGTCCTCTGGGGAAGCCTTCTGCTTCTGTGAAGCCTAAGCGTCCTGCTGAGCCTTCCCTGACCCCTCCTCACACTGTAATCTGCCTTTGCCCCTGGCTTTTCCACTTTATGTTGTGAAGACTTTAGCTCCTCACTCAGATTTTGCTTCTTCATCTCCACTCTTGTCAGTATGTGTAGAGACTGACACCCAATAGACTCTCGGTTCCCTCACCACCTCACCTTTAATAGAACTGTTTTCTACTTTACATAGACTCTGCCTCTCCAGAGCCTGAGTCACTTCCATTGTCTCTCTGACCACCATCGTCTAACTGTCCAGCTCATTGTCACTTCCAGTTTTGCAATTCTATGATCACTTAGAAAAATCCTCACCCAAGGGCATGCTTATTTATTTTAGAAAAAGGAGGAGGGAGGGAGAAAGAGAAGGAGAAAAATATCGATGTGAGAGAGACACATTGATTGGTTGCCTTTCATATGCACCCTGACCAGGGACCGAACCCACAACCCAAGCATGTGCTCTGACCAGGAATCAAACCTGTGACCTTTGGTTTATGGGATGATGCTCCAACCAACTGAGCCACACCGGCCAGGGCTATGACCACTTTTTATTACATTATCTAAGCTCTTAGCAGTCAGCTTGCCTGGTTCTTTTTCCTTTAGTTCTCAGAAAGTCACCTTTATAAGGAGGTATTTCTTGTTCACCTTGTCTAAATCATGTTCTCTCTGAGATTTGCTCCTACAGAATCCTGCTTCTTTCCTCACAGCACTTATCAATATGTGAAATTATTGTATGTACTTCTATTCTGTCTTTTCCCACTCCATTACACTTCTCCTGCACTGGAATATGACTGCAGAGGTCTTATCTGTCTTGTCCTCTGTTGGATCTCTGGTACCTAGCACAGTGCCGGGCACGTAGAAGATGATCAATAAATATTTGGTGAATGAGTTAATGTGATCATAATGTAACAACGGACTTCCAAACCTTGTTTTATGAACTTGTTGAAGACAAAGAGTATTAATCAAAAGGTCAAGATTAACTTAGATAAATAATTTACCAATTCTTGTTAAGGTGGCGAAAATCTATATTCAAACAAATCTTTGGCAGAGGAGAAAGCAAATAAAATAGGCACATGTAGAGCTGCTTGCGCCAAAGTAGGTGTGGTGGGTTTGGAACCTTACCTGAGGCCAAATCAGATTGGTTCAAAGTCACTCAGGGCTGCCTGGGAGCCCCTGGAGGTTTGCCAGCAATATGGGCTCCCAGGCTTCACCGTGGGCACCCAGGCAGAACCTCTGGGCGAGGGTACATGACTCTAATTTAAACATAGTCCCCAGCTGCTCCCCAGGCCATAAAGGCAGTTGGGGACCACTGAACTAGAGTATAGCACAGGCAAATAAAAAAAGTTCATCTCATGGCATCTAGATGAGAAAGACAAGTGTGGCGAGGTGAATGTTTTAGTAAGCAGAGACTAATGCTCTGTTGTAGGCAGGGATGTCCCATTGCCCTTCCCAAGGGCCAGATTAAGTACCCTTCACATTTGTCCATTCCCTTTGCCCCCAGGCCACTGTCTAATGACTAGTTGGGCTGGGGAGATAATGGCATGAGAGAAAGATCCATTGCTCATAAATCAGACTTCAGTCCCCTGTTAGTTTATTTAGTGTGAGTCAGTTTCCTCAGCTCTGATCAAACCAAGATAAGGGCAGAGTAAGGACACCCAGTGAGGCTTCTGATTGGATGTCCATCAGACCTTCTCAGAGCAACCCCTTTGTGTATCGGCCCTCACTTTATAAAAACAATTGTTAGACTGTGGTGACATCTCTCCCCACCCACACCCCAACTTCCCTCCAATCACAGCAAAGGTTTCCATGACTGATGGGTTTAGATGACTAAAATCAAGGTTAATAAGATCTTAAATTGAGGTGCATACCAATGAGTTTCCATCATACTATCAATAATAACAGCAATCATTAGATGAGTAAACTCTTACATCTCCCTCTTCCTTCAGGGCCCTTTGTTCTGATCATCCTAAAGCAAATATATATAAAGCAAACTTATCCTGTCTCTTCAAAAATGGCTCTGCCTATAATCTTTTCTGTTTCCGAAGACGTGTTATTGCATTCCAGTCACCCCATCACAAAATCTGAGAGATGCTTTAACAATAAGAAAGTAAATTGGTTAATTTGCATCTCATCATGTCTTTTTAAAAATCTTTTAAATGTATTTCTTAGTTGGATATTCTTTAGTATCCTCCTAATTAGTCTCCCTGAAAATGATCACCAAATTAGTGTTCCTAAAACATTTTGTTTTTCTTCCCTTAAAATTTGGAACTGGCTTGACTATATATACATATACAAACGAAGGTCCCAGTTCCATCACTGGCACTGGCAGCCTGTCACCATGGGGTCTCTTGTCGCTTCATGTTCTGCCCCTGTCCCGACATGTCCCCTGTCCTGTACTTGCTTCCATCAGGCTTTCAGCATACCCTGCCCAAGTTTTCCTCCTTTCTTGGCACTTTCCAAATTTCTTAGGTTGACATCGAATCATGTTTTCTCCATGAAAACCACCCAGATCTCCAGTGAGGTATTCGGCTCACTTTGAAACAACCTTAGCACTTAGTCTGTGCCACCTGTAATGAAAGTAATTTTATTCCAGATTACATTGTTATTTGCTTTTCACATTGCAGAAACCCTTTTATCCACAGCAAAATTGTAAACTATGGCAGGTAGCTATTGTGTTTCATAAAAACCTTTAAAGGGTGGATAGTGTGGCAAAGTTAGCTGGAAGATATGTAACTGCGGCTGAAAAAAATAAGTAGTCAAAGAAGTCTAAGAAAAAACTCATGAACTCAATGGTAAATCTGAAAGCCTCATTTTTCTTATTTTTTAAGACCTCTGTATTACTATAACTCCTTTGTGAAATCTCTGATCTTCAACAATGAAATTAATTGCTCTTCCTCCCCTCTTCTCAAAGTCATGGAGGACCGACTACAATCAGGTGATGTGCTAGGTGCCAAGGAAGGTGTGGTGAACAAGACAAGTGCAGTCCTTGTCCACATGGAGCTACAGTCTTAGAGGGAAAACATACTAAGTAAATAGTTACACAATAATATAATCTACTAACAGAGTGGCAAAGGCTCCAGCAGTGCATGGAGGAGCACTGGGAAGAAGCAGGCTGGGAGAGCAGAAGGGAGAATGCAGGCGCAGGCTACAAAGATAAGTTGGACCCAGCTGGAATGTTAGCACTTTTTGTTTTACTCTAGTAAGTTGTTATAGTTAGTAGTTTAGATGACTCTCCAATTTATTTTAAGTTTCTTAAAGGTCAGTGTGCAGTCTCATAAATCTATACAATCTCCACTAGCATGTAGAATAGTATTTTGCACAAACATGTTTTGAATGTAATTGAAGTGAAGGGCAATACTGTACTGTACTGCCCCTTATTCAGGCAACTACTTGTTGGCTTTATGCTGTTGACAAGGGTAGTGCTTCTGGAAGAATTTACTTGCTACTGTGGGGCTGACGGAAACTCTGAACCCAAGGACTTTGATCATCCACTCATTCAATCCACCCACGTGTACCAAACCACCGTGGCATATTCCTTTTGGTATTGCATATACAAGGATGAAACAGATACAATTTATGGCCCCTTGAGGAAGCCAAATTTTAACTGAGTTGATAAAAATAAGCAGTTTATGGACATATAACTCATAAGGAAAGGATGCTTAGGGATGCTCATGGCAGGTGATACGATGCAGAGAGAATGTGATACTAGGAGAGTATAAAAAGGGGTTTTCAATCCTAGATTGGAGGTCAGGGAGAGTTTCTTGGAAAATTTGTGTGCCATTTCCTGTCTTTGTGACTTGTGTTCTCTCTCTCTCTCTCTCTCTTGCTCTCTCTCTCTCTCTCTCTCTCTCTCCCTCTATATGTCTCCCTCTCCCCCTCTCTCTCAGAGAAAGGGGAAGAGAGGGAGAGAGGAAGAAAAACATCAATTGGTTGTCTCCCATACACCCTGACAGAGATCGAACCTGCAACATTTTGGTGTTTGAGATGATGCTCCAACCTACTGAGCCACCTGGCTAGGGCAAGAAAGCTGATGTAAGATGAGATACGGATTTGTTCATTTTACAGACAAAGGGCTTGAAGCTCAGAGCATTTACTAATTTGCTCAAGTTAACACAGTTAGTTCTAATGCTGTGCTTCAAACCTTAGTCTTAGTCCTTTGTGGCTTTTTTCAGCTGCATCATATATAAAGCAATCTGTTTCTTGTTTAATGCCCATTAAATGCATTGATGTAAGTAAAGCACCAAGCATGTTCCTGTTATGAGTAGGGTAACTGAAAACCTGTATTTTTGACTCATAAGAACCTGGACTGTATCCCTGTTCTAACATTTCCTGTCTGGGTAAACTTGGCTACGCTATTTTAATTTTCTAATCTTCAGAATCCTCGTCTGTAAAATGTAGATAATATTAGTATATACCTTGTAGCATAGTTGACTTATAGGAATTATGTGTAGAGAGTACTTAACACAAAGTATGTTTTCTATACACATTAGATTTTTTAATTAATTTATAAATAAATATTTACTTATTGAGCATCTCTATGTGACAAGCATTTTCTAGGTGAATAGTAGTGTTTATGTCCGGTTTTTCATGTCTTCCTCCTCTTCTCTCGTAAAACACTCAGCAAAGTTAAGAGTATATGATAAATGCTCAATAGAATAAAGATGAGTGACAGAAAGGAGGGTGAAAGCAACTGAGAGAAACAAGAAAGAAAAAGTCAATTGAGCCTTGGCTGGTGTGGCTCAGTGGATTGAGTGCCAGCCTGCAAATCAAAGGGTTGCCCGTTCGATTCTCAGTCTAGGGCACATGCCTGGGGTGTAAGCCAAGTCCCCAGTAGGGGGCACATGAGAGGCAACCACACATTGATGTTTCCCTCTCTTTCTCCCTCCCTTCCCCTCTCTAAAAATAAGTAAGTAAAATCTTAAAAAAAAAGTCAAAGTGGAGACAAAGGCAAAGGAGAAAACAGAAGAAATGAAAGCACAATGATAGGTAACAGGAAGGAGCAATGAACACTCGGGGTTGTAGGGTAAGGAGAGGCACTGGTGAGAGTCAGCCCTCTCCAAGCTGTACTCTCCGAATCACTTACACTGCTTAGACACAAAGCAACAGTTTCAGCAGTGAGGGAGTTCCAGCAGTTCAAGCTGATCCAGGACGCTAATTTCTATGGTCACCCTGGATGCAAGGGTGACTATAGAATTGACCAAGGATTGAAATTATTATTTTATTTGCCTGTCTTTCAATTTTGGATTGAATTCCTCCATATGTTTTCTTCTTAAAGTCCAAGAAACTTAAGATATGAGGACTGACATTCTAAAACAATGTGAACATCCAGGGGAAATTTCTGTTGAGATTAGCACTGTTCCCTGGCTTGGCAAGACCACTGGAAGCTGAAAACAGACATAACATTAATGTACATACAAGCAGATAAGGCTTCTCCCCAAGGGGTTCAATATGCTTTTATAGACTTATCATTTTATCTTCCTTTTGAATTTTGTTGAAAACGATGAGGTATTCTTTTGTTATTAAATTTACAGATAAATTAAGATAGACTTGTGTAATAACTTGCCCAAGGTCATTCTGTAAAGTTAATGGAGAAGTTAGGAACACAGTCCAGTTCTCTAATTCCAATCCAAGAGCTTTAAGTGACAGAAGACCTTGCTTTTTAAAGAAACTCAAAACTTAGTGAGGAGCTGCAACTTGATAAAGTGAAATGCATTCAGAATGTTTGCTCCTTACCGTTTTTTCCTTTAGGTTGCATCTGCAGATGTCAAATGTGGATGAGAATGATGAAATACAGTCAAGTACATTTGGCATGAAAGCAGCAGAATAAATGGATGTTTGATTCTTAGAAATTTGACATTTCACTGGGATTTTATATATCTAACAGACTTGGAATGTGTTTCTTTAATATTTCCCAACTGGTGTCTACTATTCCAAAAATCAGTGTTTGTCAGCTAGCCTTCCTCCCTAGCTTTGAAGATGAACAGCAACAATAGTGTGTGTCTGTGAGAGGGCTCTGGAGAAGAAAGGGAGGAGGGACCCCGACTCTAACATCTATCTGAGAGAGCTTTCGCTAGGCAGTTCTGCTCTTGTTTTCAGGAATATGGTGGGGGAGGAGAAGCCAGCTGCCCTGGGTTGGAATGCCCAAGTGTAAAGATTTTTTTTTTTGCCCAAGGGACTTTCCCAGGCAAGAAGAATGAGTCCCTGAAGTGACACTGAAATTGGGGACTGGCTGTGGTAAAGTCGGGGGGTCAGGGAGGGTCAGAGACATGGGTTGGCAGTGAAGAAGGAACTTGGTGCTTCCATAGGGTGGAAATGAAAGCGCAAGAGAGAAGAAAGCTGTTGTGAGGCCAGCAGCAGGGTGGTTGCATAGATCGGCAAAGTATAAAAAACTCTGAACTTCTAGTCAGATAAACCAGGTCCCTGTTTGGACCCATTTACCCAAGGCCATGCTACAATCTCAGTCCTCTGACAGCAAGGACAGGTGAGTCTCTTAGAGAATAAATTAGATGAAGTTATAAAATGCCTAATACAGTGTCTATCATATAGTTTTCTCCAAGATGGTAACACATTCTCTCTCTGTGCTCTTCTCTGATTTTTCCTCTGTGCTGGATGCGTCATCCAGAATGGCTGCCTTTTCAGCCTCAGATTGAAATGGCCATGGCAACAGGTGCTGTTCATGTAAGCAGGATGGGGTGGACACTAATTCAGTTAGAAGTGGGCACTTGCCCCAAGAGCAGCTTATCCACAGGCGGGTTGGCAGCAGTAGAGGACCTGGAGGGATAGCCTCTGCCCAGGTGTGTGGACGGTAACTACCCACATCTGTTAGTCCATCTCCCTGGGGGAATATAGCCTGGGGAGATATGGAGAGATTTGCCAGTTATTGGTAAAGAGAGAAAAAAATAAGAGCAGCTCTAAGAGAAGCAGAACCCAAGAGCACAGCTGAGTCACAATAATGGTGGGGCTGGGGCTTTAGCACCGGGGAGAGCCCAGTCCCAGGAAGCGGCACACACCTGAAGGCCTGTCTCTCCCCCGTCCACGCATGGCCTCTAGTCCTGAGCCACTTGAGCCCTGGAGATGGCAATGTCAACTGTGAGAGCAGTGGCGACATTCGTAGGGACACATTCCATTTGTCTTATATGGTTAGGCATCTGCCAGCCCCAGATCAGATTTGCCTCCGTCAGCACCTTTGAGTGACACACACCCCTCTGGCGTGTGCTGCCCGCATATTTGACAACTCAGCGTTCCTCAAGGCTGCCTTCTCAAAGTCAGGCCCAGCCCTCTCTGTCTAGGGCAGGCGGCTCCCTCTGGTGCTGCTGTGAGTTATGTGGGTGCTGTGCTGGGAGGAGAGGGTGGCCTGTGGCACCAGGCTGTGCCGTGGGGATCCTGAGGCCAGGCTGAGAGGAGTTTATTTTGTGGATTTCAGTCTGAGAAAGAATGCACAGGAAGAATGTAAGAGAGAGACTCTGACATTTGTCCTCAGCAAAGCAGAGGACAGAGAGGCAAGAGGGAGCAGAGCAGGTCCCTCTGTGAGAGGGCCAGAGTGAAAGAGCTCTAGCTAAGCAAAGCCATGGTCAAATGGATATTTGCAAGCTCTCATCTCTTCATGCATTAAGACACAATCTGTCAGCTTTCTTAAAAAAGAGTATAATTTTACCAATCTAAATTTTGAGGCCTTTTGGGATTTCCAAAGTGGGTTGATTCTCCTGAAGATGATTATACTTTCCTCAAGATGTCTACTAAGGCATCTGTGGCCATGAAATGGCTACTAAGAAGCATCTATGGCCATAACCATGGTCTCTCCTCTGGGTCCCCCTTTCTTTGCAGTCCAGGTATGAGTGGCACTGGTCTTGCTCCTCTAGTCTGATAGTGTCTGCACACCCTCATCCCCCAGAGCTGCTAGAACAAGCTCCTACAGTACATGGGAGAATCACACAGAGGGTCGCCTGCCACCTGCAGCCCAGCCTCAGGAAGTGCAGCTGTTCCATGGGTGAAGGGGAGGGAGCTGGAGGCAGTCTGACCCTTCCTGTCCTTCCTTTAGGGCCAGCCCAGGTCCCAGGAAGAGGCTGCAGAGGCTGGGGAAACTGTTTCTCCCCCACCCACAGTCCAAAGCTACTGAACCCAGGAACAGCAATGCCAACTGGGAGAGCAGCAGTGACACTGGCAGGGCCGGTGTTGACATCCAATCACAATTCTCCTATGTCAAGACACTGACGGACAGGATTCTATCTCATGTATTTATAGAGACACAGATATCATCATGCAAGCATGCATAATTCTCTGAAGATCCTTTAGACAGGGCATAATCGTCCCTCCCTCCCTTTCCGCACCACAATTATATAATCTGCTCCTTGGGAGAAACATACACATTTCCAGTATTTTATTCAGATATAATATCAGGGCTTATTAATTCTGTCTACTCCCACACAAGGGAAAACTGTCCACAGCAGGACAAAGGAAGTCTTCTACAGGGGATTTTCTTTTTCTAAAAAATTTATTTATTTTTAGGGACAGGAAGGGAAGGAGAGCAGGAGGGAAACATCAGTGTGTGGTTGCCTCTCACGCGCCCCCTGCTGAGGACCTGGCCCACAACCTAGGTGTGTGCCCTAGACTGGGAATCTAACTGGCGACCCTTTAGTTCACAGGCCAGCACTCAATCCACTGAGCCACAGTAGCCAGATACTTACAGGGGATTTTCTTTCCTTTTTTTTTTTTGAGATTTTATTTATTTATTTTTAGAAAGGGAAGGGAAGGAGAAAGAGAGAGAGGGAGAATGAAACATCAATGTGCGGTTGCTGGGGGTCATGGCCTGCAACCCAGGCATGTACTCTGACTGGGAATCGAACCTGCGACACTTACAGGGGATTTTCTTAGGACTTCTCTTATCTGGGGGCCACCTATGACTAGCCTATAGCCAATACTGTAGAGAGATATAAGTAGATAGATTTGAGAACCATTCACCTGTGAAAACCAAAGGAAAAATGTGTACTTCTGGACCAGTTCTCAGACCAGTGGGATGACCCTCTTGCCTCACCTGTGACTCATGACTGATGTATTGAGATTCCCAGGTCCAGAGCATGCTCTCTGAGAAGGAGGCAAGGAAGGTAAGTTTGCCTGTCCTGATCCCTGCCAGGGCTCCAGTCCTGTTTAAAGTTCAGCTCCTGGACTCAGGCTGCAGGGAGAGGATGGCTGGTGAGAGTGGGAATTGGGTGGACATCGATGGAGTGCTTCGTGTGCCGGGTGCTGCACAAACAAGTTAATCCTCACCGAAGCTGTCGGGTGTTTACGGTCGTGTTTCTGTTAAACTTGCTGCGTGTTTTACAACTGGCAACTGCTCCAGCTGGGATTAAAATCCAGGCTCTGCTGGCTCCATAATCGTGTGTTTCTCACATAGAACACATGTCTACCTCACAGGGCTCTCAGTGCCATCATATCTATAATTAGAATAGTGTTTCCATTTTGTCAGATCCAAGTGAAAGCTATCCTTCCTACTGAGCCACTTCGAGGTGGCTGAGTGTGCCTGTGTCAACTGTAGTAGTCAGAGTGGATGATGGGCATCACTCAACCTTTGGTGGCTTCTCTTCTCCAATTTGTGTTATGTATGAGGGGGACCTGTGAAAAACTGAAATTATCTTCTGGAGGGTGGGCTCCTTGTAGTACAGGCTTTACCCTGCTAGGTGGGTATTCTAAGAACCCCACCTGCACAGTGTACCAGTGAGAAGCTGCACTCAGCTTCAGGGAATTTTTTTTGAAGACTCTTTCAACATGTTTGCCCATTTCATGATGGCTGATTTACAAGTGCATCTGCCCGCACCACGCTGAGTGTTCAGCAGTTTTTGACCAAAAATAGCATGACCCCCATGTTTCACCCTCCCTGTTCACTGCATCTCACCCCCAGCTACTTTTTCTTTGTTTCCCTGCATGAAAAAAATTCCTCAGAGGGAAATGTTTTGCCGATGTGGAAGAGACGAAACAAAAAATGGCAGAAGCACTAAACGACATCAAAACTGATGAGTTCCAAAAGTGTTTTGAGCAGTGGAAAAAATGTCTCGATAGCTGTATTGCAACAAATGGAGAGTGCTTTGAAGGTGACTGAAGTTGAAACATGTAAGAATGAATACACAATGTTTTCTAAATAAATTCCAGGTTTTGGAGGTCTCCCCTGATATGGTGGGTACCAAGAACTGATGCTCCACTGAGCAATCCCAATACTTCAGCACAGCCAAGGAGATAGTGGGCTCTTGCTCTTAGAAAGCCACGATGTAAGCTAGCACTGCCTGGACTGTGGGTCTCTTGCTATGTATGTAACCCACACAGAGACTGTGATCACCTGCTCAGCTTTTATGGCAGCCCCTTAGCTTCACGGCATCTTTATCTCTCTTCTGCCTCTGCACTTCTGTTAGAAACACATATATCCAGACGTGGTGGTTATGGGGTGGTGATGTCTTCACTCCATCCACGTTGGCCTTTTCAAGAAAACTTATTTTATATCTTTATCCTGGCATTTCAGTGTCTGAAAATCAGGAAAAACGTAATAATATGTGGGCATTTGTGAGCTATGTGCCTGGATCCGGGATGAGTGGAGGACAATGAAGGCATTGTATCATGCAACTGTGGTAAACTCCCAGTGCCCGGAGAACCTGGTTTCCTGGCTTTCTGCCCTGAGACACTAGCTGTACCATGCCATCTTCATGGGGATTTATATGTTGAGGAAACACATCCCTTTCCTGTCATAAGTAAGAGGACACCTGAGTGTTAAGTTGTAGCATCTTCTAACTTCCCAGACTCATCAGCAGGATTGTCTCTTGTCTGGGACTTTAGTATAGAACTTGTTCCTAGAAAAATCTAGTTTGCATGTTCTGGATAGTACATTATCAGATGGGTGGCCAGAAAGATGGAAGCAAAAATTTTTTATGTGCTGCATTTTGATTAGGTTCTAGGGAGCTGTATCACCTTTCAGGTAGTCATTGCCAAAGAAACTGTTAGGTAGTCGTCACCAAAGAAACTGTCAGGTAGTCGTCACCAAAGAAACTGGTATCATTCTGCTCCGCTCATCTCATCTGCTACTTTCATCCAGTCACTTTTCTGTTCAGTGTCTTCTTCAAGTATCTCCAGCTCACAGCCAGACCTGCATGCTTTCAGAGTGGGAAGGATGACATTGGCAGTCTACAGGGGCCCTGACCAATTTGCAAAAGAACTCCTGCATGCCAGGGTAGTTTGTGAGATCTGTATTCTACACTTCAGTCCAACAACTTGTGAAACGGAAGGGAGGTAACTCTGAAGACCAGGCTTAGTAGATTTTTACCACTATGCATGTTTTACTTGCAGCTGTCAACTGACCTTAAATCAGTATTTTTCTACAAAATCAAGTACATTCACTGGAGCAGAATACCAGCCTAAAGAACTTGGAGATATTGGCTCAACTTCCCATCTCTGAAATGGAGATAATGATGCCTACTTCATGGAGTCACAAAAAAATAAATGGAATAAGTGGTTAATGCCTGACACATAGTGCATCCTCATTAAAGGAGGCTTTTAATCACAGCTTTTATACTCCTCCCAAGAGTATCACCTTTCTGCAGCCATCCTGGGGATCTTGGGTTAATCTTTGTATTAGATTATTTATTCATTTTCCACACTCAGACACAAGACTCATCTATTCACACCAAACTGTTCATCCCTGCCATGAATATATCACTAGGCACTTCTTTTTCATGCCCAGACTATTGTCATAGCCTGCTAGCAGAATTAATTTAGCAACACATTCATTTGAGAAGTATTTATTGAGCATCTCGTAGTGTACTGTTTAATGGCAGTGGGGCTAGATGGACAAGGCACTCTGACAGGGTCCTATTCTCACAGTGCTTACATTCTGGTGGATAAAGGTAGGTGATGGCCAAGTAAACAAATTGAATGAATAAAAAAATTGGTGGTGATAAGTATGATGCAAACACTAAAACAGAGTGATGCAATAGAGCGTGAGTGGCAGAGGGGAGAGTGGAGAAGAATACATTAAATGTCGGGAAGATCCATCTGTGGATCTGTTTGAGCTGAGATCTCAATAACAAGAAGGAACCCAAGATCTGGGGGCATAGAATTTCAGGCAGAGAAGTGGGTGCCATGGGCCCTCGTGTGGGAATAAGCCTGGTCATGTGGAAGGACAAAGGGAGGGCCAGTGTGGCTATTGCATGAGTGAGAATGGCCCAGCGATACAAGATGAATCCAGAGAGAAGGGAAGGACTGTATCTTGTAGGAACATCAGATCATCGAGGTCATGGGAAGGACCTTGGGTTTTTTCACAGGTGCAATATAAGCCACTGGAGGTTTTCAATAGGGGGATAGCACACTGTGATTGACATTTTATAAAGCTCATCATGATGGCCAACTGGAGAATGGACTGGGGGCTGGTAAGAGTCCAAGTAGGAGTTTGAGTAGCCTGGAGAGATATTGGTGGCTGGTAACAGTGGGAATGGTCCAAAAAGGAAAAATACAGGATATGGTTTTAAGAAAATTCCACACTAATTTTCCTGAGGTCATTTCTCAACTCCAAAATTTTCGGTGCTGCAGCATTATATTTCTTGCAGAATCAAATCTGAGTAACTGGTTTCCAAAGTTCTCTATGATCTACTATTCATTGATTGTTAGCTTCTACAAACTCCCATACCATCTATTCTATATAGTTAATAAGCAAGTAAGCAATGACACACTCTGTGAGTCTGTGCACTGTTTAAGGTATGTTAGTCTTCTCTTTCAAGACAGAAGATCTCTTTAGAACAGGCTCTGTGCTGGCATTTTTTTCCACATCCTCCCTCACACTTAGCACAGCTCCAAACACAGGGCCTATGCTGAAATTGCTTATTGATTGATTAAAAACATACATCCCTAGCATTTGTCTCTTTGGTATTTCTCTCTTATTATCTGTCAATATTCATTGCACCATTGAACCAATATGCAATGCATTAATCATCTCTGAAATAACCAGATGAGGCTTCCTTATAATCTTTCTATTTTGCTGAGATAATTTCACTTGCTTTGGAGTTTATGAGGCCATAAGTGGCTTCCATCTGTTGATGAACATATTTTTAAGAGTCATTTAGTCTTAAGAATGGAATACTTGAGGGGAAGTTAAATTGTAACTTTTATATTAAGTGTCATCTTAGTAACAGAACCAAAATTGGAAGCATGTGTTCAATTTTGGTCTTTCATTTTCAAAGCTTTAGGTCAGGCAAAGATTTAATTTCATTTGTTTACAAAGTAGATTATGCAGAATAAAATCTATTTTGTTTATGGTTGCATTTTAGTCAATCTATTGCCTTAGAAAATGAGAGAAACCTGATTGGCTAATGATTCAACATAGTAAATTACAGTGTTTTTACATCCACAGAACATTGGCCTAATTGAATTATTCAATAATAGTATGATGAAAATATTTCCTTTTAATACATTGTGAGCAAGGCACATACCAGTGATGAAACACTGAAGAATCTTGTTTATTCCATCCTTGTTTGATGATCGACCACAGAATGTAATGTGATATTTCTGAGGATAATAACTTTTTCCACATTAAAGATAATAAAGACAAGGTAGCTTATACTGGGGTTCTTACTGGTACTCTGAGTTCTCTCTGTTTGTTTGTGTATGTTCTCCTTCCTAGAAATTTGTTATCTGTTAACTGCTACTTTACAGAAGAGTTTATATAAAGATGTTTTCATTTATGCATAATAAAAGAGGTAAGCATGATCACTTCCTCTCTCTAGTGAGAAGTAGAAAAGCTGTCTAAGGCACTTTTTTTCACTCCTAAGATTCTGATGAGGACCAAGTAGCATTTTCTCCACAAAATGCAGATATGCACATACTCTACACGCAGCACCAGGAAAGTCAGGGACCTGCCCTGAGAGTGCTGGACCATATGTGTAGCAAGGGTTCCACATAGTTGCGCCAGTATTAATTAATTACCACTACTTGTAATTTTTTTTCTTTTTGGGCTTTTAGAAAAATGTTGGAAATAAAAAAATTCAAACTCATGAGATTTTAAATAAAAAGTGTTTTGACTTGTAAAAACAAAGGAATAGCCATTTTAGCATCATTACACCAAAATTATCTTAACCTAAGCAATGACAGGTATTTGCTGGAAAAATATTTCTAGTCTCTCGGTCACTACTTGTTACAACACAGTTTTTTATGTCAATGACAACTTTTATTCAAAATGATCACTCATGTGCCTCTTTCACACAATTGCAACAGATACCAAGTTTTCACTTGAGTCTTTCATTCAGTTTGTTGTCATGAGGTGGAAGAATAACATGGGTAAAATAGTAACGAATACTGTATTTTAGAATGTATACTCAAACATGGTGACATATTGGCTTTTTGGCCCATTTTGAGCATAGCTTTAATCCATGGTGTAAACATAATAAGAGACTTTCTACACAGATGGGGTATTTGAGTTAATGAATGCTGAAGGGTCTCTACTAATCGTGCTCCTTACAACTTAGCTACTGAGGTTTATTGCTATGTGATGAGAAAATGTCCCAGATGATGGTGCTAACCATTTTGCTAATAAAATCTGCTCAGCTGAAAACTCTCAGTTATCAAGTTACTCATCTTTAGGTACAGATGCTACCAAGTAGGGGAGGAATATGATTAGAAAAACTCAGAGGAGGAAGAAAAATAGAAACAGATTGATTAGAAATCATTCGTGGAATAGATTTCACTGGCCTATTGGGTGATAGCCTCTTAGGTGGTGAGATTCATTTAAACTAGATGGTAAGTGAACTGTTTTTAATCTCTTTAACAGATGCTACCTTTTCAGCACAGAGTTTCCATACCCCATATCTTCTCACGTGAGTGTGTGTATACTGACACTGTTAGTGCTAACAGTGAATAACTCATGAAAGAGTTCTTAGAAATAAAATATTTTTTTCTGGAAAATAAAAGAAAAAGAGGACATTTTATAGTTGGTGGGAATAAAGGTTTCCACTTCAATTCTCACTGTATGTCCACATCATCTCCGTCTAGGCTCTGTGAGTGAAAATTGTCAGTGGGCGGCAAGTTATCCCAATGTATGCTATTTCCCCCCAGGTTTTAATCTCTTCTCAGGTGACAAATTGTGTTTCTCTTAGACCAGATTCATTTGGTTTTTCACTTAATTAAAAAAATAATTTAATGCTCAATAGGAACCCAGAGTGAGTCTGTGCTCACCTTGATCGATCAAATGCTCTGGAAAACAAACAAACCTACCACATCGTAAATATAAATATCTGTATCCTGGAGTCTCATAACCAATTGCTTCAGTGTTAGTGTAAAAATTGGGGTGCTGATTCGGGTGCTCATAAGCGGGGGGGTGTCATTTAATTAATGGAAGCTCCAGAACAAGTGATGGCATAGCACAACAGTGAAGAGAGGAGGGTTCCAGAATGAGAAACACGGGTTCAGATTCCAGCGCTGCCACTCACAGCTGTGCACCTGTAAACGAAGGTGTTCAGAGCAGCACCAAATAGCGGCTGCACATGTGCTGTGGGGCTCCATGGCCTGCTGTCATTCCGGTGTGTGATCGCAGGCAAGGCACTTAAACTCAGTAACTCTGACTCCCTTTATCTGACGCCTACCTCACAGGGTTGCTGCTGTGAGGTTTAAATGAGACGATTTTATGTGAAATTTAGCCTTGTGTCTACACACAGAATGCTCATTAAGCACTTAATATTAATACTAAACATTATTATTAACAATTTAGTGTTAAGCACAGCAGGACCTAAAAATTACTAAACCTTTTAAGCCTGAATTTCCACCTGTATAAAAAAAGATTAAAATATGCATTCTCATACGGCTATTGTGACACATAAAGGAGGTAGCACGTTGAGTGACTAGTATAATTATTGATTGTAGTTATTCAGAGGCATTCTGAGTGCTTGAGTGAGAATTATCTGCATATTTGATCACTAATGTATCTTCTAGTGTTGCTCATAAACGATGTTCTTTATTCCAACCATTATTTTCTTCTTGGTGTTCATGCATTTAAAACAACTGAGGGCCATTTCCTCCTCCTCCCTTTGCTGTGGCAATGTATTTCCACAGACTATGGTCAATTGTTGACTTCCACAGATCCCCTTACACAATATTATAACTTTGTTGGCTTCTGATTAAAGAGGTGAGCCTTTGACATTTACACCTAAGTTCTTCTAGATGGGAAGCCATCTGACCTTTGATAAAGCCCGTCTTAGTTAACCACCATTACTGCCACCACTCTTTGATCCATGGAGTCTTGCTTTCAAGCATTGAAAAAGAGACCCAAGTTGGACAGCTTTTTAAAAGCAGAACTTCCAATTTTAGAAGGTAGTTTTTAAAAGAGAATTAAGGGATAGAATCTTTACTAGCTCTAGTGCTAAACTTGCAAAGAGAAACTCGCTTTAAGTCAATATCATCTCCTTGAGTCCATGGCCATTTTGATAAGAACAGTGCAAGGTAATGCAATCCCACTTTAAATTTAGATGTTGTAAAGTTCAAGCTACACTGAAAAGGCGGCAGTGCATGG
Organism: Phyllostomus hastatus; assembly: GCF_019186645.2. Taxonomy (NCBI): domain Eukaryota; kingdom Metazoa; phylum Chordata; class Mammalia; order Chiroptera; family Phyllostomidae; genus Phyllostomus; species Phyllostomus hastatus. The sequence goes on from NW_025333960.1 coordinate 23,101,462, forward strand.
CAGTGCCACACTTACATTCAAGAAAAAAGTCAGGTGCCCATGTCTTGAACTCAGCAAATGGTTTCACTTTCTACAGGCAGTTACAGAATGGAATGTAGACTTAAGAATGGAATAAAGGTGTGGGTCTCCCTGCCCTTCAATCTTTCATTCCCTGACCGTGTGACAATTATTCACAGAGAACATGTGCAGTCTTAAATTGTCCCTTTTGTTTTTGGTTTAAATTCCTTACCTGGAGGGCAGAGGACAACACCTAGTTCCTGCCTTCTACTAACCAATGACACACCACGTTTGAGCCATCCAAGGTGCAGGGGACAGACTGACAACCTGTCCTAGTCCCTCTGGCTAGCAGGGTAATAATTTAGTGAGCTGAAGAATTGACATTTGACCAGCAACTGGTTGGGTGCTTATAATGTGCGAGGTCTGATAGCTGACACAGAAATGAGTCAAACGTGATTTCTTCGCTTTAGGATGATACTATCTAGCTGCAAAATCATAGAGGGATATAAATAAGTAGAACATAGAATAGAAAATGCAAGCCTATAGCAAAGAGGCAGAAAAATAATATAGGAGCATAGGAGAAGGAAAGATTATTTTTAGTTATAGAAGGAGAGCTTCATGGAAAAGAGTATTTGCATTATGTCTTGGAATATGAGAAGCTTTGTGCATGCAGAGAAAAGGATTACTAGGTGGGTGGAATGGTGTTATGTAGAACCCAATGGTTTTACATAGAGGAGCAGAATCAGAAATCAGTCTAAGGAGATGGAGAGCCTGCTCTCCGAAGGATTATGGGATCATAGGGCTTCGAATTTCATATTCAAAGTTTAGGATTTTATCGTATGGAGGACAGACAAGTGGATTTAATCTTAGAGTTTTATCAGAATCACATATTGAGTTTTTAAAGTCCGAGCAAAATCACTCCCTACACTTGTGAGGCCTAGAGTATTAATGGAGGCCCACATACTGTATGTCTAAATATTTAAAGTTTTAAAGTAACAGGTACACAAAACCTGGCCCTTGTTTTCCCCCAGGGTCTGCAATCTGTCTCAAGGACTACTCTTACCTTGGAAACCAAAGAGGTCCCACCCTCCCTGAGGGCCACTGGCCAATGGAGGCCTGAGGGGTCACATGACCTTCAGGAACTGGGCAGAACAGAAGCTGAACTCCACAAGGGACTCCTTGGCAGTGGCCAGACCTGCCCGCATCCAGTCAAGCGCTTTAGGTCCCTGGCAGGGCAGGTCCTCTTGCCTCCTGCCTCACTTTCCTGACTCAGGGTTGCCGGGCAGTTCTAAGTATCACTTGAAACTACACCCATGCACTCCAACCACCTCCAGAGCTGAGGGGACAGTATAAGTACTCTTACCTGAGGAATGCCGTCTGTCTACATATCATTCCGCTTTGGAGGAAACTGCCTTGAAACTAAAGCAGCCCCTCTCTTCTGGTTTCAAAGGGCAAAGGCTGATTTTTTTTATCCCCCAGCCTGACCCCATCTCAATTGACAAGACACTCGGTCTGACTCTCTCCAGTATTTTGTGTGTACTCAACTGCTTATGGGACTTCAGGGCTAATAATCACTGCTAAAAATGGGCAAGGTGTTTCTGTTTAATTATTGTTGGCTGGCATAGGAGAGTAGATGATTGGCATTTTAGAAAGTGAGGTGGAACAGAAGAAGGATAAATGGAAAGGTGGTGAGACTATAGCAGGAGAGCTGTGAGAAGCCACCAAATAAGCAAAACAAGGGTCTGGGGGAAGCAGGGGCTATGGGTTGGGTGTAGAGGAGGAGCTGAACTGGAGAGGACTCCAAGTGATGGCATCAGAAATGCTTGGGGAGAGCAGGGAATCCTAACCACTAGACCAGCAGGTAATGGAGGGAGACTAGATTTTGGGTGGTGAGCACCCAATGCAATATATAGATGATGTGTTATAGAATTGTACACTTGAAAATTATATAATGTTACTAATTAATGACACTCCAATAAACTTAATTAAAACATTGTCAGTGGTCAGAGGGAGAGGTGGAGTGGAGATGACTCAGGTTTCTAGCTTGTCATAGGTTAATTGTCTCACCAAGCAGATGTGTTGAAGTCCATACTCCTGCTACCTTTAAATGTGGCCCTGTCTGCAGACAGGAATCATTGCAGATGCAATCAAATGAAGATGATATCATTAGGGTGGGCCCCAAGTCAATATGGCTGGTGTCCCTATAGCAAGAGGGAGGGCAGAGAGGACACATAGGGCAGACAGTCTTGTGATGATGGAGGCACAGATAGAAGTGATGCAGCTACAAACCAACATTTGCCAGCTATCATCAACAGATAGGAGACAAAAGAGGATCCTCCCCTGTAGGTTGCAGAGAGAGCGTAGTCCTGCAGACACCTTGATTTTAAATTTCTAGCTTTCCAAACTGTGAGAGAATAATATGTCAATGTTGTTTGAAAGCACCGACTTTGTGACAGTTCGTTATTGCAGCCCCAGGAAACAGGTGCATCAGCTGTAACGGCACCCATGCTAATAACACAACTACCTGCTCTGAAAATCCCTTCGCACTCTGACCCGAGCAATCGGTGAAGGGAAGCTTTTGCCATAGCCAGCGCCTGAACTGTCCTTGTTCCCTGTAACACACACATCTTCTCCACAAGCAATGGAACCCCAAGCAGTGTCCTTCTTTGTCACCTAGCTATACTAACTCACTGTGGCTTTCAATGATCTACTATATGAAAAGGCATAAAGAGAAGGTATTACTTTCCTACAGATTTCAATTGTCTACTGTATAATAAGGCAATTTGCAAAAGTGAAGTTGAAAGGTTTTTACAGTCAGTTTTCCCATTTTCCAATTTGGCTTGGAAGGTATTTTTGGTACTATTTTAAGCTATTATCTTTCATCTACCATAGTGAAAATTATTCAGAAAACCTACAGGAGATTTCATCTTCACAAGGAATGGTTTTCAGATAGGAAATTGTGGCAGGATTGAATTGCCAAAGAGACAGCTGAAAAAAATGGGTCATGCGTTCATCCCGTTCTGGGACAGGCTGCCAAGAGGTTCTCTGCTCATGTTGGTCCTCTTCTCATAAACAAGCTGCTTTAACAAGTTACTTTTAAAAAGCATACTTATTTCCCCAGTGAATTACACAGGAAAAAAAATCCAACCTTCCCTCCAGAGAACTCAAAACAGTTGTTTGTTCTCAGAGCTCAGGTGTGGTAAAATAGCTGTGGGCTAAAAATGCACGCTGGAGATTGGCCAGTAGGCTGGAGCTCTCTCTCAGCTCCAGCCTGATTTCTCACACTGGTGTGCAACTCAGAGCTTGGCTAATGAGAATGGGGTGGGGGTGGACTCAATTTTCAATTTCAATTTAATTACACAGTCTATAGTGCCTAGTGGGAAGGATTTGGGGGCAAGATTAACGCTCAGCAGTGCTCTATTTTACATTCCTTTTTGATAAAGAGCCCTGTATTGATTATCCAAAGTGAGTTTTCAAAAATGTTTTTTAAGAGCCAAATTGTTTTGGTGGCAGAGTGATTTAAAGACAGGGAGGGGGTAACTTCATTTCTTGGCTCTTTGTCAAAATTTAGATGAATTGAAGGTATAAGATGCCTCTTGGGATTGTATTGCCAGAAAATTCTTGAGAGTGAAGAGTGCCTCCCTATTTGGGAGAACAAAGAATAGAAATTCCATTGTAGAATTAGAAATTCCAGCTGGCGGACACTGATTGAGTAACACAACTACCTGCTCTGAAAATGACTTTATAACTAATACACTTAAAACCCTCCCCTCTTATGTTAAAGTCTAAAAAATTTCACTCTCTTATTGGGATGGGACATCATTATGATTTTATCTGGCATAAAGTCAATGTTTAAGATTATGAGTAAATATTTGGTGTTTTATTTCAGTGCCTACATATTCTACTAGTTTAGCCAAATGTTAAAAAAAAGGCAAATGAAAAGTAGCTTTAATATATTTCTTGACCAACTATTTTAACTAGTTAAAACAGAAAACAAGCTCACTGCAGATACCATCTTTCTTGGGTAGAGCACTCCCTTCCATCCCGCATCAGCCTGGGGGAATGCAGCAGCCCCTCCCTGGGGAGCTCGCAACCTGCTGAGGAGTCAGCTGCCTGGGCTGCAGTATAGAGGGCCTGGGCAGACTGGGCGGGGGTGGGGGTGGGAGGGGGGGTGTCAGGGACTGAGTTCTGTGGCTTTGGAGTGGGGGTGCTATTTTCCCAAGAACCTTACTGGTGCCTCCCCCTCACAGGAGATCTGCTAGCCTCACTCTCTGGCCTCTCAGTGGCCCCACCCTTCTGACTTCTGGTGGCTCTGTCTTGCTGAGGGTGGGGCAGAATGGCAGACAGACTAAGCTGTGTGACTCTGGGGTGGAAGCCTCTCTCCCCATTTTCTTCCAAGCCTCCCCTTTAAGGGAGACCCACTGGTCCCATCCTTCCAACTTCTAGTGGCCCTGCCCTGCTGAGATAAAACTCTGGGCAGAATCTGGGACAGACTGAGTTGTGTGGCTCTAGGGTGGGGGATATTTTTCCCTCACATGACCTCCCTTCACACAGCCAAATCTTAGTCTGTTTGGGCCTGATAAACTCTGCTGGCCTCACCCTGACAACCGAGACTCCGCCCCACCACAAAGGTGTGTGAGCATCCACTAGGTCACAACTAGACTTGTTATACCCTGGGAGATTTGCTGAGTAGCCTCAGACACTGGCACTGAGTTTTAACCTGTATCAGCTGGGTGAACACCACTCACCCCTACCTGGTAACTCACCGAAAACCTACCTCATGCAACTCAAATACTGCCAGAGGGTCTTTTGGTGACTGAGCTTAACAGGCAGCCAGCAGGTGAAGGAAGGCAGAAGCAGACTTTGGGGTGCCTTGGGACATTTGCTAACATGCCCCCAGCACAGTACTGTTAACAGTTGGCCTTATTGTACAGCTTGGTTCTTCCCTTACACACTCAGGCCCAGCAGAGGCAGCCACAAACTATGGATTGCTTTGTAGCTACAGATTGCACAGGGCCAGTAGTAGTCAGTATCTGACATTGGTCTGTACCAGAGTACCTCCCAAGAGACCCCAGAACGAACATACCCAGATGCCAGCTTCAGACAACATCAGAACAGGATCCAAATAGTGTCACCCGAGGCACATCCAAAGGGAGATCTCGGCATATCCAAAAGGAGACCAGACCCTGCTTAAGTGAATTCTGGTTTATGTGGTCAGTACCTGCACAACTGCTCATATACTGTGGTCAGGGTTGATTCCTAGTCAGCCAGCCTGAGGGTTGACCCCATGCTTGAATGGGCCAATAGCAATCAAAACTCAATTACCACAGATGGGGCCACATAACTCACCCAGTTCAAGTGATGAGGGAGACTACACCACTGGGTCCCACAGGACACCTGCTATATAAGGCCACCCTACCAAGACAGGGAGTTGTAGTAGATCTACCTAATACATAGAAATAAACACAAAGAGGCAGCCAAAATAGGGAGACAAGATACCTGCCCCAAAGGAAAGAACAGGAGAAATTTCCAGAAAAAAATAAATGAAATGGAGACAAACAATTTATCAGATATAGAGTTCAAGAAAATGTTTATAAGGATGTTCAAGGAACTCAGTGTGAACTAAACAGCATGAAAAGGAACATTGAAACCATAAAAAAAGTGTCAGAAATGAAGAATACACAGAAGGAATAAACAGTAGGTTGGATGAAGTAGAAGATTGAATTAGTAATTAGGAAGACAAGGTAGAAAAAAATGCCCAGTCATAGCAGCAAAAAGAAAAAAGAATTAAAAAATGAGTTTGAGCCCTGGCTGATGTGGCTCAGTAGAATGAGTGCTAGCCTGCAAACCAAAGGGTCGCTGGTTCAATTCCTAGTCAGGTCACATGCCTGGGTTGCAGGCCAGGTCCCTAGTAGGTGATGTGTGAGAGGCAACCACACATTGATGTTTCTCTCCCTCTCTTTCTCCTTCCCTTCCCCTCTCTCTAAAAGTAAATAAATAAAATCTTTAAAAAATGAGTTCAAGAGACCTTTAGGACAACATAAAATGTAACAACATTTGCATCATAGGGGTACCAGAAGGAGATAAGAGAGGGCATGGGATCAAGAATCTATCTGAAAAAATAATGACTGAAAACTTCCCAACTTGGTGAAAGAAAGAGACACATGAGTCTAAGAACTGCAGAGAGTTCCAAACAAGATGAACCCAAAGAGGCCTGCACCAAGAAGCATTGTAATTAAAATGGCTAAGGTTAAAGACAAGGAAAGAATCTTAAAAGCAGCAAGAGAAAGACAATTAGGTACCTACAGGGGAGGTCCCATAAGTCTGATAGTTGATTTCTCAACAGAAACATTTCAAGCCAGAAGAGATTGGCTTGAAATATTCAAAGTGATGTAAAGCAAGGGTATACAACCAGACCTACAACCCAAAGTACTTTACCCAGTAAGGCTATAATTTAAAATTGAAGGAGAAATAAAGAGCTCCCCAGACAAGATGAGGCTAAAAGAGTTTGTTACTGCTAAACCAGTATTATAAGAAATGTTAAAAGACCTCTATAAGAAAAAGAAGAAAAAATAAAAAGAGGAACATAGTTAAAACAATACAATGGCAATAAATACAGACCTATCAATAGTCACTTTAAATATAAATGGCTCAAATGCTTCAGTCAAAAGACAAAGGGCAGCTGAATAGATAAGAAAATAAGACCAATACATATCCTGTCTACAAGAGACTCACCTCAGTATAAAATATACACACAGACTAAAAGTGAAGGGATGGAAAAAGATATTTCATGCAAATGGAAAGTGAAAAAAGCCGGGGTAGGAGTACTTATATCTGACAAAATAGACATTAAAACAAAGGCTATAGTAAGAGACAAAGAAGAATACTACATAATGATCAAGGGAGCAGGCCAACAGGAGAATATAATAACCCTTGTAAACATTTATGTACCCAACATAGGAGTACCTAAATAAGTATAGCAAATCTTGATGCACATAAAGGGAGAGACCAACAGTAATATAGACATAATAGGGGATTTTAACACCCCATTGACATCTATGGATAGATCTTCTAGCAGAAAATCAACAAGGAAATGGCAGCCTAAATAACACACAAGATCAGACAGATTTAATTGATATTTTCAGAGCATTTCACCTGAAAGCAGGGTAATATACATTCTTTTCAATGCTTGGAACATTTTCTAGAAGAGACCACATATTAGGACACAAAACAAATCTCAATAAATTTAAGAGTACTGAAATCATATTGAGCACCTTCTCTGTCTATAATGGGTAAAACTAAAAGTCAACCACAAGAACAAAAAAACTGAAAACACACAAAGACATGGAGGCTAAATAATATGTTACTAAACAATGAATGGATTAACAATGAGATCAAGGAAGAAATCAAAAGACACCTTGAAACACATGAAAATGAGGATGCAACAACCCAAATCTATGGGACACAGGGAACACACACCTAAGAAAAAATTCATAGCATTACAGGCCTATTTCAAGAAACAAGATAGACCTCAAATAAACAATCTAAGTTACACTTAAAGGAACTTGAAAAAGAACAATGAAAAAACCCAAAGTGATTAAAAAGAAGGAAATAAAGATCAGAGAGCACAAATAAATATAATAGAGTCTAAAAAAACAATACCAAAGATCAATGACACTAAGAGCTGATTCCCTGAAAAGATAAACAAGAGTGACAAACCTCTTAGCTGACTTAACAAGAAGAAGAGAGAATCCAAATAAATATTATCAGAAATGAAAGAGGAGAAGTAACAATTGACACCAAAGAAATACAAAGGATTGTAAGAAGATATTAAGAAAAACTATATATATGCCAATAAATTGGACAATCTGGAAGAAATGGATCAATTCCATGAAACATAAAATCTTCCAAAATTGAATCAGAAAGAATCAGAAAATATGAATAGACAGATTACAACTAATGAAATGGAAGCAGTAATTTAAAAAACTGCCAATAAACAAAAAAGTCCTAGACTACATGGCTTCACAGGTAAACTTTACTAAACATTCAAAGAACTAACACCTATCTTTCTCAAATTATTCGAAAAAATGAAAGAACAAGCAATACTTGTAAGCTCACATTATGAGGCCAGCATTGTCCTAATTTCAAAACCAGGTAGACACTACAAAGAAAGAAAATTATAGGACAATATCCCTGATAAACATAGATGTTACAATCTCCAAGAAAATATTAGCAAACCAGATCCAGTAATACATAATAAGATTATACACCAAGATAAAGTGGGGATTATTTCAGGTATGCAGGGTTGGTACAATATCTGCACATCAATAAATGTGATACATTACATAAACAAAATGAAGAATAAAAATTACATGATCATATCAATAGATGCAAAAAAAGCATTTCATAAAATCCATCACCCATGTAGGATAAAAACTCTCAGCAAACTGGAAATAGAGGGAACATAACTCAATGTAATAAAGGCCGTATATCATGAACCCACAGCCAACATCATACTCAATGGGCAGCATTTCTCTTCAGATCAGGAACAAGACAGGAATGTTTGCTTTCATCACTCTAATTCAACATACTACTGGAAGTCCTAGCCACAGCTATCAGACAAGAAGAAGAAATAATAGGTATCAAAATTGGAAAGGAAGAAGTAACACTGTCATTATTCGCAGATGGCATTATATAGGCACTGATGGCACAGATGGCACTGTATATAGGGAATCCTAAAGATGCCAACAAAAAAACTGCTAGAACTGATAAATGACTTCAGTAAAGTAGCAGGGTACAAAATAAATATCCAGAAATCAGTTGCATTTTTATGCATCAACAATGAAATATCTTAAAAGGAAACTAAGAAAACAATCCCATTTAAAGTTGCATCAGAAAAAATTCCTAGGAATAAATTTAACCAAGGATAGAAAAGATGTGTACCCGAAAAATGACAGGACACTGAAGAAAGAAAGTGATGAAGATACAAATAAATGGAATCATATACCATGTTCATAGATAGGAAGAAATAACATTATTAAAATGTCTATACTATCCAAACCAATCCATAGACTCAATGCAATTCCTGTCAAGATACCAAGGGTGAATTTCACAGAACTAGAACAAATATTCCAAAAATTATATAAAACCACAAAAGACCCTAAATATTGACAGCAATCTTAAGAAAGAAGAACAAAGTTGGATGAATTGCATTACCTGGTATCAAACTATACTACAAGGCCATAGTAATAAAAAAAGCATGGTATAAGTGTAAAGCAGACATTTACAAGGCCTGTCCATAAAGTATCCATTCATGTAATATAAAAAATAGAGCTATTTATTGAAGATATAAGATACAAGAAACATTATCCATAGGACATTAATGCCTCAATCCCCTTTAAAGTAGGTACCTTGGGACCTCACATAGTTTTCCCAATCACCATCAGTTGCCCTATCATATTTTCCTGAATCTCATTGACATTCTGAAATCTTTTCCCTTTCAAAGGTGATTTTAGTTTTGGGAAAAGCCAGAAGTTGCAGGGCACCAAATCTGGGCTGTAGAGGGGTTTGAGTCACCTGGGTAATTTTATGTTTCACCAAAAAACTCTGCATGAGACATGATGCATGAGTGGGTCTATTGTTATATTGAAGCTGCCAGATACCAGTTGCCCATAGCTGCAGCCTTCTGAATTATCTGAATAATTTCCACAAAGGAATATTCAAGCTAAATGCAAAATTTGATACAGATTCATTGCCCTACTTGCTTAGGGCAAAACACTAAATTTTGAATGTGATGGCCACACAGTACACATGCTCACTCAATGGCATCTACCACCCCCACTAACTAGTACTGTTCAGGCATCATCACTGTTCACACATGTGCATTTGAGTTCACTCTCTTTTGCTGCCAGGATATATCAATGTCACACAAACTGTTCTTATTTTATTAAGAACAGCTGGACTTTTTCTGTACAGACCTTATAGATCAATGGAAAAGAGTAGAGAGCCCAGAATAATCCCATGTCATTATGGTCAATTAATATTTGAAAGGAAGCAAGAACATATAATGTGGTAAAGGCAGACTTTTCAGTAAATGGTGTTGGGAAAAACAAACAAAAAAGCATGAAACTAGGCCTTCTTACACCATACACAAGAATAACTCCAAAATGGATTAAACACTAAATGTAAAACTTAAAACCATAAAAATCCTAGAAGAAAACATAGGCAGTAAAATCTTGGACATTGCTCATAGCAATATTTTATATGATATTTCTCCCCAGGCAAGGGAAACAAAAGAGAAAAAAACCCAAATGGGACTATCTCAAACTAAAGAGGTTTTGCACAGCAAAGGAACACTTCAACAACATGAAAAGACAACCCACTGAATGGGAGAACATGTTCACCAATGATAAATTTAATAAGGGGTTAATATCCAAAATTTGTAAAAAAAAAAAACAAACCCCATAAAACTCAACACCAAAAAAACCCCAAACAAACAATCCAATTAAAAATAGGCAAATAACTTGAATAGACACTTCTTCAGAGAGAAGATACAGATAGCCAACAGATATAGGAAAAGATGCTCAGTGTCACTAATCATCAGGGAAACACCAATTAAAACCACAATGACATCAGATATCACCTCCCACCTTATGAGGAACCACCTTTCCTGGTTTCAGAAGCTGTAACCCCCCATGGCTGAGGCTGAATAAAGGACCTTGGGACCATAAGCCACTAAGGGGACAAAGCTTATCTCCCTGGCAGGGGGACCACCTCTGCCCCTTTTAATTCACCCTGCTAGGCACTGGGCAGATGACTGCCCATTGATTGGTTAGTCAGTGATGGGTAAGATTCCTCAAGGAGGGATAACCTAAGACAGGCACGGTCACAAAGGGGCCCTCAGGGAAGGACTTGGGGGGCTATAGGAAAAGGGGATGATGGACTCTTACCCCTTGTCTTTGACATAGCCTGAGTCCTCATTCTGTCTGTGAAAAGTCACCTAATCTCTTGGCTGCCTTATTTCCCCTGCCTGAATTAAGCCTGAAACAATGTCAAAGGGCGGGCCAGCCCTGGGCAGGAACAGGTGGTTCCCCGGGGCTATCAGGCCTAAGAAAGAATGAATAAAATCCTGTGAAACCTGCTTTGCTAAGAATGTCCTCCATTTTCTGATAAGGATCCAAGTGTGAAATGAGTTTGTTCCCCAAAGTTTTATGGCTCTTTAGCTAACTGACCTTGACTCAGAAGAAGCCCTCATAGTTCTCTGAATGTTATCTATTGTTTGATGATTACTGCCTGACAATGATTAATGAGTTTTACCTATATTCCTGTGCAAATTGAACTCAATATGAGCCCATTGAGGAACAGGCTCCTGGCCCTTCTCCTTTGAGAAACTGGTTACCTTTCCTCCCCAAGCAGATCACATCTTGGTAGACTTATTCTCATCTGTGGTGGCTGGCGGGGGAGGGCCCTGTGCATGGAGTGCACCCCCTGACCTGTTAGAATGGCTATCACCAATAAATAAACAAACAACAAGTGCTGGTGAGGATGCAGAGAAAAGGGAAGCCTTGTGTACCATTGGTGGGAATTTAGATTAGTATAGTCACTGCAGAAAGCTGTATGGTTACCTCAAAAAATTAAAAGTAGAACTGCCTAATGACCCAGCAATGCCACTTCTGGGAATCTATCTGAAGAAACCTAAAACACTAATTCAAAAAAGTATATGCACCCCTATGTTCATTGCAGCATTATTTACTATTTACAATAGCCAAGATATAGAAGCAGCCCAAGTGCCCATCAGGAGATGAGTGGATAAAATAGCTGTGCTACATTCATACAATGGGGTACTACTTGGCTGTACAAAAGAGGGAAATCTTACCTTTTGTGACAGCATGGGGGGACCTGGACAGCATTATACTAAGTGACATAATTCAATCAGAGAAAGACCAGTACCATAAGATCTTGTTACAGAACAGACCCATGAGGGGGGCAAGATACTATTACTGAATGGACCCCCCATTTTCCCAGGGTCCCCCTGTACTAGGTTTGCCTTTCTTGCCACTAGGGAATTATAGCTCTCAATGACACAGATTGGTGAAAAGGAAAGGAAGTATTTATTCAAAAGTTATACAGACTTAGACGTCTTCATTAAAATCCCAAAGTCCCTTAAAACACCCACAAACAGACATGGTCCTTCCTCCCCACCTTTGTCCAGTCCGGGGTACCATATCTCAGGAAAAGAAATAGAAGTCTGTGGCTCAGGTAGCCCCTAGTTCTTCCCAGTAATCCATGCTCTGCTGGCAGGCCTCCTGCAGTTCCCAGCCCCATCAGCTGTGTCACTGGGATCTCCAGTTCTTAATCCAAACCCACATGGCATCTTCTCCCAGCCCACCAGTAAGAATCCTTTTACCCCTTTCCTTCCTTCAGCATCTCTCCTGCATTCTTTCAAAATGCTATGGGAGAGCTCCGCATTGCTGCTACATCTTGCTTTCCAGCCTCCTAAGCTGTGTGGCAAAGGGAGCCCCAAAGCCGCATGGTTCCTCCCTCATGAGGGAGGGTCCCGTGTGGGTCCAACCTGTGTGGTTGCCATGTCTGGGTTTCAATCCCAGAGCCAATCTTCCTCTGCAGCCCCATTTCTGACTTTTCCCACAACTGGCTACACCTGCCAGCATTCTTATATATTTTCCAGCTTTTCTGGGCTGCCATAGTAAGTCCAAGCAGGCATGGCCCTGGAGCATGGAGCCAACCATCTCCAAGCTCTCCTGCAGGCACTGTAACCAGGGGTAGTTGCCTCCCAGTTGCATCCTGGGATGTAGTCACTTCCATCCCCCTGGCTCAAAGTGTGGCCACAGGCATTTTTAACATATCCCTGAAACCAGTTAAAAGTCATAGATATGTAAAATGACTGTTCTAAAGGTTATTTGTAAAACTGTTCGTATGCAAAAATAACTCAGTGGCCCTGCTCCAAGTGTCCTATCCCTCAGTTCAGACTTGTAGGGGTGAGGATATCCTATATTTTTAACATTTCCTGGACACCCTGAGTCTGGACCCCATTATAAACCCCTTTTTTGGCAGGGGGGCAGTGCTGGCTGCATCCTGTTACAATCTCACTTATATGTGGAATCTAATGAACAAAATAAGCTAACAAACAAAATAGAAGCAGACACACAGGCACCAAGTCTGTCAGTGGGCAGGAAGGTTGGGGGCTGGGTAAAAAAGGTGAGGAGAGTAAGCAAAAAACCCCCCAAAACCCAAAAACCCCTCATAGACACAGACAACAGTATGGTGATTACCAGAAGGAAAGGGGGAGGTAGGAGAGGGTAAAGGGAGAAAAAGTGGTGACGGAAGGAGACTCGAACTGGAGTGGTGAACACACGATACAAAACACAGATGATGTATTATAGAATTTTACACCCACCTGAAACCTATATAACCTTGTGAACCAATTTTACCCCAAGAAATTCAATTAAAAACAAAAGAAGAAAATAGGTCTCTTTATAAGGAAAAGTATTTTGTATGTGACTTACATAAGTAAGAATGATATTAATAGACTCCACTGTGTAACTGTTGTTTGGCCTTACCAAACCCCTTGAGCATATACAAATAATTGAAAATGCAGTGATAAAGAAACTAAGCTGAAAGGCAAATAAACTGTTTGAAATGGCTAACTGATTTTTTCATTGCACAATGATGGCGTTTTTTCAAGTATTCAGATGGCTGCTACTTTGAGTCAATATTTACATTTATATTCAAAAGCAAAATGGTACCTGATAAGCATTAGATCGTGCCTACAGTCTAGTATTTGCAGTACAGCACATTGCCAAATGACTTAACAATTTTTAAAGCTTGATGAGTTACGGGGCATCTGGCACAGATTAGTTACAACTGGCACTTAATTTGGGTGGAAAGAGAATGGGAACTAGAATGGGAACTTATTTCAAAGACCACTGGGAGAAGACTTTGAAAAATGTACCCTTGAATTGCATAAATGTAGATTTACCACTCTTCTTGACCAGGGTGGGTTATAATTTATGCCCTAGGAGAACAGCAGCAGCAAAAGGCATGGAGGTTTGCGTTCACCAGCGAAACCTGAGCACAGTTTGCCTCGGGTCAGTGCCTGCGTTCCCCAGTCTAGCGGCACAGGCAGCCCTGGGGGAAACCGTAGCTGGCCTGGCCTGGGGGAGGGGACGAGGGGGAGGGAGCCCAGAAGCGGCTGGGGAAGGCCGGCCATCCTTGGTTTGTGTGTGTGGCCGCATGTCACAAATAAATTAGTAGAAAGACCGGATGAGAGGGCAGTGACGCAGGCAGGAAGACTGACTAACTGCGGGTAGACATCAAACACCACAGTGGAAAGTCAACTTGTATGATTCCACGGCGAGGGGTTCATCTCTTAACTGTTTGGGAGGGGGTGACTGGGTGAATTGAAACTTGGGAAAATCACAGAGAAGAGTCACCTTAGTTAAGGGAGAAGTAGATAAAAGCATCTATTGGCACCCATGATGCTATCGATGCAGAGGTCAGGATAAGCTCAGAGGGTTGCGTACTCAGCAGTGGTGGCAGAGTCTCCGTCTCCACTGCGTCCCCCGCTTGGGGAGGATGGTGTGGAGGGAGGCACTGAAGTGGGGAGACAAGGGAACTGCATGAGCACCTCCATCTGATCGATTTTTGTCGGTCAACACACACATCGCTCATACCCAATAATCAGCAATGCCTTTTGTATATTTTAAAATATTTACAAATGCTTAATTATTAACATGTAAAGCAGAATTATATATTACAATTTATGAGAAGGGAGGAAATACCTTGTCGTTGATATGTTCCTGGATTTTTTCTCTAGTCACTGAAAGAGAAAGCAAAAAGAAATTTAACATGAAAGTATGCAAATGAATAAAATGCAGTACTAGTTTTGCTCTGTTCTCACTCGAAACTCCAATAGCAGCACAGGCTCTCTGAGCAAGGATTTGTATCATAACATGAATGTTTGCAATCACTTGGATAACTGGAATGAAAAAAAAGTCAAAACCTAAAAAGACCACATTAGACAAACACTAAATGACATGGACCGGAAAGAGTATGAAACTCCCGCAAAGAAATGGTGAAGAGATGAAAAGGACCAAAGAAAAATTCAAACAGTATCCAGTCAAAGGTTTCCGAACAATGACAACCTGTCAGGTGGGGTACTACCACTGAGCTGATGCAACCCTGAGGACTAGACCAGGAGATTTAAAGGCAGAAGCGTTACTTTTAAAATCTGTTGTCTTCCCTGTGAAGGTGATAAAGATGTTATTATGTTTTGTTGTTATAGGACTGCTGGAGATTAGTGAATGTACACACCAACAGTTCTATAAATGGTATCTTGGTCAGGACAGAAACAAGTCAGAGTAACATATAAAGGCAACATAGGGGTATAACTAATAAAGATTCTAAAATAATAAACCTTAGTCATTGCAAAAATAGCCCGAGAGTGATCAACGTCGCATTTGTCTTACACAGAAGGAAAAGAATCCTTAGTAATAAAAAAACCCAACAAGCCACCAGGAAAGATAGGAAAGAAGTAATTGTGTGGCACTGCAGTTGTTATGTGCTTGTGAACATCTTGGTGTGAGACGTACATGTTACTAAACATGTCCTTTTAAAATTTTAACTAAGGTAATGGTGCAGTCACATGCATTGGTAAGAAATAATACAGACAGACCCTGTCTGTGTACACTTGGCCCAGTTCCCCCCAGTCGTGACACCTGAGTGATCCATGGCACAGCATCACTGCCAGGACATGACGTGGACGCAGTCAGGACATGGAGCATTTCCGTCACCACAAGGATGCCTCACGTTATCCTTTTATCTTTGCATCCATTGCCTCCCACCCCTACATTTTGAGCCAGCCACTACTGGCTCTGGCTCCCTGACGAAAGGAAAGGTTCATGGGTTAAAATCATTAGGTGGAGGATCTTAGGGCCTGAAGGTGGCAACTGGTGAGCTCTGCATCTTACCAAATACTTGGCTTTGTGCCAGCAGCTCTTTCTGTATTAGTCCTCAATTGATTTTCCAAGAGTTTAAAGTGTCCTAATAACAGTGATATTTTTTTCCTCCTATTTTATTCAACATCTGTAGTATCCTAGCTCTGTATTAAGAACCTGGTATGTGCTCAGAATTGTGGGAATTGACATGAAGGACTGAGAGTAAATGCCAGACAACTTACAACATCATATTTTACAATTTTCCTGAAGATTAGCATTACTTTAATTGTCTTTTTAGTGCAAATTTCCCCAAATTTTCACTGTTTTCTTTCTTTAAACTACTATTGACTAAAATAAAGTTCCTTAGCACAGCTACAGTGAACAGAGAGGCTTCTTCTTCATTGTATTGCATGGTGTGTAATAGGGGTCAGGGGTCGTGGCAGGCTGAGCAGCACCAGGCAGGCTTAACTTGAGAGCGCCAGTTACAAGCAGGAGCCCAGGACGCAAACCTGGGCTGTGTCTCGGGATGACAAGACAAACTGGACACAAGTTTTCCTGGTAAAGGTCAGAGGGGGTCCAGGGTGTGTGCTATCTGTCCAAATAAAGAAGAGGAGGGTGACTTGGTGATATAAGTGGCAGGGGATACACCTGTATTTTGGAGAGATTTAGGTATCACAATGCACATAATTCCAGGAACAAGGCAGGAGCCACGCTGGGAGACTGAGAGGTAAGGCAAGGGCTGAGTGAGGAGGTCACAGGGCAGCCTTGCTGTTCCCGAGGTTAGGGAATTGGTTGAGGGTCATGGGGACTTGGGAGCCAACTAGACCATTTCTGTGAGTTACAGCTATTTAAATATAAGAAAAATGATCTCCTCCCTTGAGCTCTGAAAACTCGCATAAATTAAAACTCATAATTATATAATTATTTTGTGGCCCTAGTCATCATGATTGCTGCTAATGATAATCTTTTTCTCTTGCTTATGGATAATCATAGCCTGGTGGGGATGTAAATGTTCCCTGGCCGATGCACAAAAAAAGGAGGGAATCCCACTTAAAACCTAAGTCATCCCCAAATTTATTCAAATCGTATGTGAAAAGAGGAATGGAATTTAGGGGATAAATTTTAACTGCATAAGCCATTGCTAATAAAAGATTAAGAAGTATGTGGTTTAGCATCTTTTAATTATTTTTTCTAGCATCTTTAATATACAATGTTTGAAATCTCTGGTTGGATCAACATTATTTTGCTCAGAGGTTTGTGGACTTTGCATACTGATTCTTTCCTGTTTCCAAGTACATTTGCTTTTAGGCTATTTTTATTCACTTTAAAGGAATTTTAATAACTTTCTGTTGACAGCATGGACAGCTGGTCTTGAGAATTAAAGAAAATTCACTTGCTGACTGAGGAAGGAAGTGACATCAATGAGCTTCTAAAGTCAGCCCAGAGGGGGAAATTGGCTTGTGAGAGAGTAGCCTTTCATTGCACTGTATTTATCGAGAGATGCCTTGAGATGCAAATTGCGGTATCAATCAAACCTACGGTGCCTACCTCCAACCAACTTAGTGCAAACTGAAGAACACTGAGAAGAAAAAGGATGAGAAGTGCAGGAGCCTAGGGGCTAAGTGAATTACGGGAGCTCAGGATCCCCCCTCTCTCTGCTGATACTTCACTCTCTGTCAAGCCTCTTTGTCTAGAAAATGAGTTTGATGTAAACTGTTGGTCGAAGTTGTCCTTTTTCTAAGACAGACGGCTAATAAGAACATGTACTTATATATTCATATATAGTGCAGACTTGTTACCCTGTCACCTTAACCTAGAGTGCTGTCAACTGCTTTTTATCCCCCATTGAGAGCTATCTGGAAACAGGGATATTTAGGTATCATAAACTGCCACACCCTTGACATCTTGATATTTTTAAAATTGGTATTCATTGTTCATAACTCTATCACAGAAAAAAGTCAGGTACCAAATCTGCACTTTAAATAGTTATCATTGTCATCATAATGAATGGCTTCATTCTTCACCGTCATCAGAAAACTTACCTCTGAAGCTGCAGTTACCCATTTTTCTAAGATAACCGTGCTGCAGGCGCATAGAATGTGTTTGTGTATGGGTGTGTATTGTGAACATGAATGTATGTGTGTATATATACACACTTGTGCGCCAGATAGGAAGAAAAGTGCATACACAAATTTTATGGTTGTGACCCCTGGCTGGTGTGGCTCAGTGGATATAGTACTGGCCTGAGAACCAAAAGGTTACCGGTTTAATTCCTAGTCAGGGCACATGCCTGGGTTGTGGACCAGGTCTCCAGATGGGAGTGTGCCCCAGACAACCAATTAATGTTTCTCTCCCTTTCTTTCTCCCTCCCTTCCCATCTCTCTAAAAATGAATAAATAAAATCTTTAAAAAATAATTTTTATGGTTGACCTGAAAAACTAAATTGATGACTATTTCTTAGCTCATTCTAGAAAGTGTCTGAGGTGGCTACGGTGATAGTTCAGTCACAGTTAAATAATTTGAGTTATCAATCTGGAGTCAAATAGAATTTAATTTAGCTCAAAAGATAGGCATATTAATGCTGGCTTCTTTTCCTTAGCTATAAAATATTTGGGGTATTCAATTAAATTTTCACATTTTATGAGCTTATATATGTAATCTGAATCACTTAAAAATATTGGTAAAGTGAGCCCTGGCTGGCGTAGTTCAAGTGGATTGAGCAGGGGCTGCGAACCAAAGTGTAGCAGGTTTGATTCCCAGTCAGGGTACATACCTGTGTTGCAGGCCATGACCCCCAGCAACCACACATTTATGTTTCTCTCTCTCTCTCTTTCTCCCTCCCTTCCCTCTCTAAAAATAAATAAATAAAATCTTTAAAAATATATTGGTAAAGTGAAAAAGGATGGATGAGGTCTCAACAGCTGTAGATTTCAGGCCAAAGGACTTTCCGATTGTCTCCAAGCCTGGACATCCTTTGACTTTATCAAAACCCACCCTTCTGATCCCACCGTGCAGTGAGTTGTAATGCACGTCTGTGCTGTACAATATGCTGGGTGCTCTGCAGGTGTAGAAGTAAAGCAGATGAAACATGATGAGCACACTAAAGAAGGAACAACAAGAAATCAGGAGCTGTAAGGAATTTATTGGTAATTGTATGGTCAGTCAGGTCAAAAGGTACTTAAATATTGATAGAGTACACATAAAAACATAATCAGTAAACTCCTTTGGTGATTTTATTTTTAGATCTGACACTAAAAGCAAAAGCAACAAAAGCAGAAGTAAATAACTGGGATGACATTGAACTAAAAGGAAACCATAAATAAAATGAAAAAGAGACATATGAAATGGAAGACAATATTTACAAGCCATATATTTGATAAGAGATTAATACCCAAAATATATAAAGAACTCATATGACTCCAGAGCAAAACAACCTAACAAACATTTGGTTTAAAAATGGGCAGAAAATCTGAACAGACATTTTCTTAAAGAAGACATGCACAGGGCCAACAGGTACACGAAAAGATCAGAGAGATGCAAATTAAAACCAATGAGATACCTCCTCACACCTGTTAGAATGACTGTTATCAGCAAGACAAGAATGACAAGTGTCTATGAGAATGTGGAACAAAGGTGCGCTCACTGTCGGTCGGAATGTAAATTGGTGCATAGTTTTCAATCGTGCAAAACTATGGGGGTTCCTCAAAACATGAAGAATAGAACTACCACACGATCCAGCAGTTCTGCGACTGAATATCTATCTGAAGAAAACAAAGCACTAACTCAAAAAGATATATGAATCCCTTGCAGAATTATTTATAGTAGCCAAGGTTTTAAAACAACCTAAGTGTCCATAGATAAATAAGTGAATAAAAAATGTAGTATACTTATACCATGAAATATTATTCAGTCATAAAAAAGAATGCAATCTTGCAATTTGTGACAACAGGGATAGACTTTGAGGACGTTCTGCTAAGTGACGTAACTCAGACGGAGAAAGATAAATACTGTATGATCTCACTTGTATGTGGACTCCAAAAAAGAAACACCCAAACCATGCTCATAGTTACAGAGAACAGATTGGTGGTTGCCAGAGGCAGGGTGGGTGGAGGGTGGAGGAAGTGAAATGCGTGAAGGGGGTTAAAAGGTACCAAAAGAGGCATCTATTTATTTATTTTATAATGAAAAGCATATTCTTTTTAAAGATAACTTATCATATAAATAATACAAGTTCATTGCAGAAAAATGTAGATTTAAAAACAGGAAATTTGCAAGACCCATAATTATACAACCAGAGCAATCCTCTTAGTCTGTTTATCCAGATCTTATATTTAAATAACAAATATGTACTATATTTCTATTTTTTATAAAAATTAAGCTTCTGTTAAAAAAGGTATTTAAATCTTGATATAGTAGAAATGGTGATAGATTCACTTTCAGACTTTTCTAGTCTTGACTTTGCCATCATTAGGCTGTATGATATTTGGCAAATCACTTCACTCCTCTAGTGCATAATGACAGTGTTGGAAATACAGATGGTCTCTAAAGTCGTTTATAGTTACTTAAGTTCTCCAGTCCTAGAGAATAAGAGAGATCGAACATTTCCACAGAATTGAAATAAGTAAAAAGAGAAGAGGTCATATTTGGTGCAGGGGCTTGGTGCGGGGGCTTCATGGAGAAGATAGCATTTGCTTTGGGTGGGATATTAACAGGAGGTTGGAGAAAATGTATTTCACACAAAAGGAAAAGAATGTGCAAAAGCACAGAGCCAGGAAATGCATGTGGTGTGTGGGGGGAGTAGTAACTAGTTCTGCTTGACCGAAGCGTAGTCTGTATATTGGCAAGTAATAGGGATGAGGCAAAACATGCAATGATCGAGCAATATCATGGAGAGCCCTAAAAATCTCCCCTTAGGTAAGGGGAGATTTTGACATTTATATGCTTGGGAGTTCTAGAAGATTTTTGAGTCAGAGAGTGATTAAAACTGTTTTAAGAAGATCAATTTAACAGTTGTAAGGCTGGAGGATGGGTAATTCTGGTCAGGGGAGGGAAGAATGTCGGTGAATGTGACAAATTGTGAGTTGAAAGGACTTAATTCAGGCGAGGGGCTGGGGCAGCAGGACAGAGGTAAAAAATGAATTGAAGAAGAGCAAGATTTTAAGGCTGGCTACTTGGAAGGAGGTGCTCTTAGTGCAAAAGTGGAGACAAGGAAATAGGGTCTAAACAAGTGAATTCGGTGAGCAACGGTAGAGGGGGGATGATCCCCTCAGTTCAGCATTTGATAAGTTTCACATACCAACCAGTAAGACACCCACGGGAGGCAGAAAGTGAGCTGGGGATCAAGAGGCAATCTTCTGCAGACGCATGCTAGGGGAAGCTACGGCACCCAAGACTCTTTTTAAAGTATAGACAGGGAAATAAATACCAGTTTAAACTTTGAGAAACAGTTGTATTTTATCTGACAATTTTGATGCCTCACTAGGTAATGTAAAGCAAAATTTACCTTGTCTTCAGTGAACAGGACACTGCTTCCGAGCTAATACTACCAGGAAGTAGCAAGCTAGGAGTGTGCTTTCAGAGCTCCCTGGTCTCGGATTTTAGTCAAAGGCTACAATTCCAATTTGCTTTTTCTTTAACACATCAAGCAATTAACTGAATTCTCTGTGCATACTGATGGGGTATCCAACAAACGTAACTCAATTCTGACACCACATACCCAGAATTAGTACCAGATCTCAAAGGTTAAGGGCTCAGCCGCATATCTCCCCCCAGCCCCCCACACCAGTTGCAAGTTCCTGTATTCCTGACACACCGGTTTCAGGCTGTAGATGGGAGGTTACCATGACTGAGTGGCTTGAAGAGTTCAGAGAAACACTTTACTTACAAGATCATCAGTTTATTTTTAAAAGGACTATAACTCAGGAATAACCAAATTAAAGAGATGCATGGGGGGGGCAAGGCTGCCACGCCCTCTGGGGGCACACCACTCTAGCAGCACCTCCGCGCGTTCACCAACCTGGAAACTCTCTGAACCCTGTCCTTTTGGGGTTTTATGGAGGTTTCATCACACAGCATGATTTCCCTCCCTCCTTCCTTCCTGCCCCCTTCCCTGCCTCCTGGCCCCCCCTCCCTCCTTCCCTTCCCCCTCCCTCCCTCTCTCCCTTCCGTCTTTCCTTCCTTCCTTTTTTAAATCACTAGCCACTGGCTAAAGATTCAACCTCCAGCCTCAATTCCCTCACCAGAGGTGAGGGGTGGGACTGAAACTTCCAACACTCTAACCAAGTGTTTGGTGCTCTCGGCAATCAGCCCCTTCCTTAGGTGAGGTCTACAAGTCACCTCATTAACGTAACAAAAGACAACTTAATTGCTTTCAGCACTTGGGAAATCCAACAGTTTTAGAAGCTGTGCCAGGAAAAGGGACAAAGACCAAATCTGTGTTTCTTATTATAAATCACAATATCACAAAGGCAATCACAAGTTCTAGTAGGAGAAACTTACACCAATTTCCTTATTTATTAACTGGTGCTTATGAAACTTCAGGATTTATCCAAGGGCGGCAACCAGGTTAATGACAGAGCTGAGTGCAGAACACAGCTTTTAGTAATGCCTAAGAGTGAGAGCAAGTACATTAGTCCCTCCAACCCCCTTTGGGGATATGTTCCAAGACCCCCGGTAGATACCTGAAATCTTGGAGAGTACTGAACCCTACATATGCGATGTTTTTTCCTATGATTAAACACCTATGATAAAGCTTAATTTATAATTTAGGCACAGTTAAGAGATTAACAATAATAGCTAACAATAAAATGAAACAATTGTAACAATATACTGTAACAAAAGTTATGTGAATGGCTTTGGGGCCGTTATCAAGTAAAAAATAAGGGTTACTTGGGCTAAGCACCGTGACACCAGGACAGTTGAGCAGAAGACTACTAAGGTGGAGACTCTGGACAAAGGGATGATTCGTGTCCCTAGCAGGACATCACATTACTCAGTGTGCAATTTAAAACTTATGAATTGTTTATTTCTGGAATTTTCCATTTCATGTATTTGGGCTGTGGTTGGCCCCAGGTAACTGAAAAGGTGGAAAGTGAAACCACGGGTTGGGGCGGGGGACACTCCTGTAATCAGAATGTCTGAAAGTGGATCTCAGTTTCTTTACTCGTTGCCTGGTGGCCTTGGGCAAACAGCAACCTTTCTGAGCTTCCTCATCTGTGAAATAAGGACAGCAAACATATATATACTATAGATCCATTTTTGGTAATTCAATGACTTAACACATGCCAAGGGCTTAGCACAAAACCTGGCATCAGTAATGACTCTAGTTCTTGTTCTCCTGTGTCACACCAGGTTACCCTAGCTCAGGATAAAAAAACCCAGATTGTTTAAAATCCAGATGGAAGTTGTTTTTGAATGTGGTTAAGGAGAATAACAACACATTTCAAGACAACAGAGTATCTATTCTGGAATGACTAGAAATTATGGAAAAGAACTAGTAATATGTATTTTCAATGTCAAAAAATGAAAAAAAATTAGACTGAAATGAATAAATCATCTAGAACTTTTGTTCAGACAATTAATAAAAGCTAAAACATTTGGATTCCTATTTTTACCTTAACCAGATATCTCGGTCCTGCTCTTAACCTCCACTACCCGGACTGATAGACAGCAGGGGAGTCAGAATTCTGTGGCCTCTTCCAGTGGGCGGGGTGCAGGGACCAACTGAGCAAAGGTAACAGGACTTCCTGCGAGAAGTGGGGGGTCAATCAATGTCTCTCTAGTGAACCAACTCTGGTTCTCATGTAAAACATGCTTTGGGAAAAAAGGTATGCCCAATTTTCTGCTTACTTTTTGATGCTTTTTAGGATGTATTATAATATGGCACCTGAGAAATAATTTCTCCTTGATCAAACTTTAGACAGGTTCCTCTGAACCTTCTCCACTAGGCCTTGACCTTGACAACCCTGCCCTGACTTTTGCCTACCTAGCCCAGTCTTAGCAAGAATCCTGCTAAGGAAGTGTAATGAGAGTCCTCCCACCTGTGACATGTGGACACCCTAGATATCTAATCAAGTTTCACACCCCCCACCTTTGATGTCCAAACCCTCAGCCTGCCTTTAGCAAGAATCCTGTTAGGTCAGCTCAGGAAGAATTCCCCTACCCTGATGTCCCCCTTAGTAACTGCCCACCCACTGACCCCCACACTCTGCTCCCAGGCTACAAATCCCCTTCTGTCCTGACTGTGTTTAGAGGTGAGCACAATCTCTGTTCTCTCTGATGATAGCCCTGTAGTGACAATCCTAACCAGAGTCTTCCTTACCATTTTAAGTGTCAGAATAATTTTCTTCGACATACTTAACACTTTAGTATTAAATTTATTTTCTTTGTCTCAAATCCATTATCTGTCCCAAAACTACTGATTTTATGAGTTCATTATTAAATGTACGGATCCCATGCATTCTAGCTTTAATTATCCTTTGTGATGGCTCAGTCACTGAGGACACAGTCAATAGTGGACACTGAACCTCACAATGTTGCTTGTAGTAGGATCCACATTCTTATTACAAGCAAGCTTCCCCTTCACTCCCTAAACTTTGGAAGTGGTGAGAAATGTTAGCTCTGTTTTTTTCAAACCAAATGTAGATTTTTGAAATGGGATGCTGTTTTTTCTTTCAATTTCAAGCATTTTTTTTTAAACAACACTGAGTTGGGCCGGCTGGTTATTCTCAGGAACCTTTTAGGGTGCTGGAGACTACACAGACAGTCCATATGGATGCTTTTTTTCAATTACCTCTTTCCCGTACATCAACACTCGCCCACTTAAGGCTAGGAGTAGCTGAAAGGATTGTTAATGGGCTATAATTGTTAGTCTCCCAGCTCTTTGTACAGGATGTAAACATACCTCCGGAGAGTTTGTTTGGAAAGTGTAGATTACAGTTCTATGGAGAGAAGGAGTGAAGGTCATGCCCTTTCCAGTGGTCCCTGGGTATGATCAGTGGTCTCACTGTGGCATGTGGTTGGGCCTCTGGTCCAGGCAGCAGAGACCAAATGTAAGCAGGCAGCCTGTGGCTCCCACGGAGCGCCATTTTCCTGTATCAATATACCAGCTGTTTTCCTGTATAATACCAACAGATGCTTTGGCAATATTTCATCTCCCTCACTTTTATGTATATTTTTGGCACTTTGAGGAATTTTGCCCTTTGTTTGCTTGTTTTACATTTCAGAGGTCCTAAGTATATTTCAATCGCTGCTCCCTGCCAATGTTGGGGGAAAGGACAATAGGACGGCATGAGCAGGTGTCACGAAATCAGTTCTGTGGTGGGAACTGTTGTTTAACACCCAGGACAGGGTAGAAATAACAAAGCTGAATGTGATCTATTATAGCAAATTCTTTTTAAATCACCTATTTATTTGACATCATTAAAATTAGAGGGAAATAATTTCATAGTCATTTGAATCACAACTGGTTTGTAGCTTCTTGCTTTTGTTAAAAAAAGATTTTTGGATTTTGAAGTTCACCAGTTTTTTTTCTTAAGCAGGAAAATGGTTGATTCTCTTGATTCATAATTGTGACAGAATAATTTCTTTTGGTTTTGTTTTTTACTGTCCACCTAGAAAATGTATACCTCTGATCAAATCTGTTTTTTTTGCTAGGAAAGTAATAATTTAAAGAAGTAACTTAAACCCATGAAGCCCTAAACTATTTTATACATGAATCATTATATGATTTTCTATATTAAACTCTCCCATTCTTTTTTTCCTTGGAAAAAACAGGAAACATAAATATTTAGAGTGTTATGGCATTATCAGTATAAAGTAATAGACTAGTAATACTAGTAATAAGCTAATAATACTAATAGAGGCAAATAATACTAATTCTGCTGGAGTGCTATTCAATCCAGTGAGTACTTACATCAGTACAACTCTCCTTACATTTAAGTACACTCAAGTATTATGCATAAATAAGAATTTAAGATGCTAATTTATCTCCTCTCATTGTCTTGCTCATTCCATCATTATCTCTTGAACTAAGTTATGGTCATATCCAAAATATGAAAAAATTTTTATAAAATACAGATAAAATAAGTAAACTATAATTACCTGCACTCCTACCACCTATAGATAAGACCTGTTAACATTTTTAGCGTACCCTTCCAGATACTTTTTCTTTTTCAAAAATATCTAAAACAAGTTTTAAAAGAATTTTGTTCACTTAAATAATGTATAAATAATTTTTGCATGCCATTACATATTCTCAATGTACATCATTTGAATGGCTACATAGTATTTTTTAAAATATGCCAAAGCTTCTTTAACCCCTTCTTTATGATGTTTTGGTTTTTTTACTGGGTGTTCTTTTGAGGGCAGGAGACCTTATCCTATAGAACGCTGTGAGGAGTGTTCACATGAGTGTACCTTTGAGTACATCCATGGCCCTTCCTTTGCACAAATTACTGGAAGTAGATTGATGGATTAAAGAGTTTTACTAGGTGTCTAGTACTAACACTATAAATATTCCTGTAAGCTTAATTCCCAGTACTTATGTCAACTCTAAATTAAAAACAAATTGGTGGCAATTTTTTAGGAAACATGCTGTTTATAAATTCTATTGTTTTGTCTTTCATTTTTTTAAATTACAGAAGATCAACATTTTCATATGTTTATTGACACTAATATTTCCCCTTCTATTCATCGGCTTGGCTCCTTTTCTAATGGAGCATTTCTCTCTTTCTCATATTAATTTTTGCCTGTCTTTAATTTTTGGAATGTTTTTCCTAATTTTTTTTACATTTTTTAAATTTGTTGTTCAAGTACAGTTTTCTGCCTTTTACTCCCATCCCAGCCCACCCCCCAGCCCTCTCCACCTCCCTCCTGTCTCCACTCCCCCTTGTTATTGTCCATGTGTCCTTTATACTTGTTTCTGCAAACCCTTCCCCTTTTCCCCTGAAATTCCCTCCCTTCTCCCCTCTGGTCACTGTCAGCCTGTTCTCTATTTCATTGTCTTTGGTTATATTTTGCTTGTTTGTTTGTTTTGTTAATTAGGTTCCTGTTAAAGGTGAGATCATATGGTATTTGTCTTTGATTGCCTGGCTTATTTCTCTTAGCATAATGTTTTCCAGTTCTATCCATGCTGTCACAA
This sequence comes from Phyllostomus hastatus, assembly GCF_019186645.2. Taxonomy (NCBI): domain Eukaryota; kingdom Metazoa; phylum Chordata; class Mammalia; order Chiroptera; family Phyllostomidae; genus Phyllostomus; species Phyllostomus hastatus. Next base: position 23,128,552 of record NW_025333960.1, read on the forward strand.
AGGGTAGTGTTTTTCCTAATTTTTTAATTACATTAACTTATTTACAATTTTAGGCAATAAAAGGAGGAACCAATGATTGCAACAGTTAGTATTTAGTGAGCACTGACAATAACCAACACGATGCTAAGCCTGTCACTCAGTCTTCACAACATTTTTGCTGAGGTAAGGCCATGGGCATTTCCAGTTGTGCAGGTGATGGAGCCTGGGCTTAAAGAAGTCACGGTGGCTAAGATTGTAGAGCTGGGAAGGGGTGGGACCGGTCTCCTGACTTCTGAGCCTGCCGTCATGCCTTCCCTGGTTTCTGCTCTCATTGTCATGCTTGGAGAGGCATAGCTCTGTGTAGCTATTTGAAATAACAAGGTCAGTCTGTGTGTAAGCGTACAAAACAATATCTTCATTGTATTCTCAGAACAGTGTGTATAACTCATCTCCTTTAAGAAGTAGGTATGTTTACATATAAATAAAGAAGTCAGAGGACATATACTTGAATACTTGTTATATGTAGGGCCTGGTGGGAGGGAAATGATACTCTTTTTAATTTAGACACGTCTGTTTTTTCTTTAAAAAAACTTTAATTAGAAACATGTACTATGTTGATTTAAAGAGAATGATATTTCTGTTTTGGATAAGAAATCATGGTTGAGGCTTTGAATATGGCTTTTTTTCTTTGCACATTGGGACAGGCATTCATTTGCTTATCTACTTGTTCAACCATTTAAGATACATGTTTGAAAGTCTGCCTTGTGCTGGTGTTGGGCTGGACACGGGATACAAAGGTAGAAGGATATAATGAGTCCCTCTTCATGGTCTAGCAGGCAGCCCAACAGAACAATTCCAACATCAGGGATGTTAGGAAAAAGGCAGAGTACAGTCAGAACAGTGAGGAAGGAGGGCAAAGTCGGGCATCAGGGAGAACTTCTCAAAGGAGGTAGCATTTAAACAAAGACATTCCTACAGAAATTTCCCTTTGCTGATTGCCCCTGTCTCTGTAGCTGGGGTGGCCCAACTCTCCAGGGACTAACCTGGGGTTACTACATTACCTCTTGTGGTCTCTCCGCTCTATCCTCCCCCCACATTTTGGAAGTAGTCCTTTTCTAAATAATCCCTCCTTTACTTATTTCAATTTGAGTGTGACCTCTGTTTCCTAGGGACATTCACTGATACAAGTTGGCTTTGGCGTGGGGGCAGCTGCATCCCAACTGGGCACTGACAGAGCTCAGGACAGCAGTATCCCTGGGTGTGGCTGGCCTGTCACCTGGGTGCTGGGGTCAAGGCCACTGCACAAGTTCCTGGTGTAATGGGGAGAAACTAGCAGGTGGCAGGTGGGAGGTGGTAGAAGGTACTCTGTTGATAAATCAAGCAGGCAAATTCTGAAGACTTCTAGAAATTACTGTTGAGACACAAGGAAGCCTGAGAAACATAACTGATCTTATGATAAGTCTTTTTTGCTTGTTTTAACCTCTAAGGTGGATGTTTTCTGAGAAATAGTCATTACTTATATGAGGAAAGGGAGGCTTTCGTAAGTCATTTAATTTGCCCACTCATTCATCTAGCAGATACTGAGGCCATGCTGAGCAGTGGGTGCTGTACTGAAGATAAAGAGTGAACAAAACAGCCAAAACCCTTCCCTCACAGGGCAGATTTGAACCCAAGCCTGTCTGCCTGTCCACACCGTGTGCCTTCTGCTGCCTCAGGCTGCCTCCCTTCAAGGATTTGATAAAACCCCATTTTACCAACATATTACTTAAAAGACCCACTCCTCTGCCACTTTCAGGGACATTCCAGATCATGGAGCTACTTCAGCATCTTGTTTTCCAGATACACACCTTTAGTTAAGCCTGGTAGTCTCTCCAAGTTTCCAGAACTCTGCAGCCTGGTAAGTCATTACCATGACTAGTCATAAAAGCTAATGCTAGTACTTATTACTGAGCTGTTGGGTCTATTTTTAAGAACACAGAGAATGAAAAGATTAGCTGCCTACAAGCTCCCCCAGCTGTTCAAATGGAAAAACTTCACAGAGCCCTAGGGTGCCGGGCTGCACAGATTCAAGCTTGCATTTTTAAAAAGCATTAAAAAAATAAGTGAAACAACACTTCACGTGTAAGAGTTGAAACAACTCTTCAAATGTAAACACGTATTGCACACTAAAGACTATCCTGCAGCCATAGAATGTTGTGGTCAAGAGCACAGACCCAGCTGCCACACAGACATGGGTCCCAGTACCAACTCTCCCATTTACCAGCTCTGTGACTGCAGACAATTTACTTAGCATCTTTAAAGCCTGATTTCTTTTTCAAAAGGGGGGATTATCAGAATAATACCTACCTCAAGAGGTTGTCAGGTGGCCTGAATGACATAATGCATGTACCATAAGTAGCCAGTGCCTGCATGTAGTAAATGCTCAATAAATGGAGCCACTTTTTTCCACTTATCCATAGGATAAGTGAAAAACTTATTTCTTTAATTTTTAAAAAAATTTTCTTTAATTTAAAAAATATTTCTTTAATTAAAAGAAGTTTTCACCCTGGCTGGTGTAGCTCAGTGGATTGAGCACAGGCTGCAAACCAAAAGGTTGCCTGTTCAGTTTCCAGTCGGGGCGCAGGCCTGGGCTGGGGGCCAGATTCCCGGTGGGGGCCATGTGAGAGGCAACCCCGCACTGATGTTTCTCTCTCTTTCTCCCTCCCTTCCCCTCTCTCTAAAACTAAATGAATAAAAATTTTTTTCAATCAGTTGACATATTATATTAGTTTCAGATGTACAACATGATGATTAGGCATTTATATAACTTATAAAGTATAAGTGTAGCCACTCTTATTACATAGTTTATTTCTTTTACTTATCACAAGGAAGCAACAGGGAACTAACTGTGCAACCTAAGCATTTGTAGCTAAAATAAGTCACACAGCCTTGACTATGTCCAATCATTCATAAAAATAGACTCCTACACTAGACTTGGAAAAAGGCAGACACAAAGGTCATGGAATAGTGCTCAGGGCTAACCACAGACAAAGATATTTGCCTTCTGGAGCTTATTCTATACTCTAGAGGGGGACACAGTCAACACCTTAGAGATCTCACATGTAAGTGAGCTGTAGGATATTTCAGAAGATGGTAAGTGTTACAGAAAGAGACAAGGCAGAGAGGGGCAATGGAGCTGGGGTGTCAGGGCTATGGTGGGGACCTGGGGGTGCAGTGTAAATGCAGGTGTTCATTAAGGCAAAGACATTGACCTAGGGCTTGATGCAGGTGAAGGAGTTTGTTGGGGCTATCAGGCAAGGGGGTTCTAGACAGAGGAAGCAGCAGGGACCCCTAAAGTGAGAGTGTCTTGTCTTCATGTGTTTGAGGAACAGCAAGGACGCTGGAGTGGCCGGGGCAGATGGACATGGGCAGAGACCCAGCAGCTGAGGGTAGACCATGTGGGGCCTTGGAGGCCACTGTAACAATTCTGGCTTTTACTCTGAATGACATAGGAAGCCATGGCAGGGTTTGGGGCAGAAAAATGACATGATTTCACTTAACTTTAAGAAGGGTCTGCGTTAAGAATGAACTCTTGAAGGGTGAGCGGCTGCTGCAGAGATCCCAGTGAGAGCGGACTATGGTTCCCACAGGCTGATGGCCTTTTTCCCTGCCATGGGCTCTGATTTCAGATATCCTTTCGGGTGGGTGTGTTATAAAATGTGGTTTTAGTTTCAAATGCTGCTCAGTACTGAGAATGAAATCCAGTTTCTTCTCACGGCCCCTGTGATGACCTCTGCTTCCCTCCAACTTCATCCTTTGATACCCTTTCCTTGTTCACAGACTCCAGCCACACCGGCCTCTTTTTGGTCACTTGATTACCCCAAGTTCCTCCCAGCCTGCTGAGCATCCCCTTCATCCAAAGTACTCCTTCTTCCTGTCTCAGTTCAAACGTCTCATGTGAGAGAGGCCTTCCCTGACCAAGTAGCTTAAAGAGGGCTCTCCTGGTTATTCTTGGTCCCATTCCTCTGTGCATTTCCTTCTTGGCTCTTATTTACAAGCTGCCATTATATCACGTGTCAATCCTTGTTAGTTGTCTGTTTCAGTCCATTAGAACGTGAGCTCCATGACTGGTCAGCTGGGATGAGGCTGTTCATCTTGTTCCAAGTGGAATTCTCGGTGTCTAGAACAGCACCTGGTAGAATTAGGGACCTGAGACATGAATGCATGGACAAACAAATGAAAGGTGAGTCCCAAAGGGTAAGCTGGAGTTAATGGGCAGAGATGCAGGCCAGTGGATAAAGGGTCTCAGGGAAATGTAAAGAGGATTTCAAGTATCTCATAAAAACCTGTGGAAGTGACACTATCAGGAGTGTCCAACCTTTTGGCATCTCCGAGCTACACTGGAAGAAGAGTTGTCATCTTGGGCCATACATTACATACATTGCAACACATAATCACACACAAAAAATCTCATGATGTTTTAAGTAAATGTACGATTTGTGTTGGGCTGAATCCTGGGCTGCATGTGGTCCATGGGCCCCAGGTTGGACACGCCTGCTACACCATGAATTGGTTTTTGAACGCCAGGCTGGATACCATTGCTCTGAGTACACTGGGCACTTACCATATTCTGTTTTAATGGTCTATTTTTTATCTGTTTCCTCCACCAGGGGCTATGGACTGTTTGTTCTTCCTTTTATTCCTTGTGCCTAACCGCTTGACACATACTTTGCACCCAACTGTACTGTTCATGATTTCTAAGACTTTCGTGCTGAGCTCTCTAATTGGATCCTCATTAAAAATAAAATCTTATCATGAATCTTGTAGGGCCTTGGTGGAAAAACTTTGCACACATGCACGATCTTTCAGACATGTCGAGATGTTTCTAATCAAGCCACCATCTGAGCCACATGTTTTATTAGCTCTATTTTGTGGTGTTCCATCAATTCACAACCACATTACAAGATCCGAAGCATGGGATTTGGACTATGATTTATGACAATGTAGGGAGATGTTTATTTCCAATTTGAAGCTTTAAAACCTGATGCATTTTGAAATGAAAGAAATAAGGTATTGATAAAACGAAAATCAGGGTTTAGGACTAGGTAGTAGACACTGGTAGGCATTAGTAGGCACAGCAAAGTTCTCTAGCCAAGAGGAGGATGGTTAGTACCTAAGATATAGGCAAAGGCCATAGTTTCCACCTTTCCCAGTGACTTTCTGGAACACTGATGGGCCACTGGAAATAACAGGAAACATTTAGATTGAAGAAGCATGAAGAATGTGGGGAAGGAAGATGTGAGGGAAGACCAAGCTGCAAAGTATGTTTTCTGAATCTTAAAACTGCTATTGAGTTGGTTTCTGCTGAAAACCTATTAGTGGTTTTCGTATTAGGCTAAAATTATTTTAGGTTAAAAATTCAGTTTGTTTTTAACTGACTATATAATGTTTGTATGGTGCCTGGCAGCTTTCAGTCACTTCCACAATCCAGGATCTCATCAGGAAGCAAAGCAGATATTACCAGTTTCATTTTACAAATGGGAAGAGAGAGGCTCTGAGCTTTGGGCAACTTGCTCCAAGCCACAGGGCTGCTAAGTGGCGAGGCTACTAGCCTGGGTCTTCCAGTAGCACACCACTGTCCTGCCAACCTTGCTTTGCTTTATTAGATCAGTTTCTCCTAGGCCACCATCTCAGTAAGGGCATGTGCTTCCAGGAGAAGCCAGTGAGAAGTTCCGGAGCAGGACGGGGAAGGGGGAAAGGCCAAACAATGGTGATTCCAGAAGTGTCAGACTCAGCCTGAGTTTGAAGGCAGGGGGTGCTGTGAGGCATACATTACATCTCAGAATTTATTCCATCTCCAGGCAAAGGAGTTAGTGTTTTGTAGTCCTACATACTTCTATGTTGGCCAGTCAGCAAGGGGTTCCCCCCAACACCTTAGAAGAGCACCCAGTGTCTGGGAGCAATTTTCTGCCTTTTAGCAGCTTGAAGGGGCTCCAACAGTGTACCCTAAATCTATGCTAATCAAGAGAGTAAAATGAACTACTGTCAGTGGGATAAATGAGAGCAACTAGGAATATAAGAAATTGTTTTATTCCGGTGCATTCTTAGGGCAGACTGAATCAGCCCATCCGGCACCTTCTTTGAAATCAGAATCAGACAGAGCTGCAGTAATCTGACTCTTTTCCCAAGGAAGCTGATACAAAGACATCCATTTAGAAAAAGAGGATGTGATCAAGGCTGGACACTGCTTCATTGAAGTTACAGAAATTAATTCTATTAACACACTGTGTTCAGACAAAAGACCCCGCATAGAGGACTTGTGATTTATTTAATTCCCCAATCATGTAACTGGTAAACGACAGACCCCGAATGTGAATCCACATCTCCAGATGCCCAGACCCGTCCTTTCCAGGCCCCCGCATGCCGAGCAAAAGGAAGCAGGTCAGTCTTCCGGGCGGGCAGCGCTGAGGTGAGGATCAGGGATGGCAGGGTTAGGAGAGCATTCCCTCCCTGATGGCCAGGGTCAGTAGTCCCAGAGCCTGCTCAGACATGGCAGGGAGATGGAGTCTCCTGCATGTTTCTGGAGTCCTTCTCGCCCATGGATGGGCTTGTGTAAGAAGAAGAAAAGCACCCTAGAGGCTCATTTGTAGAGGCTGTGTAGAGTGGCAGTCATGGGTACAACATCCACATGGAACTCCAATGGGAAATCACCTGGGCCTGGAGGGGGAGGGGCATGGGGGCAGAAGTGGGCATTGCTCACTAGAAGAGGAAACAAATTCCATCTCCTTCCTCCTCCGTCGTGCAGTCCTATGGAGTGTCCTTGCATAGCTGCCTGCATGAGAGGATCTGTGACACTGGGGAACCCTGTGTGCCTTGAGCAGGCTCTCCATGCCCTTTCAACGTGTGTGGGGCTGGCATGGACCAGAAGCACCCCACATGAACTCACGGAATCATCTTGTGAGAAGTCCAACATGCGGATCCTATTCTATTTTCTTAAATTTCTAAGGCAAATGTGCATCTTCACAGAAAAATCTGTTACTTGAGAATATATAAAGTGACTTAATTTGCACTGAGCTGTAAAAAAACTGTAAACCAAACCCAGATGGAAGCTGTCTAAATGCTTGCTTGGGTTAAAAAGAAGATCAGGTCAGGTACAATAGCAGGTCCGAAAGCAGCAGGTTGCTGCAGGGGGTACGAATCTATCCGCATTTAGTCTAAATGCAGAGTGACCTTTCATTACCAAGCCTTGAGCTTAAAGTCAGCTGCAGTTATTGGAAATCATTTCCAAAGGCAATTTGTAAAAAAAAAAAAAAGCAATATGGATTTAAAGATGCTTCCCATATAGGCAGAAAGCAAAGTCTGCAACGCTACTCAAAAGTAATATCAGGGGGAATTACTGTTCCAGGGATGAGTCTGACAACAGCCTAAAAGGTGTAGGGCCACTCAGGTATCCATTTAATTTTCTTTCCATACCCATCAGTAGAATTGCTCTGGTGTGTATTGCCGAGCTACTTACTAACACCACATGGATAGCAGAAAAAGAATATGCAGAATTATTTAGGAGGGAGTTGCTGAGAGCCATTTGCTTTCATTGGATCAGAGAGAACTTTACAGTGGAGCCAAGCAGAGAACATTCCAGTGAGCAAAAGTCTGACTCTATTCCAAGTGGTGACATTTATATGTTGGGTGTCCAACACGTCATTAGAAAATTTTCAAAGAGCATATGTATAGCTGAAGTCACTAGGGCATGATTACATGTGCCACATTAATACGTTAAAAAAAACTTCCCTAGCTCAGCAGGCGTGCAGAAATACTCTTGTGTTCATCAGTGAATGCTAAATGAGCCCCCTCTTCAGATGCTGGCAGAAGGAGAGCAGGTGCGAGCATGTGTAAGAAAAAAGACGTGCTCTGATGACTCTCAAAGACATTCTCTTCTCCCATTCTTTTTGTCCCAGTGTAAATAGATGTTTAATATGTATATCAATTTATTTCTCTTGTAGTACAACAGCAATTCATAGTAAATTATTCTACTTTAATTAGGAATGTCTTTGTCTCAGAGATTTCCTTTTCACATTTCCTAACCCCTCTCTCTCTCCCCTTTCTCAGATTTTTGTGTTAATATAATCTTTTTTTGCACTTCAGAGTAGATTCCTTAAGGACAGTGACAACATCTATTTAGATCATTTATTTAATGCTTGTATGTTTATTAAGTATTAATTTAGAGTATTAATAATCTTTTTGTTCTTTGCTCTCAACAAAAACATATGGGACATGTATCATGTCCTAGAACTTACCTAAATACTGGAACTCACACAGATTAAAATAAGCTGCCTTGTCTGACCTCACAAATGTCGGTCTGCCTTTCTCAGCTGAAGAGAGAGGTGCCTACTGTTTGGTATTTGTGACACAGAGGAACAAACACCGTGTTCAGAAAGAAATCTGGGCTCCGGTGTTGCTTCCAACACCCACCAGCCTTGTAACAGGAGGCGAGAAACTTCATTTAAAGTATTTTCTTCAACTGTAAAATGAGGAAAACAACATTGGCCCTAGCTACTTCACAGGGCTGTGGAGGAAATAAAACTAAAGACGTTATGAAATTGCCCTATAAGTTGCAAAGTGTTATGCAAATTTGAGGCATTAATGTGCTTAGTAAATGACAGATTCAGCGCCCAGCTCAGAGCTAAGCCTAGTGAGTTCTCTACAAAGGGGGAATCCAAGAGAGAGTCAGGACCTTAGCAGACAGTAAGAGTTTCCTAGGTGATGTATAATATGCGACACATCATATATCTATTTTTTATTTTTTAAGATTTTATTTACTTATTTTTAGAGAGGGGGAAGGGAGGGAGAAAAGGGGCAAACATCGATGTAAGAGAGAAACATTGATCGGCTGCCTCCCATACGTGCCCCAGCTGTGTACCAAACTCACAACCCAGTGTATGCCCTGACCGCAAATTGAACCTGCGACCTTTTGCTTGGCAGTATGATGCCCGACCAACTGAATCGCACTGGTCAGAGCCTTGTTTTGTGTCAAAATTACACCAGTATTCCCCGGGCACAGGAGGGTCTTTAATCCTTGAGAATGGCATCCGTTGTGCTCGAGTGTCCTGGAAACGTGCCATCCAGTTTTGCTGTGGGAGTTTGACTACATGAACGTATATTTGTACATATGTGTACAACATCCCTGTAAACTGTGAAGCCTTTGTCCCTTTATTCTCCTGCCGATGACCTCTCGTACCTTTTTCTTTCATTATAAAAGCAATTCATGTTTAAATAGAATGCTTGGCAAAGGCTGAAAAGGAGAAATGAGAAAAACATCAACCATAGTAACACTATCCTTAAACAACCACTGTTAACACCTCACTTCTTCACTTTTTTTCATGCTTTTTTTTTGGTTGGTTGGTATTATATAGTTGCGGTCAAACTGCATATCCAGTGTTATAGTCTGCTTCCATTTTCCACATAACATTATACAATAAGAAATTTCTACTTTTTCATTCCCTTTCTCCCTGTTGTCATTCAAAAACTTGAGTCCTGTACCACCACCTTTTGGTAGCGGAACTGGTCCTGCTGATTTGATTTACTCGGGCCTCATATGCACCCCAACAACATGGCTGTGCCACCACTGGGGTCTGTTGTCTCCTTCCTGCTCATTGATCGAATCATCTGCAGTCCCCGTTTTACCTCGAGCTCCTTCGGGTGGGAACCGTGTTGACTTGACTTTGTGTACATGAAGCCCAGATCGATGCCTGGCACAGCCTGCTTGATACATATTTGCAGACCACACCACTGCGTGTTATGAGAAATTCTTCACAAAAACCTTGAGTAGCTGCTCTACAGTCCTTTGAGTGAATAGACTATCATTTCCTTAAAAATACCTCTATTTCTGGTTTCAGTATTGTTACTCCAAATAACTATGTAATTAGCATTCTTTTTTAAGATGTACTTTATTTTATTTTTAACATTCTTAAATATAAGTTGAAAGTAAAGATTCACAGAGGAAAAATTCTAGGTAGGTCTAAACATTTTGTTCGACTTTTAACATCAATTCCCCAAAACTTTTAACGAATGCTGTATCTATTTTTACCATTTCCAGCATCTGCCAACACTCCGTGAAGACAGCAGAAGTGTTTCTTCCTCCAGGAAGCCTTCTACCTGTTCCCCTGCCACCTGTCAAGCTCAGGTCCACCTCCTCTGTGTTTACATATACCTCCCAACATAGACTTACGATGCCTTATTGCAGTTATGTATTTACTCATCTTTCTTCTAGATAAGACTATGGGCTCTTTGAAGGCAAAAGGCAATTCTTGTATTTTTAACCATCTGGGCCTAGAAGTATAACAGACTCCTAATACATTCAGGTTCACTGAAAGTAGTTAGTATTTAATCCAACTACATAATAAAATTGATCCACAAATAAAGATAATAACAGCAATAATTATTATGCAGCAAACTTAAGGTGGAGGCCAGAGAGATATAGCATACTACAGATTTAGTGGAATCCTTTATTCTGGAAACCTTGACAGAATTAATGTTCAATGCATACAATAACGTGCAGTTATTCAACGATTCCCACGCTGGAGTCAGAAAGTTTTGAGAGAATGACTTCTGCCGCCTTCATGCACCTGCCTCTCCTCTGCTTTACACAGCAGGTTTCCTTTTCCTGCAAATGCCCGGCATTCACCACTTCAGCATGCAGATTCAATTACTGGTAGTGCTGCCTAAGGCGAGCAGCCCTATCAGTTCCAAATGTGTTAGAGAAGAAAGTCCATACTTTTCTTGGAGAAAAAAAAAGATTTTATAATTTATAACAGTTAGTAATGAATATTTTACCAAGGGCAGAAAATGAGCAACGTGAAATGAAAGGGGCTGTGGGATTATTTCATAGCAACTCATTGGCCAAAACAGAAGCCTGGATACTCCTTGTGCTAAATTTCAGTGCACAAAGGAAATGCAAAAATGAAGTGATCCTAAAGGATATAAGTAATGCCTTTCACTTCTTCAGCCTTTCTTCAAAGTGCTAATCAACAGTCACCCATTTAAATTTACCATTCAATATGTAAGAACTCTGCGGTGTTGACAGAAATGGATTAAGGCCACAAGAGGGTCCTTTTTTTTTTTTCGTTCTTACACGTGCTCTTATAACAGAGTTGGACTGTTGCCTTCCCCCAGTTTTCCAAATTAAGAGTGAATTGGGAGATTAAAATCAGTTGCAGAATGAATTTTACTTGTTAAATGAGGGCTTTTGGCTTGGGGAAAAAAACCAAAATAAAGTATTGGCAAGAAGTTAAATGTTCCTTTTTGTAAGACTAAAACATAAATATGCATAACTAGGCACAAGCCTTCACACCTAAATGCCAACTTAAACACAAGATCTCGCTCATGATCGATGCAGATATGATGCATATTCTTTACAGTGAGGTCCCCATCTTCATTCCATTCACAGAAAGCAGCCACTCATGTCTGGCATCCATCAGCATGTGAATCCCTGATGTACTCAGCTGCAGCAAGTATTTTGCTAAGTGGCATGTTTAGAGTGGAGTGGCATCAATCATTCCAGTGTTACTAATTTCCATTGTAATGAGCACTTGGGAATGAACAGTAAGTTCATTGTTGAGAAAGGCATGTGCAATCCTGCTGTCGATCACCAATAAGCATGAACTCATTTTCAAACACTCAGTGTTTGCCCCTGGCACATGGACTTAGGAGGTATGATTTCTATGGTAATTATCCCACTTGGAATGTCTTTGGTGCTTTGTAGTTAACAAAGGCCTCCATTACATAACCCTGCAGATCCAGTAGAAGCAGAGGCCTGACAATTTAATTATTGCTATTAAATTTAAAGCTAACTCTAATCATTTCTGATGAGCCCCCGATCTTCGTCAGCACATTCAGTGGGTTGAGTCGATTTACTAAATGTCTGTTGAATCCGGTCTCTTTATTCTTCCATCCTGTCATAGCCTGAGTTCAAGTTCTCATCGACTCTCATGATCAGCTGCAACATTCCTTGTGACTGGTCTTCTGTACTCCAGTCTCCTTCCTCCCCTCCCCACCTCCCAATCAATCCTCCACACAGCAGTCAGAGTGACCTTTAGGAAAGTGAATCTATTATGTTATTTTCCATCCTTAACATCATTCAGTGGCTTACAGCTGCCTTCAAGATAAAGTACAAACTCCTATACAGAGTAAACAAGACCCACAGGCTCTTCGTGGTCTGCTCTCTGCCTAGGGGCTAATTCAAAGCCTTTAAATATTGAAATATTATGGTGCTCTCCTTCTTAGTCTCTCCACCCATACATAATTAAGAAAAGGAGAGGAAGGATTCATCAAACACAAAACACATATGGATGTTATAGTGAAAATTATTAAAACATTTCTGATTGTAAAATTCTGGATAAGTTTATCAAAGCTAAACTTTTGTACTCCCCCCGCTCCCCCCGCTTCACTGGTCCTCCTAAAAAATTGTGACTTAGCCAATTGGGTGATCTAGGATTGTCTCTTTAGCAAAAAACACTCATACAAACAAAACAGTGACAATACAATTGTACATATGCTGTAAAGTAACTCATTCATTCATTCACTTATGAATTCATTATGTGCCAGGCACTGCACCAGCCCCTACTCAGGCTGGGGAAACACAGTGAATGAGATGATGTCACTGGCCTCAAGGAGCTCACATTTTAAAAGGGGGAGTGGGGAGTGGGAAAGGGTGGCAGAATCCTTGGGCAGGCATCTCAGTGCTTCTTGCCTTCTTGAAGTCTCTACTCACTGTACAACACCTTGTTTTATGATTCCTTTTCCACAAGAGAGTCCCTCAGATACTTATTTACTCAAAAATTAAGTAATTCTTTTCCACATGACAGTCCTTCAAGAGTAAAGTGTAATACAACTCATTTACTAAAAACAAATTGTTTTAAACACAAAATATGCCATGCTCTAGGAACTCACAGGCTCTTGCATTAAGCTCCTCATGGTCTACTAGCAGACAGAAACAAGCAGACGAGTACAAAGCAGTGTGACAAGAAGAGTGGCTGGGGGACTGAATCTAGACCTGTGTGTGTGTGTGTGTGTGCACGCACACGTATGTAAGGAGAGGGAGGAGCTAGCCCTATGATGAGAGTAGCCTGACGAAGAATGGTGCTGGGAATCCAGGCGGAGGCACTGTTAATAAGCATCCACCCAGAGGAATGACCAAGTGTGGCAAGTTAAAGGGACCCTCTGCAGTAGAGATGAAGGAAGTTAGGCCCTAGAGCACTGTGTTTGAAATTTCGTGTACATGAATTTACAAACTGTTAAAACTAGCTTTCCAGGTTCTACCTCCAGGATTTCTCATTTAGTAGTTCATGGGTACGGCCCAAGAACCTGTTTCTAACTAGTTCCCAGTGATGCTGGTGTTGTTGGACTGGGAACCACACTTTGAAAACCACTGTCATAGACAATTAGGTAAGAAAGAGATCACAAAAGGATTTGTACATAAAAATCACATTTGCCCCCTGGACATATAAAGAATAAAGTTTTGTAGTCACTCCAAAGTGAAGCCTTTTGCAATTCAGTAAATTGTTACTGAGTCCCGCCATATGCAAGATACTACTCAAGGTCCTGTTCTTTTCTATGGCTAATCCTTTTTCACTTTCATATTCCCAGTGGTTTCCAACCTCTTTACTGTTTGGGTTTTCACTAACAAAATGTAACTGTCAATTATGGTGACACTGACTTATGATTACCTTAAGCAAGGCTTTGAATCAAAAGACCTGAGTGCAAAACACAGATCCATACCTTACTAGCCATGAACACTTGGGAAATTAATTTAACTCATCTAATCGTAACTTCCTTCACTTATAAAACAAGGAAACATGTATTGTGATTTTGAAAGGATAAAATGAATTACCAACCAGAACAGTGCCTACAGCATAATCAATACTCCAAAAGTACTAGCTGAGAAAGGATGGCCTTTTCAATTAATTATGCTGTGGCAATTGGTTACTCTTATCTTAACCCCTACTTCACATCACAAATAAAAATTAATTTCAGGTGGACTGTAGAACTATACGAAAATGTTAAATAGTAAAATTTTTAGAAAAAAATTGTGTAACATTTTCATGAACTTGGAATAAGCAACGTTTTCTTAAAGAAGGCATAAAGGAAGGAGCCTTAAAAGAAAAAGTCTGATGAACTCGGCTACATTAAAATTAGATGTCTGATTATTCAAAGATACCATTAACAGAACAAAAAGAAAATGCACTAACAAGGATACATACAATGTGTGTATCTGAAAAAAGAATATACAAAGAACTCCTCCAAATCAAGAAGGTAAAGTCAACCACTCAGAAAAATGGGAAAGAACTTGAAAAGTTGTTTCATAAAAGAGGATGACCAAATGACCAAAAACATGAAAAACTACTCAATTTCATTAGTCATCAGAGAAGTGAGATTTCTGTACTATCCATCCACACTCACCAGTAGAGCTAAAATAAAGAAACAGTGTCAAGTGTTGAGAGGGAACTGGCACAGAAGGAACTCTCTCTCTCTCTCTCTCTCACACACACACACACACACACACACACACACACGAGTGGAGAAGTGTAATTTGTATCACTGCTTTGGACAACTCCTTGGCAATCAGTACTGACCATGCCGAGCATGTGCCTATTCCATGAAACAAGAAAACCATACAACTTAAAGAGAATATAAACATTATATTTTATCTTCTTGGGAAAAGTCAGAACTTTGGGCCCAGAAATGAAGGTGGACATTGAATGGTATACTCGTGTCAACAGCTGTCCCATGAGAAATAACAACAGAATCCAAGAAATGTTCCTCATCTCTGAATTTTTATGCTATCACCACAGTGCCAAGACTACTACCAAGCCTCAAGTATTGCCACCAAACCACTGCAAAGACAGCTCAATACCAGTGAAGATGGGGCAAAGACAAATGGGGAACCAGTGTGATAAATGAGTAAAAGGGGAAAGACTAAAGGAAGAGTAAGATTAAATTTAATTTAACTGTGTTTGAAAAATTACAAACAATCCTAAAAATACAAGGTTAAGAACTATGCCTAGAGGAAACTAAAACAAAATAAAATAGAACATGTACTTTGTTCTATCCAAGGCCAATGAGAAACTGTGAAATTGCGAATGCACAGAGAGATTTCGGTTGTAAAGTACCTGTTGTATGAGTCTGGTCTGGCTTTCATAACAGAGTACCGCAGAATGAGTGGCTTCGACAACAGAAATGGACTTCCCACAGTTCTGGAGGCAGAAGCCTGCGACCAAGGTGTTGGAAGAGCTGATCTCATTCAGAGGCCTCTCTTCTAGATGGTGCGTGGCCCTCGTCTCCCTTAGTCTTCACATGGTCTTTCTCATATCCATGCACATCTAGTGTCTCTGCATACACATTTCCTCTTCTTATAAGGACACCAATCAGGTTGAGTTAAAGCCCACCTTAAGGACCTCATTTTAACTTAATCACCTCTTTAAACGCCCTATCTTTAAATATGGCTACATTCTAAAGTGCTGGCTATTAAGACTTCAACATGAATTTTGGTGGGGGGTGGTGAGGGGATTTGGTCCATAACACTAATCTTCAGGAAAAATGTATATATTAATGTATATTTTTAAATAATGTAAATAACCTTTTAAAAGTAATTAAAAAACACCCTGCTTACAAAAAACAAAACAACAAAATAATGCTAGAAAGTTTTTTGATTTTTACCTGCAATTCTTATGAGTACAGAAGTATTCTAATTTATAACAGCTATGATTATAGCTCATTAGCCAAATGTTTACTGTTTTTCTCTCTCTCTGAGTCTATGTCTGTGCATGAGAGAGAGAGAGAGAGAGAGAAAGGGGCAGGGGTGGAGAGAGAGAGAGAATGAATCGTCTCAATCCCTTCTCTCCTGTTTTCTGATACACACAGCTCCATTAGGCTGCCTCTAACATGGCTTTCAAAAATCCCTGCCTCCTGGTGTTTATGCCCTCATGTAATCCCCTCCCGTTGAGTATGGGCTGGATTTATTGATTCCCTTCTAACAAATAGTACATAGACGTGCTGGGATAACTCTTTTAATTTTAAGTTATAAAAATGACTGTGGCTTCCAGTTTGGGCACTCTCTCAGATGGCTCACTTTTGGAAGAAGCTAGTTGCCATATCACAAGGCAGTCCTATGGAGAGGCCCATGGAACAGAACTTGGAAGTAGCAAGCCTTAAGATGACTGTAGCCTTGTGGGAAATTCCAAGTTCAAACTCAAGCTAAGCAGACACTGGATTCCAGACCCACAGAAACAGAAACAATAAATGCCTGTTGTTTTCAGCTGCTGAACATTAAATAAATAGTAATAGATAAATAGCACTAGCTCATCCTATAGCTCACAGATACTTGCAAAATTAGCAAGTGTTTTAAAAATCTACTTCAATTTTTATTTTTTCCTTTAAATTCAGATTAAAAATCTAGAATGAGTAAATGTCAAATATTTTTTTTTGCAGTGAATTTGGAAATGCCTTTTATGTGAAAGTATGTCTCATTGAACATCAGCGAATTCACATAGGAGACCCTTCGAATGTCAAGAATGTGGGAAAGCCTTCTGCTGTAAAGCACACCTCACAGAACACCAGAGAACTCATGTAGGTTGGCGCTTGCCTTATGCTGTGGAGAAAACTCTGTGAGGACCCCCTCACCATTTGATCAAGCCCTTTGGATCATCTGATCACCAGGGCACACAGATTGCACCTGTAACAGTTTAGCTCTAACAGTGGTGTGAAGATATGTCCTGATCCCCTCAGGGAATAGCTCATTGTTGTTTTTATTGCGTTTGGATTTTTCTAATTAGTGGTGAGGGTGAACATTGGACTCTCTGCTGATTGGCTGTCTGGGATTTTCTTCTGTGCGTTGACTCTTCATATCCTTTTGCTCATTGTTTTCTAATGGTCAGTTTATCTTTGACCTCTTGGTTTTTTAACAAAGATTTTATTTATTTGTTTTTAGAAAGGGGGAAGGGAGGGAGAAAGAAAGGGAGAGAAACACTGATGTGTAAGAGAAACATCAAGTGGTTGCCTCTTGCATGCACCCCAGATAGGGATCTGGCCTACAACCCAGACATGTGCTATGAATGGGAACTGAACCAGTGACCTTTCACTTGTGGGATGACAGATGACCAACCAACTGAGTCATGGTGGCCTGGGCTTACCTCCTGGTTTAAATGTTATTATTGTTTTTGAATATATGACACTACAAAAATTCTTTTTCAGTCATGTGTGTTGCAAATATCTTCTACCAGACTGTGGCTGGTTCTTTAATTTTGTTAACACCCTTCCTTCCTTCCTTCCTTCCTTCCCTTGCTCCCTCCCTCCCTGCCTCTCTTGTTTATTGTTAGTCTATTACAATTGTCCCAATTTTTCCCTCTTTGCCCTCCTCCACACTCCCTGGCCCCTCCTCCCACAGTTAATCCCCACACCATTGTCCATGTCCATGGGTCACCATGTCACAGTTTTTAACACAATCAGGAACCTGAATGAGAGCTGCTTTGCTCTGTCTTGCTAGTGTTAAGTGACAATGGATTAGCATGTATCTTAATTGTTTTTCATTTCAGTTCTACAATTATTTACTTTAGGTTGGGCTTTCCTTTACTTCAGTTTAAATTTCAGTTTCCCATTTAAGAAAACTAAAAAGGAAAATCTAAAAATTACTAAAGATCTTGTTTTCAATGGTTTTCATAACAAGAAATTAAAGCGTTAATATGCATTGCCCACCTGGGGATCGAGCTGTATTCCCAAAGCACCGCTCACACATTTTCTTGTTAAGGACTGGATCTGACCCGGCCTCTGAGTTCCATGATGCTCTGTGCACCACTGCATCCCGTGGTGCTCACCAGCCTGCTCTGTCCCTGCAGGGTGCTGGGGGCAGGCCTGGGTGAAGCTCTAAGAGAAACTTCATCACACAGTTCTCTTACCCTCATACTTTGTGCTCATGATCTTTTTACTTATACTTTGTAAACATAGCTCTTAGCCAGTTACATATGTTTATTGGGGGATTCTAGAGACAGGAAGTGAGACAGAACAGATCTGTTCTTCACTGATGCTTTTATAATTGTTGGTCAACAGTTATGGTAGCAATAATTCTACATAGGAGAGTACCAAACTTCATGGGCTAGAAAGACAGAAAGGGAGGAGGGAGAATTGCTGCCCTGAGCAGTTCAGTCATTTCTAGACAGACTCCAAGATAGTAACTTGAGTTGATACTCAAGTTAAAGGACTGCCTTGAGTTTCTGTGCCATGGTCGATTGTTCTTTCATGGTGTTTGTGTGAGTGTGTAATGTGTGAATGCATGGCTGCGTGTTCAATTTGTTGTCAGATATTATATGTATGTGTATGTGATGAGAACTTTTAACTTCATATACACCACACAGCAGTGTTAACTATAGTCATCAGGTTGTATGTTACGTCTCTGGTACTCATTTGTTTTATAACTGGAGGTGTGCACCTTTTGATCACCTTCATTTAATTCACCTTGCCCCCTCCCCTCTCACCACCTCCAGTAACTACAAATCTGATCTCTTTTTCTATGAGGTTTCTGTGAAATCATACAATATTTGTATTCTATGTCTGGCTTATGTCATTTAGCATAATGCCCTCAAGGTCCATCCATGTGTCCCAACTGGCATGATGGCAGGATTTTCTCCTTTAATGTACACACACATACACACACACGTATATCCTAGTCCTGGAAAAAGTCCAGTTTGTACAACATCAATGTAACCTGGCAGCCAAGGAGAATGGACTGGAATGTGCATGTGTGAACAATGATAGATTCACTATACTAGTCGGTGGGGGTGGTGGATGCCATTGAGTGAGCATGTGTACTATGTGGCTAATACACTCAAAATGACTGAGCAAATAGAGCAATAAATCTGCATCAAATTTTATGTGAAGCTTGAACTATTTGGATGATCAGAAGGCTGCAGCTATGGGCAACTAATGATTGGCAGCTTCATCATAACAATGTGCCTGCTCATGTATCATGTCTCATGTAGAGTTTTATTTGTGAAACATCAAATCACCCAGGTGACTCAAACCCCACTACCACCCAGATTTGGCATCCTGCAACTTCTGGCTTTTCCCAAAACTAAAATCACCTTTGAAAGGGAAAAGATTTCAGACTATCAATGAGATTCAGAAAAATATGGTGGGACAGCTGATGGTGACTGGGAGAACTGTGTGAGGTCCCAAGGTGCCTACTTTGAAGGAGACTGAGGTGTCATTGTCCTATGTACAATGTTTCTTGTATCTTCTTAATAAATATATCTATTTTTCATATTACATGGCTGGATACTTTCTACATAGATCTTTGTATAAACTATGCCTAATCTCTTAAGTTTAATTTTATGCTATTTACCAGAAAAAAATCAGTAAAAAATTAGTTGATTTAGGCCAGATTTTTCTGTCACCAACAATAATCCTTTGCATTTTTAAACAAATGTTCTACAACTGACATAAAAATATACAATATTTTTAGAAGTATTTTAAATATCTTAGCACAGTGAGTCATGGCACAATGGATCTTGAATTCTGACCATTGGCATTAAAATTTTGCTTTACTACTTGCTGGCAAAGTAGGCAAGTTGTTTAATTTTGTGAGCTTCACTTTTTCACCTTGAAAAGAAAGCAATAGGAAACTTTACTGACAGGATTGTAGACTGCTTAGGACAATCCCACCCCATTGTTCAATAAATTTTAACAACTGTGCACAAAAGCAGAAGAGATTTTCTTAAAATAAGTCATTTTCCAGGATACAGCCACAGAAAAAACCTAAGGAGAGAAAGTGCTATTATTAGTAGTATAATCTTTAGCTATAAAACAAGAATATTCCAATATTATCTATTACAAGGCATGACAGATATAATGGGATCCATCTTCTAAACCAGCTGTGAGGTTTTGGTTACTTATTATTACAAAATCTCATTTAACTAGACCCCTGGCAGAGAATTAGAGGAGGAACCACTATATAATAGAGGTATCTCTTCACACAATGGGAGATTTCCAGCCAAGCTGCCCATAAAGGATTGTGCCATTGGCTTACATCATTAGAGTATAGCTGTGATTCCATGGGAAAGTCTCTGCGAAGTGAGTTGGAAACTTTTTATGCAAAAAAGGTTATGATGGTTATCTTACTGTAGCCTGCAGGCCACACAGTAGTAATCTAGCCACACAATATCACTCAAAATTAATCTCCAGCTGTTAATTACTTTTCCTTTATATTATCACATGACAACTTAACTGTCACTAACTTCTAGGCCTGGGAAACAAGGCCCAACACCAGTTTGTACCACAGGCCCCTGGTAAAGGCCTGGAAAGGTCCAGTATACACATATTCTACCGTTTTCCCCATAAAGCACATAGTTCTATGTAATAGACTATACTCTTGATTTATTAAATTAGTATTTTATGAAAAAATACTATTTGTTTTTAAATTTCCTACATTGCTGCCTATTTTGAAACTTGTTTTTATAATAATTTATTTTTCAATTATAGTTGACATACAATATTATATTAGTTTCAGGCATACAGTCCAGTGATTAGACATTATATACTTTATTCAGTGATCATTTTGATAACTCTTGAATGCATCTGACACCAAACATAATTATTAGGATACTACTGACTATATTTCCTAGCTGTGCTTTACATGACTATTCTGTTACTACCAACTTGTACTTCTTAGTCCCTTCACTTTTTTTACACAAACCTCCAACCTTCATCTTATCTGGCAACCACCAAAATGTTTCCTGTATCTGTGAGTCTGC
Organism: Phyllostomus hastatus; assembly: GCF_019186645.2. NCBI lineage: Eukaryota > Metazoa > Chordata > Mammalia > Chiroptera > Phyllostomidae > Phyllostomus > Phyllostomus hastatus. Next base: position 23,149,305 of record NW_025333960.1, read on the forward strand.
TTCTGCTCTGCTTGTTCATGTATTTTGTTCTTTAGATTCAATTGCTGATTGACTGTATTTATTGCCATTTTATTGTTCATATTTTTATCTTTATTTTATTATTTCTTCTCCTTCTCCTCCTTCTTCTATTCTTCTTCTTCTTCTTCTTCTTCTTCTTCTTCTTCTTCTTCTTCTTCTTCTTCTTCTTCTTCTTCTTCTTCTTCTTCTTCTTCTTCTTCTTCTTCTTCTTCTTCTTCTTCTTCTTCTTCTTCTTCTTCTTCTTCTTCTTCTTCTTCTTCTTCTTCTTCTTCTTCTTCTTCTTCTTCTTCTTCTTCTTCTTCTTCTTCCCTCCTCCTCCTCCTCCTCCTTCTTCTTCTCCTTCTCCTCCTTCTCCTTCTTCCTCCTCCTCCTTCTTCTTCCTCTTCTTCTCCTTCTCCTTCTCCTCCTTCTCCTTCTCCTTCTTCTTCTTCTTCTTCTTCTCTCCTCATCCTCCCTCTTCCTCCTCATCCTCCCTTTCCCTCTTCTCCAGCTTCTTCTTCTTCAAGAAGACCCTTTAACATTTATTGTAGTACTGGTTTGGTGGTGGTGAAATCCTTTAGCTTTTTTTTGTGTGTGGGGAAAGCTCTTTATATGGCCTTGTGTGGGAAGCTCTTTGTATGGTAGCTTTCCTGGGTAGAGCAACCTTGGTTCTAGGTACCTGCTTTTCATCACTTTGAATATTTCTTGCCATTTCTTTCTGGCCTACAAAGTTTGCATGGAGAAATCAACAGTCTAATGGGAGCTCTCAGGTAGGTAACTGCTTTTCTCTTGCTGCTTTTAAGATTCTCTCTTTGTATTTAACTTTTTGTGTTTTAATTATGATATGTCTTGTTGTGGGCCTCTTAGGTGCATCTTGTTTGGGACCCCCTGAGCTTCCTTGACGTGTATGTCTATTTCCTTCACCAGGTTAGAGAAGCTTTCTGCCCTTATTTTTCAAATAGCTTTTCAATTTCTCGCTAACTTCCTTCTCCTTCCAACATCATCATCTCCTTCCATGATGTGAATTTTGGTGTACATGAAGTTGTCCCAGAGGCCCCTTACACTATTCTCATTAAGTTGGATTCTTTTTTCTTTTTGCTGTTCTGATTTTTTTGGCTTCATTATATTCTAAATCATTGTTTTGATTCTCAGCTTCACCTACTCTACAGTTGATTCCCTGTAAATTATTCTTTATTTCAGTTAGTATATACTTCATTTCTGATTTTTTTATGGTTTCCTTTTTTATGATGTTGAAGTTCTAAGTTCAACTACTCTTCCCCTAAGTTCATTGAGCATCCTTATAACCAGTGTTTTGAACTCTGCATCTAGTAGATTGCTTTTCTCCATTTTGTTTAGTTCTTTTTCTGGAGTTTTGTTCTGTTCTTTCATTTAGGATATGTTTCTTTGTCTCCTCATTTTGTCAGCCTCCCTGTGTCTGTTTCTATGTATTAGGTAGAGCTTCTCTGTCTCCTGGGCTTGGTAGAGTGGCCTAATGTAGTAGGTGTGCTGTAGGGTCCAGTGGCACACTCTCCATGATCACCCAAGTTGGGCACTCCAGGTGCCCCCAACCCATTCCCAAAGTGGGCTGTGTATACCCTCCTGTTGTAGCTGAGCCTTGATTATGTTGGCACATCAACATGAGTGATTTTTTCCCTAGGTAGATGGCTGACAGGACTGGCTGTCAATACCATGGAAGTTCGGTTGTGCAGGGGACCACCCTACATAGCAGGACTTAGTTCAGTGGGGCTCTGATGCCTGATGAGTCTTCCCTTTGAGTATGTCATTTGTGGAAGTGGTTGGGTGGAGCTTCAAAGTGGTCTGAAGCTGTCCACCAGGTGCACTGGCTCTGGGGCTTCCCAGAAGGTGCAGGCGAAGTTCAACCACCATTTGTGTCCTGCCTGAGGCACCCAGCATGAGCTACAAAGTGATCTGCAGATGGATGATTCTTGTGCTGGGCTTGGAGGTGCCCAGGAGAGGTCTAGCTGCCAACCAAGGCTGGCTGCTGCTAATGCCAGGGCTGGGGCCACTAAGCAAGAGGTATGGGGCATGTCAAATCCAGATGCTGCTTGTTTGAGAGATTTTAGGAAAGTCTGAAGCATAAACCAAGACAGGCCATTTGTATGGGAAAGCCACTGGAAACAGCTTGTGTGGGTGGGAAAGTTGGTGGGGCAGGGGCTCAGGAAATCACCATGGCAGGGCAGACTCAGACTTGGCAACTGCTTGCCAGCTGTATATGGGGAGGACTCAGAAAGGAACAATGGCCTCTGCAAGCACTTCTGTCTGGGAGAAAGCTGCCCTTCCAGTTCTCATCTTGATGCTGAACATGTCAGTTGATTCCCATATGTCCTTGGTGCTTTTTGAGCTATTGCCCCAGCACTGGCACTCAGAGGGAGTGAGTCCAAGTAAATCTGTGAGTGGGCCCTTTAAAAGGAACTGCGTGGGACTCCAGAAGCCCTTTGCCTCCCTCAGCCACAAGCCCTGCTGGTTTTTACAGCCAGAAGGTTTTTCTGGCTGGTTTTTCTCTTCCTTGCATTGGAGCCATGGTCTGGGGGGCCTGGTGTGGAGCTGGGGCCCCTCATTCCTCAGGGGGGAACTCTGAAGCTGAGATATTCCTTCCAATTTTTACCCCCCACACATGGGCATTGGATCAGCCTGTTCTGCATCTCTGCCCCTCCTGCCAGTTTCAATGTGGCTTCTTCTTTATAACCTTAGTTGTAGGACTTCCATTCAGCTGGATTTCAGGTAATTCTGAAAGATGATTGTTCTGTAGTTTAGTTGTAATTTTGATGTGGTTGTGGGAAGATGCAAGTACTGCATTTACCTACACAGCTGTCTTGACCCGAAATCCTGAAAGCTTTTAATTCTAGCAGCAGCAGCAGCAGCAGCAGCAGCAGCAGCAGCAGCAGAAGCTGCAGCAGCAGCAGCAGCCAGTTGTTGCTTAACCTGAACCCGAGCTGAAGACTGGCTTCTCATCTTTCAAGGTGCGGCATTAGGGCGATCTGAGCGAAGCCTTCCTGGACCCTCCACAGTGTACCCCACCTCTCTCTCTACTGTGGCCTCACGACACTCCACACACATCTTCGTTGTGGCACCTGTGGCCTGGAGTCTCACTTACTGTTTTGCACACCTGAGAGAACAAATGCCCTGTTTCTGTAACCTCAGGATCTGACACTGGGTTAGACACAAAACATATTCTTTATTTATTTAAAGAATATTGGATAACTAATGAGTAGATAGGAAAACAAAAGGAAAACAAAAGATAAAAGATGGAAAAAGGGAAATGAAAGTATAAAAAATTCCAAAGAAACTATTATGTCTTACTCTTTTTCATTCGTATCAAATGGGAGAATTCCCTATAAATGCTGGAAATCTCTGATCATCATGTAGGAATGCATTCGGAAAGCACCTTTCAGGTCAGGCTTTTCCCCTCAGGGGATAGGGGCTGCACTGCCCACAGTACTGATGGGTTTTTCTTCATGTAGCTGTAGGTTCTAGCCATTCCCCGTCCCCACCCCCCACCATAAGTCATTCTGGCCATCATTTTATTTGAAAGAATTGGAGCTACTTTTCACTTGGGAGAATATAATAAAAACCAGTTCTTCACTACTAAATTAAGATGGACAACCCTTCTCTTAAGAAGAAAAGCAATAACTGATCATAATAATGAGATTGTGCAACAAGCTTTGAAAATGCTTATACCACATTTGTACAGAAGAGTATTTGCTTACACTTCAGATATAGCCATCGATTTATGGCTCAGAGCCACAAAAGCAGGTAATAAATATGAGTATAACAATTTATTGAAAGTATTTTATTACTTTTTTTAAAAATGAAAAATACTATTTACCTGTTCAATTCATATTAAACTATAGCATTCAAAATATTCCACTTTGGATTTTCAAAATCAATTTTGGGAGGATTTAGCCCATAACACAATAATTCATTTTCCAAAGTAAATTTCACCACTGATGCAGAGTGCTCTCAAATATTATGTTCCAAGCATGATATTAGATTTTAAGTCCATATCATTGACACTGACTTCACTGGGTCTCATATAATGCACTTCCAAAAGTAATTAAATGTTTTATAGGATCAAATTCAGTATTTAATTTTATTTTAAACAGAACAAAAATTTTAAATTTATATAAACAAAACATAAAAGTTAGAGAAGTAAAAGGATTTTATTATACTATATAATTTTCTATATGTTGAGAAAATTGTAGTTTTCTCTCAAACTTCCTATATTGTAATTTACAATATAATTTACAAGCAGATATAATTTACTTAACTTTCTAGGATTTTATAAATATCATAATTTATAAAATATCACAGTTAGCAGTAGTATAATTATTGTTATCTAAATATTTAGAGGAGCCCATTGATATAATTAAAATAAAAATTCAAAATACATACCAATAATTCAGTTGGATACTTGAATGTTGAGAGAGAATACTCTCTCCCATTTCTTTTGAGCTCACTCTCACTGCCATTCCCAAGGCTGTGTATACAGCTAGCTGTGCTCTCCAGATCCACTCCAGACCTCTAACCTGTCTGACCACATCTCCCATGCTCTTAGTTTCCACATGTGAAACCATGGAGTTCCTGGGCACATTGGGGCTTCAGCAACTTCAGCAAGAAAGAAATTTGAGTCACAGGGACTTTTTTTGAGAAAAAAAAGAAGATGAGTTTGGTGGTAGAGGTGTTCACTTCTGAAGGAACTTTTCAAAATTTCAGGCCAGGTGTTTGCTCTCAGGGAACTCAAACGTAGAAAATTCAAAATAATTTATTGAGTCTTTCAAAATTAATTTATTGGGCAAGTGATTTTTGACCCAAAGATAGAGAAGCAAAGAAATCCTACCCTAGAGCACACGGCCCAGAGAAGCATTCCTCAAATCTTTTCTGTAGTGCAACACTGAAGTGGCAGAATATTTTGATCTCATAAAATTTACTTCATCCCAAAAGAGATTACTAAAAAGGTAAAAATGTGCATAAATGGAAGTTCCAATATATTCTTCCTTAATATATTACATTGCATATCCCTTGAGGTTTGAGCAACCTCTTTGGTGATTACTGCTCCAAAGGACACAGATAGTGCAAGAAACAGATAGTGCAAGAAAGCTAGGACTGAAGCAGCACATCCACTAGGAGAACTGGCAGGACTTTGCAGAGGAAGCAGATTTATAATTTGGATCTTGAAGAATGAACGGAGGCCAAACAGACAATGCAGGAGATGTCATGATGGGTGTGTGTCATGACAAGTGCATTACTTTGGACACTAGTGTGTTTCATATTTGTCCATTTATTTGCTTAATGTTGTGAACTCTTTGTCCCATTAAAATTCCATGTGGAAGCCCAACATGTACTATAAATAAAAGCAAAACTGATCTGGTTGAAATAGGAAGTGGAGTTCGGAGAGAGTATTGCCTCAGTACTGAGAGGGCTCTGGGGTACTGAGAGCTCCAGAGAATATGTTCTGAAAAGCTGCTATTTCAGATAAGAGATGTCCTTAAATAATGAGTTTCTCTTCTATATTCTTAAAAAATTTTGAAGAATATAATTTTGATTTAAATTTTGGGAAAATTAATCAATTTATATTTTTGGAATATATGTGCCTTTTAGGGCACATGCGATATCAGTTTAAGTGCCACGTTTCCAGCTTGTCCGCCACCTTCCCCCAGAGGCTGAGACTTCTAAACAGAGGAAAGATACTGAACATAGAGATTTACAATGTAGAAGTGCACCTGACCTGGTAAAATGCTTTCCTCTTTTCAAAAAGATAAGAATGAACAGAGTAATAACTAGGATTCACAAGAATCTATTCATTTAACAAACATTTATTGAATTCCTCGTTGGTGCCAGACACTGTGTTGGGTACTGGGAATAAATCCGAACACTCACTGTAATCCAGTGGAAGGAAGTAGACAAACATAATAGACAAATGTTTTACGTGTGACAAATCAAACACACACATATCAAACTTAGTTGATTGATTAACTTAAGTGATTGCCAAAATAACAATAACACCACAAATCACTGTGAAATCATAGTTTACACATGTACTTTATACACACTAAATATTGCTATATATTATACTTTATATATATAATCGAACAATATTTGTTGTTTTATATAAAATTGGGTGTCAACATTTAATACAATCCATTTCATATACCAGAATTTCTTTCATTAACTAAACAACATTTTTTTAATCGCCTGGTCCCACATCCTTTGCTCGTTATACTGGGAAATTCATTTTTAATTGTCATTGATTTGTAAAAGCTCTATTAAGATTATGAACCCTCTTTCTGTCACATGTGTTATAAATCTTATTTTTCCTAGTTTATCATTTTTTATATGACTAAGGGATGATGCAATTTAGAGAAGATTTAAATTTTAAGATAGTCAAGTTAAAAAGACTGGTGTGTGTATGTGTTGCATGTGTCTGTCTGTCTCCTAGTTGGGTTTGTAAGAGCAGTGGCATGCTCTAAGGAAGTGATCCAGGGAAGGAATGGCTGGGGTTTCCAGGAATCCATGGGTCTTCTCTGAAGGGGATAATAAATAGCCTGGCTGACACCATGACTGGACATCAGTCTTGGTAGGTTAAGAGGAGAAGGTGGGAGAACTCCACCCCCTGGAGAAGGGGCTGAGCCCTCCACTCCCACGTAGCACAGTGGAGGAGGGTGCTGTGATGAGGCATCAAGTCCAAGGCTGTTACTTGGATGGAACGTTAGCAGAAGAGGTAAAGGTAGTTTGTTTTGCAAAAAAAAACAACAAAAAACAAAAAACAAAACCCAAACCCTTTTTCTTGCTTTCTTTTTACTCTCAAAATGTTGAGACCAGCTGAGATTTAGATATGGAACTAGATAGGAACTATTTACATACGGCTTGATTGGACTGGAAGCCAATTAGCCTGCCTCTAGCTTTGTCTTGCAGAACTTTATGGTGCTTCAGGGAAAAAAATTATAAAAATTTTTTAAAAAGTGTGTCTTTGCCTTATTCTTTTTGCTGTGTACACCCTTCCTCAGAGACCTCCACATGCATGGCAGGAGGGTGGCAGGGATCATTGCAGCTTTGAGGACTGAACTGGGTGGTTCAGGCTCCCATTTCAGATAAGATCTACTTACAGTGGAACTTTGCACCAGGTGAGACATCAGCACTTGGGGGATGTGCTTGCCCTTCCACCGACAAGGAGAACGGCATGGGATCAGAAACACCCCTGGAACAGGTAATCCTAGCCTTACGCTTGAAAGACAAAAACACTTTTGCCAGGGAAGTGAGGGGAAAAGGTTATTTTAAGCGGAAGGAAAACAGAATCATGAGAGCAACAACAGCCTCTGAACTCAAGGCCAAGTACACACAGAGCCTTGTACTAGTAACAAAATGCTGCTCCCAGGAAAGACATTTTTAGAAAAGTCCCCCTCGGGGCTGACAAAGTAAAGACACACAATTTGGATTGATGAATGAGAAAAAGGTGCCCCTTCTTTGGAGCTAATTCAGCCCTGAGCCAGGGCCCACAGTTTGGGAAACAATGTAGGTGAGCTTTCAGCTCCCATTCACCCCACAGCACACACACTTCAGAATCCTATCGGGAGGTCTGCATCAGTCTTATTACTTTTTAAATCCATCCCTCTCTTGGGAGACTGCAGTAGTCATGTTATTTCTGTTTTGTGCATGTGTCCATATAATCCATATTTTATAAGTTGCTAAATGATGTTTTTAATGCAAATTTGATCATCCTCTGTTCCCTTGCTTCTTCTTTGACTATAGCAGTAGTTCTTAAACCTATCAATTAGACCCAACATTCTTTGTTAACAAATGTTTGTGGGCAGCTGTTGTTAAACAATATTCTTCTTTTTGTACCCACATACCCTTTTAAAATGACTTTGCAGCTTGTCCCAAGTGATGGAGCTTGTTGCCCTATCCTTTGAGTCTGGGAGTCCGTGGGAGTTGTTTTGGTACATGGAATACAGAGGAAGTGACAGGGTGATAGGTCTGAGTCTAGACTTGCATGGCTGAGACCCCTGTCTCTGCCTGTGACCAAGGCTAGGCCAGCCTGTTGGAGGATGAGGGACACGAACCAGAGCTGAGGCAGCCCAGTTGTCCTAATGGAAGCCCAGAGATGTGAGAAAGTCCAGTCAGCATCAGCAAAGCCCACTACCTGACCTCTGAAGGTACCTGTAGAATCAAGAAGGAGCCCAACTTAAGTTGCCAACCCATGGACCTGGTTGCTAAATGAATTTTGATTGTTTAAAGCTACAAAGTTTTGGGTTGGTTTATTATGCAGTGATAGCTAATTAATACAGCTATCTTAAAAGGAAATCCATAGCTATTAAAAATTTATATGCACTCAGTATTTTAAAAAGTCAATTATAATGAAGGAGAATTAAACAGCAGTCATTTATAATAAAATAATATGCACTTCAATATGTAAGTTCATAGGTAAGACTACCAAAAAGGTATAATGAAATAGTAAGAGGATTGAGCCTATGCCTAGAACACTGAATGTGTCAGAAACAGTCCCAGACTAATATAGACAAGTATTAGTGTTTCAAATGCCCGAATCAGCAGCTGGTGATACGAATTTCCAAAGGAACAATTCTTGGTCAAAGTGAACAAAATAAAAAAGAGTTTTTACCTTGCTTTACACGGTAATTACTTTCTGAAAAATTTAATGCCTCTTAAGATAGCAACAACTTCTTTGTATTTATATCGTAAATAGAGTAAGGATTGAGGGTCACCTAATTATTGTATAAACCTGACTGCAAAAATGTTCACCAGGATTTTAAAGAGCCACGTGCAACTGCAGTCAGTTCTTTGTTGGGCAGAACTGACCTGTGCACTGAAGGACGTCTAGCAACACTGGTCCCTTCCACTAAATGGCAGTGACAACAACTGTCTTCCCAAACTTCCTATATATCTTCCTGAGGGGGCATCAGCCCTGGATGAAATGACTACTCTGTTGAGGAAAGCGTTAGCTCCTCCAGTGGTTGCACATATTCCAATCTGTCAGTGTCCTTCCTGCATTAGGATAGTCTGTTCATAGGCTCCTGCTATAAAAAACCAGCTCTTTGCAACCATGGACTGTCTTGGTGTTCCCAGAGGCTACGAAGTGGATGTGATATAGAAATGCAATAAATGCCCTGGCTGGTGTGGCTCAGTGGACTGAGCACCGGGCCTGCAAACCGAAAGGTCACTGGTTTGGTCACCAGTCAGGGCACATGCCTGGGTTATGGGCCAGGTCCCCAGATGGGGGCATGTGAGAGGCAATCACACATTGCTGTTTTTCTCCCTCACTTTCTCCCCCACCTCCCTCTAGAAGTAAGTAAATAGAATTAAAAAAAGAAATGCAATATATGACAGAGTACAACAGAAGAAATTCTATCTTCCTAGGAGAAGTGCGAAGGAATTGCGCAATATTAATGACTATATAAATTAATATATAAAATGAGAGGTTAGGTCAGTGGAGTAGTGCCAGGTGGGAGGAGCAGTCAAATGGTAAAATTGTAGAAAAATAAAAATCTTTTGCTAAGTCAAAAAACTGAGATTAAAACTAATTTATCCCCTTTTTATAACTAGGTGGACATCTTATGATTTGACTTAGCTTTAAATAAGTAGGAAAATTAACATATCCTACCAATACATTTGAAATAATAGTTTTGTGATAACTGGCATCTGAAGTAACATTTATTGTTTGTGTGAATAAAAAGTGTATTTAAAGGTTGAGGGCAGAGCTGGGTGCTAAGAGTGGCTTATTGAAATCAAATCTCTAAGGCAATCAACATAACAATTACACTAATCATTTTCCTACTAGAAACACTGAGGATGCATAGGCTTTCCCATGACCATGGGTGAGCCAAGGGAAGAAGGAATCAAATTCCTGATTTCCAGTCCCAGACCATCACCTCATTATTCAAGAAGACCTACATCTACCACTCATGGGAGGTTAGCCCAAAGCTCACAAACTAGGTCAGTGGATGAAGTGTTTCAATTTACAGGATGAAATGATGGGCATGGACCTGGTAAATTGTATTTGCAATTATTTTCTTAATTATCACTGCAGGGTAATTTCCGCAGATAGGGCGCACACCACGGGAAGATGTTTTCCCCCTCACATTAAGGGGTAGGGCAATTGAAGGTCTCCCGTGCTTGCTCTCAGGTGGTGCTGAGCATCTGATGGCCCCTGGAGACAACAGTTCATGACTGTATGTACTTTACAGCTTATTCACACGGCAACCCAAGGAAATGGTGAATTTGGAAAACAAAATCAATTAAACTGGATGCTTGGTCATGTGGACAAAAACCAGCTTTTCTGCCCACACCTTTCACTTTCAATCTGTGGTTTTAGTCTTGTATATACACCATGAAATAGGTTTTTTATTTTTATTTTTGGCTTGGTTGTGTCCTGTAAAAGACTATAATGTGAGAATCTGTTTTTCACTCTTATTTTTCTCCCCCTGTACTTGGGAGAAACTGTTCTCTTCTGGCTTCTAGCACATTGTCTATTATCAGGTTTAGGTAAAACAGAACCTAGGAACACATTTCATTGATTTCTTAAGAAAATGAGGATGTGATTATCTGAAAAGGAGGAAAATACTATAAAACAGGTATAAAAACAAAACTAGAACACCATCTCACAGGTAAAAGAAAACAAAGAAGAACAATAAAGCAGAAGAACAAAACCAGGTAGAAGGGAGGAAAAGTGAACTAAAAGAGAGTCCAGAAAAAATAAAGACCAAATAACTGGAGCAAATGACCTGAGGAAAAGATTAAAGGAAGGGACGAGGACAGTGAGAAAGGGACCGAGAGATAGCAGTGAAAGGGGCTGAGGATGATGAAGGGTTTCTTCCCCACTGTTCTTTCTTTTTTTATTATTTTTCCCTTCACATCACATTTCTACTTCCAGTGGTGAAAGACAGAAGATAGGACTTCTAATTTCAGAACTGTGTTCACTTTAAATGCTCCTTTTCACACCAACTTGGCACCTAAAAATAGTCCATGAGAAGATGTCCTGAATTCTTATGTCTATAATCAGGTATTTTTTCTTTACTTGAAAAGATATGTCAGTAATTGTTCTGTTTCAGAAAGTACTTTTGACAATGCTGATTTTATATCCCTAAGTGCCCCCTAGTGACAAGGTCCAATTTAAAAATCTTTCACAGTAATTTTGTCCTGAATGTTTCCTTTTTCCCAGCACAAATGTGGCTGTCTCAGGGAAAAGGCATCCAACTTACTATCAATTTATTTTAATTAGGCAGAGAGGAAAGTTTCTTGAGTGGGTCTAGGACACCAGAGGAGTGAGTTACTGTTCTTATGTATAAATTCATTTGGAATTGGAAAAAGCTACGGTTCCCTATTGAGCAGGTTTCCTTCAGTTACACTATTTTCCCTCTCCTTCTCTGTTAAGTTATATTTAGACTCAGATTCCTGACATATTGTTCATCCAGCTTGTGAAAGAACATAACGGTGGCAGTGCACCCATGAAGAAAGATGTGTCTCTCTACAACTCTCTTTCAGTTATAATTTCTCCTGACCGCTTCTGGTATTCTTACAAACTCAGCATGGTAGCTAAGAGAAAAAGTGTTGCAATCATAAAAATGTAGGTTTAAGTCTGAATCTAGTGATGTATTGTGGGATTTGGGGCATGCTATGTCATTTCATTAAGCATCAGTTTTGTATCTGTAAAATGGGAATAATAGTGAAAGACTGTGTGGGGATTAAATAAGAGTTATGTTCTTAGCAGCACGTCTGCATATATGTAAGGCTTAATAAATGGGTCATTACAATGCAGAGCTCAATCACTGACATATAACCCTATGTCTTTTTTGTCTTTTTAAAAATATTTGGTGGAGACAGTCAAAACGCTGTGGAGCAGTCACAGTGACTTTTAAATAGACTGTGCCCCATATTTACTTCTTTAATCAATGCTATTTTTAGATTCTGTTTAGAGCCTAATGCTCAAGAGCTTAACTGGACCATTCAATAAACAAAGTTCTGTTGTACCATGTTGGACAGATTGTAACATGCAGTCTGCAAACGTGCAAATGAGAGATATTCAAACTTTTCTTTTGTATAATCATTTTATATATTTACATGTTCTTGGGCATATTGTCCTCATTTTGCTGATGAGAGGACTAAGGCACAGAAGAATCACATCAATCGGTCTCAGTGCGGGAAGGGACAGCTCTCCAGGGCAGGCATCAAAATCTCCTGGGGGAACTGATTTTCCTAGATACACACTCCCGGGCTCCTCCAGGGACAGGAGACACCGAGGAAGAAGAGCTCTGCCTCTGCAGCCCTCAAGCCACTACTATTGATGGAAGCATGTTGAATATTTTAGCTACTTCTGGGATGGATACAAGGTTAGGGAACACTGGGCTAGTAACTGATCTTGAATAAGAACCTGGGCCAATTATGCTTATATTTATTTATATTTTTATAGCTGCGTAAGAAAAATTGCTTCTAATTCTTATATTCAGAACTTTTAGCTTTATATATTTCTGGTTTTCCTCATTTGCACTCAGTACTGTTCTAGTTCTATTTCCATCACCTATTTAAAGACCTACTTAAAAGGAAAACTGATTAGCATGAAGTTAAAAGGAACAGTTTGCAATTGGAATTTTCTCTCTGATGTAATCAGAATAATAGACTTTCGCCAATGCCCTGAAGAGAAAGAGGTTAGCTGCTCTAGGCTTTATTAATTTTTCATATTTATTTTTTGGTCAGGATCAAAAGCTCATTGATGAATCTATTTTCAGAGATCTCTGAAACTTGCACCCCAGGCATGGGGAGGGTATGTTATATTCATAGAAGTCAAGCTATTTCAACGAATTTGGGGCAAGTAAGTACTTTCATTGTTCTGAAAACTTTTCTAGCAATGCATGGATTGTGAACTGAGTTTAAAACAGCATTTCCTGCCATAAAAATTTTTACCGCAACTCCATGTGGCCTGTTTTATCATCTAGTTTTCATTCACTTGATTTTAAGTAGGGCTGAAATATCCCGACCTCTGTAGTTCCTACCCTCATAGCATCCTAGTGTGTCACATATATTACTGTAACAACTGTTTCTAAAAACTATGTCCCATCTCCAGGGTCAGATCTGTTCTTTTGTACTAAAATTTCTCACCCTTTCTCCCTTTCTAGATTCAAATGCTTTACATGACTGCTTCTCAGGCTTCCTGAGATTGCTGCAATTTTGGACATTACTTCTGCTTAACCCGTCACATAAAAAGGTGCGTGGGATGGTCTAATCTCACTGAATGGGACCAAGTGAGAGCAGCAAGGCCAAGTGGAGCAGCTTCAGTGCTTGTAAACAGAACACTGGTAAATGAGCAGGACTCCAGAGTTGGTGAGCTTGTCATGACAACATCAAGCACAGCCTGAAAGGAGGCAAGAGAGCATAGTGTGTATTCAAAATTCCAGTTCTCGCTCTGTGTGTGTATGTGCATGTGTGTTCTCATTTATTCCACGGAGCTCACCTCACCCTCTTTAAATCTCAAGTCCGACACACACAATCCCCATCCTTGCATCAGTCTCCTTGGTGCAGAAACTCTCATTTTAGTCCCTGGCACCAGAATGTGAATTGTTGACATTGTGTAATCTCTGTGGTTAAGTATTCACTTCAATTAAGTCATGAAATGGCTACCCTCTATTAAAGAGTACTTCAGTCATCAGAGAATAGGTGGGAGAAATAACTACATTGGTGAACGTGGGCCTCTCTCAAAAAAGGTTTAGTCCTCCTCCATTTAAGTTTGACCTTGCCTTTGAGAGATGAGGGAGCCTTGGCAGATTTAAATTACTTTTCTTGGACATTACTCTTTAATAGCTGGCTATTCCTTTGATTTAATCATAACATAACACCTCCCCTGATTTGACCAAAACACAGTGCTAATTTAAAAAAATTTATATATATTTTATTTATTAAATATATAATGTCTGCCATACAGGTGATATTCCATATATTATGACATCTGGTCCCACCTGGGACCAGAGCTCAGGTGGACTCACCATTGATGGCAGGTGGGGCCACTTCCTCTGCTATAGCAGGAGAGGGTTAGGGGAGGAGAGGATGGGAACTAGAGAAGAGTGCTTACAGGTTTGGTGTAGACACTGGAGCTAGTTCTCTGCAGGTGGCTTCTGTTAACTTCTCTGAAATGTAAAGCAGGTGTTCTGGAGGAAGAGCGGTGTGGAAGATGGGGTGTAGGGCATGAGATTTCAAACCAGGGGCAGCATGAAGTGATTATTACAGAGAACAACTTAACTACAGAAGTAATTTCTGAATGACAAATGGGCCCCTTTAAGTATTTGCAACAAGAGGACATTAGTCAGAGGTTGAAGTACTATATCAGATATAAATCCTAAAAGCATTATCCTCCCACTTATACTTGTCCCTCTTAAACATGGTATGTTATGCAATGTAGTTCTTTGCATAGTTTGTAATTCCGCACAACTTAAATCTTTCAGCTTGGAAACTGTGTTCTGAGCAGAAGTTTCTTCAAGTGGAAAACACTTAATTACAAAAAGTGAAAATGAATTTCCAAAATGAATGGAAACAAACACTTTTCTAGGCCAAGAGGTATACCTTCATTTAACCACCTCCCAGCCGTTCGGTACCTGTCTCCTTTGCTCCCTTCCTCATTTGCTCTCTTATTCCTCTAACACCCAGCCCAGGTCTGACTATTCCACAATACTGGGGTTTCTAATTGTATCTTTTATGGCACCATAAAGAGTGTTGATCTTCAGTAGTCCTTCATTTTTTTTTAAAGATTTTATTTATTTATTTTTAGAGAGGGAACGGAGGGAGATAGAGAGAGAAACATCAAGTGCAGTTGCTGGGGGTCATGGCCTGCAACCCAGGCATGTGCCCTGACTGGGAATCGAACCTGCGACACTTTGGTTTGCAGCCTGCGCTCAATCCACTGAGCTACGCCAGCCAGGGGTGGCCCTTCATTCTTGAGATGTAGGGTTGTGAGTGGCACTTGGCTTTTTATTCTTATTTGTTTTGTCTCTTCCTTTCTTTTGCCAAAAATACTAAAACTCCAAACTGGAAACCAAGGGAATCCCTTGCAAGCACACTAGCCCTCTCTTCCTGTGCTTCTCTCTCTCACACCCAGAAACACACCTGCATACTTCAGGTAGGTTTTTGCTCTAAATATCAAGAGAGAAAGGAGGTTCTGTTGGATTCTACTTAACATTTTGCCTCAATTTGTGTATATATGTTACTTCAATTCAGTCATAGAATCTCAAGACATTAACATTTAAAAAATCTTAGAGATGTTTAATTTCCTCTCCAGCTGGGAGTGCACTCCATTTCATGGATGAGAACTTTACAATAGTTTAACACGGGGCCCAAGGAGTCCATTCCGTGAATTGGTGGTCTTGGTCAGCTGTGAACAGGTTATAGAAGTAACTCCTGGTTGTGGGGAGGAGTTTGCATGTTCTTCTTTTTCTTTGCATGCATTCTGCAGGCATTATTACTTAAAAAACTCTGGGTGATTTGAACTGGTTGTTCAGAGCCCTTGGATAACAAAAGAAGCACCGATCGTTGGGTTAATGGAGTTGTCAGCCAACTGAGATGTAGTTTCTAGTAATATTTCCCTTTCTTCAGTTTAGAATTAAAATACTACAGAAAAATGGGTGAACTAATGCCAGGGAGTGTGGTAATAGACTTCTGACATGTGGCATGCAATCTGTGAAAGTACTTCTTCACTTGGTCTGTGCTTTGAGGAGTAATGGAGTGGAAAATTAAGTTAAATAAGCTTTTATTATTTGGTAGTTCTGTTGAAAAGGGTACCATCAAATACTTTAAAAAAGTATCTTCCGAAATACAACCTCTGAAGTTCTTCCACATTATGGAATTGTGAAAAAGCATTCTCTCATCTCCTTTATGTTTTCCTTTTCCTTTCTTTATGCCTTCGATAAAATCACATCCATGCTAACTTACTTTGGGTGGCATCAGAAATACATATTTAGTATCATAAGCCTTGGAGGTAAAACTAGAAAGCATAAACTCTAAATGAAACCAGCAAAAGTAACAATGTGATACTTCAATTGCTTTTTTAATATCACTCTTTAACCTTAAATTTCTGTATAGGCTTGTATGTCTTAGATGTCATAGATACTTCTATGGCTGTTAGGATATTTACTTAAATGCAATTATATCACACTCAGTAATCAATTTAATTTGGAGCAAATCTGGAGATACATAATTTTTCTCTTTTTTATATGAAATAAATTTATCTACAATCACAAGATGATCCTTGACAGCTGAAAGCAGAAGCTAGCATCCATGGCTTTTAGCCCTGGGATTTAACTGATGTCGCCTTTCACCATCTGTAATGTTTTTCTCACTTCAACTGTCCTCTTTTAGACTATCTCAGCAACACAGGGAGGAGGAAGTCCCTCTCTCCTTGTGCACTTGGTTAAGATAAGTTCTTGACCATGTGTGAATGTTAAATGACAGGAAGTAATTGTAGGGGTCATTCAATACAGACATTCTCTTGCAATCACCTGGAGCGACCCTATGTTTTACCAGCACAGAGACAGGGCATGTGGAATGGCAGGAGGGTGAGGTTTGGGGTCCCACAACCTCAGGGTTGTTGTCAGCTCCACGCCCACTGCCTATGGGGCTGAGGACAAGAAACCTCTGAATCTTGGGTTTCTCGGCTACAACACATCCATTCACTGAAATAATCCTCTTCTTAGTGTGGCATGCAAGTAGCACTCTTAGAAACATCTGTGAAACATGAGTCTTTAAACACTACTCCATATGCATTACAGAATGGTCAACACACTTATAAAACAAAGCAAAGCAAAACCAAACCAAAGCAAACAAAACCCCACAACTCCTAGTACATCATGTTACAGGGGAATGAAGGATTGGGCAGGTGAGACGACTTGCCCAAGGCCCTACAATGGGCCAGGTGTTGAGCCCAGTTCTATCAGATTCCAGAGTCCAAAGATTTGTAATGGAGCCCTCATTAGACTGTCAGCTGATGTCTCAAAAGAAACCTTGCAGGCTAGAAGCAATTGGTAAGAAATATTCAAAGTGATGAAAAGCAAGGACTTACAACCAAGATTACTCTACCCAAGCCATCATTTACAATGGAAGAGCAGATAAAGAGCTTCCCAGAAAGAAACAGCTAAAGGAGCTCATCACCACCACACCAGCATTACATGAAATGTTACACGATCTTCTTTAAGAAGAAGATAAAAAAATAAAGTGGTAACAAATACATACCCATCAACAATTCAATCTAAAAATCAAAATAAACAAACAAGCAGAAGAGAAACAGAACCATGGATATAGAAAATATTTTGATGGTTGCCAGGTGGAAGGGGTCCAGGGGGATGGGTGAAAAAGGTGAAGGGGTTAGGAAGTACAAATTGGTAGTTAAAGAAAAGCCATGGGAATGTAAATTACAGCATAGGAAACAGAGTAGCCAAAGAACATGTATGCATGGCCCATAGACATGGACAATGGTGTGGGGATTGCTTTAGGGAGTGGGGTTAGGTGGAGGGAGCAAAAGGGGAAGAACTGGGGCAACTGTAAAAGCATAATCAACAAACTATAATTAATTAAAAACAAACAAACAAAGGCTCATAATGACCAAGGAGAGAAAGGGAGCCAGGATGCAGCACAGAGCCACAGGAGAAAGGTTGACTGAGGGGAAAAGAATGCAATGTTGTCCGTTCTTTCACCCATGTGTACTTACCTGTGGGCAAGCAATTAATCCATAAGCAGGTGGTTATTAAACATTTGATGGGGGAAGGGCAGGGAATGGTATAACAGAAGGTTATGGTACAGTTCCCTTAAACTCTGTCATTTATGAAATACAAGACTGTATGATTGAACTGGTAAGCACTTTGACGACACATGCAATGAACATATCCAATGGCAACAAGTCAAGAGGTGCTCATAATTTCCCACTCCATGAATTGGTGTGGTGTATCACACTTGTCAAGTCTGTGCAAAGGCCATTTTCCAGAGCGTGTTTCACATGCTGAATCCACTGTTCATTTCAAAGCTCTCTAATATACAACGTGAGTACACTCACAGATTATTAAGTTGTTGATCCTTGTAATATTGCGTGAATAGTTGTTAATCTAAATACACTTTTATGACTTGATTATGTCTTTGCCATGAAAAAAGTCACAAAAGAAATCAAAGAAGAAAACCACAGCTTGAGCCTAAAGCCCTGGGTGTTTAACATGAAATTTAACCATATCGATAAATGTCTGAGCATATTTCATTCTCCTAACACCACCAAAGAATTAACTCAGAAAAGGACTCTGTGGTTTAGAAAAGTTAACAAAGAGCCGTACTGAAGGTTCTTCATCCCGGTTGCTCCTGTCTTTTGAATGTTAATAGCATATTCTGTTTGGCATTTAATTTAGGTATATGTGTTTTCGTAGGATCCCTGAAGACTACAAATTTCATCTCAAAGTTTCCATTTATCAGATGATTTGTTTATGCCTTGAAAATTAATCTCCTGTCATTGTGCCTTTCAAATAATACACATATAGTAAATGCTAGGTAATTTGAATTTAATAAATTGGTTGCCAAACTCTTGCTTTTATGTAAAAATGGGTCAGGCACACCCTGGGTCATGTCAATCCCTTTGAAAAAGCTGGTGAGATAAAAATTTTAAGTTTGACTCCATTCTTAAAATTAAAAAGCTCTGATTGGGGTAAGCAGCATCGTAAATAAAATGGGAGTGCAGAAATATTAAATAATGAGACTAAGAGCTGTGCTTCTGCGCCATCACTCGCAAGCCTGCGAAAACGTGAGCACCGCGCTGCAGCCAGCGGAGTGTGCCTGTTCATCTTGACATTTATTCCTGATCGAGACATTTCAATTTAACACACACACAAACTGATTTAAAAGTCAAATGAGGAAATTAGTTCTCCGTTCCAATCCCACAGTGGTATCAAGCCAAATTTAGCCTTAGGAGGTATAAAAAAATATCTAATACAATGAGTGGCAAACCTTTTCAAGAATCCCAGATCTTTTAAAATGAATGTTGCTTCAACCAACCAACAAAAGTGTATTTAGTGTTGTAGAGAGCCCCTCAAACTGCTCTATTATGAAACAACTATGCTTATCTGTAGATTTACTTCTAGATTTCAAAAGCAGTGAATCAAGAACTATAGGATTTTTGTAAGAAATACAGTTCATTTCCTGAAAAGAATTATTATTATTATTTTTTTAATCCTCACCCAAAGACTTTTTTTCATTGCTTTTAGAGAGGAAGGGAGAGAGAGCAACATTGATGGGAAAGAGAAACATTGATTGGCTGCCTCCCACACACACCCAGATGGGGATCGTATGTGCTCTAACCAGGGATTGAACCTGCAACCCAGGCATGGGCCCTGACTGGGAATCCAGCCCACAACCTTTCAGTTATGAGATGGTGCTGCAACCATCTGAGCCACACTGACCAGGGCACCTGAAAAGAATTTTTAAATTGAACAATGATTGATTGAAAAATATTTTCTGGAAACACATTATAAAGACCAGGGGGAAACTTTTCCTGTTTTAAATCAGATTTCTCAATGGCAGTAAACACTATTAACAGCACATTGTAGACATTCTCTTGATCTTTATTTCTGTGATACTCTTCTCTCTTGCCATTCCAACTGCCATCAGCCTTTTATCCTGTCTTTACCATTTAAAACATTTATTTATTAATTTCCATTGTTTGTGTCACCAAGGACTCTGTCCTTCATCTCTTGTTTATCTCTACATTTAGTCTTTTGGCTCCCTTGTATAAAGTTAATTATTCATTAATATTTATTTCCATTTCAGCTTCTCCCCCAAACTAGGTTTTATTTGCTGTTATTTGCAGATATCCAACTTGACCCTAAAGCTAAAAAAAAAGGTATTATAATTTCTTAACTTTTTTTGCTAAGACTTTTTTGTAACCATCACATTCTGGCTCTTCTGCAAGCCCACCATCCTGGCATTTTATGCTCCATATTCTTTCAAAGTGTTCCAGTCTCCTCAGTATGTGGGAAACATACTTTTTATTTTCCCAAGTTCAAATGGGTGCAGTGTTCACTGAGAGGTGAGGGGAATGCTTATTTGAGGAGGAAGGGCTAATGGCTAGCTAACTGTACAGTGGTAGGAACACAGAGGCAGAGAGAGGATGCTGACTTTGATCCTGTACCCATTTCACTTCCTTGCTTCTCTTGAAGACTCTGTGGGGAGGGAAACATGCTAACATATTTTGTCCACACTTCTCAATGACCAGAAATAACTTCAAGTCACAGGGAGAGTCGTGTAGGGGTTCTTATACTCCAGGAGACTAGGCTGGTCTTGAAAATAAATCAGCAAACCTGACCAATGGGCTGAGGTCTCTGCACACAGTTCTTGGTTTTATGCTCTCATTCCCTTTACGACTGTGCAATTTACATGAACTCTTTCAAACTCTTTAGTGGACCACCGGCTACTAGTTTCTCTCCACATGTCCTGCTTGAGAATGATCTGAGGGTTGTGCATGAGACATGTTGTCCTTGTGGTCTTATCCTAAGTCCTGGGCATAATTTCAAGACTTTCCTCAACTTAAATATCTGACTCCTGGTCTTCTCCCTACTTCTTCAGCACGTCCATCGACAGGCACCTCACACCCCTTAGATGGGTTCTAAATCCAAATCCACCTGGTCAGTGTTCCCCTCTGCCTCACATTTGTATGGACCACTTGTCTTAAGAATTCTGTTCAGTAAACACTACAGAGTGACCCAGTTGCCCCAGGCCATGTACTATCAGTCAGCACACACAAGCTACACTTCAGGAACTCTAAAACAAAAGTACTAATTACTACCCCCTATTCTAGCTATAAACACCTCATGCTTTTTTGGTGGGGAGTGTAAGCTTCACTTTAAGCTCATGGAAGAGGACGACCTTCAACAGCTTAACCCCAGACCATGGCCAATAAGGCCCCACAGTCATCTTACCACTACCTGTCTCTCCGACCTCACCTTACCCCGTCTCTCCCCTCACTGTACCCTATCACCCTGGCCCGGATCACACCAGTTCTTTCCTGCCCAAGGATGTCACCTGTGCTGCTCCTGCTGGGTGGACTGCTCTTCCCTTACTTGTTACACGGCTGGGTCCCTCTCCACCGATCTCTGATTAGATGCTACCTCCCCAGACAGGGCTCCTTCCCTGTTACTGTCCTGCATGGTGCCCTGTCATATTCTGCAGAGCATCTAACAAATTAAAAACAATACTTTCGTTTGCTTGACTAATTCTCCTCATTTCGATGGGAAGCCCCTAGGGATTGGTACCTGGTCTGTCAGTTCACCACTGCATGCCCAGTACCTACCACGCAGTATGAATCAATAAATATTAATCAAAGGGATAAACACTATCAGAGCTTTCCTTTGCTCTTGGTGATAAGGATATTATACATACATATATTGCATATGTTTAAGACATATTAAAGTTTTTGTATATTTAAATCAATATATGTACCTAATCATCTTATTAGGGAGGCCTGATGATTTTCTGTCTCCTCCTACTGTAAAGATGAGGATACAGAACAGAAATAGCATGGTCTGGCTCCCTGGAATTGAAGACATTGCTCAAGGACAGTGAATAATGCTATCAAATCACGTGTACTATGAAGATCATTATCTAAAGTCATTATCATACATAGGATGTTCAAACCTCACAGTGAGCTTTCTTAGCACTTCAATCTTGACAATTCTAAAAACATCTATTATAAATTTGCTTTCTACTTCTCAGAAAAAAGAGGATAAATCAAGGAGACACTTGAAAATTAACAAGTACCACAAACTTATAAAACTGCAGACACAGCTATGTTGCCATCATTATAAACATGCTTCTTTATCTGCCTGCAAACTGTCCTTATAATTATTCCTAATTTAAAAAGTCGTGATCACCACTTTTTGAATAATAGTAGAATACTTCACAACCTGGGGGTAAACAAAGATTTCTCAGGACACTCAAAAGCACTAATCATAAAAGAGAAAAATAATGTATTGTTCTTAATCAAAATAAAAAATTTATGCTCATCAAAAAGAACTTTAAAGAAAATAAAACTAAGGGGAAAACCACACACTAGGAAAATATTTACAATACATGTATCTGACAAAGGATTTGTAATGCAGAATATCTGATGAACTCATACCACCAACAGTTAACAAGTGAACTAGTAAAAATGAGAAAAACCTCAAACTGATATCTCACCCAAGAAGATGCACAAATGGGCAGCAGTACATGAGAAGATGATCCACACCATTAGCCATCAGAGACATGCCGATTAAAGACACAAGAGACCCTACCTCATTCTCACTCTTGGAAAAAAGAAGAAGCATCTGCAACTTCCAAGGTTCCTGATGAACAGCTGTGCGGCTTCTTGTACAGTTAAACATTTACCTTATGATCAGGAATTGTACTCCGTGGTCTTTATGCAACAGGAATGAAAACACATATTCACAAACAGGCTTGTTCAAGAGTGTTCAGAGCAGTCTTATTCATACCGTCCCAAACATTCAGAAACAATGCAAAGGTCAAGAATAGAAAAAAGAATAAATAATTTATACTTTAGTTATACAATTGAATATTGCTCAACAATAAAAAAAGACTAAACTACGGGCACATTCAACAATCTCATATATATTATGGTAAGCAGGTGGAGCATTTACAAAGCATATGCTTTATGATTCCATTCAGATGAAGGTGAAGAATAGATCAAACTAAGCTGTGGTGACAGAATTAAAAAGGACTCATGGACATGGGCAATAGTGATTGCAGAAGGGGAGGGAGGTGGGTAGAGGTGGCAGAGAGAAGGTCCAAGGGGGATAAATGGCAATGGAAAAAATGCAATTAAAAAGTGGTTGCCTGGGCTGTGGGGAAGAGATGAGGAACTGGGGGGAGGGCATGAGGTGGTGGGGTCATGTATTGGAACTGACTGGAAAGGGCCATGAGGAAACTATTTAGCATGTGAGATTCAATGTCTTATTTTGAATGCTATTATACAGGTCATATGCAATTGTCAAAACTAACTGAATTGAACACTTAAGAAGACTTGTACATTTTATTGTAAATAAATAGTACCTCAATTTTAAAAATTAAGAGGTTCTATTATTTTAAAGAAATTTTAATGTTAAACATTTTACAGAACATTTTCCTACTTTCTAGGCATAAGAAACATTAAAAAAATTCTGGTTCTATTGAATTTAACATACTTGGTTTACAATGTATGATGATAACATTAATTTATCCAGTTTCAGAAACATAAAGAATTACCCCCGACACAAACAAAACAAAACAAAACACCCACCCCCTCATTCCTTGCTCTGAATCATGATTTTTCAAAGATGAATGTCATTACCACAATACACCAGCAAGGGGAGTAGTTACACTTTGGGAAGAATTTCATCACCACTGATGAAATTAACAAGACCCAAAATTGACTTTTGGGTGTAGCCACAATGGGAATGACAGATCATTATAATGCAAGAGAAAAAGATTGGAAACCTTGACCCTCTAGATTACTCTGCACTTCAATGAGAAGGGGAAAAACACTTGCAGATCAGCTTATTAAAATAATATGTCCATGTAATTCAGGTACCAGGAGATTATTTAAAACAATAGCTAAATTAACCATGAGATGCCACTTTTTCTTTGTTAATTATTGCCATACAAGAATAATGTGTACCCCTTCCCCCACAAAATGAAAAGATCCCAACAATTCCACAAATTATTTTTATGGAAGTGGGAATAATAACATCAGTTTGTGCAGAATTTTCAAGCTTTTTGGACACTGAAGTCTGTCTGAAAGTAGGTGAGGCTAGCAAAGGGTACTTTTTTTTTTATCCTGTAGCAAAAGGGATTTTCAGTTGAGATTGTTAGGCCATGAATTTGAAGGTTTATGCTGCATTTTTTATATCACCACGTTCATCAATTCTTGTAAGATTTGTAAGGCTTAATTCTCACATAGGCTCAGAAAGGCTGTAGGAAAGTCTCTAACTATCCTTTCCTAGTAGCTTTGGTAATCCTGGATTTACAGAAAAGAATGTTCTGCCTGTCAATGGGATGCATGTCCCTAGGCATGAGCCAGAGCAGGACTGCCAGCTAGGGATACTTACAGTATAAACGTAGGTTTAACTTCCCCCTTTCCACTCTTACCTTAATAATAACCCTGACCTTGATTCTAATACCATATCACCTTCTTCTCAAGTGTCCTTATTCCCTAGAGAAGGTGAGCACAGAGGAGCCCTGGAAAATGCCAAGGCTCACCCAGCACGGGGCTGAGGCCCCCACTTGTACAGAAGCCACATCTCTGACATCTGCAGAGCTCAAGAACAGGAGATGTGCCTCCCTTTCTTGGAGCTGGATGAGCACAGGACACTGCACACACTTACCCAACACTCTCTTCCAGGAACTGTGTGGACAACACACCTATGAAATGTAGAGCTCTAGGGTGCAAGCACAGGTTGTGTGACTGAGTCTATTTGAACATGTGAGGTTGTGGCCAGGAGCAAGTTTTCCTTTAAAATCACACTACTGCAGCTTTCCACAAAGGTGGCGCTGCTGCCCTGGGAGAGAGTATGCTATTGGTATGCAAAAAGGTATCACCCTTGACTGTATATATCCTTTTGCTGGGATGCAGACCCCATCCAAAGATTTTCTTCGTGAAAACCCAAGGAATGTCTCTCAGTTCACTTACCCTAAGAGATGATTTTGAATTACTTCCACTCAGGAAATAGAAGGAAAGCATTCTTTTTTTCAGTCTATAAATGGAGACCCAAGGATGTATAGGATCCAGAGTAAGAAGATTCAAGTTTTAGATGGTGCCATGAACATTTTATCAAGATCCTCAAGTCTGTGATGTTCCAATCTGGACTGCATTCTTGGTGGCAAGGACTCATGGGATTATCCCACATTGAACAAAGGAGTTATAAAGCACAATGAGAAAATATGTAAATGAAAGGCCACTGCCCGCATACTCCTGGTTTTGAATTTGCCATTGGATGGACATGAATCTTGTGTTCTTTCACCTAAGTGGGAAATAAACCAAAAGACTGTCTCCTAAGGGTTACTAGTATCTATGATGTATATAAAGGATAGAGATGAGGTTTAAAGAGTCCAGAAAGAAGACATGTTAATTAAAGAAGGAAACAGAAGGAAAATATAAATGGACAGAGGGTGTTTGTGTTTGTTTTTATTTAGACATGAGCTGCTCCCTCTAGCAGATCTAGAAGGAAGTCTGCATACAAACCAGGTGGCAATGAAATGGTAGCTGCAGAGAGCGCTCTGGTCTGGCTGGCATGACACCAAGCGATGAAAGCACATTCAGGAAAAGGTTAGTGTGCATTTGTGGCAGGGAGGGAGAATCATCCCACGGCGCTTCCTACCCCGGGGGAAGGCAGAGATAGGATGAACCTCAGCATGCCTCCTGCCGTGTAGGGAAGGACCGTGTGTGGGGAGTGAGGATGTGATGTGTTCTGGAACAATCTACATATCTGCGAGTTACCACAGCTGACTGAAAGAAATGTACACAAAACAAAGTGCTTAGAGGTGAATTCTGTGTGATCCCTGTTACTATTCAGAGAAGAATGGGCTCTGGGAGCAAAGCTTGCAGAGAAAGAAAAAAAAAAAACAACTCTGGGGTTTCCCAACCCTAATGAGTTTCTACAGTTATATTTTCATATAAACCTAAAATTTTGTCTGAATTTGACAGGTTCTCCCAGTGTTTCAAATATTATTTATGGGATATGCTTACATTCATTGTTGGCAAGGATCTTGGATAGTAGCTAGCACCTTGAATACGGTATATGCTTAATGAATAACTACTGGGTGAATGAATCAAGCATGTTCCCAAATGAGGACTGTATTTTACATCAATTAAAATAGGAGTCAATAATGTGCAAGATACAGCCTATATGCTTTTTCTTACAGCCAACCGGCAACCTGAGAACATGCTCTAGGAACTTGAATCTCTCTCTGAGGTAAGTTTAGTAACTATCAAGAGAGATGTTGGCAGCTCTCTCCTGGAGTCCACAAAGCATTTTAAGAGGACAGTGGACATTATCCTAGTGGCCAGCAAGATAACCCACTTCCCAGTGTGTGAGAGGACACGTGGTCCTGCCTATTGCAATCAGTGAATTCTCTACTGAGGTCTAGAACTGATGCTGATGGCATGAGAAACAAGTCTGGCTCGCAGACTGGCCCTTCTCTACTTGGTTCAAATTTCAGTTTCCTATTCCAAGGAGGTAGGAGCCTTTTTTTGCGACCTCATGTGCAAGGGAAGTACTAAAACTGAAGTGAAAAAGGAGGCAGGGAACAGGCTAGGGTGGGGACTGTGAGCCAAGGGTGAAGGGGCAGGCAGGGGTCTGGTGGATCTCTGTGGCTGGAACTTAGCTGATGAAAGAGTATATAACTGGGAGACATACTTCGGCAACTCAAATCACTTCCTTGATAATAAAAAGAGCCTCAGGATTCCAGGACCCTGAGTAGAGAAGTCAGTATTCTGCCATCCTAGTGTTGTACAGGGCTTGGAGCACCAGGCCTTCAAGCTTCTGGGATATGTGTTGATTAATCTTTTCAATTGTTCCCCTCAATGACGTAGCACTGGCTTTGACCTTCCCCAACTCTAGGTCCATTACATCATCCATTTTTGCATCTCTGGGGCTTATAGGGATGGCTGTACCTGCAAAGTCATAGTTTCAGAGTGGGCTCTTAGTTCTGCTTAAAAACATTTTTACATGCCCCATCTTGTTTTCATTCCCCATTGTGGTCTTTCTCCCTCCTCTAGATGAGCTCCTGTTTACAGATGATAATTATCTAGTCCCATCTGTAGAGCCCCTTTATGTGAATATATTAGACATACCTTATTTTTAATAATCTTGACAAGTTACATAAGCTATGCATCGTTACCCCCATTTTATAGACAACAGCTCAGTGAGGTCACTATGCATGTGTTCTGGCCAGTGCATCAGACTGCTTCTCAACATGGAAAGCTTTACCATTTAGAACGTGCTCTCACATACATTATACAGTTCTCCAACCCAAGGACTAAATGTGATTATTGAGTCTACTTTACAGAAGACAACCCTGAAAGGTAGGTAGGTTATGTGACATCATTCATGGCAGCTGAGCTGGGATTCAAACTCGTGTCTTCCTGGTCTATATCCCGTGCTTATCCAACAGTACAGTGTAAAGAAAATTGAAGCTCTTGGACATGAAGTCCCTCAAATTTCTTTATATCCCCCATCAAATTTATTTTTTTTTGGCTCCTCCTCTTCTGTTTCAGAGAGTTGATTCTATTCTGTATTCCTAAAAGTTCTCTTAATTGTTTATGAGAGAATTATCTATTCCCATTTCTTCAAATTTCAACTGTCTGCAGATGACTCTCAAGTAAATCATTCTCTGAGCTCCAATTTTTTAAATCACTAAGTAAGGGCATATTTTCATAGTAACATGCCTCTATATATACCACATACAGCCTCCCCACCCCCTCAGTTCTCACAACCAATTATATCTGTTTTTCTTGAGCAATTCATGCACTTCCATACCTCCATGCTTTTGCTCATGCTGGTTTGAAATGTTGTTCTTCTTTTTATCTACTTGTAGAAATTGTATCTATTCTTTAAGAATGAGCTCAAATGTTATACGTATAATGAATATTTCCCCAATTTTTCCAGCCAGATATAATGGTATATTCTTTATGTTCCCAAAGCACTTGGCTTACAAGAATAACACATCACCTATCACATGAAAAAATTATTTGTCTTCATCTCTGTTTCAAATTAGGGGCTGTCAGCACAATAGAGACAAGATGAGAATTTTATTTATCTCCACACACCTTGAAGCAATAAGCATGGCCCTTGAGTGTTTGTTGAATGAATGAATGAATGGTAATTCAGTTACTGTTCCAATTTTTCAACATGACCAAGGAAGGCATGATCTGGGGTTATTTTTTTTTCTCATCATAAATCTTCACTATTATCCTGGGAATTTGTCTTGCCTGTTTTGTGAAAATATTGAGTTTTAAATTAAAAAAAATCACCTGTTGTATGAAAAGCATGAAAAAGAAAAGGGAATGATGCATCATTTTTATTATAAAAGTAAATACACTATATCATCTAGGTAATCAATGTTACAGATAAGCAGTGAGAGATATTAAAATTTATATTTGTAAATTTAAAAAATAAGTTAATAGGAATTGATCTTCTAGTAATAAATACTGTGTTCAGATATAACCCAACAGTAAACTTCCTTAGATTGGAATGAGTTTGGGAAGGTAGAAAAAAAAACGGAAGAAGCTAGCCTGAATTAGGGGAGTCAGAATTTACTGAAAGCAATGCAGTTTTATTACTTTCAATACTATGATCTGCCGATAAAGTCTGTGTAAGGAGACATCTACTTGATGGCATGGATCCTCATTTTGTGGCTGAATCTTTTTGCCTAAAGACCATATGCTAGAGCCCAGAAAACAGTTATTCTCTTAACATAAGTTGCAGATATTGCCTCTACTTATCAAATCCATGGCCTGCATGCAATTCAAAGGTCACTTTCATGGTAGTCTTGGTCAAATGGTCAAAGTTATGTATTACTCAGTATCTGAATTAGTAAGGTTTTATTGTATTCTTAGAAGAAGACATTTCTGGACAAAGTTCAATGTCTCCAGGAAGCATTAAATACTTTTTTAAGAAAGATTTTAAAATTTAGTTTTAGAAAGAGGGGAAGGGAGGGAGAAGGAGAAGGAGAAAAACACTGATTGGTTGCCTCTTGTACACGCCCCAACAGGAGACCAAACCCGCAACCTGGGCATGTGCCCTGACAAGGAATCAGACCGGTGACCTTTCACTTTGTAGGATGACACCCAACCGAGCCACACCAGTCAGGGCAGTGTTAAATATTTTTAAAGAATAACAGAAAAATGCAAACACTTTCAAATAAGAAGAACATTAATTATTCATTAAGCTAGATATAACTGAAACCTATCTCAGAAGTCTTTGGTTTCCTCTGTAAATTATAAGAGGGCAAGGATCATGGTTTTCTTCCTTCTTTCCCCTGCCCTCCAAGACTTTATACCCCAACAATGCCACATAGGCTGTGCCTTCTGGTGACAGTTTTCCTTGGAAGAGCAGGTGTTTGAAAGCAACACTATGGGATTTTCAGATATTCTAGTTGCTGTTCTGCTTATATGTAACTATCCAAGACTCAAACATTATAGAGAGTTTTACTCACTGATTCTGGGTACAGGCTGCAAGTAATTTACTGGTCCCCATCCTAGAAAAGAAGAGAAAGGGAATTGAAATTCATATATTAGCACCACATCCAAGGGTATTTAATAAACTTTCTACATCAAGATACCTCAGAGACTCTAATATTTTATTTTTAACACAGAAAATCATGGGGAGGTCTTAAACAAAGAATATGCCATCCCCTCTGGGTTAATGAAGAGGTGAGGTCATGGTGTCACTTATCAGGAAACTGGGCATGAACTTCAAACTTGGCACCGGAAAGACTGAGCTTTGTGCACATTTCTTCTGTGTCAGAGAAAGGAGCTGGGGACAGGTGAGGCAGGTGGAGTTGCAAACCATCCATTGCAAGGAAGAAAATTTCCCTGGATTCTTCACCATCTACACCATGACATGTCAATGTGTTGATATGCAATTACAGCTTTTGCTTGGAATCTTTGAGTACTTGGGATAGATCTTTGGGTAAAACTGGTGCTTGGGATAGATATGCCATGTGCATCTCCTGCCCCGCTGACCGTGCTGTTAGATACCTTAGTTTGTGAAGCTTGGAAGAGTAAATGAACTGAAATCTAGAATATAAGAAATAGATTCTTTGAGGGAAGTGATCCCAAGAATATTTAAATCATCCAGAACTAACGGTATTACAGTTTATTCTGTAGTGAAGAGCTTTAAGAAAGAAATGTTGGAGTTTGGTTTTCCTTGAACCAATGATTTTTCATCCTGACAATTAAGAAGAGCCTCTTTCTAACAGGTGAAGTTGCTAAATGTAGCATAGTGCAGGGGACCCCAATGGGTCCATGGCCACTTAGGGACTAGGCTGCACAGAAGGAGGTGAGCAGCTGGTGAGTGAAGCTTCATCTGTATTTACAGTCGCTCCCCATATCTCCCATTACTGCCTGAGCTCCTTCTCCTGTCAGATCAAGGGCGGCATTAGATTCTCCTGGGAGCAGGAACCCTACTGTGAACTTTGCATGTGAGGGATCCAGGTTGCTCACTCCTTATGAGAATCTAATGCCTGATCATCTGAGGTGGAGCTGAGGCAGTGATGCCAGCCCTGCAGAGTGGCTGCAAGTACAGATTATCATTAGCAGAGAGGTTTGACTGCACAGAGACCATAATAAATCAATCACTTGCAGACTCACATCAAAACCCTATCAGTGAGTGGCAAGTGACAATTAAGCTGCATCTGGTGGCAGGCTATAAAGCCACCCCCTCTTCCATGGAAAAATTGGCTTCCGTGAAACTAGTCCCTGGTGCCTAAAAGGTTGGGGACCGCTGGCACAGTGTATTTCTTCCTTCTTGTCATCTATGGAGAGGGGAGAGCTTGAGTTCATTCTGAAACAATCCCAGGAAATTGCAAGGTGGTGACTCTATGACTATTTAGTCTTTTGCTTTATAGATTACACAGTTTCAATGCTCTTAAAAATATTATATTGACAAATATATAACATAATTATATACTATATAACATACCAAACATAACATATCTTGTTTTTAAAAATATCTCTAAATGTGTTGATTAAAAACTTGAATATGTACTCAGGGATGATAAGGCTTAAGCAATGGTAGGTTTAATTCTCTGTACTGCTATCCTTCTCCATTTAAACAACCTACTATCAGTGCAACTCATTTATAATGTTGCTTTTCTAACCTAATTGAGACAATAACCCTACTGACACTTGTTTTGTAAATTAATCTTTCACTAAATTTCATTTGTGTTACAATATGCCAGTTTATACTTATGTCAATTAAACATTATTCTATCTTTGGAATGATTTTAGAAATATATCTAAGGGTATTTTGAATTGTATTGTCATGAGTTTCCTGGTATAAGGTATTACCAGTTCCATTGGTCTAATAATTCTGCATTTTGAATGGAAGTATTTGTAAGTCACTTGTATAGTTCATCAATAAGTTATGAGTCCTACAGTATAACTGATCCCCATGGGCTGGAACTTGATATGTAATGCATGGCTTCAACACACTCTGATGTAATTGCAACTCTATATTTACTTGTCCACCCATGTAACAGTAGCATGATTAAGGTCACACTTTCATGGCTTTGTGATAAGAATATTGTTTAGGCTAGGATCCAAAATCTTCCTCCATACAAAACTGATTTTATCCAGTATATTCTCATTGTCTACATAATCTGACATGTAACCATGGAAGGAAATTAAATTCATGTGGAAAAAATGACTATTCAAAAAGTCAAATGCAGCTGCTTCCTTATCTCTTAGGATATTCTGGTAAATTGCTTATTGATTGCATGAGGAATTGTTCTCATCCAGTATTGCTTTTAAGCTCTCTGGCTTACTGTGATCAAGTTTTACAATGACTGACTTTTCCTCCCATTTCCACGATGGCTCAAATAAAAAGGGTCATCTAACATTTTTTAATGTATTGTGGCAAAAAACCACAAACATGAGATCTACCCTCTTAACAAGTTTTTACATGCACAATATGGTACTGTTGGCTGTAAGGACAATGGTGTATAGCAGAGCTATAGAACTTTGTCATCGTGCATGACTAAAACTCTGGTTGATTGAATAGTAATTCCATGTTTCCCCCCACCCAACCTTTGGAAGCCTCCATCTGACAACTTCTTAATGGTCTCAGGACACTTGACTTTAGGGCATATTAATAAGAGCACACTCAGAAATTGCATAGTCTTTCCTGGTCCAGTTTGGCTCTCTGCACGTCACAGACAGAAGTATGTTAGTCAGATGAATGCATGTCTACTACACTATACAGTAAACTTGTTAAAACACAGAAATGATCCAGTCTTGGCTCTTTATAATTTCCCTAGTTGAGTGTCATGTATAAATATGTATTGAATTAAATTAAATTTTAATATTTATTTTCAAGGGTTGACATTAATATTAATTTTAAGGATCTTATAAAAAACAGGAAAGTAAATAGCATTTATATTTGAATTTATGAATTGTTTCTTTTAAAAAAGTATACTCTCTCCGCTCCCAATAACAGTAACAGGATGGATATCTCTTTAAAGATTTTGATGATACCTTCTAAATCACTGCTCTTTCTCTATATATTTTTAATGTAATGACTATCTAGGGTTTGGGCTCAGTCAATACAATCAGGATAGACTGGCTGCCTTGCTACATAATCATATATTAAATAACTGTGAATGTATTTCCATGGTCAGCTATAAAAATGATTTTAAATGCCAGCATTTGGACTTGTTTCAAATAACAGAAATTAATTGAGTTTGACCAGCCCCCCTAAAATAAATGAGTTTGAATCTCATACCTAGTGTACATGTTTTTATATTGTGTTTACAAGATCGATTATGGCATTAAAGGCTTAATTCAGTGGCACAGTCGATCTTATGAAACAGGATCTTTCCTCTTCATCACATTACTTTATTCTGAGTCATTTTTGCTTTTGGTGGTAAAGCATATTTCACCTGTTGAAACTTGGTGCAAGCCTCATACTAAGTGAATAGGTCTAGATCTTGATAGGAAATAATTAAAAAAAATAGCACTTCACCGATCCTTTTTGAGGGTTTGAGAGCTTCATGCAGCATGAACAGCACACTGAACCAGGCAGAGCTCAAGCTCAAGAGAGAGAATCAAATATGCCCACAATGTACTTTTCCCAAAGTAATTCTTCTGGCCACATAAAAAATTATTTATCATCATCCTTACCTAACAGAAAATACAACAACAGAAAAGATTGGACAGTTTCCTAAGTCCATGTGGCATTTTGTTGTTAAAATTGAAATACATTACATTTCACGAATGACTCAGTCCCCTCTCCCCCAGCTAAACTGTTAAGAAATGTGATCAATATCCTCTTAATTTTACATTCAAGTATTCTGGTGCAAAAAAAATGATTGCAATGATGTTTAGGTCCTTTGTTGTCTAATGTTTGGTTACTGGATTTAAAAGTTTATTTCAATATCCTCTTTTGAAATATTGATTTGGTTTATCCTTACCTTCTTTTCTGCTTTGTTCTAAAATGACCTGGGTGCACAATATTAAATCAGTAATGACCATAATAACAGCTAACATGTACTGAATCCTTATTAAATATCAGACATGCTGCTAAGCACTTCCTGTGAACCTTATTTAACACCATAAGACTCCCATGGGAATATGACCTGTAGCATTTTATTTTCTGTAACTCAACTTTATTGGGTCTTTCCAAAACATCATCATAGCAATTGTGTTCTGCATTCATATGTCATTAGTTTACCTAATTTATAATTGAATCTAGTAATTATATGAACAAGTACAATTAATTGACACAGCAGGTTTTAGAAACAGAGTCTTTGTTCACATACAGATGCCCAGGTGAGGGCAAAAGTTTACAGGTGGGCTAGTGGGACAGCATGTGAGGCCCTGGTGGTGAATAGCTGTGAGCTTCGGTCAGCAGGTTATGTCTAGGGAAGGGAGAGAGTAACTTAACCCGGAAATCATTTAAGAGGATGCCAGTTAAAAGAACTTCTGCTGTATATGATATTTTAGGTATGCCTTACTGTGGCAAAATTAAAATAAAAAACAAATTTTTAAGTGGAGGGAAAAGGGAGGAGGGGCTGAGTTTATGTATCTTGTCCAAGATTGCAAAACTTGAGGTGAAACTAAGATTTGGCTTCAGAATTCAGCTTTTCAATCCAGCATGCGATTTGTCTTTCCTTCCATCCCACAGGCCTCAGGACAGAGACGACTGCAGAGGGATGGGTGGACTACTGACACCCAGGAAGGGGGCTTGTGACAGCTGAAGAGTAGTCAGCAAGAAGACACAGTAACAGAAGAGAGAAGAAGCCAGAACTTGATAAAATCGTCTTAGAAATTTGCAAATAGAAGAGCCCTATCACCGTGGTTTTCTCAAGTTATCCCATGTACTTCTTGACCTCGGGCCTCACTGGTTCAAAACAAAAGGAATTGCTGCAGACAAATCCGGTCAACTGATACTGCCAACTATTTTCAAAACTGAGTTTTGCAACTCTGGAATTGAAAAAAACCTGAAAGGTTCACTCCAGCAAGTAAACATAACAGAAGAAACTCTGACCCAGTGGTCCCACGGGGACACAGGCATGAAAGTGAGCTTAGTGGAAATCTGTGATGATGAAGAGCAATTAAAAGGAAGACATTTAAAATCTCACCAACCACTTCCTTCTAATCCTTGGGTTTTAGAGGTTCTATTTCTGTCAAGTCCTTTGAGTAAGACTATTTAAGTAACAGTTTTGAAGAACTTCCTAACCTCTTAGAAGAGATGATTTTATAGTAGCTGTATTAAAATGCCTCAGAATAGAGTATTATGATTTTTCCATTCAGGACAAATGATTTTAGCTTATTTTAAAAGCTTTCTATGTTTCTTTCCTTGGAATTTTTCAAATTATTTCCTTCAAGAAGAAAACTGGGAGGGTATTAAGATTTCTGTGACTTCATAAGGAATTCATAAAAAGGTGAAGATCTCAAATGGCTATCCCTTCAATAAAATTATGTGAAATTGTGCAAAATATTGGTACATGGGACCTCATTTTTTACACTTTCAAAAATACCTGTTTTGATTTTGACTGATCTGGCTTAAAAATAATTACTGCAATCACTTGGCTATAACTGTGGTTGAAATTTAAAGCCCCCTTCACATAAAACAGTCTCCATTTCACTATCTTTTTGGAAGTAATATTATAAGCCATGGATTATTTAATTAACATGCATACGAAGGCAAGGAGCTTAGCAGTAAACTGCTTCTTTCATGTTTCAAAGACTGGAAAATTATTTAATAAAATAAAAGTAAATACAAATGAAAAAGAGAGAAAGAGGGTGAGACCCAGTGTCAGCGTTTGCACTGAGGGCTCCTTTTCAGGAGCCGCGCTCTCGCTGACGTCATAGCCTCTGTGCCTGGCCTTGCTCCTGGTGCAGGGGGATCAAGTACGTTCGAGCCTGCTTTGTATACAACAGGGTACGAATCGAACCACATCCGGTGAGGTGCTGAGACACAGGACCAGCCAGTCCCATAGGCTGAAAAGTGAGGACACTGAAAAGGGGCAAGTCTGATTCTACAGCTATTTCAGAGGAAACCCATGAACTCAGTTCCATGGAGCCTTAGTTCCTGCAGAATGTCTCAATATCTATTTTTGGCTTTGAGATTCTAGGAAATGGGGCTAAATAAATGAATAAATGACTAAAGCAGGTCATCATTACCATGCAGTCACCGTATTTTTCCTATTTATGTTGTGTTTAATCACCCCGCCCCCATAAGTGCTGCCATGGGGATGGCCTCATTGCTCCTCACCTGCTGGAATCCTGCGTTACTTTTGCCATACCATCTCCTCAGAAATTCTCCTCTCTCTCATTTCTTTCGCTCTGACTGATACTTGACTAATTCCCTGATATATACACACCCTTAGCTTTGACTTCTCTTGAACTTCAGTTCTGTTCTGCTAAATTATAATTTTCACATGGTTGTCCCACTGTTGGATCAAATGCAACTAGACTTGAAGGAAGCTCATAACCCTTCTTCCCTCTGGACTTGCTTGTGTGTATCTACTATACAGACTTCTGCCAGCTTGGCTTGTGACTTTGATGTTCCCCCTGCTGACCATCTCTTCCCTGCACCTGTTTCCAGTCACCTTCTGATCCTTTCTGTCTCATACTCATTCTTCTTCTTTTTTTTAAAAAACTCCTTATCATCCCTGACAAGGTCTTTAGTACATCAAAGCCTAGAGTATTCCAAAATGGACTCCCTGATTTCAGTATCCATCATGATGTTAATTTACCAAATTAATTATTTAAAAGTTGCTTTGTCCATGTTAATCTTCTCCTTGAACCCTCTATTGCTTCTATTATAGATCCTGTCTAATTCTGCATTCAGTGCTCACTCAAATATAATCCCTGCTTACCTGGGTAATGCAGAATTGTGCCATACAAATTCTTAAAGTCCCCTGAATAGGTCACAGCCATTTTTAGTCCCAAGCCTGAAAGAGCTAAATCTCTTCCTTCTGTTTGAAGAAGTCCCATTCCTTCTTCAAGACCTAACCTTGAGGACTTCACCTTTCCAGGCTCAGAGCACTTGTCTTCCGAACCATAGTAGCTATTGCTTGCTTGGGAGGCAGGCAAAGCGCAAGAGCAAACAGCATGCCAGGCTGAGCCCTGTACATACAGGGTCCAGCAGAGGTAAGGCCTGCTTCAGTGTGGTTGGTGGGGTAATAATATGGGTGTAATAAATAATGTATCATTTTAGTTTGAACATTTCACCTAACATGTCCTATGGTGTGCTTGAACATGATATTGTTATGTTACAGAATTACATGCTTATGATTTTGTGATAAAACTGGGGTGTTATTTGTGCCAGACCCTGTGCATTAACTCAGTCTTGTCAGTGCTATCACTACTCCTAGTTTACAGGTGATACTGTGGCTCAGACAGGTTACTCACCTGTTTAGGTCACAAAGATGCTAAGTGCTGGCTCCAAACCCAGTTGCTCCGACTATAGAGTGCTTTATGCCACCATCTATAACAACTTCTGTTGTTACAAATACCCTTCGTTTCAATTGTCTCTGCCTCATGCAAACTTATTAAGGGAAAGCACTGTGCCTCCATCCGTCCTGCACCTCTGGCTAGTACATAGATACTCGGGAGGAACAACTGCAGATGTACAGGAAGAGAGTTTAGCCATAGATAAGAAACAATGGTAAACCTCTGGTATTGTTTGCCATGCTTAAAACACACAAAGACACACACACAAAGGGTGCCCCTTCCATCTTGATCTTCCCTGTGTTATGTTAAAAGAGCTGGCTGAATAGTCCACAGGTCAGAAAAAGAGGCAATATTATTAGCAAAAATAACACACATTTCCACACTTCAGAATGTGGTACAGACAACAAAGAAAGACCTTTCAATGTGATAGCCTCCCTTTTTCACTCTTTCCCTTCTTTCCTTTTGTCATTCTCTCAACATATATTTATTTTATGTACACTACATGCCAGAGAAACAAACCTCTGGGCGTGTTATTAACGTTTCCGTCCTGGACACTATGAGACAGAGGCAAGTAATATAAAGTAATATCAAAAGCAATAACAAGATTGCCAAAATTTATTGTGAGCATACCATGAGCGAGGCGGTAGGCCCAAAGTTTGACAGGCATTCTCTCACTCAATGCTCATAATAACTCCATAATATTCTTATCTCCATTTTATGTATAAGGGGAGGAAGTTGAGAGAGGTTATGATCATATAACTCCTAAGGGATAGAGCGGGGATTCCAGCCCCGGGAGTTTGAGACGACTCTTAACCTTTACACTAGAAGTCCTCTGGGAGTAGATTCGGCTATGCGGCACACAGAGGGGATATATAAAACTGGTTTCATTTCCTCTGAAAAGAGTCCCCAAAATAGCATTAGAATACAACTGGAAACTGTCCAGTATAATCAGAGACTTTACCCAAAAAGCAGGTGTGTGTCTTTTAACAAGTTTCCCTTTCAGGGATTTATCCAATCCATTTGTAAAATGAAAAATTAGCACCAACTAATCTCCAGAGTTCCTCCCACACACAGACTGTCTATTATTCTAAAGAGGCAGCTGCAGGGCAGTGACTGTTTGCCAATTTTGAAGTCAGAGGCACTGGGTTTAATAGCCAGCACCCTTGTTGCAGCTCCTGGCACAGTGGCCTGCATCTTTCGCTGATGGCTTGTCTTCTGCTGACCTCCACTGCCTGGAAGACAGCCACCCAACCTGAACATCATTTGGAGATGCAACGACCTACTCTCTTAGCAAAATTTTATTTTATTTTATTTTATTTATTTTTTTTTAAGATTTTATTTATTTATTTTTAGGGAGGGAAGGGAGGGAGGGAGGGAGGGAGGGAGAGAGAGAGAAAGAGAGAGACATCAATGTGCGGTTGCTAGGGGTTATGGCCTGCATCCCAGGAATGTACCCTGGCTGGGAATCGAACCTGGGACACTATTAGCAAAATTTTAAGTGTAGAATACATTATCGCTGACTATAGGTACAATGTTGTACAGCAGACCTCTATAGCATATTCCATCTTGCTTAACTGACACTATGTCTATGGATTAGTAGCTCCCCATTTCCTGCTTCCTGAGCCTCAGGCAATGACCATTCCACTCTTTGCTTCCATGACTTTGGCTACTTTAAATAACTCATGTAAGTGGAATTGTGAAGTATTTGTCTTTCGGCATCTGGCTTATTTTATTTAGCATAATACCTTCAAGTTTCATCCATGTTGTCACAGGTTGCAGAATTTTCTTTTTCTTTTTTTTTAGTAAAAGGTTGAATAGTATTTCCTTATATGTATGTCCCACATTCTCTTTATCCATTCATCTGTGAACAGACATTTAAGTTCTTCCCACATCTTTGCAATTGAACACAGGAGTGCAAATATCTCTTCAAGACCCTGATTTCAATTTTTTGATAAATATTCAGAGGTGGGATTGCTGAACCATGCGGTAGTTCTATTTCTTATATTTTGAGGAATGTCCATACTGTTTTTCCACCGTGGCCACACCATTTCACATTTCCACCAACAATATGTAACTCCCCAAGTATTCCAAAGCTTAGGAATACTCCCCCAAGCTTTGGTCTTGAACTCACATCCAACATTGCCTCGTTGTAAGTTCTGGCTGAGGAGGAGCTATGCCAACAGAATAACATGTCTGATTTGGAAGAGTAGTCACATTCTTCATCCCCTTCCCTGCATTTCCAGGATTGCTTAGCTAACCAGCATGCACTAGGTAAAGCTTTTTCTTACCATCTGAAATACAGTTTCTTTGTGAGTTTGCACTACAGGCTCTTTCTGAGCAATTGCATCCACTTTGTTGGCTTCAGTGACTATGTTTATACTGGTGAGTCCCCAATCTCTCTAAAACCTGTCTCTCACTTGATTTCCAGACTCAGATTAGAACATGCTCAATGCACATGGCCTTAGGTCTTCCATAGGCACTAAAACCAAGCCTATTTAAATGTGAGGCCCTCCTCTCCTCTTCCAATCGTGCTCCTCCCCCAGCACACCATCTCAAGAACTGGTGCCACTCTGGCACCCTAATCAGAGACCTGGAATTCCTGCCGTACTGCCTCACAGCTCACTTGTCAACAGCAACCAAGTCCTGTTTGCTCTTTCTTCAAACTTTTCTCAAATCTACCCCCTTCCCTTGGCCCTACTGCTACGTTCCTGGTTCAGACCACTATTGTTTCTCACCTAGATAACAGCACCAGATATCCAAGAAGCATCTTTGCCTAGATAGATAATAGTCATCTCAAGTGTAACATATCTAAAATAGAAATCTTTTTTTCCTCAGCTCCCCAAGTTGGTCTTCTCAGGTGCTGCTACATCTCAGCTAATAGCATTGTTCACCAACTTGCTCAAGCCAAAACCCAGAGTCATCTTTTACCTCTCTCTCTTTTTATTCACCCACATCCAATCTATGAGTATTTGCTGTCATATCTTCGTCAACAATACATTGTAAATCTGAGAGGGTCTCATTATTTTTACTAAAACCACTTCATTTTTCTCCTGGTTTACTTTAATAGCTTTCTAAATGGTCTCCCCCTCTCTACTATTTTTTAGAATCCCTCAAACCAGAGTGCTCAAAAAAATCATCTCATTTCCTTGGTTAAAATTCTCCAGGGATTTTCTATTGCAATTAGTGTAAAATCCAAACTGTTTATCACAGTCTACACAGCCTCACATAAGCTGAATGCCACCTGTGTATTGACTCTTAGTTGCCATGCTTCAGCCACACTGACTTTTTCCCTAGTTTCTTCAATCCATCAAGCTGCCTCAGGGCTTTTGCACTGGCCATTCCCTCTCCTCTCAGAACTACTCATCACCAGTTCTTTTGCATCATTCAGTTCAAATACTACCTCTTCAGAGATGGCTCCCCCGCTTAGTACTCTAGCGAAAGGGCCTCTCCATGTATAATTCCCCAATATTTAATTTTATCTCTTATGACAAGATAATGACCACCTGAAAATAGAAAATATGAGCTTACTAAACCAGGTTATTTGAAATTAGAAGAATATGTTAAAAAGTTTAAAATAAACCTGCTGTATATTATATATCTATACTCATGTACAGAATTCAAATTTGCATACATTTCATGGCAATTAACAGTGTATATGATATAATTTGGAATGCAGGTTGAGTGCAGACACTGGATCATTCAGGTTGGATTAAGTACCATTACTCCACTGGACTCCCATCAGACACTGGAGTCTGAACAGATACAGAAGAAGCAGGAATCTGCCTCCTTTGTAGGTAAGTTCCCAAAGTTGAGGATGATCGGACCTCCATATTTCCTTTTTTTTCCAATTTCAGGGAAGGAAGAAGAATGAAAGTCTACAAACCAACCCTTCTCTCTCCTCTGCTTGCCTGAACTGTCTGCAAGATGCAATCTGATTATTCAATCCGACAATAATGTCTGGAAATACAACGTGTCCCAGAGTTATGTCACGGGGATTGCACAGAAGGATAAACAAAAGCACAGCTGCCAGGGTTGGTTGGTTGGATTTTCACTCTCTTTTTTTAGTTTTGAAATATTTTATTGTAAACATTTTCAAATATACAGAAAAATGAAAAGCTTCATTTCTTGAGATCACTTTTCTCCCAACTTCAGATGTTGCCAAGTGGTCTCAAAATTCCCCAACTACTGGATGGGCCATTACATTCTAGAGCTCTACTTGCCTGAGCCAAGCACTGCAGCCTTGCACGGTCAGTGCTGGCATTCTGGTCCCCTTCTTAGTGTAATTATACTGTTAGCTAGTCAATCCCTCCCACTAGAAGTTGGCTGTTTTCTTTATTTAAAATTTTATTTTACTGTGGTAGAACACTTAATATGAAGTCTATCCTCTTACAGATTTGTAAGTGTACAATATTGTATAGCAAATCTCTAGACTTTAGCAGGGGCTGTGGGCTGGGCCTGGGGAATTGGCAAACAGCTTCAATCCTTTGCTGGTTTAAGAAGTTGAACTGAGTTTCATCTTTGAGTCTTTCACCTCAGTACTCTGGAGATTTACATGCTTCACATTTCTCCTCTGTCCTCTAGATCAGCCCTGTATCAAAGAGGACTGATTACAGCATCATTTATATTGCTAAACTATATTGTTATACATACTACTTGTACAAGTTGTGAAGCCAAATGGTTAAAAAAATCAAAATCAGTCACATTTCAGCCTTGGTGTTTACATTTGTATCAGCAAATATGAATGGAAATTTCAGCCACATCTGCCATCTTATATGCAAATCTTTTATTTTTCACCCCAAACAATGCTCTTCCTTTGACACTGTCTTGAGTGACAAGACTAATTTTGATAATTTACTGGTGAGAAGAGTGTGATGTTTAAGTCGCACTGCACTGGAACCCGCTGCATCAGACACTGGGCACAGTGTGGCAGTATTTGGAGAGAAAATATAAAATATGCAAATGGATCCCAGGCATCTGTTTGCCTTACCTGTTACTGCCGTCAATCACTATGAATTATTTAAAACAAGTGATAATGAAATCCATCTTTCAGAACATTTAGTTTTTGTTTGTTTGATTTTTCCTATCTCTCAAAGACTTTGACTACTGCCAACTTTAAATGCTTCCTAAAAAGTTCAGTGAGACGCAAACACTGCAACTATTACTAGAATACTAAGAATAGGATGTTACAGGAACTTTAATGTGAAACCAGGATCTAATTCAGATGTGTTAGGAAATTGTTATTTAAAGAGTTCTGCTAGGAAGTTAAACAATATTCAACTGATTATCTCTCTTTTGATTTTCTTTCTCATGTGGAGAAAGAAAATTATTTTTTCTTTCTCAACAAATTACCAGAGAAGTAAATTTAACTCTAGGAATGCACTTACCATTTTACCTTAAAAAAATATTCTGTACATTTGCATCAGGTTAAATAAAGATGATGCTAGCTTTCTAATATACTCAACAATGAAAAACACCATAACAAATTATACAGTCATAACCCTTTACATGTTGGTTATTGTAGACCAAAATTATTTCAGCTAAACCACTGAAATAATTTTAATACTGCCATTTAATTAATATTAAAAATAACTATAACTACATATGAATTATCTGTGAGTTACATATTTTAAATAAGAGGCTTTTTTTTAAACAGCAGTGATTCTGAACATGTTAAGGATACTTTGAATGCTAGAGTTTGACTTTTCACAAATGCCCTTGCAGTTCCCATGAAGTCAATGCACAGCTGTCCCCCTAGCACACAATGAGCACCACTGTTCATCAACGCTAAGAAGGCTTGGCTAACAGTGAACCCTGGGAAGGCATGCGAATACTTGTTATGTTCACTTTGCAATTAACAAACATTGAACATTCCTTGACATAGAGAAATTGTCTCTCATATCCCATTATTTTTTAAAACTCAGAGGTTCCTACATTAACGGCAAATGAGTTACTGATAGATGTGCTTGACTGCAATTAAAAAAGATGCAGCAGGCTTCTATTAAAGGTGTGAGATAAATGTTAATGATACCCTGCAGTCTCTTCTCAGTCTAATCCTCCAAATTTCTCCTGAATGTAGATGCCTATTTCCAATAGCACATGGGCAGATAGAAGAGAAATTCTGTATGTAAATGATATTTTCTTGTATCTACTAAAATTAAATAAAATAATAGCAGAATGCTGAAAACTAGCAAGTGCAATCAAGACAGAATTATAAAAAACACAATGATTTGTGCCCTTTGTTTTTAATGTTGCAGTGACACTGGAAAGGTCATATCTGTTATCTCTTTAGGCAAACAGACTCATTCTAGGGCAATCAAGATTCATCGATCATGCAGCCAAAGGCAAAATTCAGAAAATACCATCCCATTCCCCACTTCCCCTAAACAATCAAATCAGTCATTATTTATTCTTTGCATGTTTGAGATTTCTCTCCAGGAGATCTCAAATATAACTTTTGTACTTTGCCCTTGACTCATAGTAGTAAATAATAAATATTCTTTCAATAGTTCTTCAATAAATAAATGGATAAATGAATGACTTTGACTCCAAATTGAGTTAGGATGCAGAGATTTACATGCAGAATTAATAAAGCCTGCACTTTAATTTATGGATGAGGAAATGCTCATGGCCCTGGGGTTGGTTCGATAACCCTCTGCTTCCTCAAATGCACTGTCTAGGGTGTTCTTGTATGTATGCTCCGATTTCTCTGGTTTTCTCTTGTGCTGCCTTTCCAATGCCCTCTCATCACTCTTAGGGACTTCTTTCCTTAGGAATCCCTCAGGGCCATATTCTGTGTCTGATGATTGAACAAAGCCACTTATGCCTATGTTTGTTGAGCTGAAATTTACTGAGGGTGTGCTTCTTCCAGACCCTTTGGGAGGCACAAGAAACAAAACAGAACCATACAAGCAATAGTTTTTGTTTCCACTACCTTTTGAAAAATTTCTTTCAAGACCTAGCTTGGAAACCAAGCAAACAGAACATGCAAGAACCTCAGTCTCTGAAAAAGCATTCCAGGACTAGGCAGATAGCTATCTAGGCTCACTCAGTATGGCCCAGTGCCATGGCAGTGCCTGGCAAAGGGTGAGCTTTCAATAAATGCCTGCTCCATAAATGTAGTTGATGGATCAACACATACATATTGAACCCTTCCTATGCACCAGGTAATAAGGTTCTGATGATAACCCAAGCATCTGCCCTCAGAGAGATCACAGCCTGGGACAGCACTGTCCAATAGAACTTCTGGGGATGATGGGAATGTCCATCTCTGCACTGTCCATTCTGGTAGCGCCTGGCTGCATGCAACTCTTGACTACTTGGGATGTAGTTAGCACAACTTTGAAACTCAATTTTAAATTTTAAGTAATTTAAATTTTAATTTAAAAACTGAAGTAGGATAAAATATTTTTCTATTAAAATAACTTTATTGTTTTGGTAGGACTACAGTTTTCTTTAACTGTTTTATCCTGTACTCTCTTAATCTTTATTGTAATATATACACATCTGGTATATGCAGCATTTCTAGCATCTCATAACTTTTTATATTGTGATCACATGTTGAAATAATAATAGTTCTAATATACTGAGTTAAATAGCATTATTAATCTCATCTGTTTCTTTTTACTCTTTAAAATGTGTCTACTCAAAAACTTAAATGTATATATTGATCGCATAATAATTTTATTGGATATTGCTTTATCTAGAAGAAAGCAAGCATGAGGAAAAACAACCAAAGAAATAATTATGAAAACTTGAGAAACTTACTAATTTAATCATCCCTTCTGTCTAAGTTAAAACCTTGTAGGTACCCTATGATATAGGATTTTACTTCTGGTTATATTCTCAAAAGAAGTGAAAGCAGATTCTTAAAGAAATAGTTGTATACCCATATTCATAGCAGCATTATTCATAATAGCCAAAAAGTGGAGGCAACCCAAGTGCCCACTGATGAATGAATGGAGAAACAAAATGTAATATATCCATACAGTTAAATATTATTCAGTCTTAGAAGGAAGGGAATTCTGATACACGCCATAATGTGGATGAACCTTGGGGGCATTATGCTAAGGGAAAATAAGCCGGTCACAAAAAAGATAATGTATGATTCCACTTACATGAGGTACCTAAAATAGACAAATTCATAAACAGAAATTGGAATGGGGGCTGCAAGAGGTTGGGGGTAGGACAGAATGGGAGGTGCTGTTTAACAGGTACAGACTATCGGTGCTGCAAGATAAGAAGAGGTCTGTGAATGGATGGTGGTGATGGT
This sequence comes from Phyllostomus hastatus, assembly GCF_019186645.2. Classification (NCBI taxonomy): domain Eukaryota; kingdom Metazoa; phylum Chordata; class Mammalia; order Chiroptera; family Phyllostomidae; genus Phyllostomus; species Phyllostomus hastatus. The sequence continues at coordinate 23,194,259 of NW_025333960.1, forward strand.
AGTACAACAGTGAGTGTCCTCAATGTCAAGTGCAAAAAAAAAAAAGACTTCAGGGAAAATAACTACATTACTCCAGTAAGATTTAGTGTATTTCTTGATGTGAGGGTCAATTAATATTTTAATTTAATGTAGTTCAGATGTGCATTTCTGTATGTTCTGGGGTGAACATTTTAAAATGGCACAGGAAGTCAGAAGATTAAATGGAAAATGGCCAAAGAAAACAAGGAAAGACGCGTTAAATAAAGTTAGGTTTGCATGTGGTGTTTTGGTTGTCTCTTTGAGGTTCAGCACAACAGAGAGCTGTGTGTTTTCAGACAAGGCGTGGGTAGAATTCATTTCAGGGGTATTTTCGAGGACAAAATCACCACATTTGACTGAGAAATACAGGTTGTTTCTGTGCAGTGAGATGTGTGGGAGATTTACAGTCATGCTGATAACTAGGGCATAGTGAACACTTACAAGCAAGTGTAGGTAAGCAAGCATAGACAGCATTTGAGACATTCTGCAAAGACTCAAACAAGGCAAAGATTTTCAAACAAAGGCTGGGGCCATGGTCAAGATTATTTCCTCCTATAAATGGTTCAACTGGAAGCAAAGACCCTGAATGCCATGTTGAGCACAATTTAATTTGCTATCTGGAATCAGTAATGTGGTGAATCATGATTACTCATTAGCTGCTCAATATGAATTAGTAGATCAGATTAAGTGGTTGCTTGCGAAAGAGTCCACTAGGTCTGGCCTTCCCCATATTGTGCCTCTCTTTGCCTCTTCAGCTTGGGTTCTGCCCTTTTCAGAGTTCTTCCAGCTGCCACTCAAGTCATAACCTCACTTCTGGGGTGAGCAGTCTTCAGGTGTTTCTTGTTCCCTTATAGTCTCATGGCTTCTCTCCTGTCCTACGAATCTTATCTGGGAATTTCCAGTGAAATGATAGGACGACTTGTATGATTATTACTGCATTGCTCAGCTCAAATGACTTGCATTTACTTTAGAAAGTTTTTAGTTACGCAGTGTACAAGTATATCTTTACAGTTGATTAAAATGTGTGTGGTCATTTCTATGAAGAAAAAAAAAGTTGGGCATCTGTTCCTTGGTTAGAAATACAAGTTCATTGTTTTTATTCTGTGGGAAAATCAGGTATGACTTAAGACTCCTTTCATAAGAAAACCCAAGGGTCACCTATATTCTATTACTGTGGGCATTTTTAATCATTTGTTAATATAAGTGCCACTTTAAGTAATCAAAATATGCATTTACCTGGAATGCTCCATTCCCAAGTCATGAAAAATAAAAGTCAGTGACTAGTATCGACTGAAATACGCACACAGAATATACCCTGTGATTCAACTTCCACAACAAATTCAAGTTAGCATGAGGCTAATTTTGTTGAGAACTGCTTTGGCCTGTGCTGTCTTAATAAAGATCTATCCTATAGCTCCTGAAAAATCCATTTTTATTTGAGGTACTTTCCATTTTAATTGGGAATGTTTCTGATTTTTTTAACAGAATATTTAAAAGATGAAAGCCTGAAGTAATTTTTGGCTAACAAATTATGAAACTCTTCTTCATTTTTTCTCTCGCGTGAAAGAAACACATTTATGTTGTGTAAGAATCAACCCAGATAAAAATTTCTCTTTTTCAGTTACACAACAAGGCACCCTGCTTTATGGTGAAATCTACTGTGATGCAGCTAAAGATAATATTTCTTCCATGCCACCTACAGACACCACGTTTCAAGTCACAACTGTTTGCGAGTAAATCCTGCTCGGTGTGCTGTAATGGCAATCCAAATTAAACATGTGGAGGGTACTGCAGGGAGATGTTTTCATGTCAGCACTTTAACTGTGTGGTATGACATGGCAATTTCTCCTACATTAGCTACTTACCATTTCAGAATTCCTTAGTTTGCATAAACACACAGTTTTAAATGCAATGTCTACAATGAAATTTAAGGTATTTTTGAAGTAATGTGGCGCAGCTGTGTTGTTATTCATTCTCTAGCTAAATTTGAATGGCTGGTAAATGAAGTTTGTTGAAAAAATGAACTCTTCGGGACTTATTTCAATGAATAGCTCATGTGTAAGTCTTCCATTTTGGGCATGGAAAGATGTATCTAAGATACTTTATTTCACTCAATAATAAATATTGTTCTGAAACCGTGAACCCAGAGAAAATTGGGTATTTTTTTTAAAAGAGAATTCATTAGCATAGTTCAGAGAGCCAGGTCTTCAGGCAGGTGGGTTTAAAAAAGCAAACATGCCAGAGATGGATTCCCTGGGAGGCTGAAGCAGAAAATTGATAGCTTAGATCTAGAAAATGAATAAATATGAGACTTCGTTGATACCAACCTGGGCCATTTGGGCATAAAATGTGATTATTTTACTTATTTTTTCATCAGAGCCCTGGGATCTATATTGGGCTGGATGTAGTAGATCACAGGTCTGGGTTCAAGTCTCAACTCTGCTGTTAACTAACCAGGTGAACTTGGCTGAGTCACACATGCAGGGCAGTGGAAAATGCTTAGGTTTTGCTATCATACAGACTTGCTCCAGTGGTGCACTTGTTAATATTTAACAATGGGCTCCCTGGGAACCAACCAATCAAGCAAGTAAGCAACCAACCAACCTTGGCCTGTACTGCTTGCTAATTTCTGTGGTATAAATGCTCACACCACCACCAATTTGAAGCTATCTACATGACCTCACTGAATGCAGAGGTGGAAAGAGATACACCACAAGTTGTTCTCTTCAGATCTCTCCCCAGGTACTATGAGCTGGCTCCACTAAGCCATTGCCTAGATTCCATTGATGGCTCTACCAGTTAGGACACAGGGCACATGGCAAGTTATTTAACTTCCTCATTTTCTAATTTTTAAAATGTTGACTATACCTTTCTGATAAAAAAGGGCATCAGTCCTTCATCTCATCCTTCATATTATTGCCTGGGATCATCGTAAGCCACGAATCACACAAAACTGAGACATAAGATAGAAAGAACTTGAGTCTTTGACAGTGTGGAGAGCTATCGTGACCATGCACCAGCTACTAGGACTTTTATGTGTAAAGGAGAAAAAACTTCTGCATCATTTTAAAAAGAACAAAACCCAGCAACAAACCTTACAAGGTGGTTCTGAGGGTAAAGTAGAAGGTATTGAGTACAGAGCCTGAAGATTATGTCTGTCTCTCCTCCAGTTCACAGATAAACTCTTTGAAAGAACAACTCTGCATTTGTTTTATTTTCCCTCGCTCAACCCGTTGCTACCTGGGTTTCACTTCCAGAACTCCTAACACAGAATTTCTCTGTAATGACCAGCAGCAGACTTTCCCCCCTGACTCCAGGGGCCATTTTCAGTTCTTATTTTATTTGCTTGTTCTGTGGCATGGGGCATGCTTGATCAGTCCCTCCTTCTGACTGTCTTCCTCTGTGGCACTCAGAGACAGAATGCCGCTGATTCTCACAGGACAACGTTGACATTTCCCAGCTCCCAACTCTGGTTTCCCATACTGTTTTTTGTTACTGGTGGGGATTTTCCGATAACTCACCCTGGCCTTTTCTCACATCCCCAATTCCTTTAGGGCAAGCTCATTCATAACCATAACTTCAATTCTTATCTAGTCATCAGTGATGTAAAAGGCAAGCCAGCATCCCAGTTCTCTCTGGAGTTCCAGGCTTGTAATGACTACTGCTTATTTGACATACTTGACTTAGCCACCTCCATATCCCACAGGTCACATTATAATCAACACAGATATGACTCAGTTTATCATTTCCCCCCACCAGACCTGTCCCTCCTCCTGTGTTCCCCACACAGAATGCACAATTCATTTCATTTTTTAGGCTGGAAACATGGGAATCATCCATCCTTCTTTATCCCCCATATCCACTCAAACAGGCCAATTCTATCTTGTAAATCTATCCACATCCCACTCCTTAGCTTTCTTTCTAAAGCCACTGTCTTAGAAAAGACCCCTAAGACTTTCATCCTTAGATAATTAAAGTGATATACCACCTGATTTCCCTGTTTCCAGTCAATTCCCCTTCCAACCCATACTTTGGGGAGGGTTTTCATAAAATGCAAATAGACTATGTTATCCTTTGCATTCATTTCATTAGCTCCCAACCCCTATTGCATAAAGTCCAAACTCCATGGAAGGGCACACTGGTCCTTGTTGGTTCTGGTTCATGCCTACTTTTCTGGCAACATTTCCTGCCTCTTACATAATTATGGCTATATTCCAATGTTATTAACCACTACCCTTTCCCTCAATAGGCCATGCTTTTTCTCAACTCTGTCTCTCTGGATGGCCAGTCCTTTCCCTTTTTCTTTCTTCAAGGACCCACTCAAGTCTACTGTCTTCCATGTAGCCTTCCTGGAAATCCTTATAACTTGTACTTAATTCTCTAAGAGTTACTCTTCACACGGTATTATAACCATCTGTACTTTTGTCCTCCAGCCAAAAGTGCATGAAGGATGGACATCAATACCATATCTTATTTACCATTGCATCTTTAACATCAAGCACAAAGCCTGGACCACAAAATGTTTAGTAAATTCAATAACTTATAATGCCTCCTCAGATTCCCTCTGTGCCCCCTTTGTGGTGCCAAATGAGATGAGGTCAAGACAAGAGTATGTTTTAAGTAAGAGATAATTGACATATAACATTATTATATTCAGATGTATACATACCGAAATGATTCAGCACTTGTATATATCTAGTTAACATCCATTATGTCACAGGGTTTTTTTTCTTGTGATAACTTTTAAGATCTATTCTATGATCAACTTTCAAATATGCAGTATAATATTATTAAGACACAAGAGCTTTTTGCATGTTATAAACAAGTTAATTTTCAAACTTGATTCTAACTGGAATTGTGAATATCATAGTGAGAACAAAACATGTAGAATATTACAAAATACTAATGTCCAAAATTTGATGGGGCTTTTCAAGAATGATAGTTTATTTTGCTATATTTCATGCAACATAATCGACCTGCTAATTTCATATGTTTGATGTTGGTCACTACTAATTAAAACAATGAAATGAGGTCTTCCCTTGTTTGTTTTTTAGGGTTTTGATAATGTATAGAAACCACTGTAAAACAGCACTACAAAAATAGTAATAGCATAGAGAAAAATTATGCTAAATCTGCCTCTACTTGAAAATCGGTATTCAGTAACTGAGTAACATATAAGAAAGAGAACATGCTATTCTCGCACAGATGGATGAATTTATTCATTGTCTATTTAACTTTTTTTAACCCTAATGACTGCATGTTCTATGCGTGTTAAATGCTTGAAAATGGAGGTGATATTGTTGTTTTAGGACATTTAAAAGAAGTGAAAAGCCCAGTCAAAAAGTAAGCAGAATGGGACTGAGCTTGCAAAGCAGATGTTCTACCATTTGCTGAATTTCCAATAATAAATTTCACCTTTTGGGTTGAGGCAAAAATAACATTGTTCTTCTTTACCAGTAACTTCTTACCAATTATGTAAATGAATAAAAATCTCTAACTTTAGGGATGCTCTAATGTCAGAAATTAAAAGTATTCAACTTCATTTAAAAATACTCATTGTCATTTCTACTGATAAACCTACCTTCTGGTCCACTAGGACTATTCTTTACTAAACACTTAAGGGGATTTGAAAATGCTGTTCATCTTGGAAAAATTGGAACAATATGTATTTAATAGATGGTGTGTTTTAAACAATAATTTATGAAGCACCTTTCTTTGTGAGAATTCTTCTTTGTATTTTATTTTGTGTTGCTTTTTAATATCAAGAATTCTTTGTTCCAAACAGGGGTTTTTATTCTGATAAGATAAAAAAGACTTCAAACTCAATGGAGTTTTTATGTAAAACCTATGGAATAGAGCTGGCCATTTTTTTTTCTATTTTTCTGGTGAAGAAATTGGGTCATTAAAAAATCAAGGGCAAATAGATAATTGATGATATTTGAAACTTGCCTCCTGATATTTTGTCTATTTATCATTATACCATCATATACTTTTAATATTCTTTATAAACTCAAATAGCCAAATTTTATTGTACAATTTGATATGGGTTTCTAAGGTCAAAGTCAAGAGGCATGAGCTTTGCATTGTTTTTTAAAAAATGGCTATGCTTACCACAGCTTTTGAAAAATGATATGAGGTTATGTGTATTCTCTTGTGAATTACTCCTGGCTTATCAAAAGTAGCATCATGTTTGAAACTACACCCAGGATATAAACTGCTTTTTCCCTAAAAGAAGCTAAATAAACTATAGGACAAGCTTAATCCCAATTAGCTACCCACTCTACTGAGCAACTCAGTCCAAACTAGTTAAGCTCGAACTTTGGAACATGATTCATTTGATTATATAATGAAATGTGAGCAACTGAGAGGGTGTGTGTGTGTCTGTGTGTGGATCCATGCATACATAGTAGAGCTATTTCAGTAAAGTAATAAAGGTAAATAGAATCATAGACACAAAACTGGAAAGAACCTTAGAAATGATTCAATGAAACTCCTCATGGATCTCTTGTTAACATCCCTTATAGGTTATGATCTAACCTCCATTCCGTTCTGCTAACATAAGCTCATTCTTTCGAGTCCTGGACAGGTTTCCTTGTTAGGAAGTTGTTTCTTATCCTGAGCAAAAACTTAACTTCTGTAACGTTCATCTTAGTGCAAGATTCTTTAAGCAACAATTTAACAAGCCTTAACCAACCACAAAATCAGAGTTCTGGGAGTCCCTGTTTTAATGAGGAATATTTTTGTCTACAATATTTTTCTAAATTCTTTGTTTTCAATAATAAGTAGTGCAACAGAATGGGGTAGATTGAAAGGGCCAGGACCTAATACTGATCTCCCATAACTGGGAGATAGACTCACTATAAATGAGAGGCTATAATTGTCTAATTGAGCAGGCAGGACCTAGAATCTGAGCAGAATGAACAGCAAATAATACAAAGAAGTCCAGACAGGAAGTCAGAGCAGAAATGCCCATGATGTTCTTGGTATCTTACAGTTTTATCTAAAGATGCATATATTCAGACTAGCATCAGACACTGATCATGGTGATATTTATGACTACATTGGCAAAGGTTATATCCCAACTTTGAAAGCTCGCACTGTTTTTACAAATATAGATTTCCTCATGGCAGGATGTGTGTTCTTTGAAATAATTGAGGAGCCTACAAATTTTCTGTAATAACTTGAGCCCTGTCCATTAGTTATCCTTGACTTCACTTTCTCATAAAAATCAGACAGGTTAACAAACTGTGAATCAGGTGGGGCAAATTAGCTCTATTAATAAAGAGAGCTTCCTTATAACCCTGATGACTAGTGTTCCTTGTCAAAGATGCTGTTGCTTTAATTTTTTCCCAAATGTTGAAAAACATTTTATTAGGCAAGAAACTGAACACAATAACAAAGTGATTAGCACCTTGATTAGAAAGAAAGGTTAGGATGGAGGACACTGGAAAGAATGAATGAACAAACCTGAGGTCATGTCCAGTCTCTGTCTCTACGAGCCCTTTGTGTTGCCTTGGCAATGCAGAACATTAGAATCCAGGAAATGCAGGAAATTTAAAGAGGCATCTGGTTTAACACTGGCCAGTTTAGTTTTTTTCCCCTGAACTATAAAGCTTCTATAATCAAAAAAGACAGTACCTACAGGATCATAGCAATAGCATCTTATAAACAGTATAAATACTTTTGCCTCAAGATGCAATAATGAGTTAGCTACTTTTGTGAGGAGACCAGACACTTTCTGGCCTTCACTTTTTTTATATTCAGATCAGGCTTTTAAAAATACACAGAAGGAATGTGAACAATAACATTCAAGAGGGAAGTCAGGCAGATAATAAGTTGACAAGTTGTCTGATATGAATGCAAAGATTGGGAAGAAGAAAAGAGACAGGGTTTTAGGCTATTTATGCACTTTGGATCAATATTGATTTTTGTCTTCTACTGACTACACTGACTCCTTGGAAACACGTGCAGTACCTGTTACCAGACAAAAACTAAAGTTGAAAGAAGAATGTGGTTCAGAGCAACAGGTGTTTAGGTTGGCAGCTCTCACAGATCACAGAGTAATGGGTGGGTGGAGACTTGGGAAGGGTGGTGGGCATAGGTACAGAGGTCAAACTATAATTTTCTATGATTATTGGCAATTTCTGAGCATTGGGAGCTGAAAGGCTGCTCTTATACAGAGATTTACCTGATAAATAAAAAATCTATCTTATGTTATGATTTTAAGCCAAAAGCCATGTAATGAAAATATGGAAATGTAAAAACTTATTTTTGTATTAGTTGGCAAATATTGACCCCATACCTATGCACAATGGCACTGTGCCAAAGCCCCATTCAGTTTTGGATACATATTAGGATTTAGGAATGAAATAATTCTTAAAATTCCTCCAAAATAGAAAGATTCTTCTCAGTTCAGTTGTCAACACTTGTCCTGAAAAACAATTACATACATGGCTTTAAGAAAAATAACTGAAATTCACAGGTGTTTGGGGAAATAAAATGGTTGTCAATTATTATGACCTCCGTATTTTAAAACTGGTGGTTGTAAGACTTACCTTTTAATAGATAATCATGAAAAAATAAATAACATTCTATTTCATCTTTCAATAGGAAAGGAAAGAATTGATGTGAAAGTGAGAAAGCTAAATCTATTAACGTATTTTAATTCATTTAGTATCAATCAATTCAAGGACCATAAATTATTACATTAAATAATAAACTGCAAATAGATCTTTTTTGTGTGTAGGAAATAAAACTGAAGTCAATTAGTCAAAATCTTACCTGAAGTTGCTTTTTGTTCTCTTTTCTTCTCTACTCTCCCTGAAATGAGAAGTGGCAGATCAGTTGCAGTGTGGGGCCATGAGAAAAAGAGGTAACTTAGATGAAGGCTTAGTTTAAGGCAATTTCCAAACACAATCACTACTTCCACCATGTCCAGAATGCTTCCAGAGATGATTAGGAACAGTTGAATGGGATAGAAAGATGTTCTTAAATCTATTTGTGGAAGTCAAAAATATGAGTATGCTTTCAATATGCTGTTACATTGTTGTATTTTTAAAAAATCTTATTAGTAAGAGTCACTTACCCAACAATAAATCTACAACTTGCAAATTCCCATAGAAGCAACAGTGGGGGGTGAGGAACATCTGAATAAAATAAGACCATGGCCTCTTGCAACCTACTAGGGAAGATGAAGAACAAGCAATAGAACATTAAATGAGATGTGCCCTAAAAGGAACAGAATGATTCATGACATGAAAGGATAAAGTTATTATTTTAAGAAATGAAGAAGTACCCATAAAGTGATGGAGAAAGTGGTACTTGATTTAGACCTGGATAGATACATGTGAATTGGGAGATTTGAAATAGGAAAAGGATTCATTCTTGGCAAAGGAAATAGTATGGGCTATGTAGGACAAGGTTATTCAAGCAAGAAGTGTCATGTATTAGATTTGCTTTAGGAACTTGGACATCAGTAGCTTTGTGTAAGAGGAGGGCTCTCCTAAAGGTAGGGCAAGAGGTATAAACTTACTATGGCAGTGGGAATGCAGAGGAGGGAAGTGATGGATGCAAGAGATAGCAGGAAGGCAGAACATATAGGGATTTACAAAATGTTAAGTGCAAGGGAGAAGGAAAGGTCAAGATGAATAGTTATGTAGGTGACTTTGGGTGTAGTGGTGTAATTCAGGGAAATGGTGACATGTGATGGAAGTGTGGGAATGAAAGCTTGGGTGACAGACCAGAACTGAACCTACAGATGCAGAACATGTCCATTGTGAGAAGGTGGCTGGAGCTGAGGTGAGGGATGGGGATGTAAAGGCAGATAGTACAGAGGGCGAGGCTGAGGAAAGCGGCCAAAGAAACAAAAATACTGCTTTTGTTTGTAACTTAGGACCATGAGAAGAAGGAAGAAGAAGAAGAAGAAGAAGAAGAAGAAGAAGGAGAAGGAGAAGGAGAAGGAGAAGGAGAAGGAGGAGAAGGAGAAGGAGAAGGAGAAGGAGAAGGAGAAGGAGAAGGAGAAGGAGAAGGAGAAGAAGGAGAAGGAGAAGAAGGAGAAGAAGAAGAAGGAGAAGAAGAAGAAGGAGAAGAAGAAGAAGGAGAAGAAGAAGAAGGAGAAGAAGAAGAAGGAGAAAGAAGAAGAAGAAGAAGAAGAAGAAGAAGAAGAAGAAGAAGAAGAAGAAGAAGAAGAAGAAGAAGAAGAAGAAGAGGAGGAAGAAGAAGGGATCCATGGAGATCAACAGAGTGCATAGTTGTCTACCACAAATTAAGATTTCAGAAGTATGGGGGTTACCAATAGTATGGGGGGCATCCCATGCTGCCAAGTTCACGTGGATGTTGCTAGATTGTGAGAGAGCAGTTTTAGCAGAGTAGGGGCAGAGAACACAAGAGACAGTGTGAGTGTCTGAAAAGAAGTAGATAATGAGGAAGATGAGACTGAGGAAACGGCTCCTCGTTCATGAAATCCGACAGACTGCAAATGAGTGAGATGGACAATAGCTTGAGCAGAAACAAATTCAAGGTTTCTGCCAGGCTACAGGACACTCCAGCACATGCACTGGGTTAGATAAGAAACTCTGCACCAGGGCAATGGTGTGTGTAAACACCACTGTTGAAGTGAGAGCCTTGGTTTTGTGATGGGGAAGCGAGGGCCACCCTTCTAGTCATCTCATTCTTGTCAGCCGCTAACATTTCACAAGCAAAGCTAGTAACTGAGAGTTTATGCAACACACGGACGATGCATGTAAACTTTAAGCTTTTTACTAGCGCTTTATGTCTATTAAAATCTAAATATATAAAGTGGAGAACATACAATCTTTCCCTTGTGCAACAGCCAAAAGGGTGGAATTCATTCAACTGGCATCTTGATTAATGGCACATTCTATTCATTTGGGTGATTTCCAGGGGACTTGTTGGATGCAATTTATTTCAATGATTCAAACAGATAAATGGCATGAATGGTCCATTTAAAGATTTCATTCATTACCAAGTGTGATGGGGCACCTCCTTATTTAAGTTTTTTTTTTAATTGGGCAGGCCACTGTTTACTGTTTGATAACATATTTTTTGTATACTAGAGGCCTCAAACATTTTCATGAATTTTAAAAAATGTTATACAAGTCCTGAGTTATAAAACATTAAAAGAAAAATATCTCTTTGGAGAGTCTTTAACTTGTATGAGAATGAGTCATAAACCCTGAAAGTACACAGTGAATGTGTTGGAGACAAATAAAATGGTGTGGTAGTCAGACCTCAAAGTAACTCTTCCTCCTGGTGTTCATTCCTTTTCCTGGCACCCATTCGTGTTCTTGTGTAACCAATAAGATTTTGCAGAGATGATAATGTGTGACTTCAGAGGTCGGGCCTTAAGAACCACTGTGGCATCCTTCTTGCTCTCTTGGATCACTCCCTTTGAGGGAAACCAGATTATATGTTGTGAGGACACTCAAGTGGCTCTGTGGAGAGTCCCTTGTGGCCAATGAGGAACGAAGGCTTCCTGCCAGTGGGCACCACCCTGACAGGAACATACGCGGCCCATCCCCCAGCCTCCATTGGATCTTCAGATGGCTGCAGCCTCAGCTCTCACCTTGACAGCAACTGCAGGGAAGACCCTGACCCAGGGCCACCCAGTTAGCCACTTCAGAGCTCCCTACAGAGACTGTGTGAGATGACAAATGCTTACTGTTGTCTTCAGCTGCTAAGTTTTGGATAAGTTGTTACAGCAATAGATAATTTGTACTTATTGGATAACTTTATTATGAAAGTTTGGGTTAATTTACCACTTAACTATAATACAACTTCAGTGATGCTAGTTGCATCAAATCAGTTGGTCTCCCTGACTTTCTCCTCTGTAATGTGGGGATCAGACCTGCTTATCTGGAATGTTGTGAGGATTAAACAATTTGAGGGAAAATAATTCCAAGAACCAGCAAGAAATGAAGGAAACTCACACAAAATATTGGGGTTCAATGTTTCAGAAGGGAGGCTGGAAGGCATTGCTGAAAATGTTTCACTCCCCTCCGCTGGGACCTCAAACAGTTCTCTGTGTTACATGAAAGGGCCCTGCAAACTATAGAGGGCTATATAAATATTATTTATTAGTTTTATTGCTATTAGTTTTGTTATAGGAATAGAGTTAGATTTCTATCTTTAGTTATGTATACACTAAACTTCAAATTAGAAAAATAAAAACTAGGTTAAATAAACTATTAGAATGATCAAAGAACACAGAGTTTCCACAGTTTAAATGGATGAGCCTGTAGGTTTCTTTTTTAGTCTCTTTGTCTTGCTCTCAGTGTCCGCCTTCATGGAAAGAGAGGGTTCAGACTGGACAGCTCCATCTGAACGGTCTACTGCACTACAACACATATCCTTAACCTAAGTCATTATATCCCCTCCGACATGCTCGTCTTGAGAGTTAGCCTCCTATCCTTTCAGGCACCCAGTAATGAAACCTGAGAGCCATTAGCTCCTCCCTTCCACTCAACCTCCACATCTAATCTGACCCCCAGACCATTACATTCTCTCTATAGGACGTTTCAGATCTATCTTTTCCTGTATCACTGCCATGGTCCTAGGTCACAAACTTGATATATCTTTCTGGGGTTATTTTCTACAGGCTCCTAACTGATTTCACTGGTTTTAGGGATGGTTTTTTCATCCTTGCCATCTGATCTCTACTACAAATGAAAACCCATATTCTCTAATATAAAATGTATGGCCCTGGAAAATTTGGCCATGACTTACCCACTTTCTGTTATCACCCCTCAGGTACCATACAGAACACTTACCAATTATGCCAGGAATGAGACCTCCTACCCTAACTCCCTGCTCATACACTGTTCTGCTTCCTGCAATGTTCTGTCCTGTGGTTCTGGCTACCAAAATCGTACTCATCCTTTAGAGCTGAGCTCAGAAGCTTTTGCACTGTGTCACCTCCCTTAACTCGCCACTCCTCACAAAAGTAATCAGCCTTCTGTGCTCCTAAAGCCCTTTATATATACCTTTATCATGGCACTAACTCCAGTGTTTGGTTCATAATGAGATGCAGATCTGTTTTTGCAACTGGACTGCTGCCTCTTTAAGGGAGAGGGGCGTATCCTATGCTCCTCCTGGTGCCTTAAACACAAATGCTTGGGGTGGAGGACACACAGAAAGTTATGTAATATCCCAACCCTCTGTATAATGCTAGAGAACATAAGTAAGTTTTAGCACTGCTACTGCAGAGAGCAGGTGCAATCAAAAACAGAGCTTTTACCAGGCATTTACATTACAACTGATAACCTAGAAAATCATTATATTAGAAAAGTGGGTGATGAAAAAACAAGGAGGTTTTCCGAATAAGGAACATGCATTTGTGTCCTTGTGGGGCTTTATTTTAGCACAGCTTCTAGTTTAAACACAAAACATTAAAGAGTAGTTTGCAATTCACTTCTGTTTAAACCTGGATGCAGCACTCAACCTGTGAGAAGTAAAATGGACTATAATCTCATAAAAATGGAATTTGCAGGGTAAAACTTTTCTTAAGAGAAAATGTCTTTAATTGCACATTAAAATTCCACAGCTCAGAACTATTTATTTATACAAACTGAGTCCTGATACTTTGAAAAGCTATTTTAAATTTGAGCTTGTTGATATTGTTCCATGGATAAACATTAAATATATATCAAATTTAAAGCACATTTCAGTAGTTCAGTATAGAAGTAGCTCCTTTATCAGAGCAATTATTTCTGATCTGTTAAAGCCACAGGAACACAAATGGCAATCCAATGTATCATACCAATAATGAGTAGGGAGGGGGATTTGTAACACAATTCAGTATGTTACATCACTTCTAATAAAAAGAAAATTTTGTGTATATATGTATTTATATATTCATATATACATGCAGTGTATATACACATGTATGTGTATGCATGTATATGTATGCATATTCATGCACACACACTTACATGCATGCATGTGATATATGTATACATATTGCATTTTTATACTCAGATACAGTCTTGTCTCAAAAATATACTCTCCCTTTAACCTGCTTCTGTCTTTGTACAATACAGTATGCCATGGAATCTATCAAATTTTCCTCAATGCACTACCAGTTTCTCTGTAGCCAATTCTGAGTTTGCATTCACTTGCAGGCATTTTATTTGCCCTGCTCTGAGAGGTATTATTAATCACATCCCGTTGCTAGGATACCTGAGAATGTTCATTTATGTCCGATGTTTCTTTGGCAAAATGCACTATAAGGAAGGCATAGAATCATGACAAGGAAAATTACTGCACACATGCTGCTTATTTTTAAAAGGCAGTGGGGGGGTAACATAACTACCAGATAATATAATGCAAACTCCCATGAATTTTTTAATGTCGTTTTTGTTTCAACTAGATTTGAATGGAAAAACACTGGCAATATTTTTGGATAATGAGAATCTGCAGTACTTCTACACTTCTGAGTCAACTAGGAAAAGTGGAAGGAGGTAGGGTTTTAATTCTGTTTCCATTTAGGGACTTACAGTCCCTAGGTTTTGAGAGCTACATGGATAAATTATTTTGCTAAATATATCTCAGCAGACCTTTTAAAGCTATTTATTATTTACGAAATTATTTGTTTCAATGAATAAACTGCTTACTTTAACTGTCAAATACCTAATTGTAGTGTTTCAGGAGCAGAATGCCAAAAAAAACATCTTCAGACTCAGAATTTTCCCTTGGCACTTTAGTATTTAGTTAGTGCCTACTATGGGTTGGGCACTTTACTGACACCTAAGTATTTAATTTAATCTTCACAATAACTCCATGGAGTAGAAGAAAATGACTTCCATTTTCTAGTGAAGAAAGTGCTTGGGAATTATTTCTGACAGGCACGTGTTCCAGTCGGTGATTGGGAGGACTGGACCGTGAACCCAGAGATCGCTGCCTTTTCTGAGCTTGTTGGCTGTGGCGACTGAGGGCAGTTCTGTGCAGTGAAGAACTCAGGTTTGCTGCTCTGCTACTTCATGAAGGATATTGGGCACATCATCTAACCTCTCCAAACTTTATTGTATTTATCTTAAAATGGGGATAATACCAGTTCTTACACCAAGAGATCATTGTAAGGGTTAAATAAAATGATGTGTTCAGTTATAATCCTAAATGTTTTGAGTGCAAGATGCAATCGTGTTTGTAATGTTCTCATCTCAGTCCTGGGACTTAGCTACATAGTGAATTGCTAGATGCTTCTCTCTATGAAGTTTCCATGTCAGGTGGTCCCTAGTAATATAGGATAATTATTAATATTCTCAAGGTTAATGACTTTATTTGCACAAATATTGTAAAGTTCAGTCTTTTTGAGAATTTCTTAATATCTTTATCATCACTTCTCTCTCTTGCCTTTCCTTAGAATCTCTAAGTGGTGTTCCATTTCAGTGAATTCCTTTCTTCTCCACTTCATGTCATAACTTTTTCCAAATACAAATTAGTTTGATAAAACACAAATTGACAGGTCAGTTTCTCCCCTTTATGAGCTACGATAACATAGTTTAGAATCCAGTGTGTGTGGTTCAAATCCCCGTGCCCATTGTGTAGTGAGCAGCAGTTGTGGAACTGTCAATAGTGCGATACAGTCTACACGGAAAAGGAGAGCTGTTCTAGAAATCAGAAGACATTGTCAGAAGTTACTCCTTCCAGCAAATAGCAGGGCCTTGAACAAGTAACTTGACTTTCCAAGGTGCAATGATCTCTTCACTTAGGTAAAAACTACCTTTTAATAATACTCCAAACACCTGTATAAACTTGGATGTGAGAGGATTTTAAGTACTGTGCTGTAGGTCAGGAACAGAGAAGCTTAACTTGGCCAATTTAAAGATCAACTAGTCTTAGGTAATCTCTGTAAATGTAAAAACTGCATAGTTTCTGTTTGGTCAATAGTATAAAGAAAGGCAGAGGAGTTTACGTGATTATTGGTGGCTGGACTTATGCCTATGTCGACATGGCATCGGTCTCAGAAGGCACTGCGCGATGAGCCTCTCTCTGCCCTGCTGCAAGTTTAAATAGACTCCACTTAATCTTCTATCAGTTTCTATTCAGTTAGTTGATATGTTGCGAGGATATTTAGTCAAAGACACCATCATGAGCACACGGCATGCTGTGAGCTCCAGACAGTGTGCACTGAGCTACAGAAACCGGCCCTTCAGAAACATACTGATACAGATAGATCTGGGCCTCTGAGGTTGACCATCTGCCTTGGCAGGGCTGGCACTCCATCTGCACTCTCAGCCCTGGGGTCTGCCACCCGTCCTCGTGTGCAGAAAGCCTGAGGAAAGCTGAATGCTCAGAGATTTTTCCTGGGCTGACCCCTCTGCAAAGGCAGAGTAAAATCAGAATGACACACAACAGTTTCATGTTGTCTTGGATATTCTCAAGTACGGAATTTCTTCCCACTTAGATCCACCTGACAGGCTCAGAATTAATGTGACAAGCAACAGTTCTTCTGAGCCCCACCAGTGGCTGGCGTGAGTTAAATTTTAGAGTAAACCTTTTGATACTCAGAACCTCATTATGAGGTAGTCATTTGTTGGCAGAGAAGTGCTTTGGGAGACCTTTAGATGATGAAGTCAGATTGGAAAAAACAAACAAAAAAAACAAACAAAAACAACAAAAAACCCACCAAAAAAAAACAACAACCACTGCCAGTTCTTAAACATCTGTGAAAATAAGAATGGTAGCGTTACTAATGTATGCTTCAGCTACTGACCAAAGTAGGGATGTGTGTATTGGTAGTTTCCTTTGAATAATAATGTTTCTAGTAAGTTAGGTGTGAATAATTTTAAATGACATAATATTCTAAATTTCCTTGTAATGTTCATTATATAAAAGAAATGGGAATAAATTATTTTGTACCATAAAGAGTCTTTTCATAATATCTTCATTCACTCCTGTGCTAGAATGAAAATGACTGTTAAGGAGGGGAGTCAAATTCCCTTCCTACCAGATCTGCCCAGGCCTCAGTGAATTGCTTAACTCCTGGGATAGGTTAGAAATGCCAGTTTTTAGGGGCCTTGAGAATCAGGCAGCTTTCACTTCCTGAGTCTTTTAATACCTGCTCTGAAGAAGCCAGCCACAATGTAAGAACATAGACTGCCCTGAGACTTCCATGCTATGAGGAAGCTCAAGCTGGCCACACATGGAGGCCGCATGGAAAGAGCTGCCTGAACCTTCTGTGACCAGTAACCAGCTGCTCCAGCCACCCCAGCCCAGGTTCCCAATATGCATGAGTGCGGACACTATCCTGGAAGCGGACCCTCCAGCTCTCGTCACCTCAGTGGACAACATGGATGAGAGAAAAACTGCCTGCCTGCAATTCCTAACCCACAAAAGTGCAAGCAAAACAGATGTTTGTCTTATACCATTAAGTTTTTTGTACTTTGTTACACAGCAGTCGATAGTGAAAACAACTCCTAGCGATAGTGAGAATATTTATTGATATGTCTATCAATTATACTAGTATATCTTAATATTCCCCCCCAAAGCAGGACTCATGTAGATTCCTTCTTTCCTAAGATGTTCTGTTCAACTATACCTATAAATATGTTCTAATACCCAGCATTTTAGCATTTAAACCTATTCCTTTTCACAAAAATAATAAAATGAGCTATTTTGAGGTGTGTGGTTAATCTCTGTGCAATCTATATAGATTGATATGTATTTTGGCTTTATAAAAGTATTACGATATTACCCTATGTCCAGGTTACCAATCAAAAGTAAAGTGGAGACTTGCCAGTTATTTAGCAATTTGGAATTTATAAACCATCAAGTGGGACACCCATTTGAAACAATATTTAAATATTGACCCAGACTTTAAATTTATTATTCATGGTTAGAATTACATAGAAACTCCCTGATCTGAAACACTGAAAAGATCCAACAGCAACTCCTGCTAAATAATTAAAAATTATCTTATCCCTAAGCAGATTTACTTTGAAAGGACTAATTAGTAGAATCTATATTGAATGAAGAACATTAATATTACTTAGGGTTACATTTTGTATGAAGGCAACAAGGGGCAACATTTCATTAAGAAAGGTGATGATATGAGTCCCATCAGAATCTGTGCTTGTGAAGTTAGTTTGTTCACTTTAAATAGCAATTTATTTGGCCAACAGACACACAGTCCTGCCCAGCTTTTCATCTGGAGAGAAGGACCACAATTCATTGCTCTCTCAGCAACTCTCTTAATCATCACCTCATTAGCTTGTGGACAAAGCTGGTGGAGGTCGGAGGTGAGCTGAATTTTATTCTTTGAAATGTCGGCATAGTTTCATTTATGCAGGTCCCAAGTTTTTCCTTCTGTATTTTTAAAAAATCCCCATCCTACTCATCTTTCCCTTCACATTGACCTGCATCGAAGGGTTGGGCCTTAGACATTCAGGGAAGCTCACATTTCATGGGCTGAAAGAAAAAAATAAGGAAAGTGTGCTTAGATCAGTGGATATTGATTTACTGCTTTCAGAGGTAGCAGTGTACTTTGTGATCTTATAATACTATCGTCTGTAAACCTGGTTGACCACCTACATCTACTACAAAAGTTGTTGACTACGTACTACATTTAATATGTAGGAGAGGCTCACCAACACTTGGCTACTTAGGAGAAAGCAAAAGAGAGCAGACGCTATTGAGTCCCTGATACACGACAGATGGAAAGCTAGGCATTTTATGCCTGCAACGCTTCTGTAAAGAGTAAACACGCAACTCCCAGTTGAGGGAAGAGCTGTAAAGAAGAGGCTGCAGACTGGCTCAATGGATGTGGCCTCCAGCAGGAACTAGAAGAGGGCCTTTACCTAATAATGGAGACAGAGTGGAGACACTCCAGGAGGCAAGAGAAATAAATATCGTCTGAACACCTAAGGCAATAAGCTATTTTCTGGCAAAAATTTTCTCTTGGTGTTCAGTGTGAGATGCTGATTTCAGAAAAAGCAAGCCAGATACAGACACCATACAGGGGATAGCTCCTTCGGATGTAGCCCACCTGGAAAAACAGGAAGTGGAGCACAGGAAGGGAGTGGGAATGCTGAGAAGTCTCCCAAGTGTCTCTGGTTACTGGACGCTTAGGTTTACACAAGACTAGGAATCTGGCATTCCCAGGGGAGGGGAGTAACTTTGTAGCTTTATTGACTATGGCAGACATAGCTGAGTGCCCACCCTGCAGGCATTTCTCCTCTTGTTCCGTGCTGGTACCCAGTCCTCCTGTCACAGGACACGGATGGAACATGACTGATGTAAACTAATCATCATGGGCTCCTTCCTCTTGCTTTAGGTGGTTGTTTGAAATTTCTAGCCAATGACACCTAAGATGTTGAAGAATTTCATTAACATGTTTTCCATGCCAATAAAAAGGGACAGATGGGAGAGAATATCTGTTTCTTTCAGTGGATGTTGTCATAACCTGGTGTGATGCTAGAACATGAGGTCAAAATCAACAATACATTGCAAGGAAAACCAAAGGGAGTACACCGCAAGGTGATGTCATTGAGGCTCTGAACATGAATCAGGAGCCGCACTTTCGAGGGTCCACTCTTGCCCTCTTCCAGACTCATCACCTCCACGTAGCATGAGAAGGACCAAGGTGCTTGCTCACCAAGTTTGTGCTTTAGTGTGACCATGCACTGAGTACCTGAGGTGTCACAGTCCCCTGGCCAAATACCCCGAGGCCCTGCCAGATCTGTATGAGCCTCCTTCCCAAATCAGATTGCGGAGCTGGGACAGGGGTGCCAAGGCTGCACCATTGGTGCTCCACTGAAGAAGGGGCCTATACTGGTTCTCTTGCCCCAGGCCCAGCAATGATAAGGGCAGGTCTATTACAACACGAACACCAAGGGCAGTTCCTGTCAGATGCATGGAAATAATGAGAACCCGTACATTGCCTCCCTGAATTCTCATAACTGTCCAAGGGAACAAAGAGGGAGATTTTTGCCCACAGTCTATAAATGAGGAAGCAACAGAGTCTCAAAGAGGTAAACTCATCCAAGATTACCCAGTAAGTATTAAATCCTGGGATTTGAGTCCAGGACTTTCAAAGATCACACTGTTTACCACATATGCTCTCTCAGATTTTCCACATTAGTTTAACTTCTGTATTAAATTGTGAAAAAGGTGAAGGGGTTAAACCAACCCCCGCCCCCCACCAAAAAAAAAAAAAACCTCTCACAGACAACAGCAGAGGGATTACCAGAGGGGAGGAGGATGGGGGGAGGTGGGAGAGGGTAAAGGGGGATAAATGGTGATGGAAGGAGACTTGACTTTGGGTGGTGAACACACAATGCAATGTACAGATGATGTATTTATAGAATTGTGAACCTGAAACCTATGTTATTTTATTAGTGTCACTCCACTAAATTCAATACAAAATCCTTTTTATTTGTGAAGTCTTTAGTTTCCTATCTCAAAAACACTTAGTAATGCTTACTCTAAGAGGATAAAATAGAAATAAATAAAATTCAATCAAATCTCTTTATAAATAAACTTAAAAAATATATTTGTATATTAAAAATTGAAAGAGTTATCTATAAATACTATCCTGGTATAAAGTAAATAAAGTGGGACAGGGTTAGCTTTTCCTCCTTGCATCATATTATGGGATGTACTGTCATTTGTATAAAATGTTCTCTGAAGCCTTTTGGAAATGGGTCAATTCTATTCTTTTTCCTTTGTTGTGCAAAATATGTAAGTTTGTTTCCATAAAATTATCTGAACTAGTTGCTTCAATAGCCCCAATCCGTCATTTTGATTTTAAATTCCTCAATACACTATCTGCTACTGATTAAAAAAAATGTTGCAATGAGATTTGCATATTATGTTTCCGTGTTTAAAAGTTTTGCTTTTATCCTTCAGTTGAACCAATTACATTTAAATCTAGGTGAGGGCGGGGCCAATGTCACCTCTGTACAGTCCACTTATATTCCCAGGGACACTGAAGAGAGTGCTCCCAGAGAGCCCTGACTATCTATGAAATGTACTTTGGGATATATATATATATATATATATATATATATATATATCCCATACATATATATATAACTCTGTTGTAACACTGTTGAATATTTGGGGTGGGGGGCGGATCAAGCCTGAGCACTAATAGTCTAGCTGGTCTTGGTTCTAGAGAAGTTGGTTAGAAATCCTGGAAAAGTGGCAATAGGTATACATAGAGAAGAGTCATTTCACAGGGTGAAGAAAAATGTTATAAAATCCAGATCACACATTCATAATAGTGAAGCCTTATAGTGAAGAACAAAATAGATGCAGGTTGTGAGCTCAGCCGTAATTTTCACAGAATCAGCATGGTGAGGCCAGCTGCTGTCTTTGTCTTCCAATAGCACCCACCTAACTTGATGCCACCATGAATAATGCAGGTTCAGCACTGTGTTCTCTGTGATTCAGAGCAGTGACATTTTTGACGTATTTGAGCTTTAAGCGAAATGGCAAAAAGCTAGCTTGAACTCAGGATAGTTCAAATCTCGATTTTGTCCTTGGCAGCCAAATGACGCCCCATGGATGGGTGAGCTATTCATCTAAGGAAATGTGGTTTTGCATATTTTTATTTTTTGCCATTTCATAAACATCTGACAGAATTGCATAAGACACCATAAACATTTGAAAGAAGCGTGGAATATAGAGGTTTCTTCTGTTAAACTGATCATGCCTCCACTAGCGATGTGCACTTTCATTCTCTGGTTAGTCCCCAGAGCTCTCACTTAATCCCTGTTCAATAGGACACTGCTTGGGGTGAGGGTGGCCCTCAAGGGGACCTGCTTTGCTCTGCAATGCGCACACAATTTGAAAGAGATTGCCAGCCGCTCAGGGCAGGAGGGGAAGAGGCCAGACCTCCTGGGCTCTTTGTCATCTCAAACATTTTAAACATTGCTCACCACTTCCTTAGCAGAGCACATGGGGCTATGTATCCCCTGGCAAGATGTTTAGCTCTGGCGCATACAAATAAGGGCTTTAATGTATGAACTCCAAGGGAGAGAAAGAAGAGTCACCACCTAGAGCTTTTCTTCCTGTGTTTAAGTGACTGTTCTTCAATAAACATTTTAATATTTCACCTTTAAGGCTGGATAATTTCATAAGAAGGAATTAAATATTAATACATACATATCAAGGAAGTTTGCTGGGTAATGAACATATCACAGCCACAGTCTGGCTATGGTAGGCTCTTAAAGGAATGCAAGAGTCTTTGGGGTATTTTTTTTAAATTCTGGAAAACTAAGAATTTTAGGACTGATTTTCATCATTCTGGTTATTTTCATAGCCACTGTGTGAAAATAAATATGTATGAAAGAGCCTAATGTAACAAGACAGTTTGTTATTCAAAACAAAACAAGGGGTAGCTACTTTTTGCCTTCTGGGAAGTGGCAGAAAGTCATCTTTAGGGAAATGGTTCTTTAGGAAAATTTCCTGGTGCCTTAAAATCCATCTTGGTTATGCAAATAAGACCCCTGGGATAGTTCAGTTGAAAGAATGTGAAGAAAAGGAGAAGTTAGTTTTCTGTAATGAAATAAGTGTAATTGTGGAGTTGTTCACTATTTTTTGAGGGTAAATGACCCTGAGAAAACAAAAGGAGTAAATGGTCTAAATAGGGAGGAGTGCAGTGAATATATGAATATAGTGATCAGTTGGAACCTAAGGAAGAATGCAACCAATAAGCAAGTTCCTTTTTAGAAAACAGCCAATCAATCAATGGAACGATAGTAACTACTTTTAATATTAAGTTGTTTCCAGTTCTGGCCTGTGCTGAACTCCACTCTATTAACACCCCACACCAATGACATAATAGTGTTCTGTGGGGGTTGCAAAAGCCTATGAACCATATTTGGCCTGGTACAGGTTGGGAGAGTGTTTTGTTCTAGGAGATAAAACATGGAGTAGGATCAAGAATTTGGAATGAGTAGAAAACTAAATAGATGATGACCAGAATAAATTACAAACTCCCTGGGGGAAGGGATAAAGGTCACTGGACTTTATATAGGATGAAGGAATAGTCCATTTATATGGATATTAGAATAATGGGTGACTCAAGAGGGTAGAAGACTTATTGGCTTTGGGTACCAAAATCAAAAGAAAAAAGAGCATATTGTAAGATAACTATTACTCACTTGCATCTTTTGAGTATTATTTATTAGGACTTCAGTGGGATAGTACCAGGAGAGCCTGCATTTGGATCCTCATTCTTCTGCTTAATAGTCATGTGATCTGGACCAATTGCTTTTCTCTCTGTATTTGCATCTCATGTTCAAGATGGAAGCAATAATAGTGAACTACTAAAGTTATTATAAAAATGAAAAACGTTGAGTATTATACTCTCAATAAATGCCAAATCTGAAATAACAATTTTCAAGCCATAGTAAAATAAAAATCAATGTGATTTTTGAAACCTATCAGGACCACACTATTCCCCCAATACCTAAATTATTCACATACCTCCTATTCACTATTTCATGAAGTGCCTTAATGAATTGGTGATATTTTATATACAATTACATGAAAACCTAGTTATTTGATTAATTATATCTCATTATATATTCCAAAGTATTTGAATATCTTAGGTATTTATTTGGTTATTAAAAAGATAATTAAAGTAATTTCTGAAAAATTAACTGAATAGGTCTTATTAAACTTTGTAAATATCATGACTTCCAGGAAATTACCATATTCAGCAAATATCTTCAAGTCTTTCTAATGATATTGCTAACCAAACCTTACATTTCTGTTTTACATGTATGATCTTGTTACAGAACAAACAAGGGGGGCCTGGGATGATATACTATTATTGAAAGAAGCCCCCAGGTCCATTATGTCCACCGCCAGAGGAAAGACGTCTCTCAATGCCAGAGATTTGTGTAAAGGAAAGGAAACGTTTATTTAATGCTATACAAACTTAAAGTAGGGACCTAATGTCTTCACCAAAAATCCTAAAGTCCCTTAAAGCACCCACAAACAGACACAGTCCTTCCTTCCTTCCCCCTTTGCCCAGTCCAGAGTACCGTATCTCCTAAAGCTGCGGGGGTCCCTACTCTGGCAAAGGCACGTGGTCCTCTCTCCCCGGACCATGGGAGTCTCCACTCTGCCAGAGCCGCGTGGTTCTCCCTCTCAGGGCCGCGAGAGTCTTCACTCTGCAAAAGCTGTGTGGTTCTCTCTTGCAGGGCTGCGCATGGTTCTCCCCCTCAAATGGCTGCCATGTCTCGGTTTAAATCCCAGTGCCAATCTTCTTCTGAAGCCCCATTTCCGGCTCCTCTCACAATTGGCTACAGCTGCCAGATTCTGGGCAGGTGTGGCCCTGTGGTGTGGAGCCAATTATCTCCAGGCTCTTCTGGATCTTATTACAGATCCCTATTTGAGGCTCCCCTCTTGTCTGCACCCTGTTACAATCTCATTAGGTCTCGATCCATCTATTATTTTTATTAAGACACAATATTTGACATCCAAAAAAGTAAATTCAAGTAGTAATGACCCAATTTTCTAATTGCCTTCTTGAAAGTAAAGTGGTACCATTTATCATTGTACCACCCAATCAATACTTTCATAGTTTAACCAAAGTTTCGAGTTCATATACCACCTAGGGAGTGCCTGTGATGGTTATTTGTCTGGTAAACTGTACTGACACCTTACTACAACACACTTTTTTAAAAAAAATCCATTCAGTTCAATTCTGTTTAGAAGATTAAGCATCTCTTTGGAGAGCAAAATACCTAGATCAAAACTGACATTGCATTAAATTTACAGGGCAGTGCTTTCTGGTTTGGTAGTTGCGCTTTAATAATGCTTCGTGGCAGCAACAACACACTGCTGCCTGGCATTTTCCTTCTTTTTAGAAATTTCAAAAGGAAGACAGAAAGAAAAGGAAAGGGAAATAAAAGACTTTCCTATAACAGGGTCAAAGGAATTCAACTACTAACTCGATTCTCGCCATTTCAGCGGAGAGATGGTGCCCATGATACTTCCTTTTCATTTATCTATTTTTATTAAGAACTAGATTGTTCTGAGTGTTTCTAGTCCTGCTCCCTATCCCCATTTCTTGATAGGCCCTTTTTAAAAGTGGAATTTAAAAAGGAGTGGTTAAACTTACAGTTTTGGAATGTTAAATCTTGTGATTCAACATTCTGGAATGTTAAATCCTGTGACTTTTGGAATGTTAAATCTGATGTACTTGGTTAGACTGATGACACGTTTATTCCTACGGGAGTGCCTGTCCAAGTTTGAGTTCATTAAGCACCTTGGCCCCATGATCATTTCACTGGAGCAACACTCGGGTGTGGTCTGGGCACTGAGACTTAAGTAATGAAAAAAATAACCTGTGAAAAAGTGAGCAAGTTATAACTATTGCATATTATATTACTTTGGCATCACTCTTTTTAAATGACCATTTTTCCTCTCTTCCCCACAAAGGAGACTCTCAGTACTTCCTTCTCCAACTTTCACTGCCTGCTCTTCTCTCTCTTAACCTCAGTCATGCCCCTAAAAGGGACAATAGTGAAGTGATGACAAGACCCTATATACAAAATAATTATTTTGTGTAAATTAATCTTGAGAAAATAAGGGGAATAAAGGGAGACAAGAATGATTTCCATATGCAATACAGTACTAATCATTTACTCCTAAAAATGGTTCTAGATATAAAATTATGTTTTTTTTCTTTGTACATCTAAGATGAACTTTCACTTTCTTTATGGTTTTCCAGTGAGGTGGAGTAAAGTCTTTCCTTTGTGTTATGTGTGCTGAGTCCCCTTCATGATAACTCATATCATCATATGATTTTTAATCTTTGAACACAAGCTCGCCTTTCATGGGGACAACTCTTTGTGAACATTCTATATGGCCTTGGCTGTGGGAATATTTCTGTAGGATAGTTCTGAGTTTGTCTCTGAAGATACCCAGGTGTCTCACCTATTTCAAACCATATGTGGGTATACCATTAGGGTAGCTGAATTTGTATCTCACTGCCATACAGTACGTAAGCCAGAGAGTCAAGATTCTTTTGGGTGACTCACTTTATTCTTGAGGTCCCTGATTTCCTTGCTGAAGCTGCATCTCTGGGACAGTTGCCAGGTTCTTCCAAGTCCCTTTCACAAACATGGTCATGATTCTGTACTATTGTTTGCATGGGGCGCTGTGGCCTGGCTATCTCTTCCAATCTGGGATATAACAGAATGGTGTCAGCTTCAGTTCCCATTCACACTTCTTACTTTTAAGCACTCTTTGTTTCTAGCATGTGAAGGTTTTCCATCTTCATTTCATGTTGACTTTGAAAGCTTTTGTTATTTTTTTCTGGCATTTTATGTGTTTCGAAACAGGGAAGAAATTTTTTCACATCAGTTCAGGTTGCCAAATTCACTGGCAATCCTTGCTTACTTTTCTTTCTTATTTTTCTCCTCCAATAGATTGTAAGTTCTTGATGTCAAAGACAGGCTGAAATACAGTACTGTAAGGGCTACATAAGTATTGATTGAATGGCATATGACTGAATATGAGTCAATAATTTATTAATTTGATACAATTAATTGTTACTAATTCTGACCACCAGTTTTCTTATCATAATACAATGAGCTATGCTTATGTTCTCTAGTATATCTTGCAGCTCCCTAATGTAAAAATCAATGGTCCCAAATGGGACATAGTCTTGTCTGCATTTCTGTGATTTGATATGTGTGTGGGACCACTGCAAACATTTTTAATAACTTCTTTTATAAGCCCTTCACATGGAAAAATAAGCAAATACATGACTTTTTAAAAACCAGAGTGATAGAAAATGTTCCAAAAGGCCAAACTTATTTCCACACTCATATTAAATACAAAATTAGTACTCCTTCTTCACTGAGAATGTATACTTGATAGATTGTCAATGCCAGCCAATATACAGATAACACAATAAGAATGCTGTAAGCTACATAAAATACTCTAGAACATCTGTTGACATCATAGGGGCTACATGCAATGAGACTCCAGTTTCCAAATCCCTGCTCTGTTAATTCATTGTGATTGTTTTTGATAGACCTGATTTACATTCCTACAATGCAAAATAAGTAGAAGTAGAACAGAAAAATTAAGATTAAGTAGATACATGAAAAACAGCTTGGGGGACTACCTACAGTGAAGTGAGCACCACCAGATACAATTGTGATAAAATGAATACTGATCTACCTTGAATGTTAGTAAACCAAACTGCAGTGTACTAATTGGTTCAGGAAGAGGTTGAAAATAAATTATTTCAAGAATAATGAATGAAATACAGCCAGAGAACACAGCCTCACATTTAAGTAACAGTGCCTTTAACATGCTACATGATTTTAAAACAATATTTCATAGGAAAAAAAATTTTTGTCTCCAGCACTCTGTCTGCCCATGTTTAGCCTACAAAGAGTTAATTCTAGAAAACATAAAAATCATGCCCATTCAAGAGTAAATCAAAGAACAACAGTTGTTTTAAATTATATTTAGAGCTCTGCTGTAGCTACTATCCGCTTCAAATTTCACACTTGACATTGATCCCAGTAAGTTTATTTCTCAGAAGCATCTGATACAACACACTGGGCTGAGGTCAGCTTCACGGCCTTCACACTTAACACTGTGCTGTTGCTGTCTTAATAATCTTTGAACTAAGGATCTCACATTTTTATTTCACACTGGGCCCCACAAGTTATGCTGCCAGTCCTGACTCAACTAAATATAAGGCCATCTCTATATCTGTCTAGTAGGATGCAAAATTGTGATCACGTTTCCGAGCTTAAAGGTCTTTTTTTTTAATTATTTTAATTGTTGTTGCAGTAAAATTTTCTATCTTTTACTCCCATCCCAACTCACTCACCCAGCCCTCCTCTCCTCCCTTCCATTTCCACCCGCCCCTAGTTTTTGTCCATGTGTCCTTTATACTCGTTCCTGTAAACCCTTCCCCTTTTCCCCTGAAATTCCCCTGAAATTCCTTCTCCTCTCCTCTCTGAACTCTGTCAGTCTGTTCTGTATTTCAGTGTTCTTTTATTTCAGTGGTTATATTTTTCTTGTTTCTTTGTTTTGTTGTTTAGGTTCCTGTTAAAGGTGAGATCATCTTGTATTTGTCTTTCACTGCCTGGCTTATTTCACTTAACATAATACTTTCCAGTTGCATCCATGCTGTCGCAAAGGGTAGGAGCTCCTTCTTTCTTTCTGCTGCATAGAATTCCATTGTGTAAATGTACCATAGCTTTTTGATCCATTCATTTACTGATGGGCATCTAGGTTGCTTCCAACACTGGCTATTGTAAATTGTGTTGCTATGAACATTGGGGTGCATAGGTTCTTTTGTATTGGTGTTTTAGGGTTCCAAGCTTAAAGGTCTTAAGTGACTCTCTACTGCCTACCAGGTAAATATCAAACTTCTCAGCCTATCATTCAAGACCTTCTGAGATGTGAGTCCAAAACATAATTTCATATTTAGTTTACTTGACTTCATTCATTCCTTTATTCATGCATTTGTTTAATGCAAATTTATTTCTTGAGACGAACTATATGCTGGCTTGTCCTCTAGCTCTTCTAGTAACTGGGAAAACAGAGCCATGAACTTGTTCTAACTAACATTGTGTTAGAGGTAAACTTCATTACTTGGCATTTTCCAAACACCCCTCGCTTTCTGCAGTCATTGACTTTTGCCAGTTATGGTGGTCCACTGCTTGCTTGCCCTTAGATTATTCTCCATACTATCCTGCTTTGCTCCATTACTGCAAACTAAATTTCCAAAGTTTTCCTGTATTTGTTGGTAGGTTTGACCACTGGAAGTATTAATGAAAGTTTGGAGGACAAGAGGAGGAGAGTAGTCAGACTCTATGCCACTGTCCTTCCCCCCACCACTCTGCAGGGTCCTGTGATAACTTCCAGGGTCCAGTTCCCATGTGTCAGTCCTGCCCTCCATGGTCCCAGCTCCTGCTGGTCAGCAACTGCAGGCTGGCCCTGGCCCTGGGCTCCAGTAACACTATTGTCTTTCTGGGCCTGGTGGTGGTGGTAGCCTTCTGTTCTTGCTAATCTTGGGTGTCCCTCCATCCACTGTTAGGCTCCTCAGCAGTTTGAGCACCTTTGTAGCCAGAGTAGTTTCTCTTTTTCTAACTGCACCCTGTTCTCCTGAAATTGTGCTTCCTCTCTATCTGGCCTTCCATTATCAGTACATATCAGAATTATAGATGTCACTGTTTCATTCACCATCCAGGGCACAAGTGCAATCCATCATTTATAGTTCTCTCGTACTGCTGAAAATATTTGAACTTATTTGATGACTGCTTATGTAGGTGTGCATACCATCCTGAGCATAGGGGCACACTGTAGAGGGAGTAAGCAATCACACTTGCAATGGGAGATGTATCCTAAGGTAACAACTTTCTCATGCCCAGCGCTCAACAGGCACAGTGCACGTGCCTGAAAGCACAGCAGTAAATATTACATATTCTAGTTTTTAATTCAAAAACTTTAATTTATTGTTTCTTTTGTCAAAATCACTATTTCCATTAAATATTTACATTTCTCATATGAATACAGCTTTAGGAAATTAACTTTCAGGACAAAATGGACTGTGTTCTTCTAGTTGGTTAAAAGTGATATCGCTGCTTGAAGACATAGAAATAATAGACAGGAATTAGTATAATAATAAAAGTCCTTGGAGAGGGGATCCATATTTTCATGATTAAGACTATCAGTCATATATATCTTCACCATTAGTGTTGTCTATCTGTCCTACTTCCCACCAGACATACATCTGAATATTCTATTATCACTGGACCTCTGCATATTTAACAGTTTCTTCTATATGAGGATGAGGCTATTCCTGCTCACCACTGTGTATATGTCAGGATTAATGTTAATTCAATAGTTATTTCCACATTGCCCAGGGTGAAGATTGTTTTTTGATTTGGCCACAGCTGGGTATTTGGGGGGCTGGCTGTTTGGAACTCTAGCTCTTGAACTAACAGAAGCTTGTGAAGTCTCTGTTCAGAGAAAAACCTCTTCCCCTGTGGACTGTGATATGCCAGCCTCATCTCTCTGGCTCTGCTGCCTTCTGGCAGATGCAGCGAAGCTCCGTTGTTTGAAGCTAGGATGTAGCCCATCCTTAAAGCCTTCCTTCTGGCATAGTTTTTGGCAGTTCCTTCACCAAGGTTGTCATCAGCAATTTCATGAGTTGCTTGTTCCATTGGATTTATGATGAGTGTTGAAGGCAGACCCTCAAAATGCCAAAGGGTTTCTTCTTAGAAACTTCATAGCAATATTCGCCATAGTCAGTGACATGATTTAGGTTAGTAAGGGAGCATATGAAATGCAGAGGCTGAAGTTACAGGCCTGGGTGTCCACCTGTCTGGCCTATAATGAAAATATAGCCTTGACACCCTTCCTCACAGATGGGCCAGTCCTGCTTGGCTGGATGTTCAGCCTTGCTTGGACCCAAACCCACAGTGAGGAGATTCAGGGAGTCAGGCTAGCTCATACCGGCAGAGAGGGGCAGCCCCTTTCCTGTGGATACTCCAGGCTTTGTGTCTCTAGCCCAAGCCGTGGCACAAGACTCTGGTCTAGTTATAGCCTTAAAGCAACTGATGCAATTCATGGCAGGCAACTTTCCATAAGATGAGTACTTATTGCTCCAGGAGGGGGCCCTCTCATAGATTCAACCCTGTCCAGGTTCTGGAAACCCAAAAGAGAGGGAGGCAACTGTGTTGTCATTACCTAGGAACTCATTAGATGTGAAGAATCTCAGGCCACATTCCAGGATCTACTGAATAAGCATCTGAATTCTAGTAAGATTTAAGTAATTTGTATGCACATGATAGTTTGAGAAGCACTGGCCTAAATCACCAAGTGACTTACTGAGAAATAGCACCTGAGTCTCCTGTCACAGCAATGGGTGTTTTGTGCTTACAGGTGAATATCTAACGGGAGGAGGAAGCTAAAATTCACAATGATCTCTCTCGCCATATTCTGAGAATTCAAATTAGCAGGGACATGCAAGGTCCCAGTTACTTGGTAGAGCCAGAGTATATTTGAAAGACATGGTTAGCCATTTGGAGTGCAGACCTGGTTGGGAGAGTTCCCATGATCTCCTCTGCAGTTTAGCACAGCCTGCGAATGATGTCGCTGCTGGGTTAACAAGTTAGGCCAGCCCATGGGCGGCACCCAGCTGATGGGCGGGGCAGGCCCAGGTCAAAGTGGGAAAGCAGGTCCCTTCCACTGAGTAGGCCAGATTGTAAACTGTACGGCACACTGAAATATCATTGGAGAATATATAGTCAGGAAAGTGTACACTAGCAGTGGGACTAGAGAGAAGACAGTAGCCCAGATAGGAAAGTTCCTGGGGGAGGCCTAGAGGGGTGATCCAGGGGTTGATGCCCAGCACGCGTCGTCAGAACGAGAGGCCAGGCAGCCAGCCGTGCTGGGTGTCGGGCATTGTCATCACCGCAGCTCTCGTCACCGCTCTCCCCTGTGCTGCTTCCCACAAAGCCATTTGTGACTTCTGACGTTTAGGAGATCTTTAAACAGCATTTTACTTAACTTTTTGTGACTAAATACATTTTTTCCTATAGATAGAGCAGTCTATCTTACTTTCTCTTTCTCTGGGTTCACATTTATGATCTCATCTTTTCTTATTTTTCCTAAACTCAGTCACACCCACAGCTCTACAAGGAGATTCAGGTATAATTCATCCTTGATAAGTCTAAACTGAGCTGTAGCTGTGACACAGAATTACTTGTCTCACCTAAGGCAGCATATTTGGTGACAAAGTTAAGAATAGAACACAGATATTCACATTTTATCCTAGCACTTTTGAATATGACACCTTGCTGTTTACCATTCAGTTGAAATGTGTGAAAGTTTATGAGACAACCATCCTGAAGTTGTGAAGCATGGAAGCGACTTTCTCCCCAGAGATAAGTTATTTTGAAAACTGTGATTTATTGTGGCCAGCTTGGCATGAAGGATCTTCTCTCAAATTTATTATATTTTCTTCTTTATTATTTACCCCCAAATATCTGTCTCCACATGTATGCTATCTATTCAGTAACTGATGGAGTCTTTAATAACTGGTATGCAGTTTTTAACAAAGACAAAACTATAAAAATGTTTGCAAGATAATGAGAGTGGCTTATAATGGATTAGCCTATAAAAATAGCCTGGGAGTAAAAGTTTTTGTGTGTTCTTTGTACAGTTGAATGAAATGGAATCTACTCATGTTATCCGTTGTCTATCTGACAAATTGTGACTTTCTCTGGAAGATGGTGGCCACAAAAGATTCTCACCCTCCTGACCCAGCACCTTAAGCCTTGACACAGGCAGTGCCACCAGCCTGCCCCTCGTAAGGTGGTTTGTATCCTGCTGGTGGTGCTCCATTTGTACAAGACACAGATGGTGATTTCTGTTCCTAGCTTTCCATAAGCAACAATTATTAAACTCTGTTTTTTAAAAAATGTATTTATTTTTAGAGAGGGGAAGGGAGGGAGAAAGAGAGGGAGAGAAACCTCAGCATGTGCTTGCCCCTCATGTGGCCCCCGCTGAGGAGCTGGCCCAAAGCCCAGGAATGTGCTCTGACTGGGAATCGAACTGGCAACCCTTTGGTTTGAAGCCCGTGTTCAATCTGCTGAGCTACACCAGCCAGGGCTAAACTCTGTTTTTTAATACATTTGCTGAGGTTGGAGGAGAGCACATCAATATATAAGATTTAATATGTATTAAATCCTAACATAAGATAAATAATAATATATACTAATATATAATTTATATATAATTATACAACTATAATACATTCTATATGTATTACTATATCTAAACCTTATATGTAACCTATATATTAGATATAAATCTTATACACTGATATAATGAGAGCTAAGAGATATATAAGATTTGATAACAACAACATAGTCATCAAATAGGAGTAATAAAGCTAAGGCTTTAAAGAAAATGCTCCCCCACCATGGCTTCCTATTTTTGTTTTAATTTTTAAAAGCTGGGAAGTATAGACTGCAGATCACTGATAACTAAAAACCCAGTGCCCCTGAAATGCTGCAGCAACTGCCTGTTTGACTAATATATTCCAGCTCTTATAAGAGATATTTTTGTTTTTATTTTATTTTATTTTATTTTTTTCCTGATGCATCTCATTAGTTACAAGGGGCTCCCCTGGCAGACTCATGTTTTTCCAGACTCAGCCTACAAACCTGTCCAACTAGACAGCAAACACACTACATTTCCACTGCTTTAGAAAGCACTCAACGCACACGCACACATGTTCTTATTTTCAGAAGGATACCTAAGAAGGAAGGATAAAACAATCTCTAGGCTGCATACTTTATCTAAAAGTATCATTCATTTGCAGGCTGAGTTTCAATGTTGAAAAAGTACATTCTATTGGACTCCAAATGGTCTGACAGTCTTACAAATTATTTCTCTTATCCTTTTCTAAGTACAGTTCACAGGAACATAGATTGCTGGATCACAATAGCATGTAAAATTAGACTATGTGAAGAGTGTTTTTTTGTTTATAACAGAACTTAAAAATCTCACTTAGTAGGCATCAATTACTTACAGTGAAGTGTCTCTTCCACATACATATTCCCACAAGTGCAAAACTTCTTGTCCTTAATAGAGATGAAAAGCACTCCCCTCAGATGTACGGTGTGAGAATGACTAAAATTAATTGCAAAACACCTAAATATTTAAGGACCTGCCATATTTAGAGATTTCTAACAGTATCTAAAAGATGGTCATGAATGCCTGAATCTAAGGACTAAGTCATTAAATTTCATGGGATCAAACAATTTTAACACACGTGTGAACACCATGCCCCTTTAGCCCGGGTCCTGATAAAGATGTAGAATCTGCAGAGCTGACACCTGAGAGGCTGTCAGAGGCTGTCATGCCAGGTGACACAATTTACCGTGTCATTCCCACTGTTACCATGTCCTCAACTTCAAAGCATGCAGTATCCAGGGGATAAATTATTGAATCTGACATTTATCAGCATTCATGAAGAATCCTGGTAAAAGGATTCAGCTCCTCTTTTCTAAATGTGCAATTTCCAGACAGTAGGCTCTATTTGAAAAGGATTAAATTTCTGAGAGTTTAGTTAAAATGATTTAATTAGAGATTTTAGACTTTTTTTCTGACACGGGACAATTCCAGATGTAGTAGCAGTGTTTTATTTAATTTAATTTATTGTAATTTAACTTAAAGGACCAACTTGCTTTTAATGGGTTTGTGTATGTTTGTGTGTGCGGTATTGGTTCACTTTAGCAGGTTCACCTTTTTCTAGGCCTCTAAGGTTCTGTTTAAAACATATTTTCTAAAGGGGAGCTCTCTAGGACGCTTGGAACACTCTGTTCCCTGATCAGTAAGTGATCCGGGGGGTAGGTGTCGGTCTGTATGGTAATCGGAGCCGAATGCCAAGGAGTTCAGAGTGAACAGACGCAGTCCCCAATGTGGGGGTCCTGTACCACCCCCTTTTTACAGCCAGTGAGCTTTTCGTTTGTGTTTACCAGAACATGCCCAGAATAGACAACTTGTCTGCTGTTAGCAAAAGGAACTCCTTGTTTCCTCTGCTTGACCTGGGGGTCTTGCAAATGTAATTCTATTGAGGATATGGATCCTTTGTGTAAGTGTTGAACCCTATGCATCACTCGTTCATTCACAATCAGGCCAATAAGGTGTTTGAAAGAAAACTTAGTACAGATGTTGTATTATTTTTTCCACACATGGAAAAAGGCGAGAGCTACAGGCCCAAGGAGGAGAGAGGAGGTGGAAGGGAGGATAACTAATCATTTAACCACACATTTAGCCTTTCAGAGAGGTGATTTATCAAATGGACCCCAGTGGCTTTAATACATAGCATAACTGCAAACATTGATCAGGGAATTCTTACTCTACGAGAAGAGGCAGTTCATCTATTTTTTTATACCGTGTTTTTATAAGGTGCATAAAATTCTGAATTTATAGCTTCACATGGTTCATTTAACCCACCAAGCTAGAGTTTACTGACTCTGTGTGGAAACTTTGGAACAATTTTTGTTATAGTTATCTGTGGTGCTGTGGCATTTTTTCTTTTTGTTTTCCAATGTTTAGAATCAATCACAGTAATAGAAGTGAGAGAATTATAATTTTAATTAGAAAATAAATAAAAATCAACAAAAATTCCAAATTGTTAAAATTCTGATTGGCCAACTCTTCAAATTTTCTTGGACTGCTTTAAGTTGGCAACTAAATATATAAACCACAATATACTTGTATATATTTGATCATATACTGTTCTTTTTATTTTTTGTATGTTCACTTAATTTCCCCTAAAATGGGATGAGAGCTTTGGTGACAAGGAAAATGGCCTTCTATGTCTGAATCTTCCACAGTACTTAGCATAGTGCTTAATTAATCCTGTTGAATGAGCCTTGAAAACATAAAAATATGTTTCATACTAGATAAATGTGGGGGAAGGGGTATTGGCTTGGATATTTTTATTGCAACAAAGAAATAAACTTCTTTGGAAATGTAGGGAGTGGTAAAATGATGACATCTTTATGAATTCTATATATTTTTATTTACATTTTAAAAGTGTAACATGGTAGAGAACTTGGTAACTTGCTAAAATAAATAGCCAATAATGTATCTTGCTCATAAAAAGGCAGAAAAAATACAACATGATAGAAGAATCATGTTATTTTGTCCATTATTGTTTCTACAAGGGAGAAACGGGGCACTAGGGTGTGGTCCGTGCTGGCCTGTGTTACTAACTCATGGGGAGTTTAACTCGTATATTTTTTAACTGTGGTTCATTATGAACATCTACATAGCACCATCCCAGCTCCAGTCACTCTCTAAAATATTTCACATTAAAATGTATAGTTGGTTCTCATTATTCATGGTAGTTATGTTCTATAAGGTCACCACAAACATCGAATCAACAATCTCTGAACCACTGATCCTAGTGATAGAGTGAGTGTGTGTGTGTGTGTGTGTGTACAGTGGTGGGCAAAAGTAGGTTTACAGTAGTATGTGAAACAGGATTTATTTTTACGTTATTATTTATTAATTATTGTGTTACTTATTGGTATTCCAACTGTAAACCTACTTTTGCCCACTCCTGTACATATATCTCACATAGATTATAATCTTAATCCCTAAAAAAATTCACTTGGTAGACTCTACTTTTCCTTATTTTACAAAAAAGAAACCAAGGTTCAGAAGTGTTAAGTGACTTGCTGAAAGCTGCCCGACTACCAGGGCCA
This sequence comes from Phyllostomus hastatus, assembly GCF_019186645.2. Taxonomy (NCBI): domain Eukaryota; kingdom Metazoa; phylum Chordata; class Mammalia; order Chiroptera; family Phyllostomidae; genus Phyllostomus; species Phyllostomus hastatus. The sequence goes on from NW_025333960.1 coordinate 23,230,519, forward strand.
GAGCTGGGATGCAAACTTCATCCAACTGGCCCCAGCACCTGAGCTCTCTGCACTACCCGGTACTACCTGCCACGACCTCCATCCTGTGGTCATCTCTGTAGGAGAGCTGAAAATAGTAAGGAAGAGTGTGGCCTTGCTTGACCTTAGCTGGGATCATATGGACAAATGTTTGCCACTCTGTGCATGTCTGCTTTCAGGTGTCAAAGTATTGATTTGGGGGTTACAAATACATTTTAGCAATTAGGTGAATGTGCAAATACAGAATCCACAAACAATAAGGATCAACTGTATCTGTAAATTTTGCATCAGCATAGATCATTTAAGGTCAGGACTAAATTCTGGGTGGTGAAGTCCCTAGACCAATGTCTTGCATAGGCTTCCACCACCAGGCCATGCCTGTGGGTGGGCTCTGAGGTCCTTTCTAGACCACTACTACCGAGTATGTGCACTCCATACCACGGTGCATCCTCATTGTCTACCGACACTGGTCAAAATGGGTTATGGATTTTCTTCTTTGAAAACATTGATAAGCTTGCACATGAAATACTGTCTTCATACTCAAATTACAAAGCTAGTTAAAGATAAATATAGGATGGTATTTTGTAGGAACTTTAGTAAACATTCACATTTTCTAACAGTTGCAACAAAAGAAAAAATTTCTTGGAATTATACTCCAAAGTAAGAGATGTCATTAGTTGAAGGAAGTGGCTTTATCAAATATCTGGAATTCTCATTGGTTTTCATTTTTAATTGCTCTTTGATAATTAAAACTTGTAGAATTAAAAATTTTTCATTTGTTTTAATTTATCAAATGAGTACAATATAACGGTTGTTACATTTTGGATTCCCTATGCAAACATTTAAAATATGCTAATATGGAAAAATATTAAAAGTCATGGTATGAATCTATATAATATTTATAAATATTAAACATTAGTTTTCTATTGCTTCTGGAAACTCACAAACTCAGTGGCTTAAAATAGTGAAAATTTACTATTTTGCAGTTTTGAGGTCTAAAATGTGTGGGCAGAGTTGTATTGCTTCTGGTGGATTCCGAGGAATCCATTCATGGTCTTTTGCAGCTTCTGGAGGCTGCTCATATCCCTCGGTTTATGAAATCTCCTTCTTCAAAGTCAAAAAACACACTGCTCTGACTCCTTTTCTGTTCCCGCATCTCCTTTGACTCTGACCCTCCTGCCTCCCTCTTATGAAGATCCTTGTGATTACATTGGGCATTGGATACTCCAGAATACCTCTCCATCTTAAGATCTTTAACTTAATCACACTGCAAAGTCTCTTTTGCTATGTGCAGTAATATAGTCACTGGTCCTGAAAATTACCATATTGACACACTTGGTCTATTATTTAGCTTATCACAAAAGTCTACTGAGTAAAAGTGCTATAATGAACTAACTTGAAGACAACTGAGCTATAGTCTTTACCCTTAAAACCTATAACCTAAGCAGGAGCTGTCAAATACTGCAATAACCATAAAAGAAAGGGAAGTAGCTTTCAAGTCCTAAGGGAGTTCAGGGAAAGGAATAGATGAGTCACTCACTGATGGAAAAATCTGAGTTTGCATAGGTCCATGGGGTTTCAGTGACTGTCCTGATTTGTCCCTCACCTCGAAATGCCATTTTCTCCTCTGTCCTTGGTTATTCCTACTCATCCTTTATAATTTCAGAATCACTTCTTTTGAGACATGCTCCCTAATGTTCCAAGTAGAGATAGTACACTTGTCACATTGTTTTAAAAAATAGCTTAATTATGTGCATCTCTCATTAGAAAGAGTTCTCCAGTCCTCCACCCCCATTTTTGTATACTCAACACTCCCTGGTGGTTTGAATATAATAGACACTTACATGTAAGTGGTGAGTGAATTAACATGGGAAGGCACTGGGCACAGAGGGCATGATGTCCTGCTATCTAATTTTGGACACTGAGGATGTCATGTAGAGTGGGAAGGTAAGCCACATTCTGCAGCTGGAGTTAAGAGGGCCTTTTTGAATACCTGATGGTAGGGATAGTGGGAATAGTTGAGATAAAGGCCCAGGAGCAGTCAAGGGCAAAGCACCACTTTGGAGCCCTGGGTGACCAGGAAGGTGGTCATGGATATAACAGAAATAATACATAAATATGGAGAGCTGTAGGCCTGGGACAGAATAAGTATGACTTCATTGTTGGCTCCATGAATCTAAAGAGTCCAAGGCAATTGTTAACTAACATGAGCAGGAAATACAGAGGTGGGATTTAGAAAAATATCAGGGTAGTGTTTGAAATTTGACTCCTTAGGAGTGATAGTATGAGCCACTGGGGTGACTTGAAGGGAAGGCTATTTAAGAAGAAAAAAGAGAGAAAAGATCAGGGACAGAATGTTAATGGATATACTCAGAGAAACCCAGCCGAAAGGGCCCCTTTTAAAGAATCAAATGAACATCAGATGAAGGATGAAGCAACAGTTTGCTCATATGACTGTTTCTCTGATAAAAGGATAACAAGTGATTGCTTCCTGCTTGAGCAGCTCAATGGCACGAGGTCGAGTGTGCACTTTGCATTATAGCTATCTGTGGGGAGTTATATATCCCTGCCCACCCTACATAGTACACTTTTTGAGGGCAAGGGCTTTCTCTTTTCATCTTTATGTCTTCCAGGTGCTGAACTCTGCTCTTCACACTTAGTATGCTAGTCAACAGAATAACAAATGAATGAGATTCTGATGTTGTGGTATTTCTTTTCCTAATCAGTTTCTCCTATGTTTGCCTAAGACCCTACAATGAAAAACATGTTACAAAGGAGCTGAAAGGCTGTGCACAGGCCAGAGGCTAAAAGCGCACCTTGTGTTAATTCTCAGTCTCATTTGTAAAGTGGAACTGCATGAAATAGTCAGTGTGCTGCTCAGCCGAAACTTCCTGCTACATGATACTCATACTTCTCAGGTTCAAATAAAGGACAGAGGCCTGCACTTAATTAAAAATATAAACAGGAGCTGCCTGTCCCAAGACGAGATTTAATCCTAAAGTCACCTGCAATGTGTTTACCGGTCAGTCTGACCAAATACTCCCCTTGGGGGTAATCGGTACTTAAATTATTAGAAATGCAGCCTTAACACCAGATCTACCAAGTTTACCTTAAAAGTGGATCTCAAAAAATATGTTAAGAGCAAACACATTTCATCTCATAGAACAGGATTTCAAAAGACTCAATACAAAGGACATTCACAGTTTTGAACTTTAGATGATGAAAATTTATTTTTTAAGTGCAGCCATAGTAATAGATATTTGAAAAGTTCATCAAAATGTTTATGTTTTATATGTAAGCATGAAAAATTATAATTTATTCTAACTTAATGAAATTTAGCATTGATTTACATAAAGGAAAATACCGTATGGAAAAACACACAATGTGCAGATCTGTTTTTACCACCCCCAAGTAAGCGCTAGCTCCTTCATGACCACATGCCCATCTTTCCAAGCATCTTCTGGGGCAAGGACCATCCAGCTGGTCTATGAACCTCTTTAGCTCATTCTCCTGGCCTCAGTGTAGCTAGCACTCACCCTACCTCAATACCATTAACGACAATAACACTGACAAATAAAATTAAAGGGTGAAGCCCACTATTCAGGAGCTGGGGTTAATTTCTCAAAGCAAGCCAATTTCTAAGGGAAACTTTTGAGCAAAAATTTCAAAAGCTTTTCACAGCTGGTTCCTACTGTCATTTACTTGAAGTTTTTGTCAATACATGAGGAAAGACAACCTTGGGCATCTTTCTGCCTGAGGGAGCAAGATGACAGTATAAGAGGAACACACTTAGGCTTTGATATGTCTGGTTGAAAGGGCACTCAAGCTCCAGAAAATTTCCTCTAAATGCTTATTTTTATGTGCTGTGTGCAATTTATGAGGCTTAAATCCCTACAGGAACCAGAGATGTTCACACCTCTCTTAGGGAGTGGATATTTTTCATGGTGAGACATCATATTTCTTTGTTAGGTGTGTTAGATCTAATGTTAGAAAGGTTATTAATCCATGTAATATTGCTCATTTGCAACCCAAATGATGAAAGGCTCATAAAGAAATATAGAACCAGTATGACAAGATAGCTACAAGGAAAGGTATTAAATTTAATCTGAAGATTATATTCATCTATATATTCATCAACTCCCAGGCAGCCCAGTATTAAGCTTGTTTAAATAGATATTGGAAAAGAAGTAATGCGGCGCTCTTTCAATTTACCAATGATCCTCACATTTAGGATTGATAAGAGCTATTATGGGTGATTAAAATTTAACATAAATTATCATTTATTTTCCCATGAATTGTTCAAGGCACATCTAAGGGCGGATCAAGCACAGGAAAATGTTGGGCAGGGCAAAGCATGTAATTTTTGCTTTGCAAAGTTGATGTATTTAACTCATGATCTGATTGCCTCTGAACATTTTTTTCGTAAGATAAATTTAAAGTGTTAATCATTCCCTACTTATAAAAATAGGCCTCATAGAGAAGGAGGTGAATTTGCTAAATGACCAATGTATACAAAATCCAGTCACCAAAAAGTGATATATTAAATGACGGATCTGCTAGTTTTTTCCCAGGTGTTAATTTCACCATATCTTTTCTACCACTTTTCCCACGGGCTTATCAGTTGAGTTTGGCTAATATCTGCCTGACATGTTTCAAAATTCAGGTCCCCAGAACTTCTGAGACTTCTGTCTCTGGTCCTCCCATGTGTCCCCAGCCGCCTGTGCTCTCCCATCTGACCTCACTCCTGCCTGGGCACCTACCTCAGGCTGCACCACCTGCTCTGGAGCTGGCTTAAAATACTGGTATAACAGTTAAAGTGAGTTATTTTTGACTGAAAGTTTGATGGATTGGCTTTTGCCAATTAGCTTGGAAAAACTGGCTTTTAGCCAACTGACTTAGAATTACCTAAAACCACCCAAGAAAAATCTAAGAATAATAGTTATTGTTTATTGAGTTCTTTCTTTATGCCTGGCACTTTACAAGTATTACCTCATTAAATTCTAACGGTAATCAAAGGGTTTTCTAACAGATAAAGAAACTAAGAATTAAAATAATTAAATAATTTGCTCAAGGTCACAGAGCTATTAAATATCAGAACTGGGATTTGAACCTAGTCTAACAGACTCTAAAGCTGGTGTGCTTTATATTAAACTAAACCACAATCTGACAGACAGTGTTTTTAACAAAGGTAAAACTTACTTTAAAAAACCATAAAACAATTCCTGTCTCTTGATGGTAAAGTCGGAAGAAGTCTACAATTGAATAAAAGGTGTACACTTTCAGTTCACGGGTTCAAAGTCTTATTTATTGAATACTCAGATGAAAAAGAAAAGATTCTAATAAGTTTCTGTAAGGGTTTCTATAAAGTAAGGGAAGGTGTCAGAGTATGAGGCCTGGATACTCTTGCTTTAGAAACAATGTGGGGTCTCAACTGAGCTAGGCTCTTAAACTTTCTAAATATTAACTGGAGCAGAAAGCAGACCCTTCAAAAGTGATTCACGGATAGCACAGTGGCTTTTATGTACAGATAAATGAAACAGGAATCGAAGTGTGTGTTACACTGTTTTGAAAGTAAATCTACAAGAAGGCAAGGGCTCCCTGTGCTTTCTACAGTATGGATGTACCGGGAATACTGCAATAATAAAACTGCAGAACATTTATTAGGATATCTAAGTTAGCTTTCTTGGATTGGCCTCTATTCTCTTCTCTAGAGGCTGTTCTAAAAAGTTATGTTTATCGACACCAGCAATGTCGGCATGGAGCTAGTGGGAAAAGGAGAAAATGATACTTCAGAAAGGTGTCAGGAAGCTTGTTTCCATCTTGTCTCCCCTGTTTTCAGTCTCTGTTACTTTCAGTGCTCATCTGGACCCAACATTAGCAGAAATGCTGGCAAAAGTCCTTTCTAAGTGAGCTTCTTTGCCCTTCTGTTGCATATTTTGCCATTTTGCTTGGTTTTCCCAAAAGAACACCACGCCAAGTCATTCAACCATTCATTCTTAATGTTTACTGAGAGTCTTCTCTTCACCAGGAGAGTGTACTAGGCATATTTCACATCGATATTCTTAGTAGATCCTGCTCTGCAAATTTATAAACATTTGAGATGTGCAAAACCATAACTCATAGTGACTACATCTTCACATGTGCCTGTCCCCCTCTACCCAAGACCCCAATAAATTCTTATGGACATTATTGCATAATGACCTTTGGAATTACACCATGAGAATATTATAATCTTACTAGTGAATAATCACTAACTGGATAACTTTACTAGCAGCCTACCTTCTCAAGGAAGCTAATGTGCACACCAGTTTGCTAGGGTGTGGCATTTGTGAAATAATACTTTTGCAGGGGGACATGAGAGACTGTCAATACCTTTTCTGGACCCAGAGAGAGCCTCCATTGTTTTTTGTACTAATGAGCAGTCTTCTCACAATTTCAGATATTACAGGACCATCATGTTAGAGATTTTTCAGCCCTTCGATTCCTCCCATGTAGTGACTCTTTGAAAGGACAAATGCTCATTTGCAAAGATTTTGGAAGCTTTTAGTAACTTACTTGTGTCCTTTAATGTAATGTTATAGCCTCCCACTTTATAATAGTGCTAATTCCCCATCATTTCAGGTATGTGTTCCAGGATTTAGCAGATTACTGTGTACACAGTTTTGGACTCTATGGTAAATGAAAGCAGGAAGGAATTTATATATGGCCACAGGCAACCATATTAGCAATGAAGACGATGGAAGGGAAGGTCTAGTGGGCAAAGCTAAAGGACACTGACTATTGAGAAATTTCTCTATATTCAAGGAACATTTATCCATCATTTACATTTTTGTCCCTCACCCATTTAATTTTGCATGTTATTAATACACCGTTACAACCATCTGTACTGGATTTCCAGCTATTATTACTTTTTTAAAAAATGCCTATATGCTGGGAAACTTCCCTTAAAAATAGAAGGAGGCCATTGTTATGGACATTATTGCACAATGACCTTTGGGAATTACACCATGAGAATATTATATTATATTACACCAGGCAGGGTCTCAGTGGCCGGGCACTGGCTGAGAATCCTGCAAAATGCCTAGGGCAATGGGCTGTTGGCTGTGACCCTCGGCCTTGGAGAACGTCTGTGCACTGAGGTGAGGAGGGGCTGCTCTTTAGTCACTGTTTGCAATAAAGCATCATTATATCATTTGACATTAAAACATATCAATGAATTGTCTGCTTAACTTCTTATAGATCCCAATTTCATGATATTTGCCACACTTATAGCAATGTTCTACACAATGTTAATAAAGATCCTCTTCCTCTTTTCTCTCCTTCTTCTCTGTTTTTTATTGTATTTTTGACCAAAGAGGCTGTGACATGATTAAATAATGCTCTTGAAACATTAAATAAAAAGGCTAATGCCCTAACCCTTTACCTTCATGTTAAATCAGAATCAAAGGTAAGCTTATATTGGAGCATGTAGGTTTTAGGTTAAGCATATAAAATCAAGTTTTCACATTGGGAGAATTAAAGGATGCTATGGCAACTATTTTTCCCACTTTTATTTGTATGTTCATTTGTCTGAATAAATATAGTGAAAAAGTCTCCTTAGATAGAGTAAACTGGGAAGAGAGGGCATTTATATTCAAATTCTGAAACCACACCACAGAACTGAAACATCTTGTCACACTCACTGTGGGGTGTGGAGCAGGGGACAAAATTACTGAATACTTGTTAAATAAAATAGGTAACAGAAGAAAAAAAGAGGAAAGGTCATCAAGGAACATGTATAAAGGACACATGGAGAAAGCAAAAGGTGGATGAGTACAAGGGTGGGGGGTGGGGATGGGTGAGGGGGGAGTAAGGGGGAAATGGAGACAACTGTACTTAAACCATAAAAAAGTGAAAAAAAGAGAAAATCTTATTCAAAGAAATTTTATCTTGATTTTGTTTTTCCTTTGTCATATATATACCAAATAAAAACTCTGTTTATATTGTAAGAATCATAGTGAACACCAACTCTGGAATAATTTAGAAGCCTTGCCTGCCAGGTGATGACATTAAAGTAACAGCAAAATGCCTACAGCTGAGTTCTCAGTTTCCATTATGAAATTGCTAAGTAGGTTTAGCAAACTGCTCTTGGGTATAGTTATTTTATGTTGATACTGATGTGTAAATGTAATGTTAGCAATGGAAATTACAGATGACATTTCATTTTAAATATACCAGAGATGGATTTCCAGAGATTCAAAATAAAGGAATGGACAGAAAGGATCTATCGTCTTATATTCATACTATGAGCCAAGCACAACGCTCAGAATGTGGAAATTTCAGTTAACTTTCATGGCAACTCAATAAAGTCTAAGCTACAACTCCAGCTTTATGTGAGGAAAATGAGGCTCAGAGAGGTTAGGTGGCTCACCAAAGGTCACACAGCTAGCAAGTGTCTAACATAGGACTTACACCTCTGTTCTCTAATTTAAAGTTCAGGATTGTCTCCACATATGATGCTGCTTTTTATTTGCAGATGAGATAATTTTACCCTAGTAAGGTATTTGTACAATTTTTACAGCACATTTAAAATCCAGGTTTTCTATTTCTAAGATCTGCAATCAATCTACTACACTAACTTATGGAGATGAATTTACATTATGAAATACTTTTTGGGTGGATTCCTTTTACCATAAAGTTTACTAACTCACAACTTTAAGATACACATGAATCATGCAAAGCTTCATTTCCCAGCATTGAACAAACACTGCATAATTAATGGGATGAGGAGTTTCCGCATGCACACCTCATATTTGCAGTTAAGCAACAGGTGACTCTGAAGGAAAAGCAGTGTAATTTGTAAATCTGGTGATTCACAAGTTTGTCATGAACGACAACAGAACCCTCTTTTAACTGAAATTAAGTGGAATGAATTTCAGACATGAATGGAATTCCTGGTGTGTATATTCTATGGACAATAAATGTGGAATCATAACATGATGAAGAAATCAATATGGAAGCTTGAAATATCGTTCCCACAATTTTAGATTTTAAATAATTTCACGTGAAATAAACAGGAAGAAACCATACATGATATCCAGACCCAAGTTATGGGGCTTTAACAGCAGCCAACGCACACAGCTCACACAATAGCAATCCAGGGTTCAACCTAATTGATTTTAGTGTCTCCCACTGGTTGGTGCAGAGATTGATGCAGCTAACCTTTATCAGCCAGCTCGGTTATATTTTCCTATCTGTGAAGTACACTGCTGGCTTTAATTCTGCCCACTTCAGAACAGTTTGCACACTTGTCAGGAGAGCTGTAGAAAAACTTGGTTCCCAAACACAGATAAACTCTTGTTCTACATTCCCTAATCACTGGTGATTTATTAGTGCAGGAACTTAAATCCCTGAAAAGCCACATATAATTGATTTTCTTTGCTTTCAAATAATTAGAAAATGGTAATCTCTAAATTATGGTTAAATCCAAACTACATCACTGTGTAAGATGTAACCTATCTCACAAAGTTTGTGACTCAAAAAAATTATTTTCAGTTACAGTGTTTGGGAGGAAGAGCCAAAACATAATGAAGTTTTTCAGAGAAATGGAGAATCTGTACAGAAAATTCAAGAAATTATTTTGTTTTACATGAGTAATGATTTCTGACTACCATAGAGCAAAGCTAACAATACCACAGAGGTAAAAAATAAATTATTTTTTTTCTGGCCTTAAACACCTTCTCATTAAATATCTGTGCTTTCATCACACAGGTGAAAACCACTATAAATGACATCCCAGTTACCAGGATTCCCGAGGGCTCTCACTGCAAAAGCTTTGAATTCCCCTCTGAGAAACTACATATGCCAATGTATTACTGCAAGATTATATTAGGTGTGGATATTCTTAGATTTAAGGTAAAAAATATTCTTAGTCTTTATGTCAAATAAAAAGGGCTTCAAATTTCCAAATCTTTACTGATCCAGTGTTACTGTATTTATAAATCCTACTACACAATTGGTCCTTTATAATTATCTATAGATTAATTTAGGATCAATGGGAAATCACAGGTGGCTTCATGAAGAATATTTTAAAAAGCCCTGCTGAAAGGCACAGATGATGAATTATAACTGGGCTTGTGTATCATCCACAGTAACTAGGGAATGTTTCCAAAATCATAGCTTGTGTCTGCGTCTGTGTATGGGGCCCTGGGGTGGGTCAGTGTTTCCCAAAGTCTGATACTCAAGATAGTATTAGGAGATGTGCAGATGACCGAGTTTTATTTGATAGATATGGATTCATTTTAAAAGTCAATTAAACAGTCTAATTGGCAATAGTAAAACTTTTGTACTAATTTATGGATGTCTATGTTTAGGATGACTAAGTAAATATCTTTTGAATCAACTTAAGGAAAAGTATTAGTAATTTATAATATGCAGCTATGGCAAAATGTATAAAGATGTTGTAAGAAACAGTAACTGTCACTTTCCTTGTTTGGGGACTCAGTCTGCTTTTGTCCATTGGCACAAGCAATTGTGAATTGACTTCCATCAACCATAAAAAAGATGTAAGTTTATATTTTCATTCTCCTCCCATCTTGAACAGTGGATTTATTTCTATAAGTATGTAGCATTCTTTGTTGACAAAATACAGAATCTTCTTCAGTTAATAATATTTAACAGGTTTTTGGACAACCACATGACTACCTCAGCATTTAACGTTAAGATACGGACAAGCTCATGTACTCGAAAGCACTCCTGTCCATCCGCTCTCTCACACACAATGATCTGTATCCCCAGATTTTGTGTGCTGGTCAGTGTGCACAGTGTAAAGTTAGAATAAGCAAAACAAATTGATGAAGTAAAGAGGAACAGAGGCATGGATACATGGCACAGACCGATAGATCTCAGAGAAGAGGAGGGTGAGGGCAACAGGAAGAGATTGGCTAAAGAGCATATATGAATATTGGCACGGCCCGTGGACACAGACAACAATGCAGTGAAGAGCAGAGGCAGGGCCAGGGGCTAGGGGGTGGGATGGAGGGAGGCAATTGTGGGGGACGGGGAGGGGAGTGGGGGAACATCTGTAATAATGTAAACTATAAAACCAAAGTTAGAATGAGATTTTAAGGTATTAAGAATAAACAGTTCTCAAATGTAGGAAAACTGTGAAACACTAATTGATACAAGTTATCAAAATATGTTCGAATTTTAGCATCCCAACTCAGTTTGTAAATTTTATATTTTACTTCAGTATAAGCAGGCTGGTCTGCTCATGAAACTAAAGAAAGAAAAATTATTGTCTGGAGGAAGAATTCAACTCACATACCTAGAAACTCAAATAAATTTTTGAAATATGAATCAACACATAAACAGCCAGAACACTCAGTCTCACATTATTTTTAGTAATTGGTTGGCATTATCACCCGAAGTATTGATTGACTGAATTGTGTACATTTCAACTGGTTTTATTTGCTCCTGAGGAAACTGAGACAGTCCTACACCAAGTGTAGCATTAGCTGAGCCTCAACTTTGAACAAAATCATTAACTAAGGATCATTCTTCTTACTTCCTCATTTTAATGATTAGCTCCATGTGAAAACAGGCCCTCCAATTTTGTTAATGCCAGATTGGAGTTGGATAAATTCACCTACCAGCCTAACCAATTTGTTCTCATTTTGTTGTAATTGCTGTCTTAGCCAGAGCTTCTTATTACCTGAGTCTTCACATATAACCTTAGGAAAACACATTTATAACTAGGAAAATAAAACTTGTCTCTTTCTAAATTTTCCATATATGACAATTTACTTCCCATTATGCTGAATGGAAATTTATTTAATATTTATAGTTTGTTTTCTGGCTAATGGCAAAAAGATGCAGGAATAAAGCCTACATTAAAACATTGCTCATTTATATAATATCACACATCCTCTTACTATGCAAGTTCAATGTCAAAAACTAAAATAATGATATAAAATTTTTCTTTTTTAATTTTGATAAATTGGATCAGCAATAATTGATCAATTATGTAAAGCAACTGACAACTTTGTCTACCTATTCAATATCCTATTTTCATAAAATAGCCTTTTTACTTACGCCACTCATTATTCCAAAGGAAAAAACATCCCAGGACTTTGTTTGCACTTAAACATCTCATTAGGTTATGTGTGTGCGTGGGTGGGTGTGTATTTGAAGGGAAAGCTGGACAACAGCTGACATGCGTCTTAGAGCTGCCGTTAAAGGATAGAGAGGATTTCCCCAGATGAAATGTCTCTGGGAAGGAAAGGCAGAGCAGAGTGTGTGGCTGGTTAGAGAAGGGGGCATCCGGGATGTAGAATGATGTAGACTGGTAGAGTGTTCTTGAAAGGTAAGTAGTGGCTTTACTTCGAAATGTATTAAACATTTCCCTATGGAGTTTGAGTTCCATTTTATGGGCAATGGACAGTTGCCAGAGTTTTAGCCAGTGGTATGGCAGCAAATTATTTTTTAAAATTACACTTTATTGTTTAGGCCATTACAGCTGTTCCCACTGATAGAGCCTTATTTTAGAAAGGCAAACTTTACAGCAATATAAAGTTAGACTAAGAAAAACAGACCTTCTCAGAGGGGTTTGCCCAGTTTTGGTTCATTGGACAGCAGTGCTGCTTGGGTGCCATCTCGTTCCTTGGTTTTTGCATAATAAACAGCATAGAAGACTTATGTTGAAAATTTTCTAAGGTCTCATTGTTTATGAGCCAGTTTTGTTCATTAAATACTCTGAAACTGCGTAAGAAGGGAACTGTAACAGATGCTGCAAGTCTGCAGTTGACATGCAGCTTTCAGCAATGAACTGGAGCTGAGATGGAAAGGCTAACAATTTTCAGGTTGAAGTGTGCCTTTAACTCCATGTCTGCTATGGCTCTGGACCACACATGGTCCTTAACTCTCACTTCCCAGACCACTGGTGAAGAGGAAAGATGGCTTCTTTGTCATCTCAGAGGATACTATACAGAGACAGCCATAGCTTTTATGCTGCCACTTCAGGATAAACTTACCAGGAATTAAATATCTCCAGTTCTATGCTAATGGCATGACTGCCCCTCCAAATGTGCTGAGTTCAGCACAATTGTGGGCATGCATGGAGCTTCCTGCGCTGATTCCTACCACTTGCATTTCTGGTTTGCACACTGGCACACCCAAGTGTCATGTCCATATTGTTACTCAGGGCTTGTCTATCTCTCCGTCACCTGTACATTTCTCTAGTTCCCCAGAGACTGAAGTCTTCCATTATTTGTAGTGATTCTCTCTGAAATTTCCCGATATCAAGTGTCTACCTACCTAGATACCTACCTATTGCCTTTTCCCAGAATCCCCTGTTAACCTACTCTACTCATCCTCTGGGAAACCTACCAATTACTCCTTACTAAACCTGTACGACTCTCTTGCAATCCTGGTACACCTTCTTGTTTAGATTTTCCCTCATAGCTGTGGCTGAAGCTACTTCCAAATAAAGGTCCCAAATCAAGGTTGAGTGTTGAGATGCAGAACTCTCTGGTTTTGTTTTTCAAAAATTATCAGTTAAGTCATAGTTTTAAAATGATTACTGAATATAAAAAACAGGTACTATTTTATTAAAAAAGCAAATTAACTTTTTCTAGTGTGTGCATTTAAATTATATGTGAGTCACAATAAATTGATGTTTCATTTGACAGAGAGTTTTATATGATAAATACAGACATATTTTTTAAGGGACTGAGGGCTTGTGTTGCATGCTTACACATTTATAAATATTGGGAGATAGATAAGGGAAAGGAAAAATGAGAAGAAAAAAGCATTTGAATAGAAATGCTGGTGTAAAAAATATTTGTTGAAGATAATGCTGTTTCACTTTTTGCCTAAAAATATCTAAATAATTTGGGAAAAGTCATGGGAATTGTAGAAACAATTATGCCCCAATCACCTGTTATCCCACCAAATAAACAACCATTGTTCATTATAAGGTATTATACTTATTAATGCATTTAATATTGAGATACGTAAATCATTCTGTATTTTTTCAATTCCGATCTTTAACAGGACCAAGGGAGCCAAAACTTTATTTTTCCAAGAAATTTTAAATTATTTTTTAGAAATTCCTTTGTTGTTATTACATAACCACTTCTCTGCCTACAGTCCTCTACAGAGGACTATGACACCGTACCATAATGGACATGACAAAATAGCACATGATAATCCTCAAGGCAGTAAGGAATAATTGTGGGATGAGGTCAGAAGTCTTTAGTTGTATTCAAAATCAGATGCCAATTCTGTTTCTAGCAAATTCCAATGCACAGCAAAATTTATGTACTAAATAAACAGAGCATGCGAAAGCAGATAATACTGCAATATCTTGAATCTGTTCCTAAAGCTGGGACAGCCCCTGGCCACCTGGGAGCTGGGCATCACTACCATTAATCAAGGTACCATGGCCTTGTTTTACCCTACAGACCCCTGGGACATAGCCGGTTAGTTTCTGGAGTTTCTCTATTTCATCCTGGAAAGTGGCATTTGTTCACAGCCTGTAGGAACTAGGTTATTTTAAACTGTGCTAAGAAGTTGCTCATTTTTGCCTTGGATTTAGACAGCAAAATATGAAGTGACATATCTGCTGTCTTAAACCTCGATAGACACAGGCAGGTGTGTAGCGCAGTTGACGACTCTGCAGAGCTGTCTACTAATTCACTGAGGACTGTAACATATCTAACTGTTCGGTCCTATGGTACCCACATCACCTTGTTTATTCTGAGGGATCGCACGGTCCTACATGCACAATGGCTCTTCTAGTGCCAGGCCAGCTGGTGCTGGTGCCAGTTCTTCTATCACTTCCCATCTGAAGCGGTTTATCATCACCACTTCATTTGTCTGACAGCAGTTCCTCCTGAATTTCAAAATTGATCCTGACAACTTCTGCTTTCAACCTCAAGGCTGTGCCCCGGTTACCTAGGTGAGTCTGACAATTTGATGTTTCTCTTCATAATCAGTGATGGTTTAGGACAGTCAGCCTCTGAGCCCTTGGCACCTTTGAGAGAAGTTAGGCCTCTGTGTCTCATCCATTAAAAGGAGGGGAAGCTCCCGGCTAAGCAGAGAAATGGGGAAGTCTCATCTTTGTTATGTAGGCATAAGCAGAGTTGAGTAATTTATTACCGGGGTGGTCTGGGAAGGCAGATGGAGAAAGACAGACAGAGTTTGTGCCTCAGGCTTTAAACATATTAAGATAAATCCTACTGCAAAAGTGTAAATGTTCAATGTAGAATTTCTCGCCAGAGTTTCAACTTCTGGTTTTGGGTCTGGATTGTTTTGTTTCTGCCACCTGAAAAGAAAGTTGTTTGTTTGTTTGTTTGTTTCCACTAATTTGCTACCGGCCTTTGTCTCATTGTTTTTCCTCCTTAGTTAGATCAAGGGTTCTACTAGTTCCTGTTGCTTGACATTGTGTGCCCACTATTTCCTCTTGTTGCAGATGAATTTCTTAATCTGCCTTAAATTTTTCTCTTCTTCTCTTGTAGTTATAGGTTTTCATTTCATGATATTTCTGTGTTAGAATACTTTGGGCTATAATGCATAGAAATTTCCAACTCAACCTGGCTGAAACAGTAAAAATATATATTTTCTCACATAACTGGAAGTTCAGAGGCTAAATTTAGATCATATGCCCGTTCCTTCACCCATGAGCTACAGGGGAAAGGGTTAGACTGGTGGTTCTCCAAGTGTGGTTAAGGGCCAGCGGCATCAGTGTTGCCTGGGGATTTGTTAGACATGCCAATTCTCAACCTCCACACACCCTGTGGGATTGGAAACCCTGGGAGTGGGACCAGCATGTGCTTTAACAAGCCATTCAGTGATTCTGATTCCAGTTCAAGTTTGATTTTCACTAATCATCTTGGGTAGAATGGATTTAGGAGACACTAATGAGACCTCTCCAACATCTCTTATAGGAGAGAACTAAGTTGTGAAGTCATTGTTCTTTGAACAATGGTTTGTAGTTTAGAGTTTTGTACTTCATTTATTAAATATATCCCCAATTATGTATTTTATTCTTTGTAATGCTACTATAAATAGGATTCTTTTCTTAATACCATTTTGGCTTGTTCACTGCATGTATAGAAATACACATTATTCATATTAATTGTATCTTGCAACCTTGCGAAACTCACTTATTAATTCTAATAGTTTTTGTGGATTTCTTAAGATTTTCTATATATAATATCATGTCACCTATAAATAGAGATACTTCTCTTCCTTTCCAATTTGGATATTAGGCTTTCCTTTTCACCAAACATTTCATATCCAGTTTTAGAGATTCTTATTTAAAGTGACCAAAGGATGAGAAACATACCCAAATAATATATGAAAAATTACGCTATTTTAAAATTACTTTGACATTTAAGATAGAAACATTTTTATCTACCCTACATCAGGCTTTGTGCAAAGTGCTCCCTATATTATATAACATGTACACACTAGCATTGGAAATGAGTATTAATAATCCATTTTATGGATGAGAAGACAGAGACTCACAGACTTCAACATCAGGGAGTTCAAAATCGGCAGACCAAGTAGGGATCTGGACCTGGGCGTCTGACTTCAAGAACTCTTTCCAAGTAAAAACGCTGAACAAAATACTTTAGAAACAAATTTAATAAACAGAAAATAATACCAACAACCTCTAGATCTTCAGAGGGCTCTGGAGAACACAACCCACAGCTCCGCCTTTGGCTTCCAAGGCCATTCCCACCTTGGCACCTCTGTCCCCAGTCACCGCTGCCTCGGGACACCTTCTCTGCTACTGGGCTCCTCTGGTGGCGTCCTTCACTCAGCCAGTGAAGAGGCTCTCAGTCAGGACCCCTCAGCCTCATCAGAATGGCCACTATTTCTCTTAAACTTCCTCTCTGTCATCGCCTACCATTCCCATATCAAAATCCCCATTGTGGGCATAACCACAAACACAGGAGTGATACACTGGGCCACATACAACAAGGGCTGCAGCAACACTAGGTGGTGGGTTTCTGTTTAACGATTAATGAAGTTGATTCTGAGTTATGTTTTATAGGTATTGGAGTGAACATGCATAATTCTGATTTAGCAGTTTCCTTATATAATCATATGTATAGAAATCAAAAGCTTTGTCTTTTAGCCCTCAAACATTTTCACAAGTTCTAGAAAAAAACCATAGACTCTGGGCACGGGGCTGTGAGAGTAAAAATCAGTAAGTCCCATTTCATTTCCCCTTAGAACCAGTAGTTCTACATAACTGACCCACCAAACCAACAACTGCATTCACCTTCCTGTTTTATTTAATAATGTGCACCCATAACCTCATGGAGTTATGTGATGGAAGCAAATGCAAAGGACTCTTGTTTTTGTTAAGCCATTCAGCCACATCATAAAGAATAACATTCACTGGACTTTAGAGGTTTTGAACATAGGTTAAGAGCTCCCATAATCTGAGCTTCTGGGATGTGGGGACCTCAGTATGTGGACAACTAGAGAGTAGGGCAAAAGTAGGTTTACAGTTCCATGTATGGGAAACAGAGTTTATTCTTGTGTTATTATTTATTACTTTATTTTTTTTCCATAGGAACTGTAAACCTCCTTTTGCTCCACCATGGAATAGGTATTATTAAGTCTTTTTCAGTTGTAACATTTTGTGAAAAAAGAAACAAAGTGCTCCCAGGAACATAACATCCACTGCACTGCAATTAGCTCTGTTTCTCTAGCTAATGGCCTGATTATTTGCCTCTTCCAGTGGCTCCCTAGCTATTTTCACAGCTTAAGGCTCTGTTGCTTACATCTATACTTAGGTTGCAGGTGATAATTGCTTCCTTATCAGTTTTTTGCTACTTTCTTTCTAAGACTTTTCTATGCTTCTCCCAACCTTTCTGTACTTCTTTCTCTTTTGAGAAATTCCATTTAGGGGAATGTCTCCTCAAGAACTTATTCCAGGTACGATGGTTTCTTAAAGGAGCCTACATTTTCATTCTTTCAAAAGAGAATCATCAAATATTTAGTATGCATCAGGAAGAGTACAGTATTCTGAGAATATAACACTAAATAATCACATATGGCCATTATTTTTTAGTTTAGTGTGGGAAGTCAGTACTAGATAATCAAACAGTAACACAAGTAAATTAACAGTTGCAAATTGTGATAACTGCTATGAAGGAAAGGTACATGGTGCTGACAGAAAGCAGATCGAGGGAACCTACAGAGATGAGTAAATCAGAGAAGGCCTTGTGGAGGTGGTGATATTAAAACTGAGAACTGAAGTGTAAGTAGTTCAGTGAGAAGATGGGCAAGACTATTCCAAGCAGAAGAAACAGCATTTAGAATAACACTGAGGTTTTAAGTTTTACGTTTCACACTAGCAGGAATGTTTGTAAGCCAGAGATAAAACATGATTTTCTGCTATAGCTGTCAGTGGAAACAGTTGCCTATATAAAGAGTAAATTTTGGATACAGGTAAAGAAAGCAATAACCAAAGGACAGACTGGAGTATGCTACCACTTAGCCTCTTCCCAGAATGTTCTTTTCCTTATATAACAGCACCAGAGTTTAATGACCAGGTTGCCACAGATTATATCAAATAAGTTATAGGTTTTTTCTGTTGTTCTTTACTGTTGTGTATCCCATAACAAAAGTCCTCTGGCCCTTCTTCTCCGTCTTCCTTCTTGCTCTCAAGATCAGGGGCTCTTCAGCTGGTTAATTATCAGAATAACTTTGGTCATCTAAGAAACTAACTGTAGGGTCATCCCACCAATTCTAGAACTGCTACTGAATTGGGATGTCCCGGGGTGATACTCAGGTAATCCACATTTTTTAAAAAGCTTCTCAGGTGATTATTATAAGAAGTAAGACTGGGAAACCCTGTTCTACTACTAGCTGTGTGACCATGGGCAAGTCACTTGCCCACGCTGTGACTCAGTTTCCTCAATGGTAAAATAATAATCAGCCCTGGCCAGTGTGGCTCAGCTGATTGGGTGTCATCCTGCAAAGGGTTGTGGGTTCGATTCCTGATCAGGGTACATACCTAGGTTGCGGGTTCAGTCCCCAGTTGGGGTGCATAGGAAAGGCAACCAATCAATCAATGTTTCTCTCTCATAATGATGTTTCTCTCCCTGTCTTTCTCCCTCCCTTCCCCCCTCTTTAAAAAAAACAAAAAACAAAAAACTCTTTCTCCCTTCTTCTCTCTGTAAAAGCAATGAAAAAAAATGTACTCGGTGAGGATAAATGAAATAATAAGAAGAATCATGTGGGTACCTGTCTGATGGGGTTGTTGTGACTGTAAAAAGAGGGAGAGAATCCTGACTCCAGGCAACACATTCGGACAGGAAACACAACCACTGAGGAAAATGCCAACTCCTGGCCCTGCAGAAATGCAGGGTTGTCCCAGAGATGGGAGGACTCCCCCAGACTCATCTCTGCTCCTGATTTCTGAAGTCACTTTGTGAGCTTCTTTACAAGCTGGGCAACTCCACCTCTGCCACCACTGCAGGGTTGAATGCGGTGTCATGGGTATTAAAACCTGCCTCCACGCCTTTTTTTGCAGCACTGCCTCCATGTTTCCCATTCCCATAATTGGCAGGAGGCTGTCAATTGTCAGACTATACTTTCCGGGAGACAGGGGACAGTCTATAACTCAGGTTGGCCAGTCAGAATATTTACTTTCATAAGTACAGCCACGGGTACAGAGGTTAGCAGAAGACCCCGACAGGATGAATCAGAGTTCATTTGCAGTAATTGATATGGGCACCGGGGGGAAAGAGGTCTCTTCTTGCAATTGCTAACAACAAAAGTGATAAAAGCTTGGAATTTCCCATGGGTATCTTTGCCATCAAATGCAGGCGCCCGCTGAGGATGACACTGTGGAGGAAAAGCAGAGCCAGCAGAGGAAGCAGAGATGGAGAGAGTCCTGATGAAGATATTGCTGAAACACTGGGTCTAGCCATTTCCAAAACCTTTGTGGATTTCTCAGGGCCTGGGTTATGCTGAGAAAATCTCTTGTGGAATGTCTCTACATATTTATCTATTGGTTTAACCCACCTGGAAATAGATTTCTGTCACCTACAACCCAGAGTTCTGCATGATACTTTTGGGTGCTTTATTGACACATTTGTAGTCAGTATGGATAACAGCGTGCCGTGGAGTTGGGTTTGAGAAGTGGCTGAGGTTATCTCCCTCTAACAAGCCAGGGAAGTAAGTGAAGAATTGTAGATGAGAGATGAAGGCAGGATTGCTACTGTTTTAGCTCTATCTGTATGATAATTACCAAAGAGCAAATGTTGTAAAATTCTTAAAAGGAATGCATCAGATACATTTTTCATAAAATGTTTAAAAATGGATTTACTATCTGGACTGCTTGGAAATCTTGCTATTGTGGAGCTACAACTGCAGATAAGAGCGGGTCTATCCTGTGTGCTAAACAAAACCACCATAATACAAATGCTGTTCCTCCAGCTCCAGGAAGAGTCTGTGTCTTGTATTAAAGCTATACAATACGGTGTTCTATGGTGAGTAAAGCTCAATTCAAAGCTACATTGAATATAAACAGGAATGAAGTCACAAAGAGACTTAGAAGTTAATGAAAATCAGCCTGGTATATGAAGCACAATTTTAAAAGTTGAAAAAAAATAATTGTGTTACACTAGTTATGGTTAAGACTTAGGTAATTAATCTGACTTTGAAATTTAGATTCTTTCCCACCCTCTTTGATGTAATTATCCATTAGACTTACTGGTGCACATTTTTCATGTCAAGCTAATAAGAACTCCAAAGTGAAGCGATGAGGCTGGATGCAGGAGAGAAGGGGGTAAGGGCGAATTTGATGCATGTGGAAGCAGAAGAGTATAGGAAAACATCAGCTTTTATTGCACAATTAATCACTAAAAATATGCAGGAGTGCCAAGCTATCTTTATTTGGTTATAATACAAAGGAAATGGATATGAACCCAATACATCTCCAGTTTGACTACTCAAGGAAAAAAGTGCTGATAAAAACAAGTTGAAAAATCAATAAAAACATCAGAGTTTTAGAACCAAAAGGGAACTTAACATCTTTTATCATAACGTCCTTGTGTTTTAGGTCAGGAGCCATATCTAGGTGGGCTGAGGGCCTTGGCCAAGGCCACACAGCTACCTAGTGGTGGTTCTCTTGGTGCTAATTAATGATTATTTTCCTTTCTAAAATATGCAGCTATTAGCAAATAACACACAGATTAGGTGAAGTCCTTCCAGTAGACATGTTTCATGGAATCCCCCATGTGGGGATTCTGCTAGTTGCCGAATGTAGGCATTCCAGTTAGGCACACTGGAACTGGGGAAATAGCCACAAGACAGGTTTGGATATACCCCACTCATTGTGAGGCGGAACTGAGCTAAAAGCTCCATTGATTACCTGATCCCCAAGGCCCCTACAGTCAATGTTTTGGGTCTCCTGAAATCAGTGTCAATTCAGAGCCAGTCCAGTAATCCCTAAAAGTCTAATTATTCCCTATTTCCCAGTGCACAGTCACTTTGTAAAAGTCCACAGCATTTAGTGACATTTTGGTGAGTCTTTTGGAATTATGTGGGAGTTTTTCAATAAAAATTTACATTTGTAGAATAAAATAGCCTATAATAACATAAAGATAGAGTGTCATGTCCTGAGTTTAGTTTAATTCCACAAAACAGGAAAAAAAAAGAGATGTCTGGAGAGAGTTAAGAGGTAATGGGGAGAAATGTCAAAAACAAGGGAAGATTTACTCATTTCCCCAGGACAGTTTATTAGTTCTCAGAACTGCTGGTGAGCAGCTTGCTCTAAAGCAGGCATAAATATTGTGGCAATGGAAGAGGTCACTTTTATGCTCTGATATCAAGAATGTGATCCATTAGGATCTGAGAAGGTAGCCAGAATCTGGCCACAAGGCTACTCTTTGCACACCACCACCACCACCGAAAACCTTGGATCTGTGTGTTTCAGATGGGCTACCAAGATGAAATGGCACCCTGTCATGTTCTTACAAAATCTGTTTTCGGGAATCCTCTTTCCTCCCTGCATTCCTTGGCCGTCAGTGACTCTCATGGACATTCACAGAATACGAATATGGATAGAGGTATGCCCTTATGAAGTTACATGAGCCTTACAAGTAAGCTTTCTGGAAGGAATGGCAACACATTGTTAGAAGTTAATATAATGATTCAGGTAGCGGTGCTATACACTGTAAATACACAAAAATACAAAACCCAAAGGGACCCCAAAGTCAAAACTGAATAAATGAATATTTAAGAATTCCAGATGCTAAAAATACACCTGAGACCTCATTTTCTTCTTAATTCAAAACTGCTTCAGGGAAGAAAGCTCTTTGCCTTCTGGAATCCAACATCAGCCAAGTTAACTTAGCATCTTGGCAGAAATCAAGGGTAACCTGACTCTGGCTGATTGTAAACAGAGAGCATGAAATTTAAATGTAAGAGGCACTGAGGAGAAAAGCTGCTACCTGTTGCTGTGAATTAACAAAGACATATGCTTTTTAAATTTTCATGGGTATTGCCATAATAGAAATAAAATTTGTTAAGATTTCTTCAAACGCACACCTGCCATTACAAGCCCAATCTAGCTGAGGTAAAACATTTCAGAAGAATGAGAAATAGAATTAAAGCCAATTAAATTTTTCCATTACCATGAGTTTTCCATATAAGTACATCACCATTTTCCCACCTAGTCTAGATTGCTCATAACTCTTTACAGCTCTTCCAAAAACACAGCATCTCGCTCTTTGGATATGGGGTTTCACGTTGCAGTTATGGTTTTTTTTCCTTTTTCTTTTTTAGCTTTAGGTTTGCAGACATACCTTTGATCCAAAGCAAACTGGGAGTCTCTGCCTAATTTTCTGCCAGTGGTTCCAGTGAATGAACTTCTGATTTCTGTTGATTATTGAATTGCTTCTGGGGATGGATCTAAAATGCAGGCACTGACCCTTAATGTCAATCATAAAATTCTGAGTCCAAAATTCGGAGGCAATTTCATTGTTTACTGTGTATTTCTGGCAACATGATCATAAGCAGCCTGACTGCTTTATGGATTTGTCTCTCTCCTGAGCAAACTTAAAATACGGCTTAGTAAAACCACAGTGGTTTATTGAGTGTATGGAAGCTGGCTGCTACTCTCGCTTCTCCTGCTAGTAGACATCATTTGGCTTTTTGCATCTGAAAAGAGTTTTAAAATTGAGCATTTTTCTCAGTGTTACTAAATGTGTCTTTCTTAGCTAATTAAAATGCAATGGGTCATGTAGAAAGCATTTGAGAATATCTTGTGATAAAAATCATCTATATTTTCAAGTATATTTCATCTTACAAGAAATGCAAAATTGCGTGAACCTAATTTATATGAACTAATAATTCATAATAAAGTGGTTATAAAAGTCATTTGGAAGCTGTTCCTAGGACTATGAAATATATCAATATTTGCATCTATTGTTTTTCATCTCCAATAACTATTAATTGTGACTTTACCCACTGGTACACGATGAGCCTTCTGGAATTCTACATTTATCACCAAGACGTGCATCTTTGTTAAAAGTGCATTTAGGCATCTCTGCAAGCACGGTCACAGCGTGGAAAGCTGGATATGTCACCTCTGTGTCACTTTCTCTCTGAATATTTCTGAACCATTTTTAATGTCAATTTCTGGCCTTCTCAAATTTTGAAAATTAATGAGGAAAATCCTCTCTCTATTAAGATGCTTAACTAGATATGCAGCCAGAAGCCACCCACATGGCAGTTAAATGTCACTGGAAAAGAAGAGAATGGCGTCTGCACAGGATGTGCTCTGTTCCTTCTCGGCGACCGGCCGAGCACGCGGGAGACTTCTGGAGATGGTGGCTGTCGATGTCGCCGATGTCAGCTCTGCCCCCGCACACTTCTTTATTGGCTTTTAAAACTCACTGGTGCTGTGCACAGTGAGTCTGAACTATAGACCACACAGATGGACTTCCCGAGTGAGTTCAAAAATGTTCTGAAAAACTGAGAAATTTCAGAAGTGTAAAATTGAAAAAATAAGAGAACCAAGGGCTCTAAGTAAAAGAAATTTCATAACTAACCTATAAATTAGATGTTTATTCTAGAGGTGAACCAGAAAATTACACTATATTAAAATGTAACTACACTATCACTAAAATACTGCATGGTAGAATTTTGCACAAGTGTGTCACGACAATGGAGTACAAATGGGCACTTTTCTCTCCATGAAATCAGATGGCAGAGTCTCATGGACACTGATATAAATCATTTTCATGGTTATGCAAGTTGGAAGGTTGGTGTATATGTACCTAAGAGAGAAGGCATATACCTTTCTTTCCCAAGGCATCTAACTTAATATTTTTGAATAGAGGTAGGAAAACCCTTAGTGTCATGGACAAAAGAAGTGTGTCCCAGGTACAGGGGAGGTCACGATGAAATGGCCTGCTGAGGGCCACGTCACAGATCCCATGGCCTGCTGGGTGGAGGGTGGTGACTGTGATATTAACAAACACTCCGACTGCACCACCATGAGTGCCTTACCAGGGAAGCACAGGAGGCACATAGGAGGGGCAACTTAAACATTTCAGGCTCGGGAAATGCCTTCCAGAGGCACCTACAGACCTATAGGCTTAGGGCTAAGAGACCTGATGGCTGGTTCCAGGAACTGAAAGAAATTTTGTACAGCAAGAGCATTAGTGCAACATGAGTGGTGTGGCCAGAAATGATCCTGGAGTTAAGTAGAGGACATCATAACAGGCCATGACAGTTAAATGACCGAGTTCAGGTTTGTCCTGAGCCACTGCAGGGGGCCCAAGATGAGCTTCACACAGGAGGAGGGAAGAGAAAATGGAGGGATCAAATGGCAACAAGGTCTCTGCATGGGGGAACTGACTCTGCAGTGAAACAAGACAGACTTTGAAGAAAGTGATGAGTGTAGCGTTGTACTTACTGAGTTTAAGGGAGCTGTGGGGCACTCAGTAGTGTATGGCTGCCCAGGAAGGAGATGGCGCTGTAGGGGGCTGTGAGGGCCAGGTGTTTGTGGGTGGGACCACACCGGGAAAGCATGCAGAGAGAGAAGAAAAGAAGTTCCAGTGTAAGAATGCTGGGGAACGTCAACATCTAAGGGACGAGAACAGGAAACACAGTAGCCCATGGAGGGAACTGAGAATTCAGGCAAAGAAGACCAGGGACACTGGAAGGGTCTGTCCTCCCAGACATCATGGAAGGTGACTTTTTAAGAGTCCTCTAGTATCTAAAGTTGCAGAGAGCTAAGGTGAGGTCTGGAAAGGAGTTAGTGGGTTTTATGGTGGGACATCTATTGTGGGGAAAAGAACCAAAGGTTGATGGGGGCGGACTGCAGATATAGAAAGTGTGAGAGGAAGAGATGAAGTACAGGAGAAAAGAAGGAATAGCAGATGGGCATGATCCTTGAAGAAGACCCCTTAGGAAATAGAATATGAGTGGGAGGAGTAGGAGGAAGACGGATGAAGTAGCAGCTGAGAAAAGAGCAAGATCTGGGGTGGAAGTAGCTAAGCTTGTATGTTGTGAGAAGGCGCTCTAAGAGCTTCCTTTGACACTGTCTTTTCTGTGAAGCAGAGGGAGAGGTGATCTGCAGAGACATTGGGGAGATGTGCTTGGGGCACGCCGAGGAGAAAGTAATGTATCAGAAATTGCCTCTCTGGAACACGGGAGAGAAAAAAATCAGCAGGGAACATAGGACTGCCAGGCAACGTTAAGAGCCTGTCAATTTATCTTGGTACTGATCTGTTTTGTGTAATTTTCTATCAGAGTCCACAGTTGCCATATATAAAAACAGACAGCCAGACTGATCTTGAGGAATGGTACCACGAAACGGAATACTTTGTGAAACAGTTTATGAGGCTTCTTCATGATCCGAGCAAAACATCCCCACAAGAATATTGCAAACTGCTTAAGTGACCTCAAGAAGAGTACATTTTTTCCCCTTCAAAACCCTGAGCCTAGAAAAGTGGGTGGACACTGACCAGTGCATATATTTATTCTAACTATAGGGAAGATGCAACTCCATTAATATGATAATCAGTAATTAAGTGATTTCTGGGTTATACATAAAACCCTATGTGACTGTTTAGCATGATTAGTCACCCAAAAGTTGTTTAATTTTTCGGAAGATGCAAAATGAAAAATCTAGATCTACAGAGCTCATAGACAGACCCAGACGGTTGGGACCACACCAAAGAATACTCTGATACTTTGTGAGTCCGGGATAAACAGTCAACTGTGACCTGCCTCTGGCATCTCTCCCCCATGTATTTTTCATCGAACTCTTACTAGGGTCTCCTGTGTCCCAGGCACTGTGGTCCTGACCCTCAATGGGCTGCCAGTGAGGAAGACAGACCCATGAGCAGATGTTTATGACCCAGACTGACTCATGTGTGAGAGACAGAGCTAAACAGTTGAGGCTAGGGAAGGGAAATCTAGTGATTCTATTGTTGGATTAGCACAAAAATACCCACTTTCAATCTAGTATATAAAAATATAACTTCTGGTAATCTTTGACTTGGGTAAAATAACAAAGCAAACACATTGAAAACTATGATTCTTTTATATTTAAAAATCCATGTTTCCAAGTTTTATTCCTTTTTAATCTGTGATGACCTGGATCCTATGAAATTTCCCACCAAACCCGTCTTTGCTTGATTTACTCTTGGAAGATAGGTTTGAGAAGAAAAATCACAGAGTAAGTTGTTCCCAAAGACATTGGTTCTGTACTGTTGAACTTTCTTTAGAAGTCTGGGGCTGCTACCACAGTAAGTTGTTCTCTGTTAAGATTTTTCTGTTTTCTTTTTTTTAAGTATATTTTATTGAGTATGCTATTACAGGTGTCCCAGTTTTTTTCTCTTTTATCCCCCCTCCGCCCTGCTCCTCTCCTACCCTCCAGCATCCCCACTGCCCTTAGTTCATGTCCATGGGTCGTACATTTAAGTTCTTTGGCTTCTCTATTTCCTATACTATTTTTAACCTCCCCCTGTCTGTTTTGTGCCTACCAATTATGCTTCTTATTTCCTGTACCTCCCCCCCATTCTCCCCTGCCCCCTCCAGAAACCGTACCCTTTCCCCAGGCGATGCATCTGGTCACTTGACCTTTCAGTAGGGTTTTGAAATGGCTATGTTCAAGCTGCTTTAGGAAACAAACCAATAATTCAACTGTCCTGAACCCTCCTGCATCTGAAGGGGAAGGGAGTAGAAAGAGAGGAGGAAGATTGTTTTTGGAGAACGGGCAGTTATCAGAAATCGAGTTTTAGTGCCAATTTTATTACTTATTGGCTATGCAAAGTTAAGCCTTTCAGTTGCTTCTTGTGAAAGGAGGTGGCTGGGACTAGATGACACTTTGACATTTTGAAGAGTTTATTTTTATCAGAAAAATTAGAGTTCGGACTATAGGTGGTATTACATACTGAATTAATACTCCCTAATAGGAGTTACCTTGCCTATCTACATGAATTATTTGGTGAGTGAGGTTGTTACATATACTCAAAGTCCTCACAAATGACTTGGTAATTAATTTAATCAGTTCACAATAAACTGCTAATTACTCCTCTGGCATACCAAGAAAGCCAGATGCACTGAGAGCCAGTTCCATGCACTATCTTTGTGTCTTTCTGTCATAAATCTGAATGGACATCTGCACCTCCAAATACATTTTTCTGTGTCCATTTTCCTAGGGTTCTCATTAAACATTTTTAGTGTTTTAAGAAGTCTTACTTTTGAGTTGTGGGAGCAGAGGAGAGGATATAATATGAAATCGTAGAACCTTGAAGCTGCTGTTTATGTTAAAGAACATGCAGTTTGACCCCTGACAGAAACTCTCAGGGGTCAGAAACTCTCAGGAACATGTGGACAGAGATTTTCTGAGCACGATTGTGTGCGACAGAAAAAATTAGTAGCAACTTTAATACACATCAATTGGGCAAAGAGACTACGGTGTATTCACATAATAAAATATTATATAGCAGTTAGGTGACTGATATATACTGATATATATAGCTCTAATTAGCTACCTGTATCAATGTGTCCATAAAACCCAAAACCTAAGGTTGAATGAAAAAGCAAGCTTTATAAAAATATAGAAAAGGAATACACATGTGTTAAAACATTTTAGAGACATGCACAGGAATGTGGCAATAAATATCAAATTTAGGAATGTGGTTAGAAGAGAACAAGAAAGAATGTATGGTAATCAGAGAAGAAAACAAACCAGAACCTAAGAGATGAAGCAACTTGTTCAAGGACAGAAAACAGGCCGAGGACTTTCCACTGTGAAATAGGATGACAGCCACAGGGGATCGAACACTATGAGGAAACTTAAAAGGTCATTTTATGGAATTACACATTCCATTTTCAACTTTCACTAACAATGTGTCTGCTAAATAATGATCCAGCCTTTGTTAAAACATGAAGCATAGCAAATGGAAAACTAAGTCTCTCTGGGTAATGTTCCCAACCTCAAGGAAGGATGTTTCAGGGTATCTCCTCCAAACCAAACTCTAACTTTTGAAAAACCAGAGCTAAGTACCAGTCTCACCTGCCTTCTTAAGCTTTAGAAAGTTGAGCTTAGCTCTTGGTGTGGGTTGACTCATTCAGCAGAGATTTGCTGAGCATCCACTCTGTGCTGGGCGCTGAGCTAGGTGCTAGGGCATAGCAGAGAACAAGGCGGCATCTTGTGCTGTGGTGTAAAATGAATCAGTAGCGGTGAAGGGAGATTGTTCTATGCCATCTGTACCTTTAAGAGATGAATAAAGCTAATGGGGTCCTTTATGAGAGTCCTCTGGCTCCAGTAACCCCGTTTTGAGAAAGATGGCTGCGTACTGAAGGTGGAAAAGAAGATTAAGAAGTGAGAGGCAGACTGCATTTGTTAGAACTATTTGGGCTGCAGGTGATAGAACCCCAATTTAAGCCTGTAGGAGTTCAGAACATGTCAAACCAAAATATGCTGCTTTGGCATGTTGATTTTATTGAATTAAAAGTACTTAAAAAGCACTTGGTGCAAGAAGCCTACTCTGACCCTCCTTTGTTCCCCTAAAAGCACAGGACATAAACCTCCCACGTGACAAATTCCTTCTCTGTTGCAGGAGGGTGGAAGGCAACCTTATCACCAGAGCCGAAAAGGCTATGTAAACAAAACTTACTACTTCTTTAGCAACTGACTATCCCAAGCACAAACCCCGCCTTTCTGGGGGTCAATTTGTGGAGACAAATTTATTGTTTCTTTGTATAAAAGATATGAAAACTTCTTGCTTTGGTCACTTCTTGGAGTCACAGTTTTATGGAGCTCCAATAGGAATGAAATTAAACTTTTTTCCTGTTAACCTGTCTTATGTCACTTTAATTATCAGACCAGGCAAAGAATCAGCAGTGAAGAAGGGAGAATTTTTCTACCCCTACAAACCACCTTACATATACCAGGCAGGAACAGTACAGAATCTTGGGAGAAGCTGGTACAGGAACCCGAACACTGGCCGAGGCTCTTTCCACAACTCTGCTCCTCTCCTCCCAACTATTGATATTATTCCTCCCTCTCCAGCCCAGCATCTACAGCTGCTCTGGACCATATAGTAGGAAACAGCCACATAAGATTCTGCATTTCGCATCACATAATTCAGGCACCCAGGTTCTTTTTTCCTGGTGTTGAAAACCAAAGTCCCAAGAAAGAAAATCACTGACCAAGCTTGAGTCAGCCAGGCACCCATTCCCAGGATTAGTAACGCACTGTGACCAGTGATGTGTGGTGTGTTGCGGATGGCAGGCCTAGCAGTGTTCAGGTGCCTGCCAGCAGACCAGACGTAGGGCTCCACTGTAACACAGTAGCTCCCCAACAACTCTGTAGATGGCGTGGGAGAGGAGAGGTGGAGGTGGGGGTGGCATCCTGAAGAAGGAGGAGTGCAGGGCTGAAGCAACAGCGTTATTGTTTATGTGTGCTCAGAACAGATTTGGAATACAAATATATTCAATTTATTGCTAGATTTTTAAAAATTGGTGTTGATTGGATTGAGTCTATAGCACAGACTTAATGAATGAGACTGAATGTATTCAGTGTCAGAAGATTTCAAACAAATTTACGTCCATTAACTTCTATTACTCCTTCACTTCTAGTAGAATGGCCTCTGCAGTATGGGGCATACATAGGCGCCAACACCCAGGCATACAGAAGACTCAGGGGCTGGGGTAGAGAGTTAAGACAGAGTCTGTAGGGAGAAGCAAGTTATGGGTGGCTGGGTGAATAGGAAGAAATTGGAGCGCACTTTGGTACATAGTGAAGTTTGGATTGAAATAAAGACCTGGAAGTGTGTGTGTGGAGGGCAGCTGGAGTCACACTACTGCCTGACATGCAAGTTCCCTGCCCTCAGAAGGCTTATATTTTATTGAGAGCAGTAGATCATATGTAAAAAAAAGCAGTAGATCATATGTAAATAAAATAAAATAAAAAGAATGATTACAAATGGAAATAAGTGCCATGAAGTTAATTTTAAGAAATAATAAAATAGGTGCTGGGAGAGAAAACACGAGAGGATATCTACTTTACACAGGATCTTGAGGGAAGGTGATAGTTAAACTGTGCCCAGAAGAATAAGGAAGAGCCAGCGATGGGAACGGTCATGGAAAACCTGTTCCCGGGAGAGAGAACAGCTAATCACACAAAAGGAAGATGGGATCTGGCAGCATCTGGAGGTGGGCAGAGGGAGCATGTGTTCATTCTACTAAAAAATCACTGCTACCCTCATCAAAATCAGAAGAAGTAACTAAAATGAGTGACTTTTTAAAGAAAAGCAGTTTTACTTCCCTGAATATATGACTGACAGTAAGCATAAATTCATTCCATGTTACAAGTGGCTTTGCTCCATCCAGTTCAGATACACAAAGGAATGTTGGGAGAAAATAGAATTTCAAGACAGCAACATCACAATCAGAATGAACAGCCTGATTTTGGAGGAAAAGAATACACTTTCTTATTTGAGAAGCTTAGGAGAAAAGAATTATAGAAAACCAGTCTAGAAGCAAAATTTTATATGCCACAAAATATACATAGATTGAAAAAGAAAGCAAGATGAAATCTCCTTAGAAATACAGTGTGGAGGCCAGTCTGCTTATGAAGTCCTGACTCAATTGCCTGAGAGAAAGCAACAAGGTGGCTTTGCTTTGTCTGAAATCAGAACCATGTAGCTACTACCTTTCACTTTCAAGCAAACACAGAAGGGTTGATACATAAACCGGTCCTACTGATGTTTATTCTGTTTTTGCAAAAGAAAAAAGTTAAAAGCAGCCATCTGCTTTGGCTGGCTTACCATTGATAATATTAGTATAGATGATGTGAACAGAACCTTGACTCCTGGTAAGTTTATATCACTGACCAAAAGAACATATTTTTAGGCCAACTATCTTCAGGATTAGCATCTATATCACATATATCAATGGAACAGAATAGAGAGCTAAGAAGGAAACCAGCACATATATGGTCAATTAATTTATGACAAAGTAGCCAAGAACATAGAGTGGAGAACGGACAGCCTCTTCAGTAAATGGTGTTGGGAAAATTGGACCACCTTGAGCAAAAGAATGAAACTGGACCATTATCTTAAACCACACACAAAAGTTATTCAAAGTGGCCTAAAGACTTGAATGTAAGACTTGAAATCATAAAACTCCTAGGAGAAAACTTAAGCTATAAGCTGCTTGATATAGGTCTGGGTGATAATTTTTTGAATCTGGTACCAAAATCAAAAGCAACAAAAGCAAAAAATAAATAACTGGGGCTGCATCAAACTAAAAACCTGCACAGCAGAGGAAACCATCAACAAAATGAAAAGGGAGCCTACTGAATCGGAGAAAATAATTGCAAATCATATACCTGATAAGGGGTTAACATCTAAAATATATAAAGAACTCATATAAAATGAAGTAGCAAAAAAAAATCTAATTTTAAAAAATAGGCAGAAAATTTGAATAATTGTCCCAAAGAAGATGTACAGTAGTCAACAGGTGCATTAAAAAAATGCTCTTTATCATTAATCATCAGGAAAATGCAAATCCAAACCACAATGTGTTATCACTTTATGCCTGTTAGAGTGACTATAATCAAGAAGACTGCAAAGAAGTGTTGGTGAGGAAGTGGAGAAAGAGGAACTCTGGTGCACTCTTGGTGGGAGTGTAAATTGGTGCAGCCATTATGGAAAACAGTATGGAGATTCCTCAAGAGATTAAAAATAGAACTATCATACGATCCAGCAACTCTACAACTGAATATTTATCTGATAAAAAAACAAAAACACTAACTTAAAAAGACATATGTACTTCATGTTTATTGCAGCATTATTTACAATAGCCAAGATATACAAACAACCAATGGATAAATAAAAATAGATAAGGAAGTTGTGGTATATATACATAATGGAATATTATTCAGCAATAACAAGAATAAAATCTTGCCATTTACAACAACATGGATGGACCTGGATGGTATTATGTGAAGTGAAGTAAGTCAGACTGTGATAGACAAATACCTATGACCCCTTTGATATGTAGAATCAAAAATTTTTTTAAAAGACCAAGCTCACAGATACCAAGAGC